>NC_139605.1:16370362-17570362 GCF_964270895.1 Podarcis filfolensis
CTTGGTATGAGCTTTCGTGTGCATGCACACTTCTTCAGATACACACTGAAGTGTGCATGCACACGAAAGCTCATACCAAGGACTAACATAGTTGGTCTTTAAGGTGCTACTGGAAGGAAAAAAAATTTTTTTGTTTTGACTATGGCAGACCAACACGGCTACCTATCTGTAACTTAAAGATTAAAGGCAGAGAAAGGAAGCTGCTGGGGGAGGGGCTGCTCGATACTGAATTGAGAAAGGGGGCGCGGCTTAATTAGAACAGCTGACCCGCCCCCTCTGCCGTCGTGCACTGTCCTTGTCCTGCAAGGAATCCGTTGAATGCAAAGCGCCTCGGGGTGCAGCAAGCTTTGGGGCGTGTGTGCAATGCAATACCCATAATTATTGGGGTTTGGGGTGGAGAGAGAGCAGGCAGGGAAGCGGTGGGTCAAGTGTTGGGGGTATTGCAGCTCCTTCATCCTGGTTGCAAATAAGAGACATGGCCTCTCCCTGAAGGTTCTCTCTCTCTCTCTCTCTCTCACACACACACACACACACACAGAGAGAGAGAGAGAGAGAGAGAGAGAGAGAGAGACACGTTCCTCTGCATGCACACACAGAAGCGACGGGGGGGGGGGGTTGCTGCTGATTCAGCCTCTTTGCAAAGAAGAGACATGGCCTCTCCCTGAAGGTACGCTCTTTCTCACTCTCTCTCACACACAGATCCCACGAAGAGCCCTGTAGTTTGATCAAGCCCATCTAGTCCCGCACCCTGTTAGAATCATAGAATGGTAGAGATGGAAGGGGACCCTGAGAGTCATCTAGTCCAACCCCCTGCAATGCAGGAATCTCAGGACCTTCCTCATGGTGGCCAAGCCTGCAAGGAGGATGGGAGCTCAAGAGGATCTCTCCCCTCCAGCGGCTTCCGGGAACTGCTATTCAATGAAGCATAATAATAATATTGTAACAACAACATTATAACCGCTCATCTGGCTGGGTTTCCCCAGCCACTAGGGCAGCTCCCAACATAATATTTTTTAAAAACCAATGAAGCATCAAACATTAAAACTTCTCCATACAGGGCTGCCTTCATACAGGGCTGTCTTATAAAGAAGCAGGATCAGGAAGTTCTTAATGTCTGATAATAATAATAATAATAATAATAATAATAATAATAAATTTTATTTATACCACGCCCTCCCTGGCCAGAGCGGGGCTCAGGGTGGCTAACACCAGTAAAATTACAGTAAAAACATAATAGGGGGAGAAAAAACCAATTTAAAATACAGATTAAAATGCAATTTAAAAAGCAGCCTCATTTTAAAAGTAGTCCATAGATCAAAACCATAAGGGGAGGGAAACATAAGGGTCAGACTGAGTCAAAGCAAAGGCCAGGTGGAACAGCTCTGTCTTGCAGGCCCTGCAGAAAGATGTCAAGTCCCGCAGGGCCCTAGTCTCTTGTGGCAGAGTGTTCCACCAAGTTGGGGCCAGTACTGAAAAGGCCCTGGCCCTAGTTGAGACCAATCTAACCACCTTGAGACCCAGGACCTCCAAAATGTTGTCATTTGCGGAACTTAAGGTCCTCCGCAGGGCATACCAGGAGAGGCGGTCCCATAGGTAAGTGGGTCCTAGGCCGCATAGGGCTTTAAAGGTCAAAACCAGCACCTTAAACCTGACCCTGTACTCCACTGGGAGCCAGTGCAGTTGGTAAAGCACTGGAGCCTCACCGCGGCATTCTGCACCCGCTGGAGTTTCTGGGTCAGCCTCAAGGGCAGCCCCACATAGAGTGAGTTACAATAATAAAGCCTGGAGGTGACCGTTGCATGGATCACTGTGGCCAGATCAGTGCGAGAAAGGTAAGGGACCAACTGCTTTAATACGGTGGAGATGGAAAAACGCCCCCTTTGCTGTGGCTGCAACCTGTGCCTCTATGGAAAGGGAGGTGTCAAAGGTTACACCCAAGCTCTTGACAGAAGGCGCTGGCACTAATTGAGCCGCCGCAAGAGATGGGAGTTGGGCCCCCAACCCCATGTTGTCCCGACCCAGCCAGAAGACCTCTGTCTTCGAAGGATTTAACTTCAACCGGCTCCCACGCAGCCATCCAGCCACAGCTTCCAAGCATCTGGTCAGTGTGTTCGATGCCAAGTCAGGGCGGCCGTCCATCAACAGATAAAGCTGGGTGTCATCAGCATATTGATGACAATCCAGCCCAAAGCTCCGGACAATCTGGGCAAGGGGGCACGTAAAAGATATTAAAAAGCATCAGGGAAAGGATTCCACCCTGTGGGACTCCACACACCAAGGAGTACCGCAGTGACAACTCCCTCCCTAGCGCCACCCTCTGTCCCCGACCTGAGATAAAGGAGAGCAGCCATTGTCGGACTGTGCTCTGAATCCCTACGTCGGCAAGGCGGTGGTCCAAAGGTTCGTGATTGATCATGTCGAAGGCTGCTGACAGATGTAAGAGAATCAGCAGTCCCGACCCGCCTCAATCCAGCTGTCTATGGAGATAATCTGTTAGGGCAACCAAAGCCGTCTCAGTCCTGTAACCAGGATGAAAGACGGACTGAAATGGGTCCAGAGCCTATGTTTCATCCAGAAACCTACCAAGCTGTTCGGCAACTGCTCTCTCAATTACCTTACACAGGCATGGAAGATTCGATACCGAGCGGTAATTGGATAGATCTAAAGGATCTAGAGATGTTTTCTTTAAGAATAGATGCACCACTGCTTCCTTCAACTCCCCTGGAATAGTCCACGTGCCAAGGGACTGATTAATGATCTCATCCAGGGGGAACCGCACCTCATCTAGACATGCTCTAATCAGCCAGGACGGGCGCGGGTCAAGGGGGTACCACTGTATACCACTTTAAACATTCATGGCTTCCCCCAAAGAATTCTGGGAGCTGTAGTTTGTTAAGGTTGCTTGGAGCTGTTAGGTGTGGTTGCCATATTTTGAAGAGCAAAAAAGAGTCCTTATGAGGACTCTCATTTTTAATATCTCTACCATATGTAGGCTATAGAAACTATAGAAGCTATATTGCCCGGGGGGCGGGGAAGAGAAGAGAAGAGGCAATCAAGTCTTTAACCATGGCAACCCTTAAAACCCTATTTCCCTCAGAGTTACAATTCACCAAGTTCTCTGTGACAAGGAATAGATAGTGAAGCCACTCTACGTATTATCTCTCTGGGAGGGGAACAGAGAGTCTCCTCTCAGGAAACTACAGCTCCCAGAATGCTTTGGGGGGAGCCATGACTGACTGAAGGGGTACTAGAGTGATTTAAATGTGGTGTGGATGTGGCCCTCGAGGGAGAAGGCAAGCAATCAGAAGGTAAGTGGGAACACAATGGAGCCCACGGGGGCCATTTTGCTCAGCAGCCTCCAGTTTTGTGTTCCTCCCAGGGAAACACAGCACTCGTCCCCACTGCCTGCCTTCTGAGATCTGGGACCATTCCCAAGGGCAGCTTGTGACACAGCGTTGTAGGGCAAGGCTGTTTCAAGGGAAGGTGGGAAAATGCATTTCTGCCACATAGCAGCCTGGATAATTTGTGGAGTGGGCTGTGAGTTTTTTCCCTTTTTCTCTTCAGCGATGTCTCCCAAATACATTTCTGTTCCAAGCAAGCAATCAGAATTCATTGCCCGTCCTCTTGCAAACAAGGCCTTGAGAAAGATTCTTGTCAAGATGGCGGTCTGGCAGTGGATCACCTGCCACTCAGACCCATATATACCTCCATGGGGTTAACTCGCCCCCGCCCATCAGAATTAATGAGAAAAAAATCATGATGATTTATGTGATCTTTGAATCAAATACATTTACAGGCAAAAGCAGGCTGTGGGGGGCAGGGGTTGATTCTAGGATTAAGTCTCCTGGGTCTACCTAGCAATGGTTGATCTTTGCCTTAATTTGTAACTCAATGCCTTGAACATCCCACTCGCATTTCTTTTTAAATGCTGATAATGTTTTATTGCAGATTTTTTATTATCATTTTGGTATCTCATTGTTAACAAAGTATTTTTATACGTATGAAAAGCAGATCTTGGATTGACAAAATTATGGTTTGTAAACTAAAAAGATTTTTAAAAAAGGTTGTGTTTGTCTCTGTTCTGAAATCTGCTTTTAAAGTAAAGTGTGTCAATATATTTGGGTTTGTTTATAAAGCAGAAGTGACCAGCTGCTCCTGGAAGCTAAAAATGAGCTCTATATCAACAAAAGTTTTACCTATAATTATTCATAATGAAAAGTTGTAAGAAACGTGAGATTTTCCACCCTTGAGCTTTTGAACTACAACCCCCATCAACCTTGGCCATACAGGCTGAAGCTTATGGGAGTTGTTTCCCAACATCTGAGCAACCCCATGTTGGATATCCCTGCTCGAAACTTTTTTTATTTAATTTCTATTCCACTTTATATTTTCAAGAAAAATCTCAAAGCGGTTTACAGCATATTAAATCAATAAAACATAAATAAAACAACCTGAAAAATGTGAAATATAGAATATACAGTCAAAGCAACATAACAAAAAACAAAAATATTATCTTAAAGATTTCAAAATAAAACAGTACAAAGGTTGATGACAGAATTCATATTTAACATAGTAGAGCTGGGCGAGTCTGGGCCCCACCCCTTTGGCCAGGTGGAAAAGACCTTGCAGGGAGTGGTGGACTTTACACCTCACAGCCGGGCGATGTTCCTCCGGACTCATGAGCAGCCTCTTTAATGGGACCCAAGTGTGTTTAAGGTTGCAATTAACTTAATCTTCCCTAGATCTACTTTCAGCAGAAGCACGTGCCACTCCCACTGCCCATCTTCAAACTCAGAGTAGCAAGCACATGTATCCTGTAGGTGCGCTTGGCTCTTCCGGTTCAGCGTCACTAAAACTCTCCTCCCCCCACCCCCTCTCACAAAACGACAGCCTCCTTTTAAGCACCCTGACAGTTATTTGCTATTCCTCCACCATTGCTCTCACAGTGCATGTGCGATACACACGCTTCGCTCTAGGGCCTCCTGAAACATCTTACACGCCGAGACAAAGGGACGCTCTCCTGCTAAATGCACGCTCACTGATTACAGGCGCGTACTCGGGAGAAACAAGAACTAGCCTTGCACGGAAAAAGCATCCCCTCTACTTATCTACCCTTCTCTCCCCCCCCCCCCCGGCCTAGTCCCACACTTTCTCCCCTAAACCAAAACCTAACCAGGGACCCAGCTGAGGAGAGCTGCACCGGGGCATTTGTGGGAAAATCCCCCTCCCCTGATTCTTTCCAGGAGCAGGAGGACTGTATAGATTTGGAAAAGTGATTTGCAGAGGAACATAGTTCAGAAGGCAGAAGCTGGGAAATACTGGATGGGGAACAGCTTGCAGAAGAAACTCTGGAGGGGGGGAGAGTTAATAGATTCACTGTCTCTGGAAAGCATCCATCCACTCTCCCCAAGGTCAAGGAGAGCAGCGAAAGTGGCAGGACAGAAAGTACAGAGGGAACTAGCTCAGATTACGAGACGCAGAAGTGTCAGGGGTGACTAGGGATGTGAGGGACTGGACCTCTTCATTCGGAGCACCGCCATTCCTAGAATACGAGTTCTTTGTCCCCTTGCTGGGATCATTAAAGTTTCTAACTGGTAAGAAGTCTCCTTTTCCTTTGTTCTGCTTATCTACAACCAAGGGGGAAGGAAGCCAATTCCCTGAAGCCTGACAGATGCTGATCCACAAGACAAGGGCAGCCCATCATTTTGGCAGTGATGGGTGGAGTCAAAACTCAACAGATTCATCACACGCCTTGAGCATTCCAGATTCACACTCTCCCCCTGGATAATCTAGCAACAACTTGCAACTTCTTTTGTACATCAAGTATATGTGACCTTCATGACTTAAATACATATATATGTGTATACAAATTTAAATACAAACACCAAAACATCACACAGGTTCCATGTATTTAAAATTGATTTCTGCCTTTATGAGTTTCTTGACGTAAATTAAATAGTGAACATTGAGTGCAACGTTGCATACATTTATATGGTTTTTAACCTTTGTGAATTTGCTTAGGAATATTAAGGTCTCCACTCCGTCTTAAGCTCTTTCCACATTCCCTACATCTGTGGTTTCCCCCCTGTGTGAGTTAGCTGATGTTTCCTAAGGCCTCCACTTTGACTAAAGCTCTTTCCACACTCCATACAATTAAATGGTTTCTCCGTGTGAGTACGTTGATGTATTCTAAGGGCTCCACTTTGACTGAAGCTTTTTCCACATTCAATGCATTTAAATGGTTTCTCCCCTGTGTGAGTTAGTTGGTGTGTTCTAAGGTTTCCACTTTGACTGAAGCTCTTTCCACATTCAACACATTTAAATGGTTTATGCCCCGTGTGAGTTTGTTGATGTATTCTAAGTTTTCCACTTTGACTGAAGCTCTTTCCACATTCAATACATTGAAACGGTTTCTCCCCCGTGTGAGTACGTTGATGTATTCTAAGGGCTCCACTATGACTAAAGCTCTTTCCACATTCAATACATTTAAATAGTTTCTCCCCTATGTGAATTTGTTGATGTATTCTAAGTGTCCCACTTTGACTGAAGCTCTTTCCACATTCAATGCATTTAAATGGTTTCTCCCCTGTGTGAGTTCGTTGATGTATTCTAAGGTGACCACTACGACTGCAGCTCTTTCCACATTCAATACATTCAAACCGTTTCTCTCCCGTGTGAGTTTGTTGATGTATTCTAAGGTCTCCACTACGACTGAAACTCTTTCCACATTCAATACATTTAAATGGTTTCTCCCCTGTGTGAGTTTGTTGATGTATTCTAAGGTTTCCACTTTGACTGAAGCTCTTTCCACATTCAATGCATTTAAATGGTTTCTCCCCTGTGTGAGTTCGTTGATGTATTCTAAGGTCTCCGTTTTGACTGAAGCTCTTTCCACATTCAATACATTTAAATGGTTTCTCCCCCGTGTGAGTTCGTTGATGTATTCTAAGTTTACCACTTTGAGTGAAGCTCTTTCCGCACTCCATGCATTCAAACGGTTTCTCCCCCGTGTTTATTCGTCGGTGTATCCTCATTCTTCCACAGTGACTAAAGCACATTCCACATGGCTTCTCTGCTCTTCCCACTGATTTCACAGACCTCTACGTAGAATTCTGACCATCATCTTCCTCCCCTGTTTGGGGCAGAGAGAGAATCCTGTTAGACTTTTAGGAAAGACAAGAAAGGAACTGAACACACGTCAATCCCCATGTGCACCTTCTCCATATTCCAAATTTTTAGGAATGCAGATGAGATAATGGCAAGAGAAACCCATGATCACTCCATTCACACTTAAGAAAGCACCATCATTTTATAGTAGATATCTACGGTGGAACTGGCTTATAAGACACATTTCTGTCTTTTTCTTTTTCAAGTGAGGAAATGATCACAGGCTCCAATAGCAGTCTCTCCCATGAGTAAGAAGTAAAACCGAAGTGTTCTTATGCCACGTGTAAGTGTAAAATTATTGCAATATATTAGAACCTAATAACAGCCTGCTGCATCGGGCAAAGACCCACCTAGTCCAGCATCCTGTTCTCACAGTGGCTAAGCAGAAGCCTGTGGGAAACCAGCAAGCAACATTTCAGCTTAAGAGCCCTCTGCCCTCCTGTGCTTTCCAGAAAATAGTATTAAGAAGCATTATTGCCTAGGACTACGAGGGCAGAGCACAGAAATCAGCTTAATCCCTTTTTTCAAGATATCTAAGTTGCTGGTCGTCACAGTCTCTTGTAGGGTGGAAGTCCATAGATTAACTATGCTTCTGTTTATTCATCTTCTGCAGCCCATAAAGGCTCATAAATGTATTATGGCTTAAGCTTTTGTGAGCTACAGTCTGACATTGTGGAATCTTGACTAGGAAAGCTGGTGCCACTATAAACCCGTGAGTCTTTTTGTCGGGTTTTTGTACTTATTTTGAACTTAAGTCTTAATCTGCAAAGGACTGCTTTGAATACATGGGTGGCCCTTGAATGGAGAAGAAGAAAGCACCTTGCTTGCATCTGGATCCCCTGGGAGAGGCGGTGGATCCAGGGATTGTGAATGAACAAGACCTCTCCCGTGCGGTGGGAGTGGGGTGGGTTAAAAGTGGGGGAGAGACCTCCCCCTCCTGTCCTTTTGGGAAATAGGGAGTTTTTGCCGTGAGTAAACAACTTAGATGGCAAGTTCTCAAGAGAAGCACTTTGGAGCCCTGCTTGCTCTTTCTATGTGTGTTCTGCGTGTGCATGTGTGCTTTTGGACTTAGAAGACAACATACACTAGTGGCCAAAATTGTGGAAACCATGGAGAAAGTGTTTTTCTGGGGTTTGATGGCTCATAACACCACCCTTTTATGGAGTAATATCATAAAAATTTATATCAATGGAAAGATACAGTGGTACCTCGGGTTACAGACGCTTCAGGTTACAGACTCCGCTAACCCAGAAATAGTACCTCGGGTTAAGAACTTTGCTTCAGGATGAGAACAGAAATCATGCTCTGGCGGTGCGGCAACAGCGGGAGGCCCCATTAGCTAAAGTGGTGCTTCAGGTTAAGAACAGTTTCAGGTTAAGAAAGGACCACTGTAATTTAAAGTACCACTGTAATTTAAAGTAGAATGTAATACAACTTTTAGGAAGAATTACGACATAAATAAGCAGGACATTTGTCAGTGTGTTATGTGATTGCTATCAAGTTGGTTGAGGATTTTTTTGTTCTCTCATTTAGTGAACTTGTAAAATGTAATAACATTAAATAAATGGCACAAAGAGTTGAGTTGGTGATTGTGGGCTTCCGGTCTGGATCGTGGAGGAAATGGAGGCGCCCGGGGCTTCGTCCGAGTAAGATAGAGCCTTTAGGGGGATTTCAGGTGACCGAGGGGAAGTTTTAGGGCTAAAAAAGAAAAGCCCTCACAAAACTCTGCAGAAGAGTGGGGCTCCAACGGGGTCCAGCTGAGCCCCAGGTCTTCCGTCAAACCGGCTCCCGCAACTGCATCAGCAGCGGGTCGGGGAGGGGAAGACGGTCGAGGTGGGCTGTCGGCTCCAACGCACACATGAATATCCAAAGCCTAAAAGCCGCCCTCTGAAGTGACAGATTTTTTGTTATAAGTTAAAATAAAAAGAAGCTTTTGGAGAGGAATTAAAAATATTTGGACTTAAATTTGAACTTCAAAGTGTGAAGTATTAAAAATGGAAGCCGTGCTTCCGCTATTCAGGGGAGAACCCTGCAGAGACGTTTTGTGAATAAGATGAAATGAGATGAAAGCCCCCAAAAGTCTACATTACAGCCTCTGAGTGAAAGCAAATGTATTTTTAACCCTAAAATTTCTGCTTTGCTGAAAGAACAGGATTTGTAAATAGTTGCCTCTCAGTTTTGACAAGCTCTGCAATTTGAATATCCAACACCTTGGAAATTTTTGAGACATCCAACAAAGTCTGGCAGGATTAGACCCTGTGTAGCTGGAGGGGTAATAAAAAAGGAAAGTGGCCAACATATAGAGATTTGTTAATAGAAGAGGAGAAAGGTTTGAAATTTAAAAGTTATGAAAACTTGAAAGGTACTTTACAAAGTTGGTTGCGTCACAGACAAATTAATGAGCAATTTAAAGAAGATAATAAAAGGGGGTTCAGCTATACTATCTCAAACTTTCAAAAGGAAATTGTGGAGGGAAAATACCAAATTATTGAAGAAAGCATATAACATTTTGCTATATGGAGAGACTTTAGATGAGAAGGTAAAATCGGCCCAAGTAAAATGGGCTCCGGATGTTGGGCTTAATATACAGTTGGAGGAATGGGAAAGTTTATGAAAACAAATGTAAAGTTTACAAATTGTATATCATTAAGAGAAAATTACAGTGGTACCTTGGGTTAAGTACTTAATTCATTCCAGCGGTCCGTTCTTAACCTGAAACTGTTCTTAACCTGAAGCACCACTTCAGCTAATGGGGCCTCCTGCGGCTGCGCCGCCGGAGCACAATTTCTGTTCTCATCCTGAAGCAAAGTTCTTAACCTAAGGTACTATTTCTGGGTTAGCAGAGTCTGTAACCTGAAGCGTCTGTAACCTGAGGTACCACTGTGTTTGAAAATGATATATAGATGGTATATCACACTGGAAAAACTGCAAAAATGTATAAAACAGGATCCAAGATATGTTGGAGATGTAAAGAGAAAGATGGTACTTTAAAGAATACTGGGAAATGATATATAATGAACTGAAAAAATGTTGAAAGAACCCTTTGTTTAAAAACCAGAATCTTTCCTGCTTCTAATTTTAGATCATGATACATGAGAGGGAAATTGGACATAGTTTATGTATGCGACAACAGCAACAAGAATTTTATTAGCACAAGTATGGAAAACAGAAAACGCCAACAAAGGAAGCAGTGCAAGCCAAGCTTATGGACTATGCGGAACTGGCTAAGCTGACAGAGAGAATACATGAGAGAGACAACATTGATTTCAAAAAAGAGTGGGAACCATTTATAAACTATATAAAAAGACAGTATAAAGATATGGACTCATTGGCAGGTTTTGACAACTATATAAGAAGCAAAATCAGCAGAGTATAGAATTTGTTTAATAAATCAATACGGAAATATGGGGGAAGCCAAAGAGGAGGGAGGGGAGAGATACGGATATAGAAATCTTTCAATTAAGATTTGTGGAAATTTGTTGTTATAATTTGAAAATTCAATAAAAATAAAAAAATTTAAAATGTGTTGTGCGATTGCTATCAAGTTGGTTGAGGTTTTTTTCATTTAGTGAGCTTGTAAAACGTAATAAAATTAAATAAATGGCACAAAGAGTTGACTGGTCACCTAGAAAGGGATGTAAAATAGTACTATTAAGTGAACAAGGCTACCATTATGAAGATATTAGAAGAAAAATTGGCAGAAACTTAACCAAAGGGGGCATTTCTAAATTTTGGAAGAGGTATAAGGAGACGCAGTCACTACAAAATCAGACTGGGCTAAACCCATGTTAACTGGACAGGCCATAGATTGTTTAATGAGCCCAATGCCTGGGAGAAGAGGAATGCTTTTGCCTGGTGTCTAAAGAGAAGGAAGGTGGGACACTGAGGTTCACTTCCGAGGGTCTTCTGCCTGTTCCCTCCCTGCAAGAAGCGAGGTTACAGGGAACCAGGCAGAGGGCCTTCTCGGTGGTGGCGCCCTCCCTGTGGAATGCCCTCCCTCCCAATTTCAAATAAACAACTATCTGACTTTTAGAAGACATCTGGAGGCAGCCCTGTACTGGGAAGGTTTTAACGTTTGATCTTTTATTATGGTTTATCTAAGTTGTAAGCCACACTGGAAACCCAGCCAGAGCGGCAGGTGGTATTATTATTATTATTATTATTATTATTATTATTAACCTGCCCATCAATGCCCAAGCCTCTTCCCTTCCCCGCCTCCTTCCAGGCAAATCCCTTTGCACCAGATCCGGGCAGGAAGAAGCTTCTCTCTTTCCACAACGGGAACCCCCCTCCCCCCCTTCAAGGCCCCATTAAGAGAAACAGCTCCCTTTCCTCCCTTCTCTTCTTCCCCCCGTCCCGGGGCTTCTCATCCTGGACCCCCACCCCTTGCCAAGCCCCTTCCCTCCTTCCCCGCCGCTGGCTTTGCACTCACCCAAAATCCTGACGCGGCAGCAGCTGCAGCGACCCTGGGCAGCGGGGGCAGGAATAGGAGCCCCCGCCTGGGAGGCACCCCGCTTAATTAGGAGGCTTAATTAGGACGAAGCAGACCCCTTCCCTCCCTCCTTTGCAAGCCCCGATTTTATCTCCGCTGATGAAGCCGGAAGTCAGGTGACTCTGGCGAGGAAGGAGAAGTTTCTCCCCCCCCCCCCCCACAGCCTCTTTCCTTTCCTTTGATAACTGGGGGTTTGCAGGACCAGCCAATGGGGAGACGAGGGAGGGAAGCTGGGCTTCCAGTATAGGGAACATCAGCTGCTTTGGACCCCGCCCTCCTGCAAGAACGTATTGTAATCAATAAACTCTTCACTGCCTCACCCGTTTGGTTCAGATTGTATTTCAAGGAGGGATCAAGGGTCTCATGACCCACTCTTACAATGTAGGAAGCAGCTTACAGCAAAAAAAGCCTAATGACTCTTCTGGGTAAATGAATAAATTATTTTAATAAATATCTAAATGGAGAGCATATTTTACATTCTCATGTTCATGCAAACATGGTTCCACTCCAACCTCACTTAGTCCCCACTTCCACCTCAGCAAAGTGTTCTTTATACAGAAATCTCCTGAAAAGAAGTCTCTCTATTTACATTATAGGGAGGGACCACTCTCTGACTGGCTTATTGCACCTTCATAACACCCTGTGTCCTTTGCAGTGTCCTGTATTCTCCTCACAGACACACAGAAACAGGGAACAGTGACATGCAGCAGCAGCAGCAGCAGCAAGACAGACACGCTGTCAAAGAATACCTCCCATTCGACCACTCCCATGAATCTTGGGGGGGACGGGGACCATGTACTTTAGATGCCTGCCAAATGTACGCTACGGATGTGAAAGCAATATTCTTCACAGGAAATACTGAAAAAAAGTGGAAGGCAGTTTTAATTTGTAAGGAGAGAGGGGAAGTTATTTGCTTTGCTTTCAATCGTGACAAATAAAGAGATAAATTTAAAAAGCAACCCCGATTTTCAGTGCTTTCTTTTTAAAGCAAATATGGTGCCGGTAATCACCATGAAATTGTTACAGTAAGTGTAATACTTTGAACAGTTTGGGGAAAAGAGGTTCTGGTACTGCATAACCTTGAGTACCCCGGAAAAAAGACCCCTTTTTCTTTTTTTTAAAAAAGCACCATAATTGCATGGGGGGGATTGGGGGGGAAGACAATCAACACTGCCAGTAGTACCTGTATGCCACCATATACACAAGAACTCTGTAGCAATGAATCCACTAGCAAATGGGAGGGGGGTGATGGGTGATAAACAAATCTAAACAGCATCTCGAGTGCTGAGATCCCATCAAAGGGAAGGGAAATGTGCACATGCCCTACAGCTGTGATAACATCTCTCTGAACGTCTTTATTTTTTCATACTATATCCATAGTTCCCTCAACCATTCCTTAACTCCAACTCCCATTAGCCCCTACTGGCGTGGCCAATGGCCAGGAATAACAGAAGTCATAGCCTAGCATAGTTCAGTGGGATGTGGGCAGGCCTTAGGTTTGCCTGCTCTTGCGCAACTGTCAATTTGGAAGCTTCCACTGTTTTTCAGACCAAGGGCCAGATTCCCTCCTAGATCGCCTTCCAGGGGCCACATGCCAGGGCTGGGCAGGGTGAGAGAGGCAAACGTGGGTCAAACAAGGAGCGCAACTTTTGCCTTTCTACAGGAAGTTATATCTGATACACAAACACATACACACAACTATCTGCCCTCTACTATCTATCCCTCTACTAAAGAGGGAGGAGGCATTGTCAAGAGTTGAAAGGTACATCCCAGCTGGCTAAGGGGCGAAGCAGAGCCATGGATTCAGAGCAGTGAATTCAGAGGACCACAGACCACATGTGCATTTGGCCCCCCGGGTCTGAAGTTCTCCACCCTTGGCACATTAACACCATGTGCAAACCAGGTAAGTGTAAAGAGTGCCGTTTCAACCCAACCGTGGTGTCTATTTTATACAGGAATCAGTTGCGGCAGCAGACATGCAGCCTCACACCTCTAGACCTGGCTTGGCATCAGAGATGAGGTTGTCAACCAAGATTTAGAAAGCTGAGGCATCTCTGTCCTTCAAGGGCACTATACCACTTTAAACAGTCATGGCTTCCCCCAAAGAATTCTGGGAGCTGTAGTTCGTTAAGGTTGCTTGGAGCTGTTGGGTAGAGTTGCTGCATTTTGAAGAGCAAATAAAGACGGTGCTTATGATGACTCTCTTTTTTAATACCTCTACTATATGTAGGCTATCAGAGCTGTGATGTATTGTTGGGGGACGGGCAGGAGAAGAGAAGAGGACAGCAAGTCTTCAACCACCAGTTATATCTATATCTCATCCAGAAAGTATAGCCAGAGAGATCTTAGCAAATTTATCCACTGGGACAGAAATTTTACCCCTCAAAAAAAGAGGACACATAGCAACCCTTAAAACCCTTATTTCTCTCAAAGAGTTACAATTCCCCAAGTTCTCTCTACGTATGATATCTCTGGGAGATCTGTCGCTCGCGGCGATCAAACCTGCAACCTGCGCACTATCGGCGCCACACTCTAACTAACTGAGCTATCCAGAGAACACCAGCTTGTGGAAGGATTGTTTTAAGATGATGAGAGAGAGAAGGAGAGAGAGAACAAATTGTCTCTGGGATCCGTTTCTGGGCTACTATCTGAGCTCCTCTGCCAGCCCCCTGCTGGATGCACTAGGCCTCACCTTGAGCAAACCTCTTTTTGCAGATGCTGATCCTCATCTTCAATGGGAAGCTGCCCTGAGGGATCCCAAGATTCTGCGGCCACTAATGGTGGACGTGGGCTTAATTGTCCTCTTCATCCTGGAGCACAGTGTCATGGCTGCTCAGCAAGTCAAACACTGGACCAGAAGTTGTTACAGAGATCTTTCTATGTCTTCTGCACAGCGCTGACTCTCCAGGTAGAGGTATCAGTTTGGGGCACCAAAATGAGGGGAGAGCGGACTTCCGGAGGCGGCGCCAACGGCAATGGCGGTCTCCTTCTGAGTAGGAGGGAGAAGCCCTGCAGAAAGTGGGTCTGTCCGCTACGGCGAAGCGGAGACCCAGCTGGAAATCGCAGGCAGAAGGAGCCTGCGAGCGTGGGACTCGGCGGGCACCCTCAGCGCCCCCCGATTTAGCGAGGGAGCCCTGTAAGGGGTTCCGGAGCGCAACGGGAGCGGCGCGGTGCTGTGAGTCGACTGCTGCTTCTGTGGGGTGAAGCCGCGTAGCTGTTGCCGGAGAGCGCTGACCTTTTTCCTGTGAAAATTTGGCTGCTAAACGACTACCCGTGAGTAGGTGAACTTAAAAGATTGGACTTGAAGGGGGGGGAAAAGCGTCAATTTGGCACTGAAGCGGAAAGGTGTAAACAGGAAGTCCGCCTTTCCGTTTTGTAATAGATCAAAGCAAAGACGTTTTATGCTAGTACTTTGAAAGCGGAGCTGCTAAAGTTTTAAATCCAAGCATTAAAGTTAAAGAACTCCCCCCCCCCCAGATTAGGAGAGGGGGGGAAGCAAGGAAAGTGACTTTATTTCTTCTGGGAGAATTAAAAAAAATTTTTTATTTTGAATCCCTGGGAACGGACTGCCAGGCTTATGAGAACTGTTACATTGAAACTTGCACTACCTATGGACATTGTAATCTTTAAGGTTTAACCCTGCAAGGAGATACATTTTGAGAGTCTTCTTTGGACTGGAAATTGTTGCATGTTTTTATTGAAGGGGACATGGAAAGTTAGAAAAGACTTTGTTACTGTGAATTCTATGGCTGATACAGTGTCCCCCTAGAGGACTATTGAAGTGTGCATCCAGCTGGGGGAATTTTCCATTGCTGACATTAGGGAATTTCCACAGTAAGGCCTGACCGTGGGACTGACCTTGACTGAAGATAAAAGGGGATGACTGATCAAAGAGCAACAAGATCCAAGGGCAGAGCACAACAGTCTAGTACAGTCTCCCAGCAACGTAGAGCATCTGTACCCGGCCTCCCTGTGACTCAGGAGGAAGATTCGGGGCAAGCTGAGACAAAAGGAATGGCCTCAGAAGGGGAATTTACATCAGTACTGAATAAATTTTTTGAGAAATTGGAAGGCCTAAGCAAACAGGTTTCAGACCAATCAACCAAAATTGAAGGGAACACAGCCAGCATTAATTCAAACACAAAAGTTATTGAAAAACTGTTGGAGGAATCTGCGTCCACTAGAAAAATAGCTGAGGAAGCAAAAGAAAAAGTTGTGGCTGTGGAGGAAGAAATTAAACCTATGCGCAAACAGATTGGGGATCATCAGGCTTTATTGTCTATGATCGAATTGAAGGAGAAACAGACAAACCTGAGGATCAGAGCTGTGCCGGAACTTGAAAAGGACAATCTGAGTGACTATCTTACACAGGAATTTGGGAAATTTTGGAATTTGGAGCTGGAAAAAGATTTTAAGATAGTGAGCGCCTTCAGACTTGGAAGAGGGGGGAGGAAAAACAGGGTAAGAGACTGTTTGGTGACCCTCTGTACGAAGGAAGAGAGGGATAAAATATTGAGTGCACACTTTCAGAAGACCTTAGAGATCAACGATTCCAGAGTCGAGATTTTTAAGGATATACCGAAATATCTTTTGGACTTGAGAACCAACTACGGAGACTTGGTGGCTTTACTGAGAAGGAATTGCATTGCCTTTAGATGGGAATTCCCCCAGGGACTATCTTTTACCTTCAAAGGGAAAAAGTTCAAAATTAGATCAGTGGAAGACAAGGAAAAATTTCTGAGAGACTACGAAGAAGACCTACAAAAAGAAGCGACAGAAGAGCTAAGAGCCTTGAGACCAGGAGTTTTAGACATAGCACTACCACCTTTGGGACCTGACAAATCGGAAAAAAAGATACCACCGCAAGAACTAGATGAGCTTTTGGGAGCAGTTGGAGGAAAATAGAATAAATACATCATGTCTCTGCAACTATTAAGCTGGAATATTCACGGTTTTAACTCCCCGGAGAAGAGGAGGAAAGTATTTCATTTATTGAAAAAGGAACAATTGGACTTAATTTGCTTACAGGAAACCCATGTGATTAGGCTCCATAGGAAAGTTCTGATTAATAAAAGATTGGGCCAAGAATTTATTTCATCGGACAAAGTTAAAAAGAGAGGAGTTGTTATTTATGCCAAAGAGAGCCTATCACCGAAATTTGTTTTTAAAGATGAACAAGGAAGATTTGTTGCAATTGAGATTCAATCACAAGGAGAAAAATATTTGATCGTAGGAGTGTATGCACCAAATGAGGGGAAGTCTGAATTTTTTAAGAAATTGCATGAGACATTGTTGGACTATATGGACTACAACATCATTATGATGGGAGATATGAATGGAGTGGTATCTACAAACATGGATAAGTCGCAGAGACAGGTGGTAACTAAAGATGGCAGACTACCAAAAACCTTTTTTGAATTGACTGACAATATGGACTTGATTGACATTTGGAGAACCAAGAACCCCCTTGGAAGAGAGGGAACATTCTTTTCTGAAGCCAATATGACCTGGACAAGAATTGACCAAATATGGATAACTAGAGGACTGGCACCTAAGACTCGAAAAGTGGAAATTTGCCCAAAAACTTGCTCCGACCATAATGCAGTGAAGATGGAGATGAAATTAACACCAATCGGTTCCTTCAGATGGAGGATGAATGACACCTTGTTTAGAGATCAAGAGGTGATCAAGAAGGCCCAAAAAACATTGAGAGACTATTTTGAGATAAATTTGAATACTACGGTTGAAAAAAGGATAATCTGGGACGCAAGCAAAGCGGTTATGAGAGGGTTTCTGATTCAACAGAATGCAATAAAGAAGAGAGCTCAAAATGAGAAAAAAGACAAAATTTTGGAAAAAATAAAAGAAGGAGAGAAGAAACTAAGAGCGAAACCAAAATCGCAAGAGATTCTGAGAGAAATTAAGTTATGTCAAGTACAATATATGCAAATGATAAACCAGGAAGTGGAATGGAAAATTAAGCAGATGAGACAAAAGACATTTGAATCGGCTAACAAATGTGGGAAACTGCTAGCTTGGCAGATGAAGAAAAGACAGAAATTAAATACCATCACAAATCTGGATGTAGATGGAAAGAACATACAGAATCCATTGGAAATTAGAAAGTGTTTCCAGAGATATTTTAAACAACTATACACACAAGGGCCACAGAAAGAGACTGATCTAGACCAATTTTTGAGAAAAAATGGACTACAAAAAATCTCTCAAGAAAATAAGACAATGTTGAGCCATAAAATTACAGAACAGGAGGTGGAAGGTGCCATTCAGAATATGCAGTTGGGTAAATCTCCAGGGCCAGATGGTTTAACCTCCAAATACTATAGATCTTTGAAAGATTGGTTAATTCGGCCGCTAAAGGAGGTCTGCAGTGAGATCCTAGAGGGGAAAAAGGCACCGGAGTCGTGGCAGGAAGCCTATATTACACTTATACCGAAAACTGAGTCTGAAAAGACGCAACTCAAGAACTATCGCCCCATATCCCTGCTTAATGTGGATTACAAAATATTTGCTGATATTTTGGCTAACAGGTTAAAAAAAGTATTAGTGGAAGAGATTCATAAGGACCAAGCTGACTTTCTCCCAGGTAGACACTTGTCTGACAATGCGAGGAATATAATTAACATTTTGGAGAAGCTGCAAGTGAACATAAATACAAAAGCAGTTTTAATTTTTATAGATGCGGAGAAAGCCTTTGACAACATTTCTTGGAGTTTTATGAAGAAAAATCTTCAGGGGATGGGGGTGGGCCAAGGGTTTGAAAATGGCATAAGTGCAATTTACTCAGAACAAAAGGCTAAATTAATTGTTAACAACGTGGTGACAGAGGAATTTAAGATAGAGAAAGGTACACGACAAGGTTGCCCAATCTCCCCATTGCTTTTTATTTCAGTCCTGGAGGTTTTATTAAATATGATTAGAAGGGACCGTCTGATTAAAGGTATTCAGGTCGGAGCTAAACAATACAAACTGAAGGCTTTTGCAGATGACCTAGTTTTAACGTTACAGGAGCCAGAATCTAGTACGAAAAGAGTATTAGAACTGATTCAAGAATTTGGTCAGGTGGCAGGATTTAAGTTGAACAAGTCAAAAACCAAAGTCCTTGAGAAAAATTTAACACCGATTGAGAAAGAGAGGTTTCAGAAGGAGACAGGTTTAACATTAGTGAAGAAAGTTAAATATTTGGGGGTTAACATGACTGCTAAGAACTTAAACTTATTTAAAGATAATTATGAGAAATGTTGGACAGAAGTGAAAAAAGACTTAGAAATATGGTCAAATTTGAAGCTTTCCTTGTTGGGCCGAATTGCAGCTATAAAGATGAATGTATTGCCAAAAATGTTATTTTTGTTTCAATCTTTGCAAATCTTGGACAAGATGGACTGTTTCAAGAAGTGGCAGAGAGACATTTCTAGATTTGTCTGGCAGGGCAAGAAGCCCAGAATAAAATTTAAAATACTAACCGATGCAAAAGAAAGAGGTGGATTTGCCCTGCCAGACCTTAAACTTTATTATGAATCGGCCGCATTTTGCTGGCTGAAAGAATGGCTGCTTCTTGAGAACACAGACATTTTGGATTTAGAAGGTTTTAACAATGTCTTTGGGTGGCATGCATATTTGTGGTACGACAAGGTTAAAGCACATAAAGCATTTAAAAACACTATTGTCAGGAAAGCATTGTTCAATGTCTGGATAAGATATAAAGATTTGCTTGAAAATAAAACCCCAAGGTGGCTATCACCGATGGAAGCGAAGGCTCAGAAAAAGCTCAATATGGAGGCCAAATGGCCGAAATATTGGGAAATATTGGAACAAGAAGGAGACAAATTGAAATTGCAGAGTTTTGAGAAATTAAAAGATAAGGTGCGAGATTGGCTTCATTATTATCAAATAAGAGAGGCCTATAATTTGGATAAAAAAATTGGCTTCCAGGTGGAAAAATCAAAATTGGAAACTGAATTGTTAGAACCCAAAACTAAAACACTTTCAAGAATGTATAACTTGCTGCTAAAATGGAACACACAGGATGAAACAGTTAAATCTGCAATGATTAAATGGGCACAAGATGTCGGTCATAACATTATGTTTGCTGACTGGGAACAGTTGTGGACCACAGGTATGAAATTTACGGCATGTAATGCCCTAAGAGAGAATATTATGAAAATGATATACAGGTGGTACATGACACCAGTCAAGCTTGCAAAAATATATCATTTGCCCGATAATAAATGTTGGAAATGTAAAGAAAATGAAGGTACATTCTTTCACCTTTGGTGGACGTGCCCAAAGATTAAGGCTTTCTGGGAGATGATATATAATGAAATGAAAAAAGTATTTAAATATACCTTCCTGAAGAAGCCAGAGGCCTTTCTCTTGGGCATAGTCGGCCAATTGGTACCAAAGAAGGATAGAGTTTTCTTTATGTACGCAACAACAGCAGCAAGAATACTCATCGCAAAGCACTGGAAGACACAAGAGCTACCCACCCTGGAAGAGTGGCAGATGAAGATGATGGACTATATGGAATTGGCGGAAATGACTGGCAGAATCCGAGACCTGGGAGAAGAGGCGGTGGAGGAAGACTGGAAGAAATTTAAAGTATATCTTCAGAAATATTGTAAAATTAATGAATGTTAAATTTATGTTTGGATTGGCAATAAGTGGTAATTAGCAACAAAAGTTAATAAGAATATGTAAAAAACGAACTGATAAATGGACGAAAATATTGAGTTATAATATGCTATGATATAGAGTTAAGATAAATGAAAAAGAATTTGCTGAATTGATTATGTAAATGGGAATACAAAAGGGGGAGGTGTGAGGAGGTCAAGGAAACAAGCAAATGAACTTAAAGATATCAAAAAATGGATTTGTTTTTTAATTTTTTCCTACCTATTTGTTTTTTGTTTTTTGTATTTTTTTTCGTTTGTTTTTCTATGAATTTTTGTATTTTTTTTGTATTCTTTTTTCCTTTTTTTATTTTTCTCTGTGGTTTTTCATTCTGTAAATCTCTGTGTTTTGTAAAATCCGAATAAATATCTTTAAAAAAAAACAAAATGGGGGGAGAGCACTGAAGAGGAGGAAGAAGTCCCACAGGCAAGGTAACAGAGCAACTCAGAGTGAATTCTTGCCCAAGTCAGAAAAGCTAAGCTCGGAATGCAGAATCAATCTTCCTGGCATGATGCTGTTCGGATTTCATACTCTGCACTTTCATGGAAGTGATATTTCCAAAGCAAATCCCCCAGTTTCAGCGTTAAGTCTTTGCTCCTTGGTACAGTTTATTTTGAGCACAGAGCTCCCAAACTCACATCGTTAACTCAGCATAGCCTTCATTATGTTGTGAAGCAAAATGTATCATTGCAATGATGAGGACTAGAATCTTGCACAATTTAAAAACAACAACCCAGTGCGGATATGATTTGTATGATTTGGCTAATGCCTGCAGGTCCAACGGATTTTCTACAATGTGATCGCAGTTTTGGAGTCCCAATATGCAGCCACATTAGACGTGTGCCTGCAGGAGAATCTACTTTTATCTAATGCGCCTTTTCCTTCCCACCTAGCTGCTGATGAGGTACTGGCAGCCTGTGCAGGATGCTCCTGTGCTCTGGAATACGAGCAGGGAGCCGTGGGTCACTTGGGTCCCTCTCATCTGCTTCATCCTCCACTTCATTGCTTGGCTGGTCATCTTTAGCATCCTCCTCATCTTTGACTACGCAGAGCTGATGGGGGTCAAACAGGTACCGCGCAGCTTCCCTTTTCCCATCTAGAGAGGCCACCGTCCGGTATTTGGTGGCTGAGCTCAGCGAGGCTGAATGACCCAACCAATGAGGGTGATAGAAGATCTTTCCTCCTGCTGTAAAATATTTCTAAAAAGAGAGGTCCCAGGGTTGAAGCAAATTTGGAAGCCATGACCTCTCTCTTGGAAGCTCTTAATGTGCTCTGGCTTTACAGTGATAGCAGTTAGGGGGGTGCATTGGATTTGGATGAATTCTGAGGGATTTTTAATAATAATAATAACGATATTTATTTGATTTTAAAACTATAAGATCATAACAATACACAGAACATCCACATTTGGAGATTCCTCATAATCTCTGGACTTCCCACCTTCCCCTCCGTGGGTCCTATTATTAAACCTTTTCTACTGCACCTTTTTCAATAGTCCCTATTTTATATAAGTCCATTATCTCCACAGTACCTGCTATATTACGAGTGTTATTGCAATCCTGCTAGTGTTTTCGTCTGTTTAAAGTGGTCTCCAAGATAAATTATAAACTTTCCCCATCTAACAAAGGATGGGGAAAATTTATAATTTATTTTGGAGACCACTTTAACAAAGTTCTGGTCTTCTTGGTTTCTGAAATTTCCAGTCAGTTTTGCCGTTTCGGCATAGTCCAACAGTTTAATCTGTTATTCCTCCTTGGTAGGGACTTTATCTTTTTTCCATCTCTAGAATTCTGAGGGATTTTTGGCCAAGGCAGTGACCGCAGAAGCAATTAAATGTTTTCTCAGCAGTCCAGATAACAAAACGTAAACAGATCTCACATTCCCCCTTTGTGAATATGTAGATGCCCAATGTGTACGCAGGTCTAAAATGGTGTCGTTTCCTCAAAAGATTTGTGTGTCTGCAATGGAAACTGGTGTTTTTTTCCTTCCACAGGTTTACTACCACTGCCTGGGCATGGGGGACCCTTTGGCTGTGAAGTCCATGCGTGCTGTCCACCTCTTCTCCTACCTTTGCCATCCAGTGTACCGGAGGTTTCTCCTCGTCCTGTGGGCCGTTCCCTGCCTCTCCCTTGAACGCCTGCTCCTCGTGTTGCTCTTCACGGTCTACATCACCTGTGCCCACAACCTCGACCAGCAGGACTACCTCTACCTGCAAGCTCAGCTGGACAAGAATGGCCCCTCCGTCCTTAAGAACTGAACTGGTGTGGCCCCAAATTTATATGTGGGTGCTGGTGTCCTAGTATATTGGGGCCTGAGAGCCTGGTACCTTGCACTCTTCCATGCTAAGCACTGAACGATGAAATGTGCCTTCTATCTCCTTTTGCTTTTACGCACTCGGGACTTGAGTGGTCTATAAATGGGACCTAAGAGTTCTGGCTTCCAGCAGGCCTACTTTGCTACAACTCTTAAAACACATATAAGGAGCTCTACATGGTGATCCCAGGTTGAGCCACATGGTCCAGTAGGTTGGAATCCTTGAGTAAAGAGGTGGAACTCCAAAGATGGCAGAATTCAACCCCAAGTTCCTTGGAGGGAAGTCTCTAGAGCAGGGGTTGGGGAAAGCCTATGGCCCTCCAGAAGTTGGTGGACTTCAGCTGCCATCAACATGAGGTGGTCAGGTTGTTGTTGTTTGAGGGAGGCTTTTTTACGATTCACAACTGCAGACAGCAGGCACATAGCTCAACAGACAAAATGTTCCCAATCTCTGGGAAAGCTGGGCCCTGTGGAATCAGTGGGGCACTGCCCCAGTAACCTCAGTCTGCCCCCAGCCATTCCCCACCTGCTAGCTGGCTTTACTTCCAACCAGTCAGGGGGTGGCTCTCTCTGTCATGGGCTCTGCTGCAGTCCTTTCTGCCCAAGAGGACACCAGGCACACCTGACTGGGATTCTGCAGCTGTTAAAAAGCATAGCAGATGCCTCAGCTGAAATTAATTATAATAGCAAAGCATTAGAACTGGGTTTTGCCATCCATTTTTTGCTACAGAACTTCTGCCCAAGTGATTTTTAAAGTATAGGATTTTTAACTTTGATTCACAAGCAAGAACTATTTTAAAGAGGTAGCAGCCTAGATAATTGGTGGAGTGGGCTGTGAGGTTTTTTTGCTTTTTGCAAATATACCTCTTCAGCACAGTGTCTTCCAAATACATTTCTGTTCCAAGCAAGCAATCAGAATTCATTGCCCATCCTCTTGCTTCTGTCGTGTCAATTCAGTTCCAAAGCATTCTGAATTCCAAGGCCTACCTGGGCTGAAGAAGACAAGGCCTTGAGAAAGATTCTGGTCAAGATGGCCGTCCAGCAGTGGACCACCTGCCTCTCAAACCCAAATATATCTCCATGCGGTGGGTGACTTTTAACTCGCCCCGCCCATCAGAATTAATGACAAAAAATAAGATTTATGTGATCTTTGAATCAAGTACATTTACAGGCAAAAGCGGGTTGGGGGGGGGCAGGGGTTGATTCTAGGATTATGTCTCCAGGCTCCACCTAGCAATGGTTGGATCTTTGCCTTCATTTGTAACTCAATGCCTTTAACATCCACTAGCATTTCTTTTTAAATGCTGATAATGCTTTTATTGTAGCTTTTTATTATTATTTCTGTACCCCCTTGCTAACCAAGTATTTTTATACATATGAAAAGCAAATCTTGGATTGAGAAGATAATGGTTTGTAAAGTAAAAAAATGGGTGTGTGTTTTTTTAAAAAGTTTGGTTTGTCTCTGTTCTGAAATTTGGTTTTAATGTAAAGTGTTTCAATATATTTGGGTTTCTTTATAAAGCAGAAGTGACCAGCTGCTCCCATAAGCTAAAAATGAGCTCTGTATCAACAAAAGTTTTACCTATACAGTGGTACCTCGGGTTACATACGCTTCAGGTTACACTCTCCGCTAACCCAGAAATAGTGCTTCAGGTTAAGAACTTTGCTTCAGGATAAGAACAGAAATCGTGCTCCAGTGGCGCAGCAGGAGGCCCCATTAGCTAAAGTGGTGCTTCAGGTTAAGAACAGTTTCAGGTTAAGAACGGACCTCTGGAACGAATTAAGTACTTAACCTGAGGTACCACTGTAATTATTCATAATGACAAGTTGTAAGAATCATGAGATTTTCCACCCCTGAGCTTTTGAAATACAACTCCCATCAACCATGGCCGTATGGGCTGAACCTTATAAGTATTGTTGCCCAACATGTGAGCAACCCCATGTTGGAGATCCCGCTCTATACATTTATTAATTTTTTTGTTTAATTTCTATACCCTTTATATTTTTAAGAAAAACCTCAAAGCGGGTTAAAGTATATTAAATCAGTAAAACATAAAACAATGTGAAAAAAGCGTAATATAGAGTATACTGTCAAAGCAACATAACAGAAAATTAAAACATTATCTTAAAAGATTTCAAAGTAAAACATTACAAAGGAGGTCAACTACAGAATACATATTTAACATAGTAGGGCTGGGTGACTCTGGGTCCCGCCCCCTAGGCCAGGTGGGAAAGGCCTTGCAGGGAGTGGCCTTCTCGCCTCACAGCCGGGCGATGTTCCTCCGGCCTCATGAGGATCCTCTCTAATGGGACCCAAGTGTGTTTAGGGTTGCAATTAACTTAATCTTCCCTAGATCTGCTTTTAGCAGAAGCATTTGCCACTTCCACTGCCCAGCTTCAAAATCAGAGTAGCAACCACATGTATCCTGTAGGTGCGCTTGGCTCTTCCTGTTCGGCATCGCTAAAGCTCTCCTCCCCCCACCCCCTCTCATGAAACAATGGCCTCCTTTTAAGCACCCCAACAGTTATTTACCGCCCCCCCCCATTGCTCTCACGGCATATGTGTGATACACGCGCTTCACCCTAATGGCTCCTGAAGCATCTTAGGCTACGAGACGAAGGGATGCTCTCCTGCTAAATGCACACTCACTGATTACAGGCGCATACTTGGGAGAAACAAGAACTAGCCTTGCGCGGAAAAAGAAGCATCCCCTCTACTTCTCTTCCCTTCTCCCCTCGCCCCCACCCAAGGGCCAGGCCCATGCTTGCTCCCCTAAACCAAAACCTAACCAGGGACCCAGCTGAGGAGAGCTGCACTGAGGCGCATTCATGGGAGCCTCCCTCTGAATCTTCCCAGGAGCAGGAGGACTGTATAGATTTGGAACAGTGGTTTGCAGAGGAACATAGTTCATAGTAATAATAATAATAATTTTTATTTATACCCTGCCCTCCCCAGCCAAGGCTGGGCTCCATGTGGCTAACAAGCAATAATAAAAACAAGTTGAATGAATACAACTTAAAAACAAGATTAAAATACAACATTAAAATATTGTAAAATCAGTGTATCTGAAGAAGCGTGCATGCACACGAAAGCTCATACCAAGAACTAACTTAGTTGGTCTTTAAGGTGCTACTGGAAGGAAAATTTTTTTTTTGTTTTGACTATGGCAGACCAACACGGCTACCTATCTGTAATTAAAATATTGAAACATTAAGATATTAAAACGCAGCCTCATCACAGGAGAAAAGAAAAGAAAGAGGGGGAGGGAATCAAATTGGCTCCAAGCCAAAGGCCAGGCAGAACAACTCTGTCTTACAGGCCCTGCAGAAAGAAATCAGATCCTGCAGGGCCCTGGTCTTATGAGACAGAGCTTTCCACCAGGCCAGAGCCAGTGTTGAAAATGCCCTGGCTCTGGTTGAAGCTAATCTAACTTCCTTAAGGCCCAGGACCACTAGGGTGTTGCTATTTATGGACCTTAAGGTCCTCTGTGGGGCATACCGGGAGAGGCGGTCCCGTAGGTACAAGATAGATACAAGGGTCCTAGGCTGTGAAGGGCTTTAAAGGTCAAAAGCAGCACCTTAAATCTGACCCTGTACTCCACCGGGAGCCAGTGCAGCTGGATAAGCACTGAGTGAATATGCTCCCATGGCAGAGACCCCCTGAGGAGCCTCACTGTAGCATTCTGCACCCGCTGGAGTTTCTGGGACAGCTTCAAGGGCAGCCCCACATAGAGCGAATTACAGTAGTCAAGCCTGGAGGTGACCGCCGCATGGATCACTGTGGCCAGGGTGGGGCGGGAAAGGTAAGGGACCAACAGCTTGAAGTGGCAAAGGTGGAAAAATGTCGCCTTGGCTATTGCTGTAACCTGCGCCTCCATGGAAAGGGAGGAGTCAAGGATTACACCCAAACTCTTATCGGAAGGCAATGGCACTAATTGGGCCCCCTCAAGAGAAGGGAGTTGGTCCCTCATCCCCATGCCATCCCGACCCAGCCATAGGACCTCTGTCTTCGAAGGATTTAGTGTCAATTGGCTCCCATGAAACCATCCAGCCACAGCTTCCAAGCATCTGGTCAGTGTGTCCGGGGCCAAGTCGGTGTGGCCATCCATCAGCAGATAGAGCTGAGTGTCATCAGCATATTGGTGACAGCCCAGCCCAAAGCTCCGGATAATCTGGGCAAGGGGGTGCATAAAGATATTAAGAAGCATTGGGGAGAGGATTGCACCCTGGGGCACTCCACACACCAAGGAGTGACGACATCTCCCTCCCTAGCGCCACCCTATGTCCCCGACCAGAGATAAAAGAGCACAGCCATTTACGGGCTATGCCCTGTATCCCCATTAATTGCACAGAATTGGAAAAGTACAAATATACCAACGGTTAGGGAATGGCAAACAAGATTATTCGAGTATGTTGAATTAGCAAAAATGACGCAAAAAATTAGAAACCAAAAAAAAAAACAAAGTTTATTAGTGATTGGAATAAATTTATGGCATACATTGAAGGAAACCATAGAAATCTAAAAACTATAGCAGGTCTGTTATAAAACTTATGATGTGCAAACTGTCAACAAGTATTAGCTGCAGAAAATGGAAAATTTCATCAAGAAGTCCGAAATTGGGAGGGAAGGAGGTCAATAGGGGTGTAGAAGAAAGATATAAATATCTAATTATATAAAATTTTAATGAATAAGATATAGAATTGTAACAGAGATTGTTGCTTTTTGGTGTTAGATACGGATATTTTTTTTTCTTGTCTTCTTGTTCTCCTTTTTTCTTTTTGAAATTGTTGTCTTTGTTTTTCGTGTTTTTTGTATTTTGTTCTGTTTTTGTTGTTTTTTTGTTTTCTTTTCTTCGATGCTGTAACTGAAACTCAATAAAAAGAACTTAAAAAAAAAATGTTAAGAAGCATTGGGGAGAGGATTGCGCCCTGCGGCACCCCACACACCAAGGAGTGACAACATCTCCCTCCCTAGCGCCACCCTATGTCCCCGACCAGAGATAAAAGAGCACAGCCATTTACGGGCTATGCCCTGTATCCCCATGTCAGCAAGGCAGTGGTCCAGAAGATCATGATCGACCATGTCAAAGGCTGCTGACAAATCTAAAAGAATCAGCAGTCCTGACCCGCCTCAATTAAATTGTCTATGGAGATCATCTGTTAGGGCAACCAGAGCAGTCTCGGTCCCGAAACCAGGACGGAACCCAGACTGAAATGGATCTAAAGCCGATGTTTCCTCCAGAAACCTACCAAGCTGTTCAGCAACCGCTCTCTCAATTACCTTACCCAAATATGGAAGATTTTAAACTGGGAGGTAATTGGAGAGGTCTAAAGGATCTAGTGATGTTTTCTTTAAGAGCGGACACACCACTGCTTCCTTCAGTTCCCCTGGGAATGTCCCCATGCCAAGGGACAAATTGATAATTTCAACCAGGGGGTCCACGCGACATCTGGACATGCCCTAATCAGCCAAGACGGGCACGGATCGAGGAGGCAGGTGGTGGGCCTACCAGCTTGAAGGAATCTATCAACATCATCAGGGAGTATCCAATCGAAATGGTCCAACACTGGACCCGAAGACAGTCGAGGGGCCTCCAGTTCAGTCAATGTATCTAAATTGGCAGGGAGGTCACGGTGGAGCAACAGGACTTTCTCCACAAAAAAGCTTGCGAATGCCTCACAGCTATGGGTCGAATTTGTGCTTAAATTTGGTTGTCCTCCTAAGGACGTTATCGACCTAATTATTCTAAAACGTTGTGCCAGGCGAGAGCTAGCAGATGCAATGGAAACTGCGAAGTAAGATTTCTTAGCAGCTTTCACAGCCATCTCATAGGCTTTCATAAGTGTCCTATAAGATGTTCTTGAAACTCCGTCACGAGTCCGTCGCCATACTCGCTCTAGCCGTCTGAGATCCCGCTTCATTTTCTGGAGCTCTTCAGTAAACCAAGGGGCCCGGTTTCGATGGGGTCGCAGAGGGTGCTTAGACGACCTCATCGATGGCTGCCAATAGCCGGTTATTCCAGTCCTCGACAAGGTCATCTAAAGAGTCGCCAGGAGGAGCAGGGTCCCGCAAGGCCTGATGGAATCTATCAGGATCCATCAGCCTTCGTGGGCAAGCCCAAATAGGTTCACCACCCGAGCAGGGGAGGAGCGGGAAGTCAATAAGAAGGCAGAAGCTGGGAAATACTGCATGGAGAATAGCTTGCAGAAGAAACTCTGGAGAGGGGGGGAGAGATAACAGATTCACTGTCTCTGGAAAGCATCCATCCGCTTTCCCCAAGGTCAAGGAGAGTTGCAAAAGTGGCAGGACATAAAGCACAGAGTGTACGAGCTCAGATTACGAGATGCAGAAGTGATGGGGGTGACTAGGGATGTGAGGGGGTGGACCTCTTCATTGGGAGCACCGCCATTCCTAGAAGACGGGTTCTTTGTTCTCTCGCTGGGATCATTAAAGTTTCTAACGGGTAAGAAGACTCCTTTCCCTTTGTTCTGCTTATCTAGGGCCAAGGGGGAAGGAAGCCATTTCCCTGAAGCCTGACAGATGCTGATCCACAAGACAAGGACAGCCCATCATTTTGTCACTGAAGGGCGGAAGTCAAAACTCAACAGATTCATCGCACACCTTGCGCCACCTTTATGAGTTTCTTGATGTGAAGTAAAGAGTGAACCCTGAGTGGAACACTGAATAAATTTATACAGCTTTTCACCTGGGTGAATTCGCTTATAAATATTAAGGTCTCCAATCCGCCTGAAGCTCTTTCCACATTCCCTATATCTGTGTTTCCCTCCCTGTGTGAGTTAGCTGATGTTTCCTAAGGGGTCTACTTTGACTGAAGTTCTTTCCACACTCCCTACATTTAAACAATTTCCCCCCATGTGAGATTGTTGATGTATTCTAAGGTTTCCACTTTGACTGAAGCTCTTTCCACATTCAATGCATTTAAATGGTTTCTCCCCCGTGTGAGTACGTTGATGTGTTCTAAGGTCTCCACTTTGACTGAAGCTCTTTCCACATTCAATGCATTTAAATGGTTTCTCCCCCGTGTGAGTACGTTGATGTATTCTAAGGGCACCACTATGACTGAAGCTCTTTCCGCATTCAATGCATTTAAAGGGTTTTACCCCCGTGTGAGTTTGTTGATGTATTCTAAGCTGTCCACTTTGACTGAAGCTCTTTCCACATTCAATACATTTAAAGGGTTTCTCCCCCGTGTGAATTCGTTGATGCATTCTAAGGTCTCCACTTTGACTGAAGCTCTTTCCACATTCAATACATTTAAATGGTTTCACCCCCGTGTGAGTTTGCTGATGTATTCTAAGGTTTCCACTTTGACTGAAACTCTTTCCACATTCAATACATTTGAAGGGTTTCTCCCCCGTGTGAGTTCGTTGATGTATTCTAAGGTCTCCACTTTGACTGAAGCTCTTTCCACATTCAATACATTTAAACGGTTTCTCCTCCATGTGAGTACGTTGATGTATTCTAAGGGCTCCACTTTGACTGAAGCTCTTTCCACATTCAATACATGTAAATGGTTTCTCCCCCATGTGAGTTTGTTGATGTATTCTAAGTGCTCCACTTTGACTGAAGCTCTTTCCACATTCCATACATGTAAATGGTTTCTCACCCGTGTGAATTTGTTGGTGTGTTCTAAGGTTTCCACTTTGACTGAAGCTCTTTCCACATTCCATACATTTACATGGTTTCTGCCCCGTGTGAGTTCGTTGATGTCTTCTAAGTGTTCCACTTTTACTGAAGCTCTTTCCACATTCAATACATTTAAATGGTTTCTCCCCTGTGTGAGTTCGTTGATGTATTCTAAGGTTTCCACTATGACTGAAGCTCTTTCCACATTCAATGCATTTAAATGGTTTCTCCCCCGTGTGAATTCGTTGATGTATTCTAAGGACTCCACTACGACTGAAGCTCTTTCCACATTCAATGCATTTAAATGGTTTCTCCCCAGTGTGAGTACGTTGATGTATTCTAAGTGTTGCACTTTCACGGAAGTTCTTTCCGCACTCTATGCATTCAAATGGTTTCTCCCCTGTGTGAGTTCGTTGATGTATTCTAAGGTTTGTACTTTGATTGAAGCTCTTTCCACATTCCATACATTTAAATGGTTTCTGCCCCGTGTGAGTCCGTTGATGTATTCTAAGGTTTCCACTTTGACTGAAGCTCTTTCCGCACTCCATGCATTCAAACGGTTTCTCCCCCGTGTTAGTTCGTTGGTGTATCCTCATTTTTCCACAGTGACTAAAGCACATTCCACATTCCCTGCATTTAAATTGTTCCTTTCTTCTTCCCAATGAATTCAGAGATGGTTCCGTAGAGTCCTGACCATCTTCCTCACCTGTTTGGGAGTGTGGGGGGGGGGGAGAGAGAGAATCCTGTTAGACTTTCAAGAAAAACAAGAAAGGAACTGAACACACGTCAGTCCCCATGTGCACCTTCTCTTATTTGAACACCCTCTCCATTCTCCACTGTCCTCTTCATGTTTCAAATTTTTAGGAATGCAGATGAGATAATGGCAAGAGCAACCCATGATCACTCCTATGATTAAGAAGTGAAACTGAAGTGTTATTATGCCACATGTAAGTGTAAATATACATATATTATATGTTATATATTATATTATTATTATATATGTTTGTTAGAATCTAAGAAGAGCCTGCTGGATTGGACAAAGGCCCGCCCAGTTCAGCATCCTGTTCTCACAGTAGCCAAGCAGATGCCTGTAGGAACCAGCAAGCAAGATTTCAGCCCAAGAGCCCTCTGCTCTCCTGTGCTTTCCAAAAACTAGTATTAAGAAGCATTATTGCCTAGGACCACAAGGGCAGAGCACAGACACCAGCCTAATCCTTTTTTTCAAGCTATCCAAGTTGCTGGCCGTCACTGTTTCCAGTAGTCCATAGATTAACTATGCTTCATCTTTTGCAGTCCTTAAAGGCTCATAAATGTATTATGGTCTAAGACATTGTGGGCTGCAGTCTTACAGATTGGACTCTTGACTAGGAAAGTGGGGCCACTATATACCTTTGAGTCTTTTTGTTGTTTTTGTGCACTTATTTTGAAATTTGTACCAAAGTTGTACCACTGTATCTCCATGTAAGCTTATGGAGGGACAGAATTACAGGGGCACTATAAATTATTATCTCACTCACTCACTCTCACACATAACCCCTGACTGTAAGACTGGCAAGTTTACACAATTTGCTTATAATACTGGCCACCCTCGGTCTTCATATGCCCACTCTCACACACAACCCAGTCTGTAAAATTGGCAAGTTTACACAATTTGCTTATAGTACTGGCACAATCCTATGTGTAGAGCTTCCAGTCACAGGAATTGTATATCATGATAACGGGTCCTTTGTCCCGACAGCACACCAAACTGGGGAGGTGCATGCATCTACTGTATTTTGATGCGAGTGGAATGTATCACTCTGACCCAGTCTTTAAAAAAATAGAAGTAATATAGACTATTTAAATATATGAAGCATAAATAATGACGGGAAGCATTTCCATAGCCCCCTTCACCCATTTTTGTGGATTGCTGCGCAACATCATGATCATCACTTAATCCTGCAGTGGAAATAACACGAGAGATTTAAAAGCATAGAGGAAGAAAAGCTGTCCCCACTACTTTAGGAAAGGGATTCCAAAAACAAAGAGCTGCTTTGGAGAAGGCCTCACCCCTTCCTTCTTTCTACCGCCTGGCCCTCCCTGGCTTTCGTCTCCTCTCCATCTTTTCCTCTTTCTCCCTCCACCATCCAGCCATCCATGTCCCCATCTACTCTCCACCTGGAACTCAGCAGATTTCTCTGAGCTTGAGCATGTCAGCTGTCCATCTTCCTACGTCAATCCTGACCAGGCTTGCAGGTTCAACTTCTTGAGGAGCAAAGAAGCCAGGGCAAGTTGTAGCTTCCTGGGAGGAAGGAAGAAGTCAAGGGAGTCTCAGAGCCCCTGCTTGGGATTTTGCCCAAGACATTCTGCTGCCCCTTTAGAAGCCCCTATTGGCCACCCGCTTCCCAAGAGCCTCCACCCATTTTCAAACACCTTTGGCAATTCCTTCCGTCTGCCTGTCCCTTCTCCCTTCCTAAGGCTGGCATGGTATGGGCAGTAGTGGCCTTGTGGCCCACAGGGCCACAATAAATGTAACAATGTGTACCCCTGTAAATCCTTGAGTGTGCTTCTAATACAGAAGTTATGGTAGCCTGTGCTTTATGAAACTGATTATTTTGCAAGTTGCTGCCCCCCAGTTGGGGCAGAAATACAGCTAATAGGAGAATCACAAAGATACAGCTGAAAGCTGGAACATGAGTCGCCACATGATGCAAATGGCTGCATGTAACACAGGTTCCCAACATGCACACCAACACAATGTCACAGAACGCGGTAGGGATCAGAACATATTCAGCAGAAATTGCCAGTGCTTGTTGCGCATGTGTATTATAATAAAATGAGGTAATGATGAATATCAGGAATACTTGGCTAGTCTAGATGTATTCAAGTCTCCAGGGCCAGATGAACTGCATCCAAGAGTATTAAAAGAACTGGCAGATGTGATCTCAGAACCACTGGCAGTCATCTTTGAGAATTCCTGGAGAACAGGCGAAGTCCCGGCAGACTGGAGGAGGGCAAATGTTGTCCCTATTTTCAAAAAGGGGGAAAGAGAGGACCCAAATAATTACCGCCCAGTCAGTCTGACATCCATACCAGGGAAGATTCTGGAGCAGATCATTAAGCAAACAGTCTGTGAGCACTTAGAAAGGAATGCTGTGATCACCAATAGTCAGCATGGATTTCTGAAAAATAAGTCATGTCAGACTAACCTGATCTCGTTTTTTGTCAGAATTACAAGCCTGGTAGATGAAGGGAACACAGTGGATGTAGCCTACCTTGATTTCAGCAAGGCATTTGACAAGGTGCCCCATGATATTCTTGTAAAGAAGCTGGTAAAATGCAGTCTTGACTATGCCACCACTCAGTGGATTTGTAACTGGCTGACTGACCAAACCCAAAGGGTGCTCATCAATGGTTCCTCTTCATCCTGGAGAAGAGTGACTAGTGGGGTGCCACAGGGTTCTGTCTTGGGCCCGGTCTTATTCAACATCTTTATCAACGACTTGGATGATGGACTCAAGGGCATCCTGATCAAATTTGCAGATGACACCAAACTGGGAGGGGTGGCTAACACCCCAGAGGACAGGATCACACTTCAAAACGACCTTGACAGATTAGAGAACTGGGCCAAAACAAACAAGATGAATTTTAACAGGGAGAAATGTAAAGTATTGCACTTGGGCAAAAAAAATGAGAGGCACAAATACAAGATGGATGACACCTGGCTTGAGAGCAGTACATGTGAAAAGGATCTAGGAGTCTTGGTTGACTGCAAACTTGACATGAGCCAACAGTGTGACGCGGCAGCTAAAAAAGCCAATGCAATTCTGGGCTGCATCAATAGGAGCATAGCATCTAGATCAAGGGAAGTAATAGTGCCACTGTATTCTGCTCTGGTCAGACCTCACCTGGAGTACTGTGTCCAGTTCTGGGCACCACAGTTCAAGAAGGACACTGACAAACTGGAACGTGTCCAGAGGAGGGCAACCAAAATGGTCAAAGGCCTGGAAACGATGCCTTATGAGGAACGGCTAAGGGAGCTGGGCATGTTTAGCCTGGAGAAGAGGAGGTTAAGGGGTGATATGATAGCCATGTTCAAATATATAAAAGGATGTCACATAGAGGAGGGAGAAAGGTTGTTTTCTGCTGCTCCAGAGAAGCGGACACGGAGCAATGGATCCAAACTACAAGAAAGAAGATTCCACCAAAACATTAGGAAGAACTTCCTGACAGTAAGAGCTGTTCGACAGTGGAATTTGCTGCCAAGGAGTGTGGTGGAGTCTCCTTCTTTGGAGGTCTTTAAGCAGAGGCTTGACAACCATATGTCAGGAGTGCTCTGATGGTGTTTCCTGCTTGGCATGGGGTTGCACTCGATGGCCCTTGTGGTCTCTTCCAACTCTATGATTCTATGATTCTATTCTAGGAACGTGAAACTCCAAAGGGACTTTTTTAAGGAGGCGGGGGACGCAAGAAAAATTTAGATTCTTTTGGCAACAATAAACATTAGAACAAGGAACTGCTGAGCAAAAACAAAAACAGGAGCATGTGCAGAAGTTCTTGCGGAAAGGGGGGCGGGGCCTTCAAAGGTCTCATAATCGACCCAAAACAACACAGAGGTCTGCCCGTCAATTGCGGTCCAACGCTTGGACATCTCTGGTGTATAAAATTGGTTGAAACCGAAATTCTTTGTTTGAAATTATATAAATACCACTGCCTGGACCACATATGTGGTTGGGCTGTGAGGAAATTAAGAAATTTTGGATAGTAGTACACGAAGAACCAAAGATGTTGTTGAAAATATCAATAAGAAACAAACCAGAGACATATCTCCTTGGATTGACAGATGATGAGATACCACGGGGGGGGGGGGGCAAGAATTTTTCTGTATGAAAGTACAGCTTCTAGAATAGTGATTGCTGCTAGGTGGAAGTCAAAAACTATACCCACAAAGGAGGAATGGATTTGTAAACTAAATGAATATTTAATTCTGGCAAAATTAACTGCTATAATAAGAAATCAGTTGAATCAAAAATTTAAAAAGGAGTGGAAATGTTTTGATGAATATATGGCAAAATATTGCTCAAAAAAAGATATGCTAATATGCCTAGATTAAAATGTGAAGCACTGGATGGAAGAATAATTAGTAAGGAAAGATAATAAGAATATATAGATGATTTGAGAAGATTGTAGAATGCAAAGGTTATTGTAAAGTGTATAATGTGGAGGAAATCGAGTGGGGGCGGAGGGAAGTGGGAGGAAGGAGAATAGAATAATATGATGGACTGAGGAAATAGAAATGTAAATGTATGGGGGGATGGGGAGGAAATGGTGTTGGCTTTGGTATATCTGTATTGTAAAGTAATATGTGAAAACCAATAAAATAATTTAAATGGGGGGGGGGGGAGCCAAAGCCATGAACATGATCATCTGACGCATCAGGATCTGTACCAAGTAATATTTAATGACCATTTCCTTCATGGACCACTGCCTTGTCATGGCAAAGGGGCTTGAATAACTCAGAGACAAGGAGAAGGGGACGACAGAGGACGAGATGGTTGGACGGTGTCCTCGAAGCTACAAGCATGAGTCTGACAAAACTGCGGGAGGCAGTGGAAGACAGGAGTGCCTGGCGTGCTCTGGTCCATGGGGTCATGAAGAGTCGGACACGACTAAACGACTAAACAACAACAACAACAACAACATAACTCAGAGACGCTATGAGCTATGCCGTGCATGACCACCCAAGACAGACAGGTCAAAGTGGAGAGTTTTGAGTAAACTTGATCCACCTGGAGCAGGAACCAGCAAGCCACACCAGTATGACGCTGGAAGATGAACCCCCCAGGTAGGAAGGCATCCAACATGCTACTAAGGAAGAGCGGAGGACAAGTACAAGTAGATCCAGAGCTGATGAAGCAGCTGGGCCAAAGCCGAAAGGTTGCTCACTTGCGGATGTGCCTGGAAGTGAAAGGAAAGTCCAGTGCTGCAAAGAAAAATATATGAACCTGGAATATGAGATCCATGATCCATGGTAAGCTGGATGTGGTAAAAAATGAGATGGCAAGAATAAATATTGACATCCTGGGCATCAGTGAACGAAAATGGACAGGAATGGGCGAATTCAGTTTGGATGATCATCGTATCCTACTACTGAGGACAAGATTCCCATAGAAGAAATGGAGTGGCCCTCTTAGTCAACAAAAGAGTAGCAAAAGCTGTACTGGGATGCAATCTCAAAAATGATAAAATGATCTCGATACAAATCCAAGGCAGACCTTTTAAATCACAGAGCCTAGGACTTGCTTATCAGAAGGTCGGCGGTTTGAATCCCCATGATGGGGTGAGCTCCCGTTGTTCAGTCCCTGCTCCTGCCAACCTAGCTGTTCAAAAGCACCTCAAAGTGCAAGTAGATAAATAGGTACCGCTTCGGCGGGAAGGCGTTTCCGTGCGCTGCTCTGGTTCGCCAGAAGCGGCTTAGTCATGCTGGCCACATGACGATCTGCACACAAATGCCAGCTCCCTCGGCCAGTAAAGCAAGATGAGCGCCCCAACCCCAGAGTCGGCCATGACTGGACCTAATGGTCAGGGGTCCCTTTACCTTACCAATGCTCAACAAAATGAACTTGACCAATTCTAGGAAGACTTACAACACCTTCTAGAACTGACACCAAAGAAGGATGTTTTTCTCATCCTAGGGGATTGGAATGCTAAAGTAGGGAGTCAAAGAGATAAAAGGAACAACTGGTAAGTTTGGCCTTGGAGTTCAAAACGAAGCAGTGCAAAGGCTAATAGAGTTCTGTCAAGAGAACAAGCTGGTCATAACAAACACTCTTTTCCAACAACACATGAGATGACTCTACACATGCACATCACCAGATGGGCAGCATCAAAATCAAACTGATTATATTCTTTGCAGCCAAAGATGGAGAAGTTCTATACAGTCAGCAAAAACTAGACCTGGAGCTGACTGTGGCTCAGATCATCAGCTTCTTATAACAAAATTCAAGCTTAAACTGAAGAAAGTAGGGAAAACCACTGGGTCAGTGAGATACAATCTAAATCAAATCCCTTATGAATACACAGTGGAAGAGAGGAGCAGATTTAAGGATTTAGATTTGGTGGACAGAGTGCCTGAAGAACTATGGTTGGAGGCTCGGAACATCATACAGGAGGCAGCAATGAAAATCATCCCAATGAAAAGGAAATGCAAGAAAGCAAAGTGGTTGTCCAATGAAGCCTTACAAACCGCGGGGGACAGAAGGCAAGGAAAATGCAAGGGAGATAGTTAAAGATACATGAAATTGAATGCAGACTTCCAACGAATAGAGCAAGGAGAGACAAGAGGGACTTCTTAAACGAGCAGTGCAAAGAAATGGAGGGAAACAATAGAATGGGAAATACCAGAGATCTGTTCAAGAAAATTGGAGATATTAAAGGAACATTTTATGCAAAGATTACCATAATAAAGGACAAAAGTGGTACGTGTGGGAGCCATGAAGCCATGGCAGAGGCTTGTAATTGTTGCGTGGTGCCTCGCTGACCGGCCTGTCTGTGCCTTGCAGTGTATTGAATGTATTGACCTTATATGGAGTTGTGTTCCCTCTGGGCAGAAATTACCTTATATGGTGATGGGTGTTGTAAAGCCATGATCGGGCGATGTAACGTGAGACATTGGCAGACGGCCATGCAGGCTGGGAGACAAAGGATAATAAAATTACCGGAGAGGAGATAAGTCGAAGGAGCTGCCCTCCATCCTGAAAATACTGCTGTCTCTCTGTGTCTTTTTTCTATGCTGTGCACCATTTGATGACGGCTGGTTTCCGTCAGGTACGGACCTTACAGAAGCAGAAGACATCAAGAAGAGGTGGCAAGAAAACACAGAGGAATTATGCCAGGAAGATATGGATGTCCCATACACCCCAGGTAGTGTGACTGATGACCTTGAGCCAGACATCCTGGAGAGTGACGTCAAACGGGCCTTAGAAACCACTGCTAATAACAAGGCCAGTGGAAGTGATGACATTCCAGCGGAATCTTAAAAGATGATACTGTTAAGGTGCTACACTCAATATGCCAGCAAGTTTGGAAAACTCAGCAGTGGCCAGAGGATTGGAGAAGATCAGTCTAGAATGCAATCCCAAAGAAGGGCAGCACCAAAGAATGCTCCAACTACCGCACAATTACGCTCCTTTCACACGCTAGCAAGGTTATGCTTAAAATTCTACAAGGCAGGCTTAAGCAGTACGCAGACCAAGAACACCCAGAAGTGCAAGCTGGATTTTGGAGGGGCAGAGGAACCAGAGACAAAATTGCAACAATGCGCTGGATTAGGGAGAAAGCTAGAGAGTTCCAGAAAAACATCTACTTCTGCTTCATTGACTACGCAAAAGCCTTTGACTGCGTGGATCACAGCAAACTATGGCAAGTTCTTAAAGAAATGGGAGTGCCTGATCACCTCATCTGTCTGCTGAGAAATCTATATGTGGGACAAGAAGCAACAGTTAGAACTGGATATGGAACAACTGATTGGCTCAAAATTGGGAAAGGAGTACGACAAGGCTGTATATTGTCTCTTTGCTTATTTAACTTATATACAGAGGACGAGATGGTTGGACAGTGTTCTCAAAGCTACTAACATGAGTTTGACCAAATTGCAGGAGGCAGTGGAAAACAGGAGTGCCTGGCGTGCTCTGGTCCATGGGGTCACAAAGAGTCACAAAGAGTCAGACACGACTAAGTGACTAAAGAACAACAACAATGTCGAATCAGCATTCCCTAATGTAGAAGCAATTCTGAGAATGTTCCTCTGAATGATCATTGCAAATTGCCATTTGTAAAGATCCGTTTCTTGACTGAAGAGGATAAAAAATGAATTTGGAACAACAATGTCTCAAGATAAATTATGTTACTTCAGCCTCATGTACATAGAAAGTGACAAGCTAAGCAGTTTATCATTTGATGATATCCTCAGTGACTTTGCTTTGGCAAAGGCAAGAAGGAAAGTATCGTAATTTAGATCATGTTTGTGTACTGTTTGTATACACAGTACACAATGAATCATGATACAATTATACAGTTGAATGGGTACTGGGTAGATGCATTAATACAATTAGTCCTGTAAAATAATTTTAATGTACAGGTGTGTACAGTATTGGTATTATTTATAAATGCGACATATTACTAGAAATACTGTCTTTTACACTCACTAAGTGTAACAGGGTACAAAGGTCTGCTGTCCCAATGAAGAATGTGGACTATTATGGTAATATTGATACTGATATAAAAAAATGCATTGTATTAACTACAATTGCATTGTACAGGTTATAACACTTAATTTCATATTAATAATGCTATTTATAATTATTAGTAGTTTGCATCATATATTTACACCTATTATTATAGCAAGTTTCTAGGACTAGATTAGGAGTCTTTATAAATTGTGTTTCTAAAGGAACTTTTGTTATTGCCAAATGCCAATGTGTTTGCATTATTAAGTTTGTTATGAATAACAAAATCATTTTAAGTTAGAGCTTAATAATTATTTCACTATTAATATACATAATTGTATTTCATTATTAATATATTTCTCAACTGTATTTCAGTTCAACAATTATGTGCAAATTTTTTAAGATACCGATTAGGTCCATAAATTACCATACAGCCTATATTCAACACAAAAAACAGCGACAATTTGTGGTTGACAAAGGACAGCTGGACATATAAAGGGCCCCATGACCTCCAGTAGCTTAGGGCCTCATCAAACCTCAATCCGGCCCTGCCCCCACTACTTTATGCAAGGAGTTCAAGAAACCAAGAGCTCTTTGGAGAAGGCCTCACCCCTTCCTTCTTCCTGCCAGGACCCCCCTGCCTTTGTTTTCCTCCCCATCTTTTCCTCTTTCTCCCTCTGCCATCCAGCAATCCATGTCCCCATCTCCTCTACAAAACGGAAGACTTGGATGTTTTTGGTGTTTCTTACTTTGTTGGAAGCCGCACAATAGGGGGGGGTATAAGCAGCATTTATTATTATTATTATTATTATTATTATTATTATTATTAATTATTATTACTATTATTACTATGGCGAGGCTGGTCTGCAATGCCCAACCCTCTCCCCTTTCCCGCCTCCTTCCCTGCAACTCCCTTTGCACCAGATCCAAGCAGGAGGAAGCTTCTCTCTTTCCACAGCGGAAACCCCTCCCCCCCTCCACCTTCAAGGCCCCATTAAGAGAAACAGCTCCCTTTCCTCCCTTCTCTTCTTCTCCCCGTCCCGGGGCTTCTCATCCTGGACCCCCACCCCTTGCCAAGCCCCTTCCCTCCTTCCCCGCCGCTGGCTTTGCACTCACCCGAAATCCTGAGGGCGGCGGCAGATGCAGCGACCCTGGGCAGCGGGGGCGGGAATGCGAGCCCCGGCCTGGGAGGCAGGATATTTCCGGCGGCGGGATAATTGCAGTACCCAGCCAATGGGGAGAGGAGGGAGGGAACCTGGGCTTAGAGTATAGGGAACAGATGCTCGTTGCCTTAAAGATTAAAGCCAGAGAGTGCAAGCTGCTAGAGGGGAGAGTGCTGATGCTCCATACTGACTTGGGAAAGGGGGCTCGGCTTAAGCAGAACAGCTGACCCGCCCCCTCTGCCGTCATGCACTGCCTTTGTCCTGCAAGGAATCGGGTGAGTGCAAAGCGCCACGGGGTGTAGCAAGCTTTTGGGGGGGGGGCGTTGTGCAAAGTAATACCCATAATTGGGGTTGGGGGTGGAGAGAGAGCAGGCAAGGAAGCACAAAGGGTCACATGCTATAGAAATGAGTGTCTAATGTGTTTTAAAATGCCCTTAAGCAGTTTTTTTCTCCCCCTTTTTTGCTGTGTTGGGGGGGTGGGTATCTGGTTGGGGATTAATTTGAGTATAACTGTTTTGTTTTTTGTTGTTTTATTGGTTGTTGTATAGTTTGTGTTTTATTTTTAAGGGGCAGGATCAGGGCTGCATGGGAGTGGGCCATGGGCCTTGATTTATTTAAGAAACATCCTACTTTTCTGCTGCCATATCCTTCCTTTCTTCCATCATGAAACTCATTGTGGTATACATGTGGCCTCCTATCAAGACCCAGGACTGCTTAGCCTGTTGTTGTTGTTTAGTCGTGTCCGACTCTTCGTGACCCCATGGACCAGAGCACGCCAGGCACTCCTGTCTTCCACTGCCTCCCACAGTTTGGTCAGACTCATGCTTGTAGCTTCGAGAACACTGTCCAGCCATCTCGTCCTCTGTCGTCCCCTTCTCCTTGTGCCCTCCATCTTTCCCAACATTAGGGTCTTTTCCAGGGAGTCTTCTCTTCTCATGAGGTGGCCAAAGTATTGGAGCCTCAGTTTCACGATCTGTCCTTCCAGTGAGCACTCAGGGCTAATTTCCTTAAGAATGGATGCGTTTGATCTTAGCCTAGGCAACAATATATCCTACAAGCTGGTGTCATTCAATCTTTGGTCCCTTGATGTTGTTGGACTACAACTCCCATCATTCCCGGTGCTCTTAGCCAACACCGACCCAACTCTGATGAACTCGGTCTTAGGCCGGAGCCTGCAAGTAAGTGTGGGAACCTCTGGCCCTCCAGATGTTGCTGAATTACATCCCCCATCAGGCTCAGCAATCCTCATAGATGGCTATGGATGAAGGAAGGGGGATGCTGGCATTGAGAAGTTGAAGGCAAGGTACTCTCCCTGTCTCCAGTGATAAGCACCAGAGCAGCCTGTCCATTAAAAGCTGGAAGAAAATGCTGAGGCACTGAGTGCTTCTGGTCCAAAACATTACCCTTTTCCAGCACACTCCATTGCTATCCTTCCCTGCCCAGTTTTTCACTCCTGCTGTCCACCAGCGCCCCACCCCCAGTTTTCTGTACCCACTGAGCATGTCCAGTTCTCATTGTGTGGCTTTGGCTATCTTTTCCCCCCACCTAAAAAATTATTGGACATACATAACCAATGGAGCTGCCTCAAGGTTACTGGTACCTCCCTCTCTTCCTTGGAAGAAGGGCTCCATTTTGGCCACATAAAGGCTGGCAGCTAGGAAATTGAATTGGCTATTTGTATACGGGATTTCCTCAGACAGGGTGGGGTCACAAAGAGAGGGTGGCTCTCGCCTTCATGTCCTGATTGTGAGTTCTGCAGAAATGCCTGGATGGCCGCTGTCGGAGCCAGAGAACTGATGGATGTCAGGCCGACCCTGCATTCTTATCCCTTGCCCCATGCTCTCCCCACAGTGATGGGAGGTGGGCCAGGAAATAAACATTTTTATACATAAGAAAAGCAAATCATGGACTGAGAACATTAAGTTTTGTAAAGTTAAATATTTTATATTATTTTCTTTTTTTCCTACCTGTTAAGAGATTGTACATAATGTTTGTACAGACATGCCATTTTTTTAATCAATAAAGAATATTAATTTTTTAAAAAGGTTGCAATTAACTTAATCTTCATTAGATCTGCGTTTAGCACAAGCATGTGTCACTTCCACTGCACCTCTTCCAAATCAGAGTAGCAAGCACATGTATCCTGTAGACGCGGTTGGCTCTTCCTTTTCAACTTCGCTAAGACTCTCTTCCCCCCCCCAACGAAACAACAGCCTCCTTTTATTCACCCCAACCATCCCTCCACCATTGCTCTCACGGCACATGTGAGATACACGTGCTTCGCTCTAAGGCCTTGTGGCGATCACACAGGGCCCCCGGACGTTTGACGGTCTATTGACCCTGTGCCACCACTGTGATTACTTTCTTTGCTGCCACCACCCCGCTTCTCACGGGGACACACGGAGTCCAGACAGTTGTTAACATTAACAAATAATCAAGTTTATTTTTAAATGCAGGAATAAGCGTATGGCTTAAGTTTATTTTTTTCTTGTCAGTTTCTTAATCTTAGTTCCTAACAACTCCAAACTGATTATTCCAACTATCTATCTGACTCAACCTAATAATTCTTCTCACTCTCTCACAATACAACTCAACCAACCACTGCCTATTCCTCCCTCTTCCTTCTCCAATTCCCAAACCTCAACTGACTTTCAAAACCTCCCACTCTAACTTTTACTCCCCACTTGCATTCTCACTGGCCAATCACATCACACCCATTTTAACCCTTTCCTTATGACCCACCCTAGGAGGCAAACGCCACAGGCCTCCTGAATCATCTTGCACTCCAAGACAAAGATATGCACTCCAGTTAAAAGCACGCTCGCTAATTACAGGCGCGCACTCAGGAGAAACAAGAACTAGCCTTGCAAGGAAAAAGAAGCATCCCATCTACAGTGGTACCTCAGGTTAAGTACTTAATTCATTCCAGAGGTCCGTTCTTAAACTGAAACTGTTCTTAACCTGAAACACCACTTTAGTTAATGGGTCTCCCACTGCTGCTGCGCCGCCTGTTCTCATCCTGAAGTAAAGTTCTTAACCCAAGGTACTATTTCTGGGTTAGCGGAATCTGTAACCTGAGGCGTATGTAACCTGAAGCGTATATAACCCGAGGTACTTCTCTTCTTTTCCGCTCGCCCCCACCCAAGGGCCAGGCCCATGCTTTCTCCCCTAAACCAAAACCTAACCAGGGACCCAGCTGAGGAGAGCTGCACTGAGGCGCATTCGTAGAAGCCTCCTCTGAATCTTCCCAGGAGCAGGAGGACTGTATAGATTTGGACCAGTGGTTTGCAGAGGAACATAGTTCAGAAGGCAGAAGCTGGGAAATACTGGATGGGGAACAGCTTGCAGAAGAACATCCACTAGCATTTCTTTTTAAATGCTGATAATGCTTTTATTGTCGCTTTATTATTATTATTTCTGTACCCCCTTGCTAACCAAGTATTTTTATACATATGAACAGCAAATCTTGGATTGAGAAGATAATGGTTTGTAAAGTAAAAAAATGGCTTTTTAAAAAAAAATTGTTTGTTTGTCTCTCTTCTGAAATTTAATTTTAATGTAAAGTGTGTCAATATATTTGGGTTTGTTTATAAAGCAGAAGTGACCAGCTGCTCCTGGAAGCTAAAAATGAGCTCTGAATCATCAAAAGTTTTGCCTATAATTATTCATAATGAAAAGTTGTAAGAAACATGAGATTTTCCACCCCTGAGCTTTTGAACTACAACTCCCATCAACCTTGGCCGTACGGGCTGAGGCTTATAAGAGCTGTTGCCCAACATGTGAGCAACCCCATGTTGGATATCCCTGCTCTATACATTTATTTATTTTTTGTTTGTTTAATTTCTATACCCTTTATATTTTTAAAAAATAACTTCAAAGCGGGTTAAAGCAAATATCAATAAAACATAAATAAAACAATTTAATAAAAGTGAAATACGGTGGAACCTCTGCAAGTGGAGTTGGTGGAATGTCAGGCACGGTAGTGGTCCGAGTCTGTGGTAAGTCTGGCAGACCCTCTGAAGCGGCTTGGTTCGGCTCCACGCCGGCAGTTTGCGAGAGAGGTGTAGGTGGAGCCTCACCATCTGTGTCTGTTCCAGAGCCACGAGCGCAGTTGGGGGCACCACAGTAGTGTCCATGTCCCCAACCCTGCGCCTAAGCTGGTCTATGTGCCGGCGCCACAAGCGTCCGTCTTCGAGTGCCACCTGGTACGAGCGAGGTCCAGTGACTCCCACTACTGTTGCTGGCACCCAAGGAATGTCCCCCACAAAGTTCCAGGCAAAGACCTGGTTTCTGGGAACAAATGACTGTGGAGCGTTGGCACAGCCTGGGGGTTTGGGCACAGCAAAGTCTGGGTGCAGCCGGTCGAGCGGGGACCTGAGGCGGCGGCCCATAAGCAGTTCAGCAGGACTCCGCCCTGCGGCCACATGAGGGGTGATGTGTTGTACGAACAAGTATTCGGCAACCCGCTCGTGCCAGTCTCCCCGGTCCAGGCGCGCCAGTGCCTCTTTTGCCGAGCGCACCATTCTCTCTGCTTGCCCGTTGCTGGATGGATGAAATGGTGCCGTTAGGGCATGGCGGATGCCCAGTCCCAAAAGATACTGCTCAAAAGCGCTCGACGTGAACTGTGGTCCGTTGTCAGAGACAAGGTCATCAGGACACCCATGCATCGCAAAGAGGCCTCGCAGCACCCGGATGACGGCCTCGGTAGTGGTGGAGGGCATCAGGGCCACCTCCAGCCATTTGGAATAGGCGTCCACCACTACCATAAAAGTCCGGCCGTGAAAGGGGCCGGCCAGATCGATGTGCACCCTCGACCAGGGTGTCTTGGGCATCTCCCAGGTGTGTCCCTTAGCTGCCGGTGGGGCAGGCCTCGATTCTTGGCACGCTTGACAGGCGGAAACCCAGGCAGTGATGGCATCGTCCATGGTAGGCCACCAGACGTAACATCGAGCCAACTCCTTCATTTTGACGATTCCCGGGTGGCCAACGTGCAGAGCTTCCAGGACACGTTGACGGAGTCTTTGGGGAATCACGACGCGGTCTCCCCACAGCAGACAGCCGTGATGAGCCGAGAGTTCATGTAGTCTGGTTGCGAACGGCTGGAACTCCAATGCAAAAGGCCCATGTGGCCACCCCCTCCACACCCAGTTGAGCACATGGCTGATGGTGCGATCCTGGGCAGATGCGGACGCCACAGTGGCAGCCGATACAGGCACTGCCGGAAGATCCTCAATCAGGAGGAGCGATGAAGCTGGAGCCGGGTCTTCCACAAACGCTGGAAGAGGGCAACGGCTGAGGGCGTCGGCATGGCCCATCGATTTCCCCGGGCAATGGACGAGCTGGTAGTGGTAGGCAGCCAGGAAAACAGTCCATTGCAGCATGCGCGGCGAGAGAACCGGTGGAGTTGGTCGATCACCGGTGAGGAGGCCCAGGAGCGGCTTGTGGTCGGTGATGAGGTCGAAAGTCCTACCGTAGAGGTATTCATGGAACCTCTTCACTCCAGCCACAAGTGCCAGTGCCTCCTTGTCGAGCTGGCTGTAATTCTGTTCCGTTGGAGATAGCGTCCTGGAAAAGTAGGCAAGCAGTGCTTCTCTTGTCTGGAAAACGGTGACTAAGGACAGTGCCAATGCCAAAAGGTGAGGCGTCGCAGGCAAGGACCAGCGGCCTGACTTCACTGTACTGTACCAGCACACTGTCCAATGAAAGGAGAGCCTTGACCGCGTTGAAGGCGGCTGTCTCCCGATGACCCCAGGACCAAGGTGTCTTTGTGCTGAGGAGTCGGTGAAGAGGCTCAGCCACCGTGGCTTTGTGGGGCAGGAACATGTTATAAAAGTTCAGCAGTCCCAGGAACACCTGCAACTCCATCTTGTTCTTTGGGATGGGGGCCTGCTGGATAGCGCGGATCTTGGATGTGGTCGGGTGAAGGCCAGAGGCGTCAATATGATAGCCCAGGAACTCCACCTGTGGAACGGCGATCTGGCACTTCTCCCTCTTTACCTTGAGCCCGGCCTCCTGGAACCTGGTCAGCACGGCACGGAGGCACTCGGAACAGCTGCTGGTTTGATTCTGTGAACACCAAGACGTCATCAAAATACGGTACCACGCCCAGAAGCCCTTGCAGGAGACGCTCCATAAGGCTTTGGAAGATGCCAGGAGCCACACTCACCCCGAACTGCAAACGGCGGCAACGGAATGCCCCTTGGTGGGTGACAATCGTCTGGGCTTCAGCAGTGGCATCATTGACGGGCAGTTGTTGATAGGCTTGGGCAAGGTCCAGCTTAGCAAAGACCTTACCCTCACCCAAGGAATGCAGCAGGTTTTGAACAACAGCGTGCTGCTGAAGTGCCTTGCTGATCGTGCACTTGCAGTCAGCGCAGATTCTCACCGACCCGTCTGGCTTGACAGGCATGACGATGGGGGTTTCCCACTTGGCGTGGTCAACCGGCTCCAAAACTCCTTGGGCGATCAGCTTGTCCAGTTGTTTGTCCACCTTAGCCTTGAGAGCAAAGGGAACCCAGCGTTGCTTTAGCTTGATGGGGGCGACTTGTGGATCAAGGCTAAAGGAGATGGGCGTAACTGTATATTGCCCCAAAGTGCCGTCAAAAACCTCGGCAAAGTCTTTGACCAGACCCTCAGTCTCTGCGTTAGAGATGCAGCTGATGCCGGTGACTTCCAGGCCGAGGGCATCAAACCAGTCTAGCCCTAGGAGGCTTGGCAGCTGACCTTCGACCACCACCAGTCAGAGCAGGCCCGAAAAGTCCTTGAAGGCGATCCAGAACCGGCCAACGCCTACCACGGGAATGTCGTTTCCCTGGTAGTCTCTCAGGTGTACATGGTGAGAGTCGAGTTGCCTTTTGGACACTCTGGGTACCAGTCTTTTGATGGTGCTCCAAGACACGATAGACAGGGCAGACCTGGTGTCGATCTCCATGTCACGTGGAGCTCCTTCAATGAGCACCGTGACGTTCAGCTTGCGTCGCGTAGGCGAGTCGGTTTGGCCAGTCGTGGTTCCAGACGGGCAGCGGCAGTTGGTGAGAGTGAAACAGCTTTCCTTGGCAGATTGGAGTGAAGACTTGGACTTGCGAGTCGGTGAAGGGGGGGTGTCAGATGGAGCCGATCGGCAGACCTTAGCAATGTGGCCCCTTCTGGAACACGTCCGACAGATGGCGTCTCTGAATCGACACTTGGCACGGGAATGGTTGCCTCCGCAGCCGGCATATTCCGGTTGGCCCTTGGACTTCTGTTGGAACTTCCTGCGCTCCCGCTTTGTCTGGTGCATGTCATCGTCTTCACTGGAGGATGCCTCATCACTGCTGGCCTCTTCATGATGCACTGGAACTGGCTTCCTAGCAAGACGTGGGCTGCTGGCCTTGCGGATCTCCTGGGTAGAGCGTTCAGCAGCTTCCGAGGCCACAGCCTCCTCAATGGCTTTCTGCAGCGTGAGGTCTGGCTTGGCGAGGAGACGCCATTGCAGATGGATGTCCCGGACCCCGCAGATGATTCGATCCATCAGGGCATCGTCTAAGTCTCAGAACTTGCAATGCATTGCAGCCTGTCAGAGGGCAGTGGTGTAGTTGTTGATTGACTCCCCCTCTGCCTGGTTCCGGTGGTAGAACGCATGGCAGGCAGCAATCCTGGACGGCTTTGGTGCGTAGTGGTTTTGGAGCTTCTCTTGAATCGTGTCCCATGGTGTTGCCTGGACTGCTTCAGGCTCAACCAATGCTCGGGCCGTCTCGAACACCTCAGGCCCACAGAGGCTGAGGAATAGGCCCCGCTTCCGTTCCTTTGATACTGCTGTCAGCTCGTTGGCTTGGAGGTAGCAGTCGAACTGAGCGAGGTAGGAGTCCCATGATTCAGAGGTTGGCAGAAACGGCGGTAGAGGCACAAATGAAGCCATGATTCCGATGCCGGCGTGAAGGGCGATGGATGGAACACCGTGCTCTAGCCAGAACAGTCAGCTCTGAATTGGTTCTGTTCAGTGATTTCGCTCAGTGATTCAGCTCAGTTCAGAGGATGGTCGCATCTGGCTGTGCTCTGATGTCCATCGATCCCATCCTCGTCGCCACTGTTAGGTTGTGGGCGAACATATCAGACGACACAGCGATTCTTCCAAAGCAGCTCTTTATTTGTAAGCTGGAACAGAACTGAACTGAGCTCAGTCAGCCTGCTTATATAGAGCTCCAGAACAATCGTAACTGTTGCAACTTTCTAAAACGATCCAATCACTGAACGTCACTTTCGATCCTTCATTTGCATACAAACTATCCAATCACTGAACGTCACTTTCGATCCTTCATTTGCATAACTATCTACAGTATCCCCCTGTTGGCCCAGGGTGAGAACTTCAGGACATAACATTTTTATCCCAACTTACTACTGTATATATGTTCAAAGCAACATATCAGAAATCTAAAATATTATCTAAAAAGATTTCAAAATAAAACATTGCAAAGGAGGTCAACTACAGAATACAAATTTAACGTAGTAGGGCTGGGTGAGTCTGGGCCCCACTGAAGTGAAGAACATGAGGCAGGGAGTTGATAATGCAGGTGAGCTGTACACAGGTGAGCTGCATGCAAGCTGCCGGCCAGCCCTGTGGAGCCTCCTTTTATTGAGACAAATATGCAAACCCAAGCAGATACATTTTGGGCTGTGACCTTTGCACATCTTCCGGTCCCGAGATCGTGGGGTGGTACAAAGTTATTTTGGCACCTATTTCCACAGCGTCATTTTCCCCTTGCAGTGTATGACGAAGGAAACAAAAGGTCTCAGAGACAAAGGTTACAGACAGGACACCGCAGAGTACTGAGACCGCAAAAGGTTAGACAGAGGGAACGATGTTCAGACAGCTGTGGCTTGTCTGGGGGGGGCGGGTGCCCCACACCCCAACGTCACGCGTGCAGGCAGACTGTGGCTGCCTGCTGGTGGGGAGTGTGCTCCCTCCGGACCCCACTGCCCTCTCCGCGATCATCCCTACACCCCACCTCCTAGGCCAGGTGGGAAAGGCCTTGCAGGGAGTGGTGGACATTACACCTCACAGCCGGGCGATGTTCCTCCGGCCTCATGAGGATCCTCTCTAATGGGACCCAAGTGTGTTTAAGGTTGCAATTAACTTAATCTTCCCTAGATCTGCTTTTAGCAGAAGCATTTGCCACTACCACTACCCATCTTCAAATTCAGAGTAGCAACCACATGTATCCTATAGGCACACTTGGCTCTTTTTGGTCAGCATCGCTAAGGCTCTCCTCCCCCACCCCCTCTCATGAAACAACAGCCTCCTTTTAAGCACCCCGACAGTTATTTACCATCCCCCCACCATTGCTCTCACAGCACATGTGTGATACACACGCTTCGCCCTAATGCCTCCTGAAGCAGCTTAGGCTATGAGACAAAGGGACGCACTCCTGCTAAATGCACGCTCGCTGATTACAGGCGTGTACTTGGGAGAAACAAGAACTAGCCTTGCGTGGAAAAAGAAGCAGCCCCTCTACTTCTCTTCCCTTCTCCCCTCGCCCCCACCCAAGGGCCAGGCCCATGCTTGCTCCCCTAAACCAAAACCTAACTAGGGACCCAGCTGAGGAGAGCTGCACTGAGGCGCATTCGTGGGAGCCTCCCCCTGAATCTTCCCAGGAGCAGGAGGACTGTATAGATTTGAAACAGTGGTTTGCAGAGGAACATAGTTCAGAAGGCAGAAGCTGGGAAATACTGGATGGGGAACACCTTGCAGAAGAAACATTGAGAGAGAGAGTTAACAGATTCACTGTGTCTGGAAAGCATCCCTCCGCTTTCCCCAAGTTCAAGGAGAGTTGCGAAAGTGGCAGGACAGAAAGCACAGAGTGTATGAGCTGAGGTTACGATACACAGAAGTGACGGGGGTGACTAGGGATGAAAGGGGGTGGACCTCTTCATTGGGAGCACCGCCATTCCTAGAAGACAGGTTTTTGTTCTCTCGCTAAGATCATTAAAGTTTCTAACTGGTAAGAAGACTCCTTTTCCTTTGTTCTGCTTATCTACGGCCAAGGGGGAAGGAAGCCAATTCCCTGAAGCCTGACAGATGCTGATCCACAAGACAAGGGCAGCCCATCATTTTAGCAGTGATGGGTGGAGTCAAAACTCAACAGATTCATCACACACCTTGAGCATTCCATATTCACACTTTCCCCATTTATCTAGCAACAACTTGCAACTTCTTTTCTACATCAAGTATATGTGACCTTCATTACTTTAATACATATATATGTGTATACAAATTTAAATACAAAAACCAGAACATCACACGGGTTCCATGTATTTAAAATTGATTTCTGCCTTTATGAGTTTCTTGATGTGAATTAAATAGTGAAACTTGAGTTGAACGCTGCATACATTTATATGGCTTTTCACCTGTGTGAATTCGCTCATGAATATTAAGGTCTCCACTACAACTGAAGCTCTTTCCACACTCCATACATTTAAATGGCTTCTCTCCCATGTGAGTTTGTTGGTGTTTTCTGAGGGATCCAATCTCACTGAAGCCCTTTCCACATTCAATACATTCAAATGGTTTCTCCCCTGTGTGAGTTCGTTGATGTCTTCTAAGTTTTCCACTTTGACTGAAGCTCTTTCCACATTCAATGCATTTAAATGGTTTCTCCCCTGTGTGAGTTCGTTGATGTATTCTAAGGATTCCACTATGAATGAAGCTCTTTCCACATTCAATGCATTTAAACGGTTTCTCCCCTGCGTGAGTTCGTTGATGTATTCTAAGGACTCCACTACGACTGAAGCTCTTTCCACATTCAATGCATTTAAATGGTTTCTCCCCCGTGTGAGTTTGTTGATGTGTTCTGAGGGCTCCACTATGACTGAAGCTCTTTCCACATTCAATGCATTTAAATGGTTTCTCCCCTGCGTGAGTTCGTTGATGTATTCTAAGGGCTCCATTTTGACTGAAGCTCTTTCCACATTCAATGCATTTATATGGTTTCTCCCCAGTGTGAGTTCGTTGATGTATTCTAAGGGCTCCACTACGATTGAAGCTCTTTCCACATTCAATGCATTTAATTGGTTTTTCCCCAGTGTGAGTACGTTGATGTATTCTAAGGTCTCCACTACGACTGAAGATTTTTCCACATTCAATGCATTTAAATGGTTTCTCCCCCGTGTGAGTTCGTTGATGTGTTCTGAGGGCTCCACTATGACTGAAGATTTTTCCACATTCAATGCATTTAAATGGTTTTTCCCCAGTGTGAGTACGTTGATGTATTCTAATGTCTCCACTACGACTGAAGCTCTTTCCACATTCAGTGCATTGAAATGGCTTCTCCCCCGTGTGAGTTCGTTGATGTGTTCTAAGATTGCCACTATGGCTGAAGCTCTTTCCACATTCAATGCATTTAAATGGTTTCTCCCCCGTGTGAGTTCGTTGATGTGTTCTAAGATTGCCACTATGACTGAAGCTCTTTCCACATTCAATGCATTTAAATGGATTCTCTCCTGTGTGAGTTTGTTGGTGTATCCTCAGTCTTCCAAAGTGACTAAAGCACATTCCACATTCCCTGCATTTAAACTCTTTCTTTGTTCTTCCTAATGATTTCACAGATGGCTCCGTAGAATTCTGACCATCGTCTTCCTCACCTGTTTGGGAGTGGGGGCGGGGGAGAGAGAATCCCGTTAGACTTCTATGAAAGACAAGAAAGGAACATGGGTCAATTCCCATGTGCACCTTCTCTTATTTTAACGCCCTCTCCATTCTCAACTGTCCTCTCCATGTTCCTAATTTTTAGGAATGCAGATGAGATAATGGCAAGAGAAACCCATGATCATTCCATTCACACTTAAGAGAGCACCATCATTTTATAATAGAGATCTACGGTGGAACTGGCTTATAAGAAACACCTGTCTTTTTCTTTTTCAAGTGAGGAAAGGAATCACAGGCTCCAATAGCAGTCTCCCCTATGAGTAAGCAGTAAAACTGAACTGTTCTTATGTAACATGTAAGTGTAAAAATATTACAACATATCAGAACCTAAACAGAGCCTGCTGGATTGGGTAAAGGCCCACCTAGTCCAGCATCCTGTTTTCACAGTGGCCAAGCAAAAGCCTGTAGGAAACCAGCAAGCAAGATTTCAGCCCAAGAGCCCTCTGCTCTCCTGTGCTTTCCAGAAACTAGTATTAAGAAGCACTATTGCCTAGGACCACGAGGGCAGAGCACAGACACCAGCCTAATCCCTTTTTTTCAAGATATCCCACTTGCTGGCAGTCACTGTTTCCAGTAGGATAGAAGTCCATAGATTGACTATGCTTCTGTTTATTCATCTTTTGGAGTCCTTAAAGGCTCATAAATGTATTATGGCTTAAGCTTTTGTGGGCTGCAGTCTGACAAAAGGGACTCTTGATTAGGAAAGCTGGTGCCACTTGGTCTTCATATGCCGAATACTATGTGTAGAGCCTCCAGCCACATGAACTGTGTTTCATGATAACAGGTCCTTTGTCCCAAAAGCCCACGAAACTGTGAAGGTGCATGCATCTACTGTATTTTTCTGCTGGTGGAATGTATCACTCTGACCCAGTCTTTAAAAAAATAAAAGTAATATAAACTATTTAAATATATGAAGTATACATAATGACGGGGAAGCATTACCATAGCCCCCTTCACCCATTTTTCTGGATTGGTGTGCAACATCATTATCGTCACTTAATCCTGCACTGGAAATAACACCAGAGATTTAAAAGCATAAAGAAAATCTGCCCCCACTACGTTATGAAAGGGATTCCAAAAACAAAGAGCTGCTTTAGAGAAGGCCTCACCCCTTCCTTCCTTCCTTCCTTCTTCCTGCCTGGCCCTTCCTGCCTTTGGTCTCCTCTCCTTTTCCTCTTTCTCCCTCCACCACCCAGCCATCCATGTCCCCATCTCCTCTCCCCTGGAACTCACCAGATTTCTCCGAGGGTCCTGGGAGGGGATGCTCAGAGGTTGCAGGGAGGGATGCGGGAGACAGCTTGAGCAGGTCAGCTGTCCATCTTCCTCCGTCCATCCTGACCAGGTTTGCAGGTTCAACTTCTTGAGGAGCAAAGAAGCCAAGGCAAGTTGTAGCTTCCTGGGAGGAAGGAAGAAGTCAAGGGAGTCTCAGAGACCCTGAAGGGATTCTGCCCAAGACATTCTGCTGCCCCTGTAGAAGCCCCTATTGGCCACCCGCTTCCCAAGAGCCTCCACCCATTTTCAAACACCTTTGGCAATTCCTTCCGTCTGCCTGTCCCTTCTCCCTTCCTAAGGCTGGCATGGTATGGGCAGTAGTGGTCTTGTGGCAGTTGCCCAAAGGGCCACAATAAATGTAATAATGTGTATCTCTGTAAATCCTCGAGTGTGCTTCTAATACAGAAGTTATCGTAGTCTGTGCTTTATTAAACTGATTATTTTGCAAGTTGCTGCCTCCTAATTAGGGCAGAAATACAGCTAATAGGAGAATCACAAAGATACAGCTGAAAGCTAGAACATGAGTTGCTATATGATGCAAAAGGCTTCATATAACACAGGTTCCCAACATGCACACCAACACAACGTAACAGAACGTGGTAGGCATCAGAACGTATTCAGCAGAAATTGCAAGTGCTTGTTGCGCATGTGTATTATAATAAAATGAGGTAATGATGAATATCAGGAACGTGCAACTGCAAAGGGACTTTTTTAAGGAGGCGGGGAACGCAAGAAAAATTTAGATTCTTTTGGCAACAATAAACATTAAAACAAGGAACTGCTGAGCAAAAACAAACAGGAGCGTGTGCAGAAGTTCTTGCGGAAAGGGGGCGGGGCCTTCAACGGTCTCACAATCGACCCAAAACAACACAGAGGTCTACCTGTCAATTGCGGTCCAGCGCTTGGACATCTCTGGTGTATATGATTGGTTGAAACCAAAATGCTTTGTTTGAAATTATATAAATACCACTGCCTGGACCACATATGTGGTGGAGGTGTGAGGAAATTAAGAAATTTTGGATAGTAGTACACGAAGAACTAAAGAAGATGTTGAAAATATCAATAACAAAGAAACCAGAGACATATCTCCTTGGATTGATAGATGATGAGATACCACGGGGGGGGGGGAGAGAATTTTTCTATATGCAAGTCCAGCTGCAAGAATAGTGATTGCTGCTAGGTGGAAGTCAAAAACTATACCCACAAAGGAGGAATGGATTTGTAAACTAAATGAATATTTAATTCTGGCAAAATTAACTGCTATAATAAGAAATCAGTCGAATCAAAAATTTAAAAAGGAGTGGAAATGTTTTGATGAATATATGGCAAAATATTGCTCGAAAAAAGATATGCTAATATGCCTAGATTAAAATGTGAAGTACTGGATGGAAGAATAATTAGTAAGGAAAGACAATAAGAATATGTAGATGATTTGATAATCTGACACATCAGGATCTGTACCAAGTAATATTTAATGACCATGACCTTCATGGACCACTGCCTTGTCCTGGCAAAGGGGCTTGAATAACTCAGAGACGCTATGAGCTATGCCGTGCAGGGCCACCCAAGACAGACAGGTCAAAGTGGAGAGTTTTGACTAAACGTGATCCACCTGGAGCAGGAACCAGCAAGCCACGCCAGTATCCCTGCCGAGAAAACTCCATGGTCGTATAAAAATTATGACGCTGGAAGATGAACCCCTCAGGTAGGAAGGCATCCAACATGCTACTAAGGAAGAGCGGAGGGCAAGTACAAGTAGATCCAGAGCTGATGAAGCAGCTGGGCCAAAGCCGAAAGGTCACTCACTTGCGGATGTGCCTGGAAGTGAAAGGAAAGTCCAGTGCTGCAAAGAAAAATATTGCATAGGAACCTGGAATGTAAGATCCATGAACCATGGGAAGCTGGATGTAGTCAAAAATGAGATGGCAAGAATAAGTATTGACATCCTGGGCATCAGTGAACTAAAATGGACGGGAATGGGTGAATTCAGTTTGGATGATCATCATATCTACTACTGTGGACAAGATTCCCATAGAAGAAATGGAGTGGCCCTCTTAGTCAACAAAAGAGTGGCAAAAGCTGTACTGGGATGCAATCTCAAAAATGATAGAATGATCTCTTTCAATATAATTTTTATTAACAAACCAATCAAATCACATTAATTTCAAATTACATAGTCAAATTTTTAAATTTTTGTTGGGGGTACCCATGCTTCGAGCTCAGAAAGGGATCCAAACATCTCTCTTGCTGCTGCTTTAATGATCACAGTTCTGTCCAAATGGTATTCACAGTTCTCAGTTCTATTCCATCTTCTCTTTATTATTTTCCTCATCTTCTTATTGTTGTCATATATTCCTTTCTTTGTGACCTCTGATAGTCTCCACAAGCGGGTTGAAAACAAACGTTGTTATATCCTGTGTGGATTTTTCCATTCCTCCAAGGGCCATATTCAAAACAGACAGACGCCATTTCCACACTTCCGTACAAAACATTCTTAAAGTACAGGGAACCAGGCAGAGGGCCTTCTCGGTAGTGGTGCCCGCCCTGTAGAACGTCCTCCCACGAGATGTCAAAGCGATAAACAACTACCTGACATGCAGAAGACATCTTAAGGCAGCCCTGTTCAGGGAAGTTTTTAACGTGTGATATTTTAGTGTATTTTTGGTTTCTATGGAAGCTGCCCAGAGTGGCTGGGGAGGCCCAGCCAGATGGGCGGGGTATAAATAATAAATTATTATTATTATTAAGCCTGTCCATTAATTCTCGCAGGCCTGTCAGTCTCTCCTCAATCTTCTTAGGAGGTTCTGCCAGGTCAAATTCAGTCCGATGTAATAACAAGCCATTGTCTGTTCCCCTCGATCATAAATCCTGTAGGCAGGCATGCCCTAACAAATCTCTTTTTATAACTGCGTCACAAAGGCCTTTCATTCCTTTCCAATATTCCACAAGCCATGTCTTTGATTAGTAATTTATTTCCACACAGATCTTAATCATCCTGCTTGTAATCAGTAATTGCAACGATTCTTCTTGGGGGGAGGGTTGTTAGGTACTCACATAAGATAAAAAAAGAAAGGTTCCCCCCCTTTCAGTCCCGTTCCGACATACCGACCCTTTGATGCATCTTCTTCTTGATATATTGTTGAATCCAGCTCATCGCTCTACTTCACAGAGGTCACTTCAATTAGCAGTCTTAACTCCCGATCTTCACTCGAAATATGTGCATTTGATTCTCTCTAATTGCTTATTTCGAGCTCCTGCAACCAGTTCGCGTGATCAGAGACAGCGTCCGGGAGAGCCGGCCCCCACGGGGGCAGTGCGCCTAATGATAGAATGATCTCGATACAAATCCAAGGCAGACCTTTTAAGATCACAGTAATCCAGGTTTATGCACCAACTACCAATGCTGAGGTACGCGGGTGGCGCTGTGGGTTAAATTACAGAGCCTAGGACTTGCCAATCAGAAGGTCGGCGGTTCGAATTCCTGCGATGGGGTGAGCTCCCGTTGTTCGGTCCCTGCTCCTGCCAAGATAGCAGTTCAAAGGCACGTCAAAGTGCAAGTAGATAAATAGGTACCGCTTCGGCGGGAAGGTAATGGTGTTTCCGTGCGCTGCACTGGTTCGCCAGAAGCGGCTTAGTCATGCTGGCCACATGACTGTCTGCAGACAAAAGCCACTGGTCCAGTAAAATACAATCGAAATCAAATCCCTTATGAATACACAGTGGAAGAGAGGAAGAGATTTAAGGATTTAGATTTGGTGGACAGAGTGCCTGAAGAACTATGGATGGAGGCTCGGAACATAATACAGGAGGCAGCAGTGAAAACCATCCCAATGAAAAGGAAATGCAAGAAAGCAAAGTGGGGGACTTCCGGGTTAGCGCGAAAGGCTAATGGCGGATTCCCTCTGAGCTCCGGAGGGAATCGGCTCTACAGGAGCTGGGTCTTGCTGCTGCGGCGACGCGGGGACCCTTAGAAATCACAGGCGCTGAAGCCTGTGAACCTGGTGACTCGGCGGGCACCATTTGCGCCCCCCGACCTGCGAAGGTGCTGAGAGTCGACTGCTCCTCCTGTGGAGTGAAGCCACGTGCCATGGTCGGAGAGCGCTGACTTCTTCTTGTGAACAATTGGACTCTAAAAGTAACAACCCGTGAGTAGTACGGAAATTGGACTTGTTAAGGAAATTTTTTTTTTAATTTGGCACGATCGGGGAAGGTGCAAACAGGAAGTCCGCCCCCCCGCCTTGTAAAAAATTTAAAGCAAGGACTAGTTAACTAAGGTCGAGAGAATTTCTTTTTCTTGATTGGATAAAAGATATTAATTTCACGATTGGCAATACAAGTATAAGTAATTTTACTGGAGGATAAGAGCTAATTTTGAGAGTTGAAGTTCCACCCCCCCCCCCGGACCCAGGAGTGATTCGCGAGAGAGCCTGTTGAGGAGATATAGAAGAGTTTGACAGCTGTCAAAATTAGCTGTCAAGAAGGAAAAAGAGAATTTTGTTTCTGCTGGATATATTTGTTGCAATTTGGTTATATTTTGCTAAAAATAAGCAAGAACTGATACAAACTAACTTGACTTTTGGATTTTAACTGGAAAGAATATTAAGTTACCAAAATCCCTCTAGAGGGGGATTTGGGACACTATAAGAATGGCTGAAGGAGGGAAAATTCAGGCTGGGTTGGACAGAGTTTTTGTTCTCTTGGGAAAGTTACAAGGCCAAATTGATGTTTTGGCTACAAATGTTACAACTCTGAACTCAACAGTAAATAACATTACTGAATTTGATAAGGATCTGACTCAGGAAGCTCATGCAGCTGGACAAAAAGAGAAACTTGAGAATTTTGAAAGTGTGGAGAAGGAGACATATGTTGTTCTTGAGGAGAAGGAAGGAGGAGCTGTAATTCTGCAAATGACAAAGGAGAGCCAGAGGCCTGACATGATGCAAAAAAAAGAAAATAAGAAATCAAACCAGAGGCTTGACAGGATGATTACAAGGGAAAATAAGTACTGGATGATGAAAATCTGGTTTGAATTGGAGACTGAAGAATGGAGAGATCTCCTTATGTGGAGATCTGAAGACCTATGGATTACAAATATGATTAAAGTGGAAGCTGGAGTTTTCGCGACAATTGGACTTTTGGGCCCTACTTTTAAGTATGGAGGTCTGGCTGGAAGAAACATGGACCTTATTGGGACAGAGCTCCTCCGAGACCTGGTGTTTAATACTAAGGACTATCAAAAAAACCGGCAGAGAGGAACTGAGAGAGAATTAAGAGCCTTGGACGTGAGATCTCCAGGCTGATAGTAGATTAAGTCTGATGGACATTTGCTGGGGATCGAAACCGGGAAAGGGGGTGGTGGGGTCTGGGAATCCAAAGGGTGTACAATTATAATCTGTTTTTTTATTTTTTGTTTGGTTATTAATATGAAAATTGGGGAATTCGTGGAAGGGAACTTGGGTCGACTTTAGAAAAAGGTTTGAGTACTGAGGTACAAATATTGATGTCTATAAGTTAAAAATTGGTTTTTCTAAAATGAATTAAATTTAAAAAGGTTAAAAATTGGGGATAGGAACTTGTTGAACTAACAATTTGAATTGGAATACAAGAAGGGGAGGTGTGGGGAAGTCAGGGAAATATGGTACTGAAAATATGGAATTGTAAACCTTATGTGTTTTTAATTTTTTTTTCTTTTTTCTTTTTTGATTTTTTGTATTAAATGTGGGAAATTTTAATAAATATTTAATTAAAAAAAAGAAAGAAAGCAAAGTGGTTGTCCAATGAGGCCTTACAAACCACAGGGGACAGAAGGCAAGCAAAATGCAAGGGAGATAGTTAAAGATACAGGAAACTGAATGCAGACTTCCAACGAATAGCAAGGAGAGACAAGAGGGACTTCTTAAACGAGCAGTGCAAAGAAATAGAGGGAAACAATAGAATGGGAAAAACCAGAGATCTGTTCAAGAAAATTGGAGATACGAAAGGAACATTTTATGCAAAGATTACCATAATAAAGGACAAAAGTCGTAACGACCTAACAGAAGCAGAAGACACCAAGAAGAGGTGGCAAGAATACACAGAGGAATTATGCCAGGAAGATATGGATGTCCCATACACCCCAGGTAGTGTGACTGATGACCTTGAGCCAGACATCCTGGAGAGTGAAGTCAAATGGGCCTTAGAACCCACTGCTAATAACAAGGCCAGTGGAAGTGATGACATTCCAGCGGAATCTTAAAAGATGATACTGTTAAGGTGCTACACTCAATATGCCAGCAAGTTTGGAAAACTCAGCAGTGGCCAGAGGATTGGAGAATATCAGTCTACAACGCAATCCCAAAGAAGGGCAGCGCCAAAGAATGCTCCAACTACCGCACAATTGCGCTCATTTCACACGCTAGCAAGGTTATGCTTAAAATTCTACAAGGCAGGCTTAAGCAGCATGTGGACCGAGAACTCCCAGAAGTACAATCTGCATTTTGGAGGGGCAGAGGAACCAGAGACCAAATTGCAAACATGTGCTGGATTATGGAGAAAGCTAGAGAGTTCCAGAAAAACATCTACTTCTGCTTCATTGAATACGCAAAAGTCTTTGACTGTGTGGACCACAGCAAACTATAGCAAGTTCTTAAAGAAATGGGAGTGCCTGACCACCTCATCTGTCTCCTGAGAATTCTCTATGTGGGACAAGAAGCAACAGTTAGAACTAGATATGGAACAACAGATTGGCTCAAAATTGGGAAAGGAGTACAACAAGGCTGTATATTGTCTCCTTGCTTATTTAACTTATATACAGAGGACGAGATGGTTGGACAGTGCTCTCAAAGCTACTAACACGAGTTTCACCAAAGTTACAGGAGGCAGTGGAAAACAGGAGTGCCTGGCGTGCTATCGTCCATGGGGTCACAAAGAGTCAGACACGACTAAGTGACTAAAGAACAACAACAATGTCCAATCAGCATTCCCTAATGTAGAAGCAATTCTGAGAATGTTTCTTTGAATGATGATTGCAAATTGCCATTTGTAAAGATTCGTTTCTCAGCTGAAGAGGATAAAAAATGAATTTGAACAACAATGTCTCAAGATAAATTATGTTACTTCAGCCTCATGTACATAGAAAGTGACAAGCTAAGCAGTTTCTCATTTGATGATATCATCAGTGACTTTGCTTTGGCAAGGCAAGAAGGAAAGTATTGTAATTTAGATCATGTTTGTGTACTGTTTGTATACACAGTACACAATGAATCATGATAAAAATTTACAGTTGAATGGGTATTGGGTAGATGCAGTAATACAATTAGTCCTGTAAATTAATTTTTATGTACAGGTGTGTATAGTATTGCTATTATTTGTAATGCGACATATTACTAGAAATACTGTCTTTTACACTCACTAAGTGTAACAGGGTACAAAGGTCTGCTGTCCCAATGAAGAATGTGGACTATTATGGTAATATTGATACTGATATTAAAAAAAATGCATTGTATTAGCTACAATTGCATTGTACAGGCTATAACAATTAATTTCATATTAATAATGCTATTATAATAGTAGTTTGCATCATATATTTACACCTATTATTATAGCAAGTTTCTAGGACTAGATTAGGAGTCTTTATAAATTGTGTTTCTAAAGGAACTTTTGTTATTGCCAAATGCCAATGTGTTTGCATTATTAAGTTTGTTATGAAGAACAAAATCATTTTAAGTTAGAGCTTAATAATTATTTCACTATTAATATACTTCATAATTGTATTTCAGTTCAACAATTACTTTGAGAAAATACATACTCTTTTATGTGCAAATGGTTTAGATACCTATTAGGTCCATAAATTACCATACAGCCTATATTCAACACAAAAAACAGCGACAATTTGTTGTTGACAAAGGACAGCTGGGCATATAAAGTGCCCCATTACCTCCAGTAGCTTAGGGCCTCATCAAACCTCAATCCGGCCCTGCCCCCACTACTTTATGCAAGGAGTTCAAGGAACAAAGAGCTCTTTGGAGAAGGCCTCACCCCTTCCTTCTTCCTGCCAGGACCCCCCTGCCTTTGTTTTCCTCCCCATCTTTTCCTCTTTCTCCCTCTGCCATCCAGCAATCCATGTCCCCATCTCCTCTACAAAACGGAAGACTTGGATGTTTTTGGTGTTTCTTATTTTGTTGGAAGCCGCCCAGAGTGGCTGAGGAAATCCAGAAAATGGATGGGGGGGTATAAATATCATAGTATTATTACTATTATTACTACTATTGTATGTCTTGCCAGCAATGCCCAACCCTCTCCCCTTTCCCGATTCCCTGCAACTCCCTTTGCACCAGATCCGGGCAGGAGGAAGCTTCTCTCTTTCCACAACGGAACCCCCCCCCCCCGCCCACCTTCAAGGCCCCGTTAAAAAGAACAGCTCCCTTTCCTCCCTTCTCTTCTTCTCCCCGTCCCGGGGCTTCTCATCCTGGACCCCCACCCCTTGCCAAGCCCCTCCCCTCCTTCCACGCCGCTGGCTTTGCACTCACCCGAAATTCTGGAGATGGTGGCAGCGACCCTGGGCAGCAGGGGCGGGAATGGGAGCCCCCGCCAGGGAGGCAGGATATTTCCGGGGGCGGGATAATTGCAGTACCCAGCCAATGGGGAGAGGAGGGAGGGAACCTGGGCTTCGAGTATAGGGAAGAGATGCTCCTTGCTTTAAGGGTTAAAGCCAGAGAGTGCAAGCTGCCATAGAGAGAGAGAAAGAGAAGGTGGGGCTGCTCGATACTGACTTGGGAAAGGGGGCGCGGCTTAATTAGAACAGCTGACCCGCCCCCTCTGCCGTCGTGCACTGCCCTTGTCCTGCAAGGAATCCGCTGAGTGCAAAGCGCCTCGGGGTGCAGCAAGCTTTGGTAGCGTGTTCGCAATGCAATACCCATAGTTGGGGGTGAAGAGAGAGCAGGCAGGGAAGCAGTGGCTCAAGTGTGGGGGTATTGCAGCTGATTCATCCTAGTTGCAAATAAGAGACAGGGGCCTCTTCCTGAAGGTTCTCGTTCTCTCTCTCTCTCTCTCTCTCTCTCTCACACACACACACACACACACACACACACACACACCACACGAAGAGCCCTGTAGTTCGATCAAGCCCATCTACGTAGTCCCGCACCCTGTTAGAATCATAGAATCGTATAGAGATGGAAGGGGACCCTGAGAGTCATCTAGTCCAACCCCCTGCAATGCAGGAATCTCAGCACTGTCTCCTCACGGTGGCCAAGCCTGCAAGGAGGATTGGAGCCCAAGTGCATCCCTTCCCTCCGGCGGCTTCCGGGAACTGCTATTCAATTAAGCATAAGAATAATAATATTATAACATTATTTATACCTGTTCATCTGGCTGGGTTTCCCCAGCCACTAGGGCAGCTCCCAACAGAATATTTTTTAAAAACTAATGAAGCATCAAACATTAAAAGCTTCTCCATACAGGGGTGCCTTCAGTTGTCTTATAAAAGTCAGATAGATATTTATTTCCTTGACATCTGACAGGAGACCGTTCCACAGAGCAGGTGCCGCTACCAAGAAGGCCCTCTGCCTGGTTCCCTGTCTTTGAGTTGATAGCATCCGTCCTAAATTTGTCGGCTTCTCTCAAAGAAGCAGATTCAGGAAGTTTTTAATGTTTGATGTCTTATTATGTTTTTATATTTTGCTGGAAGTTGCCCCAATTGGCTGGGGAATAATGATGATGGTGATGATGATGATACCTCTTGTTCAATCTGAAAATTTCTTTTACCAGTGCATTTGGAAGCATCAGAATAACTTGAGGTAATATATTCATACAAAAGCTTTGCTCCTGATTCATCGTTTGCAATCCCACTGGCTGAATTTGATCCAAGTCCTGGGATAGTTCAGTTGGTAGAGCATGAGACTCTCGGGGTTGTGGGTTCAAACCCCACCTTGTAAAAAGATTCCTGCATTGCAGGGGGTTCGACTAGATGACCCTCTTGGTCCCTTCCAACTCTTTCATTCTGTGGTCTATGAACCTCACTTATTTGCAATAAGAGAACCACCACAATTTTTCTTTTAAAGCAAAATTTTGTTAGAAGTTCTGCAACCCACCTTTGCCTAATATGAGTTTGCCTTTGTAAAACTGGAGAGTGAAAGGAGAAGGAATCTCAGGGTGGGCTTTTTTTGTGGGGGATATGGCTTTTCTGGTCAACGGGCAGAAGGAGCTTGGGTCAATCCCTAGCTAGACATCTGCCGTCCCCTTGTCTCGGTCCAGATTTGGGTCTCTGCCTCCCAGGAGTTTAGACGCACACGGTTGCCACATGTTGACTGCAGCAGGCAATGGATCCCTCACATGTGTAAACAACCATTGGGGGTCACTCTGAAACACCACAGAGATTGGGCATTGCTTTGATGAATAACCTGCAACCAACCACCTCCTGGACACTCTGGTCTCTCCCACCGCCAATAAAAACAAAATACCTGTTTACCTGACACTGACACAAAGGCTCACATGCTATAGAAATGAGTGTATAATGTGTTTTAAAATGCCCTTAAGCAGTTGGTGGCATTTTAATTTTTTTCTTCTCCCCCCCCTTTTTTTTTGCTGTGTTGGGGGGGTGGATATCTGGTTCAGGATTAATTTGAGTATAACTGTTTTGTTTTTCTTTTTTGTTGTTTATTGGTTATATAGTTTGTGTTTTGTTTTTAAGGGGCGGGATCAGGGCTGCATGGGAGTGGGCCCCAGCCAACAGAATGGCTGGTGCAAGTTCTATTGTGGGGGATGCACTGGGACATCTGATCTCAGTGATCATGGGCAGGAGGAGGAGTTACGCTAAGACCAGACCATGTCATTACCGAGGAGGCAGGATTAATCATTGTTTGAAGACTATCCCTGCCTCTGGGTCGGGTCTTGACCGGATGGATACTGGAATCAACAAGGGAAACCCACATGAGCTGAAGGTGTTGCTGGGCAGTTTAAAGCAATATCAGAATGCTATTAAAATCAGTTAAAATGATTTACATTCTTTATACAGAAAAAATGCAAGCTGGATCAAAACAGTATCCTGGCAACACACTTCCCCCTGCCCAAAATCCAACATGAGACGGAGTCCAGCAGGCCTATATAGCAGGGCTCAGCAAAAAGCAACCATGGGCCTTGATTTATTTAAGAAACATTCTAGTTTCCTGCTGCCATATCCTTCCTTTCTTCCATCATGAAACTCAAGGTGGTATACGTGTGGCCTCCTCCCAAGACCCAGGACTGCTTAGCCTAGGCAGCAATATGTCCTACAAGCCGGTGTCATTCAATCTTGGGTCCCTAGATGTTGTTGGACTACAACTCCCATCATCCCCGGGGCTCTTAGCCAACAAGGACCCAACTCTGATGAACTCGGTCTTAGGACGGAGCCTGCAAGTAAGTGTGGGAAACTCTGGCCCTCCAGATGTTGCTGAATTACAACCCCCATCAGGCTCAGCAATCGTCATCTATGGCTGTGGATGATGGGAGGTGGATGCTGGCATTGAGAAGAAGTTGAAGGCAAGGTACTCTCTCTATCTCCAGTGAAAAGCACCAGAGCAGCCTGTCCATTAAAAGCTGGAAGAAAATGCTGAGGCACTGAGTGCTTCTGATCGAAAACATTACCCTTTTCCAGCACACTCCATTGCTTTCCATCCCCCTCCAGTTTTCCATTCCTGCTGTCCACCAGCGCCCCACCCCCAGTTTTCTGTACCCACTGAGCATGTCCAGCATGTCTCATTGTGTGGCTTTGGCTATCTTTTCCCCCCACCTAAAAATTTATTGGACATACGTAACCAATGGAGCTGCCTCAAGGTTCCTGGTACCTCCCTCTCTTCCTTGGAGGAAGGGTTCGATTTTGGCCACATAAAGGTTGGCAGCTATTGTATATTGTATAGCTATTGGCTATTTGTATACGGGATTTCCTCAGACAGGGTGGGGTCACAAAGAGAGGGTGGCTCTCGCCTTCATGTCCTGATTGTGAGTTCTGCAGAAATGCCTGGGTGGCCGCTGTCGGAGCCAGAGATCTGATGGATGTCAGGCCGACCCTGCATTCTTATCCCTTGCCCCATGCTCTCCCCACAGTGATGGAAGGTGGGCCAGGAAATAAACATCACCTTTATTGATATACAGCGGCTCTGGAGCTTGAGAATGAACATGGGGTGTGTGGGGGGGGGACGGGAGCAGAATGGGGGAGAGGAGAGAGCCATCCATCCCCTCTCAGTCTGTCCATCAGGGGAAGCTGCTAACATTCATCCTCCCCAAGCAAAGCAAATAAGTTCCGGTCAGCGAACTTTCCCTTCCTAGAAGGGCCAGGCTGGCTAGGCCCGCTCTTGGGCGCCGAGTGCGGTTCTTCTTCCTCCTCGCCTTCTTCGTCTGCATCCCGGTCTTTCTCGTCATCCTCTTCTTCTCCCGAGCTGGAGATTTCGTCTTCCTCCTCCTCTTCCTCCTCCCCAGAGCTGCGCTTGCCGTCATGGCGGTGGGCCTCTTGCAAAGCGGCAATCTCAGCTGTTTCAGGGTGGTGTTCCCACATGGCTGAAGGGGAGAGAGAGAGAGGAGACTGTCAGAATCACAGGAATTGCCAAGGGTCAAAGGTCACCCAGTGAAAGCCACTAAGGTGGCAAATTTCATATTCAAGTAAAACGGTGTGGGGAACGGTCTCCTGAAAGTCTCAATTTCAGATTCCACGACTGCATATAGACATTTTATCCCAACACACATCACTTTACACTTGTTTACGCTGAACTGCATTTGCCGTTTTACCACCCATGTGCTCAGTTTGGAGAGGTCCGTTTGGAGCGCTTCATAAATCTCTGCTTGTTTATTATCATTATTTTTAATAATTATTTTATTTATTTATTAATGCAACAAAAAAGGAAAACACAAATACATAATTACACACAGGGATAACAATAAACACATTGTTTTTAACAAACTAAAAAATAAGTTGCTCTTAACACTATAGACCCAACCTCCCGTCTATTCCTTATTTCAATTTTATATTACTTATTGCCAATACACACTTTTATCATAACTTATTCTTAATATACCTTAACTCTCATGTCTAACTTGCAACTATTCCTCAAATTCCTCAAATGCTGCAACAGAATTTAAACTACTGTAATTATATTTCAAATATTCTTTGAAAACCTCCCATTTTGAAACAAATTCCTCTTTTGGTTTATTCTTTATTTTTTCTGATAGACGATCTAATTCTGCATATTCTGTCCACTTTTGTATCCATTCATGTACAGAGGGAATTTCAATACTCTTCCATTTTGCTGCGATAAGAACTGTTGCTGCCGCCGTAGCGTATAAAAATATACCCTTCATTTTTTGCGGAATATCCGAATCTGTAATTCCCAGGAGATAAGCCTCTGGTTTACCTCTAACTCCAGATCATTTACAAACAAGTTCAAAAGGGCTGTCACATGGAAGATGGAGCAAGCTTGTTTTCTCCTGCTCTGGAGAGTAGGACAGTAAGACATCTGAAGGCAATCCTGTTTAGGGAAATTTATAATGTTTGATGTTTTATAGTGTTTTTAATATTCTGTTAGGAGCTGCCCAGAGTTGTTGGGGAAACCCAGCCAGATGGGTGGGGTATAAATTGATGACGATGTTGATGATTCCTTCCAGTAGCACCTCGAGACCAACTACCGTATTTTTCGCCCTATAGGACGCACTTTTTCTCCTCCAAAAATGAAGGGGAAATGTGTGTCATCCTATGGGGTGAATGCAAGCTTTCGCTGAAGCATGGAGAGCGAGAGGGGTCTGTGCGCACCGACCCCTCTCGCTCTCCAGGCTTCAGGAAGCTATCCGCAAGCCATGGGGGAGCTGCACGACTTCGTGAAGCTCTCCCACGGCTTGGGGAGAGCTGCCTGCACCCGAAGCCTGGGGGAGCGCTGAGCTCAGTGCCCCCCCAGGCTTCGGGCTTAGTGCAGCTCTCTGCAAGCCGTGGGAGGGCTGCGCGAACAGCTTGCCTGCACCCAGAAGCTTGGGGCGCGCTGAGCTCAGCACGCCCCAAGCCCCGCGCTTCGGGCAGACATCCGCTCCCTAGGCTGCGGATAGCAGCCTGCTGTCTGGAGCGCGGGGCGCGCTGAAGCCGCGGCTGGGGGGGGGAATAATTTTTTTTCTTTTTTCCCCCCCACAAAAAAAAACAACTAGGTGCGTCCTATGGGCCGGTGCGTCCTATTGGGTGAAAAATACGGTAAGTTTGTTGTTGGTATGCGCTTTCGTGTGCATGCACACTTCTTCAGATACACGAAAGCGCATACCAACAACAAACTTCGTTGGTCTCGAAGGTGCTACTGGAAGGAATTTTTTTATTTTGTTTTGACTACAGCAGACCAGCAAGGCTACCTACCTGTAACTAGATGATGATGATGATGATGACCTGAACCAATGGATTCAAGTTACAAGAAAGGAAATTCCAATGAAACATAAGGAAGAACTTTCTGACACTAAGAACTGTTTGACAGTGGAACGGACTCCCTCGGGAGGTTGTGCACCCTCCATCACTGGAGGTTTTAAAGCAGACGTTGGATGGCCATCTGTCATGGATGCTTTTAAATTGAGATTCCTTATTGCAGACTAGATGACCCTCAGGGTCCCTTTCAACTCCACGATGCTATGAAAAGTACAGGTCCCAATGTTGAAACTTGGTGGCTTCACTTTCTCTACCTCTTCATTCAAAGAACTGCCTATTTATTCCTACTCTCTGCTTCCTGATAAAGGTAAAGGGACCCCTGACCATTAGGTCCAGTCATGACCGACTCTGGGGTTGTGGCGCTCATCTCGCTTTATTGGCCGAGGGAGCCGGCGTACAGCTTCCGGGTCATGTGGCCAGCATGACTAAGCCACTTCAGGCGAACCAGAGCAGCGCACGGAAACGCCATTTACCTTCCCGCCAGAGCGGTACCTATTTATCTACCTGCACTTTGATGTGCTTTTGAACTGCTAGGTTGGCAGGAGCAGGGACCGAGCAACGGGAGCTCACCCCGTCGTGGGGATTCGAACCGCTGACCTTCTGATCGGCAATCCTAATACTTAACCTTAATTCCTGATCCACCACAAAACCTCTTCTTCTTATCCCATGACTGTTAAGCTTATTCGGGAGTCTTTGCTGAGGCACCTTTGTCAAAAGCTTTTTTGGAAGTCCGAGTACACTATGTCAACCAGATCCCCTCTCTCTACATGCTCGTTGACATTGAATTCTAATAGGTTTGGGAGACAGGACTTTCCCTGGCATAGCTCCTGCTGACTCTGCTTCAAGTGAGGCTTTTATATGCTTGGTTATTTTATCCTTAACCACAGGTACCTTTCCTTGCAGAGTAGCCCGGAGGCCTCATGCAGACACAGAGGCGCCCGTCCACTGCCAGGCGTAGGAGGCTATTGGCTGCTCGGTAGACGTCATTGCGGGCTCCCTTGGCGGTCTTGTAGCCGCGCTTCTCAGCCCAGGCTAAAAAGAGGGTAGAGATGGTGTCAGAGTTCACAGGCGTATTGACAATGCTCAGCCTTCCTGCTAAATCAAGGGTTGCCAGCATGGACCCCACCCACCTGCATTATCCCAGACAATTGGCTGTGCTGAGTGAGGCTGGTAGTTGCTATCTGTGGCAGGGTTTTTCCAAACTGGGTCTCCAGCTGTTTTTGGACTACAACCCCCATCATCCCTAGCTAGCAGGACCAGTGGTCAGGGATGATGGGAGTTGTAGTCAAAAAACAGCTGGCGACCCAAGTTTGGGAAACCCTGGTCTACAACATCTGGGTTGGCTACCCTGTGCTAAATGGCAGCGCCATGCTCTCGCTGCACCCTCGTTTACCCTTTTACCTTCGCAGACATCCCAGGCGCACCACGGGGGCTCAGGTTTCCCATGTTCAGCATCCGGATGTTTCAGCTTGAGCAAGGCTTGGACTGGAATTCGGCTGGCCAGGAACCCCACAGAAGTGTAGGGCTCCTGGATCTGGGAAATAGGGTAGATGCCAGCCAGGATCTAAAAATGAGAGCACAAGGGCACACCTGTTACAGGGCTTGCAGATCCCATGTATTACTCCGTGGAAGCAGATTAAGACACAAGAGATTTCCTTTCAACCAATGTGAGACCAACCAGACTTTTGAGTTCTGCTCCCCCTGCTGAAGAAACAACACAAATACCACCTCCCACCTTGTTCAACCTCACGCCCTCTCCCCCAAAGTCCCAGCAATAAATCCCTCCCAGATCTCCTGTCTCCTCCTCTCCTCTCCTACTTCACAAACTTACCTGCTGTTTTCTGTCCACAAGGGAGGGGAAGATGAGCCCAGGGCAGTCGCACAGCTTGACTGTGGGCGTCAGGAAGTAGGTCTGGAAGTACTTGGTGTGGCCTGGAGTGCGGGAGACGCTCACCACCTTGCGGCCCACCAAGCCATTTATGAGCGAGGACTTGCCCACGTTGGGAAAGCCTGTGAGGGAGGAAGAGGTATTGGAGGTCTTCAAGCAGAGGCTGGGCAATTGTATGTTGTGGATGCTCTGGTCATGGATGTTCTCTGAGGTCTACCTCCAAATGTATTTATGCTGCACCACTGGTGCATGTGGGGCCTCACAGTGAGGCAAGTCCTCACTCCCAATGAGCTTTAAAATCTAAACATCTTCAAGCTGAGCCTGGAAGTCATTTGTTGGGGATGCTCTAGCCCTGCATTAGATACCCTACAAGGTCCACTGGTTTATTTATGCTGCGCCCTTGCTGCCTATGGGGCCTCAAGGAAAGGCAACGCAGGTGGGTCCTCACTCCCAATGAGCTTTAAAATCCAAAACAGGCAAGTGGGGAAACAGAGCGGGGGAGAGGGAGAGGGAGGAGAGGTAAGGAAAGGATGGAAGGAACGTGGGCAGATACCACTGCATTTGCCTAAAGCAGCCTTTCTCAACCTGTGGGTCCCCAGATGTTGTTGAACTACAACTCCCATCACCCCTAGCTAGCAAGGCCAGAGCTCAGGGATGATGGGAGTTGTAGTCCAACAACATCTGGGGACCCACAGGTTGAGAACCGCAGGCCTAAATGTTGGCTGCAGTGACAAATGAGGACTATGAGGATAAACCAAACCAAAGACCATACATAAAAGGAGGGTTTAGAGGAGGGATTTGAAGGAAGGGAGAACTGTGTCATCAGGTTCCCATTCAGGAAGGCTGATCCATACATAATATAAAGAGCAGCAAATGAGGCAATCATTTAATAAAGCTTATTTCTTAAGCAAGTACAGTGGTACCTCGGGTCAAGAACTCAATTCGTTCTGGAGGTCCGTTCTTAACCTGAAACTTCTTAACCTGAGGTACCACTTTAGCTAATGGGGCCTCCCGCTACTGCTGTGCAATTTCTGTTCTCATCCTGAAGCAAAGTTCTTAACCCGAGGTACTATTTCTGGGTTAGCAGAGTCTGTAACCTGAAGCGTCTGTAACCCGAGGTACCACTGTACTGATATAACCATTGCGGCCCAACTTAAGAGTCAACACTCAACAGTTTCTAGCTGGATGTCTTTGTCCACCTGACCAGAGGGCGCACTCACCTACACAGCCCACTGTCAGGATTCCATCCTTATAGATTTCCTGGGAGAAGCCCCCGGCTTCCATGGCCACATCCGTCTGATGCTCCACTAGTACAGCTGCGCTTTCGTCGTCGTCGTCCTCTTCCTCCGAGTCTTCAAGCGGCAGGCGAGAGGTAGCTGCATCCCGCTCGATTTTCTCCTTCCAGCTGCTCAGGTCCACTGGAGAAAAGAGGAAAGAGATGCCAAAAAAGACCCACAACAAGCAGTGGTGCAAACAGCACCACACGACCCGTTTTGGAATCTAAGGCTGAAATCCAATGCACAAATCCAAGCACAGGTGAAATTATGTGGAGCTTACTACCGCTTGAAAGAGAAGGAAAACTGGGCTGCACAAATATCGTATCAGAACTTTGTTGGGACTGTGTTACTCTCAATGCCTAGATTAGCTGGAGGGAACCTTAGAGCAGACACAAGCCTGGTCCATGTGCTATGTTAGTCATGGGTTAGTGTGAACACATAAGTACATGGGTGGTGCTGTGGTCTAAACCACTGAGCCTCTTGGGCTTGCTGATTGGAAGGTCAGCAGTTCGGATCCCTGAGACAGGGTGAGCTCCTGTTGCTCAGTCCCAGCTCCTGCCAACCTAGCAGTTCCAAAGCACACCAGTGCAAGTAGATAAATAGGTACCACTGTGACGGAAGATAAACGGTTTCCGTCACAGTGTCCCGTTGCGCAAGCAGCAGTTTAGTCATGCTGGCCACATGACCTAGAAAGCTGTCTGTGGACAAATGCCGGCTCCCTCGAACTGAAAGCCCCATAGTCGTCTTTGACTGGACTTAACCTTTACCCTTTTACCTTCCCAGAGGGAAGATCATGGCTACTTTGCTCCTGCTCTAGTCCTGACCCTGCTGCACTGCTGTAAGCTAAGCCATGGTTTGGTAAACAAGGTTTGCTCTTGGTTTACAGGCCTGTGGTTTGTCTCAAAGAAACAAACCATGAGCAGAGGTTCAGATGTCACAGTAAACCAAACCGTGGCTTAACTCATGGTAGGACAGCAGCAGCAGCAGCAGCAGCAGCAGCAGAGGTGGAACAAAGCAGCCACGATCTCTCCAGGAGCCTTCACCTTCATGCTCAGCCATGCTTTGGCTCAGTGCTACATACAAACTGAGGCACAGAGTGCCTCTCCTTTATTTCTGAGGTTCCATTCGCCTGGGCTAAAGAGGCTTCAGGATCAGAAAATGTGGCTTATAAGCAGGATTGAGTTCTGGGCGCTTTCCTTGTTTAAAGAACAAACAACAGGTGCTGACCTCCAGAAGAATTTTAGCCCTGGAGTAAAACAAACTCCGAAGGGGTAAGCCAAGAGCTCAGAGTGACGCATGCAAACTCACCTCTTCCAGCCACGATGCTCTCGCAAGCGCTCAGCAGCTGATCGGGCCCCATGGCTCTGCTCCAGCCCTTTCGACGCTTCCGGCGTTTCTTAAACACTGACAAGAGAGAAAACCCAGAAAATCAAGTCCTGGGAGCCAAGATTTCACCCAGCAGGGAAGTAAAGGGTGTGAGTCAATGCACCTCTTCCTAAAAAAGTAGTTGGATCTAAAGATTCAGAAAAAGGGAGGCAGGCAACCAAAGCAGCATCTTTGACTTCCATGCAGTTTAGGAAGGCATGGAAGTCAAAGGGGGTGTTTACATGTTGACTTATTGCTTTGAAAAAACAGATCTTTAATTTCTGCGTTTTATCTTTTGAGTTCTTTTCTATCTCTTTCTTCTGATTGTTTTCACTTGTTTTCTCTCTCTCCTTTTCTTTTCTCCTCCTTTCCTTTTTCTCCTCTTCTCTATGTTTTTGATTTCATTTACATTTACGTTGGATTAAAAAATTATCTATTTGGTATCAGTTTTGTATCTCTTCTTTATAAACGCTAATGCAATTTATTGGAAAAAGAAAAAGAAAATACCAGTGCTGGGATCTTGGTCCTGTTGCGGGTAGGAAGTGAAGCAGATCACATGGATTTCGGGGAAGCGGCTCTTGAAGTAGTGCTTCCAGGCCACCACCAGGGATGGGGGAGCCAGGTCAATCTTGTTCAGTACCAGGATGAGGTTCCTCTTCATCTGCTTAGTCACAAAGTCATAGAGGGCTGGGGAGAAGTTGATGACCTGGGCAGAAAGTGTTGGGGAAGGGAGAACCAAATTAAGTGAGAGGTCTCGCAGAGTGAGAGCTAAGAATACGTATTTCTTCCTTCTTTCTCCTCTGTGATATAGATGTGATTAGAATGTAAAGGTAAAGGTCCCCTGGATGGTTATGTCCAGTCAAAGGTGACTATGGGGTTGCAGCGCTCATCTCGCTTTCAGGCCAAAGGAGCCAGTGTTTGTCCACAGACAGCTTTCCGGATCATGTGGCCAGCAAGACTAAACTGCTTCTTGCACAACAGGACACTTTGGCGGAAACCAGAGCGCACAGACACACTGTTTACCTTCCTGCTGCAGCAGTACCTATTTATCTACTTGCACTGGTGTGCTTTCGAGCTGCTAGGTTGGCAGGAGCTGGGACAGAGCAACGGGAGCTCACCCTGTCTCAGGGATTCGAAACGCCAACCGTCCGAACGGCAAGCCCAAGAGGCTCAGTGGTTTAGCCCACAGGTGGCAAGATGCTTTTGGCCCAGAGATGGAAAGATGACAAGGTCCCTACCAGAGTGGAATGGCAGACTTAAGTTGATGGACTATGCAGAGATGGCAAAAATGACCAGGAAAATCAGAAACCAGGAAGACCAAAATGTTAACAAAGAATGGGGGAGATTTATTTGGGAGTTACCACTGTAAACAATTGAACTCAAATAAACACTTGTAATGTAACAAGGACTTTGGAAGTAACGAACGATCAAATAATTGGAATGACTTAGAATATGCAGTAGAAAATGACAAGTACGGAACCCATGGAGGGAAGTCTAAAGATTCGAGAGAATCTTGTGTTTGTTTGTTTTATCTGTGATTCTGAAAGTAAATTTTAATTTGTAAAACCAAATAAAAATTAATATTAAAAAAACAGAATGTAGTGGCAGGTGGGGGTGACTTTATACAAAATGCCATTCCACATTGTCATGGAAGACACTGCCCCCAGGACCCAGAGCATGTGGCTCCTGAAGGATTTCCCCATTTTATTCTTAAGTGGCTCTTAGCTAGGAATTCGCATTAAACTGCTACCCTAGGACCACCCTAGGGGCGTGTAGAAAAATACTTTTTCGGGGGGAGGCTGCACCCTATGGACTCAGCCCTAGAAATTGTCCTCCTGTTTAGCTAGTTAAATCGCATTAAAGGATCTGAGAAACCAAGTCAAAGGTCTGCGCAAACAAGGTCTATTGAGAACGAGCCACCAGTCATCAACAGAACCACAAAATGTCCTTACTGGGTGCCGTATGTCTGTAATGAGCAACACAATGTCGGACATCTCCAGGACACGCCACAGCTGCCTCCATGTCTACAAGAGAAACCAGGAGATTAGAAAAAGGCCTGTGTAAGATTACACTAGGCCTAAGCGGATTGAAAGGACCCCTTTGAACCTGGGTCACAATGCTCGAAATCAAATTGGAGTCAGGAGTGGTATCCCAGCAATCACAACTCCCCAAGGCTTAATTGGCACTTTGGAGCAGAATCAGCAAACGTCACTGTGTTTACACTGCACCAAAAACCCAAGAAAGAAAGAAAGAAAATGAAAAAATGAAAGCACATAGGAAAAAGCATGAAAGCCGTGTGTTAGAGTGTCATGTGTGAAAATCGCACACGTTGTCTCACTGGTTGCACGAATCCTGGGGAGCTGCTGTCAACTGCATCCTTTTCATTGCTTGTACACCCAGTGAAATATGCACATGTGCAATTGCCACATGGTTCTCGTGCTATTTTCTGCACAATAGCATTTCCTGTTTAGAAACAGCATAATATGTGAAGCGAATATCCATGGAAACAGAATTAGGCGTTAACTAGTATTAATAGTTTCTTAAAGGACTGGAGGCAAAGGAAACAGTGCTGGTTCATAAGGCGGGGGAATCCAAAATCTGCAGTTGGGCGCGATACCTTTATAAGGGCCAATGTAAATGTCATAAAATAGTGAGCAAACTTTCACATTCTCCAGGACTCTGTTTGTTGAACTGAACATTAAGCAAAAAAGGGATGGGGGAGAGAGAGAAAGGAGCTGGTTTGATGATCTAGCTACAACCTGCATTTAGTCACAGCTTTTTGATAGAGTGTATGAGACAGCACACCAAATTGGATTAGGCTGGATCAGGTCTCAAGTTACACCGGGGGCTGCAGAGACAAAGGCCACATTCACACCATACATTTACAGCACTACAATACTGCTTTAAACAGTCTTGACTTCTGCCAAAGAATTCTGGGAGCTGTAGTTTGCTAAGGTTGCTGGGAGTTGGTAGGAGACCCCACTATTCCCCTCACATAGAGTTACAATTTCCAGAGTGGCTTATGACAACCAGTCCCTCTTCAGAGGGAACTCTGGGAATTGTAGCTCTGTGAGGGGAATATATTGGGGTATCTCAACAACTCTCAGCACCCTTAACAAACTGCAGCCCCCAGAATTCCTTGGGGAGAGGCCATGACAGGTTAAAGTGGTATTGTTGTGTTTTAAAGGCATGGCGTGAATGTGGCTAAAGAAACACAACTCTTTGTCGCCCCAGCTCTTGCCCCAAAATAGCTGAAACCCATAACCATACAAGCAAAGTTAATTACACAAGACAGCCAGTTACAAATCCTTTTTTGACACTGACTCTGGCTGCATGAAAGGAATGGACTGGTGGAAAAGATCACCCCACTCAGCTCCAATACAGCTGAACCATTCAGCCTGAGTTTCCTCTTAAGGCTTTTAAAGGCTCACCTCCAAATTGTGCTCAAAGTAGCTCAGCTGGCTTGGTGGGAATGTACTGTAGATATTCTCGAGATATTCCCGAAAACACTTCTCCTCTCGGGCTAAGAGCTGGTCCTTGGTCATCTGATAATTCCAGGGCGGGCGTTTTGGAAAATCCAGTGCTGAGAAAGGTTAAGGATCAGTTGGAAGATATAGCCAATGTCTTGCGAGAGGCAGGAGAGAAGTTCTAAGGGGGAAAGCTACATCTTGCATCAAGAAGCTTCCCTGATCACTCCAACTCCCATCGATGCTTTTCACTGATGGCTACCATTTGGACAATCCGAGAAATATAAAGCCTTTCAGAAAGCCAGGACAAGGCTGACATAATGATAAGAACGGGAACATAAAAACTGAATTGAGCAGAGGCTTACTGAACCGATGGAACGTGGGCAACATGGCAAGTTGGCAGGCCATTAAGGAGTTTTAAACTTGCATGCAGTCACATTAATGTTATATATATATCAAACCAGGGCTGCCATAAGTCCGGAATTTCCTGGACATATCTGGGATTCATCCATCAACAATAGCATCCGGGTGGAATTTTCAGAAATCGGTTTAAATGTCCGGGAAAATCCAGTGTGTATTGCAGCCCATATCGGAAGTGTTGATTTTTTTGCGAATTCCATAAAAAAATAGCTCAAAAACTTATTTTTTGGAGATTTAAGCAAATAAAGCTCAACAACTTTGGCAAAAAAAAAAATGGCAACCCTTTATCAACCTATTGTTTAGTGATACGGGGAACTTTCATACTCAATTCCCTTTTTTCCTATTGGGCCCATTTTTAGACCACCTGCATATGGTGCTTCCATAGGGCAAAACTGTCTGCTGCCTCCAGAGGCCAGGAGGGGTAGTGCTTTACAGACAGAGGGAGGAAATCTTCTTTAGCATTTTCCTCTATCAGCCGAGACTCCCCAGGAATGCCTTAGCCAGATCCCCTTTGCTCACCTGAACCAGTTTTATAAACGTCTTCTATGTCCACCTCTGTCTCAACTTCTGGAGCAGGCTCCAAGATCTTCTCTCGGGCAATCTTTTTCCTCCGCTCCACCTCCTCTCTACTCTCCCGGTCAAAGTGCAGCCGGTATCTGTCAGGCAGGGGGAAAGAAGCGAAAGCAGGAAAGATCAGGCAGGAGATAAAAGAGAGGGGCCATCCTTGGCTGAAATTCGCTGCCCAGCTTCCCACCCGAGGCCCAGAACCGGGCACGTCTTGCTCAGTTTCAGGATTGCAGTGATTTAAGCAATACACGAAGGACCTTACGGTCTTCAAACAAAAACCTATTGGAGGTCCCGGGCGACAGAGAGGTTAGGCTGGCCTCAACCAGAGCCAGGGCTTTTTCGGCTGTGGCTCCAATCTGGTGGAACGCTCTGTCACAAGAGACTAGGGCCTTGCAGGACTTGACATCTTTCTGCAGAGCCTGCAAGACAGAGCTGTTCCACCAGGCCTTTGGCCAAGGCACAGCCTGACCTCCTCCTTTGGCAATCCTCACAGAACTCTAGCCCAACGGTTGCCAGTAACCTGATTTGAACTGATTTTATAATGAAATGATTTTAGAATGTTCTATCATTTTGCTGTTGTTAGCCGCTCTGAGCCCGGCTTCAGCTGGGATATAAATAAATTTTTATTATTATTTTATTAATACATCCGAAAGGAGGCCCAGGTTACTTGCCACATGAAAAAGCTGCAGCAAAGTATGTTGGAAATGCAAATAAAAAGAAGGCACGTTCTACCACATGTGGTGGACGTGCAAGGTAACAAAAGCATTCTGGGAAATGATGTATAATGAGTTGGGGAAAAACGTTTAAAATAACATTTGTGGAAAAATCAGAGGCATTTTTGATAGGCATTATAGGTACAGAGATTCCAAAAGAGCAGAAAAGACTATTTATGTTTGCGACGACAGCAGCAAGAATACTACTGGCCCAGAATGGGAAAGAAGACAAAGTTCCAACCAGAGAAGAATGGCTGATGAAGATGAGGGACTATGCCGAAATGGCGAAACTGAGTGGGAGAATCAGAGACCAGGACAAGAAGTTTAGGAGAGAATGTGAAAAGTTTATAGGTTACCTAAGAGAACATTGTAAACAGTTAAAAACTTTCGCAGGATTAGAATACTTGTAAAAGACAAAATAGAATGGAAAAGTTAAAAATAGATATAACAAATGGGGGGGGGGATAGGATAAGTGGAATAAAAAGGGATGGATAATGGAAACCAGAGAAGGGCGGAGGGAAGTCAAGGGATTCTGAGAATCCTGAAAGAAAAGGCCATTGATATGTTTAAATGGAAATTTGTTATGTAAAACTTAATTAAAAATATTTACATCAAAAAAGCTGCAGCAAAGGATTGGACCCCAATATTCTCTCCCTGTTTCAGGAAAAGCCAGCAGTAATGATGTCCAGCAGCTTGGATGGCTTTAAAAGATTAGATGGATTCATGGAACATAAAGTGATTAATGGCTACAAACCAGAGTTGGTTGTGTTTTGAATCCCAGTTGCTAGAAATTGTAAAATGTGGCGAGCCTCTTGTGCTCAGATTCTGCTTGTGGGCTCTCCATAGGCATTTGGTTGGCCTCTGTGAGAACACGATGCTGGACCAGAAGCAGCCATTGGCCTGATCCAGCATCTTCTTCTTGTCTACTTCCACAAAGGCCAGAATATACCATATTTTTCACTCTATAGGACATACTTTTTCCCCTCCAAAAATTAAGGGGAAATGTGTGTGCGTCCTATGGAGCGAATGCAGGCTCCTTGGCTTCAGTGATAGCAACGCGAAGCCTCCGAAGCGCAGAGGGAACCCTCCCTCCGCGCTCTGGAGGCTTCGCGTTGCTTTCGCTGAAGCCTGCTTTCGCTGAAGCCTGGTCGCACCGACCCCTCTCATTCTCCAGGCTTCAGGGATAGTCGCCTGAAGCCTGCGGAGTGCAGCGCGAGTTCCCGCTGTGCTCCGCAGGCTTCAGGTTCCTTATGCTGAAGCCAGGAAAGCAAGACTCTCCTGGATTCAGCAGAGAGGGAGAGCTGCGCAGTGCCCCTTCAGCCAAGCGGGAGGAGAAATGGAAGGGGCTTCGTTTCTCCTGCCGCTTCGCTGTAGGGGCGCTGAGCAGAGAGGGGGAGATTTTTTTTTTCTTGTTCTCCCCCTCTAAAGCAAGGTGTGTCCTATGGTCCGGTGCGTCCTATGGAGCGAAAAATGTCTATAGCCTCTGTCTCAGTCTGTGACACAGACTCACACTATGGGGATTGCCTGGCATCAAATGTTATCATCCCTTAGGTGCAATGTTAAGACAGGTATTTTAATACTTTGTAGTTTAAAACAGCACTGGAGGATGCTACATTAAAAACAAACAAAAACTTTTTTATTTTGCTGTTTCAATTGCTCTTTACTTTGTGTATTGTGCCAAGTATGTTATTATTTTTTCCCATCATTTTTAACAGGTTTATTGTCTATTGCATTAATGTTTTTTATTTAAATGATATTGTAAACTACCCTGGGGCTAATAATAATAATAATAATAATAATAATAATAATAATAATAATAAATTTTATTTATACCCCGCCCTCCCCAGCCAAGACCAGGATCAGGGCAGCTAACACCAGCTTTAAAAACAATTGATTAAAATACAACTAAAACACAACATTAAAATGCAGCCTCATTTCAGTAGAAACTCAAATCAAAAACTTTTTGGGGATGAAAACGTCAAATCTTCACCAAGGCCAACTATCCAGACAAATATATTACAAAGGGTGGTACCACAAATACCTGAAATCAGAGGCAGGGCCTCCTCAGCCCATTTGGCCTGCCAGGCCACTTTGCCAAACCACACCCCACTTGCCAATCACCTGATATCAGGTGTGGGCAGTTAAGAAGGCAACTGGGCTAAGACAAAAGGGGCCTTCTGAAGCAACACACACAGAGTGCTTCTGAAGTCCCAAAAATTGGAGACTTCAGAGCACAGTGCAGAGCTCTTTGAAAGCCCCTGCGTGATGCTTTGAAGTCCCAACTTCAACGGACAGGCAGCGTCGTGCAAGGCTGTTTGCGAGGGTCTTATGAAGAGCATTTCAAAGTTCCCAACATTCAGCTGACTGTCGGGGCTTCCAAATGCCATGTCACCATAGCATCTGGTGATAGCCTTTCCCACCAGTCACAGCAGGTAAGAGAGATAAGGATCTGGCCTGCTGGCTGGATCCGCCTTTTCTGCCTCTTACCTTATCAGCTTTTCTCAACCTGTGGGTCCCCAGATGTTTTGGGACTACAACTCCCATCACCCCCTAGCTAGCAAGGCCAGAGCTCAGGGGTGATGGGAGTTGTAGTCCAACAACATCTGGGGACCCACAGGTTGAGAACCACTGCAAGGCTTAAATGAAAGAAAACAATAACAAACAATAGTGGCAACATGGATGCCCTTGCTACTGGCGACCTGTTCCATTCATTCATATTTGTCCCTTCCCCCAGTTAGTTGAGAAGGGATTTTGCGGGCTTCTAAAGTCTCACTCCATCCTTGTACTGGCCAAGTTTTTGCAGGGATGTTTATCTTCAGGGATGAAATTACACCACATGCCTTAAGGGTATTCTCTCAGCCTACCTCATAGGGCCAGGTGGAAAAGAGATATGGGTTATGAAATAAGAGTGCAATAAAAGTGCAATAAAAGAGCCTGCCTCACATCAAGTTGGATCACTGATCCATGAGGCCCAGTAAGGCCTCCTCTGACTGGAGCTGTTCTCTAACAAGGAACATGGGTGGCTGTGATCAAGGACCACAATGGCTATGTTCTCCCGCTGAATGCCAGATGCTGGAATTCACAAGTGGGGCAATGGCAGGGGTTAAACCCGAGACTTTCACCGTGCAAGACACACATTCTAGCAACAAGCTGCAGACTCCTTTGAGTGCCTAGGTTTTATTTCCATGGAATATATACAAAAAAAGAGAGAGAAAAATCCAAGTCTGGTGGTGGGAAACTGTAGACAGAACTCTCTGCTCCAGGAGGAAAGCTAATGTTCATCAGAACACAAGCCAATAGTGTCGCATGCTCACGTGAACATTGTGACTTACTTTTGCACGCATGCTTTAACGTACATTCACCCCACAGGAGGAGGGTTATGTGGTGATACTGACAGCTCTTCCCTGTTCTGCCTTCTAAAGGAGAACTTGTCCTTTGCTCTATGTTGCACTCAGAGGCACAACAGGAAATGGTGGAGCATGGCCTATTTTGGTAATGTTCACGAGTCGGGAGAAATGTTTCCTACATCCTCCTCACGTGCAAGTCTCTTACTAAGAAGAGTACAGGCGTTAAAAGCACGTTGCTGACTTCTTAAATGTTCGCGTGCACGTGTGAGGGAAAGGGATTTCTGCCGTGAAGATGTCAGAGCAGCAGAATCACAATTTTGAAAGCAGGTCCCTGAGCATATCAGGGACAGAGCATATCAGGGCGGCCTGTTCAGCTGAAGGGAATTCAAAGGAAGGACAAGAATGGAGGACTCACTGTCTCACATGCAGCAAAATTATCACACCTAAGCTAAGAACAACCAACACATCTGGCCACAAAAGTTGCACTTTCATCGAGTAGGCCCAGACCATTAACCAACGTCCATGAGAAAAAGAATTTGCCAAATAAGGAAATAAATGGGTTAGAGGAGGCATGGGGAACTTATGGTCCTCCAGATATCAGTGGACTACAAATCCCATCACCCCTAGATGGGATTGATGGGAATGGAAGTCCAACCACATCTGGAGGATAATAGGTTTTCTGGCTCTGAATCACTCTAATCCAGGGATGATTAATTTATGGCCCTGCAGATATTGTGGGACTCCGGCTCCCATCAGTCCTGGCAACATGGCCAATGGTCAAGGGTGATGGGATTTGTAGTCCAATGCCCCCCAGAGGCCCACAGGCCTTTCCACCACTGCAAGTAGCTGGAAAGTCAGATCTATATTATGGCTGTCGAATCTCTTTAGCATAATTAAGCATGCATGTTATGGTTACGCCAGGCACACGTGTGGGCAGAAGGGCTTACCAGGAGAAAGGGGCTCCTCCAATGAGCATCAGGTGGACTCCATTGTAATTGCCCAGAATGCCTTGCAGCAACAGAGCTGCTATGGGGGGCATTGTGGTAAATACAAAGGCGGCTGCTTGGCATTCATTGGAGAGTAGGAAGAGCAGGGTCCAAGGGAGCGGTTTTAGTAGCAATTGGCTCTCAGCAGCTGCCCAAGATGTTGCCATCTTCTCAGACCAGGAGCCACATCAGCTGAGGCCATGGGGCTTAGAATTAAGCAACATATGGATGGCCACAAGTTCTCCATCCCTGAAGCAGGAGCTTTCTCCAGCATGAAGGGCACCCAAAGAGAGGCCCCTGACGAGGAACACAGGGCATCAGCAGGGTGGGATGGAAGCAGGTTTCAGCTAACTGGGTCTCAACCCATGTAGGTCCCTAAAAGCTGGGAACAAGCACTGTGAATTGGGCCCAGGCAATGGAACGGGGTCTGGGGAGCTCATGCGAGAATATGTCCCTGATGAAGAACGTATCTTAAAAGTTGTGGGGCAGCTTCAGCCACTCCCCAGATGCTTCTTCGAATCAAGCGCAGCAAAATCTCCTGCATTACCTGTTGGGATCGTAGCCATGTTCTCCCGGCTTGCGGACTTGAGGCTGCTGGTTCAGCTTGCGCACCTGCAGAGAGAACGACTCGCTGTCCGACGTGTCCGTATGGTCCTCGTGCCTGTCGTGGCTGCCACTCCGGCTGTTGGAGCTGGACCTCACGCCATCTTGAAAGCCTGGAGGGACAAGCAAAGGGGAAGTGAGCAGAGAGGCCGAGTCGTAACTCTGAAACCCCAGGGAAGGAATTCAAAGTAGCGCTAAGTAGACCACTCTGCCTGTACAAAAGCTTCTACTCTTCTGATGATGGAACCATCTCCCCTCCCATTGCTGTTCTGGGGGTTCTCCCAACCCCCTCACAATTTCTGGGAGGCACAGGGGGAATTATCGCATTTTTTCATCTAAAAGACACCTCCTATTTTGGGGGACTCAGATTTAAGAAAATGGGGGGAGATGGCCCCTAATTTTTGACATTATTTTTTATGTAAAAAACCTTGTCTTATACACAGAAAAATATGGTATACGGTATCACAATTTAAATCACTAGTCAGTAAGACTTGATTTAAATCCTTTCTTTTTTTTTTTACAGAAAGGCTCATTCTTGCTGGTATCATCTTAATATTTACAACCAGGTTTCATTTTTGGAATAATAAATTTTCAGAGTAGTTTTTACAGTTATATCAACAATGACTGATCTGGTTATACTATTAGAAATACATAGATAATTATGAAATTATTGTGAGGTTTAATAAGTTAACTGTTTATATTTGGACAACTTTTCTGCTGTACTTTATTGGAAGGAGAAAAATAATCATTTCCTTAATAACAATTTAAACAATTTATTTAACTAAAACAATAACATTATAGCATATGTATCCATGTTTGTCAACTAAGTTAAAAAAAACCTTAGACTGAGTTTTAGCACACATGAAAAACTTTAAACAAATCCTTATTTCCTGATGAACAGCCTTTGGACTGTAATGTAACTTAAACAGAAAACTATCCTTAAGAAGATTTTTTTCTCCAAAAGAATTTTATTTTAAAAATCTGATTTAGATCAAAAAATTCCGATTTAAATGAAAAAAATAATCCAATTTTTATTTATTTATTTATTTATTTTTAATATCATTGGTTTTTCTCCACCCTGGCTGAAAACCACACCAGGTGTGGGAAGCAACAGGTTCCCAGATGTTGTTGGGACTACAACTCCCATCATCCTTGACCATTGACCATGCTGGATGGGAATCATGGGAGTTGGAGTCCACCTCCTCTGATATAAACCAGAATTCCATTATCACTTGAAGAAGAGACACGAGGTTCAAAACCACCAGATACCCGTCGAAATTATAAGAGGCAGAGGGAGTGGGATTTGAGGGTCGTGTTGCAATACTGAAGGCAAATGCCTCCCAGGCAGGATTCTGCGGATGCAGCAAAAGGGGTTTAAAGTAGACAAAAACACCATCACACCTTGGGCTTTCCCCACATTTTTGGCCAGGGTGTGTACCGTAACTAAAAGCAGGGATAGGTGTTTGCAGACTTAACAGAGGGAGGTAGAACTAAAGGGATTCCAGGGCTCATTCTTACGAGGGCAAGGGAGCCTACTCGAGGGAGGAATCCAGTTCTTGAAGGCCAAAGGGGGAAGCCAAAGGAAGGAGAAAGGACAGGCCGCCGGCGCTTCTGTTATCGACTCTGAAACAACTCCTCAGCAGGAGGAGCAGAGAGGGGATTTGTCCGAAAGAGCTGCAACAGTCTTGCTGGTTGTTTCTGAGGGGATTTTGAGGCCGAGAAGGGGCTCAAAAGGCAGGAAACAGATGACTCACCCCAGGGTGGGGCCTGTAGTCTTGCTATCGACAGCTCCCAGCCCACATCTGCAAAGCTGAGCTGCGGTGTTGGCGGGCGGGCAGGATAAAGAGCCAGCCATTTTTCCAAATCATGAAACAAGAGACCCAGCCCCTAATTCGTGGAGTGGAGAACTCGACTAACAGAGAGCTCTCGCCTCAGCACTGATCATTTACATACTAAGACATATTTTGCTTTGCACATACGCTTGCATGGGATGGGTGGGCGGATTGCGGACCACCCACCGGACTAGATTCTGAAGTACAGTGGTACCTCAGGTTACATACGCTTCAGGTTATAGACTCCGCTAACTCAGAAATAGTGCTTCAGGTTAAGAACTTTGCTTCAGGATGAGAACAGAAATTGTGCTCCAGCAGCCCAGCAGCAGCAGGAGGCCCCATTAGCTAAAGTGGTGCTTCAGGTTAAGAACAATTTCAGGTTAAGAACAGACCTCTGGAACAAATTAAGTATTTAATCCAAACTACCACTGAACAACTTTCCCAGTGGCCAACTGGGCTTACTGGCTGTTAATGGTCATGCCAATGCAACAATGCCACTGCCTTCTCTTGCAGCAGCCACACCTGAGAGTATGCCTCTCCCCATATTTCCTGTTCTCAGTCCTAACGTTTTAATCTGGCCCTCAGGATGAAGGTCTTTGATCCTTGCAACGCGTTCCTGTTTTTCCTGTTTGCTTCCAAGGATAGGCTGATTTATAACCCTGCATCCAGATCCCCTACGCCAGCCAGTAGTAGGCAGATGTCAGTCCAGATCTGAGGCTCAGCAGAAGAGAACATGATTGGCATGCAAACGGTCCTCACAGTTCAATCCGCAGCATATCCCAGTGGGGAAGATAGACATTCCAGTCCAACAAGCTGGAAAGACGCTGATGGTCAGTGTAGACCAGTGTTTCCCAAACTTGGAACTCCAGCTGTTTTCAGACTACAACTCCCATCATCCCTAGCTAGTTAGCAAGACTAGCGGTCAGGGATGTTGGGAACTGTAGTGTGAAAACAGCTGGTGACCCAAGTTTGAGAAACCCTGGTGTAGACAATGGTGAGCTACATGAAACAATGGTCTGACTTGGTACAGTGGTACTTCTGGTCAAGAACTTAATTCGTTCCGAAGATCCGTTCTTAACCTGAAACTGTTCTTAAAACCTGAGGTACCACTTTAGGTAATGGGGCCTCCCACTGCTGCCGCTGCTCGATTTCTGTTCTCATCCTGAGGTAAAGTTCTTAACCTGAGGTACTACTTCTGGATTAGTGGAGTCTGTAACCTGAAGTCTCTGTAACCCGAGGTGTCTGTAACCCGAGGTACCACTGTATAAGGAAGTTTCCCATTTTTTTGGGTGGTTTAGTAAAGCAAGAAGCTCATCGTGAAGAAGGTCACCCTTCAGATATCCTGGTCCCAGTGGCTTTAATGGCCGTTACCAACATTGCAGAAAAAAATCCATGCACAATTACTTCACAGGGACATTAAAAGTTTGAAGCCTGAGTCCCTCTATCCACCACTTCAGGGCTGGGGAACATGTGTTCCTCCAGATGTTGCAGGACTACAACTCCCATCATCTCTGACCACTGGCCACACTACCTAGAGGCTGCTGGGAGTTGGAAGGAGAACTCAAGCTACCTCCCCTGCATGCACTGAACAGGCAAGGAGAAAGACTGTGATGTGGCCCTGCCTTAAAAACTGCAAACGAAGAGCACAGAAGTAAATTAATCTCACCTGAAGAACCACCATAGGACTCCCTATTTGCTTATATGTTCATGTGAGCAAAGCTACTACTATAATGCCCCAATTATGGACGGTGTGTGTGGGGAATCTAAAAGTTTTGGCCAGAAGTCAGGGAGTGGGAAACAGTGGAACCTCGGGTTGCGAACGTGATCCGTGCAGGAGGCACATTCGCAACCCGCAGTGTTGCGCACTGTCCGGGCACATGCGGGTTGCAATTTGGTATATCTGCACATGCGTGAGCGCCGAAACCCAGAAGTAACCCGTTCCGGTACTTCCGGGTTCAGAGCGGTGTGCAACCCGAAAACACGTAACCTGAAGCTTCTGTAACACAAGGTACCACTGTATATGGATTTCATTAACAGCTCCACAACTTTCCATCCATGATTTCAAGCACTGTGCAGTTATATATTTACTTCCCAAAAGCTTTGCCCGGTCGACCATTTAAGCTGAGCTTCGACATCTTGATGTGTGCAGGCAGGGTGGCTGGTGAAACGGTCATACTTCTCTAATCTAGTCACGTTTGAAAAGGTCGAATCTGGCGTGCGACAGCGATATCCCTCAGTCATCTCTAAAGTATTTAGTTTTTGATTTGACAGCAACAATGAATGCGCAAGGCTATTAAAAAGGGATTGTGATGGGAGGGGAAATATAAAGTATGAGCCTTCGCGGACGACTTGATCATCACTACTGAAAATCCGATAGAATGTATCCCAAGAGCAATAGAATGTATAAATGAATTTGGACATCTAGCTGGCTTTAAGATAAACTATAAAAAAATTAATCTATTAGTAAAAAATATGGGGAATCAAGGAAAAAGTGAGCTTCAAAAAATCTCAGGGTTGGAGATTTAAAAAAGGATGAAATATCTGGGCATATGGATGACAACAAGAAATATAGACCTATTTCAAGAAAACTACGTTAAAATATAAAAGGAGATAAAGAGAAATTTAGAAACTTGGAATAGGCTACATCTATCATTTTGCGGCCCTATCTCAACAGTAAAGATGAATATATTGCCTAGAATGATATTTCTATTCCAAACCATGCCGATTCTAGGAGGCATGGATCGTTTTAAGAAGTGGAAAAGAGATCTAGCCAGGTTTGTATGGAATGTAAAAAACCCTAGAATAAAATATAAATTACTTATTGATCTGAGAAAGAGAGGCGGATTTGACCTATCTGACCTTGCAGCAGGTCTGACCTGGTTAAAGGAGTGGATTAAGTTAAAGGATAGTGATGTGTTAGATCTGGAGGGAGTAGGCCCTCGATTTGGATGGCATGCATACCTAATAGATGAAAAGGTGAGAGTCCACAATGGTTTTATGCACCATATTATAAGGAAATCGTTGTAAAAAATATGGATGAAATATAAAGGGATCCTAGAACCCAAAACACCTTGGTGGGCCTCACCCTTAGAAATCATGACCGTAAAGAGAAAGAATATGAATAACAACTGGGCAACATATAAGGTATTACTGGAAGAGGAAAATAATAAATTGAAAGAATATAAGGAACTTAAAAAATATTTGAATGATTGGCTGCAATATTTTCAAATTAATCAGAGACTGGCAAAAGATAAACAAAAAGGATTTTAGAAAGAAATTTCAAGATTGGATGAGTACTTAAGCCAATATAAAAGTAAACGTATTTCCAAATTATATGATTTGCTCCTTGAATGGGAGGTAGAGGAGGAGCAAGTGAAGACAGTGATGGTAAAGTGGGCCCAGGATTTAGGGGAAAATATTATGATGAGCCAATGGGAACGGCTGTGGGAAAGGGATATTAAATTTACGGCGTGCTATAATTTAAGAGAGAATGTAATGAAAATGCAGTATAGATGGTATCTGACCCCGGTTAGACTGGCAAAAATGTATAAAAACTGTAGTGATGTTTGTTGGAGATGCAACAACGGGGCAGGAAGCTTTCTACACATGTGGTGGGAGTGCAAAGAGATAGTGGGATTCTGGGAAAATATTTACAACGAATTGAAAAAGATGTTTAGATTTTCATTTGGAAAAAAATCAGTATCCTTTCTCCTTGGTATGTCAGAGGAAATAAAAAGAACGGTCAGACCAATATTTATGTATGCAACTACGGAGGAAAGGTTAATTGCCAAAAATTGGAAAAGCAGCAGTGTCCTAACTAAAACAGACTGGCTATCTAAAATGATGGAATACTTCCATATTGCCGAATTAGCAGGGAGGATAAGAGGAGATCTGGTACAAAGAGTGAATAAGGAGTGGGCTATCTTTAAGGAATACATCAAAATCTATGTGGAAAAAGTAGAACTTTTGACAGATATTGAGTGAATCCAGAAAATGATTAGAGTGAAAGGAGAGTTAAGATAGAAGAAGAGTTAAAGAAATAATGAAATGTGTTTAAACTAATTGGAAAAATAAAGTAGTGTAACAAGAATGACTGAAAGTCAAGTCACTTGGTGGGTGTCCGTGTGGGGTAGGTGTGTAGGTATGTTGATATGTATACTACAGGTAGGTATAATATAGAGTAATGTAGGTATGTTTTATGCTATGAAAATAAGGTAGTGTGTTGTGTATATGTATTGTGTAAATGCAAATGTATGCGTTTTATATGTTAATAATAATAATAATATTAGCAAACAACATTCCCATCAGCGTATTCAAATAAAAGCACACACAAAAGGGATGTTGTGTAAAGCAATTCGATAATTAATACAGTTCGATACAAACTTGTATTAATAAAATAGTAATAATAATAATAATAATAAATAAAAATAATAATGGGAAACAGAGCCTAGGACTTGCCAATCAGAAGGTAGGTGGTTCAAATCCCCGCGATGGGGTGAGCTCCCTTTGCTTGGTCCCTGCTCCTGCCCACCTAGCAGTTCAAAAGCACACCAGTGCAAGTAGATAAATAGGTACCGCTCCGGCGGGAAGGTAAATGGTGTTTCCTTGCGCTGCTCTGGTTCGCCAGAAGCAGCTTAGTCATGCTGGCCACATGACCCGGAAGCTGTACGCCGGCTCCCTCGGCCAATAAAGCGAGGTGAGAGCCGCAACCCCAGAGTCGGTCACGACTGGACCTAATGGTCAGGGGTCCCTTTACCTTTACTTTAATAATTATCAGAAATGGCTGTCCAATCCTCTTTTAAAGCCATCCAAATTGGTGGCCATCACTGCCTCCTGTGGCAGGGAGTTCCATAGTTTAACGATACACTGTGCGACAGTATTCTATCTAGGAAGGGCCCTCTTCACCCAGTGCAGCAATGCAATCCCAGAAGCAGTTTCTTCCACAGTTCCAGCCCAGAAGTGAAGTGGGACTGGTTCCATTCAGTGGCGTAGCGTGGGGGGTGCAGGGGGGGCCGGCCGCACCGGGCGCAACATCTGGGGGTTAGGGTTAGGGGGCGCAAATTCATGGGTTGGGGGTGCAAATCCACGGGTTAGGGGGCGCAAATTACTTGCCTTGCCCCGGGTGCTGACAACCCACGCTACGCCACTGGTTCCATTCACTCAGCTATGGATAAACCACCCCCTGCAAACAGAATGGCTGCTTCACCCATTAACTCATCTAAGTGCCATCAGGCAAACAATGACTGTCTCATCCAAAACTTGGATCATTCTCACCAACCAACTTTACAGGGCTGCTGCAAGGATTACTAAAGACGAAATATGCAAAGGCACTTCAAAGATCCAGATTCCACTACATTAAGCGCAAGGCATTATCTTCGCTATCTAAAGGACGATGACACATGCCCACCTTCCTGTTCTGTGTCAACCGGAGCTCTCTTATCTGAGAAACCAGTGCAAAAAAAGCACCAGCTGCCATTTAATGCCCTAACGAGTTATTTTGGTCCCATTAGCACATAATTCATAACCCCCATAAAGCGTTTTCATCCCACTGCCTGTCACTGAAGCTCAGCACTTTTCTTTCGAATTGTTTCTAGTTGAGTTGGCACAGTAGCAGTTTGAGCACAGTGCATCTCTCTCTCTGTGTCACAAGAGGTGAGGCTTCCCCCCTTCCCTTATTCATATGAATCCCCCCCCCACCATAACGCAGCAACACTAGATGATGCGTAACCACCACCTTCCTCTTTTAGCTCTGCCCGCCAAAGATGCTACAGTCAACAAAAACCTTGCAGGGCGCAGGAGTACAGCTAAATAGCCTGGACCACGCTGGCTATTTTTAAATATGACCGCAACGAAAACGATCGTATTGCACTGGAATGAATGGCTTAGCGTAGCTCCAGCTATAATGGCACACCGATCGGTACTACTACCCTTTGTTTCTGCGCAAAGCTGCCCTTTATACCACATGCACCTATCACAGTCTCAAAATCCCTGTAGCTTTCCAACTGCAGAAATTGTGAATACAAGGATCTGATCCAGTAGGATGCGCATCTCCCCCCTTAATGCACCAAAGTCAATGTCCGGCGTCTTATTATGCTTTTATATCTGTTGCAAGCCGCCCAGAGTGGCTGGGGCAACCCAGTCAGATGGGTGGTGTACAACGACAATAATGGTTATAACAAAATACAACAATAACAATAATAGCTATAAAGGAAGTGGAATGGGACATGGCGCAGGCCTGAGCAATTTGTGGTCCACCACGCTGAACGGAGTTCACATCACATCTGACAGGCGCTATATGAACCTCTTGATACTGCAGATCCTGCCTGGGCCTGCAGTGAGGAGGGCTGCTAACCACCAGGCAGGCTGCATTCAGCTTGGTGGGTTGCAAGATATGCAGACCTGATGCAAACATTACAATGTAATTCTAAACACAGATACAGCCCTACTGATTTCAGTGCAAGTTAATAAGGCCAAGGTAGAACCTTGTGGCCCTCCAGATGTTGTTGGGAGACTCCAGGAGAAGAGACCTGGCTTAGCTGCAGAGGATTTGTTTCGCACGCAGAAAGTTCCATGTTCAGTTCCTCCGGTCGATTAAATCCGGGCCCCGTGGAAATTTATTTCCTGGGGTAAAACCCCAGAAAAACTTCAACCCTAAAAAAAAAGCTCAACAATTTTGGGTTTAAAATTGTAAAATGTGGCCCTCTTTGAAAAAAGTTTGGGCACCCCTGGTGTAGACAAAATTGACCTAGGAGGACCTATGGTCTGACTCCGAAGCTCTTGTCAGTCCAAGGCAGCATTAACTTCTTGACGACCACAGGTTCCACATCCCTACTTTAATGCAACCTTTTACTAATGGGTTCTTTTTTTAATAAATAAAAAATCAATATGGAAAATTACATTTGTTACTCAACTATTGAACAAAGCTAGTGATTTCCTGCTCACCCAACACTGATATTTATAACCCAAATTACATACAGTTGCATTTTAAGATTTCGTCTTACTTAATTCCATCCCCTCTAACATGTTTCTTAACAAACCACATTCGCAGTTTCCCTGCTCTTTTAGAGCTGTTGTTGCCCCTCTTCCATGTTCGCAGCAATGCGCGTGCCCATAAATGGGGAGTTGCCTGTACATTTGTATCCCACACTTTCAGGATGTTATTTGTAAATCTCTCCCCTCTTGTCCTCAAAATAACCCTGTGAGGTAGATCAGGCTGAGAGACAGACCCAAGTTCTTTGTTCTCTGTTGGCAGAGTGGAGATTTGAACCCAGCTCTCCTAGTTCAACACTCTAACTGCTAATACCACATTGGTTCACCTCCTCCCATAAACCGTACTTTTATACACAGTTACTTGGAAGTAAGTCCTACTGAATAAAGCACAGCACACTTCTGAGAAACCATGTGTAAGATCTGGCTGTGTATACCTGGAAAGGGACAAAATTGAATATGAATAGTAGAACAGATTCAATGGTTACAGCCCTAAGCCAAAATAACTGAAGGAAAGAGTTGTGTTCCGTATTTGAAAAGTGTTTCTGTCTCCCAGCTACGGGGAGGTGAGGACACAGCATTCCCAATGCACTGGAGAAGGGCAGTTTATTCCATTAAGCAGTTTAGGTGGGAGAGAAAGAGAGAACGATATAATGCCCACTGCATTGCAGATGTTGGGTGTACACAGAACTATAGCAAGCACCCCCAATGTCTTCCAAAGAGAGAATCATCCTTCAAGTGTACATCAAGAAGCCATTATCCAAAAATTGAGGGCGGCGGACCTAAAATTTTATTTTGAACACAGTTTAAAAGGTGGTTCGGAAGGAAGAGGCTAGTTCTCCCTCTTCCAAAAGGGCCTAGTTTAATATTTCATTGAAGGGAGAAGACTGGACTGCTCCACAAAAGAGTTGACAATTCCATGTACGTGCATGCAAAGGGGGGTGGGGGGGAAATGAGGCTTGTCAATTAGCATGAATTAGCAGCATGCACCCCACATGTCAGAAACCAGAGAGAGAAAGTGAACATCTCTAGACTCATCTTCCAAATTGTTTCCAGGAGGGGAGCAGCGGGGTGCTAAGTCGTGAGCTGAAAGGCCTGGCTCACTTATGCCTGCCCACCCCCGCTTTGCAAAAAGGGAGAGAGAGGGGAAAAAAGATGGAAAGGGAGAGGAAGAGAGAGGTGCTATACGTTTTCAGGAAAGAAGATTTGCTTTCTATGTAAGCGTTTCCTGCAGAAGCCAATAAATAGCCAACCCCCGATTTGTTTTAATGGAGGAGAGGTAGAGGTCACGCTTTCTCTTCCTTCCAACGCCCCCTCTAAAATGTTTCAAGGAGGAAGAGGAGGCGTGGCCTTCTGCTACCCAGATGTTTATGTGGGCGATCATGAGAACCAGATGTTGCTAATGATCGGTCCCTTCTCATTATAAAAAGGGGAGAGATGTTTGGGGGGGTAAGAGAAAGGTGAGAATACAGATGTTGAAGAGAGGGGGGATCCTCCCCACATGCAGCCCAAAGAGGGTGGGGGAATGTTACATCCTTCCAGATGTTTCAAGGCGGGGCCCCGCCCCCTCCCGCACGGCCCCGCCCCCTCCCGCGCTCACCCTGCCGCTTTCTCTCCCGTTTGTCCTGCAGCTGCTTCTTCTTCTGCTTAGCGCTGAACGGCCTCTTGCGGTGCATGTCCTATCCCGGCTGCCGTCCCCTCCTCCTCCTCCTCCTTCTGCTCCTCCACCACCAGCCCCGACGCGCGGCACCGGAGTGGGCGGGGCCAAGGGGAGAGCGCTCCTCGGCGGAGAGACGAGGGCCCAATGAGCGCCGCGCAAGGGGCGGGGTCGAAAGGGAAAGGGGCGGGGCCTCTCGAGTGAAAGAATGTGGGGCCATGACGTAGGGAGCGGAAAGAGCAGAACTTGTGCGGAGAGGGGGGGGGGAAGCGGAGTGGTTTGGCGAAACCATTCGGGACTCATAAAAAGGGGGGTGGACGGAGGCGATGGAACGTCGCCTTCCAGGAAAATGGAATGCGATTTCGGATTTGCGGACGGTACCATTGAGGGTGGCGCGCGCGGGGGAGGGAGAGAAATCAAGACTGCCATTCTGCAAGGGCGCTCGGGCCGTACCATTTCAGCCGGGGGAGGAAGCGGACGGAACTAAGTACAGTACTCCATTCAACCATTTGATGGAACCCTTGAGCGCCTCCTAGTGCTGTTTGGGAAAAGCGCAGACGGAATTCCCACCTACCTACTACAAAGACTTGAGACTCGTGGAGTTGGAAGGGGCTCCAAGGGTCACCTAGTCCAACCCCCTGCAATGCAGGAATTCTGGCCACAAACATCTCTGGCTGGGCTCGAACCACCAACCTTCTGGTTAACATCCAGACACACTGACCCATTCTTAGACGTTAATGTATTATCTTTTGAGGTTAACGGCTTTGAGTCATTGTTTTCTTTTACCATCGAGTGGTGTATTACTTTAAAAATAAAATAAATATATTAAGGGCTAGGAAGTTTTGACTGAAAAGTTTACAAGGCAGCTTTGATCATTGCATAGAATTGTAAAGTTGGAAGGGACTCTGAGGGTCATCTAGTCCAACCCCCTGCAATGCAAGAATAAAGCAGTGCAACATGCAATTCACTAGTTTCAATTAATACTGTTTGTTTCCGCATCACAGATGAACAAGGGAAATGGACTTGGAAGGAAAAACACCCACCAGCCTTCCCTCAGTGGTCTGAATAACTTACTGCTCTTTCAACTGTATATCAGTCTCATTTGGTTTTCTATCTGGGCATGTGGGCTGCTTATGTTAATATATATAGATTTAAATTAAGATTATTAATGTGAGCTGACTTATTATTGTTGGTTATAATAATGTTTTCATATACAGTGGTACCTTGGGTTAAGTACTTAATTCGTTCTGGAGGTCCGTTCTTAACCTGAAACGATTCTTAACCTGAAGCATCACTTTAGCTAATGAGGCCTCCTGCTGCCGCCACGCCGCCAGAGCACAATTTCTGTTCTCATCCTGAAGCAAAGTTCTTAACCTGAAGCACTATTTCTGGGTTAGTGGAGTCTGTAACCTGAAGCGTATGTAACCTGAAGTGTATGTAACCCGAGGTACCACTGTACTAGTATAGAACAACACCATTTGCATCTAAGGCAAATGCCTATAGATAGTATGCAAATATTATAAACAATATGACATTTGTTTATTTAATAAATGTGGTTCAGACCTTCAGCGTAAAAAGCATTCCCAGACTGACTTCCAAGATGAATCTAAAACAAAGAAGCCAAATCCCTATAAAAAACAACAAGAAAACAATTTAATGGGGGAGGCAGGATATCATAAGTGTCATGTCTAGGCCCAATGAAATCAACTGATTTAAGAATGCTTATTAAGAAGTGAGGTTAATAATGGATCTTACTATGTCCTGGAGGGCCCATCTAATATATCAGGACTTAATTAATAAGAATGCAGTTAGAGCTGGCTGTCTATGTGTTTGGAATTGCAGCCAGATTTTAAATATTCCATTAACTGTCTTGTTTTCAATTTCATTGTTCTGTATGGGACAATGACAATAAAGATATCATATTGTATCGTTATATAGATTTTTTGCCACTAACAAAGGAACTGACATTCTTTGAAAGCTTACATTCTTTCATTAAGTTAATGGTCACTGCTACATTATTCATTGGATTTTTAATGGCTTCCGATGAGGTGTCCTAAAGCCACTTACAATGCAATAAAAATGTATAAAGAACTGCATATATAAAAACAGGATTTTCAACTAGCTGGAGCTTCCAGGTTAGCCTCAAGAGCCACGTCACGTAGAGTATATAGCAGCACATGGACAATATAAGCTTGGCTATCTTGACCCACAAACAGCCATAGCTGTCTTACTAACCAAAGCTGGTAAAAGGCACCCCAATTCACTGAGGTCACCTGCGCCTCTTGCAAGAGAGATGGATCTAGGAGCACCCACAAACTGCAAACCTCCTCATTCAGATAGAGGATGACTTCATTCAAAGCAGGCAATTGACTAATTACCTGGACTTAGAGAGGCCCTGTGGGTAGATGGTTCCTGTCTTGTCATTATTCAATGTAAATTTGTTTGTCCCACCACTAAGTCCAGGACTTGTGCAGCCTGTCCTGATTCAAATGTTAGTGTACTGATGACCACTCCCAATAGCTTCATATATATATGTTAAAATAGCACCGGGGACAGGATGATATTCTTCAGCATCCCATTGCACAAATGCCTGGGAGCCAAGAGACAATCAATACCTTTCTTGGAAACTGACCCTAGAGATAGGACCAGAGCCACCACAAAAAAGCTGACACTACTCACAGCTGATTATAAACCTTGATCGATGCCATGATAAGCTTTGCCATTAATCTTATACCTTTTTATATTTGGTTTTGTAAACTCTGGAACTTCTGCCCAGTGTAGTTTTCTTCTTCTTAGGGACTATGTAAAAATCAGTAATCACAGCTATAATGACTATAGCCGTGTATTCGTACTACATTTTAAAGCACAAGGCTTCCCACAAAGAATCCTGGGAAGTGTAGTTTTTACCCTTTCGGAGAGGTGCAGTTTGCAGCACTCTTTAAAAAACTACAGTTCCCAGGATTCCTATCCTGGGGTGGGTAGGAGGGAAAGAGGCTGATGTGCTTTTTAACACTTGATTGGAAGCCGCCCAGAGTGGCTGGGGAAACTTAGCCAGATGGGCGGGGTATAAATAAATTATTATTATTATTATTATTATTATTATTATTATTATTATTATTATTCAAACGCGAGGTGTGAACTTAAACCAAGCAATCCTGCATTCTTAAGTGTATACTGTACAGAGCTGCTGTTTCTTGCTGGACATGTTTCATTCTGGGCATGCACCTGCATTCCTCTCAGTAAAAAGCGCTGCAGGTCTTTCTCGGAGGCAGCGGCCCCCTTCCCACTCTTGGCTAAAATAAGCGGGAAACAAAACTTGTGCACGTCCTAAAAACTGCACGTCTCCATTTGCACTCCTGCAGCCTGCGACTAATCTTCCGGGTTTTTGCTGGGCCGCTCTATGAGAAGCGCTTCCTGATCTCGATGTCTCAACCCGGGTCTCTCCGGTGCCCTTCTAGGATAGGCGCTGCCTCATCTCTTTATGGCAACCCGGTCTCTCCCGTGCCCTTCTAGGATAGGCGCTTCCTCATCTCTTTGTGGCAACCCAGTCTCTCCGGTGCCCCTCTAGGATAGGCGCTTCCTCATCTCTTTGTGGCAACCCGGTCTCTCCTGTGCCCCTCTAGGATAGGCGCTTCCTCATCTCTTTGTGGCAACCCGGGTCTCTCCGGTGCCCCTCTAGGATAGGCGCTTCCTCATCTCTTTGTGGCAACCCGGTCTCTCCCGTGCCCCTCTAGGATAGGCGCTTCCTCATCTCTTTGTGGCAACCCGGTCTCTCCGGTGCCCCTCTAGGATAGGCGCTTCCTCATCTCTTTGTTGCACCCCGGGTCTCTCCCGTGCCCTTCTAGGAGAGGCGCTTCCTGATCTCTATGCTGCACCCGGCCTGCGCTCGGGGATCGCTGACGAAAGTATCTGTTCTCTTTTTGGCCTGGAGAAGCCCCGGCCGCGTCACCTCCCGCGCAGGCGCAATGCGGCCCAGGCGGGCATGTGTTGAGCCAAGATTGCGGTAGGAAGAGCCGCAAAGAAGCAGGCGGCGGGCGCCGGAGCGAAGGGAGCAGCCATGCCGAAGGGAGGGAAACAGCCGCAGCAGCCCCAGGAGGAGTGGGTCGGGGACGAAGAAGAGAAGCGCTGCCCCGGAGAGGGCGCTGGAGGTGAGGGCGGAGGCGGGAGGGCTGGGCGGGGAGGAAAGAGGCTAGTCCTCATGAAGGTTGGGAGGAGGACCTTTAAGGAGGGGGGGGAGTAGGCAAAATATCAGTGGGTGGGAGGGGGCTAACACACACAATTCCGTGTAAAAGTGTTTGCCCTTTAAAACAACCCGAAACAAGCAGCCACCGTTCACACACCTCTGTCCATACACGTGTCTGTCTGCTCAGACGCAAGCTCTGCCGTGGTCAGCGGGTCTCGCATAGTTGTAGGCAGTGCTTTTTTTCATTAAAAAAAAGTTTAGGGCTTACTCTCATTTTCCTACTCATACTGAAATACTGCCCCTCAATGAGGCCAAACTTAGATTCACAAAATGTTTAGGGGTATGCGTCTCCCTAGGGGAAAAAAAAAGCACTGGTCGTAGGTGTGTCTGAATGTGTTTGGCACACACCCTTCCCCACCCCTGGTTGCCCCTGCCTCTCTTTCCCCTCCTCCAACTCTCTCTTTCCTAATTTGCTGCTTAGGTTTTGTCTAAATGGACAAGGGCCCAGATTTTTCCCCGGTTGCTCTGGGAAGTGCCAGATGCGGCGCTGGTTTCATTGCTGTCCTTAGTATTTTTGATGTGCTCCCCTTGATTTGCGTGTTAAAGGAACGTTCAAGCGGCTGGTTAGATAGAGGAGGAATATTGGGGATGAAACTTTGTGGCTTGGACAAGGAACTGGACTAAAAGGCCCCATACATGTGAGCTTTTGTATGTGTCTTCATTTATATAACTAGAGATAATTTGACCAAGGAATTCCCTAGGAAAAGAAACAGTGATATAAAAATAAATTTAAAATACGCTATGTTGAACTGATAAACCCACCTGTACTAAGTAAATCAAAGTCCCAGCTAATCCTAGCTACTAATATAAAAACAATGTGTGTGTATGCTTTTAACAAGTCTTTGATATTTGTGGAGTGCTTAAGTGTTGAGAGAGTCTCGAATTCATGATCTGATCTAGTTGTAATCCTTAGTTTAGTTGTTTTATTATTCCCTGAATTGTAGATGAGGGGGCTGATAGAGAGTAGTTTGCAGAGGTTAGATCTTTACCAGAGACTTCCTTATTAGCTACTCAGTCTCTTAGCTGTAGTAATGCTTATTTATTTTGTTTATAAATATCAAATAAACAAAATAAACTTTCATAAAAATGGCTTTCAGTGACTACTGACCATGATGTCTGCATGTTCTACTGCCACTTGTGGAAGCAGTATATGTTCCTCCTTCCTGCCAACACCATAGTTCTTTCCTGCCATGTCCTTTGCTGGAAAAAGGGCAGAGGTTCCGACTCAGTAAAATATGCTAACTGCGCAGAAATATTTGTTCGGCGTTGTTTAATGTGGACTTGGGGTTGGGGCAGCATCCTTTTGCTCCTTAGCCTGTATTGTCTTAACTTCCACCAGCGGTAGGAGCTGCCCAACAATTCCCATAAAAGTTTCTCAACTGTTCAACCCATTTTACAGACACCAGTGACAAGGCATTTGGAAGAGGAAGGGTGGGGCATTGGGCTATGATGAAGGGAACCAGGTGAGTCCCAACACATGTTGCTGTAATCCATGAGTTGCTAATTATATATAGTATAATTATTTTCCTTGTGGGGCTCCTGAGCTTCTAACAAAGAGGCAGAGCTGCAGTTGCGGAAGCTACAGTCGTAAGCAGTGTTAGAAATTCAGCTACAGTATATATAATCTAATTGCTAAATGGTCCCTTAAACCTAGGCTGCAGTCACCACAATGGAATGTCTAGGCACTGTCTTCCTAGGCACTGGGAAGACAGATCAAGGGATTAAACTTAGACCATATGAAGAGATCAAAAATTTATTTACAGGGTGGTTGCAATACCACCAAGTAAATGATCTGCTAAAAGAAGACAAAAAGAAAGTAGGATTTGAAGATAAAAAATCTAAATTTAATGTAGAAGTTATAGAAGGTAAGAACAAAACACTGTCAAGGATGTATGATATTTTGCTGGAGTGGTATACAAAAGATGAGGAGGTGAAGGAGGCTATGACTAAGTGGGCGATAGATATTGGATATAACATCGACTTTGAGAGGTGGTTGGAACTATGGAACAAGAATATGAGATTTACGGCATGCACGGCACTAAAGGAAAACCTGTGGAAAATGATCTACAGGTGGTATCACACACCAGTGAAATTAGCGAAGATTTATAAGTTGAAGGATAAAAGATGCTGGAAATGTAGAGAGGTAGAAGGTGACCTCTACCATATGTGGTGGTCGTGTTGCAAAGTGAGAGGCTTTTGGGAATTGGTTTATAATGAACTTAAAAAAATCTTGAAATATACATTTCCCAAAAAGCCAGAAGCTTTTTTGTTAGGAATGGTCGGTAAAGAAATTAAAAAAGAAGACAAGACCTTGTTTCTATATGCTACGACAGCTGCAAGAATTATGTTAGCACAAAATTGGAAATTAGAAGTAATACCCAACATAAGTGATTGGCAGGTTAAAATGATAAATTATGCTGAGCTTGACAGAATATCAGGAAGAGTAAGGGACCAAGACGAACAGAAATTTCATGATAATTGGAAGAAATATTTAATGTATATGGAATCTAAATCTCAGGTGACACTGGCGGGGTTGAAATAACTCTAACAGCGGGAAAGGCCTATGTAAAAGAGTTAAAAAGTACGCGACTATATAATTTATTCGATACTTACCAAAGGGGTGGAGGGAAGTCCAAGGCTCAGTTATGTATTTTATTTATGATTTGTGAAGTGGATATAATTTGTATAAGATATGTGGTGGATTTTTTGTTTATGTTTTTCCTGGATATATGTGCAAATATGAATAAAAATTTATAATTTAAAAAAAAAAGGAATGTCTAGGCACTGGTCCCCCCTCTCCCATGGGAATTATTATTATTATAATTAATTCCATTTCTGTAGCGCTTTATATTTTAAAGAACAAAGTGGTTCACAACACATTAAAACATCAAATAAAACATTCAAGAATAAAACTACTTCAAGCTTCAAGGAAAATATTTCTCTCAACACACACAATTTTTATTAAATTTTCTCAATCACATCTCAAGATATTCACTTAAACACCTTAAATCAATGACTACCCTTCTTCTCTTTCCGTGGTTCGATTTGCATACAATACATCCCTGCATATTTTACATGAACTAAACCATTCAGTAATCCAATGTTACATCCATCAAATCTGTTGAATTTAAATTAATGCTACCAGTGTTTTTAAATGAACACAGTTTTCACCCATAAACTCAGTTAACCTTTTCCAGTCTTCCTTAAACGTGCATACTTCTTGTTCTCTTATTCTACATGTTAGATCTGCAAGCTGCGTGTATTCCATCAGTTTTAAGTTTGCCATTCCTCTTTGGTTGGGACCTCGCTCGTTTTCCATTTTTGGGCTAACGAAAACACAGGCTGCCGTCAAGGAAAACTTTCCATTCCTTCTCTAAGTGACATTTTGCCTTCTGCAGTCGCCAACCTAGTGCCTGGCAAATTTTGAACACCGGTTGTAAGCAGCAGCGCTTGTTGCAGGAGAGTGCTCTGAGAAAAAGGATCTAGCACTAGCATTTCCTATTACTTCATTTCTGCTGCCGGCAGAATGGCCATTGATTTTCCGTGTGTATGTAGTCGTGGGAAGATACAGGAGCCTCACAAACAAAAGGCTCCTGCATGGCAGGAGCAGGGACCTCATGGACCTCCAGATGTCTCCATCATCCCTAAGGATTCACCTTGATGGCTGGGCCTGGAGGGCATTGGAGTCCATCAGCCACCTGCAGATTGCCAGTTCTAACATATGAACTGGGGATATGGGACAAGGGAGAGAGGCCATTTTCAATTGGCTGTGCAGGAAGCTGGCTGGAGTGAAAGAGGCAGGAGAGGCTCGACTAAGTTGGGGTGTGGGCAGAGAGAGATGCATGAGCTTGACAAGACAGGGTAATTGGAGCTGGGAGGGAAAGGTGGCTGGGTTTGGAAGAAGTCCAGCAGGCTTAGTCTGCTGTGAAATGGGATGTGTCATAATTCAAAGAAGAAAACTATGCTACCTGTTCACAGCTAGTCGTAGGTCAGTGGTAGAGTGTATGATTTACACCCAAAAGGTCCTGGTGTCTCCAGGTAGGACTGGAATAGACTTTTGTCTTAGCTTTATGACTTTATTTTAAACTAATAAATCGGACATCATGGTAAGAAATAGGTGCCAGGTGAAAACATTCCTCTTCGACCTTTGGCTGATTAATATCCCACAGCCTTTTAAATGTGTTTGTTGCTTCTATTTTAATTATTTATTTGTGCTTTTATCTTGTATACTTGTCTTGTGAACCACCCTGAGATCTTTTGATGAGGGGTGGTGTAATTTTGTTTTTTAAAAAATAATACTAACAATAATAATAATAGTTAATATGGAATGTATTTTCCTGGTGAAGCATGTTTTCCCTGGCCAATTTCTAGAAACAAATTGAGGCATTCTTATTTTGCCAGGCATTCTGAAATTGCAATTGAGATGATTTACTATTGTTCTTAGGCTAATGCTTTTATATTTTCAATTTGCTTTCCTCCCTCTCTATATGAATCCATATATACCCACATATATGTAGTTGTATAGTCTAACCTGCAGCACCTTGTGTAATTGCACCATGCTGTAATTCAGCTTTCTTTTATTTCTGATACTTCCCCCCTGCCTTTCTTTAAAATCCTCAGTTTATCAGGGTGAAGCACATGCTTCTCTTCCCCTTCCCTGTTTTCTCCCCACAACAGCCCAGTAGGTTATGCTGAAAAAGAGTGACTTAACCCAAGATCACTTGGTGAGCTTTGTGGCTGGGTTGGGGATTTGAGCCCACTTCTGCCTGTTCCTAGTTCAACTGAGAGATGGCCAACATGCTGTCCTTCAGATGTTGCTGCACTACAACTCCCATGAGCCTCAGCTGGCATAGCCTATTGGTCAAGGGTGATTCAAATTGCAGTCCAGGAACATGTGGAGGGCAGTATCTTGACTGCCTCTGCTCCACTCTGACTTTCAATAGTAAATAGTGGACTTGAGTGTGGAATATGGTGCGCGCTATCGTGTGCCTGAACTCTTCTCGGTTCCTGGTCTCAGTGTGGGGGGAGACAGATATACATACATACATACATACATACATACATATATATGTCTGTGGTTGAAGACTCTTGGATTTGTATCTCAAATACCTCCCGATTCTTTCTTTCAGACAAAGTGGTAAAGAAGGGGAAGAAGGATAAAAAGACCAAAAAGTCGGTAAGTCTTGTCGTCTGTTGACTTCACCACCATTTGGGCTCTGCGTGACGTCCATGAATCTGGACGCGCTCTGTAGTTCTGTTGACCTTCATGAGAACTTTGCCACCTTCCACAAATGCTCCGTTTCCTCCTCCAAACAATTCAGCATTTTGGGGACTGTGCACTGGTGGTTGTTAACTGCACCTGTAGCACTTCTTGATGTCCCAGAATGCTTTGCCACCCCTTTCCTGTTTATCTACCTCCATAATTCAGCTGAGAGGTAGTGGCTCCATTTATACATAAAGCTAATCCAATAATTGGGGGATTGTTTAATATTTTTGGCTAATATTTTTGGTTTTTGGAGGGGATGGAGAAGCCTTTTGCCCTCCTTCCAGCAGGGGATAGTGGTTCGGAGGGCGGGGGCTACTACCTCCCTGCCACTGTCCTAAACTTTTCCCCTTCTGTCTCCCAAGTTCTTTGAGGAACTGGCTGTGGAGGAGAAACATGCCAGTGAGGAGCAAGCAGTTGAGAAAGAGCAGCAGCAGCAGCAACAACAACAACAGGTAAGTGACTTTGGAACCAGGAGTGCCAAGCAGGATCACAGAATCGTAGAATCATAGAATGGTAAAGTTGGAAGGGACCACGAGGGTCATCCAGTCCAACCCCCTGCAATGCAGAAATCTTTTGCCCAGTGTGGGGTTTGAACCCACGAACCTGGGAGGAATATATATTGTGGGTCTTGTCACCAGAGGGCATGCTAGTTGACCACATTGGGCTGCACTGGATTTAGGGTAGTGTGGGCCATTTCTCCATACAGAATGCCAAGCTGAGGGAACACAAAATAAGAAGAAGAAGAAGAAAAAGAAGAAGAAGTATTATTATTATTATTATTGTTGTTGTTGTTATATTAATACGGGTACCTACTCAGAAGATCCATTAAAAAGCAAATGTACCAAAATGAATTCTTCTTAAAATAAGAAATATTGGGCAGGGAGGGTGCCAAATTTTGCCCTGGTTCAGGGCGCCATATTACCAAAGTCCACCTCTGCAATGGGGCTGAGGATGTTGCAGTGCCACGGGGAGATAATTTGCTAAGAAAGGCAGGTTGACCCACCCTCCTCATGTTTGTTTGTTCGTTTCCTTGTCTGTTTTCATGGCTGCAGCAGCCCCAGCAAAAGAAGCGACGAGACAAGAAAAAAGACAGAAAGAAAAAAGAGGCGGAAGACGACGACGACGAGAACCAGCTGATTGAGCGGCTGAAGAAGCTGTCGGCCCAAGCCAGCGATGAGGAAGAGGAAGGTTGGAGGCTGCGATCTGGCGGGGGGGGGAGATTCTCTACATTGGGGCTGAGGGACCTGTCCAACCCCCTTGACCAGAGACAGGGAACTGGTGCCCCCTACCCCTCCCGATGTTGCTGAATGACAACTCCCATCGGCCACAACCGCTATGGCCCGTGGCCAAGGCTGATGGGAGTTGCAATCAACATTGGGAAGGCCCATGTTCCCCACTCCTGCTCTAGGATCTTGCTGGGGACTACAGCTCCCATCATCCCTGACCCTTTGGCTGTGCTGCCTGGGGCTGCTGGGAGTTGTGGTCCAACAGCTGTCTGGAAAGCCACAAGCTGGTCACCCTTTGCTCTGTGTGAGTTCCAAGACATTTCTTCCCACTGGTCCTTAGGACAGGGGTTGGGGACCTTCTTTTCCTCAGGGGTTATCTGTTGGAAGGTGAATGTAGGTGGTGGGTGGAAATGGAGCTTGTGGTGGCTAGTGGGCAGGGCCACTGCTTCTCTTTCTGCCACCTCCCCTAATAATAATAATAAGAAGAAGAATTTATACCCCGCCTATCTGGCTGGGTTTCCCCAGCCACTCTGGGCGGCTTCCAACAGAATATTAAAATACAATAATCTATTAAACATTAAAAGCTTCCCTAAACAGGGCTGCCTTCAGATGTCTTCTAAAAGTCTGGTAGTTGTTTTTCTCTTTGACATCTGGTGGGAAGGCGTTCCGCAGGGCGGGTGCCACTACCGAGAAGGCCCTCTGCCTGGTTCCCTGTAACTTGGGTTCTTGCAGCGAGGGAGCTGCCAGAAGGTCCTCGGTGCTGGACCTCAGCGTCCGGGCAGAACGATGGGGGTGGAGACGCTCCTTCAGTATACTGGACCGAGGCTGTTTAGGGCTTTAAAGGTCAGCACCAACACTTTGAATTGTGCTCGGAAACATGAAACGTGAATTGAATTGTGCTCATAAAAACAGGCTTCTTCCCAGATGCCCAAACTATTGGTTGGAGTGGGTTCCTCTCCCCTTTGCTTCATCCATTTTAGCTTTTCCTCTTCTCCTGGCCCTTCCTCCACCTACATGAAATGAGCCAAGGGCCAAATCATATTGGACAGAGGGGCCCCCTGCATTAGTGTTCCCGGCCTCACGGAACAGGTTTATGTCAGAGACAGGGAACCTGTGGCCTACCCAATGTTGCCAGGGACTACAACGCCTATCATCCCTGTCCATTGGCCATGCTAGCTGGACCTGATGGGAGCATTGCTACCACCTGCAGAACCGCAGCTTCCCCACCGCTGATTTATATCTAGGCTAGCAGTTCAAGGAGGTCTGTGTTAGTAGTGGTGTTGCCTTCATTAGCAGAGGCTGTGCGCTGCTAGTTGTAAACAGAGTGTGAGGCTTACATCGTGGCTTACCTGTGAGCTTTCCTTGGCATCTGGCTAGCCACTGTCGGAGACAGAGATCTGGGCTGAATAAGCTCCTTGGAACCGAAAAAGAGCCTGCAGGATCAGGCCCACCTTGCCCCAACGTCCTGTTCTTGCCCAGCAGGTATTCACAGTTTTTTGTTTCCTTTCCAGTGCCTCTCCCCATCAGCAAAGCTGGCAAGAAAAAGAAGGTGGGTTTCTGGGCATTTTGACGTTTCCTTTGGTTAGGGAATGGTGGGACAAATTAATAATAATAATAATGCCCTGGGGCGTCCGCAGCAGGTTGAGGGGATACTGTCAACTTCAGGCCCGTGGATGAGACTAACAAAGCCAGTGTGGTGTAGTGGTTAAGAGTGGTGGACTCGTAATCTGGTGAACCAGGTTCGCTTCCCCGCTCTTCCACATGCAGCTGCTGGGTGACCTTGAGCCAGTCACACTTCTTTGAAGTCTCTCAGCCCCACTCACCTGACAGAGGGAGGAAGGGAAAGGAGAATGTTAGCCGCTTTGAGACTCCTTTGGGTAGTGATAAAGTGGGATATCAAATCCAAACTCCTCTTCTTCTTCTTTGTGCGCAATGGACTCCCTTTCTGTGGCCAGACCATTGCATGGTAAAATTTGGACCACCACCAGCAAATCCCCCAGGAGAAGCTTCCTTTCACTTTTGGGGACCAAGCAAAGGGGAGCTTGTTTCATGGTACTTGTCTCTGCAGTTTCTTCACTGCCGCTTGCTTTCTCTCTTTAGGGGGGAAATGTCTTTGCCGCCTTGAGCCAGGATCAGAGTGAGGAGGAAGACGACGACGAAGAGGAACCGCCGAAACCAACCAGACCTGACAAGAATAAGATCAACAAGGTTAGCCTCCCTCTGGATCCAGCAGGAAGTGATTTGGATCAGGATGGGAATTTGTAGAGTATTAGGTAGACCAGGACACAGTGTCAGAAGAGGGATTTTGTACACTTCTTCATTTGCGTATATGGGCTCTGTAGCGCATGAGCAGAATGCAAAACATTTATTCCCATTAAAAAGTTGCTTCTAGCCACTGTGTCTGCAGATAGAAAGGTTTGAAACACTTCGAAAAGGCCTGGTCAAATGAAGGTTGAGATGCAGGGTTACCCAAGGCTCTTGGTGGTTTGCAGGTATGTCTTCAGTATTCTGTGTACAGTGGTACCTCGGGTTAAGTACTTAATTCGTTCTGGAGGTCCGTTCTTAACCTGAAACTGTTCTTAACCTGAAGCACCACTTTAGCTAATGGGGCCTCTCGCTGCCACCATGCAATTTCTGTTCTCATCCTGAAGCAAAGTTCTTAACCTGAAGCACTATTTCTGGGTTAGTGGAGTGTGTAACCTGAAGCGTATGTAACCCGAGGTACGACTGTAGTTCCTTCCACCTTCCTCATATAAGCAGAAGGGTAAATTTATGCAGAGCCAAGGACATACAGAACATAGGGATTTTCCAGCATGCAAACAGCCAGCGAACGACTATCAGCAGGACTATACTGAAGTTCTCAAATTCTTTGGCACTGGTCTTCAAACCCTTTGGCAATCAGCCTTCCCAGCACTAGGAAAAGGTCTCAGACTCCTAAGCACAGGAGCTGCAGATAGATAACTAAGTGATCAGACTGCTGGGGTTTTTCTAGCCCTGCAGGACAGTCCTCTCTCCTGTATGCATTTGCTCTTGGGAGGTTGCAGTGTGGCAAAGTGCAAAACTAGAGTCAACAGGGATGCCTTTCTGGCCTTTTCCCTAGTGCGGATAAACAACCCGTCTCTGCTTCTTTAGGCTGCTTCAGATGATGAAAAGGAGAAGAAACCAAGCCAGAAAGGGCCAAAAGCCAAGCAGAAGGTCAGTCTGGGCTGTGCTGGGCAAGCCAAAATAAAGAGAGGGCTGGAAGAGGCACGGTGGACCGTCTCCACTGGGGTGGGGGACTGTATCCAGCCACAATCCAGAACTGGCCAACCTGTCTGTCTCCTGACGGCATATAATGTCAGGTGATTCAGGATCAAAGGGAAGAATTGGCAAAGCGTTCCCCAAGTCTTCCTTCGCAGCTCTGGCTGCAAAGATTCCTGCTGAAAGCAGGGCTTACATTGCATACCAAATTTAGACTCAAATTTGAACTCTGTGAAAGCAAGCCCTGCTTCTTGCAGCGGTTGGCTGCACTTGGGAGTGCCAGCTGGTAGCTTCTGAGTGGAGCTGATCCTAACAACAACAACAACAGCCAAGGGATGCGGGTAGTGCTGTGGTCTAAACCACAGAGCCTCGGACTTGCCGATCAGAAGGTCTGTGGTTCGAATCCCCGCAACGGGGTGAGCTCCTGTTGCTTGGTCCCTGCTCCTGCCAACCTAGCAGTTTGAAAGCACATCAAAGTGCAAGTAGATAAATAGGAACCGCTTTGGTGGGAAGGTAAACATGTGCTGCTCTGGTTTCGCCAGAAGCAGCTTGGTCATGCTGGCCACAATCCGGAAAAACTGTCTGCGGACAAACGCCGGCTCCCTCGGTCAGTAAAGCGAGATGAGCGCCACAACCCCAGACTCTTTTGCGACTGGACTTAACTGTCAGGGGTCCTTTACCTTTTTAATAACTACTACTACTACTATTATTTATACCCCACCCATCTGGCTGGGTTTCTGGCTTCCAAAAATATTAAAAATACAATAAAACGAAGTGAGGTGCCAAATTTGAAAAGCACTGAATGCAAGCCCCTCTTGCAGAGAAAAGCTAATTGGGAGAGCACACTTTAAAGCCCCCAGTTGTTGCGTTCCTGTCATGGCTTTACCTGCTGCACCCCTGACATCATATCAAACCAGGTGTGGGCAGGTGAGTATCAGGGAGGACTGGACTGTATCACATAGGCCATTGGTCTGGCTCTGTGTAGAAGTGGGCCAGTAAATCATATTTTAGCAGTAGGTGTCAAACTCCTGTCCATATCATTAAAGTCTCCTATGTTTTAAAAAGATGACAGAGTCAAGGGGACCCTCGATAACCATGGAGGGTGCCTCTCTGTGCAGGTTTAAACCGGTGCTTCCATGCCTCCTCTGATCACCCTCTTGATCTTGCCCTGTTGCAAACAGGATATGTAGGAGGAAGTGGTCCCTTAAAAATGTTGGGACCAAATTGTTTGGGCAGTGCATGCTTCCGGGTGGCGCTGTTGTGGGAAAAAGTTTGGGTTCACATCTGATTGGTTAAAAAAACCCCCCAAAAAACCTTTCTTACCTGGAAGCTCTTGTTAGTTTCTGTTTGCCACTGTGCAGTGCTTTGGAGTCACAAGACTCTGTTTACATTCCAGAGACATTCCAGGCTGTTGGAAGTCTCACGGAAGACAGGAGACGGGTGTTATGTTACTGGTTTCCTGTTCCTTTGTTTTCTAGTTGCTCTCTGCTCTCACAGAGAGAGGGTGATTTCTTTTCTGTCTGCGTAGCTTAGAAAATAAAGCATAGCGATGTAGCCATAAATCTCATCACTTTCGTGTGCTGTTTTGATTCTCTGCCGAATGGGAATGTGCCTGAGTCTCATCAAAGGCTCAGGTCATTAATCACGTCAGAGGGCGATTCCGGAAGATGAGCTTTATCAACTTGGTTGCACAGAGATTCCGACAGCTCTACTCCCTTAAAAGCTTCACCATTGGAGTTCTCTGTTGCTACACAAGGGCGAAGAAAATGCACTCTGCACTGGCTCAGGGGCACTTCTGTACTTACTACGTATGTTCTAGGGATGGAATACTGGCATTGGAACCAGATGCTCAGATTTCATGTCTTCAAAAACCAAACAGAGCAGTTAGGGATGCCTTTGGTACCGCACCAATATTTGCTCCCAGCTTTTCCTGGAAGCCTCAACCGGAAGGTGATTCCGCAGAGCCCTCCTTATATTTCTTATATTCCTCCATTGGGAGTTAGAAAATGCAACAAATATAATAGTTGGGATAAGAACAATACAGTATTGCTCTCCAGGATGTATCATAGGCTGGAATAATTGTGTTCACGGGCTTTGCTAATTCTTTATGATTATAACTATTATGCTGTAACACACGTAATTTAATTTTTTTAATAATAATGCAAATCCTCAATGGCTGGACCACTCTAGATAGGTGGGCTTCCCTGTGCTAATTTGCATTGGTCATGGTAGGAAATAATAATCAGAATTTCTTGTCTTTTATTTCCCAGGAAGAGGAGGAAGACACAAAGAGGAAGAGTAGGAAAAATGAGAAGAATAAAGGAAAACAGGAGGTATGGTGTTTCATCATTGATAATGAAGACACTGTTTTTTAACCTTTTTATCGAAACATTAAATTAAATGTTTTTAGTTGCTAGTATTCTTCTTAAATTATTTATTTGTAAATTTGTATCCCACTTTTGAGCATAAAATGTTGCTGGAATGGCCTGAGCAGTCCAAGCTGTTCAAATTGCCTTATGAACCTTTTTATTTCTGTCTTCCACCACCCGTGTGCTATAAAGGAACTTGATATTATTCCCATTTTACAGACAGGCAATTGAGGCTGGGGCTTGGGAGATGCCCTATCTTTGAAATTGTATATTTGATGAGAAAATGTGCCATTGGGACTACGTGGACCGTTTAGAAAACCCATATGCTCTCCCAGTTTTTTTTTACTTTTTATTAACTGTGCAGATCACGCTAAAATATATAATTTCCATAATTTTATTTTCATTGCAGGGCATAAGTTAAAAAGGAAAATGAATTGGAGCATTTCAGAAGGATTTGGGCTTGTAGAGTAAAAAGCATTTGCATACAGCATGGCAAATTGTAGATAGTTGATCAGGGATAGTGGGCGGTCAGTAGATGCCCTGGAGACAAAACATAATTTCCCAGTTGTCACCTGGGAGAGACTGGAAACAATCCAGTGCCTCAGAGGAACAGAAACCCATGGAGCTTGAAAATTCCAGGATGTCAGAATTTCAGCTTCAGGTCTTGAAACTCAGCTGAAGTTTAAATTTGTGTGAGATTTCATTTCTGCTTTGGTCCGAATGAAGGAAGTCAGAGAGCAGCAAATTTAGGCTTTTCCAGCTGGATAAATGAGTCTTTCCTACAAGCGTCTAATTTGTTTTGTTTTAGTTTTGTCTGAAATGTATTGGCTGGGTTTTGTTTTGTTTTTTGAATTTTTAGCTGTTTCTTATTGAACGTTGCCTTGAAAGGACTGTGTAGAAGCTGGCTGATAAATACATTGGTGGTAGTGACGATGACTAATTGATGATTATGATGAAAATAATAACAACACAGTGGTACCTCAGTTTTTGAACATAATCCGTTCCGGAAGACCATTTGACTTCCGAAACATTTGAAATACGAGGCACGAAGGGCGGTCTGCAAATTCAATGGAGAAATTGGGAAAAAAAACCTCAGCGGAAGTCGTTCAACTTCTGAGGTGCGTTCGAAAACGGAAGCATTTACTTCTGGGATTTTGGGGTTCGAAAACCAAAACAGTCGGCTTCTGAGACCTTTGAAAACAGAGGTACCACTGTGATGATGACCATAATAATAGTGATAATACTATTTTTTACCCAGGGTGCTGAACCCCCTTTTGACTTGGTATTCATGACCTGTACATTTTGTCTGTTTTTCACCTGCACTCCTAGAGTGCAGCCATTGCTATCCTGGCTCAGAGCGATGAGGAGGAAGACAACGAAGAGTTAAAGAAACCCAAGGAGAAAGCTAAGGTAGAGCAGGAGAGGACTGGGAGAGTCATGCGAAGAGTTGGGTGGTTGGTTGGGTGCTTAGACAAATAGGAGAATCCCAGGCTTCTGGGTTATGTGCCTGACAGCTAAAATAGCTGATACTCAAGTTGCTTAACTCACCTTAGAGCAGAGGGGAAAGATCTGGGCATGTGGAGGAGAAAGGGTTTGCTGCAACAGCTGCCTTTCACGCTCTCTTCTGCCTCTCTCATCTCTTTCCATACTTCTTTTAGACTGCGACCAAACAGGCTGCAGGGAAGAAGAATCAGCCGACCAAGGTAAGAGACACCTCAAGGAGATTCCTGGTGGCCAAAATCCAACCCCCAAGACTTAGTAGTGCTGTGCCACCGGCATCCCAACAAACCAGTGTTTGTCAGCCAAGAGCAAACCTTGGTTTTACCAAGCCATGGTTTCTTCGAGAGAAAAACAGCCCATGGTTTGTTGCTCCCACTTGCTAGCGGGGAGGAAATTGAAGCAAGAGCCATCTGTGCATTCACAGTAAACGACCAACCATGGCTTACTGCCAGAGTGCGGTATCTGTGGCCCTGCAGATGGTGTTTATTTATTTTATTTGTGGTGACATTACAACGCCTCTTGAGGTGGTGTACATGGTGTTCTCCTGCTCCCCATTTTATTCTCTCAAAACCCTGTGAGGTAGGTTAGGCTAGGAGGCAATGCCTGGCCAAGGTTCGGCCAGTGGTCTTCGCAGCTGAAGCCTGCTCCCATGTCCTGAGCCAGTGCTCATAGCAGCTGCACCGTACTGGCTCTCCTGCATGGCCATTGGAGTCAGGTAGGATGGGACTTGTAGTCCATCAACACTGGGGTGGGGGGGTTGGCTCAGGTTCTTCCCCACCCTTGGTTTGCCATGATGCACAAGCGCAGTCACTGTAACCTGTTCCTGAGGAAAGCTATACTCTGTCTCCACAGTCAGGGACAGGAATGCTGAATAGCACTTGCTGGAAACCACAGGAGGGGAGAATGTTCTTGTGCTCAGGTCCTGCTTAGGAGATTCCCTGCAGGCATCTGATTGGCCATGGGAGAACAAGATGCTGTACAAGAAGACCCAGGGACTGCGGGTGGCGCTGTGGTCTAAATCACTGAGCCTCTTGGGGTTGCAGGCCATAAGGTCGGCGATTCGAATCTGTGCGACAGGGTGAGCTCCCGTTGCTCTGTCCCAGCTCCTGCCAGCCTAGCAGTTCGAAAGCACACCAGTGCAAGTAGATAAATAGGTACCGCTGCGGCGGGAAGGTAAACGGCGTTTTCATGCGCTCTGGCTTCCATCACAGTGTCCCGTTGCGCCAGAAGCAGTTTAGTCATGCTGGCCACATGACCCGGAAAGCTGTCTGTGGACAAATGCTGGTTCCCTCAGCCTGAAAGTGAGATGAGTGCCGCTCCCCATAACTGTCCAGCCGTCCTATACCTTTTTTTGTTTCTAGAAGACCCATTGGCCTGACCCAGCGGGCCTCTTCTTAAGTCACATTCTTATACGAGTTTTTTTCCCCTTTGGTTCCACAGAACATGTTTGCCGCTCTGGAGGCAGAGGAGATAGACGACGAGGAAGAGGGGGATGAGGATGACCAAGAGGAAGAGGCCGCAAAGGGCAAAGAGAAGCCCAAACAGGGCAGCCAGCCGGTAAGGGAGCTTGTGACTTCGTTGCGTCAGTTGGGCTTTGTCCACACTGCATTCCACCTTATGCAGGAAGGCAGAGGAGAGAGATTTAAGGCTCCTGCTCCCTCCTTTCATACACATAGGCTGTTTGGTATTTATTAGTATTCTATTAATTGCGCTTGCATCCCTCCTTCGTTCATCCAGGGTTCTCAAGCACGGCTCTCCCTCATTTTATCCTCACAAAATTCCTGCAAGATGGCTTAGGCTGAGATCGGGTGTGGGTCAAAGGTGAGCTTCATGGCTGAGTGAGGACTAGAACCCACATCACCCAGGTCTCAGTCAAACACTCTAACCACTACGCCACGCTGGCTGTCTCTTGTATTTACCGGTGCCTGTGTGCATAGCTTAGATCTCTACTCCTCCTGTCTACTAGGAACAAAAAACACTGGGCAAGGCAAACTCACCTATTGGTGAGGGTTCTGGCAAAACGCAACGGGGTGTGTGTGTTGGTGCCATGTTAGCAATGGGTGAAACGGCACAGTGCTTGGAGTATATTTCCCACATCTGGATGTTTCGAGATACGAGTGCCAGGCGCACTGGGTTACTGTAGCAACACCAGGGAGGTTGAGTGTATGCCTTGCTGAGCCATTCACCCTCCCATTGGTTCAGGAAATATGCCTAGAGAAAGTATAATAGTCTCTAGGGCATTCACTTCGTTACTTTGAACTGTGTGGGCGAGGAGTTTTCCCCCCTTAACGGGCGATTGTGGAAGAAGCTGTTCTGCTGGGAGCAGGGAATCTCTGCTGATACGTCACACTGGTTGAGGTGCGGTGAACTACCGACTGACTTCCACAAGTCACCCATAGGGTGGAGTGCAAACCATACTCCTTCAAACATCCTTCTCCAACCTGGAGATGGCTTGGACTACAATTCCCATCAGCCCCAGCCGGCATGGGGCTGATGGGAGTTGTAGTCCAAAACATGTGAAGGACCCCAGGTTAGGCAAGGCTGTTCCTAGTGCCTGGGGCAATAAGACCTAGGTGCCACTGCAGCTTACCCCACCCCCAAAAAACCTCCTCCTTCCTACCTCTTACTTTCTACTTCACGTGGGCAAGGAATGAAAGGGAGAGCTATATGAGCAAGCCACTTCTCAACCCTGTGACTGACCCCGAACTCCGGCAAGTTCTCTGGAGAGAATGAAGAGGTCTATGGAAGCACCTCTTCTATCTCCTGGGGTTCATTCCCTGCAGAAAGGACTCTTGAGCCCTACAGAGCCGTACCAGAAGCGAGAGAGGGCAGGAGAGGAGTCTTAACTCTGAACTGACTTGGGAGGTGGGGAGCAGTACAGGGTCTCTCCAAAGGTTTCGTATGAGGGCCTTCTTGGTTTCCTTTCAAGGCCCCGTTTGCTAACACAAACTACACCACCTTGTGATTTCTGTAGCAGTCAGAAGAGGAGGGAGAGGAAGGGGAGAAGAAGGAAGACGATCCCTACGCCCATCTCAGCAAAAAGGAGAAGAAGAAGCTCAAGAAGCAGGTGAGATCTCTGCCGGGGAACGAAGGAAAAGGCCCAAAAGGTTATTCCTGTTTGTGGCTGGCCAGGGGGCTTTCTCTGCCTGCCAGTTGTAAGGTCAAATCCTGGTAAAGCATTCCCTGGATAGAAATAAGTTTTTGGAGAGTGATTTAGTGGGCAGACTGGCACCTGGCAAATGGTAGATGGGGAAGAGTCTCTTGTTTGCTGCTGTTTCACAGCCAGACCTTTTTTCCTCCTTCCAACAGCTGGAGTTTGAGCGGCAAGTGGCAACCTTAAAAGCAGCCAGCGCAGCAGAGAACGACTTTTCGGTGTCCCAAGCGGAGATGTCCTCACGGCAGGCCATGCTGGAGAACGCCTCTGACATCAAGGTACGCCTGTCTCGATCCAGTGCCTCCACCTTGCCCCTCCAGTCTGGATCATTCCTCCATTCTCTTCTTCCATTGCATCTCAAGAGTGGACGCCTAATTGCCGTATTTTTTGCTCCATAGGGCACACCGCATCATAGGGTGCACTTAGTTTTTAGGGGGGGAAATAAAGAAAAAAAATGTATTTCCCCCCCCCCCCCAGCCCCAAAGAGCAAAGAAGCCAAGACAGCGAGCGGGATCCATCCCGCTGGCTGTCTTGGCTTCCTCTTTAGCCACACGCAACCTCTCCAGCCGGGAGAGGTTGCGCGCAGCTTCGTTTTTAGCCCTGGGGCTGGGGAAGCCCGAGCTTCCCCCGACCTCAGCCCCCAGAACAGGCTGCTATCTGCAAGCCTTCAGAGCCCAGTGGGAACTCCCGCCGGGCTCAGAAGGCTTGCTTATAGCTGCCTGGAGAGCGAGAGGGGTCGGTGCGCACTGACCCCTCTCGCTCTCCAGGCTTCAGCGAAAGCCTGCATTTGCTCCATAGGACGCACACACATTTCCCCTTCATTTTTGGAGGGGGAAAAGTGTGTCCTATAGAGCGAAAAATACGGTATATTTTCTCGATGGATGTATAAGCTTAAGAGGAAGCTGAGTCACTTTTGGCAGAGCAAGGAGATTGCAAGAAGGGCAGCTTTGGCCCAGATGTTTTGCACTTCAACTCCCACCAGAAACATCTGTATGGAGGGAAACAGGTTGGGCCAAGGCTTGAAGGCCTTGGGCCAAATTTGAAGCATCTCCAGTTAAAAGAACTTCGGTGGAGGGTCCAGGAAAGACGTTTTAGGAGAATGAAGGGAGGTAGCCTCAAAACACTTTACAAAAGAGCTAAAGCAACAAAATTATCATGAAGAAAAAATTATGGCAATAATTTAAGACTTCCAAAAAGTTAGAACAAGAGTAGAGTAAAAGTAGATTAAAACCCGCATCCTGGGTAGGCTTGTCTAAGCATTCAGAGCCAGCAGATGGAAACAAGAGCTTAAAAGACAGGACCTTCCCCCCCTTCGAAATTATTATTATTTAATTTTACAAGTGCAAAGTTATAACAATACAGAATGCATATCCATATTTAAGAGATTTCTCTGAATCTCAAGACTTCCCACCACCCCCTCCCTGGGTTCTACTATCAACCTTTTCAACTGCATATTATTTCATAATCCATAATTTATATCTGTCCCTATTATCCGTGTTATTTCCTACATTACAAGTGTCATTAAAGTCCTGCTAATGTTTTTTATCTGCTTACAGTGGTCTCCTAAGTAAATTATAATAAAAAGTACCTCTCTGATTTCCTTTACCTTCTTTTTCAGCTGGAGAAATTTAGCATCTCGGCTCATGGCAAAGAGTTGTTTGTCAACGCAGATCTATATATTGTGGCCGGGCGCCGATACGGCCTGGTGGGGCCTAACGGGTATGTGTCTGTTGTGAGGTGAATCCCCACCATTTTGTTTGCTTACCGCAGTGGATGATGAAACACACTTTAACTCTTTAATTCACAAAGCTGTAAGCAGCTTGGGCCCCAAGCGACCTTATGAGCTTGCTGCCTGATTCCATATTCTCCACCTCGGTTGCTGTGAGGCCTTCCCTCCTCTCTGGACCACACAGGTGGAATTATTTCAGTGGTCTTGGTCCCATTTACACGTGCAAAAACATATTAAGGAAGTACTCCTGTCCTCAATCCCTCAGGCACATGCCAATTAAAAAATGGCTGCTCCCATTTTTATTCGACCTGTGCCTTTATAAATTTAGTACAGTGGTACCTCGGGTTACAAACACCTCGGGTTACAAACACTTCGGGTTACAGACTCCGCTAACCCAGAAATAGTACCTCGGGTTAAGAACTTTGCTTCAGGGTGAGAACAGAAATCACACAGCAGGGGCGCAGCGGGAGGCCCCATTAGCTAAAGTGGTACCTCAGGTTAAGAACTGTTTCAGGTTAAGAACGGACCTCTGGAACGAATTAAGTTTGTAACCAGAGGTACCACTGTATAGGAGTGCTTTTTAAAAAAATGTCCTTGTAGCGTTTCATGGAATATTAAACATCTGTTGGTATGTTTGCAACTTTCCTTTTGAGCACTTTATCTGTAGCTCTTGTTTTGTCTATGGTTGCTTTTGGTTAAGGAGAGCACCAATATTCCAATCCTCCCTCCCTCCCTCCCTCTCTCTCAGGAAAGGCAAAACCACCTTGCTGAAACATATTGCCAACCGGGCCTTGAGCATTCCTCCCAATATTGATGTCCTGCTCTGTGAACAAGGTAAAGGAAGAAGCGTTCCTCCCCTGTGCAGTGGCAGCTCATTCACTGTCCCGCCTAGCCATGTGGTCCCTCTTATTAAGAACAAAGAAAGCTGCTGTCTATTATTATTATTTTATTGATAGATAGATTGATTGGGTTTATATACCGCCCTATACCCGCAGGTCTCAGGACAGTTCACAGAACCGACTCAAACCACTGGCTCATCTCAGTACTGCCTGCACCAATGGGGAGAAGCTCTCCAGGGGTTCAGCAGAGTGTCTTTCTTAGCCTCAGCTAGATATGCCTGGGGCCTTCTGCTGTCAGGAGCCACAGTCAGGAGTAGGTCAGCCATAAAACACCCAGTATCAGTGAAGAAAGCAAAACAGTTCAGCCTTAGTGATCCCAGTAGGGTCTTGCCCCAATGAGGCAGTTGCCAAGACTGAAGGTCCCTGCCTTCCCACCGCTCTCTAAGAAGGGTCCTCCTCTGGTTCCTTCCGCAGCAGCCCAAGGCTCCTTTGTTTTGTCTGTCTCTGCTGCACCCTCTTCATTTCTCTGCATGTTCTGGGAAACCAGAGGGGAGAGGAGCTGGTTGCAGCAGGAGGGGGAGACTCTCTGCTTCTTCAGCAGCCAGATCTCTGCCTCTTCACCCCTGCTCTGATTCTAGACTGCTCTCTGCCACAGCCTCTTCCTGCTCACTAAACCTTGTTGCCTCTTCAGCTTCCGACATCACCTTCTCCCAGTCTGCTCCTTCTTCTCCCTCTGATCGCTTAGCTTTGTTCCACCACCAGTCGTTGAGCTCTGAGCCTTCTTCCCCTGAGGGTTCCTTTGTGGGTTCCCCAGTCCATAACATCTGCATGCAAACCAGATGCTCAGCCACTGATCTTAGAGCCCTGCCCCCTTTCCATTCAGTAGCACAATATGAGTGTTTTGGCTGCAGAGGTTTTCTTTTTTTAAAAAAAGTTTGGTGCAGGCTTTGATCAATCCTTGGCTGTGGGGCTTAAGTGGCAGGGTCTTCACGGTGGTGTCCTCGTCCTTCATCTTCACAGAGGTGGTTGCGGATGAGACCCCCGCAGTGCAGGCTGTGCTCAAGGCTGACACCAAGCGGCTGAAGTTGCTGGAGGAGGAGAAGCGCCTGCAGGCGCTGCTGGAGAAAGGGGACGACGGGGCTGCAGAGCGGCTGGAGAAGGTACTCGTGGAGCATTCCCTCTCCTGTGACCGTGGGGCAGTACAAAACTGGGTTACCCAGGCGGGAGTATTTTGCACAAAGAGCTCTCTGTTCTGGAATGGCTGCCATCGCTCAAAATGTGTCCCTAGATACATTCGCAGAACTGCAAAAATATAACTACAGGCACATCCAGTTTCTGGGAATCACAGGTGGATAGAGTGGTCTTGCGCTCAAGTCCTGCTTGCAGGCTTCCCATGGGCATCTGGTTGGCTGCTGTAAGAACAGGATGCTGGACTAAATGGGCCATGGGCCACTGATCCAAGAATTGGATGGATGGATGGTGGCATCTTGGTTAACCTTGGTGAAGACTTGATGTTTTCATCCCCAAAAAAGTTTTTGATTTGAGTTTCCACTGAAATGAGGCTGCATTTTAATGTTTTTATGTTGTATTTTAATCTTGTTTTTTAAGCTGTATTTCAATCCATTGTTTTTATATTTGGTGTTAGCTGCCCTGAGCCCGGTCTTGGCTGGGGAGGGCGGGGTATAAATAAATTTATTATTATTATTATTATTATTAATATTATTATCATCATCATCATCATTATTATCTTACAAAGGGCAGCAAAGTAAATTACGGTAAATACTTCTCCTGTGGGGTGAGAAAAGAGGAAGGGATATGTTCACACTCAATTTCTGGTTGTTAGCCTGTTCCCTTTTGTTGATCTCCGCTCACGCCATATATTTCCTCCCCTTTCCCCAGGTCTATGAGGAGTTGCGGGCCACAGGAGCCGCAGCAGCTGAGGCAAAAGCCCGGAGAATTCTGGCAGGTTTGGGCTTCAACCCTGAGATGCAGAATCGGCAGACCAAGAAGTTCTCCGGAGGCTGGCGGATGAGAGTGTCCCTGGCCAGGTAATTGTCAGGTGGGGAGAGGTGGAGAAATGGGAGCATCAGCATGATGTATCCTTGAAGTTAATTCCTTTTCATTTGTTGGCCCGTAGCCAATATTCTCTGGGTAACGGAACAGTTTTAATTGGAAATCCAATACAGCATCATTCAGATTGTGGCACGGGAGTCCAATAAAGCAAGGGGTGAAAGGTCACAGGTGCTAGCTTGTGATGAGTGGTTGTCAACTAAGTTTTCCTCAGAGTAGACGTTAATGGGCCTAACCTAGTCATGTCCGCTAATTTCACTGTGTCTCCTACGAGTGTACAACTCGGTGATATACCACTCATTTTCTCCTCTCATGAGTGGCTTTAGGATAAGGAAGTCCGCCACTGCCACGTTCTGCCTCAAAACGCACTCTGTCTTGCACCACACAATGTAGATCAGGGATTGTCATGGGAGCCAACAGAGCACATTTTGAAATTTTGAGAAAGTGCCGTGGGCACCAGACACAAAATGGCTGCCTTGGCGGTGTGATGTAACACAAAATGGCTGCCACTTATAAAAGAGCTGAACATGAGACAGGAGCGCAAGGCGTGCCCCCTTTCCTGTCAATATGAGGATAGATACCAATATCAGCCACCGCCACTCTCACCCACAAAGAGATGTTTTATTTGCACCTCTCCTCTGTTCAGAACTGATCAGGCGGCCGGTGTCCACTCCTAGTCGCCAGTGAAATGTGGGCCTGTTTAAGGAGAGGCCAAGCCAGTTTATGCAGGAACTGAGCACGAAGAGCAAATGGCCTCTGTTGCTTGTGTGTTGTTGTTGTTGTTTAGTCGTGTCTGACTCTTCGTGACCCCATGGACCAGAGCATGCCAGGCACTCCTGTCTTCCACTGCCTCCCGCAGTTTGCTCAAACTCATGCTGGTAGCTTCGAGAACACTGTCCAACCATCTTGTCCTCTGTCGTCCCCTTCTCCTTGTGCCCCCCATCTTTCCCAACATCAGGGTCTTTTCCAGGGAGTCTTCTCTTCTCATGAGGTGGCCAAAGTATTGGAGCCTCAGCTTCACGATCTGTCCTTCCAGTGAGCACTCAGGGCTGATTTCCTTCAGAATGGATAGGTTTGATCTTCTTGCAGTCCGTGGGACTCTCAAGAGTCTCCTCCAGCACCATAATTCAAAAGCATCTATTTTTCGGCGATCAGCCTTCTTTATGGTCCAGCTCTCACTTCCATACATCACTACTGGGAAAACCATAGCTTTAACTATACGGACCTTTGTTGACAAGGTGATGTCTCTGCTTTTTAAGATGCTGTCTGTTGCTTGTGCAGGAACAGTCAAACAATCTCGCTCAGTATTGTCTACTCTGACTGGCACCAGCTCCCCAGAGTTTCAGGCACAGTTTTCTCCCTGCCCCACTTGGAGATGCTGGGGGCCAAACCCAGGATCTTCGGCCTTCAAAGTAGATGCTCTGCCACCAAGCTTTGGCCCTTTGTCATTGCTAACCATGCTCTCCTTTCAGAGCGCTGTTTATGGAGCCCACACTGCTGATGCTCGATGAGCCCACCAACCACTTGGATCTCAACGCCGTCATCTGGCTTAACAAGTAAGTCGCTGCCTCCGTGCGTCTGGGGGCATAACATCTCACAATATATATAATCAAAATAAAAACGACAACCCAACAACACTCCCCCCTAAAAAAGAGCCACATTTTAAAAGAGTATAGGATGCCAATCAGATCAACCAAAGGCCTAGTTAAAAAGGAGCGTTTTTGCCTGGCGCCTAAAGGTGTATAATGAAGGCGCCAGGCGAACTTCCCTAGGGAGAGCATTCCACAGACGGGGAGCCACTGCAGAGAAGGCCCTGTTCTCGTGCTGCCACCCTCTGGACCTCTTGAGCAGCAGGCACACGAAGAAGGGCCTCGGAAGATGATCTCGGGGTCCGGGTAGGTTCATATGGAAAGAGGCAGTCCTTGAGGTATTGCAGTCCTGAGCTGCTTAAGGCTTTATAGGTCAAAACCAGCACTTTGAATCAGGCACGGAAACTAATTGGTAGCCAGTGCAGTTGGACCAGGATCGGTGTAATATCCTCAAACCGTCTTGCTCTGGTGAGCAACCTGGCCGCTGAATTCTGCATCGGCTAAAGTTTCTGAACCGTCTTCAGAGGCAGCCCTGCATGTAACGCATTGCAGTAATCTAACCTTGAGGTTAGCAGAGCATAGACAGGGATAGTTAGGCTATCCCTGTCCTGATAGGGGCATAGCTGGGCCACCAGCTGATGGAAGGCGCTCTGGGCCGCTGCTTCCAAAGCAGGGTGGTTCCATTACAAGGAAAATGTACTCCCTATAATCTTTTTAAAAAGCATCTGGTGATGGGTTAAAACTGTGAAAACCAGTCCTCTCTCTTTCACTGTCTAACAATTGCTCCATACTCTCTTACAGCTACCTCCAAACATGGAAGAAGACCCTCCTTATTGTCTCTCACGACCAGGGTTTCCTGGACGACGTGTGTACGGATATCATCCATCTGGACATGCAGAAGCTTTTCTACTACCGGGGAAACTACAGTGAGTGCCCACAGAAGCCTCCATATTGGAAGGGCTAGGCAGTTTTTTTTGTTGGGGGGGAGGCAATGCCGTTGCTAGGGTGCTGTTGTGTTTCTTTGCGGGGGGGGAGTTAAGGAAGTGAAACATCAAGGAAAACTCATTCAATATCGGTCATGAGGTAATTTTGTAGAACTGAAGCTTCCCCCCCCCCTCAAAAAAAAATCTAGAAATCTGTCAAGTTAGAGAAATTGGATTTTGACTTCAGACATTTCAACTTCAAAATTCCTTGGAATTTGAAGGGTTTTAGAGAGCCAGTGTGGTGTAGTGGTTAAGAGCGGTAGTCTTGTAATCTGGTGAACCGGGTTTGCATCTCCGCTCCTCCACATGCAGCTGCTGGGTGACCTTGGGCTAGTCACACTTCTCTGAAGTCTCTCAGCCCCACTCACCTCACAGAGTGTTAGTTGTGGGAGAGGAAGGGAAAGGAGAATGTTAGCCGCTTTGAGACTCCTGAAGGGGAGTGAAAGGCAGGATATCAAATCCAAACTCTTCTCCTTCTTTTCTTCTTGTCGGGGCAGTCTTTTCCCTGCATGTTTTTGTGTTGTATGGGTTGCTGTTGTTTTAAAGAGCATAAAGTATTGCATGCCCTTAAAGGCCAGCTTTCAAATAGAATCAGAGGGTTGAATCTAGAAGTCGTGTGAATTGAACTGAGCTCAAGGGGTGCTCTCAATGGAGAGGGCCTGATTTTCACCAAGTGCCCAGGCTGCTGTTACTTTTGTACATTTAAGCCCTGTCTGAGTCTCTGAGATTGAGGTCTACTTCTAGTTCAGAATGCAGTACTTCAGAAACTTAGAGGCCCAAAACACCGCTTCTGGGTGGAATGTTGTTAGACTGTGAAATCTCCTTGCCACAGAGCCATGTCTCCAGAGGCCTCCATTTGTTGCAGATACAACATAAACTCCTTCCTTTGTTCAAACTGGAGCAAGGACACAGATCTTGTGACTTGGAGTGGAGTCGCATGACTGTAGCAAAAGATTTCAGGGCTGCCTCTCAATTCCCACGCCTTCCACCAGGGCAAGAGAAATGGACGTTTTCACACAGAACGTGGAATGCTGACGTTTGGCAAAACTCATTCTCTCTCTCTCTGTTCAATATATTTTACCTCACGACTTAACTCAGCCAACATAGACCATTTGATGCAAAGTTCAGAAATGACTCCTTGGCAATTTCTTTCCCTTTTCTTTCTCTCCCTTTGCTCTGGCTCCTGATGAAATCAATTTAAATTCAAGGAAGGGGGAGAATGGGGAATAGCGGGACAGAAAAGTTCAGTTTTGCCAGCAGAATAACTAAATAAATGTATGCAAATATGCTTGTCCAGTAATGAGGTGTCAGAATTCAAACTCCCTGCCCAACTCTAAGCAGAGGTGGCTCCATTCTCCCCCCCTTTTTTTAAATATGGGAGGAGAAATGGCGGGGCACCCCTCTGGAAGCACGAGGGCTCAAGATTAGTGATTCAGTAGACTGGGTGGAATCTTAAAACTCCGGGGCGTTTCAGCCTAACGTGTCTCCGGCCTTTTTTTTTTTTTTTTTTTTTGCCAATATGCAAGTGCTGAGATAGCAAGGCAGTTTTATCAAATGTGCAAATGTATTTTCTAGGATTGAGCAACTGAAACCAGGTTGCTGCTGGTTTTGAGCCCTGGAGCAAAACAAGTCCCTGCTCAGCGACAAGCAGTGACTTGGATCACGTTGGAATCCACTTCCCATAGTCTAGGGGTATCTGCAAAACTAGATTTCCCCATGCCTGACTTTCCCAGGGTGCATTTCCAGGGAGGTTTGAATCTCTGTCACCTGTCATTCACAAACCTCTTCTTGGAAGATTTAGTTCATGCATCCTTATCACCTATAACAGCTAATCATCTGGTAGCAATATACTTCTGGTTAGCAAATACCGGTGCCTGCAAGTGTTGGGTGTTATGAAGTGTGTATGCCAGCCTGCAGTTCTCACTTGCAATCCTGACACCCTTCCCCCCCCCCCCCCGGAGATGTTGCAACTAAGCTAGCTTAAACACGCACGCCATGGAGGCTTTTTCAGGGCCAAAATAGAACTTCCAGGCTCAGGCGCTGTCTGCAATAGCAAAAAGCTGGGCTCCAAGGAGTGCTTCATAACATGGTGGAGAGCCGTTGCCTCAAGGTCTTTGCTGGCCACAGCTAGACTCCCAATTCAAGACAAGATAGTTCAGATCTCCAAGATGATGTTGAACTACAACTCCCATCATCCCTGGCTATTGGGTGCTGACCGGGTCTGATGAGAGTTGTTGTCCAACAACAGGAGAAGGCAGATCCAGGCTGATTGATCCAACCAATGCAGTTCTTAAGAGTTCTCTTCACCCCTCTGCATCTCTCTTCACCCCACACCCCACCCCAGTGACTTTCAAGAAGATGTATCAGCAGAAACAGAAGGAGCTTCTGAAACAGTACGAGAAGCAAGAGAAGAAACTGAAAGACCTCAAGGCCGGAGGGAAGTCAACAAAGCAGGCAGTAGGTTTCCGGTTTGTATTCTGTCATGGGACCCACAGACTCGGGAGGAAACCCCCCCCCCCCCAATAAACATTTGCACAGTTAGGTTCTTCTCTGTGGGCTTCCTGGGAGCAGGGCGGTCCAAGGCGGCAGAGCTTTTCCATGAGTTAATCTGTGGAACTACACGCTGCAGTGTTCTTTACAGCGATTAAATGATCACAACCGTTGGGATAAGATGGCACCCTTAGCCTTCTGCGTGGCCTCGGATATCAGGGCAGACTTTTACTTCAGTGGTGGAAGTTGACAGGAGGGGGGTTGGTTCTAGTCTCAGTGGCCCTTCTGAAAAAATGTACACAGTATTGCACTTTTTAATTAAGGGTTTCTGTCTGCTGAGATTAAAAGAGCATAGCGGCCGAGATTGGGCCTGTCAAGAATGCTTGCCAATAATCGGTGTCCCCGTTAACCTGTCTCCCTCCGGCCATCCCCAGGAAAAGCAGACCAAGGAGGCCCTGACCCGAAAGCAGCAGAAGTGCCGTAAGAAGAACCCGGATGAAGAGGCGAGCGAGGTGCCCGAGCTGCTGAAGCGGCCAAAGGAGTACACTGTTAAATTCACCTTTCCAAACCCGCCACCCCTCAGCCCACCCATTCTGGGCTTGCACGGTACGAGTCTGCGTTAGCAAGGGAGAGTCCATCGGGGAGCAGGGGCAGGCAGTCGTCTTGGTGACCGGAAAATCACAAAGAAAAGAAATCAATGGCATCTATTACATAGACAGACAGACAGACAGACAGACAGACAGACAGACAGAGTGGTACCTCGGGTTACATACGGTTCAGGTTACATACGGTCCAGGTTACAGACTCCGCTAACCCAGAAATAATACCTCGGATTAAGAACTTTGCTTCAGGATGAGAACAGAAATCGTGCTCCAGCGGCGCGGCAGCAGCAGAAGGCCCCATTAGCTAAAGTGGTGCTTCAGGTTAAGAACAGTTTCAGGTTGAGTACAGACCTCCGGAACGAATTAAGTACTTAACCTGAGGTACCACTGTAAAGGTAAAGGACTCCCGATAGTTAAGTCCAGTCACGAACGACTCTGGGGTTGCAGCGCTCATTTCGCTTTACTGGCCGAGGGAGCCGGCGTTTGTCCACAGACAGTTTTTTTCGGGTCATGTGGCCAGCATGGCTAAGCCACTTCTGGCGAAACCAGAACAGCGCACGGAAACGCCGTTTACCTTCCCACCGGAGCCGTACCTATTTATCTACTTGCACTTTGGCATGCTTTCAAACTGCTAGGTTGGCAGGAGCTGGGACTGAACAACGGGAGCTCACCCTGTCGCGGGGATTCGAACCGCCGACCTTCCGATCGGCGACCTTCCAATCAGCAAGTCCTAGGCTCAGTGGTTTAGACCACAGCACCACCTGCATCCCATTAGATAGATAGATAGATAGATAGATAGATAGATAGATAGATAGATATTAATATATGATTATTGCTACAACATATAAGAATTACCTTTTACATGTGTCTCAACATACTATGAAAACAACTAAGTTCTTGTGACGAGTGTTTTGCTTCCAGATACAGTGGTACCTTGATTCTTGAACTTAATCGGTTCCAGGAGTCTGTTCAACTCCCGAAACCATTCAAAAACCAAGGCGCGGCTTCTGATTGGCTGCAGGAGCTTTCTGCACTCAATCGGAAGCTGTGTCAGACGTTCGGCTTCCAAAAACCGTTCACAAACCAGAACACTTCTGTTCTGTTTGTTTGACAATTAAGCTGTTTGAGAACCAAGGTACCACTGTAGTTTTAAGAGGCAATCATTGTAAATGATAGCTACAACAATATATTACAGCAATAGCACATAAGAACATATATGAAATGGACTTGTACTATAACGAAAGCAAAACAGGCTTGCGTAGCTAGAACGAGCCACTAAGACCAAAAACATACATTTAATTGTGAAGCTGCGTCTAAAAAGAAACACTGTTGTTGAGATCTCCAGATTCTATTTTGTTCCATTGCTTCTTCAAAACTAACTTAGAAATAATAATAGATTAATATATTTATTGAGAATAGCGTGCGCACACACAAAATTTATTTCCATGGTTTCCTACAACAGGGTGACTACAGTTAGAGATATTTCCTTCCCTGTAGCCCACTTTCCTCCTTTTTCCCTCCTGTAGGTGTGGACTTCTGTTATGAGGGGCAGAAGCCTCTTTTCAAAAATTTGGACTTTGGGATTGACATGGAATCTCGAAGTAAGTGATGTTGGGGTCGGGGGCGGTGAATAAGTCCTTCTAAGAAACTTGTATGCCAGCACTTCATGTTTGCCTCTTGTTTACTGAATGAGAAATCCACGTCAGCGTGCTGGCTACGTGATGTCCTTTGAAACCGTCATAGTTCCTTCCAGATGTTGTTGGACTCCATCTCCCATCAGCCCAGGCCGTCACAGCTAAAGGTTGGGAGTCTAGCAACATCTGGAGCCACACTTGATTATCCCTGTTTTAACATCTTCTAGTGTTTTATTTTTGCCTGAGAGTTCCCTTCTCAAGTCTGTCTGCCTCAGCTCTTGAGAGCAGGCCACGGGGAGGATCTCCTGAAAGCATCGCTTGCCACGCAGGGATCTCAGAGTTGACTCTGCTTTTCTCTCTCCCCTCAGTCTGTATCGTGGGTCCCAACGGCGTCGGGAAAAGTACGCTGCTGTTGCTGTTAACGGGTAAATTGACGCCGGTAAGTGAGCCCTGCCCCTCTTCCCCCTTTTTTGTATTCCTCGTTTTTTTTAATCATCCCGCTTTGTTCCTGAGATGGCCTCCCTTTTCTGCTTGTCTTCCCTCCACCACATGCCTCTGCTGATCCCGCCAGGAATGTGTGTCCCATTTCTGCTCAGGCAGTGAGAAGGGCTGCTCTAGGTGTGTCCTCAAATTCAGCCCCCCTTGGTGCATGAATTGGGCCACGCCATTGCTGGGGAGCAAGGGGCGAGCTGCAGGACCCATCTGTGGATGGCCACGTGTTTATTTAGTAGATTCATATACCACTTTTTGAATATAGAGTCCTTTAAGCAACATTTATAAAAGCGCTACAGGTACACCAAGGACCATGTGCTCACAAAACAACCGTCCCTGCTGAAACAGGAACTCGCATCAGGGGTTCCTTCCTGCAGGGCAAGTGGTGTTTCTTGGCCCTGTGGTGGGAACAGGGCGGTCTGACTGGAGCAGGCCCAGCTGTTGTCTATGCCTGCTCACCTCCTGTGAATCTGGGGCCTTCTGCAAGAGCATTTAACCTTGGGCTCTGCTTTGCAGCCAGCAAGCTCTCTCCTACCCAGGTTTGTAGGCCTGGACCTGAGGAGTTTAACTGCTGAGCAAACATCTATCCCAAGAGCTGTCCAACCCAAAATTTTAATCAAAAGAACAGTAGGGTGTTTGTGTGTGTGTGTTTTGGTGGCCCATACGGGGACCAAAAGAACAGTAGGTGTTGGTCAAATCCAGGCAAACTCTTATCACTGCTGCTCAAATGTCCCTCTTGTACCTTAAGCAGGCACAAAATCATTCCTTTCCAATTTGCACGATCCCAAAATAGGCTGCATTTTGTGTGTGTGTGTTTGTGTGTTTGGTTTTACAAGTTCATTCACAGAAAAATATTCTTGCAAATATTAAAATTTAACACAAATATTCTTTCGAAACCTAGGACTTCGCTGCTCCCCTCTGTGGTTTCATTAAAAAACGTTTCCAACTGCAGATTTTAAGTCTATCCAGTTTACAGTCCACAATTATATCCAAAGTCTATGTATCATTGCAATAGTCCAATAGTTTCATCTGCCAGTCCTCCCTCATAGGTATCTTATCATCTTTCCTGCTCTGGGCACAAGCAACATCCTTGCACGTGGCATTTTGGCCCTGCTGAATCCGATCTTTTTGAGCACTTCTTTTTTAATCTGGTTGGATCTCAGGGAAGGTCATTAGACCTTTGGACTACACTCTTAACTTGTTTTTGTTTCTGTTTTCATCCTTCCAGACAAGAGGGGAAATGAGAAAAAACCACAGGCTGGTAAGTACCCGTGGCAATACAGCAGGGAATGTGGAATGACATTTTGAGGGGGGGTGGGCGGTTCACATCTGGAATAGCAAAGCAAGCATGTGACTCCAAATGGAAGGATCTTTGTCCTGCTGGAAGCTGGTTTGTTCCAAGAAACCATGAAAACAAATAGTTTATGTCTTCACCTGACAAGACACATATGGCAGAGGGGTTTCCTATCTTTGCTTTTGAGAAGCTGCTGGGAGGCAGAGGGTCCTGGGGTTGAATGTGAGAGGCCCTGGATTGATTTCTTTCTTTTATGATGGCTATTACATTTCTTCCCCGCCTCTCCTCCAAGAAGCTCGTGGATGTTGGGATTTCATTCTCTCATTGCTGGATCATGTGATCCTTATTTACATTCCATACTGCTGGAAGTGTATGGAACAGACACTGAACTTCTGTTCTTTGTGCTTTAGTTTTCTGCTCTTTGTTCTCTGCTCTCGGACAGAGAAGACATGTGAGACGCTGCTCACACTAGCCATCTTTGTTGTTTTGATTTGCTGTAAATAAAGAAGCTTTCGTGGCACCACATACCCTACGCAGCCTCACTTCTTGCTGAAACTCTGCTATAGTGTGCCCACAGGTCCACTGGATATGGGATGCAGTACAGGGGATGTACGCATAATGGATGCATGTCTCTAAGAGTGGTCTGCTGAAAAATCAGTGCAGAGCAATGGGATCTCTAATAATAATAATAATAATAATAATAATAATAATAATAATAATAATAATAATTTTTATTTATTTATATCCCGCCCTCCCCAGCCGAAGCTGGGCTCAGAGTGGCTAACAAGAAGTAAGAATAGCACAGTGTACATAAAATCACACAGTTGATTAATTAAAATACATTCTAAAATCAATTCAGAATCAAATTAATGGCAACTATTGGGCTAGAGCTCTATGAGGATTACAGAAGGAGAGAGCGGGTCAGACTGTGCCCTGGCCAAAGGCCTGGTGGAATAGCTCTGTCTTGCAGGCCCTGCGGAAAGATGTCAAGTCCCTCTCCTCTGTCCAGAGGTGCCAGGAACATATGGCTGAGCTCGCACAGCACCTCAGTGTGGCACCCTTTTAAACTGGTTAAGGGAGTGGGGTGGTGGTGGTAGTAGTAGTAGTAGTAGTAGTAGTAGTAGTAGTGGTGGTAATTAATATATCTTATTTATTTATAGCTTATTTATACCCCGCCCATCTGGCTGGGTTTCCCCAACAACTCTGGGTGGCTCCCAACAGAATATCAAAAACTCATAAAACAGTTTTTTAAAAAAACTTCCCTAAGCAGGGCTGCCTTCAGGTGTCTTCTAAACGTCAGATAGTTGTTCATTTCCTTGACATCGAATAGGAGGGTGTTTGACAGGGCAGGCCACACAACCGGACGGGTGGCATTTCCCTTTGCAGGATGAAACACCTGTCCTTTTCTCTCTTGGCAGAAAATCGGGTTCTTCAACCAGCAGTATGCCGACCAGCTGAATATGCAGGAAACGGCGACAGAGTACCTGCAGCGCAACTTCAACCTGCCCTACCAGGATGCCCGCAAATGCCTGGGGCGGTTTGGCCTGGAGAGCCATGCCCATACCATCCAGATCTGCAAGCTCTCTGGTATATAAAGTAATAATATAGTGGTACCTCGGGTGACAAACACTTCGGGTAGTACCTTGGGTTGAGAACTTTACCTCAGGATGAGAATGGAAATCACGCGGTGGCAGCGGGAGGCCCCATTAGCTAAAGTGGTGCCTCAGGTTAAGAACAGTTTCAGGTTAAGAATGGACCTCCGGAATGAATTAAGTTTGTAACCCGAGGTACCACTGTAATAAATAACAACAACAACAAATTTATTATTTATACCCTGCCCACCCGACTGGGTTTCTCCAGCCACTCTGAGTGGCTCCCAACAAAATATTAAAAACACGATGAAACATCAAACATTAAAAACTTCTCTAAACAGGGCTGCCTTCAGATGTCTTCTAAAAGTCAGATTGTTGTTTGTTTCCTTGACATCTGACGGGAGGGCGCCACCACCAAGAAGGCCCTCTGCCTGGTTCCCTGTAACTTCACTTCTCACAGTGAGGGAACCACCAGGAGGCCCTCTGCGCTGAACCTCTGTGTCCGGGCAGAACGATGGGGGTGGAGACGCTCCTTCAGGTACACTGGGCCGAGGCTGTTTAGGGCTTTAAAGGTCAGCATCAACACTTTGAATTGTGCTCAGAAACGGACTCTCTCGGGAGTGGGGAGAAGGAGGAAGAAAAGGAGGAGCCTTGGGGCAGGGTGGGCTGGAGAACGAAGGGTTGCCATGAAGAGTTTCCCTGCTTGGCCTTCGTTGCTCGTGCTCTACCTTGGGCTGGAGAAATGGGAAGTGGGCGGCTTTCAGGGACTGATATTTAATAGCTTTTAGAAAAGGACTGGGGCTCGTGGAATCATAGGGACCCTGAGGGCTATCTATGCCAACCCCCTGCAATGCAGGAATCTCTGGTAAAGCATGCATATAACAAATGGTCATCCTTGCAGGGCTAAACAGCTGTGACCCCACCCATTGTCCTTATTTAGCTGCCCTCAGTGGATGAAAGATCTTACCTGCCCCAGCTTTGGCAAAGCTGTTTCCCTACCTCCAATGTCAAAGGTGGTGTGCCTCTGAAAGCCATCCGCAAGTGGGGAGATTGCTCCTGCTTGCACTCTTCCCTGGCTCCTGTGAGAACAGGGTGCTGGACTAGATGGGCACTTCTGAGGTTCCTATTCATAGGGGGAGCATCTCACATTCATTGTCTCTCTTCTGTTTTGTACTTCCTTCCAGGGGGACAGAAAGCCCGCGTGGTCTTTGCTGAACTCGCTTGTAGGGAACCAGATGTCCTCATTTTGGTGAGTCCCACACATAACTCCTTGAAGAGGAGGGGCGGCGTATGGGATATATCTTGTAAGATTGTGATAGTTATCTCATTACTACAAAATTGCAATAAATTTGAACCTAATCAATCTTGGAGCACTGGGATTGTTCCCCGATGTAAAGGTAAAGGGACCCCTGACCATTAGGTCCAGTCGTGGCCGACTCTGGGGTTGCGGCGCTCATCTCGCTTTATTGACCGAGGGAGCCGGCGCACAGCTTCCGGGTCATGTGGCCAGCATGACTAAGCCGCTTCTGGCGAACCAGAGCAGCGCACGAAAATGCCGTTTACCTTCCCGACGAAGCGGTACCTATTTGTCTACTTGCACTTTGACGTGCTTTTGAACTGCTAGGAGCAGGGACCGAGCAACGGGAGCTCACCCCGTCGCAGGGATTTGAACCGCTGACCTTCTGATCAGCAAGTCCTAGGCTCTGTGGTTTAACCCACAGTGCCACCCATGTCCTAGCTCCACCCGAGGAATTGCCACAATAAGACCTGCCTTCCTTCCCTCCCCTCCCCTCCCCCCTTCCTTCCTTCCTTCTTTCCTTCCCTCCTCTCCTTGCTTCCTTCCCTCCTCTCCTTGCTTCCTTCCCTCCTCTCCTTGCTTCCTTCCTTCCTTCCCTGTCTCTTAATGAAAGGATGGTAATCCTTGGTGCACCTTCCTCCAATTCTATTTCTCTTTTCTTCACAACCCCATTCAACTACCCTCTGATTCAGATCCTGAGCTAATCTTTAAGGGCCTAAAAGCACTTTCCTGAGTCTGCATTGGCTTCTGGTTGCTAATGCTTGGAAACCCAGCAAGGCTGCTGCAGAACCTGGGAGTCGAAAGCATCCTTCTCCAACCCCCCTACCCGACCCCCCACCACTGTAGAGCAATGAAAATCCAAGAGACTGTCCCTGTCCCCACCCCCATGCACTTCATCCTCTTTTGTGACTTTTCTTGGCCCCCCCAGGATGAACCGACGAATAACCTGGATATTGAGTCAATTGATGCCTTGGGCGATGCCATCAATGAGTATAAAGGAGGTGAGTGAAACATCTGGAGAGCACTGGGTTGGGGAAGGCCGTTCTAAAGAGCATATGGATTATGTTTCCTACATTTGGAATGATCACTTTGCAGCTGGGGTCACTTCCAGACCCTGCATTTGAAGCCCATTTCAAGCATATTTACGCACACAGCTTCTGCCCTGTGAATCCTGGGAGTTGTCGTTTGTGGGGGGTGATGGGAATTGTAGTTCTGTGGGGGTGAACTACAGTTCCCAGGATTCTTGGGGGGGGGGAGCTGTGACTGCTAAAGTGGTAGGTGTGTGCTTTGAATGCATGGTGCGGATGTGACTGAAGACACCATACACGCAGCAGAACTGGACTGCCAACGAAGTTGATTCAGGACAAGAGGGGAAAGAGAATTATTTAGTCCCCCAGACATTTGTAGCTGATATGGAACTCACTGCCTTGCGATCGCTGCTTTTAACAAGAATTAGACAAACCTACAGGAGAGGCTAGATCTAGCAACAAGGACCAAGGCTAGCTAAGTGAAACCTCCATGTTCAGAGGCAGTAGTAGTTTTTGGCATCTGCCTGTCTCAAGAAATGTAGTGCTCCTCTGGGGGTAAAGTCAAACAGCACCAAAGTGTATATCTCTGAATATTTGATGCTTGAGACAGACGAGGGGTGGGGTAGCTTTCTTCTTTATGCCCTGTTTTGTAATTTTCCCGGTAGTGTCTAGCTGAAGAATGCTATACAGTCGTACCTCGGAAGTTGAACAGAATCCATTCCAGAAGTCTAAAACATTCAGAAACCAAGACACAGCTTCCGATTGGCTGCAGGAAACTCCTTCAGCCAGTCAGAAGCTGCGGAAGTCGCATCGGACCAGTACCAGATTTATGTATAAGCTAAACAAGTTATAGCTTAGGGCTCCACTCTCTTGGGGGCCCAAAAAAATTTTAAAGGGAAAAAAAATGGATGTACATTTCCAAAATATAAGATAAAATACAAATAAAATAAAGCCTACATACAGCAACAGTGTTTTGTGTTGTGTAGGCTCCTAGGATGTAAGTAATGGGCCCCGCCTGCTATCCTATTAGGTCCATAAATTACCATATAGCATATATTCAACACAAAAAACGACAATTTGTTGTTGACAAAGGACAGCTGGACATATAAAGGGCCCCATTACCTTCAGTAGCTTAGGGCCTCATCAAACCTAAATCCGGCCCTGCATCAGACGTTCGGGTTCCAAAGAACGTTGCAAACCGGAACAGTCAATTCCGGGTTTGCGGTGTTCAGGAGCCAAAACATTCGACTCGCAAGGCGTTCAGGAGCCAAGGTACCACTGTATTAGACAGACCTTTAGACCCAGTCTAGTTGCATCTGGGCATGGACTCAAGTTCCAGTGTGGCACTTGTTAGCTATTTTTCTAAGTCACGCAGAGCGATGCAGCAGTTTCACCCTCAAAGCCCTAGTGATGAAGTAGACCTCACACACAAGATTTTGAAGATAATTCTTTACCTGCAGGATGGCAAATATTAACAAGCAGTATTGTATATGCATATCAAGTCTGATACAACGTGTTTCTCTCTCCCTTGAGCCCAAGAGAGGGTCTTTTTGCTTCTTGCTTTCAAAACTCCTTTATAGCAGAGCATAAGTTAGCAGTCTGTAGTTTGTCTGTCCTCACAAACTCCTCCAGATATAGCATCTGCTTGAAGTTTCCGTATTCAGTGAAACAGCCAGCCAACCGCCAACTCCAACCCTTCCTATCTGACAGACACACACACACACACACACACACACACACACACACACACTTTTAAAGGGAGTTAACAAATTGACACAGCAATGATTCCACGTTTCATTCTTTTTTATGGTTTATTTATTTATATTTTATACATTTATTTGCATTTCATACATTCTTCCTTTTTTGACAAAGTAATAATCATAAATGAATGAGAATTAAAATGTGCACCCCACCACTGAGACCATTCCATTGTAACTATCCAGCCTCCCAAAATTCCAACACCTCTAGCGATGGTTTGACCCCTTTCCGTTTTAACAGTACAATTTCTGCAAACAACCCTCCATATCTCCTCAAAATCATTTTTCCTGCATATTCCTCGTCTTACCTAAATGGCACATGTTAATTTATCATTAATAGCTATATCCCGCAACTCTTTATACCGTTCTTCCATTTTGTATTCACCTTTCCCCTTCCACTTCCTAGCTATAATAATTCTTGCAGCTGTCAAGAAATTTGTGAGCAAGTCCTTTGTAGCCTGCGAACCTTCCACTCCATTGTAAATTGATAATAATGCTACCCCTGGACTTTATTTCTGTTATCTCCTTAAACACCCTTTGCCAAAAAAATTTACATATTTTCACCCCCACCACATGTGAACATGATTCCACATTTCTGTGACCTCAATTGGAGTCACAAGATTTTGCGGCTATTACATTACATTGGTTTTCTTTTCACCCTTACAATTCATTCTTAGTAAAATACATTTTCTAACAAATACAGTACAAATATGAACATGCCCTGCTCATGTTCCCAGCCACTACTTCTCTCTGGTAGCTCTTGAGACCAGAAAAGGCACATACCGTATTTTTCCATGTATAAGACACCCCCATGTATAAATTTTTGGGGACTCAGATTTAAGAAAATTTGGGGGGAAATGCTGAAAATCACTAACCCGACTGACAAACGCTGACAATCGCTCGTGTTGCAGAAGCCAACAGCAGCCGGCAATTGCACGCCCAATTGACACAGGGGCAGCCAATCCGCAGCAGCCCTTGTCACAGCAACTGATCACCTGCCCAATTACTGCAGCAGCAGCCAATCCACAACAGCCCTTGCCGCAGCCACCAATCACCCACCAAATTGCTGCTGACAAGCTCCTGCTTGCGGCTGCAACCGATCACCAGTCCCCCCAATGCACTATCCGTGTATAAGACGACCCCCCGTTTTTTAATGTTATTTTAGAGTAAAAAACCATTGTCTTATACACAGAAAAGTGTGGTATATTGTCCTGTGGAAGGGGTTTTTTGTGGGGGTGGGTGTTTTGCAGCAAGTGGGATTTTCTTAGAGCAGGATGTGCTAACTGTCCCGCCTCTTCCCCCTTCCAGCCGTCATCGTTGTGAGCCACGACGCCCGGCTTATCACAGAGACCAACTGCCACCTTTGGGTGGTGGAAGACTGCTCTGTCAACCAGATAGATGGTGACTTCGAAGACTACAAGCGTGAAGTGCTGGAGGCCTTGGGCGAAGTCCTGGTCAATCGGCCCCGGGAATGAGGATGAACGAGGCAGGGCCTCTTCAGTACAGGCCCCGCCTCCCTTGGTTTTCCTAGCAGAAGCTCCTCCCTTTCCTTGGGAAGCCGGACTCTATTTATCTGACAGCTGAGGGAGGAAAGAGTGAGCATTGAGAAGGAGCTAACAGCTCCATCTTACTCTTCCCTCTCCACCACCAGCAGGAAAGTTAAAAATGTTTGAGGGGGTTGAAAAAGAGTGGGTGTGTCTCCCAGCGGCTTGTTGTCCCCGCCCCCGAGGCTGGCATTTTGGTGTCATTTTTACAAATCTCCTCTCTCTTTTTCCTCCCACTGTACACTTAATAAATTAAAATGTGAAGGATGCTTTTGCCTGATGGGCTGCCTTTGTATTTATTTATGTATATAGATGTGTATATATGTCAGCACATCGAAAAACAAGCGCTGAGATGGAAACATAATTGCACAGTTTGCAACAATGCATCAGATAATGAGTCGCTAAGATTATAATCCAGATTATCAATATCTCTGAATAAACAAGGAAGAAAGCAACATACCGTATTTTTTGCTCTGTAAGACTCACTTTTTCCCTCCTAAAAAGTAAGGGGAAATGAGTGTGCGTCTTATGGAGTGAATGCAGGCTGCGCAGCTATCACAGAAGCCAGAACAGCAAGTGGGATTGCTGCTTTCACTGCGCAGCGATCCCTCTTGCTGTTCTGGTTTATGAAATTCAGAATATTTTTTTTCTTGTTTTCCTCCTCCAAAAACTAGGTGCGTCTTGTGGTCTGGTGCGTCTTATAGAGCGAAAAATACGGCACTTCATACATTTAATACAGTTCATAGAAGAGCCTACTCAGTATCTGTCCCCTGTTTATATACTTAAAATCTTTTGTTTAAGGAGAATCATATTTATCTTAGAATCATAGAGTTGGAAGGGACCCTGGCGGTCATCTAGTCCAAACCCCTGCAGTGCAGGAATATGCAGCTGTCCCATACGAGAATCGAACCTGAGACCTTGCTGTTATCAGCACCACGCTCTAGCCAACAGAGCTATCTATGCGATTGCAAACAGGTTTAGTTTTTTTTAATTCTGGAGGATAGGGAGTGAGAAGGTGGGAACAAGGTGGTTGAGCAAGGGGAAGGAGGCAGGCAAGTGTTTCCCCACCATCACTGCCTCCTTTGAGGGGGAGGCCTCTAAGCAGTTTTAAAGTTCTGCTTCATAGCACCAGAGTTGCCAATGTGGTGCCCATGTGCCTGCAGCGCCGCCGGCCCCCCCACCCCTAAATTTGGCTTGAAGCAAGCATTCTGTTGTAGCCAGTAGCCAACTGGTTGCAATGACAGCTTCCTCTCGTTTGCAGATGTGCCTCCCCCCAAAAAGAGCTTGGTGCCCCTAGTGCATGTCGTGATATTTGCCAGATGGAGACCCTTAGCTCAGTTTGCAAAGGCCAGGGGTGGACAAGCTTTGGTCTTCATGGATCTATGATTGCACAAATGGGCATCTCAGCAAGTTGAACTGAAGATTAAGGTGCTGCTGAGGACATGCCAAGCCAGTCAGTTTTGTTTCCAAAACAGAATCTTCTGCCCTTCCACACACAAATCCCCTTCTGATCCTACCCCACCTTTGCTTCAGCAGCCTAATTTAGCAGGGTCGGGGAAGGGAATCTCTTTGGTTGCTATTGTTAAATCAGATTGAGGTTGAATCCTGACAAGACAGAAGTACTGTTTTGGGGGGACAGGAGGCAGGCGGGTGGGTGGGTGTGGAAGACTCCCTGATCCTGAATGGGGTAACTGTGCCCCTGAAGGACCAGGTGCGCAGCCTGGGAGTCATTTTGGACTCGCAGCTGTCCATGGAGGCGCAGGTCAATTCTGTGTCCAGGGCAGCTGTTTACCAGCTCCATCTGGTACGCAGGCTGAGACCCTACCAGCCCACAGACTGCCTTGCCAGAGTGGTGCATGCTCTGGTTGCCTCTCGCTTGGACTACTGCAATGCGCTCTATGTGGGGCTATCTTTGAAGGTGACCCGGAAACTACAACTAATCCAGAATACGGCAGCTAGACTGGTGACTGGGAGCAGCCTCCGAGACCACATAACACCGGTCTTGAAAGACCTACATTGGCTCCCAGTACGTTTCCGAGCACAATTCAAAGTGTTGGTGCTGACCTTTAAAGCCCTAAACGGCCTCGGTCCAGTATATCTGAAGGAGCGTCTCCAGCCCCATCATTCAGCACAGACACTGAGGTCCAACTCTGAGGGCCTTCTGGCAGTTCCCTCACTGCAAGAAGCCAAGTTACAGGGAACCAGGCAGAGGGCCTTCTTGGTACTGGCACCCACCCTGTGGAACGCCCTCCCACCTGATGTTAAAGAGAGCAACAACTACCAGACTTTTAGAAGACATCTGAAGGCAGCCCTGTTTAGGGAAGCTTTTAATGTTTGATAGACTACTATATTTTAATATTTTGTTGGAAGCTGCCCAGAGTGGCTGGGGAAACCCAGCCAGATGGGCGGGGTATAAATAATAAAAAAATATTTATTTATTTATTTTATACACTTCTGAATCTATTGCAACGCACCCCTAAATCTAACAGCAGATCCCAATCTACCGTCCACTCGCCTAGACAGCATGTAGCATTCACTGGGCTAAAGAGTGTTCTAAGTGGGTAGTAAGTGAAGACACACAGTGGCGTGCAGGAAATAGTTTTAATTCAAATTAAGTCAAATTGGTCTCATTCAGTCTCAGATCCCATGATAAGCAGTAACAGCTCAACTGGGACAAAGTTGGGTCAAGTGTGGAACAGTAATGCAGAAGAGAATTAAGAATGGGACAGGGAATAGGTGTGTGTGTGGAGCCTTTTCCTTGTTTAGCTTGTCTCTGCATCCATGAGGTCTAGAAACTTGTTTAATTGGATCTCAGAATTCTTCAAAATACTATGACTGTTAGTCGATTGACTGTAGACCAGTGAGGACAAGTCCTTATATTTGTTAGCTCTACTGCTGATATCTAGTCTTGCCATATTAAGTATTAATATTTCTTCAGTGGCATTGGGGTATTTTATCTAAATTTGCTGCAAGTTCCAAGTGTTCTTCTGGCCGCCCTAGTATTTGTAGGACTTGGGCTGCAGTGCCAGGGGGAATGAGGGCTGCTCTGATATTTCTACCCACAACATGGACTGGAAGTGCTGCCTTTGCCAGAAATGAAAGCTGCTTTCTTTACATGCCAGTTCTGGGGATTGGAACTCGGACTGTGAACTTTAAAACGGCAGCCTTGCTGTGTGTGCCAAGGTGATCAGGCCTGAGACACACGGTATTGAGGGGGTGTGGCTTTCCTTGCAAGGGAGAAATAACCAGGCCAAAAATAAAAATTCAAAAGCTTTATTTCCTAAGGAAACTTTTACACAACTAGGGTGTCTTCTCCTGCTTATGGAAAGTGAGCCTGGAAAAGGAAAATAGAAACTGGAGTGAAAGAATAGTCCCTGTCTGAGTGCACTAACCCTAATCTACACAGGTAACAGGATGGGGTGATACACCCACAAAAGAGATACCTGCAACAGGCAAATAACAGCCCCATCTGCTTCTTTCCTCCTAGCCACTATGAGTCATAGAACTGCAGAGTTAAAAGGGACCCCAGGGGTCATCTACTCCAACCCACTGCAATGCAGAAATCTCAGCTTGTTTAGTCCATGCACACACAAATGTTTCAGTGTGGTTGCCATGCAGTTGCTAAGGTGTCCTTACTGTCAAGGTTGAATTGCTCATTGCAATAAAATTTCAATCTAGATTTTAAAAAACCCAACAACACTGCTTTATTTAACTTTGAGATAAAAGGATAACAAGAGGCTTGTTACACATTTCGTTATTACATTATATGTAATAGAGAACAAATAGATCATAAGCACAAATGTCTCCAGCAAGCATTGACTCGGCAAGTTACCAAATCCACGAGTTGTCCCGAGCGCTTTTGCTTATTAGGGTTGTCTCTGCGGTTAAAAATACCAAACGCCTCTTCCTCGTGACAATAGAGCTGGAAAGGCCTACTTAATGCACTCGGCTTCCATAAGGCAGTGGAAGAAAGCAGGAAAATGCTACCTTGCAATGTGCCTGACCCTAAGGAAATGGTGAAATATGCAGGAAGCTAATCCTATCAGACGACAGGTGGCTGATTCTGAGCACCAAGCATGGATATGTCTGAAATGGCTAGAAAACTCTCATGCAGGGACATGCTCCAAACCTTGTGACAACAACCTTGTGTAAACTCTGGTCAGGTACCAAGATGGAAAAGAAGGGTTGGACTGTGGAAACTTTTCGTGGCTGTGTAGAAGAGGGAACCATAGCTGTCAACTTACAGATTTGAAAATAAGGGACCAGCAGCCTTGAAAATAAGGGATCAGCAGCCAAAATAAGGGATTTTGCTTAGCTTATACAGAAATCCGGCACTGATGAAGCCATGCTGCTTTGGCTGCGACTGAATGTGTTTTGCAGGGGGTTGAACTAGATGATCCTAAGGGTCTACAACTAAAACCAAAGAAGAGTGGCAGACAAAACTGATGAACAACATCCAGATGGCAAAGCTTACAGGCAGAATTAGAAACCAGGAAGAGGACCTCTTTAATAAAGAATGGGGAAAGTTTATAATTTAGTTGAAAAGCTATTGTAAAGAGTTACATACATTGGTAGGATTGACAGAAAACTTGTAGTAAAAATTTGAACTATGGGTGGACAAATGATTTATAAAAATAGAGTTATGAAAGGGATGCAGAGAGGGAAATCACTACATTAAGATGCTGCACTGGTTGGAGAGTATGCTAAGCAGCACATCAGGGCTGCTGTCGTCCTGGCGCGAGGAGTTCCATCGGCCCTTCCCCGCCTGAGAGAGAGGGAGACTCTCGCCCACGCCGCCCACGAGCCCAGCATGAGGCAGTTGCGGCCCTGCGGCGGCCGCTGAAGTGCCGCCCTTCTGCGTCCCTCCCCATCTCCTCCTCTTCCTCCTCCCTCAGGCCGCCTCCTAAGCTGCCGCTGCTGCCTCCGGCTTCCCCTGGCAGCGCGGCGGAAGTCTCGCAAGAGAGGGGCTGCCTGTCCGCCCGCCGCCACCCATCTCCTCACGACGCGCCCCTGAGGGGGAAAAGGGAGAGGCGGAGACACGGCAGCTTGTGCGCATGCTCTCTCTTGCGGCGGAGGACCCCAAGCCACTGCTTCCCTCCCGAGCCGGGCGAGCATGAAACCTGGGAAATTTAAGGGACATCATCAATAAGGGACAGCAGCGGGACACGGCACTGGGATAAGGGAGTTTCCCGCCAAATAAGGGACGGTTGACAGCTATGGAGGGAACGTTGTCAGGTGCAGTTTGGGGATGTCCTGGGATGAACAAGCGCTACCTGCTAAAATTCTCTTCTTTCACACTATTCTTGAAGCCACAAGACCCGCCGTCCTCATGTTGCACCCTTGGTGCAAGGTTAGTGCTCTCTCTCGTTAGAGTGTTTAGCTTTGACTTATCCTAGCAAGCTGCTAAACAATTAGAATGTACCTAGAAGCCAGGCAAAAAAAGGTACTGCATTTGAAGTCCCATTTGCCTTAAAAGCCATTGTTCCTACGGGACTCGAATCAGGCTCAAAAGTGTATCGGAAAGGAATCTGTGGGTTGCAACTAAACAACTCTTGGAGTGACGTCTGCTCCAAGGACAGCGTTTTCAAGCCTTTGCTGCTTGTCTCAATCTCCAGTCTTTCAACCAAATGATTTGGTCACATGAAACCTGCATTCCGTTGCTGTGAAGTTTTTTTTTTTTTTAATTTACTCGTGGTGCCTTGTAATGAATGCTAGCACAATGACTGTTTAGGAGGCAGGCTAAATTTGCATTGCTTACCCTAAGATGCTGTCTAGGGCAAAGTTTGCATGCCTTCCATATTCCCCACCACCTCCACTTTCTAGTCACAATTTGGTGTATTTGTCTGGCAAGAGGCGTCCTATCAACATTCTCCACCCTTCTCTGAGAGAAGCAAACTATATTGTGCAGAACGAAGCAGACACAGGCAAGTATTTTTTTCCCCATCAGACGACAAAAATGGATCAACATAAGCTCTGGGCTGTGGTACAGCTTCCTCATTTTATCATTTCAATGAGAAATGGATAAAATAAGCTCTAGAAACAATTTAGGCATACAAATGATATCAACAAATTAAGCAAATTATAGAGAAAGCTTAAATCAGGGGCCAGCAAACTTTTTCAGCAGGGGGCCGGTCCACTGTCCCTCAGAACTTGTGGGGGGGCCAGACTATATTTTGAAAAAAAAAGAATGAATTCCTATGCCCCCAAAATAACCCAGAGATGCATTTTAAATAAAAGTACACATTCTACTCATGTAAAAACACCAGGCAGGCCCCACAAATAACCCAGAGATGCATTTTAAATAAAAGGACACATTCTACTCATGTAAAAACACGCTGTCTGCAGGCCAGATTGAGGCGGCGGTTGGGCCGGATCTGGCCCCCGGGCCTTAGGTTGCCTACCTATGGCTTAAATTATAAAACTCAGGGAGGAATTCAAGGCTATGCGTATTGTTTATCTTTGCCTGATGACAGGATCTCCCCTTTCTCTTGCACTATGTTCCAGAGGTTCGCCCAACTCCCCTCCCCTCTCCTACCCAAGCACAAGCAAATGCACAGGGAGGGGAGCCCCATTGCTCTAGTGGAATGTCTTCTGTGGGCTCCCACTGGTGGAGCTAGTTGGCTGAATCCAGCCCTCAGAAGTGAACTGAAGATTTGAAATTGAAATGACCTCATGATGCCGTAAAGCAGGGGTAGCCAATGTAGTGCCCTTCAGATGTTGCCTGATCATCCCGGACCATTGGCCATGTTGGCTAGGACTTAGAGAAGTTGGGTTCCAACAATATAAGGAGGGTATCATGTAGGATTTTCCTGTAGGTTCTACCCTAGATGATAAGCAACAGAAGTGGTTTTTAAAAAGAAAAAGATGGTTCCATCCATGATGAGCCAACAGTAACCTGAAGCTCTCCAGATGTCGCTGGACTATATCTCTCACCACCCCTGAACATGGACCTTGTTTGCTCCAGCTGGTGGGAGTCCCAAGAACTCTAAAGCACCAAGTTTCCCCATCCATGCCCATTGCAGCTGCCTCACAACAAACTATTCCTAGCAGCCTCCAGCTGGCAACTGTAACATGTAGGGAAGGTGCTATGAACCATTCATGGTCCTACAACAAATTACTCCTTTGTTGTTAACATCTTTATCCAGAAGAACTCGTACAGGGTCTCGGACTGCTAAATTTACAGGGCCAGGCTGGCTTTAGCAGAGCAGCACTGCAGGTCTTCCAATTGTTCCAGGCCTAGGTTTATTTCTGAGCCATCATGGTGCTGCCTGCCTGTTGAGAACAGCTCACCCATTTTGCCCAGGTCAAGACATTTTGCTGCCTGAGGCAGTGGACAAGACAACGCCCTCCCTGTTCTAAGTACCAAAGTCAACTAAGGCTGGCACCTGAATCCTATTAGCAATGGGACAGCATCACCACCGCAGTGGCTAGCTTCTGGGATGCAGATCAGATCAGCTCTGTCAAACCTCATGCCTGAGCCAGGGCTCTCACTCTTCTTAAGGGTAGAGTCAGCCATTCTTTTGCCAGTGGTAGAGAATTACTACCACCTTAAATTCACACCTATATATTCTGAAAGTCTGCTATAAGTAGCTTAGGAGCCATAGGACCGACTGCCACGTACCCATCACTGTTTAAACTACACATTATTTGTTGTGTTCAACCTATCCTGCAGAACTTTGGAGGAAGAAAAGCCACCTCTGTATAGCTACCTGAGTTAAACTGCTTCCACCAAGTGTGATGTTAATGTCACTGGCTTTATCATGTTGTGTCCTGCCCTCGGTAGATATTGCCCCAAAATTGATGAAATATCTAGTTTTGTAGCTCTGCAGTTTCAGGTTTGGTGCAAAATGGGAAAACCCCTTTCAGAAATCAAGTTAACTCTGCCCAGATCACATCCTTGACATGGGCATTATGGAAGATAATGCCTGCACATTAAGAAATGAATGTGGAAATTATCAGAAGATTAGAAATGCGTCAGAGAAAAATGTTTAGTGAAGATGACACACAGGCCAAGACAGCAGGTCTCTTCGAACTGTCTGGGGAAACCTGTGGGCCTCTCTACATGTTTCTGAGACTCCCAACAACAGCCAGGGATGACGGATGCCAAGTTGCATGATGGTGCCTGGCCTATATGGCAGAGAGGAGTCAACCCCAACTTGCCTGGCTCAACTTCAGAGGAAACATTAAAAATTCTCAGCACTCTACAACAAACTTGTTTCAGCAAACGTGCAAAAAAGGGGCAACCTACATGAAGCAACTCTGTGTGGAAGAATAATGGCTGGAGTTCACTAACAGCGGGAGAAAGCAAGCAGGGACATTTGACAGAGTTGTATAAAAATACATTGTATGAAGAAAGTGGATTGAGATAAGTTTTTCTTCTCGTAATACAGTGGTACTTTGGTTTGCAAACAGTCTGGTTTGCATACGTTTTGGATGACAAACACGCCAAACCTGGAAGTGTGTGTCCCGGTTTGCGAACTTTTTCTGGATTACAGCTAAATTTTTTGGGGTTACGAACCAATTTTTTTGGGAGGCCCCATTGGCGAAAGCACGCCTTGGGTTACAACCTGTTTTCGTTTATGAACGGACCTCCAGAACGGATTATGGTTGTAAATCAAGGTACCACTTTACTAGAAACTAGGCTCACTGGTAGTAGATTTGGGACAGATAGAAGGTTCAGAGTACTTTGCTGGGGAACTAGATTGATCCTAGAGAATGTAATCGCTTTCATCTGCTGCATATGGGCTTGCAGGAACTGAAGGCTGGAGATGTGTCTCTGGTTTGCTGGAGCAAGACTCTTTTACCGTTTTCTTTTGCAAAAGAAACACTCTTGGACAGATGGTTCCATGAGAGCACTGCTCAAGCCAGCCTATGCTGGAGAATTGGCTGGTTCAGGTAATAATTCAAAACCATTCACCCCTTTCCCCCTCAAGCCCTGGTTCAATGAATACAATGTAATTTATTTGCCAGGGAAAAGAACAGCCAGCCCAGACGACAAGGGTTAAATTAGATAACTCATTTTCCCACCATGTTTATTACTAATGTACAAAATATACAAAACTTAGAGAGAGAAGAGACATTTCCTTCCCCTCAGGAGAGGGGCGACTGCACCTACTTCAAGGAGAACGGGAGACATAAGATGTAATGACAAGCCCACACCTTGTGAGACACTTAAAAAAAAAAAGGAAAAAAAGAAACCCACAACCAACAACATAAATCAGGAAAACAAAAATTACCCCCCTGAATCATTAGAGTCAAGGTTGAGTTTTCATAGAAAACAGTTTGTAGGTTTCCCCTAATGACAGAACATAGCACCAAAGGAAACCGCATCTCTGCAGCCAGTGGGGAAGATTTGACAAAGGGGAGAGGATGGGCACCAGTAAGGTATTGTGCAAGTGGCAACTACTGGAATTCCCCCATCTCCCAGTGGGCCTTCAACCAGGGCTGTAGATTCGTCGACCGCAGAATTATCCAGAAGCAGCTGCTTCTCGCCTTGCCTCACAAGCGTGTTCCTAAAAGGGCAGTGTTTGCCTGCGGAGGCCAGCTGTTCTGCCGGAGGAAAAGCAAAGTCCTCAGTGCAGGCCTGGTTCCTGGGAACCTGTGGTGGAATACAGTCCAGCCCAGGCAGGCCTTTCAGAGCTGCAGTGCCTCCTCCTCCTCCTTTGCTGGTTTTCACAGGGATATTTACACAGGTCGGTCGGCTTTTCCCAAAATCCTGCCCTGACGTCTCTTGTGCTTTCACAGCCATGGGTGGCCTCATCGCTCCACAGACCAGACGGAGAAGGTGCCTCCCAGTGGTTTCCTCTTTTTTGGGGGGGGGATGTGGCAGTTCATATCAGTAGCAGCGGAGGGGAGAGTGGTCGGCTCCCCCTTGCCCCAAACGTTTAAAGGGCCTCACAGAAGCCATAAAAAGGTGGATGCAGCATGAGTCTCGAGAGTTGGGGGTTCAAGTCCCGGAGTCCGTGACATGGGAATGTGTGCTGATACCACAGTTAAGAAGAGCTGGGGAGAGGGGCCCGGGGCCCTGCGACTAGGGCAAGGGCGGCCCGTTGACGCCAGGGTGGTAGAAGGCACACTTGTTCTCGTACCTGCAGCTGCCTTTCATCGTGAAGTGACGGCAAACGGGGCGCTCCGACCTGTCTATGAGGCAAAAGGGAAGGGACAGGGCAGTCAGCCACGGCGGGAAGGAAGTTCCAGCAACTTTGCATGCATTCCTTTCCTCAACATGCTGTTACATCACCCGCAGACCCAGAATGCAATGCATCACAAAGAACCGAAGATGGCAAAACAAGTTTCAAAAGAAAGCATGCTATTAAAAGTAAATGGGAAGAGACTATCCTATGCCCTGGGAAGCTTTGTTAACATTCGAAGAATCTGTTTTAGGGGCCAAAGACAAAGGGGACTGACAATCTGTATTCAAACATTTCTGTTCCCCTTTGCTTTTTCCTTTTGCTTTTAGCAGCTGCTTGCCTCCCTGTGAAACTCTGCATGCTGGGCTGACACCCTCGCAAATCCCACCCCATCAAGGGAACAGCACTGAAAATTTCCAGTATTTACCTCCACCGTGGCCGCCTCCGTGCCCCCAGCCGTGGTCCCCTGGGTGACCTCTGCCGTGGTCCCCTGGATGTCCCCTGCCGTGGTCCCCTGGGTGACCTCTGCCGTGGTCCCCTGGATATCCCCGGCCGTGGTCCCCTGGATGACCACCTGGATGTCCCCTGCCGTGGTCCCCTGGATGACCGCCAGGATGTCCCCGGCCGTGGTCCCCGGGGTGGCCCCTGCCGTGGTCCCCGGGGTGGCCCCCTCCTCCGTGACCTCCGTGGCCGCCGCCGTGTCCCCCTCCGTGGCCGCCACCGCCGTGTCCCCCTCCGTGGCCACCGCCCATGCTGCTGTTGGGAGGGCCACCCCTACCATTAGGGGGGCCGCCGTTCCGCCTGCCGCCTCGTCCACGGAAAGGGGGCTCTCCGCCTCTGCCACCTCGCCCACGGTGAAAAGGGCCGGGGCCGGGGCCCGGACCAGGGCTGCCGCCTCTCATGCCTCCGTGGGGCCCACCTCGCATGCCACCGTCGGGAGGGTCCCAGTAGCCATCATTACACTGGGGAGGGGGTGGGCCCATCATTCGAGGCCCGCTGGGCACGCCAGGGCCGGGAGGCATGTTGGGACCAACTGGGCCCCCGTGGGGTCCTGGGGAAGACAGAAGGGGAGCACAATGAGCGTGGCTTTGGGTTTAGCCAAAGAAACACAACCGACAATGGTTTTTCAAGAATACGCCATGCCCACCCCCCCACCCCAATCCCAGGGACAGATCGGTTGGCAAGAGCACAAGTCTCTTGATCTCAGGCTTGTGGTTTCAAGCCCCACAGAGGGTGAAAGATTCCTGCATTGCAGGGGGTTGGACTAGATGATTCTCATGCTCGCTCTTTCAGCTTTTCAATTCTATGATTCCATGCTGGCCTTTTCTTTTTAGGAAGGACCCATCTCTACTTACCAGGCATAGGTCCTGGAACTACAGGAGGGAAGAGCTGCATGTTTTTGGGCCCCGGGGGAAATCCGTTGGGGACTGGACCAGGCCCTGTTCCAAGCAGTCCGTGAGGAACTATAAGGAGAAGAAAGGAACTGTTAATGGAGTCCCATCGCAAAGGAGAAACAGAAAAACAGCTGCATATGAAAGAAAAAAGAAAGGAGAGAGAGAAACAGCTCTACATAACCACCAGGCTAAACCCAACCCATTAGCCACTGTACGCCTGGAATTCGAACACAAAGCTTTGGCAAGTCCTCCCTTGGATGGGCCACCTAGTCTTTTACTTAGGCCTCCATTTTAAAGTGGGGGGAAGCAGCCCTATGGCGCCTTATGCAACAGACTCCTGGGGAGGAACTGTGTGGCATATCTGGGAGGACAGCTGATGGAAACAGCGAGGCCTATTCAACATGGGGGGCAGAGGGATTAAGGTGCCAAATAAAACCAACTCACCTCCTGAAGGACCTGGTCCAGGCTGACCCTGCAAGTTACCCAGCAGGTGCTTGATTTTGTCAGAGTAATCTGGCTGCTTCAGCAGCTCTTCTGTTTTGTGATTGTTGGAGCCACCCTGCAATAAATGGGGAAGATAAGCCGTGGGATTAGAAAGGAGGTCTGCAGCCTTGGCCTACCCTGTCCCCACTGGCTACACTGGTCCTGCGTACACCTCTGCTTAGCTGGGGAGGGAGCTACTCCGGTTTTGTGCAAAGGAAGGCACCAGAAAATGGGTTTCAGGACAGAATCCCATTTATCAGCTTCTCTTCCTGGCGCAGCGTGGGATAGTCTCCTGCTCTTTTAATTTCATGAGGGAAAGAGGAGGAGGAGGAGGATTCTGGTCTCTGCACCTATTTGAAGGTGTCGGTAAGATGGGGCCAATAGTTTGGTTCAGCAGAAATTCGGCTTCTCAACTGCAAAGGAGGCAGGTGAGAAGGAGGCATGGCAGGCCAGGTCAGCTGTGGTTGGTTTTCTGCTGTTCAAAAGACTGCAACGTGGCAGTTCTAGTTACCATGATGGAGGTGAGGATCTCTTGCACGTTGATGGAGGAGTTGGGGTTGGGGCCCTGCGGGTTCTTGCCTGCCCCCATGCTGCCCATGAGGTTGGCCAGGACCGGGGGCAGCTTCGAGCCCCCAGCTCCGTCCGGAGACTGCGAGGCGGTGGTTGGGTCGAGTCTTTCCTCGTAGGTAGCCTCATCCATGGAGCATTCCTGAGAGAGGTGACAGAGGAGACAGAAGGAGTCAGCAGAGGCTGGCTGCTGGGGAGCTGGCTGCTCAAACCCAGGGAGACGGGGCGGGTGGGTGGGTGGGAGAGCCGGCTGTTCTAGCCCAGGGGAGATCAGCTGTGCTTCTGATCCAAAATATTCCCCTTCTCCAGCTTGTTTCCACTACACAGAAGGGAAACCAACACAGAGAGGGAGGGGAAATAGGCATAGAGCACAGGGTTTCTGGGGTCCCTTTCTTAAATATGCTTTCTTAGCACAGGGAACCTAGGAGTTTTTGTCTATCAAGTGTCCTGGCTCTTAAAAAAATAAAATAAAATATTGGCCTGCTGCACAGTTGCAAGACTAGCCCTGGCTATCACTCCCACTCCTCTTGTAGCCACTATTTTTTTATTTTATTTTTTACTTTCCTCTGCTCAAAGCAGGGGATTGGGAACCACCAAAGTGGGAAAGCACTTACCTCATCCAGAGGAATGAGCTTGGGCGGCACTGGCTCATAGGACTCTGGGTCAGGCTCATGAGGACTGTCGGGAACACTAGGAGAGAGAATATTGGTCTGGAATTAATACAGGGAGAGAAGAGACGGATAACACCTTGCCTAAGTGAAGATTGCTAGGCCTGAAACTAGGGAAGCCAAGAAACTTGAAATCCCTGGCCAACTCTGGACAGTTCACCTAGTGCCCTACATAATAAAGCTCCTTCTCCTGCCCCATGGGAACACTTGAGAGGGCAAGCACGGTGAGAACTGTTGAGAGCCCAGATACTGCCAAAGAAACGGGAACATAGGGCTATAATTGCCCAGGTCCTCCCCAAAATGGGACTAGCCATGGAATTGCCTCTCCCAACCATGCAACCAATTCTGTTTCTCCACTGCTGTCTTCCAGGACACATATCCTTGTTAGAGCATCGCCTATAGTCACGTCCATATTCCATCTAGTTTCCGTGTCCTATACTCAGTCTGGAAGTCATCTGCTGAAGATGCCAGGGATCTAACCCAAGGTCTCAAGTGCTCAAAATGCACACGTCAGCATGTTTGCTGGAGTTCGCCTACCTCTCTTTGGAGAGAAAGATTTCCTGCAAAATGCCTTTCTCGCGCTCAGCCTGGGTGAACTTCTCCTGGCTCCCGCTTCCCGGCTGAACCAGTGGAGAAGGCAAGTCAATGGGCTTCGGGTAGACCCAGGGGATCTTCTCCTCCATGGCATCATGACTGAGCCGACGTGCTGTCTCAAAGGCCTCGCGATCCTTCAGCATCTCTCGCTTGGCAGCTTCGCCAAAGTCTTTGATTTTGTTCACATTGACTGTGAGGACAAAGCAGACAGTAAGCCTAAAATAAGATCTGGCAAAACTCTTTTTAACAATGCAGCTAGGGACCCTCGTGAGCCAACACTGAAGGTTCATTATTGCCTTCCCACACCAACTTCTTGAAAGGAAAAACCAATCCTTTCTGTTGATCAGCACAACAGAGAAACTCCAAATTTTACTACAGCAAACAATATATGTTAGCCTAGAGGACCCTCAGTTCCTGAATATCAAAGCTTTAATTCAACAAAGAAATAAACCCTGGACATTACTGCTTGCAAAGAAACCCTTGATGAAAAACCAAGAGTGCCCAAAATAACTGTTTTCACTGCCACGTGGCCTTGTGATGTAGCCATTGCAGAAGGAATCCCTGGGCTGGGCATTGTGTTTTCGCATTCCAACTCCTTTTATTTGCACAAATAACAGAACAGGGCACTCACCTCGCTCTGTCTCATCCAATTCAAAGTAGAAATATTCCCGCAGCTTGCTTTCCTCAGGCCAGCTCACAGTCTTCTTCTTCTTGCCCTTCTTTGTCAGCTGGGTTGAGTCGACTGGGCTATCGGCTGGTTTGGAATCCAGCAATCCGCCCTGCTCAGAGGAGTCTGCAAAAGCACAACCACATGCAAGCTCAGCAACAGAGCTGCAGAGACATCGTACGCTTCAAATGCTAGGGCCAGAAGAGGCAGGGAAACCCCTAACCTGTTTCAGATCCCTTAGGCCAGTTGCCTTTTAGACACCATGCACTAGCTGCTCAGGATCTCGCTTTGAGACAGCAATTTCAAGATGGTGAAGGCTTCCTGGACAAGCTCAGCAGAGCATCGGGTAAAAAGCTCTGCTCCATGTACACACACACACACACACACACACACAGTTACACTGGATGTGCCTTCCCTCCTGCTATTCCTTACTTGTCTCCATTGGCTCAGGAACCTCCACAGCTGGTACAGGGGTGCCAGGTCTATCCACATCCATTGGCTCTGATGCAGGGGTAAGCTCTGGTGAAGCTGGCTTGGTGGCACTCATTTCTTGCACTGGCTTCCCTTCAAAGGGGCTCGACTGAGGATTGAGAAACACACCCCAAACCTCTATTTAGTTAATTGTTAACGGTAGGGGAAGCTGGGGCTTTGGCCATCAATATACATACTGATATATCCACCCCCATCGTTCATGCCTGGACGCTGAGGTCCAGCTCTGAGGGCCTTCTGGCGGTTCCCTCACTATGAGAAGTGAAGCTACAGGGAACCAGGCAGAGGGCCTTCTCGGTAGTGGCGCCCGCCCTGTGGAACACCCTCCCGTCAGATGTCAAGGAGATAAACAACTATCTGACTTTTAGAAGACATCTGACGGGTGCCCTGTTTAGGGAAGTTTTTAATGCTTGATGGCGTTTTTAACATTCTGTTGGGAGCTGCCCAGTGTGGCTGGGGAAACCTGGCCAGAGGGGCAAAGTATAAATAAATTATTATTATTATTATTATTATTATTATTATTATTATTATTATTATTATTAACAGGCTCCCCTCACCTTTGCTGCAGTTGGAGACAAAACTTTCTTTTTCTTCTTGATCTTGATCCCTGGGACAGGGGCAGAGTTTAGGGCATCCAAAAAGCCCAAACCTTCCATAGCTGGGGATGAATGGAGAAAAACGGGTTGAAAGCAATTCTGTAATCAAAGTCCCTCATCAGTGCAATCCTGAGCGTGTTTAGTCATAAGATGCCCCACCGTGCTCAGTGGGAGCTACTCCCAAGCAAGCATGGCAAGGTCTGCAGCCTCAGAAACATTCAGCAGCCACTACAGCCTCACTCATGAGGAAGGTCAGAGCACTGGTATTCTAGCTGCCTCTATAGTGCATGTTACTCCATAGGTCATTTTCTACCTGGGACAAGCCTTCTGGGTAAGACACAATGGTGTGAACAACCACTCAAAAAACAAAAATCAGAGAAGCTTACGTTGTGCGGGGATGATCTTGACTTTAATCTCTTTGGTAGTGTTAGGGGTGGTATTGAGGGGCTTGTATTTCTTCTCAGCAGGTGGGTTTTCTGCAATGGGAGTAGATGTGCTGCAGGAAGAAAAGGCACACAGTCAGTTAAAAGAGGAGGGGGCACTAGGAAGGTCCCCATCAGTTTCGGGAGTTTTTATCTCTTGTAGTTCACTTGACACAAATTGCATACTTTGCTCGTCTAATGAACGTCCCTGTTGTTGTTATTTATCCAATTTATAGCCCTCCCTTTTATCAGAAGATCCCAGGGCAGTGTGAACCCAGATTCTGCCCTATCACTATTCCAAACTTCCTTGCTACAGCATATCTAAAAACCGGTGAACAGAATGGCTTGAGCCACTTTCTCCCACTATTACAGCTCATTCACTACAGATAACAAACAAGAGGCCTCCTGTCACCATCAACTCCCGCCTCCTGAAAGAGTTGACGTTACAACTTAGGAAAGTGCTGGCTCAACAGGAATAATCAAAGCTTTCCCAACGCTGGGTCAAAACCCTCCAACCAACAAGTAGTTAAGAGCAATGAGATGAAGTCATCATTAGGATCCAAGGACTTACTTCTGTCTCTTCAGTGGTATTGGCTTCAAGTTGTATTTGTCCGAGGTTACTGCAGCACTGACAGTTTTCTTTACGGGAAGGAGGGATGGAGTCTCCATTTCCAGCCCTGCAAGTTAATGGCAACATTCAGTGTCATAACTGTTTCCAACAACAACTGCAATGATCCCAGAATAGGCTCTGCAAGTGTGGACTGCCTGCCTATCCAAGACTGTAAGCCAGCTGTTTCTAGAATGTAATTTTGCTCAAAAACCTATTATTTTGTTGGCTACATTTATATCCCACCTTTGCTTCCAAGGAGCTCAGAGTTGCATACACAGCTCTCCCCACCACCACCCTCATTTTATCCTCACATTTTATCCTCTGCGGGCTGGGGCTAAGCTGAGAGGCTGCGAATGGCCCAAGGTGACCTTGTGAGCTCCACAGTTGAGTTGGGATTTGAACTCTGCTCTCCCAGGATCCTAGTCCAACTCTTAAATGCTACACCATAATGGCTCATTAAGCATGACTATGCCAGCACTTACCAGTGGAACGGAACTTAGCATGGCTGGGTGCTGTAGTGCGGAGAGATTTTGGCTTTTCTTTCTTCTTCTCAGGGGTCTCTTCAGGCTTGGTTTCTGATTTGGCCTCCTGAGGCTTTTCCGGAACGGGTGCTTTGCCTTTATTCTCCTCCTTCCGCTTTTTCTTGTCTCGCTCTGCAAGGAAGAATGAAGGTCAGAAGGGTTAAGGTCGGAATACTTCCTGGCCCTTTCGGGATGTAGCTAAGGGAGATTTCATCACTGTTTGTACCTACTTTAAACAATGTGTGCATATACCAATCTCTTTGGTCTAATTCAGTGTTTCCCAAACTTGAATCTCCAGCTGTTTTCAGACTACAATTCCCATCATCCCTGACCACTGGTCTTGCTGGCTAGGAATGATGGGAGTTGTAGTCCAAAAACATCTGGAGACCCGAGTTTGGGAAACACTTGTTCTTAGTTCTGAAGGGTGAGACCGGTTAAGAGCCAGATTTGGCTATTTCAAACTTAACCTGAGCATCTGTGAGACAGCACAGAGTCACTCACCTGTAGGCTGGGAGCTACTCTGGGAACGGATGACACCCATCCAGTCGCTGACCAGTATTGAAGCCAGTCTGCGAAGCTCTGGAAAGGAGAGAGACATAAGCACCAAATGAGCTGCTGGAATATAGTGATAACCAATGTAAGAGGGCATGTGTCAGAATTCTGCAAGTGTCCAGAGAACAGGTTTTTACCTTCATCCTCACTTGTCTTGCTGAGCTGCTTGACCAGCTTGGCAGTATTGTTCTGAAATAGAAAGGGTGGGAGGAAAAAATAGGAGGTTATCACATCAAGCAAAACACCAGGCTGAAACAATGCGTGCCAGGTTGCTGTACTACTGCACCCAGGGGGTACTGGCTTTGGGAAAGGCGTGTGATCCCGAGAAAAAGGCCAAACCCTCCTGGCCCACCCACCTTGCCGCGGGGCATTTCTGCTGCCCTGAAACCCAAGGGCAAGGGTGAAGAGCAACGTCCAAAGCTGTTTCATTGACTAACTTGTTTCAGATGATCCACAGTAAGGGGTAAGTGCTGCAGGGTGAGCAGGATCTGCTGCAGGAGGGGCACGTTATTCGCTGCTTTTGAGCTGGTCAGCCATGTGTTGAGAAGCTTGTAGCCACCAACCTTGATGAATCTGCAGAAAGAGGGGAACACACTTTGTTGAGATAAGTGCTTTGCTCACCGTTCCTAGATGGTTGCAATGAGTGCCTAGGATTTGTAAGACTAACTGGGAGGCGGATAGACAGGCAAAAGCAAAGCAGGGATATGAATATCCTGAATGCAAGTGGGCTCACCCTGCTAACTATTATTATTTATTTAAGTATTATTCAGTTATTTATTTATTTATTAATATTCATGTATCATCAAGACCACAAGATGGGTTAAAACATAAAACGCAAAATGCATAAAGTAAAGTGAGTGACTGGACAATTCAGTGGCATCCGTAATTATAGAAAGCACATTCCTTTTGCTGGAGGTGGCGACACGAGTCAGAAGTCCACCCCAGCCCCTTTCCTAGACTTAATCCACAGAACTCCCCCTCTGCCTCTGGAACTAGCAGACCAAATTCTATTCATCAGAAACATTCAAAAGTCCTTACTTTGCGAGTATGTCTTGTGTTCTGGTCTGCAACAAGATGTTCAGATAGATGCAGCGACTGACCATCTTCTGGGCATCTTTCATCAAGCTAAAATTGGAGAAAAGGGAAATATTAACTACTACTGCAAGCAGGCCATCCAGAAGATGAGACTGTGTATAGTCACCAGATAATATTTGTAAGGGAGCTTTTTCAGTGGGGTGGGGTGACACACACACAGATACATTTGTTGAGAGAAGGGAATTCAAATTCTGTCAATTCCAGCTCACCCAGTTAAGTTGACCTAGTTTTCAGAATTATATGCAAGGTCAGGCTTCCTCAACCTCAGCCCTCCAGATGTTTTTGAGACTACAATTCCCAGCATCCCTGACCACTGGTCCTGCTAGCTAGGGATGGTGGGAGTTGTAGTCCCAAAACATCTGGAGGGCCGAGTTTGGGGATGCCTGCCATAGCTGAACAGCTGTAAACTATGCTGGAGGGTTCTTACACCGCATGTGCAACGTAAGGTTTTAGTAAGCCATCACTTTTTGGGAGTCACAACAAGCCTTTCAATTATACCCTTAACACTAAAAACCTACTTGAAAATTTTAGTGATTCCTTCGTGTGTTTTGACTTCTCCATCTTTGCCAAGGAAACAGTCCAGTCCTTTCAGGAGTTCCTTTGGGTCTATCGGTCTGGAACCCATGGCTGGAAATTCTGATAAAATACAGGAGAAAAGGAGCGTACTACAGTTAGTTCTAACTCCTCAAAACAGTTAAAAACTACACCTTCCCTTTGCAAAAAAAAAAAAGTGAGAAAATTTCAGGGGGTAGCTTTCAATTCTAGTAAGTGCAAAGTATTATCATGTTTCCTCTTTAGATAAAGTTCTCAGGAGTCAATGTACAGTGCAGAGAAAGGATCAAGATTTGCACTGAAGAGTTATCCTATTCTTTGAGCCAACAAGCAGACTCCTCAATCACATAAACTTTGGAAAATAAAAAGGAGCAGTAAGCAAAGAGATGGTGAAAGACAGTGAGAAAGAGTGAAGAAATGCTATCCTCTGCACTGATAATTTGTTTGCCATTTTGTTGATCACCATGACCTTTGAACAAGTGTTGGTGAAATATGCAGGCCATTACAAGATATTTTGTTTCCAACTGGAACCAGTATTTTTTAAAAAATGAACATTTAGTGTTTTGCCACATGCAGTCCAAGTATCATATATTTCAGTCACAACAAATGTCTTTCTACCTAACGTTCTGAGAGTTCTTCCCTACTAATATCGTAAGATTTTTTGACTTTTATGAATTTCATAGCACAACCCTGCGCAAGTTTACAGTTCAGTGGGGCATACTCTCAGGCACACAGGAGCACAACTAAAGTTTCTCCTCTCTTATCTTTAAGGCAGGATTATTCATACTGGAATATGTAAGCCTGACTCTAAAAAGAACACTGTAAATAATTCAGTGAGATATAGCCAGGCTAAAATATAAAACTTCACAAGAAGTGTGAGAGCCAATATACCAGGATCTCGTTTTATTGGTGGCAACATTTCTGACATCCACTCTCACTGCTAAGTATTTGTTTTACAGGAATACAGCACACAGAAGAGCACGCCCATTTAAAATGGGCAAATGCACTGAATGAGCATTTACAACAGTTGCTTAGATCCAATTATTTCACTGGGTCACATAAAGGCTTCTTGGACCTAGCAGCTAGCAATTGTCCATTGTCTCATATATCAGGAAACAGCCAAGCAAGATCCAAGGGCCCTCTCTCTTGTTCCTGCACTGCCATTATTGTAAAAGGAGTAGCAACCTCCTTTTATTACACTAGCACCTTCAGACGTACATTCAACTCTCATTAACCCACAGCACTTCTATTGCCACGAGTAGCAAAATCAGGCACTCATAGGTGTTTTTCCAAGTTTTTGGAAAGGTCCTATATTCCATGGAGGTCATCAGCCAAGTGCACAACCCCTTTCCTGAGGAAAGGGCTCATAAAGTTGCTATGCTCAGAAAGCGGTGTTCCAATGGTATATTCTGCGCGAGTCAAGAGTTGAAGCTGTGTGGTTAAAAGCCTATGGCCATATGCATTTCTACGCTGCCAACACTAAAAGGGGGTTGTCAGTGGATGTGCAAGCTTTATGGTAAAAGCTACCTGAAGAGGTTCATGAGTCATGCTCTTTCACTGGCAACTTCCCCTAACGCTTAATGTACTTCTCAACTTTCATGGCCAGTCAAGTTATACTATATAGCTGCTAATTGTCAAGGCCCCGAAGCACAGGGCAGTGCCTGGTCATGGGTAGCAATTGAGCTAAATTGTAGCAAGGGATGCCAATTTAGTTTAAATCTGATTCAGTGCATGGTTGTCTCTCATGAGCACACATTATGGGTGGCAGCTGGTTTGAGACTGTGCAGTACTCCAGCTGTGCCCCCTGCAATTAAACCAAGAGCAGCTGATGTGTTTACAGCTAACTTCTGGTAGCCAACGTAGGAACTTGCTGGTAAAAATCATGCCCGAGTCAAGACCGTCTCTTCCTCACATCATGGTTTATTAGTCTCTGAAAGAATACCATGTATGATTGACCAACACAAATCTTAGAGAGGCAGTGAGATGCCAATTTCATGTTAAGTTTTGGGGCTTCCCGATTTTCTATCTTCTTTGCAAGGACAGCTAGTTGCATCAAGAGGTGTGCTAGCTATTGAAATTGTTCAAAGAGGTAGCCTGTAGCAACCTGCTACGCATCTTTCTACTGGATCAGGCTCAGATGCCAATCTGAAACAGGGTTGCATCTATGTAAATGTCAGTAATGGCAATGCACTATGCGTTCTGAAGCACCTTAAATCCTTGCAAGTTTGATGCAGTAGCAACTGTCTGCGTTGAAAAATGTACTCTCCAATTCAAGATGGCTGTAGCATATTAATATATGTAGCTGCCTGGAAGACTAAAACTAACTTTGTGTTCACTCTCAATGTGAAAATGGACTGGTGACTCGAGTTGCCTTCTGTGGAGGCATTATCTCCCAGCAAGTGTGGTTTCAAGTTGTTGTTTTTTTAAATACAGGACTAGACTACAAAATCCAGATCTTCTCATAGCCCTGCTTTTTTTCAATGACTGAGATTTCCCCCCTAAATCAATAGGGTCCAGGAGAGGTCCTACATTGTTCTAAATCCTTGAATTTGGTTATTTTAAAAAGTGAGTCCACTGTTGGTGATAATCAATAGGTTATTATGCACTCATATGATGGAAAATTAAATCCAAGGACAGCTGGGCAACTGAGCGGGAGATTGGAAGGTGTTACCAGCTTGTGGTTGCTTGAAGATCTTTTTGCGTGGCTTCAGTCCAGTTCTGAAGCGTTTGCATTCAAGGTCCATGTTTGTGAATTCACCCTGAAGTGGATAGGCCAAATGACAAAGTGGGCTTTGGAGACTGAACTCCCCCTTTCACCCCACAATATGGCCTTTCACATGCAAGGCAGCAATACACTGGTGACGAAGACTTGCACGGATGATGCTTGGGCTCAGCCTGCTGTGGCGGTGAAGAGAGGACTTCAGTCTCCAGAGCTGTCAATCTGGCAATTTCCAGCACTACATTCCCAGGAGAAATTCAAAAAATATGCATGTTACTTATGTACAATTCCAGCAACTTCAGTCTGCCCAACCTCCCTAGCCTTGCAAGCAGTGGCACGCTGAGAACACCTACATCTGCAATGTGGAGAACTGAGGTAGTAAGTTTAACTAGTTGGTGTTCCACGCCTGTGTTTGAGTGTCTCTCCTTTTGTTGCCATTCGATCCGCTACAAAGATGGACTATAATTTAAAGTATCAATGTGCGCTACAAACCTTGTGAGACTGATAATTCTATAGAACAGTCCATTCTCAACTTTCCAGGCTCCATAGCTATGGGTTTGTGACTATGTTCCCCACATCCATTTCATGCATGAATTTAGGTGTATTAGTAAAGTAATTAGATGTAAAGTACATTGGACATTAGATGTAAAGTAATGCAATGCAAGTAATTTTAAGTCCCCTAAGGAGCAGTACGACACTGACCTTAATCAGGGTTTACTGGACTCCAGGATAAAGCGCCACATTTATGAGAAAGCCCTGTGACACTTCAGAAAAAATAGCACATATGTATTATGGCACAAGCTTTCATGAGCTAGCGCCTCCTTATTTCTGATAAAATTGGCTCTAGGTTCTTAAGTTTATGCCACGACACTTTGAAGATATCACAGGTCCCGTTTGCTGAGCTTTCAGCTGCTATGAATTACATCCCCACCCATAAAGAACATTAATCTAAGTTCCCCCCTTCAAAAAAGATGTCATTTCCCTGCATATGCACAAAGCTACAGTATTAGGATTGCAAATGCCATATAATTATTTTTGTACAGAAGCTGCCCCACAGAATACTGCTGACAGATTAAGAGTCAATACTCTGAAAAGTAATCCGTGTTAGATGACTTGAAAGAAGTTTTCAAAGCAACACGTCCTGTAATAGAATCCTGCAAGGATTATGGACAAATTACTAATGGAGGGATTAGAGAGGCAAATTAGAGAGGCTGGGGTACATGTACTTACTGTAAATTTAAAAAGCTAGAGTAGGGAATATGAATGGCAGCAAACTACTTTAACAGCTTAGAAACAAGTTGAAATCCTTCATATGCTCCAAGGTACATAGTTAGATTCTGAAAAGGAACGCTATGAAAATGGCAATGTGTTTGATTTCAAGATATAATTTTAGCAGAATTATTCTTATTTCTAATTATGACTCACAGCTCTCAATCTCATACTGCCAGCTTTTTCTCTGCAGCTCTGACCCTCTCCTCTACTACACAGCTGTAAAACAATAACCTATTTGACCAAGACGTTGCTATAACATCTCAACAAACTGAAGAATTAAGAGTTTCGCAGTCATTCCAGGTGTATCACACAGGATTAGTAAAGATACATTCAAAATCCATGCTCATCATGAAGTTTCCATTCTCTGTACAGTAACTATGCATGTAACACTTCAACTCTGCAGAACTTGTTCCCAAGCAAACAGGCTGCACAAAGCCATACAGAAGTTAACGGTACTACTACTAATGGGGGTGGGGGCGAATGCTGTTTCATTTGTGAATGTGGATACAGCAATACCCATTCTTTTCTTAGCACATTAGGATTGTTTTAACTGTTTGACAGTGTCAATTATACAGAGCTGGTTTTGCTATGAAGCCAAAAACTGGTCAACATTCATCCTCCATTAGAAAAACTAGTTAACTGACCATGCTAAAATTTTGAACATACAGTGGACGCGCGGGTTGCGAACGTGATCCATACGGGAGGCACGTTCACAACCCGCAGTGCCGCGTCTGTGCACACGCAGGTTGCGATTCGCCGCTTCTGTGCATGTGCCGAAACCTGGAAGTAACCCGTTCCGGTACTTCTGGGTTTGGCGCGGTGTGCAACCCGAAAATACGCAACCTGAAGCGTCTGTAACCCAAGGTATGACTGTATTGAAATGTGACATGCAATTCAGAAAAATAAGGGCCATGTCAGATCCTGGCAAGTCGACAACAGTATACTACGATAATCTTCCTGTAGCTGACTAAACCTCAAATATATGCTATATTTCCCAATAAGGCACACAGGGGAAGATTTTAGGGCCTGTACTCATTAAGATGCACATAAATCCAACCCTCGTCACCTTACCAGAAATGGCAACTGTGCTTGTCTCCAGTCTATACAGTTCTAGTATTTGCAAACAGGGACACGATTTTACTACAACTTGGCGCAAGAGCTACTACGTAGTGCCCAAGCAAACAAATCCAGTGTGAAACACAGTTGGCATTTTAAATATTTTTCTTCCAAATTAGAGGTAACATATTCCAACTACTAACCACAAAAATACCCCCCCTCCAAAATAAATACGAATAAAGGGCCATTTAGGATCAAAGCCTTCATTTCGTTTTTAAAAAACCTTGAAAGGGTAAGCCGTCTTTTCAAAGAGCAGACTGAAAACATAGGAATTCAATCAAACTCTGTCTTATTTAAGACTCAGAACACCATTCGGAACAAATTCTAAACACATCTGCACTCAGTCATGTCACTCCTATTTTGAAAAACAAAAAAAGGCAAAAAATAGTAAAATGCCAGATGAACATAAAAAAGGGAAGTCTCAGCATTCATTCCTTAACAGTTAGCACAACTACTTTTCACACTTAGAAAATGCTTCCAGAGGCAGATATAACACTAGACAGTTAAATGTACTGGTTCCTTGATCATATACAAACCTTTTTGAAATTAAACATTATGCCACTTTCATAGCGTATATCAAAGGTCAAAAAGGGGGAAAAAATTGCAAGGTAATTTGTTTTTCAAAAATAGATATCTGACACCTCTGTAATTTAAGGTGTTAGCAAAAACTCAACTTGCAATAAAAACACTGTAGCATGTTGTACCTTCGCTAAAGAGAACACATTTTTTATTAGGACAACTGTGAATTAATGCTTAAATGTTTCATCCATGTTCATACATTGTGTAAAGTTAAAAATTATCAACTTCCACCCTACTTCTAAACCAAAAGCACAGATTTGGAAAATAAATTATGCAAGGAACCTCAAGCAGTTCCTCACAAGGCACTCCTGTAAGAATGCCTTGTGTCAACTGCTGCCATACAAGCAAGAAGCAAGCCAATCACTCAAAGAGTTACTTGCTCCCATTGTATTACTTTGCTATCTTGCACAGACTCCTGTCAATCTTTTTACAAAAACACTACAGAATTTGGGCTTGCTGAACCATAAGTAACATGTAGGCTGTACTATAGAAGGCCAAAAACTGGACGGAGAACCAACTAGGAAGATACAGGCGATACTGGAACAACAAGCTAAGCAGGTCTACTCATCTATTCAGCATTATCCTCTCCCAAATGCTCCAATTGTCCTGAAAACAAGTTCTCCAGGATTGGACTCCATGGGGAGAGTCATTTGATACTTACAGTTTTAGAGAATGGACTCGGGATTTTAATCCAATTAAGACATCTTCATATCCTACAATTCTATTAATATATGTTAGCAAAGTGTCTTAAATAAATGTGTTCCCAAGGGAATTACTGAAGTGACAGTTGCTTATTGCAAGTTTTCAGATTACCCCTCACTCCCACATAAATGTCTGCTTCATTTTCTTTGAAAGGTACTCTGTTCACTACGGTAGTGTGCTGAATTTCCACTCTAGCAAATATGGGGAAACTGATCTGTAGCAGACAAGCAATTCCACTTGAGGTCAGCATTTCAAAAGTGCGAAATTCAAAAAGCCAGTTTTCATTTTAACTTAGACGTAGCAAAACCACCTAGCTTGAGGCTTACTGACTTTTCTAAGCAACGAAGTTCATGGCATCCAACTGATCTTTCTTTTTATGTTAGCTCCTGAATTAATGTCACAGGTTTTCAGATGGAGCCAAGATTTGAGAGGAACGTTAAATGCTGCAATCCTGGATAGACTTGAAAGTAAACCTCACTGTTGAGAGGATTTGCTTCCAAATAGGTCTTGTTAAATTCAAGCTGCATGGCTGTTGCTGCAGAGACTGCAGTCCTGCGACACCTTTCAGACCAATTTATGGCATTATGTTAAACGCCAATAAATTTCCTAAAAAGAACGGACAAATTGCCATAACTACTACGGGAAATGTTAATTACTCAGGTTTCTAGTTTGCACCAAGCTTAATTACACTTACATGGAAATTGGCCCCACTGAAATTTCCAGTTAAGAATGATTTTCTCAAAAGGGAATACCTTTTCCCTCACAAAGTGTGCAGGAAGCAAGGGGCCAGACTACATGTACTACTGTCCATCAAATTTAGGTCAAGGTTCTAACTTAGTCCATGTTTCCTTCGGCAGCAGTTAAGAGATGAAGAAAAAGAATGCCAGACTTGTGGGGAAATTACTAAGGAAGAGCCAACTTTTCAGACTGTTGTTTTTACACTATGCACACGCAGGATCTAAACCAGCTTGTCCCAAAGTCTTGTGACATTTCATTGCCTCACCAGCTCACTGGCTGACCTAATAATGTAGGTATAACATTTGGCAGAGAAGCTAAGCCATAAGGAAACAGGCCAAGACTTCTGAAGCCTGTGGCACCACTAGTCTTTATAATGCTTAACTGGGCTGCAGCTCTTTTGCCAGGCTTCCAGAATTGAAATTTCAGAATACCAAGCCAACAAAGATTCTAAAGCATTGTTTTTCCTTAAGAGGGAATCCTTCAAACAATGGATTTAAGGGGAGTCTTACGCCACACTACTTGCCTTACTTTTACGAGTTTGGGTAAATTCCTAGGTAAGCCATTGTGCTTCCAGAAAGGCTGCTACTCACACCAATACTTTGCTTATCTTAAAACTGAATTCCTTAACTTTTAAAATAGAATTTTAGCAGTTCAACGACACTGCTAGTTTTTATTATAACTTTTAAGCTCACACTGTATTGGAATTATCACTGATGTGTCTTTACTGAACCAATATGAACATCTGCTGTTGTGCTTTAAGGATCTAAAGCCTATTAGGAACTATTATTGATGCACCAATGCTGCTAGTTATCCCATAACTGTTGTGGACAATATGTTTTATTCTCCTAAGATCACGTCACCTCTAATGGAGCGTATCAGTTTTGAAATTTAAAGGCCCACTTAATCTGTGCATGATCTGAACATTACCCAATATCTGCATTTTGAGATGAAATTGTCTTCTGCAAAGTTTACTTTTAAGAAGCTTGTATTATATAAGCTTACCTCATTCTACTCCCCACTCCCAAACACAAGTTAACCTGACAATAGGTGTCTTTCTTAATAGGGCACTTTGAAATATTCTTCAACGAGAAATGACAAGTGCCTCAGTGCTATAAAGACTTCTAGCCAGAAGAGTGTCATTTGTTCTTTCGGGGAGGGGAGTGTTACAATATGAAATGCTACCACCGGAGGTGTAGATGGAGGCATTTAAATTCTGCTTTGTGAAACATTCCCCACAGAAAGTAAAGGATCCAGTGCTTAATGGGGGGAAGTCACAAGGGCAGCATCTCTAAAATGCTCTTTGATGTTCATGCAGACCCATTTTAAAAATCCAGATTCCGCCTGTTTTAAGGAATTAACCAACTTAAACATTAGTGTCCTAAGCAGATTGGCAAACATTTAACACCCTTAACAGCCTGCATGCATCAGTAGGTGTCACTTCATGGCGCTGACAATGGAAGAGAACAGCAGCAAAAAAATAAAAATAAAACAAAGTGGTCTGGAACAGAAATGAAGGTTGTGAAATGTAATTAATACCAGAAAGATTTTGCTTACCAGGTGGAATTGTGGCCGTTCCCCTCCCTTTGATGAGGTAATACAAGTGCTGGATTCCCATTTTTCCTAATGATAACTTCTTTCCTAGTACATTGTACAGGAACTGTGGAATGTGGCAAATTAAGACAAAACTTACCCCCTCCCCCAGCTGTGTGCATGTGGCCGGAGAAAATGCAGACACCCCCCCTTTTATAACTTTTCTAGCAAGTGTCATTGACACTCACAAAAGATTTGGGGTCCAGTGGTAGCATTTCATCTCAGCAATTAATTTGTCTGAACATGCTTTCCCAATCAAGCCCACCCTCAAAGAAACCTAGAGATGAAAAAAGGGAAGGGGAAAAGAGAGGGAAAAGACACAAAACAGTTCGCCTGCCTGATACTAAACATAAGCACTTGACAAAAATTTCCTAATACAAGTACAGCAGACAGACATGGGAGAAATAACTGAAATCCAAAGCTCATGTGATGTTGCAACCTAAAAAAACACATTGTGGATTTATGATCATACTTTGCACTTATCAAGCTGTATCTAAAGATCTCCTCCTATATATGAAGTGGGAGTGGAATTTCATTAGATCGGTTTTTTTGAAAGGTGATGAAGGGGAAGGTTAAGGCGTTCTCCCCTCCCCCATCATCTCTCCTTCCTCCATTTCATGTCTGCTTGCTTGGGGCGCCAAACACAAGCTATTCAGGGGGAGGAGTTTACTACAAGCTGCTTACATCAGCTCCCTTGCCCAGCAAGCCTTGTGGGTTCTTGTACATGAGGAAGGAAAGAGGCAGCGACGCCATTTTAGAAGCACAGGCAATTAGGAAAAAAAGCAAGAGGCTTTAGAATCTATTAAGAGGAAACTATAGCAATACAATCCCCACCATATACACAATTTGTAGCATATTATGTCAGTTCTATAGACTAGAACCTATTTAACATACACAGTTGGGCGGGGGGGGGGGGGGGGAGAAAGGAATTTGTCCGCGAGTGCCGGAGATTCAAAGAACCTCCTATTATTCACTACTATAGGGTTAACTCCACTCCCCCCCTTCTTTTACCCTCCACTTGGGAGGTAGAAAATGGCATTAGAATGGAAAGGTCCTGTAAAGGAAATATACAATGCTGCTTGTCAGGGACAAAAGATAAAATAGCACCGCCATATTGCAGCAAGGGGAAATAAATAGGATGAACATTTTAAAAACATTAGACCTCATTTGAGTCCGAGAAAACTCTTAATTGGCTTTTTTTTAAAAAAAAATTGAGTGGTTTAAAACAATTTTCCCATCATGTTGCAATCTTTATTTTTAGATTGCTAGTTATTTTTTGCAGCATTACATACTTACATATACATTATAAAACCTTCCAAGATTATTTTTTTTAAAAAAAAACCCCACAACCCCCATTTTAACATTGACAAATTTAGAAATACTGACCCTGTATTTTAAACTGTCTAACTACTGGCTAGAACAAAGTTATTGCTTTCTTCATCCCTTCGCCTCTTACCCTGCAATCTTTATGTACAGATTGCTTATTTAGCTCCATTTCTACGTCTCCCACACAAAGAAGTAGTACTTTATGGCTCAGTCACCACCATCTATTATGTGGGAGCTCATTAACCCTTGACAAGTCCTGGAGATGATGGATTATCTAAGAGACCATCATGCTCCTTATAAATATGCATTTTAGGTGACAAAATGCCCGAGTCTTAAGGGTTAACACCTCAAACAAAACCCACTTCCCCTCCATTTTTTTTGTCTTTTCTTCGTGCCATTAGCTCACTTCGACACGGACCAATTTTCTTTTGGTCAGTTGGTTGAAAATGCGACACTTACTATCCAATTAATTTTCTCGTCGACAGCGCCTCAAGGTTTAGCTTTTTTTTTTTGGATTAAGCTGTGTTTTTAAAGAAAAAAATAATATTTGGTTTTCATTTTTAAAAAATATAGCAACTTTTTGGACGGTCAATAAATAACAAAAAGTTGCCTATTAAAAAAATCAGGGAAAGTTGTTGCTAAATATTAATTTTGTTTTTTTTATGTTTTTTAGTGGCGGTTCTCCTTCAAGGTCACAAAGAATTTCATCAGCTTCCCAATACAGACGATCTGAAATGTAGCTGGCTTTTTTAGTGTCGTCTCAGAGGCTCAAGACTGTGGGGGTATTTTTCTCTTTGTTTCGCGGAGCAAGTTCGACGGTGGTGTCCCAAACCAAACCTATAACAAGAAAAAAGAAAAAAAATCACAAAGTTAAGCTTAAGAATTTAAACTCAGAGGGGGAGAAAAAGCAAGCAATAAAACCGAACTGTTACGTAACAACAAGCCTTTGTTAAGGAGAGGAAGCCGCGACGATCATTGGGGCGGGCGAGCGGGCGGGGGGGGGGCGAAGAAAATATTTTTTTTCCCTTTTCAAGGGAAGACGTCCCTTTAAAATTAAGTTGCTCGGTTTTAAATAGGAAATATTTCCTTTGGGGAGAATTCAGCTAAGAACAGTCTTGAAAGGACAATTTACCTCCAGGTACAGCCAATCAAATAATTTACTAAAAATCGCCAATTAAGACGCATTCTGGGAAGGGGGGAAATAAAAATAACCCTAACGTAATGCCCCTTTGTCCCCACCCTAGCCGTTCCCCACAATAACGTTCCGAGATACACCGTACTTACCTTTTAACAGACCCCAGAATGGCCGACCAGGGCGCGCGCGGAGGCTTTTATATGAGGCCACTCCCTCTCCCCAACTCCCCCCTCCCATCGTCGCGCGATGCGGTAAAGAACAAAGGCGAGAGCGCGCGCCGCCGCCCCACCCCGACACAGTTGCCCGGCCAAATCCGAATCAAAATTTACTTCAAAGCACATCACCTGAATCGCATTTTGAAATCCAATCGGACTAACTGAGCCGAAATAAAAAATTCCGCCCGTGAAGGTTGTGGCGCAGTTAGTAGAACACGAATACGCATGCGCGATCCGTTGCCAGACCCGCGACGTGTGCGCGCTCGCGCGCGGCCTCCGCCCTAGTTTCCGTGGGGGGCAGGGAAGGTGAGTGCGAGACGGCGTCACAAACCGAGCATGCGCCTAGCTCGGTGGTTGACGGCGAGTACCGAACTCGGCACAATGGTCAACCATTGTGCTCATGCGCAGTGAAGAAGCTCTCTCGGGGGCCCTGGGTTCGTTCGGCGGGTTGTGGCGCAGTGTTTTATTGTGGGGAGCGTTGTGCGCGTGCGCGAGACTGGGCTGAACGGGGGGAAGGCCGCGTCATAGCAAAACGCGAATTTAAATAAATTTCCATTTTGTTTGTTTTTTTTGTCGTAGGCTTTTATATGTGAATAAATACCGGAGGCTGGTGGGGAATAAAAAAAATTAACCATGGGCCCAAAGCTGTCGATGCCCCAAGGGCACCACGTTCAAGGTCACCTTGAGGAAGGAGCGCTATGGCGCATGCGCAGCGAAACCTCTGGACTCCAAGATGGCGGCCTCCAGTTGTGCCATGCTGCTCAGCAGGAGCTTGGGCTGCTTGGTGGCTCGCACAGTGCTTAGGAGGCCTCTCTGGGCGCAGGTGAGGAGCCTTTTATGTTTCACCGGGGACCTCGCCTACAACTGGAAGTATTCGTTTTACTATGCGGGGATAGAGGCTTCCGCAGAAACAAAGTGGTTTCTCTTTGTGCTCGTACTAAATTCGGCTAATTCTGTTTCCTTCTCCTTACTTGCCCTTCTCTAATTCTGCATCGTTGTTTCTTTTACCTGACAAGAAACCTTGCGCGTTTTTAGGGCTTTAAATGACGGGGCTCTTCCTCTTCTTTCCGCTGCAGAAAGCGGGATGCCTGTATCCATGGTTACATCGCTGTGTTTATGTAGGCATTGTAAACCATCCATTTATCTATTCAGAAAAAAAAAAATCTTAAACTACTGTTTCTGTATTAAATGTCCGCTACGGCTTTGTAACTGAAATGGAATGCGGTTTTGGACTTGGGAAGCATGGATGTAAATTCTGTATTACAGGCTGTGATTCTTACTTTACAATGTTCCGGTCTTTGTCCGGAAGAGATTATAATCTAAAGTACCATATCAGAATATAATTAATTACCGGTAATTGGTGGTGCCCGCATGTTAGTGTGTTAATTCACCTTTATCCTTTGCTAAGAGCATGAGCCAGTTAATGACAAAACAGCACAATCGTATCTATGCTGTAATAGGAATTTTATGGTCTTAGATATATGGTAATGTTCATAACTGTACCAACCAAGCACATACATAGATCAGCACAGGAAGGCCAACCTGGAACCATTTTGATTCCTAAACTGACCAAATGTTTTCTCTGCAAGGTCAAAGTGGAAAAACCTCCCCATTGTCTTTTCCTTCACAAATCCTGTCTTAAGGGTGTTTGAATAAGGTGTGAGCCTGTGACATGGCCAGGAACTAAGTATTTATCATTACAGAAGACTGGCCAGGCTACTCAGGAAATCCAATCAAGTAACCTGCTAGACAGGAGATAAACAACAACAGGAGAAAAACAATATTAAAATTTCTGTGATATACGTATGATGTTTCTGGGGATGGTCTTGATCTACAGGATGGGAATTTCAAAAGTCTTTATAAGGCTCTGCACACCATTTTTCTGGGTCCTCCTTTCCTGCGTGTGAGGGGAGCACCCTGTTGCAACAGATCAATAAAGATCAGGCTTACTAGCTGCTTTGCTTCTCAATATTCTCTGGTTGGCCGCTGTTATTTTCTCCTACCAATAGGGAACCTATGTAAGGACTCTATATGGGCTCTTGGATACCCCATAAGGGAAAAGGGCAATTTTTTATTTACAACAATGCCTACTCAAATGAAAGCCTTGTTGAAGTCAATGGGGCTTACTCTCAAGTAAGGCAGGGTAAGAATTGCAGCCTGATTTAATTAATTGCTAAATTCATAGCCAGTTCTAGTCTCTTTTATATAGCTTTAATAGAGGACAAATTATTTATTAAATTTATTAGAGGATAAATAAGCTAAATCTATGTTAGCCTCTCCATGTTTCTTCATTTTATTTACGCAGAGAAAGCTCACCCTGCTGCTCTTCATCTGAAAAGCCCGCCCCATCCTTCCTACAGCCAATCAAAACAAGACATTCCCTCCCATAAGCTTTCAGTCTAAAAAGGAGAAGGGTGGGGGAGAAAGCAAAATATACCAATTCTTTAAAGTGTAACAATAGCTATTTCTAATAGGCTTGTTCATACATTACAGTGGACACAGGTGCAAGCTATCGCTGCACACATACAAGTGTGATACACTTGGTGATTTGTACAGCTCAACTATTGTGTACACTGCTTGATGGAGGAGAGAGAGCATGCAAGCTCACTTTCATTCTTTTAACTATGGTTAACAGACAGGAGAACTATGTCTTCTCTGTCCCATAATGGATATTGTGTGAAGCCAGGATCTCAGAATTCTTTGAATTCCATCATAACTACAGAATTCCCCATACTGACTGCATCTTAATTTCCCTATAGGAAAAGTGAAAACATGACTGCTACTTATTTTGCATAGTTTCGAGAAAGAATGAGAATACGGTAGTTTTATTGTCTTCTATTGTGTGCTGAATTGGCAGTGGAGATGGCAAATGGGGCCCTTAATTTCTGAACACTTCATTGAGGAATATAGCTTTTTGAACTTGCTGTGATGTAATAATAATAATAATAACAATTACTGTATTATTACTGTATTATTATTAATTTGTATGCCACCCACCTGACCGGGTTGCTCCAGCTACTCTTGGTGGCTTTCAACAAATTGTAAAACATCAAATATTAAAAACTTCCCTATACACGGTTTCTGCTTTTTTAAAAAAACAAACAAACCACTGTCACCATTCATATCGATATCTGCCTTTTTACACATGCCTTGCTTTGCTTCTGCCCTTTAGAATGTATCCAGCATTTCCGTCCTGCAGCCCGAGCGATTAACTTTCCGTATTTACAGCACAGAGGCCGGCGAAGCTGAACCCACAGAGCAAGCGGCTTCTGAGACAGAATCACGTTTTAAAGAGAAGCCGTGGGAGTACTTTGAGTCTGAAGGTATCTGGGGAATATAAGGACAGTAGCAGTGTGTGTGTGTGTGTGTGTGTGTGTGTGTGTGTGAAAGTGGTGGTGTGTCTTTGAAGAATAGGGCATGAACTGCAATGACATGCGACTGCAGATCTTTTTACATAGATAAAAGTGGATAATGCTGGGTTAGTCAGTGTGGTGCTTTCCAGATGTGGACTCCAACTTCCACCAGCCTTGGCCTGGATGGCCTGTGGATTAGGAAATTGTAGTCCACAACATCTGGAGGATGCCACATTGGCTCATGTTGGCATCTGTCTGTCTAGGGAGACAGTGGACGAGTGCACCTTTGTGAGTGAAGTCAAACCATTGCAGAGTTACAGCACCTGCTGTGGCCGTAGGGGCTGATACTGGAGAGACATGTTTTGTTGCAGCTGGGGCAGGTGAAGGTGTCTGGTTGTGCTGCTGCAGGTGTACCATGGCATTTCTTCTCTTTGTACTCATCCCAGTGGTTATTTCTCCTCTGGTCACTACTGCAGATACACAACCTGACTGTCTCCAGGCGCTGCAGTCGCCACATTGGCTACTCCTGGGATAATTCCCATGGCCAAGAATGTTGACCTCTGCCTGTATGTAGCAGTACAGTTACATACAGGAGCTGACCATTGGCCACTCTGTTTGGGGCTGATGGGCGTTGCAGCCCTGAAGGCGGTTTGGAGTTGGTGACAAGGGTAAGGGCCTTTTTAGCTGTGGCTCCCCACTTGTGGAATGCTCTCCCTGTTGTGGTCTGCCTGGCAACATCATTAACATTTCTTTGGCACCAGGTAAAAATGTCCGCTTCTCCCATGCACTGACAGATTAGGTTAATTCTTCTCTTGTTTGTTGATCAAATGTTCTATATTGCTAAAGTTTTCTGCCATTACCTGGTTTGTTTTATAGTGTTTGTGGTTTTTCCTGTAATATATTGTTATTTTGTGCTATTCCTTCATGTTTTAACTTTTAATAAGTCACCTAGAGGCTATTTTCTTACGTGACCAACAAGTTATAAACAAACAACAGCAACATCTAGAGGGTTATTAGGGCTGGAAGAATCTCCTACAGAAATGTGCTAGACCATGGGTCAGCATGGTCTTTCAGCAGGGGGCCTGTCCACTGTCCCTCAGACTTTGGGGGCCGGACTTTATTTTGAAAAAAAAATAAATATGAATGAATCCCTATGCCCCACAAAGAACCCAAAGGTGCATTTTAAATAAAAGGACACATTCTACTCTTGTAAAAACACGCTGATTCCCAGACTGTCTGTGGGACGGATTTAGAAAGCGAATGGGCCGGATCCGGCCCCTGGGCCTTAGTTTGCCTATCCATGTGCTAGACTTTACTTTTTTTTTTAACCCCACATACACCATTACGTACATGGAGTTCTTATAAGTGTGCCATGCCTTTCTCCCGTGGAACAGCATACAAATGGTTCTCAGAAGTGTTTTTTCCAGGCATGTTCCAAAGCAGGACCAGCATGCTTGCTCTGTGTGATTTCCCTTGTATCTGTTGGGAACATGCAGTCATTGGCTCTCTGCTTTGGGTTCGTGCGGCTATCTTGTTTGCCTCCTTCCAGCTACAGTTGTGCACTAAGCTCACTGGGTCAAGTTCAGTCACCGGCACCTTCACTTGCTGGGCTTGGAACATTCTCTACCTGAAGCTCTAGAGAGTTGTTGGCAGTATGACACCAGATGACCCATTGGCCTGATTCAGTATTAAGTAGTTTCTTCTGGCCATCTATGAATATTTACCAGATTCTCAGTAAAGAACGGTTAGCAAAGCCATAAAGTTTGCTTGGGGCACATAGCAGTAGCAATTGGGTGACTGCTAGATTTTAAAACTCACTGAACTCCCAGGATGCAGTTCTGTGCTGGTTTTATTTATATAGCAGTATCAGTGTTCATTGGGACGCAGGTGGTGCTGTGGTCTAAACCACAGAGCCTAGGACTTGCCGATTAGAAGGTTGGCGGTTCAAATCCCCGCGACGGGTTGAGCTCCCGTTGTTCGCTCCCTGCTCCTGCCCACCTAGCAGTTCAAAAGCATGTCAAAGTGCAAGCAGATAAATAGGTACCGCTCCAGCGGGAAGGTAAACGGCGTTTCCGTGTGCTGCTCTGGTTCACCAGAAGCGGCTTAGTCATGCTGGCCACATGACCTGGAAGCTGTACGCTGGCTCCCTCGGCCAATAAAGTGAGATGAGCGCAGCAACCCCAGAGACCGTCACGACTGGACCTAATGGTCAGGGGTCCTTTATCAGTGTTCATTATAGAGTGTTTCTTTCTCTCTCTCTCTCTCTCTCTCTGTGTGTGTGTGTGTGTGTGAGAGAGAGAGAGAGAGAGAGAGAGAGAGAGAGAGATATTAGGGTGTAAATTTAAACAGCAGAGGGAGGTAATGGGGTCAAGGCAAGAAAAAGTGAGGCAAGGGCAGTACTGGATGAAGAGGAGGTCAATGCGCTTAACAGCTACATAAGCTCCAGTTGATTTGGGAGTTAGAACTAAGCAGTTAAGTAAAAATCTTCATGAGAGGTTTTGAAGGAAGAAAGTGCTACATGGGGAGTTCAAAACACAAGGGGCAGCAGGGAAGAGGAGGAGCAGGAAACTTTGGGGCAACTGGGGGTGGTCAAGTTGGAGGAACAAATATCACTGGCAGGAACACAGTGGAGAAATAGCGGCTAAAGGATAGGGTGAGACAAATCTGCAGAGAGGCTCTGAGAACAGTTGCACACTAAGATGGGAATAAAATCTATTGAACCCAGTGGGACCTACATTTGAGAAGCCATGCATGGGCTTGTGCTCAAATGGAAAGAGACAAAGGGAGGCTTGTAGTCTCGGAGAGGGTGTGTTAAATAATTTTTCTTTTTTAATGGTTGTGGTTCATCACAACACCAACGTTCCTTTAACCACCATCTGTGATTTTGACAAACGGTGCAGTCGAAGGCATGACTTTCTCTGGGGTAAATTACATGGCTTAGTGGGGCTTGCCCACAAGTCGATAGAGCTGCAGCCCAAGTTTCTTAAACTACCATCACCTTTTCCTTCACAGTACAGTAAGCCTGTTGTTTCTTCTGGGGCACGCAGTGTGAAGTGGATGTGTACTTGAATCTGTAATAGTTGGGCTCAGAAGGATGAAAGCTTCTGCTGTGTTGTCCTTTCGGAGAGCCTTGACAAAATGCTGCTGCGATTGACTGGCATCGTTTTCTCTCTCTCTCCCGCTTTAGAATACATAGAAAGATATGGCAGCAATCCCGTCTGGTTCGGCTACCGGCGCAATCACAAGGGCCAGATTCCACCACAGAAGACCCGGAAGACTTGCATTGTGAGTGTGTTTCTTTCCCCCTTTTTTGTGATGTGTGCCAGGAAAACTAAGTTCCAAATGGATACTTTGCATGAGAGAGAGAGAGAGAGAGAGAGAGAGAGAGAGAGAGAGAGAGAGTGTGTGTGTATAGAGACAATACCGTCACTACTTTTTGGGCTGCCTATAGTATCCATTTTGTGGTGGAACCAATGATACTTTTATCAATACCAGCACCTCTTTTTTATATATATATGTAATGACATTCATTTGATACGTTTGTTCCTGCAGAGAGGAAAGCACATCTGTGGGAATCCCTGCCCTATCTGCAGAGACCAAAACCTCTTCTTGGATTATAGGGTAAGAGGAACCGAAATTTGTTTCTGAATTGAAATAACCTGCTTTTCAACTGAAAGTATCCAAAGCAGAGAACAAGACTTCTTAGAAATAGTATAAAAATTTGCTACATTTTGAAAAGGGGGCGGGGGGGGGATTGGTCGCCATGTTAATCAGAACAGTAGGGACTGGTAAGAGAGGTAAAAGTACAACCTTCAAGGCCCTCCAGCTTCCTTGCCTTGACATCTTAAGAGCCAATAAGGGAGGAATGAGGTTACTTTCCCTAGAGAGGACACTCTGTGGCTGCAGAGAAGGCCCCTGGCTCACGTCGCCACCACAGCATGTCACATGGCCCCAAATGGAAGAGCTATGTAGCTCTGTGGTCAAGCATCTACTTAGCATTTAGAAGGTCCTTGGTTTGATTCTTGTGTCCCTTCCGGCCCTACCTGGAGATTCCATCTGATGTCCTGTGGAACAGCTGCCAGTCAGTGTCAACAGGACTGAGCTTAAGATGGACCAATGGTCTAACTAACAGTATAAGGCAGCTTCATAGGGAACTGGCAGAAATAGCTTTAGTGCCTATGATCCCTTTTTTGAATTGTAACATGTAAAGTCTGATTATTCCTGCAGAATGTGAGGCTTCTGGAGCAGTTCATCAGCCCCCACACAGGCATCGCCTACCACCCGACGCACACAGGTGAGCCACCCTTTGCCCTTCATACCCCCCATTCCACTTAATTCTACATCCCTGTTGTTGTCTACCTTGTTGAGGTTTCTGGCACTGGAAGGAAGTGAGAACTCTATACCAGAGAGGCTCTTCTCAGCCTCCAAATTCTTTCCCATTGTACTAGAACTTGTGGTCACTCACTAAAACTGGTTAACAGTGGATTTAGGGCAGACCCCCTAAAAAAACAACTGTTTCACGCAATACATATTTTTTAGGGAATTCACTGCAGCCAGATGACCACAAATTTAGACGGCTTTAAAAAGGGGTTAGTCAAATACATGGAATATATATCTATTAGGCTTCATTAGCCATGATCCTAGTCCATTGCCTATTTATTGCACCTTTCTTTCAAAAGACTCATGGTTGTCTTCTCCCTCTCCAAGGCCATCCATGGAGCTTTGTGCCTGAATTGGGATTTGACCCTGGGTCTTCTGAGTGCAACAGTAATCATTATTAATTTTGGCCCTGTTAGGCCAAACACCACAGAGCGACTAGACTGGACTGGACTGAAATAGTTGACAGCACTAGAAAAATTCTAGCTTTCTCCCATCTTCTCCACATATTAACCAACTGGTTCCTGCACTCATCATCTGAGGCCTTTCTTTGTGTGCCCCCTCTACAAGAGTTCTGGAGGGTGGCAACACAAAAATGGGCCTTTTCTGCAGTGGCTCCTTGTTTGTGGAATGCCCTCCTCAGGGAGGCTCGCCTGGCACCTTCACTACATTTTGCGCCAGGCAAAAATGTTTCTCTATAACCAGGCCTTTGGCTGAATAAACATTCTAAGACCTTTTAAATGTGCTGGGGGGTATTTTATTATGCATTTTGCGTACTTATTTTGTATTTTTATGTTGTGAACCACCCTGAGATCATCGGAAGAAAGGCGGTACAGTGGTACCTCGGGTTACATACGCTTCAGGCTACAGACTCTGCTAACCCAGAAATATTACCTCAGGTTAAGAACTTTGCTTTAGGATGAGAACAGAAATCGTGCAGCGGCAGCAGCAGGAGGCCCCATTAGCTAAAGTGGTGCTTCAGGTTAAGAACAGTTTCAGATTAAGAACAGACCTCTGGAACGAATTAAGTTCTTAACCCGAGGTACCACTGTATACACCACTTGCTTCGAGACCTGTTTGTGGGCTTTCTGAAAAAGCTGGAGGAAACAGGATGCTGGAGTAAATGAGCTTTGGTCTGAGCCAACAGGGCTCTTTTATGTTTTTTTTAAAAAAAATATTTTTCTAGGTGCCTCTCAGAGTAGCCTGTCGGCCAGAAGCATAGTTTTGCTGCACAACCTGACCTTCTTGAGATTGGTCATGCTGTGTGGCCAGGTTTTAGGGAAAGGATGATAGTTGGGTGGGAGGGTACGTGCCTTGCAATACAAGTTCCCAGGGTTAATCCCTGGCATTAACAAGCAAACAAGGCAGCAGGTGATCTGCCTAACATGCTGGTGAGCCAGCCACTGCCAATCACAGGAGGCAGCACTGGCTAGACTGTCAGGTAGTTTGACTCGGAATAAGGCAGCTTCCTAGAATTCCTAGAAACATGAGCCTTCTCATTTTCCTGTGGAAAGGCCTGCTCATGCCCAAACTCTATAACTTTCCAGCTCTTTTGTGACATCAGCTTCATGATTACTCATGAAAAGGTTCACTACCAGACCCATTTGGTTTGGAGAATCGACTCCATGAGTAGAGAAGTTGGCCAGTCCAGGTTCTAAGGTATAAGAAGTGTTGGATTTCTGTTATGCCACTGTGCAGTTTTTGGAGTCACAAGACTCTGTTTACATTCCAGACTGTTGGAAGTCTGACGGGAGACGGGTGTTGATGTTACTGGTTTCCTGTTTCTTTGTACCAGTTGGTTCTCTGACTTCACAGAGAGCAGATGTATATTCTTTTCTGTCCTGCGTAGTTAGAAATAAAACGTAGTGCTGTAGCATATATTTCTCGTCCTTCTGCTGCTGTTTGTATACTCTGCGGAATGGGAACGTGCCTGAAGCCCCGTCAAAGGCTTAGGTCGTTAATCACCTTCGGAGGAGATTCTGAAGACTTGACCGGAGGAGTAGCTCGGTCGAACGGAGTTCCAACAGATAGACTCTCCATCCCTAAGTGCAAACAAGTTTTTATTTGCATACGACTGCAGTCTCTGCTGCACTTTGAAATGTTTGCCTCCTTCCGTCGCAGGTATCTGTATGAAGAAGTATCAGCAACTGACCAAAGCTATTCAGATGGCTCGGGACAGTGGTGAGTGGCATGAAGCTGAGCAAAGGAGGGGAAGAGAGTTGGGTTGAAGCTGGAGGGGGGGTGCCTGCAGGGCTGTGTGTGGGATAATGCAGCCCCACCCGTAATCCATATCAGCAGTGGGAGATTCTGCAGACCAGCAACAGGGAGATATTGTGGGTGTGGGAGGGGGCGTCGTTCCATCTTCTTTGGAGATAGCAAGAAGCTGTCTTTCTGACATGTTTACTCCTCCACCCCCTCCCTCAGGCCTTTTATCCTCTAGCGTCCCCTTCGTCACTTTCCACGAGGACTACAGCAACCGGCATCCAGCTGTCACCAAGACCCCTCCGTCCCCAGCCCTGCAGAACAAGACAGCGTGGTATGAGTGGTATGACTGGCAGCAGCCCCCGGAGAAGGAGATTCAGCGGATGAGGAGGATTTACAAGGACTACCTGAAAGAGGAGAGCAGTCCCCCGTGAGTTAGGCAGGTGGCACTGGGTGAAACACTCCCTAGTGGTTGTAGAATTGGTCCTTGAAAATATTTTGAACATCCAGTTTGGATGGATAGATCTTGGCTGCCTTCTGTTTGCTCATCTACCCATGTGTCAATAAAGTCAAAGACCTTATCCGTGACTTTGGTCGTTAATTCCGCCCCGCCCCGCCCCCCCATCAATATCTGACTGCGGTGTGGGGTAGGGGGAGAAGCAAAAGCAAAGGTTGGGTACTGGGCAACCATAAACTCCAAACTCACCCTTCCAGTGAGCAGATATTGTGTTTATTCTGTGATGGGAATTTTGAGGTCTTAGATACACGTTTAATGTTCATAAGTGTACCAACCAAGCACGTACATAGATCAGCACAGGAAGACCGACGTGAAACCATTTTGATTCCCAAACTGAGCAAATGTTTTCTCTGCAAGGTCAAAGGAAAATGGAAAAGTCTCCCCATTGTCTTTTCCTTCACAAATCCTGTCTTAAGGGCACATTTAAGATATGAATAGGGTGTGAGCCTGTGACCTGGCCCAGGAACTAAGTATTTATCATTACAAAAGACTGGCCAGGCTCCCCAGGCAATCCAATCAAGTAAGCAGGGTATCCAATCAAGTAACCTGCCAGACAGGAGATAAACAACATTCAAATTTCTGTTTTAGACTGCCTTTTCTGTGATGTAGGTATGATGTATCTGGGGTGGTGGTCTTGGGTTACACCCCTTCTGTGATGCATGTATGGAGGGGTGATCTTGAGCTCCGGGGCAGGGAATTTAAAATGTCTATATTGCGCTCCGGGAGCACCCTGTTGCAACAAATCAATAAAGATCAGGCTTACTAGCTGCTTTGCTTCTCAATATTCTCTGGTTGGCCTCTGTTATTTTCTCTTACCAATAGGGAACCTATGTAAGGACTCTATATGGGCTCTTGGATACCCCATAAGGGGAAAAGGGCAGATTTTTGTTTACAACAATACGCATAACCTTCACTAAATGAACCCATGCTTGGAGCACACTTTTAGTTGAAAGGTATTCAGACTGAGACACAGAGTTCTGGTTGACCTAGCTAGCTTATCTAGGTGGAGAAACAAAGAAGCCATGCTTGCCCCTTTGTTCTCAGAAGGCGTATCCAAGATGTTCTCTTGGCTCAAGGTCCAGAGAAAGAATGTGAAGAGGAGCGGGAAGCTATAAAGAGGATGCAGCCTGAGACTTGCCAGTCTGAACATGAAAGAGAGAGAGAAGTCAGCATGGTGATGAAAGTACAGGGATAGTCTGGGAAGCTGGAGGCTCATTACTCCTTGAACCCATGCCACCCCCTCTCAGCCAGCTGAGTGGCACCCAAATTTCCAACAAGTATTTGAGGCCAGTCTATTGTTTAGTGTGGCTGATGGGAGTTGGCAGCACGACTGCAAAACAGCTGCAATCTTCTTTCTGGGAATCTACGTGTTCCCTTGCTCACTCTGAACCATGGGAACTGGATCAGAACGTCACAGTTCTAAAACCTTTTATTCCTTCGCTACAGTTATTACTATTACTATTTATTATCTTTTATTAAATTTTTCAAATTAGACATCTTTTATTATACCATGCATTCATTGACTTCCCTACCTCCCCTTCCAAGGTTCATTTAACTTATCCACCACTCCTGCATATTTTAATATAGCCATCTAATTTAATTTTCCTATCTTACATCAGTTCAAAATGTTATTCTGTTGAATTACTTTAATTCTGCCAGCGTCTTTTAAGTGTACACAATTATTTTCAGTATACTCAACAACAAAATTCCACTCTTTAAATACCTGGTCGTCTTGTTCTCTTATTCTACTCATTAGGCCTGCTAATTCTGCATATTCTTACCTTAAATTGCCAATCTTCCTTACTAGGGACCTCTCTCACTTTCCATTGTGAGATCCGAGCCGTTGTTGTTGCATACATGAATAAGTTCTTCTGATTCCTAGGAACCTCTGAACGATTCCTAACTTGGGGGGAGGGGGGAGTTGTTTTAAACCTATTTTTATCTCCTATATCATTTCCCAATATACCGTACTTGAACTTTTTTACATGTCTACCACATATGGGGAAAAGTTCCTTCTACTTTGCATTTCCAGCATTCTATTTATAACATGTGGGGAAAGCTGTTTCTTTAGCACGCTACTCACAGAAACCATGTAAGGAAAATTGAATTTGATATGAGAAGGGTGGGGAGAGAAAGGGAACCCATTTGACACCCAAGCTGTGCTACAAAACTAACATCTGGAAGAACCAAACTAGTGTGCCGTCACTTTTCAGCAGCTTCACTCTCATAACCTGTGCTGACACTGGTATTCCCTCCCCTATCATTACCGCCCTCTCACAGATGAATCCATGCAGTTGCAACCATAATACACAGCAGTTAAAAAAAACCAACCTGGTGCCCCATCAAGAACAGCTTCAGCCAGCAAATTGTAGGGTGGATGACACCACGCCTAAAGGTTAAGTTTTAATTGTGCAAATATTCAAAACAGCACAGTGACGCCCCAAAATAACCTAACAAAACAAAGGACTTCACTTACTCAGAAGGAAGTGAACAAGTCAAAAAGCAAGATATAACATGCAGACTACTTAGCAATCAAATTAATGCACTCCTAACTAGGGCTGCAGGGGATAAATTGGCACAAGAAGGTGGGTAGTAAAAAAAAAAAGCCATTTTGGACATGGAGCAATTTCCACTTTGAGGTAGTCACTCCCAGCGTCTGTTGGGTCAGAGATCCACTGTATTGAATTTCCTAATGGATTTGAACTTCAGCTTCATGCTGAATACTCCCCTTGAGAAACTAAGTTTTCTTACTTCACAGTCTGCTGTATGCATTCCTGGGAGACGAAAATCCTCTGCTGCTGCAAATCGGTATCCTGTAATCCAGTTGTCTTCAACCTTGTCAGAGCCAGGACCTACTTTTAATTATGCATCTGGGGGACCCATTTCTTAACCTTTTACTATAGGTAAAGGTAAAGGACCCCTGGGTGGTTAAATCCAGTCAAAGGTGAATATGGGGTTGTGGCGCTCATCTCGCTTCAGGCTGAGGGAGCCGGCGTTTGTCCACAGACAGTTTCCGGGTCATGTGGCCAGCATGACTAAACTGCTTCTGGTGCAACTGAGCACCTTGACGGAAACCAGAGTGCACAGAAACGCCGTTTACCTTCCCACCACAGCAGTACCTATTTATCTACTTGCACTGGCATGCTTTTGAACTACTAGGTTGGCAGGAGCGGGAACAGAGAGCAACGGTAGCTCACCCTACAAGCATTTGAAGGCTGTGCCTTTTGAGAATCTTTTTTCCTCTGCAACCATTCCTTATAGTGCATAATAACTTCAGGTGTGTGACTTTGTGTGAGAGAACAAATAATAAATACATAAAGCAGTGTTTTGTTTCTGCTTATGATCTCTGCTGATGTTCTGTATTTGAGAATGGCTGTAAATGGCCTGGTAAATTAGTGCATCACACTTCCTGTCATGCCAGCAATTATCTCTAAAGAAACTGTCAGAGAAGGCACAAATAATTTTGAATGCCTTAATTACAAGGCATAATGTGATAATCATGTAATAATGGTCTGGGACAGCCAATAGTACTTACCGTAACTTATGACTGCATAATATACATTCAGCTACAGCCTTGCTGTTCCCGACACTTCAGGATGAAGTTGGAGAACAAGTGTCACTCTTTTCTTAAAAGCAGCCTTGAAGACATGCAGCTTTGTTAAAATCTAACATGCAAATGCTTTAACTCTTGTTTAAAGTTCTTAGCCCTCACCAGTGCTAAGAGGTTTTGAAAAATGCTATGATCAGGGGTGTATAGATAACATTCGCTTTAAGCATCAGCGGCAAACCTTTTGAAACCACTGGGGTCGCCTTCCAGCTGCCCATGGATGCAAGGAGCTGATGCCAGCCCTGACTTAAAGGATAATAATAGTATAATGCAGGTTTAAATGTTTGCCAACTGTAGAGCAATTTGCTCATGAAGATTGCATGCGCATTACATAAGAACTGGCTCCCCCAGTGGCTGCTCCACCTGATCATTATAATGATTATGTAACATTAGGACAGCAGAGTTGGTACCTGAAGTTAATTATTTTCCTCGTCTCACTCAATCTCTTTTCCCTCTAATATTGTGCCTATTAGACTGTACACATTCTCTTCAGAAGACTCTACTGTCAGTGGCAGAAAAGCAGAATATAAAAGTAATGGCTGACTATCAAAAACACATAGCCATGTTAGTCCATTAGATAGGGTTGCCATATTTCAAACCCCAAAGTTGTTGAGCATTTTTTTTAATGAAAAAGCAAAAAACCCCGCAATTTTATGGTTTACTTGCCAAAGATCCAGGACAAACTGTCGCCTTCCTGAAATTCTCCCTGGACGTCACTTCGGCCTTTGAAATCCCAGTAATGTCTGGAAAATTCCAGACGTATGGCAGCCCTACTTTAGAACAAAAGTCACAGGAAAGGCAAATTAGTAATTTTATTGGGATCAAGCAATGCTCACATAGGATGTGAGTCATTGAATTACGGTAGATCGAACTCTTCTATAGGCCAGTTATTCTCAAGAAGAAAAACATTTTGAAGGGCAGTATGTTATGTTCAAAAGTATTCAATGTATTGCAGTCAAACTATGTCAGTTTCAGTCTAAATATGGGTGGGGAGAGGTCTTTTCAGACTTAATTCAGTTTAATGGGTTTTCCCCCTTGGAACACAAGAAGACGGTCTACAGCCTCATACCATCTACAGTGACTGGCAGAGGCTTTCCAAGGTTTCAAAAAGGGGTATCTCCCAGCCCTACATAGAGATGCTGGTGTTAAAGCCAAGGCTAAGACTTAATGTCCTTTTGAACCAAAGATACACCATTTTGATATATCAGGATCATTTATTCTTATTGTAATCATGCTGTAATGAAAGCTTGAGAGGGGGACAAAGAGAGAACACAGAAATATGTAAAAGAAAGTTATAGATGCATGCAAGGGCTTGGGCTGTGCAGCAGACCTTACAGTAGGTAGGGTTTCCCCCCACATCACTGGTAATGATAGGCTTTTTAGTTACACTAATGATGTGCATTGAAAATCAAAAGATTAGCTTCCGTCCTATAGCTCCTGTTACTTTCCGAAGTCATCCTCTGTTGTTGGCAAGCCCAATCTTGTGTTAAAAAATTATAACAAGGCCCAGAGGGGATTTTTACATCACTTAATGGTCTTTGGCATAATGAAGCATAATGAAGTCTGAAACTAGTTCATTTAGTTCTAGCTGTTGCAGTTGTGGGAATAACCTTGAGAAATATAACGTTACAGAAATACTGCCCATGACAGCATGGGAATGGTATTACTGCAGCTACTTCATCCTCTTTAGGGTGCCAGAAAGCTGTTGTGTTTGCTGCAGCAGAAGGTAAGCCTGCAATCCTGCACACACACTAATATAGGAATGCACTGCGCCATGGCCACAATGTTGGGAAAGGATAATTCTTAATCGTTAATTTCCCTTGCCTTGCTTTTATTCTCTTCATGACTTGTTCCAGAGTTGAAATGATCAGAAGGAAACTAACATTAGCCTTGCTATTTATTTTCTACATTGTTCTTATGCTAGGCTTTAATAGTATATATACAGCTCTCCATTTTTATAGAAAAGCCATGGATTTTAAAATGAAATATAATTCTTAGGCTGCACTCACCTGAGAAGTAAGCCCTATTGAATTCAACAGAACCTAGTTATGAGTAGAATCATAGAATCATAGAATCATAGAGTTGGAAGAGACCACAAGGGCCATCGAGTCCAACCCCCTGCCAAGCAGGAAACACCATCAGAGCACTCCTGACATATGGTTGTCAAGCCTCTGCTTAAAGACCTCCAAAGAAGGAGACTCCACCACACTCCTTGGCAGCAAATTCCACTGTCGAACAGCTCTTACTGTCAGGAAGTTCTTCCTAATGTTTAGGTGGAATCTTCTTTCTTGTAGTTTGGATCCATTGCTCCGTGTCCGCTTCTCTGGAGCAGCAGAAAACAACCTTTCTCCCTCCTCTATGTGACATCCTTTTATATATTTGAACATGGCTATCATATCACCCCTTAACCTCCTCTTCTCCAGGCTAAACATGCCCAGCTCCCTTAGCCGTTCCTCATAAGGCATCGTTTCCAGGCCTTTGACCATTTTGGTTGCCCTCCTCTGGACACGTTCCAGTTTGTCAGTGTCCTTCTTGAACTGTGGTGCCCAGAACTGGACGCAGTACTCCAGGTGAGGTCTGACCAGAGCAGAATACAGTGGCACTATTACTTCCCTTGATCTAGATGCTATACTCCTATTGATGCAGCCCAGAATTGCATTGGCTTTTTTAGCTGCCGCGTCACACTGTTGGCTCATGTCAAGTTTGTGGTCAACCAAGACTCCTAGATCCTTTTCACATGTAGTGCTCTCAAGCCAGGTGTCACCCATCTTGTATTTGTGCCTCTCATTTTTTTTTGCCCAAGTGCAATACACGGGTAGACACGAGTAGACACGGGTTGATCACACTGTTGCCCAGTTATCAGGTTTACACTCAAGGATCCGTGTCATGCATTATGATACTTTGTGGGAAATTTAAAAACAGCTTGTTTTTAAAGGGCATAATGCAATGTAGCGGAATCAGGATAATGAAGTAAATGACTATTGAAGTGGTAGACTGGACTGCCTCTTGTCAGCTCACATTTTTTAAAAATAGGTATCACTCTGGCGGGAAGGTAAACGGCATTTCCGTGCGCTGCTCTGGTTCGCCATAAGCGGCTTAGTCATGCTGGCCACATGACCCGGAAGCTGTACGCCGGCTCCCTCGGCCAATAAAGCGAGATGAGCGCCGCAACCCCAGAGTCGGCCATGACTGGACCTAATGGTCAGGGGTCCCTTTACCTTTACTATTTAAAAGATGCTTATGGGTGGATGGGTGGGGGGGAGGCAAGCCAAGAAGAAGGCGGTGAGAGCAGCGGGCACTGAGTGGAACAATGCTGATATCAAAAGAACTTGTATCTTCAAGCTCATCTGCCAGTGATTCGGACAGTGAAGTTGACAAAAAGGTGAAAAGGAAAAACAAGCAGTGCCCAAAAAGCCTGTAAAGAAACAGAAGACTGGTGAAAGCTCCAAGCAAAGTAGCAACTGAGATGAGAATATGTTTCAGATTGGTAAAATAAGATATGTCAGTGTTCATGATTTTAAAGGTAAAGTCCTAATTGATACTACAGAATGCTGGGTGGATCAAGGAGGTGAAATGAAACCTGGCAGAAAAAGGTCACTCTCTAAATCCAGAACAGTGGAGCCCCTGAAGGAACAGATTACTGATACTATATTGATGAAGCAGTAAGAAAACTGTAAAGATGAGCCATGCAGAAACTATACTGTTGTTATAGATTTAAGTAATCTTTTTACGTTGGCCTTCATTTTCTAAACTATTTGTTTTCCAAGCTACTGTATATTTTGATTGTATAAATAATTATTGTGTATATATAATTATCATTACAGTGGTACCTCAGGTTACATACGCTTCAGGTTACAGACTCCACTAACCCAGAAATCGTGCTTCAGGTTAAGAACTTTGCTTCAGGATGAGAACAGAAATTGTGCTCCGGCGGCGCGGCGGCAGCAGGAGGCCCCATTTGCTAAAGTGGTGCTTCAGGTTAAGAACAGTTTCAGGTTAAGTACGGACCTCCGGAACGAATTACGTACTTAACCTGAGGTACCACTGTATTATTTAGAAGACAGCTGAAGGCAGCCCTGTTTAGGGGAGCTTTTATTGTTTAATGCTGTATCATGTTTTTCATATTCGGTTGGGAGCTGCCCAGAGTGGCTGGGGAAACCCAGCCAGATGGGCGGGGAATAAATAATAAATTATTATTATGATTGGACTGCAAAACAATTTGTAAGATGAGCTCTTTTTTAAAAAATGTGCATTAAAAGTGTATTCTGGGTGAAGTTACAGATGTGTATACTTTTATTAAACAGGTGTCACGTTCTCACATCATGGTGTAAAATAGAATACATTCAATTAAAAATAAAATAAAAATAAAAGATCCTTAAGCAAGGCAGCCAAGCAAGGCTGGCGAACAGGGACAACAACTCAGCAGACATCCGCGCTGCTGGACATCCAGGGCAAGGCTGAACTTCCAAAGGGAAAGTGCGTTGTAAACGTAGCAACGGAGGCAGGTTCCCCCGCTGGCGGGCCTTCAAGTCTAGACTCCCGGCGGTCGGCGAGGAAGGCGGCGGTTGCTAGAGGCCGTCCGGTTGCTAGGGCGAGCCTGGCAACGGAGGCGCCGGCAGCAGGCCCGGTCGCTAGGGGCGGGGCCGGCCGCGCGCGCGCCGCGTCGCTCAGAGGCGTGAGTCGGCGCCACCGGGGCGGCAGAGAGAAAAGGACCCGGATGCCGGGGCTATGGAGTTCCCCTTCGACGTGGACGCGCTCTTCGCGGAGCGGATTACGACGGTGGATCAACACTTGCGGCCGTCGGGACGGAGGGGGGCCGGCTTCGCCACGACCCACAGGTAACCATGGCAGCGGCACGGGCTTTGGGGGGGCCTGCCATACACCCCCCGCCCCCCTCGCCTATGGGGCTCGTTTCGCCCCGCGAAAACAGCGCAGGGCGGCGGTCCGCCCCCCTCAGTTGCGCCTGAGCACCGCGGGGAGGCGCTCTCCCTGCGCGCCCGTGACGCCCTCAGGAGCCGCTCCTGGCGGCTGTTCCCACGCCCATCTATTGTCTCAGGCGTGGGGCATGCTGGGTAATTGATCGCCCTGGCTGCTTCTCACCTCTTTCCCCTGGGAATGAGGGTGTCAACCTTTATGTACCGTATGTAGGTACACATTTTGACACCCTGGTTCCTAACTCAGAAGTCAATGCCGCGGGGCTTTACGCCCTAACATGTGACAGGCATGAATGTTCCTGCTCTTTCCCTCTTTGTTTACATGCTAACATCTGTGCCCAACTTTTTATTCAAGGAATTCCGGCTGTTCAGACGTGGTTCTCTCTCTCCCCCTGTCCCCCCCCCCGTCACTACCTGTTATTTCCATTTCTCCCCTCCCACAACAACCCCGTGAGGTAGGTTAGGCTGAAGATAGCGACTGGCCCAAGGTCACCTAGCCGAAAAGAGATTCGAATCCTAGCCTCACGTTCGCATACGTGTTTTGGGAATAAAGTGGGGGTTAGCCCATGTTTGTGACGCTTGAAGTGGATGGGTAGATACAGAAATGATAAATGCTTTACAGGTCAATTACTCCATGGTTGCATGTTAGCATAGACGCCTGGTGTTTGTTTGTTTTTAAATTTTTTTAATGACGATTAAGACGTTTCTACAAACAGAAGAAAGTTAACTTAAACCTAAGCTTTGTTGGGTAACATTCAACATGTCAACATTCAACACTGTCATAGCCTGAGCTCACCTTGTAAGGGTGTTTTGAAGATTGTTGCATATAAGGTGCTACTACTATTTTGAAGATGATAGTATAGAATATTATAATTTGAAATGGTTAATAGTGAGGTTTAAATGGTATCGGCCTACTTCAGAGCATGGTTTATAGTTCTCTGTTCGACCATGAACAGTCTTAAAGTGAAGTAGCTAACGGTTTTACTCTTACCTGCACAGCCTGGGATAGGATATTTAAAATTAGCTACAGCTGCCATCCTGAGAATGGTGGCTAATCTACTTCAACCTATTGTCTTAGAACAATGATCCCTGTTGCTGTATGTGCTTTGCAGGGGGTTTATTTTTGCTCTATAAGTCTGCACAGAAAAGATATAACAGTTCCCTGTGGCAGATACTGTCCCTGCATTTCTGTTGTCTTACAGCAGTGCCTCTCAGGCATTATATCTGTAGGGAATCCTTTATGCATTGACACATTTGCTCAGGAGCTTCTGTGTGTTATCTTTGTACAGTAGGCTAGCTTCTTCTACACACTGACACACCCCTCCTCATCCTCCATTCAGGCACCCAGTAGACATTATCAGTGTTCAATGAAGCATTCTAGCCTGTCAAAAACACACGAAGATGTGAAGTGGGGCTGATGAGGGCTGTGACCTGGTGAGAGTCCTGAGGACCAGGGTACCCTACCCTGATGTAGGGTTCTTGTTATGTGTTTGAGGTTCCACAGTTGCCCCTTCATAATGGAGGTGGTGATCTAGTATGTATTTTGAGCTATCTTACAGGGGGAGCATTGCAAAGGCCAATAAGTAATGGTGATCAAGTTGCCTTTCATGGAAGCTTGTCTGCTGTTACTTGGATGAACCTCTTAAGAAATTTCCGAGGAAGCCTAGAATTTCTCAGAACAGAGTCTGAAAACCATGGTCTTGAAGCATGAAAAATAAATTGGTTTACATTAGCATCATTCTTTCCATCCATCCACAGTGTATAGCAGGGGGATGCCCCATTGCTTTAGGATTACCTGGTTGCATGGATGAGGTACCTTTTGTTGACTAATCTCTTATCCTTTTGCTTTTGTCAGCAACAACAGGAGAGGGCTGTTAGCTTCATATGCTGCTTGTGGTATTCCCAGAAACACGAATTGGCTACTGTGGGAAAAAGGATGCTTTACTAGATGGACCTCTGGTCTGATCCAGCAGCAGTCTTCTTCTGCTTAGCGTCCTGGATGGATCTTTATTAGGCAGCCTTAAGCCATTTCCAAAATTTATCTCTGTTCTGAGTTGCTATTTTTCCTAATGTGCTTGGTCAATTCCAGCAACCTCCTATTATGTCTTTCTGTCCCGGGGTATGACATTGCAGAGGATGCCCGATACTATGCTGCTTCCAACATGTCAAACATTCCTCTCCTCCTTCAAGGATTTGGACCATTTCCTGTTCTAGGTTTCTATTCTGATTAGATTATTCAGGCTCTCAACCTAGTTGCTTCTCTTTCTCTCTCTTTTTCTTCATGGCCAGGGTGGATCACCAGCAGCAGCTCATGAGGATCATAGATGAGATGGGCAGGGCCTCTGCCAAGGTGGGTCAGGGTTTTCATCTGGAGGGTTTAAAGGGCCACAGAATAGATTATAGTTTCTGGGTAAACAGAAGGATGTGTGTGAAGCCAGGTTGCCTATCTCTTGTAAGCCTCAGCCAATTCACTTAAAACTGTAACTAAAACAAATATAACTGTGGAGCAGAAGTGGGTGGGTGGGAGAAACCGTTGCATTGAAAATGACTCATCTCCTAAATGGCTGGGCAAAAGCACAGGTGAAGCAGCTGTGTTTGGCTTTGTAGGTCTTAAGTTGTTCTGGCCTGGGAGATGCACTGTCTCGCAGTGTAGTTCGGCCTAAAGGGTGCAGGAAAGGAGAGAGGGGATCTTTCTCTCCCCAAGGGATATAAGCTCTAGTTCAGATATCAGTTTGTTCAGTTGCCCTTCCAAGTCTTTTTTTTTATTTTTTAAGTCTTCTCTAGTTAGTGAAACTCGAAACTTTTTGGTTTCAGGCCCAGAATCTGCCAACTCCAATCACCAGCGCCTCACGAATGCAAACCAACCGCCATGTTCTCTACATTCTGAAGGACAGCGAAGCAAAAACGTGAGTGTGGCTGCGACTGAGGGGCCGGAGTCTTAAGGGTCCAGTCCTTTGCATGCCTACTCAGTAGTAAATCCCACTGAGTTCAGTGGGACTTACTCCCAGGTAAGTGTCCATAGGATTGCAGCCCAAGCCATTTCTGTGGGAACATCTTGGGATGCAGCAAGAAAAGGCTTTGTTGTTCTGAACCATACACAGGAACTCTACACAATCTGCTTAGCCGTAGCAACCATAGAAATATTTTTCAGGGATTTGCAAAATCCTTGAAATATCAGAGTTCCCCCTCTTTTTTTATTGGGTGGGTGGGGAGATCTTGCCCTGTTTCCTTCAGCACAGTTGCTTGTCCCTCACAGTTGCTAGTTCCATGTATTCCTGTATCTGTGTGCTTCTTTCCCTCTGTCTGTGACCAAAAATCCTCTGCTCTTGGAATACTATACATTTCCCTGATTTGCATAAATCATTATGATTCTGGAATCTGAAAAGCAAAAAAAGGTCTCTATTTAATAATGCTATACTGTTTCCTCGTGCTACTGCTAATCATCTAGCCTCTAGTTCAAGGATGAGGACACTTTGGCCCTCTAGATATTTGTTGGACTCCAACTTCCGTCAGCCTCAGTAATTATGGCCAGTGGTCAGGGCTAATGGGAGCAGTAGTCAAAAACATCTGGCTAGCACCAGGTTAGGGAAGATTGATAGTCTACCTTGGGCCCCTTATCTCAATTTTATACAGCAGGTTTTATCACTTGCCCTAAAAGTGTAAATAAGCAGGTGTTTTGCAAACAGTGTTTTGGCACTAAGTAACTCTAGATCCCGTGGCTCCATCAGGAATAAATACATTACAGTAATAAATGATAGCCCTCTTCTGTCTCAGTGGCCCATTGTTCATACATCTCTAACTAATGGTTTGTATCTTTTCTTCATTGCTACCAGGGCCGGGAAAGGAGTCATAATTGGCTTCCTCAAGGTGGGATACAAGAAACTCTTTGTACTGGTAAGTTGCAATGGAAAGTTGCCTTTATGTGCAGAGCAGTTGTCTCTGGTGCAAAAGGGTCATTCGTACCAAACAAGACTAAGACTATCCTCTTCCTTAAATAATCATGGTCAATGGTATCAAAGGCCACTGAGAGATCTAGCAGAACTAGGTGGGGGCAACTGCCTCCCTTCTTTATAATATCCATGAAGTTAGCTGACATTTGTGTGTGTTGGAGGTAGAAGGAAGGAAGATCTTTAAAATGAAAGTGCTAGCAATATAGATAGGTGAGCTATAGTTTGTTTTCATTGTAATCGTGTTGCATGCTAGGTCAAAACATGGGGCCTGAATTTCCTTAAAGAAGCATTTGACAACTTGATTTAAGCAAGAGTGTCTCAGAAATGTAAGCGTAAGCTAGCATGTATTGGTATGTGGCTCAGATATTTTAGCTCTGTTACTTATGGTGCGAGTATGAAGTGTCTGTTTTTATTCTGTGTACTCTGCTCTGTTTTTATATATAGATACACATCTTGCAAGTCTTCCTTCTTTCTTTCAGGACCGCCACGGAGCTCACAACGAAGTGGAACCACTGTGCGTATTGGACTTTTACATTCACGAGTCCCTCCAGAGGCATGGCTATGGCAAGGAGCTCTTCCATTACATGTTGCAGGTGTGCCTCTGCATATTCTCTCTCTTTCTCTGTCTCTCCCCCGCCCCTGTAATATCCTGGCTGGGTCACATACCCCTGTATTCCGTGTGCCCACTTCCTGCATTTAAATGCTCAATCCCCTTCACAGTGAATCAATCTGTGTGGAGGTTTCATTCTTGACCACAGATAAGGTGATCAGTGAGACAACAGGCATGAAATACACTTTCTCCACAGAGTCTTCTCCAGGGGATATTTTATCTCTGTGAGAACACATCCCATCCAATGTGCAATGCTTATTTGTGGCCGTTGTGGTTTCTATGGCCCTGGAGCTATTCTCAGTTCATTTTAATTTTAGCTGTATGGAACCAGTGCGGATGGTTATCCCAATAGGCATTAATTAATTCACGTAGCCAGGCTGACCTGGATGGGGTTGGAACAAGCTCTTGGGATCCACTGCTTAACTTTCTTGCCCTGTGGGTTCTCCACAGCCTTAGGAAGCTGGTTGCACCTCTCTTCTGTAAATAACAGCAGCTGCCTTTGCTTTGGTTTTTTTGATACCCTATGCGGCCTAGGACCCACGTACCTACGGACCGCCTCTTCTGGTATGCCCCGTGGAGGAGCTCAAGGTCCACAAATGACAACACCTTGGAGGTCCCAAGTCGCAAGGTGGTTAGATTGGTCTCAACTAGGGTCAGTGCCTTTTCAGTACTGGCCCCGACTTGGTGGAACGCTCTGTCACAAGAGACTAGGGCCCTGCGGGACTTGACATCTTTCTGCAGGGCCTGCAAGACAGAGCTGTTCTGCCTGGCCTTTGGTTTGGACTCAGTCTGACCCTTATGTTTCCCTCCTCTTATGGTTTTAATGAGGCTGCATTTTAAATTGCATTTTAACCTGTATTTTAAATTGGTTTTCCCCCTCTATTATGTTTTTACTGTAATTTTACTGTTGTTAGCCGCCCTGAGCCTGGCTCTGGCCGGGGAGGGTGGGGTATAAATAAAATTTACTATTGTTATTATTATTATTATTTTATTTTCACCCGTCCTCCCTGTTATTGCACCTTTCAGGGTTCATAGAAACTTGCTGCTGGCCCTGCAACTGATGCTTTAGATCCAGCTTCTAAATTTTACCCCTTCTTTTGAGGTGGAAGCTGTAGTCCCCAACCTTTTATCTTCACTTCTCTCTGTCTCCCCTCCCTCAGCAAGAGCGAGTGGAGCCTCACAAACTGGCTGTGGATCGCCCCTCAGAGAAGCTGCTCTGCTTTCTCCGGAAACACTATAATCTTTGTGACACTATTCCCCAGGTGAGCTGGTCTCTTTGTGCTGGGAAGCCAGGACGAAAGAAAGCAACAGCAATTCCTTCACCTTTTGACTTATTTTATTATTTGTTTCATAAAATTTACACACCACTTGGTGGTGGTTGTTTTTTATTTTATTTTATAAAAAATCACCCTCAAGGCAGTTTGATAGCTAATGCAATAATACTCTGTTCACTTGAGTTCGTGTCCATCATCTCTGAAAGTATTCATTTTTAAGCTTGCACAGACTGTGGAACAAGAAGGGAATGGTTCCAGAGAAGTTGGAAATAGCTGTGTGCTGTGCAGGAAGCAAAGAATAAAATGGATTTTGAATGCTCTTTTATTCTACCTGCCACGTCCTCTCAGAGCCACTTGGATCTCCCAGACAATCTTCCGTCTAGGCAGCTTACAGCCCCATAGCAGCAAAAGTGTATCTTGCGTCTTGACTGTTCTCTGGGTCACCCAGAGGTGGTTCTGAGTGGCCACACTTTAATGGAACTGCACACTGTTAAATGTGCCATGAACCAGGCTGGGAGCTGGTCCTGGTGCCACTAGTTTAAGCTTCACAGAGAAGGGATGTAGGATGCCGCACAGGTCCTTATATCACGCAGCAGGCACTCTAGCCTTGTAGTGGGGAACTTCTGGCCCCCCAGCGTTGTTGGACTCCAACTCCCATCAACCCCAGCAAGCATGGTTAATGGCCAAAAGTGATGGATGTTGTAGTCTGACAGTGTCCGGAAGGCCAGAGGTTCCTTATCTCTGCTCTACCCTGTTCTCCTGAAGACCTTGTGCTCAAAAACTACTGGGAATTGATTGTATTTAAAGAGAATAGTGAGTAACCAGTCAGTACAATCTTGTTTCATTGCCTGTTTCCAAGTATATTGTAATAAGTGTTTTGCTGATGATTAATTGAATGATAGTTTCATGTTTTGTGTGTGCATATTTTGCAGTTTTATATGTTATTTTTATGACCTGTCACCATGTAGCAAAAGGCTTATAAATTGCACAAACCAAGATGCAAAGCATATGCTCTGCTACTAAGCCCCTACCCTTAAGAGCTGTATTTCCCCCCCCCCCCGAAGAAAATATGCAGACCAGCTGCAAAAAAGAGGGTGAGTGGGGAGGTAACTGTAGGGAGCCGTACAAATGTGTTTCACAAGAAGCTTGGAACAGTGGGGTAGGTTTGGTTTGCTGGCTGTTTTTTTAAAAAATCTTGTTTTTCTTCTTTCAGGTGAACAACTTTGTGATCTTCCAGGGCTTTTTCAGCCACCACCATGGTGAGTCAGTGGCATAAATATTGCTATGTCCTTTTGCTTTGATTCTGCATGTGATTAAGAGTGGGTGGCTGCTCATGAGAAGAGGCAAACGGTATAGAAGCTTCTTCACTTTTTTTTAAAAAAAGATCTCCCTCAACACAGGCTGGCTTCTGAGCATTTTGTATCAGTTACCTTTGCCATCTCCTGATGAATACTCAATATTTGCAGCTTGTGATGTTAAGGATTCCAAAATCTATGGTAGAATTCAGTGTTTGCGTTGTGCACAATGATCTGACGGTTTACACAAGCACATGACTGACCACGGGATTCTGTTTCCCACTCTTGAGCTGAATAATGGAATGACTTTATTCTGTGCCTGTAATGAAGTTAAAATGGAACCTTCAAGCAATAGATGGTTATTCTGGGCCCAAATAGCCAGAATGTCCAAGTCATGAAAGGCTTCAGATGTATGGATGCTGTTTTGGTCCAAAATAAAAGCAAGCCCTATCAAGTTGAGCACTCCATTTCCCACAGTAGTCACCCAAACGCCCAAGGGAAGCTCAGAAGCAAGACCTGAGTGCAACCCCGACTTGTGGTTCCCAGCAGCTGATATTTGGAAAGATATTGCAGTCTACTGTGGAAGTAGAGCTATAACCATCATGGCTATTAGCCACTGATAGCCTTCCCTCGATGAATTTGTATAAGCCGTCCATGCTGGCGGGACATTACTGCATCTTGTGTATTGAATTCCAGACACGGTTAGTCATCCACTGTGTGATGAAGTGCTTCCTTTTCTCTGTCCTGGGGATGGATGTCCCCAGGTTCTAGTATAATGAGAGAGGGATAAAAGCTCCCCATTTTGTCTACACCATGTACAATGTTATCCTTTCCCCCAAGACTGGCAGCCAGGGCCTTGCAGAGCCAGGCAGAGGCCCAGGCCTGGTAGATAATGTGCCGCCTCCCTTTTTTTTACCCTGGGGATAACTGAAGTCTTATAAATAAGTAAGTATATAAATAATTATCACAAAAGTTATGCTGACAAATAATTTTATTTCAAGGCTTGAACCGTATCTGCATATAAAGACAAAATGGAAAATATATATACAATACTGTAGTGCTTTTAAAAAATATGCTGACCGAGGCCCCCTTTGGAATCGGAGGCCCGGGCCAAGTGGCCCATATGGCCCCCACTCTGTCTGGGCCTGCTGGCGGCTCCAAAAACTGAAGTCTTTCTTTACATTAATAAAAATCCTACATCATGGATTTATACAAGGGCGAAGGGGGGTGCAGGTTTGCGCCGGGTGTCACCACTGAGGGGCATGACAAAGTGCCGGGTGGCACTCACCGTGGGGCCTGCAGAACCACGTGTCTCTTGCCTAAATGGTCTGCCCGCTGCCTTCCCCCCAGCTGTAGGGTGGCTGAGTGGGAGGAGGCAGGCGGACTCCGGAGGCCCTGCGGTGCGCCCCGCTCCACCCCTGGGCCCACCACCCCAGGCGCCCAAGTGGCTTCCTCCGCCGCCGCAGGATTTATATTAGTGGCGTTGATGGGGGTTTGAGAGTAATAATTTCAAGCTAAGCTTAAGTGTAGAACAAGTATATCACATCCGGTTGGCTGTGATTCAGCATCTGCCAAGAATCTGAAAATGGAATGGCAATTATGCTAATTAAACACAGAGAAAAGGAAGTGAGGGCCCGCTGTCTAATGACAGATTTCCAGTGTTGTTCCTGGAATTTCCTGAATAGATTGCCTACACATGCTTTTGCTCGTTGGCTAGATCTTTGAATACTATTAACGGACTGTTCCTATTGCATGCCTTAACAACCATTCATGAAATCATGTTCTTTTAGGTTGATTCTTAGATGGTCACCCACACAGTTTAGAACTGCCATTCATTTGGTTGCTCAGAAAAAGCTCTTAAAATCCCTACTCCCATTTCCGGGTTACGGTGGAATGGTGTCAGACGACGAGCTCTGTTCTCCATGAACGGCTCGCTCATCGTGAGAGTTCTGGGGGAAGCACGTGGGCGCTGTGCACCCCCGGGAAAGCCCAAAAGGTTCTTTTTGGGTTCAAAGGGGTCCAGCAGCACAATTCTGATTCTTGTTCCGCTATCCAGCTGTGGGGATGAGATGGAGCCGAAAGCACCAAGCTCCAACGCAGCTCCACGACGAGAAGCCTCAAGCTCCGTGCATCAAAGCAGTAACTTTTCCAAAACTTGAAAGCCTAGAATTAATTAACTACCAAGAGGATAATAAACTGTTTATTTAAATTGAAATTAATTCGGCAAACATTAGGGGTGTAAAAAGGAGGCCCACCATGGATGTGTTCTTTTAAATCTACGAGGGAGATAATTAAATGATACTCTTTTTTAGCCTACTAATAATCAACTTCTACGAGGGCAGTTGGTCCGATGAGATGAACTAGAGTTTATTGATCTGTACTTTGTGAATATAAGAATTAGAACACACTTTGATAAATTGCACTGGCTTTGCTGGACTTATTCTCCTATTTTCATCTTATTTCTATCCCGCCCCCCCCCCTTTTATATACCTCCCAGTATTGAACTATTTTGATTATTAAGGGATCTTCCTCACAACTGCTTCTCATGCTTGGAATAAGATTTTGTTTTATTTATTTTATATGAGAGAAAATGTTTTTATGTGATTAACTGATTTTCCCTTCCTCCTCAAAAGCTTACTCATCTTTCTCTCTCCCTCTCCTCGCAGCTCCAGTGAGAAAGTTGCCTCAAAAGCGTCATGAGGGGGAGATAAAACCATATTCTTCATCAGACCGAGAGTGTAAGAGATTAATAACTGAGGCTGCTTCTGGACTGGGAAGTGGATTTAAGCGGTTCTCTTTTTGGTGGGAGCGTTGCAAATCGGTCTCCAGATTGAGGGGGCAAGTTGTGAATGACGCCAAGACAAGAGAACCCATTTCGTGGTGTTTCTCAGGGTAGGATGGAGACCAGCTGACTTCATGAAGCAGAGGAATGTGCATATTATGTGTTCGTGGTTCTGTGATACTTGTTGCAGTTAGGTCACTAGGCCCCATCTAGGGTACGGCAGCTGTTTGATTTAGGAGAGTAGGAGAAGCGGCAAATCAGTTTTGAAATCCGAGACAGACTTCAGTCAGAGGAGTCAACAGACGGATTCCTCAGCCTCGGCCCTCCAGATGTTTTTTGGCCTACAACTCCCATGATCCCTAGCTAGCAGGACCAGTGGTCAGGGATGCTGGGAATTGTAGTCTCAGAACATCTGGAGGGCCGAGGTTGAGGAAGCCTGGTCTACATTCCATCCAAGCTTGGAAATGAGCGGACTTTTTTTTTTTTAGAAGAAAAAGGGTTCCCTTGTCTAGGAAGTGAGCTACAAGATCCCGGGGCTCAGCCACCATCTTTCAGAATGTGCCAGTTCCAAACTGGTCCCCTGACAGGATGTCAGGGAAACATTGCATAAAGAAGAAAACGCTCAAACTTTGTCCTACCTGGCCTTCCATAAGTAAGGATGCAGCTGTTTTTGAGCTTCCTGTAGTGAGAGTAGGAGAAAAAAGCAAGGTTGTTCTCTGGGTCTTTGGCCTTTCAGCAAGTGAGAAGTTGAAGGTGATGGTGATGCTGTGGCTTTTAAGGGACCCAGAGTGGCTGCCTTTTTGAATAGCATACCTTGAGCCTCTCTAGGAACTGGAAGACTGAACCTTTTTTCTATATGTCCCCACAAATAGTCCTGAAGGAAGAAGTTGAACCACCCTGGCCCTTCAACCAGTCTCGCTCACTGACCCGCTCCAGCAGTCTGGGGAACTCCCCAGTGCGAGGCTGCCTCAAGCCTTTCCTCAACGAGCAGGAGCTGCTGAAGAACTTGCGCCTCTGCCCTCCCCACTCAACTGCCCACCATCTGATGAATGGTGAGCCTGGAGACCCAGCTTCACAGAGGCGGAGAACCAGGTACAGCTGGAGATGTGGGGTATCTGAAAATCTTGCAGTAGCTGGGAAAGAATGCTCTCTCTCTCTGTGTGTGTATGTGTGGAATAGAATATTGTTTCTGTTGAGCTTGGGAAGTAGTTAGTCCTTAAGGATCTCTGAATCAAAACACCAGCAGGCATTTCATTTCCAAATGACTTCAGATTCTGGTGTTTTTTTTGTCTTGTCACACTGGAGCCTTGTTATCAGAAAAGTCTGTTTCCTGAACTTAAGTAGTTCAAACTATGCATCCAGGCATTCTAAGTCCTTGACAAGAAAAACTGAATTCTGGTGCTTGTAAAAAAATATTACAAAATGAAATGATTTGTGTAATTTGGCTTACTTTTACAGATTTCATTCTGACTTTACTTTCCTGTATCAGTAAATTTTTAATGTCTGGTGTTTTACAATTTTTTTATATATGCTGTAAGCCACCTAGAGTGGCTGGGGAAGCCCAGCCAGATGGGTGTGCCGTAAATAATAAAATTATTATTATTATATTAGTCAAGTGAGATGGGGAGAATACAGCTGTGCAAGGTACTAAATATCCCCACTGTAATTCAATTAAAAAAAAACAAACTGGCGTTCAGCAGTTCCTCTGGCTTCTGAGACTTCACCAGGCATTGCCCACTTGCATTCAAACATATCTTCATACCATAAGGGCTAGAATCTTGCTAAAGTGAAAACTGATTCTGGAGAAGATTAACTCTGTGCTCAGTACCCTATTCTGATACTGTGCCATCTCAAATTGAGTAACGGATGTTGAAATCCCTGGGATAAAGCTGTATGTCTTGAGACCCTGGAAAATGCTGACTGTGTGAACAGTACAGGGAAGAAGGATGAGCACGTTGTAGTTACTTAAACAGCTACAATGCTTTTTCTAGCTACCTCCAGTTCCACCTGGCAGTGCTTGCTAGTGTATTATGTAGGTACCTAGTTACTACATTGTGCTTACCCTTTCCTGGACACAGGAGTTAAAAGACCAGGTTGGGACTAGAGACTGAGTGCCAGAGGCAGCCTTGGAATCAGAGAGGGCAGTGGCAACAGCGAGCCAAGATAAATGAAGGCAAGGTGGATGGGTGGAGTTCACGTGGTTGCAAATGCAACAGAGCTTCAGCAGTAAATGTGGGATTTGCATGTCTAGGGGAGGGGCAGAGATGTGCTCATTTAGGTACAGGGTTAACCTTGAGTGAGATGTGGGAAAGTACAGAAAGTGATGGCAAAGCTGAGCTGCCCTAGACATAGGAATAGAGAGGTTTGCACTTCAGTGACCCACAGACTCCCTCTCAGGATTTAATCCTTCATGTCATTCCTTGTGGCCTTCGGTGGCTAATTCCTCTATGCAATTCTGCTAGTTGGCAGAATTGGTCTTTATTACATGCAGACCACATGAAATGGGACTGAGCGCTTGCAGTTTGTCAGTTTGCTTTGCATCTGACATGCCGAAAGGATGTTAGGTTTGAACTTGGCTCACTGAGATGAGATTATGTTTGATTTGTTTGTGGCTCTTGAAAGCTATAAAGCCATAAAGATGTGCCAGTTTTGCATGACTAGGCTATATTAATCTTAGGTTGTGGATGTTGCTGTGCATGAAATACAATTTTTAACAGTGTATTGTACATTTTCCATGCATGCTTCTAATGCAGTTATTAAAAAAAAACTTTTTGTGGGTCTTCAATTCTAATTGTATGCGCTTTCACCTTGGTTCCTCAGAATAAAGAGCGCCCTGGATCATATTTATTTCACACAGCAGTTAATAGTATCTGATATGCTATAAAAGGTTTGGAGAAATGTAGGCAGGGCCTCAGGAAGTTTCAGAAATCAGAGGTTCTAGAAAGGTCTTGCTGCCCTACACAGCTCTTTATCCTCTTGCCATGGCAGCATCCTCACATTCCTTCCCCCTCCTTAGTGCTTGCCATTCATCATCTTCATCCTTGCACTTAATCCAGCATCAAAAGTATAATATATTCACCATTTCCAGAGTACCATTTATCCATTAGCACTGTGTCTCTCAGAAGTGAGATGTTTTCTTCGTTATCTTAACCTGATAGATTTTCCCCAAATGGTCCGTTTGGGGGTCTAACCTCTCTTTCTTTTTTCTGTTTTCAATCCCCTCCTCTTCCCTCCCTTTCCTTTCTTCTCTTCCTCCCCCTCTCCACCACCAGCTCCCTGAATCGTGCTGAAAACAGCCATTGATCGCCGGTCTCTGCTGTGTCTACCCAGCCGTTGGGCCTCCACTTGCATCCTTGAGTTCTTTCTAGCAGCGAAATTTGGTTTTACATCCAATTTCCTCATCCCTTCCTTTTTATAAGCTTTATGGGTAGAACCTGTAAGGATGTGGGTTTATTTATATTGTGTGTGTGTGTGTGTTTTTGGTCTTCAATTTTTTAATGCCAAGATTCCGGAATGCCCTTAAGGAAAGGAACCTAGCTGCGTTTTTCAAAGAGCAGCACCGACTGCTGGGCTTTGATGAAATTCAAATTATTTATTAAGTTGGGCTTCAGCTCCAAAGCGGTGAGAGCTTACAGCTGGGAAAGTACTGGTGTCCCAAGTATACACTCTTTGACACTGTGGTCTGCTGCCTGTCGCCATACAGACCTGTCAGTCGTCTGTTGTGGCCTGCCAATCATGGATCCAAAGAAGACAATGCAAGTTTACTGTAAATTATCACTTAGTTCTGTAAGATTTCACTTTTGAAAAACTGGCCACATAGATTAAATGAATAGTCGTCGGACTGGTGACAAAACGTAACACTGTCAGGACTGGGTGTATTATTAGAAGGGATGAGAGCACCCACTTCAGATGGCAGGTTTTACTTTACTATTAAAAACAAGCGAATTATTGAAATGGTTGTCATAGTCTTACCACCATGAGGCAGGTACGGTTTTGGATTTACAGTGTTAGGTGCTACCTGGCTGTCTGTCTGTGAGTTTTAGATTGGAGAGAGACAGTTGTAACTTCAGAGCCTCTGAAAGAGGCATCAGCCTGGGCTGCAGACACATCCCGCTGTTATCTCTGGTAAACAGAGTTTGCATTATTATTATTATTATTATTATTATTATTATTATTATTATTATTATTTCTTGTAGGGCTTCAAAAGCCTGTTTCCTTTTACGTGGGATCCACTGCTTTTAGCAGAGCCCAAGTCAGAGGAGCTGTCTGGCGGCTTCATATTATTAAAATTGGGGCCCGTGATATTTCTCCTGTACGTTTGGCTAGTCAGTAGGAACCCCTCCCACTTTCATCGTGGATTTTGACAAAGTGCTCTGATCCCTGAACAACTTGCGGTATAGCGTGTTTGTTTTAGTTTTTTTTTTCCAGTTGCGGTCAGGCTCCCTGTTGTGTTTGGTGCGTTTTGTATCCATGTGTTATGAATGGCAGAAATTGATATAGGGACAGGCCGGAAGAATGATTTAACTTTAACAGTGATAGATGGGCAGGCTAGGAGCTGCTGTAAACTTACTTGCAAGGCTGAACTAGTGGTCAGGTATTAGGGGTCTCTATGAAACCCCTATAAACTCCCTTATCTGCCCTCACCCCCCTGCCATGCATAGTCCCTTACTCTGAAGGAGTCCTCTTTTTTCGCCCTCGCCCTTGCCGTTACGCACCTCAGCCACTTTCTAGATACTTGTTACCCTTACCTTGGAGGGAGTGGCTGAGACATTAAATTGGGCCACAGTGTGTTCTGTTTTAAGGTATGCATAGATGGAACCAATGGAGCGGCCTTGTACCGAGCCAGACCATTGGTCCATCTGGCCCAGCGCAGTCTAATTTGACTGGCAGAAAGGAGTTTTTCCTGCTATCTATCTGACACCCTTGACCCAGAGATGCTAGGTCAGAGGTGGGGATGTTGCTGGACTCCTATATCCATTATCCCTGACCGTTGGCCATATCTGCTTATGGGTGCTGGGAGCCTAACAACATCTGGAGGTGCCACAGCTTCCCCACCATAAGAGCACAAGAAGACCCTGCTGGATCATACCAATGCCCCATCTAGTCAAGCATCCTGTTCTCACAGTGGCCAACCAGATGGGGAAACCCACAGGCAGGACCTGAGCACTCATGTAGTTTCCAGCAACTAGTATTCAGAAGGATTGTGCCTGGGACTGGGACCATCTGTCTGCCTGCAAAGCTGGGGCTCTGCTTTTCCAAACTGGCCTGGGAAAGTTCCCCTGGAGAATCCCTCTAAAGCAGAGTTGAGCCCAGCAAAGGCCACAGCTGCTCTTGGCGAAATCCACCTAGTCCTCCTTCAGTATCTCTTCCTCTCCCCCTGCCACCCCCCAAATTAACTCCTAATAGAGTTGCGACTGTAGCCAAAGGTACTTATTGAGGTTTCATTTAGTGTGGTTATGGTGGAAATGTGAGAAGAACCACAATCGTGTTTCCACGTGACCCAGTTTCCATAGAACACAACATTGATAGCAGTTTCACCCTCCCTGCCAAATTTTAAGAGAGAGGAAGAAAGAAGCTGATTTGCTCACCTTGTCCACCTTCCTGCATTCTCCCGTCTTCCTCCACTTTGTGATTTGCCAACCGTGTGTTGCCTTCAGACATTCTTGTGTCTATAGCATGTTCTGCCCTGAATTCCTTTCAGAATGTCACCCTTGAGGCTGCTGATGTGTTTGGGATGTAGCGTAGAAGGACCTGGCTTCGGTGACAAAACCTACAGCGGTTGCCCCTGTCTTCACAAAGCAGGAGAGAAACCCTTACAGGGCTGTAAAATAGGATACCTCAGCTGGAGAAGCAGAAGCTCTGGCCTTTATTTTCAGACTTGGGAAGTGGAGATGGACAGGTTTAGAGGACGAGAAGCGGGAAACCAGAAGTCCCTAGAATGAGAGTTGGGTCTTGCGTGCCTTGGAGGGGGGGAATTGGTCTCCAGCAAGAAACTGAAAGGTGTCGGGCATGCCAACCAGAGAATTACTATGCCAGAGAAGCAAGTGCACATATATTGAGGATAAAAGTGCCAAGGTAGCCTAAACTCTTGTGCCAGGGAAAACAGCAACTTGTTTTAGCAACTTGCCAACGAGGTTGCTTAGCTATTGTAATTTAGATGTTTACTTAACCAGTAGGTGTAGTAATAATATAAGGAGCAAGGGAACTATATAGAGCTTGTGTGGTGTGGTGGATGGGGTGTTGGACTAGGATGGGGAAGACTTGGATTCAAATCCGCACTCAGCCCTGATGCTTACTGGGTGACCTTACCCCCTCTTTCCCTCTCTGTGCCTAACCTACCTCACAGGGTTGTTGTGAGGATAAAATGGGGCCGGGGATACAGATGTCATGTGCGCTTGCCTGAGCGGCTTGGGGAAAGGGCAGGATAAAAATGTGGCCATGATTAAAGTTCAGGGGCAATGAAACTCTGCCTTTTCCCTTCGGACTCTCCTCTGACTTCTGAGCTTTGAAATCATGGCATTGCCTGATTTCAAATCTGTCATCACAAGCAGGCTCACAGATTTAATGAAAACTCATGAGACTTGGGAGGCTAACCTCAGAGCCCAATGCTATATTCCTCATGTGCGCTGAAATTGCAGAACTGTAAAGTGCCACACATAGTCCGGCATCCACAATTTATTTTGTGCTCCTGTGACACCACATCAACAGAGAGGAGACCATAGAGGCCAGAGACAGGGGTAGGTTGAAGCACTGCCTGCTGAGTGTGCCAATGGTCATCACCCTGTGTGATCCGCCAATTGTATCATGTGGCAGTGTGGGCTGCCCTTGTATTCGGTTACACCTTGCATAGGTTGTGCCATCAAGTAGCATGGGCTCAGCTAAAACAGGAGACTACTTTGCTTAAGAACGTAGGAACTGCCTTGCTGCGTTGCTCCACCTAATCTTGCATTTGGTTTCTAACAGCAGCCAGCTGGTTGCTCCCAGGTTTATAAGAAGATTATGCAGGAGATGGTTTTCCTGCTACTCTTTGTCCTCCGTAACTGGTACTTGGTGTCGTACTTGCAGTTCTGCTTTAGTTTAGCATTTCTGATAGCTTACGATACTCCTGTCCTCCATGGCTGAATCTAATCTGCTCTGTCTTCAAAAAACAACAGCCTAGTGGCTATCTAGTTCTTGGAGTATTTGGCTCGTGCTGCTTTTAAATTTGACTCTTAACAACTTGCATTTAGATCATGCCCCTGAATGATACTGAGCTTCACCAACGAGTGTTGCTATAAATGTCAGGGCTGGCCGGTGCTACCGTTAGGCAAAGGGAAGCAGCTGCCTCAGGTGGCAGAAGCTGAGAGGTGACGAGTGGCAGGGAGGTGCTGAAGAATAGAGCTGCATGTGCCAAATGGTCTGCTAATCTCCGCTGAGGATGCTGTCCCGTCACCAGTGTTAAGTAAGATTCATTCGTATGTAGAAAAAGGTGGGGGTTATGATGAGCTTGAGGCAGCAAAATGTGTCGGCAGCCCTGTTTAGGGAAGCTTTTAATGTTTGATGTATTACGGTATTTTAATATTTTGTTGGACGCTGCCCAGAGTTGCTGGGGAAGCCCAGCCAGATGGGCGGGGTATAAATAATAAATTATTATTATTATTATATTGGGCCAGCCCTGATAATTTTACAGTGGTCCAGGGCTTGCTTTTAGTTCCGGCATCTCTCAGGTGGCGGCTATTGCCATTATAAGAGAACAAGGGAGGCGTTCATGGTGAGTTCTGGCACCTCTTTTTCTAGAAAAATAGCATTGGCTAGGTCTGTCACTGACAGTGTTTATGGTTTTAAACAGACATAGGCAAACTCGGTCCTCCAGATGTTTTGGGACTACAATTCCCATCACCCCTGACCACTGGTCCTGTTAGCTAGGGATCGTGGGAGTTTTAATCCCAAAACATCTGGAGGGCCAAGTTTGCCTATGCCTGGTCTTTAAAAAGTTCATACACAATAGGTTGTATCCACCTAAGTTCTACACAGAGTAAACTCATTGAAATTAAGGAACCTAAGTTAGTCATGTCTGTTAACTTCAGTAGGCCAGCTCTTGAGTAGGACTAGCCCTGGATACATCCCAGTATTGATCTGTTCTCCAGATGCTGAGGCCAAATGGGGGAATGGCTCTCTTCCTGTTGGAAGCCATTTTTCTCTGGGAGCATCCAGCTGAAAGCTGCGACGGACCTTTGGTCAGATCTAGCATAGCAGTTCTTATGTCTTACAGCACATCCCCAGTTGCCATCTTTAGACCCCACCCTTCTCAGCTCAGTATTGCTAAACGGGGGGAAAGTGAAGCTGAGTGAGACAGCAGCCACTTGGAGATGACGTCTGTGGACAAGGCAGAAGTTTGCTTAGCGTCTTAAGCTTTTCTCTAGAATGACGTTCATGAGCCCAAGTAATGTCCCTTTTCCCTGGACACAATGGACTTTAAAAGCTGCTCAGATGTGGGGAACTCCCAACGTTGCCCCCCACCCTTTTTCTCTTTAAATTCAGATTTGGCTCTTTGAGGCTTCTTGCCTTTCCCAACCCCTTTCTCTTCTTATCAAAGCACCTGAGACTCTGAACTGCCTTTGGCTGTTGGTGTCTGGCATGGAAAATACAAAAACTTTTGTTTACATTTCAATAAAGTTTGATTTTTTTTTCAAAGTTTCAATGTGTGGTCTTGTCTTTTTTGTTCCGCATCTGCTGGCTTATGGAATAACTTGCAAATCTTCTCCCTTTCCAGGAATTGGTGTAATATAGTAGGCAAATAGATCACTGATGCCGAACCCTGGAAGCCTTGGTTCAAACCTCTCATTTGCCTTGTGCAGATTGCTTGCCCTTCTTGAGTTAACCTACCTTATACAGGGTTGGGGTAATGAATCCAGGTAGGGGCGGAGGGTTGATATACAGTAACGTCGCCCAAGTACAAGGGAAAGTACATTGCAATGTTGCTCACTTCTCCCCTCCAGGTACAACCTTCTGCAATATAATTCCTTTTGAATGGGGGGGGGGGACGGACTGTGCCCTACTGGATGGATTTCATTCTGTTCATCCTCTCCCTGTGGGACATTCTTGTCCCATTGCATTGCATCCTTGCTTGATGTTCCTGCCCTACCTGCTGCTTTCTCCTGCCGCCGCTTCATCTCCACCCTCCCGCTTGTCTTCCCCCTCCCGCCCTCCAGGACAGGCACTCTAAAGGACAGCCTCATGGCTCAGAAGTCTTCTTACAGCCGCTTCAAGAACTCTGCCCCAGCCGTGGAGCTTTCCGATAGAAGAGCAAGTGAGTGACCTCTGGAGGCATAGGAGACATTTCCAGATCTATAGCCAGCTTTTTCCTCAAGGGACTGGGTAGTGGGGCAAATACAGCTGTACCTTGGATCCCGAACACCTTGGTACTTGCATGTTTTGGCTCCTGAATGCCACAAACCCGGAAGTGAGTGTTCCAGTTTGTGGACATGCTTTGGAACCCGAACGTCCGACGCGGCTTCCGATTGGCTGTGGGAGCTTCCTGCTGCGGGAGCTTCTGGCAGCCAATCAGAAGCTGCACCTTGGTTTCTGAACTTCTTGGAAGTTGAATGGATTTCTGAAATGGATTCCATTCAACTTCTGAGGTACCACTGTACAGGTTAACCGTTTCAGCAGATCCGGAGAACCTTTGCCTCCCTCCGGATGTTACTGAACTGGAGCGCCCATCAGCCCCAGCAAGCATAGCCAAGGATGATGGGAGCTGTAGTTCAGCAATGTCTGGAAGGTCAGAGGTTTCCCTACACTTGCATTACAGCACTGGCATCCTAACCCATAAAGGACTCGCCCAGGTTGCAATCTTTACTGCATTTACCTGGGAGTCTGCCCCACTGAACTCTGTAGGAGCTACTTCTGAGTAGGCATAGTTAGGATTGCACTGTTCACGGTGAACGTTTCAATAGCACCTCTACAGTGCTGATTTAATATTCTGCCTCATTATTATTTGCTCTAAAGTGCTGTAAGTTTTCTCAGCACTGTGCAGGAATTAACAGGTAACAGTCCCTGTCTGCAGGCTCACAATTTAATAGAGACAGTACAAAAGGCCTAGGGAGGGAGGAGGAAAGCAAGCATTGAACCTGTCTGATTCAGAGTTAGCTTCTTGGTCCACCTAGCACTGTGCTGTCTCTGGCAGAGGATCTTTTTCCAGTCCTCCAACCTGGATCCTTTAACTGGAGATGTCAAGGATTGACCCTGGAACTTTTCGACACCCAAAGGATGTATTCTGTAAAGTGTACTAGGCTACATGGACAAATAGTCTGGCCTGTTTGTAAGGCAGATTCCTGTGTTCCTACTGGACAAAAAACAACACTGCCCTAGATGTTTCTTTAAAAAAGAAATAACCAAGCTGTGGTTCTCAGGATTTTTGAATTACGTCTTCGATATCAAATTCTGGCCTTGTGCAAAAGCAGTCTCAACCATGTGGAACAGATTAACTGACGAAGCTCTGATCGGTTTCTTTCTAGCTATTACTTGCTAATGTTTGAGGAATTTCTGCCTAAGGGCTAGTTTTAATATAGTGTGTCTGCCTTCCATTATGAAGAATTCGGGAGGGGGGGTATTGTCATGTCTGTACTACTGAAACGCTGCATTTGTCTGGTTTCTTCCTATCTAGATGACTTAGAGGACAACCTCAGTTCACCCAGAAAGCTTCAGGAGTCAGAGAGGTACTTCTTGTTACTTTCCTGCCCCATGACTTTTCTTCCAATAAAATAACTGAAGGCACCAAAAGCTATTCTGGTTTGGTATTTTACTACGTGCAGGACCATCTAACCAAACATGCCTATGTAATTCAGCCTGCAGCAGCGCTGCAAGTATATTACAGTGCCTCCTGCTGGCACAGTCCCACTTGGTATTGTTTATATAGACCAGCAGTGTGAGGCGTTCCCAAAGTAAAGGAAGGATTGAACTCAGATTAATAAGAATACACACACAGGCTTGAACCAGCAAGACTCTGGGAAGGGTGCGTATAATAATCTCTGCCTCCAGCCCCTGGCCCAGGTCGTTTTATTCACAAAAGAGCTTTTGACAGAGTGTTCGTAAGAACCAATCAGATTTCTTCTGAGCATTTCAACAAACCCCACGTGGGGACAAAGTTAAATTACAAACACTAGTTAAGCATGCATACTTTTGGTGTAAATGAATGAAAACTACAAAAGAGTGCATTCAGCAACCCTAGAGGTCATAAACAATCAATACACATGATGAGAAGGATGGCCAGGAGGACAGCGATCATTATCACCTTTATGTGAAACCTGTTTCCTGGCCCTAAGATTAACATCCTAAGATTAACATATCAGAAAAGCTACATCAAAGAAGCTTGCCCACTATCTTTATGGCCCAGGATGCATGCCTGGCAAAGCAACTGGGCTGTGTACCTGACTTGTTAAGCAAGAGAAATGGGCAGTAGAGGAAATGGCCAGAGATGCAGAGGGTTTGATCAGAAATTATTGTCAATGAATTAAACCCAGTCAACACAATGCATTCATCGTGGACACAATGGCTTGATGCATATTTTAGAATTCCTCATAGTAATCCCACCTGACCCCACACTCTGGATATTTGTACTCCTACAGCAGTGGTTCATGGATTTTTTCCCAGTGGTACCTGCAGGTGCCGGGGATTGAACCGGAGACCTTCTGCGTGCAAAGCAGATTCTCTAGCACTGAGCTATAGCTCTTCCCCACCCGCAGGAGATAACAATCTCAATCCCTGGAGGGAAATTGTTTTCTTTCTTTCCCTCCAAACACAGTAGCCAGTCTTTCTCCCTCTTTTACTGCTAGGAATCTTCCAGTTGTCCGCTGTGAATGTAAATAAACCAAATCCCTTTATTTCAGTGGGTCTACTCTGAGTGCGATTTAGTTAGATATTGCCCAGATACTTTTCTGATTCTTAAAGGCAACAGTGGCTAATGAAGGCTCTGAATAGGATGGCAATATCAAATTTGGACTTCCAGTCTAGATGAATTGCTTTAAAAGGATTGTGTAAAAACTGAACATCACCACCATTAGCCTTTGGATCATGTCATATGATTTATTTATTTTTTAAAGTTTTTATTTATACTTTTCAAGTTTATACATTTCATTAGTTTTACAATCAGTTTAACATTTCAAACTTACTTCCCCCTCTTTCTGTGGTTCCTTAAATTTATTTTTAGTATTTTCTGCATATCCAAATTCCTTTAATTTTCTCCTTTAATTATCTACTTTAAATATATACGTTTATGAAACTGCAGGTTATTACAATAACCCTGACAATGTTTTTATCTGTTTGCAATTTATCTGTAAATATTCAACAAACCATTTCTATTCTTTTATAAAAAAGTTTTGTTATCTTGCTTTCTTATTCTTCGGTAAGTTTTGCCATTTCTGCATATTCCATAAGTTTTTGTATCCATTCTTCCTTTGCTGGGACTTCTGCTTCTTTTCACTTTTGGGCAAGTAGCATTCTTGCCACTGTAGTAGCATCCATAAATAAATTGCTATACAATTTAGGTAGTTCTGTCCCTATAATTCACCAAAGAAAAGCTTCTGGTTTCCCCCCAAAAGTTATTTTCAACATCCTTTTCAATTCATTGTGTGCCATTTCCCAGTAAGCTTTAACCTTACTACAAGACCACCACATATGATAAAAGGGATCATGATGATGATATTTGTTTTCTCCACTAGGCTGGACAGCACCATCATCAGCCCCCCAGAACCAGCCAACCTCGGGCAGATGGGAGAGACAGCTCATCCTTCTGCAGAAGCTACACATCAGAGGATGGACTCCAGAACTCTTATGACTCCAAGTCCTCCAGAAAGGATTAAGGACCATTACACTTTGACAGTCACAAACAGCCAACCCTCCTGCAAAAACGGCCATCGCGTGGCCAGACTCTCCCCGCAGCAGAACAGAGGGTGGCACAATCTGCCCAGGAGTCCCTGGCAGATGAAACCACTTTGGACAGTAGCGGGGAGTCCCTATGAAGCCAAATGGATCCACCACAAGTATCTGTATTGCAATACCAGACCCTGGTGAGAGGAATGGCCTGCACTTGTGGCTGTAGTCTTCAGCCAAGAACAGATAATCTTGCCAATATGAGGAAGAGGACTGAATTAGCTTAGATTCCTCTCTTGCTGACATACTGACTTGGATCAACCCGTCTTACCTGGAATGTCTCCTCCCTCTGGCATTAAATTGCCAGCATTTTCCTGCTCCCTTTCCTTCTGCCCTGGATCGGACCAGCAGAAGCAGCATGCCATTCACTATATCCCTCTCACTCACCTTGATGTGGTGCCTTTCTGTTGTATTTCCTGCTAGCTCCATTCAGTTTGAAATCCTCTTTTCATCGTTTGAAACTAGCATTTTAATGAAACTCCGTTCAATTAGGTGATCCTGCATTTGTAAACTTAAAAGGGCCTGAATTTTTACAGAATTCAGATACCGGTGCTGAAATGCGCCAGCCAAATTTTACTTGGCAAATCTTATGTGGGTTTTTGCTCCATCCCAAGAAAAAAAGGAAAGCCTGAATTCAAATTTTTGGTAATTGTTTCGGTACAATGTTGGAACTTCCCACAAACTTTGAGAAGGGAAGGGCTGCTCACTTCCTTTGCCTTTGCCCTGAATATGAAGAGCGGTAGGAAGAAAACACAGGAAGGAATAAATAGCATGTGCAGGAAATCAACTTGGTCCAATTTAATCAAAAGGGGTTTAGCACTTCTGGATCCGATTAATCTAGATTTAAATTTACCCCTTCCAATTTGGTATATTTCTCTTCCTAATTGGACTAAATATAATCTACATGAATATGGTCTTAGTTCAAATTAGCCAACACTGGAGTTAAAAGTGAGTTCCTACTTATTTCATTGAATGAATGCCTTACAAAATCAGCTAAGTTCACTTCCTATGCCTTTTACTTTCCTGTTCATTTTCTTATTAATGTTCTCTCATTCATTTGTTAACTTATTAATGTGTCTAGGCCAAAGCTCCTGAAGGCTTGAATAACAGAGCAAATGTTAGTATCTTTTTCCATATAGTATTCTCTTCTGGTGGTAGTGGCCACATCAGTTTAAACCATTTAGGCAAACCATTATAGACTCTGGCATCTGCTTCTGCCTCCACGTTGGACCGGCTGGAAAGGAGCGCTGACTTATGCAAAGGTAAGTCAGCACCTTGTCCAAACAGGGCAGGGTGAACATGAAGGGGCAAAAACATTTTAAATAGAAGTGCAACAATTAACAGCATGCATCACCTTACCTGGGTTGCTTGGAGTTTAGGAAGAATTTTTAAGATCTAATGAAAACACCGGGTGTTGAGCTTAAGAGACTGGAGAGTGTCAACTCCTCATGTCAGTCGTTTGCACATGTACCATCATACAGAATGTGCCATTAAATATTGAATTTAACAGAACAGAAAAGTTGTGGTCTTCCCTAAGCTATGAGTGTCCTGTGCAGAATTTATGTAGATGTAGGTATAACAGGTTATTTCATATCAAGCTGTTGCTGTTGTTGAGGGTTGATCATGCAAGTATCTCTTCAGGCTAGCACAGCATTGAAGAACATGCATAAATTACACATTTGATGCAGTCGCAGACCCTTGAAAAACATGCATGAATTACCGTAGCTTCTGCAGTCATTGTTCTGATGCAAAGATGCAGTTGCATCTTCCAGCTTTCTTTCCCTATTTGAACATGTACAATTTGGGCTGCTTGTCCCATAGATGCAGAAAAGTTTTCTAGCACTTAAGTCTGAGCAGGCTCAAGATAGAGAAAAAGCAGAGTTCCTTGCAGCCATCATTTCCTGTTCAGATTATAAGCTTCCATATGCAGGACAAAAGAGTTGCAAGTACATGAGAAGTACCTTTTTGTTCCAGTGTGTTGAAATCAGTGTACTTCTCTGGCTTGCAAAAATGTTTTGTTATTTTTTGTTTTTCAGTTGAGCCTGCTCTCTAGCTGTTGGAATAAAACAAGGTTTAAAGTAGGAAATAAATTTTTTTTTTGTTTATTTGGGGAAGAATAAGGCAACAGTGAAAGTTCTGATATTCATTGTAACTTTATTTTTCAAAATCTAACAAGGAACTATTTTTTAGGAAACTCACTTCTGAATCAAAGTAATGCTAACCACCTGGCAAAATTTAAAGCAATATTGTACTCCCTAAACTAAAGAAACAATGTAATGCTTCAAAGGAGAAGGGGGGGGAAATGTATACATGATAGGAAATGGAATGGGAGCTGCTGTTAGGTGTACCCAGTGCTTTATTTCTTAAAATAATGTTTAGGGGTACTCTCATTTTCCTATTCATATTGAAATACTGCCCCTCAATGAGGCCAAACTAGATTCACAAAATGTTTAGGGGTATGTGTACCCCTGGGTCCCCCCAGAAAAAAAGTACTGGGTGTACCTAAACTCACTGAAATCAATAGTCTATATAATTCTATGTACGCACGCCGTGTTTGATAGCTGCACTCATCACTGAAGCAAACATTTTGTGAGGAAATTACAGGAGTGGAGTTGTGTCTGTTGTAGCACGAGTCCGACGACACCTTAAAGGGTTCAAATATTGTGGATTTTTTGGTTTTGTGGATGAGAACCCCCCTCATCAGACACATAAATAGTTCCTAACTTTATGTGTGCATACAGAGGAAAATACGTTATCACGAAGGGAGGCTGGAAGATAGAGCAATGCACAATTTCCATTTTCCTGTGAAAGCGAGAGCCATTCAAAAGGAGTAATTGATGCAATCTGGTCTGTGTTGGTGTGACCAGCTCTTAACTGGTAAAACCAGATTAACATTCACCAACAGCAACAAGTAGGATAGATAGATAGATTGATTTATTGCGGCCATTGGCCCATATCAGAAACAATACATCAAAATTTATCCATAAACAATACAATTTAAACAGTTCCAAAATTAAAACACCCATATAAAACCAATTTTACTTCAGTTAAGTAAACACTATACACAATAAGCTCCCTCTATGTAAACTGCAATTCAAATCCATCAGATTTTGGGGGGTATGCGTCTTAGTTCAGGCACTTATTGATGGTACTTAAGTTTAGCTAAGCTGTCAGAGTCATACAGAGATCCAAGTAGGAAAAGTGAGCTAAAAGACTGGGCTTTAAGACTGGAACCGAGCAACTTCATGTTAAGGGTGTATGGATTCACCAAGGGGGTTGCTGTAATACGGAAGCCTATTACAATAAATATTGGCTCTCAGCTTTTGAGATCTATGTCTTTACCTGTCATGAAGCCTTTTAGAAGGCTGTATTATTATCATCTTCCTGTCACATCATCATTAAGGGCATGAGGTTTCTTTTACTATCCTGGGTAGAGGACATGGCTTTTTCAAAGGACTGTACAGTGGTATCTCGGGTTAAGTACTTAATTCGTTCCAGAGGTCCGTTCTTAACCTGAAACTGTTCTTAACCTGAAGCACCAGTTTAGCTAATAGGGCCTCCTGCTGCTGCCACACCGCCGGAGCACGATTTCTGTTCTCATCCTGAAGCAAAGTTCTTAACCCGAGGTACTATTTCTGGGTTAGCAGAGTCTGTAACCTGAAGCGTATGCAACCCGAGGTACCACTGTAATGAGAGAGTCTGAAAGATACACCTTCATGCAATATATTGTGAAATTGTTGCCCTTCTACTTGTCATGAGGCGTTAAAAAAATGCACAGGGGCACTTCGTTGTTAGGGGCATGGTTATGTCAAATCCCCTCCACCCAAAGGAGCCTCTAACCACGTGTGTTTTGGGGCTTTTACATTTAATTATCCTACATAACTAAAAGCGAAGTCTTCTTGAGTTGATGGTTATGATTACATAAGCGCAAGAGGGAGACAGTTGCAGCTTTGGGGAACAAAATATGTTCAACTTCTTATGAGGAGAGGGGGTGCTGACCCCCCCCTCAAACTGCCCAGTGAGCCCTGGCTGTCCTCAATGCGTGCTGTGTGTGTGATGTAAGAGGATGAGAAGGAATATCCTGCGAGGGGGGGGGGGAAATAAGGACAGGACTCGAAAGACTCCGTACTGCCATTTTTTTGTCGGCCCTCTGCATTTCTAGCACTCTCGACCCCCGCACATGGAGGATGCTGTCAGCTGCGATAGAGAACCGGAAGTCTCCCTGCAGCAGAACCGTAACCCCTTGCAGCAGCAGCAGCCTCGTTGCGCAAGCGCAGTGGGCGAAGAGCTCTCGCTCGCTCGCGGAAAGTTCAAAGCGGGGTCGGGACCCGGCCTAGAGGGCGCCTGCGCACGCCTTCCTCCTTCAGCCCAAGGAGACTACGGCACTGCGCCTGCGCATTTGGAGGCTCCCTTGCCGGCGCAGGCGCCGTGGCTTCGCCGGCTGCAGCGGCCGCTTTCTGAGGCGAGAGGCGTTGGGCTGGAGGTGGGGAGCCGCCCTGTGTCCGCATTATGTACCAGCGGAGCCGGGCGGTGGCCGGGCGCCTGGGGCCCCGCTGCCCTTGGAGGTGGGGAGGAGGCGGCGGCGGCAGGCTCCGGCTGGGCCACGGCGACGCGGCGCGATGCTGTTACCGGGCGCGGCCGAAGGTGAGAGAGCGAGCGAGGAGAGAGCGGGAGACGGGAGGGTGGGGTGGGCGAAGGGGCGTGGCTGGGCGCGGAGGGGGCGTGGCTAGGCGACCCTGCTCCTTTCTGAGTGCTGATGATGGGAGTCCCGGAAGGAGGGCTGCTTTTTTTGGGGGGGGGTGTTGGCACATGGTCCGTGGGACCAACTTGCTGAGCACTGAGTTGGGTAGGATCGCGAGTGGCGAGATTGGCAACTGGATCGTTGCTCGTGCCTGCCTCGTGCGCTGAGCCCGTGTGTGTGTATGTGTGTTTGATTGTGTGTTTGTGTTTATGTTTATTTATCGATCTGTGTGTGTGTGTGTGTGTGTGTGTGTGTGTATGCATGCGCGTGCACTCACACACACACACACACACAGAGTACATGCTTGGCGGGGGGCTTGAGTGCATGGTTAAGTGGACCCAGTACCCTGGAAACATAGTCTTCATGGTTCTTAAAGTGCCACAATACACGTGCCCTCTTATATATATTTGCATATGTGCGCCCAGTGCTTTTTTTTCTTTAAAAAATGTTTAGGGGTACAGTCATATCTCTTGTTACGCTCGGTTCAGGTTATGTCTTTTCAGGTTGCGTCCCACGGCAACCCGGAAGTACCGGAAAGGGTTACTTCTGGGTTTCGCTGCTCGTGCATGTGCAGACGCGCAAAATGACGTCACACGCATGTGCAAAAGCGGCGAATCGCGACCCACGCAGACGCGGGTTGTGTTCCTTTTAGGTTGCCAATGGGGCCCCGGAACGGATCCCGTTCGCAACCAGAGGTACCACTGTACTCTCATTTTGAATCAAGAAAATCACCATTTTATAGTTCAAATCGGGAAAAATAAATACAGTAAATGGACAAAAGTACAAAGATTCACAAAACGTTGAGGGGTATGTGTACTTCCGCGTCCCCCCAGAAAAAAAGCACTGCATACGCCACAATTTATTGGCCTTCTAAAATTCAGATCTTCACAACAAGGGGTTGGGTTGGGGCTGTGCTAAGATGAGCTAAATAGCAGTGACTGGAGGAGGAGTGACCACTGGGAAGGAGGGCAGAGAGAAGAAATGTCAAGGTGCACCCCGAGCAGCAAAAGCAGACGCCTTCCTGTGCCCCACCTACAATAAAACATGCCTCTCCCATATCAGGCTCTACAGCCACAGCAAGCGCTGTAACTTTCCAACAGTTTGACTTCATCCCTAAAGGCACACTCTTTCATTGTCCCGAGATAGACAACAAACAGTGGGGAAGCAGGGAATAGTATCTGTAGGCAAGGGCAAATTGCTGAAGTGGGGCTTACTGACTGATCACTGGATACCATCTTAGTCTGTGAAGCTTCACTCAGCTCTGCCCACCCGTTTTCAGGTTTTGCCCTGCATTTATGGCAACCGGAAAACTGACATTTTCAAAATAGTGGTACCTATGGATGTGAACGGGATCCGTTCCGGAGTAACCTGCATATGCGTGGGTCGCGATTCGCAGTGTCTGCGCATGACATCATTTTGAGCATCTGCGCATGCGCGAGCAGTGAAACCCAGAAGTAACGCATTCCGTTACTTCTGGGTCGCCGCAGATCGCAACCTGAAAACACTCAACCCAAAGCTACCTTAACCCGAGGTATGACTGTACCAGGTTCTGCCTCTGATATTGTTGCTAGGCATTTTTACTTTGCACTATCTTGTGTGTCAGTTTCTATGCAATGCTGAACACAAAAATGACCACTTAACTGATGTGATCTGGTGTGAGGATGTGAAATATCTAAAACAGTTCCATTCTCGCTGAATACCAAGGTAGCCTGGGAGATGGAAACTGGCTGGTGCAGAAATTGAGGAAAGGAATATGGGACTGTTCTCTTTAGATCCTCATATAGGCCTGGTGCCAGAACCAGTAACTTAGCAGTTGTCAGTCTTATGTCAAATCTTGTCACGCTTCCCATTTATCGGTGTGTGTGGGTTTTTAAAAAGAACCGAGAATGGTGGCTGAGGCTGTAGGACTTCCTTTTTTTTGGAATATAATTTTTCTTATTTTCTTTAATAAAAAAACATAAAATATAACAACATTACAATAACAAATCAATTTCATTTGCTCCACTGAGCTTGTGACTTCCCTCCCTCCCTTCAACTGGTTTCCCATTTCCTAATAAATTGTATGTGCAATTTAGCTGCCAGTTTCTGTCCTTCAACATATATCCAATCCTTTTATTATCAGTGGTCAGATACTATTTTTATGTTATGTTACAGGATTCATATCAGTCCTGCTAGTGTCTTCACATTTTTGTAATGATTTTTCATATATTCCATAAATTTACACCAATCTCTTTGGAATTTCTGCTTGTCTTGGTTCTGGATCCTCAAAGTCAGCTTGGTCAATTCCGCATAGTCCATGATCTTCATCTGCCACTCCTCAGTTATTGGTAATTCTTGTGATGTCCACCTTTGGTCTAACAAAGTTCTTGCTGCAGTGGTAGCATACATAAATAGTCTTTGATCTACTTTTGCAATTTCTTCTCCCATCAACCCGAGCAAAAATGTTTCCGGTTTTTTGAGGAGGATAATTTAGGTCAGGCTTCCTCAAACTCGGCCCTCCAGATGTTTTTGGCCTACAACTCCCATGATCCCTAGCTAGCAGGACCAGAGGTCAGGGATGATGGGAATTGTAGTCTCAAAACATCTGGAGGGCTGAGTTTGAGGAAGCCTGATTTAGGTGCTTTTGCAAGCTTCTTTCACTTCTCAGGAGTTCCAGGGGCACAGCTGGGCTACCTAGCTTTAATTGTCCTCAAATTCCTTCTTTTATTCTAGGACCTGGATGGCTCATGGGACAAACTACCTCCAGGGCTAGTCTCTTCCGGTTCCATAGGACCGACATTCCACTCCCTCTTCACCAAGAACCCATCAGAAGTTCCCACCGTCCTGCCTGCACCTCATGGGGATACCTTTGCCGTTATCAACAGTACGAAACTGAAGACCAGCCTTTGCCCGCCGATGCGCTATCTAGAGACTAGGGTCCTTCCCCACCCTGCTGTGCTTTCCCCACCGGAGGGCATGGAGGGTGCCATCACGCTGGTGAACGGGAGGCAAGAGGACGACATTGCGGTGCAAGAGAGCGAAGGGCTGGACGGTGCCTCTTTAGACTCCCTGCACAGCCTTTTCCACGGCTGGCAGTACCGATCGCCTTACCAGGCTTCAGAGGTAGCACTGGGGCCCCTTGCACCTTTCAGGGCTACTACCGGGACTCCCTCCCCAGTTAGTTCCCCAGAAAGGGATGACCCCAGCATGGAAGAGCATCTTGCGGTCATGCATCAGAAACTACGGAAAGAGGTATATATGGGGGATCTTGTCCTGTTATGGGGCTTAGTGCTTTTGCTTTGCTAGGGCTGGAAGACTTCCCAAAAGCCGGCTAGCATATTCTGAACTTGATATTGGAATAAGGAGTGGCATGGCAGGCTGGGTTCTGTTCTGTGTGGCTTGGGCAGAAGTTAAGGGCCCCTTGTTGTCCTTTGGATTCCTCATTTTAACATACTTTGAGGTTAGGTTCAGCATTTACTGCCTTACTACTCAAGAGGTCCGGAGGGTGGCAACACGAGACGGGGCCTTCTCTGCAGTGGCTCCCCGTTTGTGGAATGCTGTCCCCAGGGACGTTCTCCTGGGGCCTTCATTACACACCTTTAGGCACCAGGCAAAAATGCTCCTTTTTAACCAGGCCTTTGGTTGATCCGATTTACGTACTATGGCCCTTTAAAATGTTTTATTTTTTGGGGGGGGAGCTATTGGGTTGTTGTTTTTATTTTTATTGGGCATTTTGTGGTTTTGTATCTTGATTTTATTCTGTGAACTGCCCTGAGACCTCTGAGTATTGGGTGGTATATAAATTCAATAAATAATAATAATTTATGAGATAAATTCACCCTGAGGTGGTGGTTTTTACATGGTGAATATCATGAAATAAGTTAGTTTCATGTACTAAGATCTGAAATCTACTATGCCACAACCTTTGTCTGCAGTGTTTTATTTGTTCTAGTGCCTTCCCTTCATGAGAAGACACAAATAATTTATCACGCAAAACTGACTTGGGTTGCTTACACAACAGACATTTAAAGCACATTCCTTCCCGCCCCCCCCAAGAATCTTGGGAACTATAGTCCACCCATCAGACCTACAATTCCCATCACCCTTAACAACTACAGTTTCCAGGATTGGGCAGGGGGGGAGACATGTTCTTTAAATGTATGGTATGTGCATAGTTTTAGTGGAAATGCCTGCCACATTGAGAAATAACGCATGAATCTTCCCATATCTCCTTGGATGACTTCCAGCCATCATGTTTATCTGTGTTATTGGCAAGGGTGGAGGGGTGAGGAGTAGGATGGAAGTAGTCTCTGTGAGGAAGCCTCACTATCACAGGTCAGAGGCGGTGGGAAAAACCTCTGCCTGCTTGAGAACCCGGAGGGCCTAGAAATTATAGCAGTAAAGAAATACCACTGAGAACTGAAAACTTGAAATCTAAGTGTATGATTTTATATTTTAAGGGCCTGAGTATTTGACTTATAAAAGCCTCTTTTGTAATGAGGCGGGAGTTCAAGGCAGGGATCCAAAAAACCCAAGAAGTAGCTTGGAGTCCTCCTTCTCTTAACAACCGTCTTCTGGAGCTACGCATGAAAGCCAGGGGACTTCGGTGCATTACTATCCAGCACGTAACAAATCCTATCCATGCAGAAAAAGTTTTGTTACGTGCACGAGTCTCAGAATCCTGGCCCACTTTCTTACTAAAGTGTATATACCAATTCTATTTTATATTTGTGCATGGAAGGCTGAGTCAGAATATCAAATTTTAAAATGTAAATTTCCACATACGAAGTTGAGGTTTCGAATTGGAATTAACCAAGAATATGTTCCCACTCCCCTGGGTCAAACCTAGGCCAAAGAGCCCACAATCTGAATTGAGGAAGAGAGAGCTGTTAGCCACGTACTACAGATGTGAAAGCTGAGGATAGGGGGAAGTTTTTTGAAGTTAGCACAGGAAGCCTGCAGCTGGGCTGGGAATGTTTCATGCTTCATAGTTTTTGTTTTGTCTCCCCCCCCCCACTCCAGTTACCGTACTTCTTTTTGAAGACCCACGACTATGGGATCTACTCCCAGGAAGTAGAGTTCATCAATGAGATTCTGCATCTGAGAACACGGTCAGTTCTAGGAACAGTGATGGGATGTTGGGGGGGATGCCTGCTGGCTGAATGATCTGCTCTCTGATGACGGGGGAAAGGTTCTGTGAAACGTTTAAAGTAGATGAAAGAAAACAGTCCCTTCTATCCATTGTGTAAAGATCTAATGGTTGCATAGCAGAAGTTATCTGGCATCCCAAAGATAATGGCAGCCTTCTGATCGTCTTGAGAACTCAAGAAAGCAGGCAGTGACTAGACAACCTGAATCACTGGCAGAAGTGGCTTGCTATATTCAGTGGGCATTACTCAAATCTTTCCAAAATGGCACCAGTCCCAGTGCCCTAGCTGGCACTCTACCTCATCTTTTGTATTTTATTTATTAAACTCCACCCCACTTTTCATCAGCTTGTCTTTAGGGCAAGGTTTCTTTCACAATTCCCCATCTATTGCATCTCCTTTGTCGATGTCGTCTTATAATTACATACCCTGTCCTGTCACATTGGATGTGGCGCTTGGCAGATGGCGTCACACTGCAGAGACACAGCAAGAGCAATAAAGAGCTCAGGCTGGGCTTCCCGGAGTCATGCCTAAGTCTCTGAATATTTTGAAATGGACTCTCATGTGCCTGTGCCGTTCGGCAAATACCTTACCATCGAATTTGAGGTGAGCATAAGTAGAGGAACGAAGATTTACAGGGCTGTCTTCTAGCATGGGCCCCTTGTAGTACGGTGAAGTGTTGTTTCTGCCTGAGAGCATTTGGAAGAAACAACTGTATGAGGAAAGAGCTTTGGACCCTCATCCCTGTGCTCTGATATTGGCTGGATGATCTTGCTTCAGCTTACTGAAACATCCCCAACAATTGCTGCTACTTCAGTTATCCTCTGAAATCCCTTGGTTGCCTTCAGCATCTAGCTGTTCTGTGGCAGGGGATCATATGCTCAAAGGTCTAATTCCCACATATTTGTGAATTACTTACTAACTTGCAGCAGACTTTGTATGTTTCCTCTTCTTTTCCCCACCCCAACAAGCATTTTGTTTAATGTGAGATTACATGAGTTATCCGTGGCATTTGATCTGTTTCATGTGTGAGTCTTTGTTGTAGTCCTCGGGGGCTGAAAGGCATGTGTCAACTTGCCCCTGAGTGAGTGAGCGAGCTTATTGGGGTTGCCAGTGTCCGCAGAGACTTTCCTATAGGGCCCTCTCCCATGCCTGAAATTAAGCTCGAAAAAAGCCCTATGTTGTAGTTGGCTGAAAAGGTGGTGATTTGTGTGGAGTGCTCACGACAATTTCTCCAGCTTACAAATGGGCCCCCAAAAGGCTGGCTACCCTTGATCTATTTAGGGAAGGAAGAATGGTTGGGGGAACCTTCTTAATCAGCTTCCCAGGTGTTATGGCTAGAACTGTACTGCTTTTGTCTAAACCTGTAGGGATGAACAGAGAGGGAAGTTCAAGATATGTCATTCTACTTGAGATGGCAGTGTGAATCATCTGTCTCAGTAGGGATGAGAGGACTAGGTCATTCCCTATCTGGGAGGATGGGGGAAAGTGTGTCTCTATTTCCTATCCCAGTCTGACCTTTCCATTCTCTTCACCTCTCTGCCTCCCATCACCAGCGGCCGAACCATGTACCAGTTGGCGCTGACCTTCTGCCGTTTCTTGGCTTGGAACTACTTTGCCAGTTTGCACATGGAGGTGCTGAAGGTGACACAGCACCCTGAGAACTGGAGCATCCAAGCCCGGTGGCGGATTAAAGGGCTGCCTTTCCATGTATTCCTTTTGCGCTTCTACAAGAAGGATAAGAGTGAGCTGTACAGGTGAGACATCTCCTTTGGGGAAGCAGTCTCTTTAGAGCTGAGCAGCCCCAGACAAATGTATCGTCTTGTGTAACCCCTGGCATCAGAACTAGGGCTTTTGACATGCTTCTATCATTCTTTTTGGGGGGGGCGAGGAAGGGAGTGAAAAGGTAACCATCTTGCTCTGAGTTAATGAAATTCTTACACCAGAGCTAGTCTTCTGAAAGCACTGTACTGTACAGTGGTACCTTGGTTCTCGAACTTAATCCATTCCGGGAGTCTGTTCGACTCCCGAAAACTGTTCGAAAACCGAGGCGTGGCTTCCAATTGGCTGCAGGAGCTTCCTGCACTCAAGTGGAAGCTGCGTCGGACGTTCAGCTTCCAATAAACATTCACAAACCGGAACACTTACTTCCATGTTTGCGGCGTTTGGGAGCCGATTTGTCTGGTAGCCAAGCCATTTGAGAACCAAGGTACCACTGTATTTATACTGGCTTGCCATGGCTAGGGTTAGGTAGCTATGGGAAAGTCTTAAGAAAAATAGTGTATTCTGCTTATTTGGGTGCTGTTTGAGGGCTGTTAGCATTAGTTGAGCCTTTCAGATGCAGTAATATATTCAAAACACGTGTACTTTCATGCTGTATTTGTTGGAAGACGCCACCCAACTGATCTTTTGCCTATTTTTTTTTTTTTAATTCCTCTCCAGGACCTATGATGCCTATTCTACTTTCTACTTAGATTCACAAGGATTGATTAAGTGTCACAGGGTAAGCAAGGTGAGTGTTGGTGCATGAATACCACCTGCAGGGGAGAGTAGAAACACTCTCTCCCTCGACGCTCCTGCCACCCCTTCACTTTGCTTGGTTCTAGAGACGAAGATATTTTATACTCACCAGCCTAATTCCTGGCTTATTTTCCCCTTGCAGCTCATGCCATCCCAGCCTCCCCTGAACAAGTTGAAAAAGCTTGTCGTAGCCTCGTTGTTGGGCCTGGGGCTGTCAGAACAGAAGCCGTCGCTGCTCCTGCTGTTATCAATTCTGGCTGGCAAGCAGCAGGAAACACCACTAGGTTGTAGGGATAGCTGAAGTCCAGCCCTCTCGCTAGTCATGTCTCTCAGCTCATTGACAATATCTGTGTGTGGCCGGCAGGATGTCACTAGTGGCTCATTGTGTATCGGTGTTGCCTCTCTATAAATAGCGTGGGCTTTGCCTTCCATGTGGCTATGCTGTCAATTGCACCAGCAAGCGCTGTATAAAGATGGTTGTAATTTAATCTGTACATAATAAAAGGTTTATGTTGAAAAGAAGTCTGCGCGAATGAAGTGGCTCCATCGTTGAAGCACAACTTGCATCTAAACTACTGATTCAGAGCAGAGGCCCCCGTTTCACAACACCCTTTTCAGCAGCATGAAAAGGCGGTCCCTGTTTTGGCAGTCTTTCAGGGCACATGCAGATGGCCAAAAAGGGTTGGCAGCTTTCAGATGCCGATGGTCACCGCGGAGGAGGCGAATCACAGCGATGGGGTTGGTGCTGTGCATCATCTCTTAGCAGCGCTTTATAAAGATCGCCATGAAATGAGGAATGCCTCTATGGATCAAAGTGCTTGCTGAGAAGGGACGGAATCAAGGCATATAATGTGCAAACAGTGTTTCATAAAGGGTGGCTTGCCTTGGCAAGAGCTTCTTTGCACGGAAAATTGAGCTGCATGAAAATTTTGTCCAGCGCCAATCTAGACTTGTGGTTGATTTTATATTGTATCTTAAAAATCATTATAAGGATGATTGTATTAATCAAAGCAATATCTCTGTTGGGCTAGGGAAGTTATTAGGTAATTGGCAGCTTATATTTATACTTAGACACAACTTCCATCAAACCTGACCGTTGGCCATGCTGGCTAGAGCTGATGGGAAGAGAGTCCAACAGCACCTGGCAGGCCACAGCTCAGTCACCCTTGGCTTAAGAGAAACAGAGTAGTAATTGACAATATAAATCAGAGGTTTTCAATCTTGTTTGAGTCCATGGCTCCCTTGACCAACTACATTCTTTCTGCAGCACCCCTGAGAGACTCAGGAGCCCTGTTATGTCACCTCTTACGTGCAGAGCTGGCTGCCTCTCACCCTTTTTCGAACTCTCCCCTCTTCTTGGGAGTCCTCCAGGCAGCCGCCGCCGCCGTCCCTGGTCTCTAAGCTGTCCCCACTCCAAAAGAGAGGTGCCTCCTCACACTGCCCCACAGGGGCCTGGGAAGCAACTCCTGGCCAGCCCCAGAGGCACCATTCGTCTGGGGAGATTGTAGCCAGGGCTGCTGCAACAAACAGCTTTGACAACCTTTGGGAGGTAGAGATGCAAGCGGGCATCAAAGGGAAAGAAAGAGGGAGAGAGGCAGGCCAGTGTTGCCTGTCCATCATTCAAGGCACCCCAGGGTGCCACTGCACACTGGATGAAAACCACTGCTATAAATAAAAGCCTGTTTCAGATTTCTCTACAACACATTTCTGTATCATACATAGGGTTTTTTTTCTACTATGTAACTAAAAACAAGGCAGGCATTCCAGCTTCCTGTAGCAACATTGTAGATTTTGTACTGAGTACAGGCACAGCAGATTTTACATTAGTAAATTCCCCATCGGCTAGTACCATCTTTGGAAGCTTTGTTGAGGTATGGTGTCAAATGTCATAATTGTGTGAGCACAGAAAGTGGTACTGTGAAATAGTCTTAAGAATGTCAGCTTTCTTTTCGCTAAAGAGAAAATGTTAATCTTAATGATTGCAAAGATGCTTAAAGATGTCACCAAGGCATCCTGAATCTTAAAATGAGAGGTGTGTCAAGCTTTCCAAGGTTTGGAAGCAGAATGTCAGTGTCCCAGCGGCGTAGCGTGGGTTGTCAGCACCCGGGGCAAGGCAAGTAATTTGCACCCCCTAACCCCTAACCTGCCGCCGCTGCCAGCTTCTTCTTGCTGCTGCCTGGGCTGGTCTGGTGTGGTTCTCTCCCGTGCTCAGCGCTGCGCTGGGCGGCCGCTGCACTGTCCCTCCCCCAGATAGTCCCTCGCTCTCTCTCCACACCGCATGCCTGGCACCCACCCCCTCCACAGTGGGCGGCGACCCGGCGGCTCGGATCGGATTCGCACAGCCAGCACTGCAGTGAGAGAGAGTGAGTGAGCCAGGTAGGGGCAGAGAGCTGCGAGTGCGAGCGCCCCCCCCAGATGTTGCGCCCGGTGCGGCCGGCCCCCCCTGCACCCCCCACGCTACGCCACTGCAGTGTCCTACAGAGCTTAACTTGTCAGGGGGAAGCAGAGTAAGTTAGAGAATAAGAACATATTTACTTATCACTGAATTATTTCCAGCATTCATTTATTCTTGAGAGAATTTTAACTTTAGCAGCACAAACTGCCAGCTTTATATACTGGAAATCCTTAACCAAACTGTTCAACCAACCACAAGATAATGTATGAACTGCCCCAGAGTGTAGGTTAGCTGCCTGCATTGGCTGGGAACTGCTGTGAATGCTATATAGCATTCTGTATTAGACCTAAATGAATTAATGGACTCCCCTGCAAAATGTGCAAATGCTTGCATAGCATGAATATACCCAACACAAGTGACAAACTATAGTAGCTTAAATAGCCATAGCTACACTGCAGTCCAAGATAGCTGTATGAGTTCCAAAGAGACTTTCCTCCTCTTACCAAGAAAGAGAAGGGAAGCAATTACTCATGAGTGTTTGTAGAAAAACGGTTTTATTCAATGCCTTGAAATGACATCAAAACTATACAGCTGTACAAATAAGTGTCCCAGGGTTGGTGGGGAGAAGCAGATAACTGAGAAGAAGCCTATCCCAGCTCCTCCCGGGTCTTCCCCACTTTCTTGGGTAGCTTCTTGTTGGACGCATCCTCCAACTCTTTGGCTTTGTAGTAATGCGGGGCCACCTCCAACAGCCACGTACTGTCAATCTCTATGACCTGCAAGGTACAGAGAATATTTCATTGTTGGCCCCACTCACTGTCAACTGGCACACTGATCATTTTCTTCTTTGGGGAAAACCAAAGCGTTACATAGACCCTGCTAAAGAGTGAGCACAATAAAATACAAGTATGTTTCTAAACCCATGAAGCCCTTTGGTCTAACTTACAATTATTTACTCTGACTAGCAGCTGCTCTCCTGCAGAGATCACTACTACCTGTGGTCCTTTTAATTAGACGTGTCACGGACTGAACCTGGGACCTTTTCCATTCAAAATATATGATCTGATGTGGCTGTTCACTGGAAGGGTAGTACAGTGGAAAGACAGACTACCCCCATCACAAGACCCCCATAAAGCTCTTCCTATATCAGTTACCAAGGCTGGATTTGCAAATGCTACCCACGTTATACAGATTTCTTCTAAAATTACCAGTCATCTGTCTCCTTTAGGGCTTAGCTCGAGTTACAATCTCAAAAGTTCTCCCCAGAAGTCCCAGCATGAATTACGGTCTTTTTACCTGTCTCATGAATTCTTTAGTGGTGAAGACCAGCTCATGATAGATGAGCCAGCGTGGTTGTTCTTCAAAGAGGGAACTGTTGGGGTGGACAAACACTGTTTGCTGGTGCTTGACACTCTTGTAGCCACTGCGGGTCAGGCGGGCTGTGTGATAAAAGAAGCCAGCAGTGATGGCCTGCGGAAGAACAAGAGGAAGAGTCAAAGGGAGTCAAGAATGAAAAAGATCCAAAAACGTAATGGGGGGGAACTGGCTTGCTCTGCCTCACACAGCCAGCTACTTACTGCACTCCCTGGCATTTCAAGTGATAAAAAATTCTCAGTGTTACGTGATATATTTAGGACCGGTAGAGTCTTTGATCTGATAAATTACTACAATGTGTTGTAAGTTGTGTTTCCAGTGCACTTTGATTCTGCATTACATAATACGCATTTAGCAACACAATTTCGTGCACAGAAATTTAACAAAGTCAAGTTGAAACAGAGGGCTATTCCCCACACAGGGTTGCATCCAACTAAATTACGGCATGCATGGAACTACCTCCCCAAGTACGACAGAGCTTCTCCCTTGCCTCCCAAATCTATGCTGGGTTCCCCCCACCCTCCATTTCTAGATCTGCAAAACAGTGACATGCCTGTGGCAACCACCACATTTACAAGCAGCCCTGGAGGAAGTAATGGAAGCCACGGAGAGCCTGTACCTTGCGGACTGGGATGTAGTCTCCCTCGCTGGAAGTGATGTCCACTTCAATGCGCTCCATCAACCCTTCCAGCTGTTCTCGCACGTCCCGGGCTCGTCTCATGGAGCGGAACTGGATGAAGTTCTCATAGCACCACTGCATGGAGTAACCGCACTCCACCCACTTAGAGAGGAGGAAAGGAGAGATACCAAGTCTCACTTTTTGGGCTCCCATCCACCCACCGACTACAACCACAGAGCTGGTGCCTCTCAAGGGAATACTGTACCTAATTTCTCGCCGTAACAGCCAATGAGCCTTTCCTAGTCAGAGGTGACTAGACTCTCAACCCCTAAAACAGGATTCCTGCCTAAATACACTCTTAATCAGAAAGGCCATGCACTTAATCTGTTGCGACTAGATGCACTTGGATGTGAGTCTCTTATAGATCTCAAGGGGCCATCTAATCAATCCTCCTACCCAAAGGGTTGAAATTCACCCACCAAATATCTGTTTAATCTGCTCTAAGGAGCTTTAGCAGTGGAGACGTAATCACACTCCTTAGCAACATGGTGCAGACCACCACTATAAACAGCAATCTGCTCAAATCAAGCACGTGAAAGTCTTCCGCATCCACTGTGCCAGCTCTTTTCTTGAGCTAGCCTGATACTCAACTGAAACGGATTAACAAAAGGCCCCTCTCTTTCCTAACTCCATATGCACAGCATAAGCAAAGGTTCATAGCTCTGGGTAGACCACCTCCTTTGCATGAAGAAGGTCTAAGGTTCAATCCAGGTATTTCCTGGTAAGGATGGGAACGTCCCTCTCTGAAAGATCACTGTCAGTCACTCTAAATGGTGCTTAGCTAGATGGCCAATAGTTTGACTGTATAAGGCAGCTTCCTATGTTCCTAGAAGTTCTTCCTTACCTGATTATAAACATTGAGAAGAACCAGGTGGTCCCCACCAGGCAGGAAGAAGTTCATGCGGGCATTATCAGCATGGACCACTTTGTCCTTGGGCCGGTAAAAAATGGCATTGTTGACTGAAAGCATGGCAGCGATGGTAAGGATCTGCTCTGAGCACTTATACCTGGAGAATGCCAGCAGAGGAACAGGACAGCATTAGATCTTGGCAAGGCAGAAACAAAAGCCAGTCTCAATCCAGAGCAACAGCCTTACGCTAGAAAGCCAACCAGAAGGTAATTTCAGAAAGTTGGGGAATAGGACAACCAGAAGCAAAAAGCAATACAATCTGAAAAATTGAAGGGCAGCTGGACTGATCACAATTTTAAATCAGGTACTTCCAAGGTTTCCTAAACAAACCTAACTACTCACCTAACAGATTAATTTACAAGTGAATTTAATATTATCCAAGTGTTTGTTCCACGTGCTTGGATTAATTTTAACTAGATAATAAAAAAATTAAAATCTACAATATTTAAAATGCAACCAAGATAAAATCTACTTTTAGCCACCTGCCATTTAAAAGCAAAACAAATGTTTTACTACCCTGAGTAGAATGGTTTATTACTTAGTAGGTCACTTATATTCTCTGTGAAAAAAGAAATCAACTCTTGATCACAAGTCACAACAAAGAACAAAGGAATAGACTGCCAATGATGACAGCAACACGCACACACAAAAGCAGATCTATAAATGTCTTCATTTTTACGATTCCATAAGATGGTTATCTTTGCTTAACAGCCTAACATGTGTCCCTCTCTAGAAACAGTTAATTCTAATAGAGCTCGTTCAGGTTTTTGAGAGCTTTGAAATTTGCTGGGGAAATAGCAATAAGCAGGTGGAACTAAGAGGAATTAGGAACTAAAGAGAGATAATAGGGATCACAAGCTTCACTTGTGGTTACTAGAACGGAATGCTAAGCACACAATTAATTGGCTGGAAAGAGACAGAGGAAGGCAGAGAAGGACTCACTGTTCTGAAGCCAGGATCATCTTGGACAGCATGGGATCCACAGGCAGCTCTGCCATCTTCCGGCCCAGCTAAATACAGAACACAAGAAGGACAAACTTTGCTGTACAAATGCACAAATGTTGACTTCAACTCCACAATGCATTAGTCTTCCTTTTAAGAGCAGAGGGGGGTGCAGCTGTATCCTGACACTTAGTTTGTGCATGGATGCAACTGATCACATATGCTGACAGGAAGGAAGGAAGGAAGGAAGGAAGGAAGGAAGGAAGGAAGGAAGGAAGGGGGCAAACTCCTCCTGCAGAGGAAATCCCAATCTTGTTCCAGAAACACACCCTTTCAGGTTAACTGTGCTAATTGGGGGTTTCATGTTTTCATATTGGTGCCTACCTGGAGTCACTGGGATGCAGTGGGCTATTGCACAAATAAATAAAAAGTGCAATTTAACCCGAACCATTTGAAACCTTTTCTTGGGAACAGTTTCACCACTCTTCCTAACACTGCCTAGCTTTTGAGTTTCGTCAAGATCATAGTAGAAGGGTCCATGTTCAACCCATGGAAGACATTTATTATCTCTTACATTTTTTATATCCTTCTAATGAGCTTAGGGGAGCATTCATGTCCCCCTCCTCTTTCATCATAATAATAGTGTGAGCCTAGGTTAGGCTGAGAAATAGTGAAAGGCCCAAGGCCACCAGCTAGTTTTCTGTCTCAGCAGCAACCTGAGCATAGGCTCCTAAATCTAGCATTGTAGTTGCTCAACAGAGCTCTACCACAGGGCAACACCCCACCATCTTTCAGGTGAAAAATGGCAAGTATTTTACATCATCCATAACAATGCTGTGAAAACCATCTGTACCCACGAAGCCCTGAACTGGGGAGCAAGCAGAAGATGTCAGTATGCTTGAAGCTCTGGCCTCCTTTCCTGCTTCCAGCTCTTTTCCCAATGAAGCCAGCTGGAAAATCCAGCTCACTTTCAGCCTAGGTAGCAGAGCATGTCCTTGAGCCTATGAAACGATACCTTGGTGAGCTCGCCAAGATGGTTGAGGGCTCCCAGGGCATAGAGTTGCTCCAGTGCCAATACTAGAGTTTCATGGGGCGGTGGGTCCATGAAGTCAAAGTGGATCAGGTCGTTGATGCCTAAAGGGAGAAATGGAGGAAAGCTAGACTTAGAAGCACCCTGCAAAACTTCAAAGTGTTTCTGCCACCAGGAAATGCACCCCTCCCATCTTTCTAAAAAGGAAAATAGGACCCTAGGAAATGATGGGCTTAAAAACACTCAAACTCTTGTTCTCATCCAGAGAAGCCTTAATAAGGAGGTGTTTTAGGGAAAGTTGAGCAACTCCTGTACATCATTCTCATCCTAGATTGACCAGCCACGCACCCAAGCTTTTGAGCAGCAGCACCACATTGCCCAAGTTGGTCCTTTGAATTTCTGGCACTGTGGTCTCCTCCATCTCATTCTTGTAGGCCCAGGCTGTGTAGAGACGGAAGCACTTCCCTGCAGCCACACGGCCAGCCCGTCCTGCTCGCTGGTTGGCAGAAGCCTGAGGGAAAGAGGGAAGGAGATGATGAAGCATTGCGGCTGTGAGGATGCGGGGAATGACAACTGGCAACTTATCCCACCAGATCCCAAGGACAACTTATCAGGGTTATTACGAGGACTAACAGCACATCAGTGAAATGAACATATTCCTGATTAAGGTGGTCTAGAATTCCATGTTGCTGTCTAGCACGGCACATACAGAAGGTCTGGCTTCACTGAGTATATGGGCACATCTATAGTCCTTATGACTGTGGAAAAGGCACACATGAAATGTATGCAGTGCTCAAGGCAGCCTCAGAAACCAGATGCAGACACACCATAAAACCCCCACAAATGTATGTAAGTTTCAATAATTTCATGGGAAGTGGAAACTTGTGTTTACAGTTGGGAATCTAAATTTTCCTAGCAAACCATTGCACAAGATGTTCTGATTTACTTTTACAAAAGTGGTCTCAACATCTTTATGATGAGAATGACCAACAATAATCCATTTTTGCTTTGATATCTAGCTATCACCTTATCAACTTTCACTTCTCTGTCCCTTAAAAGTTACACTGTACGCAAGACCCACTTCCTAGCCACTGGTCCCCGACTCCCTGTAATGTACTGGTAACCAGAACATAAGCCATTTGTGGCTATGTAGATGCTACCATATGGGGATTTTGAAAAAAACAGATTCAAACAGAAAAAAACAGATTCAAACTTGTGGCTTAACAGAGTCACTTTTTGTACATCTCTAATTTATGCTGCGCAACCCGTTAGTACAGCTTACACCCTCTCAGTGGCATTTTATTTGGTAGCTAGACTGTTCTCCCAGAAAGAGGAAATGTACTGAATGAAAATTGAAGGTTAACCCAAAGACTAAGCTTAGGAGTGTGATGAATTGAAGTAGAGAAGCCCGGTACCCGAGAGCACGGAGTGACAATGAGCGACTCCATGCCTGTGCGAGCGTTGTAGCTCTTCTGCTTGCAAAAACCAGGGTCAATCACATATATGATGCCGTCTATGGTCAGAGATGTCTCCGCAATGTTGGTGGCTACGACAACCTGGAGAATGGAAGAGATACATAAGTTAACTGGTCAGGTCACCTGCTTTTGTCATAGCCTAAAGGACACTATGAGAGGAAGGGACATAACTCAGCGGTAAGAGCCAATGCTTTGATGAAGAAGGTTTAGACCTGGCTTCTTCATTTAAAAAGGATTTCAGGCATAAGGGCTGGGAAGGACCTGTGTCAGTCAGAGTAAACAATGGCAGGCTAGTTGAGCCAACAGTCTGACTCCAGACTGTGAACTCAAACTGGTCCTTGCACAATCCCTTTCAAAGCCACAACCCCAGGACACTAAACAGCTTGAAACTACATCCCCTGAAACACAAAACCAGTTCCTAAAATCACCACTAGCTCTATAGCCTAAACCTGCCAGTGCTCCCTTCCTCCTGAGTGGGTAAAGAGACATAAAGCTCCACTGCAAACAGCCAAAGTTTCGCTCCCCTTTCCTTCTCTGCTCCATGCTCCTACCTTCCTGGCCCCTGGTGGGGTTGGCTCAAAGATCTTGGCCTGCATGTCAGAGGGCAGGTTAGCATAGATGGGGAGGACCAGAAGTTCTGCAATCTTGGAACCGAGGCGACGGCAGCGATCTTGCAACATCTCACAGCATGCTTCAATTTCTTCCTGTCAACAAATAGTGGGAGTTGGATGCTGTTGCATGTCTCCCCCCTCCCCCTCCAAGGGCAAAGTGGGCACTGAAACAAACACAGACATACCTGGCCAGTGAGGAATACAAGGATGTCCCCTCGAGGCTGTGTAACATGGATCTGCAGTACTGATACCACACAGGCTTCCAGGTAATCAGCTTCTGGAGCCTAGAGGATGGAAGGTAGAGAAAAATCACTATCTTCTACTGACCCATATAAGCAAAGCCCATCTCTGCCTCTCAGTGGCTTCTGTTACAACTTGTACCACTTGATCTCACTTTTGGGGAACCTAATTTCACTGCTGCTTCCAGCACCTGTCTTCCGCTGATTCTAACACCAAGACTTGTTGATATTCCTCTCTCTCCATTAAACGCAATGTCACTCACAGCTTGTCTTTTAACCAAAGTCCTCACTATCTCCCCTCCCCTTGCTTTTCCGGGGGCTCTCCTGACCCCCCTCAGAGCCAATGCAAGGGATAGGGGGCAAAAGCCCTATTGCACCAGTGAAAATCCTTCTGTGGACTTCTGCTAGCAAGATCCATTAGTTGAATCTGGCCCAGAATTCAGTTCTGGGTACAGAAATGTGCATTCTGGGCTTCTTGCTTTTTTAAAAAAGTAATACTGTGTTTAGCTCCTTTGGTATACTATTGTCATGAGCACCGGTCCTGCTCATCAGTGCAGCTCTGTTTCCTTAGCAATGTTCACACACACAACCCACAACAGGCTTTTCTGCTTGCTGACCTTGGTGTAGAAGATGTCAACAGGGAAGCGGCGCCCAGGAATGCGGAAGATGGGAGCATCGTCAAAGAAGGTGGAAAAGCGCTCCGTATCCAGGGTGGCGCTGGCAATCAGCACCTTCAGCTCAGGCCGGAAGCGAGCAATGTCCTTGATCAGCCCAAACAGGATGTCTGTGTGCAGCGTGCGCTCATGAGCTTCATCTATGATGACGACACTAGGGAAGAAATTAGGGAGGCTGTGCTGCTGAACTACCAGTTGTCATTTAAAAGCTATGGACCATTTATTACAAAAGAACAGGAGCAGCATGGGATGGCAGCTGTACTAAGCAATGGCTTCCCATTGAAAAGGCTCTGACAAGACCATCTCAATTACTCCTTTAGTAGAAACTGCTTCTATGTTTCTCTCCACAATCTTGAGGACTAGGAAACTGCTCTTGGGTTTTTATTTATATAACCGGGGCTGTGCACCTGCTCCCATTGATTGCTAACCCTGCCGACCCCCCCCCCCCATTCCTCACCAACTCTGCCTATCCCACCCCCTTACACTAACCTCTTAGACCTTCCCCTTTCCATCTCATGCTCCTGCAGCCAACCAGGATAAAGAGTTGGCCAGGCAGGTGAGCAACAGGAAGGATACTACAAGCAGCAGCCAGCCTTGGAATCTGCTGCTGCCACCATTGCCAACTTATCTGTGCCTAATCAGCAACATCAGAAGATTACTAGGCCAGCTAACTGCCACTTCTGAATGCCTTTCCTTTCCTTGCTGTTCCTCCTGCGGGCCACCTCTTCATCCTAATTGGTGGCAGAAGCAGCATTCCTCCAAGAAGGCTGTGGAGGAGTAAGGTATCTAGATCCTGCAGGCAGGAGCTCCAGGGATAGCAGGCAGAGAAGCTAGCGGAGAAGAGTGGCCGCCGGAAGGGGAGCTGCAGCAGCCTGTTCTGACTGACCCTCTGTGGCTCTCCTCGGATGCCGCTCAACATGCTGTAGTTTTGAGCACCACCTGTGTGTGGCCAAGTAAACTGCAGTGTGATGACATGCTTACATTTTTATTGTATGTATACAAGCAAAGTTGGGACTCTGGTACTGAAGCTGCATTCCATGTTCTGTACAACACATACTAGTATTTAGTCCATCTTATAACTCTATATAACCCCAAATCAAGATTTCCTCCTGAGCGTTCTACCCAATCTAGCTCAACCATCCCTCAGAAACAATTGAGCTGTTCACCACCTCCCAACTGAGCTCTCTACAGACTTCTAGGGGGTAGGCTGTTGCTCACCTGTAGCTGCTCAGGTCAGGCTCAGTGAGGAATTCTCTCAGCAGCATCCCATCTGTCATGTACTTCAGCACAGTCCGCTCTGAGGTGCAGTCCTCAAAACGAATGCTATAGCCCACCTGTGAAAAGGCTGAATTTTAGATACAGGTTTTCCATGAAGCCATCCTTATTACCCACGGAACAGTATTTGGCTAGGAAGTCAATTTAGCTCAATAGACTAAAAGTGGGACACATACATTTGTAAGCTGTATACAAATTCCCATCAGAAAGAAAGAAGGAAACACTGTACCTGACCTCTGGGTGATAGCAGTGTCAGCCATGCTTGTCGTACTACCACCAGATCAAGGACAGACATGGACAAACAATGGATGCATAGAAAGGAGACCCTAGTTTACTCCAAGCTGATTTAACACTGATCTTCTCAGTTAACCAAATATATTCCAAAAGGGAAAGATGGGACCTTCCCATCTATTAACACATGAACATTGTCACACCATCAAAGCATATTTATCTGAGACCAAGTAGGCTGCTGTTAGGACTACCAGACACTGTAAAAATCAATTCAGAAATGACTGGCTGAAACAACTGGGAATAGGACATACATTTTTCTTCTTCAGCCCCTCACCGCCAAGTACATACCTCATTTCCAAGTTTGACACCCATTTCCTGGGAAACACGGGCAGCAACACTCATGGCTGCCACTCGCCTGGGCTGGGTGCAACCGATCTTCATTCCTTTCTGTGTGTAGCCCTGTAGGAAGAGAGAAAATAGTACTCACAGGCTGCATTTGTACTAGGCTGTTCATTCAGATACTGAAAAGCTTCTACTAGGAAGAGGCAGCAAGTGCAAAGGGAGCACTTCCTCTAGCTAGCCAAAGTGCAGGTTTACTTGATCTTCACAATCCCTCCCTTTCTGTGCGAAGTTACCTCTTCAAACAAGTATTGTGGGATCTGAGTGGTCTTGCCAGAGCCAGTCTCTCCTTCAATGATAAGCGTCTGATGTTCGGCAATGGCGGCCAACAAGTCTGCACGGTAAGGAAAGATGGGCAGGCTGCGGCGCACCTCCTGGATGGAAAGCTTCTTGCGCTCAGCTTCGGACAACTCTGGATTCTCCTCCACGGACTAAGTGAAAGAGAGTGGCCATAGAGATTTAGTTACCCCAGAGCAACAGACCATGGGTGAAATCCCTATTGTTCTACACTTGCCACTGGGAAAAGCCAGCTCCACATGCAGAACTGGGGAGGCATGGTAGTTCAGTTGCCGAGTACCACGCTTTACATGCAGAAGATCCCAGAAATAACTCTGGGCTAAATGGATATTTGGATTGCCACAGTACAAGGCATTTTCCTATCTTCCAGTAGCTTATCCTATGTAAACAGAACTTGAGCATGCAGGTGCCTATGCATACTTGGGCTTAAATACTGACATATCTAACACCAAATCCCGGCTCAAACAAGCAAGGCTCAAACAAGCTGCTTTTAAAGATGCTCAGGAAAGCTGTCAAAACAACAGGTATACTGGAGGCAGCCACATTTGTTGTTCATCTGTCTCAGTGATGATTCGTGGGTGAATAGGAAATGGGGAAGACAAGTGAACAAACACGTGAATGCCCCTATCATGTCTAGTTTGCACACATTCAGCAATATGAAGAAGCTCTGCTCCATCTCATGGTACTAACCCTATTTCCCACCATCAGCTATGCATAAGTGCTTAATCTGCAATTCTCTTTGAAGCTTCTACGAGGAATTTGTTGCATTCTCCATCTCCTGATGTCTCTAAATGTTTTCTTATCTGTAACACAGTTTGCTTGCTCCCTTTCAATCACGTCAAATATGGCCTTGTTTTCTTTTCACCCAGCAGTTTCTCTTCCAAGACAACTTCACTACATGATTTAACTATTTTGATCCCAGCCGCCCTGTGTCCCATTCCCTAACCAACAACCTACTCTCACCTTGCCCTGGTTTGTGCCCCGCATCTGCACGGCGTTCACAAACTGGATCATCTCATCCTCTTCAAGCACGTATTCATAGTCTTTGTGAGGATGGCGCTGACTGGCATCCCGGGCCCCAAAACGGAGGGAAGCTGCCCCGATGTGGTCCTCCTCCCAGCGCCGCTGCTCATCTCGCGGGGCCATGTGATCCTCTGTCTGGGGGTCCTCATAGCGATCAGGTATCTTCTGCAGGGCAAAAACAGATCAGTATGGAAATTTCCTTTGTGCATCTTGCATCTCAGAGCCTTGTGAGGCAGCACTGGATTGGAGGTATATTCACAGCCCAAACTGTTGCACATTTATTCAAAAGTATGCTGCATTTGAGTTTACATAAGCCATGTTGAACAAGCATCAAACCCTCAGACACTCTTCTTGTATATGGAAGCAAGTTTTCACAATCTACCATTCTGCAGCACAAGGGTGAGCAACTTTTCTCTCGCCATGGTAATCCACTAGGGACCAGATACTAGCAGGTGGCAAGGCTGGAGCCAAAAGTGAGCAGAGCTACCCTCTTTTCCTGCTACTTCCTTTACCTTTGTGCCCCTCCTCCTTGCCACCCACATAAAATTAGGTTTAGGACTGGAGGTTTCCTACCCTTGTGCTATAGTGTGGCCAAGAAACAGAACTTAGGGTGTGGCTATGCAGCCAGAATCAGGCTTGAATCTCAATGGCTGGGATCAAGAACGGCATAGATTTATCCTCATTACTTTCTCCCATATGAAGGAATGCCTGCCATTCATTTCTAAGGAGAAAAACAAAGTGCAGCACCATCCTAGACATGCCACAATTACAGAAGCACATTCCCCCAGGGCAGTTCTGTATGGTAACCAATTTTATCAGAGGACTCTCCTGCATAAGAGTCCCAAACATTCCAGCTGAAACTGCTGCAAGCTGCTAATGCGAACAGCATACTCTTGGGGTAGGGGAGATATGCTGCTGTGTTCTGTCTCCTCCTCTCCATTTGTTATAGTCAACGTTCACAGCACTACAGCAAGTGAAGGGATGGCAGATATGACCAGGCAAAATATGGTGTCTTCTATTCCTACCGGGCCATGCAGTTCTACATATTATAAGCAAATAAAGGGATCTTGTTTGCAAAGAAGTGTATGTATTGCTGAGCCTTAGTCTGAAATCTCAGCAAACCGATTTTATCCCCCAAATGTGCTGAGAACTGCCAAGGTTGCAGGTTCAATCCCCATAAGGGACAGCTGCATTGCAAGGGGTTGGATTATATAATCCTCAGGGTTCCTTCCAACTCTCTATGAGAAATCTATAAGTATGGGCAATGGTCAAGGCTGATGGGAGTTGCAGTTCAACAATATCTGGAGGGCCCAAAGTTCCCCACCCGAGTTAATGGCATTATACATATACTCTGTCACAGAGCTCCTTTACCAACCATTCTTCATAGGGGTCTAGGCTCCCAATTTTGCTATGGGCTTGATAGTTACCTTGCTGCGACTCTCCTCAGGCATATAGTAGCGATTGCTCTTCTCCAACTTTTCCTGTTCTCCAGCTTGTTTGTACCGTTTTGCCAAGTCACGAACTTCACGTTTGTATTCCAGCTCCTGCCGCTCTTGGGCAGTTAGGTTGAGCTCAGAGAAGAGGTACTCCTCATCGGCTATCTCTGCCTCCAAGTCTTCTATCTTGTCCTTTTCGCGTTTCGCCAAATACTCTCGGCGGGACTTCTTACGCAGCTCTGGAACCTGTCAGGCAGAAAGGGAAAATATGGGGCCATGCAAGTAAGTCAAACAGCAAGGACTATGAGAGTTTGATTCATGATCCCTAATATGAACAGGGCTTTTGTGAAATAAATAGGTTTCTAAACCAGCCTCTCACTAGGAGAAAGTATTTCTGCTAGGCTGGTAGCTTGCTAAACCCACCAGCCAAACTGCCCCATGAAAGCAAACGGATGCAAGCAGGAAAAATGGTTGCAAATCATTAATTTTGTACATTTCTGAAAAGCTGTAGTAAATATTGTAAGTGGTTACCCCTTATACTCCAGTACACACATTGTGTGGCATTCAGGGAACAAAGGTAAAACCACTCTATTAGTCTGATCAAAGATAGTTAAGAATAAAAAGATTAGTGGTTAAAAAATAAGATGTATTAAAATATTGTAGAATACAACTACAAATTGTAGAATAAAGCTACAAATTTCATGAGCCAGAAGCTACACCATACAACGGTAAAAATCAAGTTCCTACCATAACTTTCTTATCTTCTTCTGCAATCTTCAGGCGCTTCTGAGCCTCTTCATAGGCCTAGACTTGGCAGAATCAGAAGACAAAAGACACAAACATATAGCTTAACCAAAGCAGATTGTCAGCAGGGTCCCTATCACCACACTTTTGGTGCAATATTTTTAAAGACTATGGACTGGTTATGAATCACGAGGCCACAAAACTGTTAGGAACATTTTCAGCAAGAAAACCATTACCCTCCCTGACTTTTCCCCATTCCATAATTTACACATGACTTCTCTTATCCTTCCCTAACTGCAGAAGCCAGAATGCACTTTAATTGAAGTTTTATTTTATAATTTTAACTGATCTTTATTTTTTGTGCTTCATCTTTGTAAACCATTTATAGACAGCTGTAGTTATGTAGGATATAAATTGTTTAAATAAATCAGCATCAAAGCTGATAATTAAATATAATAATTACATAATTAAATGTACACAGCATGAAGTATATAAATGGCAAACAAAATACTAGCAATAATTATTAGAGCACGTGGCCTTGAGGCAAGAACCTTGAAGTAGGCAAGGCAGAGATTTCAAAAGTGCAAGGAAAGTTGGGGCAGGTTTAGTACTAGAAAATGGAAAAGAAGTCCTTGCAAAGAATGAAGTGAGGAAAATGAGTTAAAAAGGGCGGGGTCCTATATGCCAGCATTGTTTAGGTGCCAATCTTACACAGGTTCTTCCATGCTTTAGAATATATGAATACAGAGCTAAAATTCTACACTAGGGTAACCTGCACAGAGATGTGCAACATCAGCAAATGCTCAGAATTAAGTAACTCTGAATGACCTTGCTGTTTTGTGTAACTCATTCCCTCTTGTTGTTTGGGGAAAGGAGCTTAGTGATGAGGAGGTACACAGTGTACTTATGCCCTATTACTGAACATTGAAATCGTAATTCAGGAACCTCTCCTTTTCTTGAAACTGACATTTTACCAGATGTTACCCAAACTCTCTTTGAGGCATTCTTTTGCTGCCATAAGGGTCAGAAAAGTTGTGATTAGTAAAAGACTGAATTCTGCAGTGGATGCTTTTAAAGCTTGAGTAGATGCACAATCCTATTGTGTTTTAAAGGTATTAGGTACCAAGATCAGATTTTAAGCCAGATTTTTTCAACCACAAGTGGATAATTCCTGGCAGCAATAAAAAACAGATGGGCAGTGTGAGACATTCAGGTTAGACAGAGGGGGACACAAACCAGGGAGAGCAATCAGGAAGGGCTGCCAAAAGCAGGGGCCACAGGCTGAGGCCACACCTTCTTGTCTGAACGCTCCAGAATGTTGCGTGTCTTCTCCTTGTCCTTGCGTTTGACACGTTCAGCAAAAGCGTCCCGCTCCTCCAGGTCCTGCAGTCGCTCTCGCTCACTCCGGTCCCACTCATCCTCTGAATCCTCCTTAATTGTGGGGGATGCTGCTGACTTCCTACACCAAGAATGACAAAAGAATTATCACTATCGCTTCCTTTGCTCCTCACCCAATCTTGCTCTCTGCTAGTGACTGATACTCACTTTCCCCCATCATCTTGGCTGCCCTTCTCATCAGAGTCCTTGTCGTCTTCCTCTTCCTCCTTGCGCTGCCTCAGGTGTTTATGCCGCTTCCGCTGCTTGCCCTCAGGGCCTCGCGGAGGGCGCTGACGCTTGGAGCCCCGAGCTGCCTCGCCAGTCTCTTCGTCATCGCTGTCCTCCAGCAGGGTGTATGAACGGTTCTTCTGCTGAAAGGCCAAGGCTTCCTGTTCGGCCAACCTAGCTGGACGTTCCCGTGGGGCCTGGTGCGGAACCTACCAGGAAATTTGGAACACAGAAAATCAGACACAGAAAACAAGGAAACTATGACTTCCATCCTCACACGCAAAACCCGCATCCCTTGAGTGCCTATTACCATTCCTCAAAAAGGTAACTCCTCTCAAGGTGATACTTCAGATGTGCTTCCTAACCACAAATTTCCCCATCCCTCATCTGCTCCTCACATTAGTTGCACTTTATGTACAACCACATGCATTTAAAGTGTAGAGCTCTAGCACAGTGGCTGAAAGACAACTGCATCTTTGTCAGAGATTCACTAAGTGGCCTTCAGCACAACTCTTAGCCTCATTCCCCTCCACATCTATAAAATGGGGATAATACTGACCAACTGTAAAAATAACAAGATGCTGATGATTGTTTTTACAATTACCCACCCTTTAACCCAAGATGAATATTAAAAACAGTTTAAGAACAAAATTACAGAAATAAGGTGGGTCCTAAAAATATACACCACAAATGTCAAAAGCAAGGTTAAAGAGATGCATCCTCAGCAATCAATGTAAGCTGTATAAGAAAGGTGCCAGATGTACCTTTGTGGAGAGGGAGTTCCACAACCTAGTGACCACCACAGAGAACGGCCTCTTCAGAGCCACCCCCACCCCAACTTCTGAAGGCAGAGAAACTATCAAAAGTGCCAATCTTGGCACCAGTAATTTTGTAGGGAGGAGGCTGTCTTTCAGGTATTTCGGTTCCCGAGTCATTTAAGGCTGTAGGCACCAACAGAAGGATCATGAATTGGGCCCAGGGAACGAGCTGGTAACCAGTGCAGCTTTTTCAACACAGGGGTTCATATGAGATCTGAACAACAACAATCTTATTGTTGGTATCTGAAGAAGTGTGCATGCACACGAAAGCTTATACCCAGAACAAACTTAGCTGGTCTCTAAGGTGCTACTGGACAATTCTTTAAAACAATTTTATTTATATACTGCCCATCTAACTGGGTTGCTCTAGCCACTCTGGGCAGCTCCCAACAAAATATTAAAAACACAGTAAAACTTCCCTGAAAAGGCCGCCTTCAGGTGTCTTCTAAAAGTCAAATAGTTGTTTATCTCCTTGACATTTTATGAAAGGGCGTTCCACAGGGCGGGCACCACTACTGAGAAGGCCCTCTGCCTGGTTTCCTGAATCCTCACTTTTCGCAATGAGGGAACCACCAGGTCCTTGGAGCTGGACCTCAGCTGAACGATGGAGGTGGAGCCCCCAGCCACTAACCCAAATTTTTCTCAGACTTCGGTCCCCAGCTGTTGTTGGCCTACAACTCCCATCATCCTAAACTAGGACCAGTGGTCAGGGATGATGGGAGCTATAGTCCAACAACAGATGGGGACCCAAGTTTGAGAAACACTGCATCTGTATGCCGCATTTCGGACCAAGCAAAGTTCCTGAGCTGTCTTCCAAGAGTGGCCAGTCCCACATCCTGGAAGTGCTCTGGGCATAGGGTTGCCATCTGTCCTGCATAACACAGGATTGTTCCATATTTCAATGTGAAATCCTATGTCCTGTATTTCGGGTCTCTCTCTCCTGCCCCCCTTTCTGCTAAGTTAGGGATCCTCTCCAAATGAATGTGTGTGAAAGGTCATGCATTTAAGCTCTGGGTAGCCAAGCACGGACGGATTTACGAATTAATGAGAGTGTATGCATGTGTGACAAATTCCAGAAGGGCCATCCTGTTGGGCTGCCATAGGTTGTAATGGATGGCTTTGAAGTCACTTCAGCACCAGAAGAAAAAAGAGAAATCGACCACCAACCGCCCCGCCTTTTGCCAGTAGAAAGGTGGCAACTCTACCTGGACACTCACAAGCACCAAATGCCAAGTATCGTAGTCAAGGCGCGCCACCCCCAGAGAACCCCAGCGTCTCCTTGTTTATGACGCGTTACCCCCCTCCCCCCCCCGCCCCAGGCCTCGCGCCCAACGGCCGCCGGGCCCTCACCCGCTCCCACAGCTGCTGCGCGAAGGCTCGCGCCGAAGGGTCCGCGGCGCGCAGCGTCTCCGTCTCCTCCAGGCGCGCGAGCAGGTCCTCCGGGGTTCGGCTCCGGTGAGCCAGGCCCACCATGAAGGCGACCACATGGCGCTCGCTCAGCCCCAGCAGAGAGTGAAGCTGCCCGGACACCCAGCGCTCCAGCTCGCCCGCCATGGCAGCGGAAAGCCGGTTCTCCAACGGCTCCCGTCACCTTCGAGCGCTTCCGGCCATGCGCCCTCGCCAGCCGGTCGACGCTCTGGCTGAAGAAGCGCTTTCCGGTTGCTGTTGCGCCGCGACGGCGGATCATAGAGACGGGAGGATCATAGAGACGGTATGAGAGAGAGGAGTTTTATTTTATTTTATTATTATTATTATTATTATTATTATTATTATTATTATTATTATTATTATTATTATTGGTTTTGTGTAAAGCATTGATAAAGAATCCAGCTCAGACCAGATGTTTGAATAACTGATCGCCTTCCGTTCGTTTCTTTGACTTTGTTAAGCCAGCCTTAATACTTTTCTTGCAATCTGAAGAGTTTTTTGTTTTTCGGTGGGTAAGTGGCTTAGTAATACTTTTTCATGCAGCGCATAGACAAACTATGGATCTTGCTCCCACAGGAGGCAGTGATGGCCACCAACTTGGATGGGTTTAAAAGAGGATTACACAAATTCATAGTGGTTCGCGTGTGGGAAACTGGTATAACTGGAAGTACTTCCGAATACCAGTTGCTGGAAATCACGGGAGGGGAGAGTGTGTTCTTGTGCTCATATTCTGCTCCCTGGTTTCCCACACGCGAGTTAAGCCACTGCGAGAACAGGATGCTGGACTACATGAGCCACTGGCCTGATCCAGCAGGCTATTCTTACATAAGGTTAATTTCAGTTGATTATTGTTATATGTTTCAGGGACTACCACAAGCTGTGGTGGTGTGTTGGTGACACCTCAGGAATTCAGGGGATGTGTTTTTCCTTAACTCCAGCGGACAGCCTTTTTCTTTTTATTGGCAAGCCACTGTCAAGTCAGTGTAGGCAATATTGAGCTACATAGACCAATGTATTTTCATTGTGTTCTAAGTCACTTGGAGAACTTCAGGTAGCAAGTGACTTTTGTTGTCGTTGTTTAGTCATGTCCGACTCTTCTTAACCCCATGGACCAGAGCACGTCAGGCACTCCTGTCTTCCACTGCCTCCCACAGTTTGGTCAAACTCATAATTAACAAGTGACTAAGAAGTCTAATAAATAAGAATATTAACAATCTGTACGTATTACTTTAACACGTGTGTGTGTGTGTGTGTGTGTGTGTGTGTGTGTGTTTGACAAAGAGAGCTGGTGGGGGAATGGCTTTTATGGTGGGAGAAAATAAACTCTTTTTGTCCTGTGATTCTACAAGCCAAGCCAGATTCCTCCTCCTCCATCAGAGTGCAGAAGAGACACCCTTAAAGGTAGAAGAGCATCAGATTGCTTTGCTGGAACACGACATGTCCATCTAGTCCAATCGTGGCTTGTCCACGAGGGTGATGCCTGTCTTCTTATTTGCCGCCAGTATTCAGAGGAATATGGCTTCTGTAAACAAAGAGTCCATTTAACTATCATGGCTAAGAGACAACAGAAGAACAATAGGTCAACGTGCAACATCATTCTGGTTTATTGTTAATAATAATAATAACAATACCATTTTTTTCAACAACAACACTGATGGAAATGGCTGGACACAGCTGCTTCGGCCCTTGCCCCACACACATTGATCTGCACAGACCTCATTCCCCGCATCAAAGAAAGAAATGTCTGCTGTGTTCAATCATTCACTCATTCACCTGTTAATGGGCTCCAGACATGGCTGTTCCCGCAGTGCAAAATAAGGGGGGGAGGGGGAAATGATAATAACAACTGTGCACAGATAACAAGATAAATTAGCAAGGAAGGAAGGAAGAAAGAGAGAGAGAGAGAAAAAACCACAAGTGTAAAGTTCCTCATTCCCTCTCATCAATGCCTCCTTCCACTCATTCATACTGTTTGCTCAGTCTACAACCTGCACTCTAAAGAAACAACTTTCTGCTCTCATACATTGGCCAATCTTCCGCTCTGTGTATGCATCTTCTCCTGCAGATGAGTTGCGTTGTTCCTCAAGGCATTTAACCGACCAGTTTTCCCAGGTTTTATTTGCTCCAATTGTGAACTCCTGTTCACAAATTTAAAAAAACTCCCCCAATTTAAGCTGGATGCTTAGTTTAGTTACACATTTTCATCTAAGAGGATTAAAAAATATATGCATTGTGGTGTCACGGTGGGGCATTTGCCAAGGCCCTGAGGCTGCTCCACTTGTATATTATTTTTTGGCTGTGGGCATTGGGCAATATGCCCTTGGTAGGCTGCTGCTTCCCTGAGCGGGCCAGTATTCTTGTCACTGCCATGTTTAGCTTGCTCTCTATCTCTAGCACAGATATGGTGAACTTGTGGCCTTCCAGATTCTAGTGGACAACAACTCCCATCATCCCTGCTGGCTGAGGCTGATGGGAGATGGAGTTTGCTAACTTCTGGCAGAACAACAGGTTCCCCCATCCCCACTCTAGCCCCAGGTGCATTCCCACCCAAAGGGATACTGCACCTTCTGTATTATTACTCATCCAGAGAGGGCAGGTAAACAAGCAGTGATACCAAAGAGGACAAGCACCATGGCTTTGTGGCTCGAGCAGTTGGCGATGGCTCCGCTACTGAGAAATGGGTCTCAGCAGTGGTGCTGATCCCTGATGCCAGCTCTCACCTGAGACCAACAGCAAGGCCCACTCAAGAAACTGGATAAGACACCTTTGAACAAATGCACAACATGCTCTTTGACTTCCTCTTCACCATTATTGAGGTTCTTACTGTCATCGGCTGACTTAAATGACGGCTGAATTGGCAAAGAAAGATCCAGAACAGTAATGCCTGGGTTTGCTTGCATCAGTCATCTGGGGAAAGGATTGTGGAGTGCTCCTTCAGTTTGTGCGGCCCCTTGCTGATGAAGGGGATTCCTGGTAATCTCTCATCTGAGGCTTTCCCCAAAGCCTGAAGCCAGCTCTGGAGAGCTGTCTATACTCTGAGCTGCAACTGCTCTGCATTCAATCATTTCTGAAAGCTGTTCTCAGTTTATAATCTCTGGGTCTACTTCTGTCCACTTCAAAATGCCACACAGCAAAAAATGGCAAATACTAATCAAGAAGACAGTTTGTAATATAATATTTTTGGGGGGAGGAGAAACAAATGAACCCAAACCCCTGTTTATCAAAATATCACTTCATTTTCTAACATTCAATCTGCCTCTTCATCGCCCGTCATTCAATCCCACGTGAGTGCTGAATCCCAAACAGGAAATGGTCATGACCACAACAGGAAGCTACATTTTTCGCCTGGCCATCCCCACTGCACCCCCTGCATATTTTGCTTTGCTTCCAAACATGAACTGCCCCTGTCTGAAACAAAAAGAGGGGGGAACCCCCCCAAACAGCCCCAAAGAGCAACAAGCGCTGCCCACATGCAGATTGCCCTTCCCCACTGACCCACCTCCATGCCTGAATACTGAGCGCTCCTGCTTCAATAAACACCCAGGACCCCTCCCCATGCCTTATTACTCATGGCTCTTGGTGGAATAACTAGAGCCGTGGTATTTTGAATTGCCTTCCTCCAGAATAGCTTTGGAAAAAAAGCAAGTAGAAAGCCCCCCCGCCCCGAAATACTGATAGGCTGTGTGCCAACATAATGGTCCCTTCTCAAAGCTAATTCTTCCCTCCCCACCCTACTCCCCCCCCCCCCAAATCTCATCTCACTCACATGGCAGCAATTAAGTCCTACTGGACAATATTTTACAAAACAAACAAACAAACAAACAAACAAACAAACCCAATTACAGAAGAGTCCCTTGGCCAGTGAGGCTTTCAGCGGTATTTTGAGTGACAGCAGGAAGAAAGATATGACCATTATCATTAGCCCTTGTTTGAAACTCTGCAACCCCAGAGAAGTGTGCATACAAGGTTCAGTGCTTCCCCCTGCTGGCAGTTTTTAAATGAAGTATCTAAGTCGCTGCTGCGTCAGATTCCTTGTTGGCTGGCAGTGCAAGGATAAGAGAAAGTTGAGAGCGCCCTCTCCCAGCTAGGTTGGGCAGTGTCTCTCACATGATTTCAGTGCCAGTCAGATAGGGAAAAATATATGTATAAAAAATGGGAGAGTATTTTCGGAGTGGTCTTCATCCGAAGGAAGGAATGCACCTGTAGCCCCAGGATAAAAGTGGTCGCCTCTCCACCCCCCTCAGTCTTTCGTGGCCCCAGCTTCTTTCCTGGGTGCGATAGTCACTGGAAGACGGAAAGAGATAAAAGGTCCAGTTGGAGGATTCAGAATGTGGCATGGAATCCTTGTGCATATTCCGCTGTTCTCTGTGACGGAGGCTGAACGGGGTTACCGCCGACAAGACTCGTCTGCAAAGAGGGAGAGAAGGAACACAGGCATTGTCAGCAAAAAAGGAAAGCATGAAGACCTAAGGAGTAATGAATGTTGAACCCCTTTTCACTAAATTGCTGGACTCTCGTCATCCTGGACCATTGGTTGTAAGGTTGGGGCTAATGGCACTTAGGAGCCCCATCCTTCGCATAGGGCAGTGGTTCTCAAACTTTTTTCTCTAGGACTCACTTTCAGAATAAATATTTGCTTGCACCACACAATTTTTAAAAATTGATAATAAATACTTTGGTGGGGGAGACACTCCTAGGAATGCTATAACATAGACAGTGGTACCTTGGTTGTCAAACATAATCCATTCTGGAAAAACGTTCGACTTCTGAAACGTTCGACAACCAAGGCACAAAGGGCAGTCTGCAAAGCCAATGGAGAAAATGGGGGGGGGGGAAATGCAGTAGAAGCCATTCAACTTCCGAGGCACGTTTGAAAACGGAAGCATTTACTTCTGGATTTTCGGCATTCAAAAACCAAAACGTTCAGCTTCCAAGACGCTCAAAAACTGAGGTACCACTGTACTTTATAATATGATCACAGGACACCCAGAAAGTATAAAACAATGCAGCTGCATAGGAACATGAATCATTCCCAAAATATGATCATAAGTGAGCCTCTTACATATGTACCTTAAGTATGTTTATAAACTCGGTGAGAGCTGTGAGCTTGCTTTTGCCAGATAATCTTGTTTGCCATAGGTCTAATTTGAGACAAAGTCTCGTCTTTTCATCTATACAAAGGAAACGTTTAAACGTTTCTTTGATTGTCCTTGAACCTTCCCTCCACCCTTCCTGCCACTTTGAGAACCACTGGTCGTAGGGAGTATTTAACAGGAGGGAGCCTTCAAGCACTCAGTTCCCTAGCTGCTTGCCGTGTGTCAAGCGGTCCAGTCTGAAAACAGACGTGTAGCAGCTCCAGGTGATTTAAGCTCTTGGTGAGACCGAACATTGGATCTGCAAGGCTTTCCCTCTTTTCAGACTGTGCAACCGACTCCCAACCTGCCTCTCAGGAACTCACGAAGCTGCCTTATACCGAAACCAGCCATAGGTTCGTCTAGATGTGTATTGCCCGTACTCACCTACAATGAGGGGTTTGGTCCTCAGCAGGCCTGGGAGGCCCCGATGAAGCAGCAGCATCTCCTCCTCTTCATCTTCATCATCCCCATGGGGGTTGGTGCAGGTCAGAGGCTCTGACTCATCAGGAGGCCCATATTCTTCCAGCAAGGAGCCCTCTGATGGGTACTGGAAGGTCCTCTCCAGCTGGTTCTCGCTGAACGAAATCTTAAGCTGCGTGGAAAAGAGGAAAGCTGGTTAGATCTCGAGTTCCACAGTGTTCTGCTCTGTCATCTCCTGCTCCTTTTCTGGCCATGCAAGATCAGGCCACGGAGCCAACCTCTCACTTGATGGGGGCAGTCAACAGCATGCCCTCCAGACGTTGGGCTCCAACTCCCACCAGTCTCAGCCAAGCATGGCCAACGGTCAGGAACGATGGGAGTTGAGCAACAGCTGGAGGATGCTATATTGGCGTACACACTGTGCTAGGTGAAACCAGTGGGCCCCTTTCATTCAGACAGGAGCATCCGGCAGGAACAAACCACCTGCAAGTTGTGGGCGGCACCCCAGGGGACTGTGCTGCGTGGTGAGTGCTGCTGTTTTGTTTTTGAGAGCAAACTTCTCCTGGTTACAGAGATATACCCCGGGTCAGCAGCAGGGAGGCGGAATGGTGGGTTGAAAGGTGGGAAAGGCAAGAAGAAACAGGAAAGCACAAGCTTCGGGGACAGGGAGCGAGGAGATGACCTGAAAATAAAGACAACCAAGAGTTTTGTGGCAACTTAGCTGTGGCTAGACTGTTGGCAGGGCCAGACTCCTGTCAGCACATAACACCAGTGCTTAAAAGCTTTTACTGGCTGCCCATATGTTTCCAGGCCAGCGTTCAAGGGTCTTGTATGAATTTACAAGGCCCTTAACAGCTTAGGCCCAGGATACCTTAAGGATCCCTTGATCCCTTATATCAGGGTTTCCCAGACTTGGGTCTCCAGCTGTTTTGGGACTACAACTCCCATCATCCCTAGCTAGCAGAACCAGTGGTCAGGGATGATGGGAATTGTTATCCCAAAACAGCTGGAGACCCAACTTTGGGAGCCCTGCCTTATATCACTGAGATCTTTGTGGGTGGGGAATCTCTGTTGGCGGTCCCCCATGGCTCAGAGGTACAGCTTGTCACAAACAGAAGCCTTGCATTCTGTGCTATGGGCCCAATTCTGTGGAACTCTTTCCAAAGTCTTTCCTATTTCAGCAGGCATTTGAAGGTCTGTCTCTATGGTGAATTTTAATCATCCTTTTTCTCTGTCTATTCCTAATGTTTATGCACACCGCCTAGGAATTTGGCATATCAAATGGCGTACAAATACGTGGAATGAAATAAAAACTAACAAGCTGATTATGCCACAATAAGCTTGCCAGTCGTTTGGGCGCTGCAAGGTTCTTTGTTGGTTCTGCTGGGGGAAAAACCAAAACACATTCCTACTCCTTCGGGCATCATAAAAATAAAGGAGGTTGCCTAGCCTTCCTTGCCAGGTAAGTCACTGCTGCTGCCTGCCAGCATGTGTCGTCCCCTCCCTTATGCACACACATGCTCAACCCCCATGGCAAAATATAGAGTGGAAGCTGCAGCAGGAGATAAACCTCGGAGGAAATGAGATTAAACTGCCCCACCCCCACCCCTGCAGCGGAAGAGAGTCAAGCAACCATTCTCAAGGGCAGGCGTCCTCTGAGACCCGTCACCTTGGCGAGCGCTGAGAGCATGGCAGTCCAAAATAGCATGCAGAAAGAGGAGATAGAATACGCTGCCTGCGGGGGGCCGGTAAGGACCCAATATATTCTGATAGGCTCTCAGTAGCGGACATTGGGCCTCAGGAGGAACACTTGATCATAAGAAGAGCTTTGCTGGATCAGACCAAAGGAGCAGGATCCCCATGGGGACCAGGCGAGCACTGAGCATGGGGTGTTTTCGCAGACCTTTCTGCCTGCCCTGACATTTCCTGGCTGTTGATATTGTTTGGATCCGGCAGCTACTGTTGCTGAAATTCTATGGCAATTTGAATGTTTAAACTGTTATTTATCGGTCTTCACCGTCCTGTGGCTATTGCGTGCTGCTCTGAGATTTATAGACAAAAAAGTCTCTTGAAAGATTTTTAAATAAATAAATACATCCAATTCAGTGTTTTCCTCCCAAGGGGCCAACCAGATGCCTACTGGAAACACCCCCCCCCCCAGGAGGACGTAGGCATAAAAGCACTCTCAGCTTGCCTCGAATCCTGCAAGTAGCCATCTTGACTAGAAGCCATTGCCCACTTTAGCCTCCATGAATTTGCCTAATCTCCCTTCAACCCATTGGTAGGTTGGCAGTTATCTCAGCCAGCTACTCTCGTTACCAAACATTTGGCAAAGAAGGACAGTGGTGCAATCCCAATTTGCCCAGGTTGCCTGTAATACTGTAGAAGGCTAGCCCATGGGGGCGTCCTCCAGATTTTGTAAACTAAAAGTCCCATCTTCTTTGACTGGCCAGGCTGGCTGAGGTTGATCGGAGTTTTAGCCCACAATATTTGGAGGGTCTCATGTCCCCCAGCAATGGACAAATGGAATTGATCAAGAACCCCAACCTTCCCCACCCCAGCGCTTCATCCCTGCGTGCATCTAGCAAACATACGGAGAACGTCTGAAGAAAGAAAGGTTCTCGACTTCCGCTGAGACATCTGGGCCAAGAGACCTGGCTTTCAAAGGTCAGGAAATGTGGCTTCTAGACAGGCTTAAAACTCAGCAACTTGTGGCAGGCCAAAATTCAACAGATTATGTTTAGCCCTATTAATCAATTTCCTTGCTATAAAAACTTAAGTGCCTTGCACCAAGTCCAGCATCCTGTTTCTCACACTTCTGGGAAGGCTGCTAGCAGAGCAGGAAAACAATCACACTCCGCACCTGTGGAATTTCCATAAGCCACATAGCTGCAAAGCAAAAAAATGCTATGGCAGGGGAAAATAAGGTCACCAGGAAAATGGTGGTCACAGTTCATTCCTCATTTTTATTTTTGTAAATTGATGCTGCAACCCATCACATCAAGGCTAGGGGATAGCTACCCCTCCCCAGATGTTATTGAAACCAATTCCCATCAGCCCCAGCCAGCACAGCCAATGGTCAGGGGTGATGGGAGTTGTAGTCCAGCAACATCTGGAGGGCCAATGGTTCTGCAGCCCTGAATGACACGACCTCATTGCTGCTGCGACCTGGAACAAGGAAGACCCAGAGTGACCTAAAGATAGACTCTCAGGCAACACAGGAAGCCATGACTTAAGGCACTGCCTTGCACAATTTGTTTGCTGTACAAGCAGGGGGAATCATGTACTTCAGAGGGATGGTGTGAGAAAGGACACGATAGGGATTGTAAACTGCTTAACTTACAGAGCTTTAAACGTCCTCTGTAAATGATTAACTGTAACTTTACAAAGCTGAGCTCAGAATGGACCACGGAAGCCCAGACTTTGTTTTTGATTTTGTCATAAAGTCCTGCTGGTTCTGGCAGGCAGGGATGAACCCCTTAGAAGCCCCCCCATTGCAGTTTTAAGGACCCAGTTTCCAGATTGTTGGTTCAGGCCACTGATGCCCTCAACGTGCTCCTTCCCAGGCCCCCTATGTTTAGCGACCTAGGGGGTCCTTGATCTCCTTCCCAAGTGTTCCCATGGGAATTAATCCAAGCTAATCTCAATTAACTGAAGTCTATTAATGACCCAGGGAAGAGAAGATTTGTTTGTAGACTGAACAGGGAAGAGAAAAGCCTTGCCGAATGGCATGGGGAGGGTGTGCTGGAAATGGCTTGTGCCTTCACAACAGAAAGGAACAGGGGAAACAGTTCCACAGTCCGGCGGCAAACATTGTCACTTGCTGAATAAATTCAAGCTGCTGTTCCAGTCACAGGAAGCAGTTAAAAAACAAAAACTTGCCAGTTCTAGTTATGGGCCTGACCACGAAGAGTCACATCTTCAGAAATGGGGGTGGGGTGTTGGTCTACACCAGGATTTCCCAAATTTGGGTCTCCAGCTGTTTTTGGACTACAACTTCCATTGTTCTTAGCTAGCAGAACCAGTGGTCAGGGATGATTGGAAATGTAGTACAAAAACAGCTGGATACTCAACACACATAGAAGAATGCAGCAGAATGAGGTAGCATGAATTCTGGTACAATATTCTGATATTTGCAATTTGATGTACTTGGGTTTTGTTTTGTTTTTAATATGGGAAGGGTCTTAAGCAAAAGGGGGGGGGAGTATCAGTAGGAGCAAAAGCTCACCTTTTAAAAACTGGCTTCACTTTGCTTTTAACAACATGTTGTCAAATATTACCAGGTGATCATGCTAATCCTTGCTTGGAAAGCTTCCAAGCTGATGATAAGAGCACAGAAGAAGATCAGTCTATTTCGTTTGGTCCCCCCCCCGCCCTCTGGTTATGTAGAAGCTATCCTTTGAGAACTATGATGATATGTGGCTTAACCTCAAAACCTATTTTCAGCCTCTAGACTACAGCACACAAAGTAATACTAGAATGCCACAGAACATGTGCAGAGTGCATTTTCCACACCACCAACACAAAGAAAGCAGCCATTGCACCATATCTCAAAATCGTGATGGGATGGGATTACATAGGCTACTCAATGAGGGCCAAAATGGACTAGGGAGCGGGGAGAAAGGTTAATTTCCCTTCCACTTTTACCACAGCCAGTCTGATTTGGGGCTACCCGTGGACATATGTGATTTGCGAAAATAATTTCCAGCAGAATTTCATGGCTGAGGGATCTAACTAGCTGCTGCACCACAATAAGAATATACAATGGTACCTTGGTTCCCAAACTTAATCCGTTCCGGAAGTCTGTTCCAAAACCAAAGCGTTCCAAAACCAAGGCGCGCTTTCCCATGGATATTAATGCAAAATGGATGAATCCATTCCACACTTCTTAAAAACAACCCCTAAAACAGCAATTTAACATTGATTTTACTATTTAACAAGACCACTCATCCATAAAATGAAAGCAATAAACAGTATACTGAAGTCACACAGTCCATCAATCAGTAGCTGAACTGGGTTCCACACAGTCACAAAAACAAAACAAAAAACATCCGCAAAAACAAAAATGCAAAATAAATAGCGAAAACAGGCAGACCTCAGCGTAACACTCCAAACGGAAGTGTGGCACTCAAATCAGAAGCGTAACACTCAAAACAGAGCACATTCGACTTCCAAAAAAAGTTCGCAAACCGGACCACTTACTTCTGGGTTTGCAGTGTTTGGGTTCCAAGTTGTTTGAGTACCAAGGCGTCTGACAACCAAGGTATCTGTAGTGGTATATGAGAGGAATAGCTCAGTCGATAGAGCATGAGACTCTTAATCTCAGGTCCATGGGTTTGAGCCCCATAGGCCAGTGGTATCCAAACTTTTTTCAAAGAGGGCCAGATTTGATGAAGTTGTTGACCTTTATTAAAGGATTTTACCCCAAAGTTGTTAAGCTTTTTTTTAGGGTTGCCATAGGCAAAAGATTCCTGCATTGTAGGGGGTTTGGACTTGATGACCCTCAGGGTCACTTCCAACTCTACAACTCCATGATTCTATGACCTGACTGAGTGGACTCTGGCTCACAATCGCATCTGCCACACTAGCGTTTGTTAGGCTTCAAGGCGCCCCAGTTGTGCTGCTGGTTCCCCCCGCCCCCAGGAACAGATGTAACATAGCTCTGGAATTTGAGCCACTGACGTTCACTCCCTCGCTCTTTCATACAAGAATAAATATTCCCGGCTTTCCTCCCAGGAGGAGACCCAGAAGCTGCTTTCTGGATTTTCTTTCTTTTCCCACGCACGTTATCAGCAGCAAAGGAAAAGAAGAGGAAAGTCCCGAGAGGGTTCTCTCTAGACTTGGTGGTGGTATAGCAGCAGCGGCAGGGGTCCTGGGCTTCTGTCTCCTGCCCACCCAGGGCTGTTTTGGCGGAGTGGGTGACTCAGAACGGGTGCATTCCTCAAGGAGGTAGGCCTCGGGTGGGTGGGGCCCGGCAGCTGCTGGTGAGGAGGGAGGAAATGCAAAATCCAAGACAGAAGAGGGAAGGAGGGAAGGGCAAGGAGGGGGATGCCCACTGATGGCAAGGATCAGATGTGAAACAGTACAGGGGAAAGAACAAGAAACTGGCATGGGCGTAGCCAGGATTATTGGGGGGGGGGCCGTACCGACATGATTGGTCAATTAAATATTTCTATTGTTTTACTTGATGGGGGGGCAGCTGCCCCCCCCCGCTACACCCATGGAAACTGGCTTCTGAGTTCTCACCTAAACCATCCCTAAACACACCAACAGCCAGCCCATTATCTGAGCGCTGATCCTTCTGTAGTCAAAACTGCACAACCCACGCAAACAAGAGGAAGGTACCGACCAGTTTGCGAAAACTCTGAAAGGTTTGCCAGAAGCCCACAAATCTTTAGAGGGGAAAAGGAAATAAAAAAGAGGCGGGAGATCCTAAAACAGCTGCTCAGTGTCTGCAGAACGCTGACTGTCTTTCAGAGAGGGGGAGAAATTTAAAAAAGCAGGGGTGGGGACAGAAAAGGACTGGAACTCTGAATAGAAGCACTTCACGCTGCAACATTTGTTTGTTTTTCCTTTCAGGTCCCCCAGTTTCCTTTTTCCTTTGTAATTATGTCTGCTTTTGGCTAAACCTCTTAATCTTTGTCCCAAACTGGAGCCACGTTTAAGGCTATTTAAGTTGCATGGGCTTGCTCGCATTTCTCCCTTGTTACTCTTTCTCACCCCACCACATTAGTTATCCCCTTGCACTGACAAGTTTAGGTTGTAAGCTCTTCAGAGGTCAGGGACCTGTCTTTTTGGGCCTCTGAAACCCTGCACAGTGCCCCATACTCCTGAGAAGTATTAAGTTATATTGATGGTTGTTCCTGCACTGCAGGGGGTTGGACTAGATGACCCCCGGGGCACCCTCAGATTCTATGATCTATGTATTGGTTATCTTAACTGATGGCCAGCTGTCACTCAAATGGCCTTGAATATATGTGTGGATGGTGCCGTGGCACAGATGAGGGATAATGCAGCAAAGTTCACTAGATGCTTAGATGCGAGTGTCGCTGGCACGGCAATCCTAGGTTGTTTTGTCTACTGCAAGCTTGCAGCTGCGAGCGCTTGTTGAATCTGCTTTGGATGGTGAGGGAGAGCTTTGTTTCATCAATTGCTAGAGCACCCCTTCCTCTCTGATAAGGATCTGAACACTGTCATCTGTTGCCTTGGCAACAGGATCTACAAGGAGCGAGCCTTGAAAATTATCCAGGATAGCGCAGAATTCTGCACTTAGATTGCTTTTTGCGCTGGGAGCAAAACAACACTATTCTCGGCTCTGCTGGGTCCTTGCTAAGCTATCGGTGCTGAGCTTTAAAGTAGAGATGGGGAACTTTGTGGCTCTCCAAGTGTTGTTGGATGGTAGCTCTCATCACTCCTCGCTATGGTGGCTGGGCCTCATGGGAGTCAGAGTCCAACAATACCTGAAGAGCCACAGGTTGCCCATCATATCAATAGGAGTCTGTCTTTACAGAGAACCAACGCGCTGTGGGTTAATCCACAGAGCCTAGGATTTGCCAATCAGAAGGTCGGCGGTTTGAATCCCCACGACGGGTGAGCTCCCGTTGCTCAGTCCCTGCTCCTGCCAACCTAGCAGTTCGAAAGCATGTCAAAGTGCAAGTAGATAAATAGGTACCGCTCCAGCGGGAAGGCAAGCAGCGTTTCCGTGTGCTGCTCTGGTTCGCCAGAAAGCGGCTTAGTCATGCTGGCCACACGACCCGGAAGCTGTACGCCGGCTCCCTCGGCCAATAAAGCGAGATGAGCGCCGCAACCCCAGAGTCGGCCACGACTGGACCTAATGGTCAGGGGTCCCTTTACCTTTTACACCTGTGTGGCACAGTGGTTAGAGCAGAGCTCCAGATGCTTAACTCCAACTCCCATCATCTCCAGTATTGACCACCATGGCTGGGGCTCATGGGCACTGTAGTGTAACAACATCTGGAGGGCATCCCAAATGTTGTTGAACTACAACTCCCATCACCCCTAGCTAGCAAGGCCAGAGCTCAGGGATGATGGGAGTTATAGGTCAACAACATCTGGGGACCCACAGGTTGAGAACCACTGTGAGGAAAGGTATGATTACCGGTAAGTAACAATAAACGAATACTTCATTTGACTTGTCTTCTCCCGTACGTTCCGTCCTGCTATCCAAAATCTGGGAGAAAAGTCTGTGGTTGAAGTCCCACTGACGGCTCAGAAAATTAATAAAAAAGAGAGGGAGGGGCTGTCTCTATCGTGGCACCCAAGCTGCAGAACTCTTTCCCAAGGGGAACCCATTTGGCCCCCCCATAGCAACAGCATTTTACTGGCGACTGATGTCATTTGATGTTTTATAAAGCTTTTCCTGGCAGTCAGCACAAGACAGTAATATGCTTATAATCATAAACGTTCTTTGGACTCATTATTTTACTGTTCTTGTGGTGTGTTTAGGTTTTGTTGTGACTGATTTTATTGCTTTTTTTTTTTTAAAAAAACCCTTTTTGTTTTAGTCGCTATGTACTGATGAGTAATTAAACAGACTGTGGCTTTTACCGCTGGGGCGCTACCACAGTTTCGTGGTGTATTTTTATGCTGCTGCTTTGAATTTAATGCCAGCTTTTAGTGACTTTCAGCGCTTTTGAGGCGGCCTTGCATTTTTTTAAAGGTTTTATGCTGTCTCAGGTACTTCCTGGCAGAGTGGCAGCATATATGTTGCCTTTCAGTCTTGCAAAGGACTCTCAAAGTGGCTCACAAGCATCATAAAACAAAATAAATGAAAACAAACTGAAAACAAATGATGGAGTTACAACACCAGAATCATCACAAAGCAGACCTCCAGGCAGCATGAAAGGTGTGAATGAACGAATGATGGATTTAATTTAGCAGGCCAGTTCAAACATAAAGGAGCCGAAACACCAACCAAAAAACGTTGCTGTAATTCCCCAACCACCAGGAGTGCTCTTGTTCAGGGCTCCAGCCAGCCTGCAACACGAGCCTTGGAGTGCTGTTTATATCTATTGGGATTGGATGGAAGAGGGTTTCAAGAATCATAGAGTTGGAAGGGACCCAAGGGTCATCTAGTCCAACCCCCTGCAAAGCAGGAATCTCAGCTAAAGCATCTATGACAGATGGCCATCCAACCTCTGCCTAAGAACGAAGAAGGCACTTTTTCCCCCTTTCGGCTGACTTGCCTCTCCTGCTACTGCACACTAGAATAGAGTCTGACAATGTGGCACTCTTCAGATGCCGTTTAACTGTATTTCCAATCAGTTCTGGTCATCACAGCCAATGGTCAAGCCTGATGGGAGCTGTAGTCCAACATCTGGAGAGCAACCCACTGGCACTAGAAGACTCAGGCATGCAGTTGGATCCCAGTCTCAAAGGGATGAGATTGCGGTTTGCTTTACTTCCTGCAGCTTTTGAACATCAAGTCATGCATTGATTGAACCCTAATCTGCCCCATTTACAGGATTGTCACTAGAGAGATGGGCATGATAGCTACAATGCTATGATTCTTTAGATCTGAGGTCCTCCATCATGACACCCATAGGCTACGATTGCCATTTTGTGTGTGGGGGGGGGGTTCAAAGCTGTTGAGCTTTTGGGGGGAACATCTCCCCCCTCCCCATATGTCCAGGTTTTCCCAGACATTTTGCCAATTCAGCAAAAATCCACCCGGACGCCATTTCTGCAGCCCAATTCCCATACGTGTCCGGGAAAAACCGGACATATGGCAGCCCTAACAGCGCTCTCAGACACCTCTCTTGTTCCCTGCTCAGGCCCCCTGTCCCTCCCAATGTTTAAAGAGGGGTTTGGGGGAGGGATGCTGCCTGATCTTTTATCTGTATTTTGTTCTGAGGTGTGTCTTAAATGTTTAGCCTGTGGAGCTTTTTTCTGGAGTGGGGTGCTTCTAAGCATCATATTTCTATTTGGAATGGATATTCACTGCCATGCCAATTCTTTTTTCCTGTTTCATTTCTCTTTATCTCAATTTACAAACTTAATATCCTTCTGCATATTAACCCCTGGCCATTGGCCATGCTGTCTGGGGCTGATGGGAGCTAGAGTTTCACATGGGCTGCAAGCTGTGCATCCCTCGCCGATGGGATACATCCCATCGGAGCTTTTATCTCTCCTGGAGCCCTGACCATCGTAGGCGTAAAGGGGCTGTCAGAGAAAAGGGGCTTCATTTTGGGGTGAGGAGGAGTGGGGCAACATGTCCAGTCTGAAAAGCAGGCAGGTCATGCTGTAGCCCTACCTCTCCAGCCAGGTGAACTCTTTGATCTGCAGTTCCATTTTAATGCCACCTTTGTTGTCCAGCACAGTTTAGCTTCACCCAGGTCCGACTCTAAAGCTCTTCCACAAAATGCTATACGTGTGTGTGTGTGTGTGTGTATTCCAGGCAGGTGCTCTTAGGTGGCTCCTCTTAAACAGGAAACGCTGTGCGGAAGCAGTCGGGTGCCTGCAACAAACACATTTCTGCCTACAGCCTTAGCTATAAATCCCCATCTCTGCCCAAGGGCTCACCTGCACTACACACTTAAAGCAGTATCATGCAGCTTTAAACTGCCATGGCTTCCCCAAAGAACCTTGTTGCTGGTTAAAGGTGCTGAGAGTAGTTAAAAGTAAAGGTACCCCTGCCCGTACGGGCCAGTCGTGTCTGACTCTAGGGTTGCGCGCTCATCTCGCTTAAGAGGCCGGGAGCCGGCGCCGTCCGAAGACACTTCCGGGTCACGTGGCCAGTGTGACGAAGCTGCTCTGGCGAGCCAGCACCAGCGCCGCACACGGAAACGCCGTTTACCTTCCCGCTATAAAGCGGTCCCTATTTATCTACTTGCACTTAGGGGTGCTTTCGAACTGCTAGGATGGCAGGCGCTGGGACCGAAAGACGGGAGGTCACCCCGCCGCGGGGATTTGAACCGCCGACCTTACGATCGGCAAGTCCTAGGCACTGAGGTTTTACCCACAGCGCCACCCGCGTCCCTAAAACTGCCATGGCTTCCCCAAAGAACCTTGTTGCTGGTTAAAGGTGCTGAGAGTTGTTAGCGGATCTCATTTCCCTCTCAAAGCTACAATTCCCAGAGTGATTTAACAACCAATCCCTCTTCCCAGGGAACTTTTGGAATGTTAGCTCTTTTTTGAGGGGGGCGGTCTTCTAACAGCCAGCACCGTTAAACTAAAATTGCCAGGATTTTTAGGGGGGCTGGTGGAGTCATGACTTTTTAAAGTGGTATGATACTGCTTTAAGTATACAGTGCAGACAGGGTCTAAGTCGGCTTGCCTTTGAGGATGTGATGCTTTCTGGAGTAGGGGAGTAAAGAAGCAGATTGCACTCCATAGATATCTTTCGCACCCTTTTCCTGAGAAGCTTAGAGTGCCCCACGTGCCATCCTTTATCTTCACAACGACCCTTCAGGGGAGATCAGGCTATGAGAATGATGAAAAGCCCATGGCCACCCAGTGAGCTTTGTGGAAACATTTGAAAGCAGGCGTCTCTGGTTTAAGCCCACCACAAGACTAACATACATAAGACTACAACCTTGTTCTCTGCACCAATCAATGCAGGCTGGGAAACAAATGTCTCTTTGGCTTATATATAGATTGAGAAATGGCGACTGTTTCAGGCCTGCCCAACAAGCACCCACCTCACTGCAAGCACGCAAATCCACTCTGATTGCAAGTACAGAAGAGTGGTTAACGGGCATTTAAAGCTTAACTACCCCAGACTCTGATCTCAGCCACATTCACACAGTTAACTTCTGCTTTAACAAGTACCCATTTAAGTCCTGAATGCTCTGCAACTCCTGTACACCAGAAGTAAGTCAAGTGAGGAAAATGGACTTCTCTTTAAAGCAGCAGTACACGAACAAGGCCTGCTCTCTCCTCTTCCCAGGGTACTGAGGCCGTCCCCCTCAGGGCCAAACTACACTTGATGCGAGAGACATCAATTAAAAAAACAACAAGAAGTAGGGGTTTTCGTTTTGTTTATCTAACAAAAGGTAAGGGGTGTGCGCCATTTTTCACAGAGATGGCAATGAATGAGGAAGTATAATCCGCCCTTCCCCATCTGCAATCTTGATGAAAATCAGGCCCCCCTCCTTCACACCTATAGGAGCTTTTAATCGCAAGGGGAAGGAAGAATTCAACCTTGTGTGCTGCTACTCTGATGACACCCCCCCAAAAAAATTATTAAATAAACCCAGTTGTGCTTTGTAATGATGCCGTCAGAGAGAGGGTAAATTTCACAACAGGAAGCAGGAAATATCTCTTTTCTTGCACCTTTGCTGAGGACCGACACGGGAAGTCGCCTTATATTGGGGTTTAACTGTTGGTTCCTTTAGCTCAATATTGTCTGCAGCTCTCCAAGGTCTTGGTTAAATGTCTCTCCTGTCACCTGCTGCCTGAGCCATTTAACTGGAGATACCAGGGAACAAATCTAATATTGTCTGCATGCAAAGCAGGTTGTCTCGACTGGTGAGCCAGGATACTTCTTGCCAGTCTGGAAGTGACGCAGGAGATCTAGGATTAGGATATCTTGCAATTACTGTTGGGCTTCTTTTTTTTAATTGCCACCTCCGTACGGCGGCTTTGAAGATCGGGGAATTTGCCTATGGGAGAGGCCTGAACATAGAAAACTGCCTTCTACTGAGTCAGATCGTTGGCTCATCTAGTTCAGTACTGTCTTACACTGGCTGGCAGGGGCTTTCCAAGATTTCAGAGTAGGTTCTCGCCCAGTCCGGCCTGGAGACGCTGGGGACTGAGCCCTTCTGCCTGCAGAGCAGTTGCTCAACATCTACTCCTCTAGTTCTTGTTCTGATCTTAATTCCCCATCCCTAAAAGCTGCTATTAGCTGGGGAAGAAAGAATAGGCAGCTACAACACATGAATGCTATTGTGTGGGATGGAGGGCCCATTCTATGATCTCCTATATACAAGAAATGGGTAGCAAACTCATTTTACGAGTGTGGAATCCTCTTATGTACAGGAATCAGCAGGTTAAAAGGAACTATCAACTTTCTCAAGATGCCCAAAGCATGCAACCCTACTACCGGATTTTGCTTTCTTATGATATCATATGAAAGGTTATCTTAGGCACAAGTATGACCAGAAACACTTCCAGACTGGTAGATGAGTCACATTTCTTCTCCACGACCCCACCTTGCCCTCCAGCCACCTGCTCTGGAATAAAACAGGAAAATACTCTTGTACCAAGAAGGTGGTAAGGAAAGGGCAATCCCTACTCCAGACCCTGCAGCCCCAGTCCATGACTCATGTAGAGATGAACAGGCAGCCTCCTCTAAGAATGAGTGGTTCTTTTGTTGCTTTATTAGGAGTGCATCTGCAGCAGCACATCTGCCCCAGCTGCAACAAAACATGTCTCTCCCGCATCTACAGCCACAGCAGGCGCTGCAACTGCTCAACAGCTTGATCTCACCCCGCAAGGTGCACTCCATTGTCTCCTAAGATGGACGGATGTCAACTAATTAGGAGTGATGCTGGCATCCAGTGCTGGAAATAATTTCCTGCCTCCCACACAGGGCAGAGAACTGTGTAACACAAAGAGATACAACAGGTAAATCCTCTGGGCTCACAGGAACTTTTAATTATGTCATTAGTTTATTTCTCATAGCAGTTCTCTTCTGGGACACCAGCGTGCTGTGGTGTACCATTTGGGATTTACTGGCTCTAATCCTGCCCTCTACCCTGCCGAGACAGGATCTTCTTATCTCTAACCCACATTAATTCCCTGCAGATTAACCCACATTTATCCCAACCGATAAGACTGCTGCAAGCAGAAGCAAAGTGGCCTACAACAAAGACCTCTGCAGTTCTGGAGGAAGTGCCTTAAAATAAGAGAATCACCTGCAAGCTGAACCGTTAATTATTTGAACCGGAACTGCATGCGTATAACAAACACCCTGTGACTGCTGCCTTATACCAAGTCAGAACATTGGTCTACAGAGCTCAGCAGCTCTTCAGGCAGAAATCTCTCTGCGCTGATGGGAGTTGGAATCCAATGTCGGAAGGGCCACAGATTAGCCGGTGACAACCTCTTGGCCAAACCTACCTTGCAAGGGTGAAAGAGGGGGAGGAAGCACATTTGTGACTTTTCCTTTTCCTGAATTTATTTCTTTCCTTTTTTAAAATTTTTCTTTTTAATTTTGAGAAAATAATAATCATAAACGAATAAGAATAAAAATGTGCACCCCACCACTGAGGCCATTCCATTGTAAATATCCAACCTCCCAAAATGTCAACACCTCTAGCAATGGTTTGACCCATTTCCGTTTTAACAGTACAATTTCTGCAAACAACCCTCTATATCTCCTCAAAATCATTTCTCCTGCATATTCCCCATCTTACATTAATGGCACATGTTAATTTATCATTATTGGCTATATCCCATACCTCTTTATACCATTCTTCCATTTTATATTCTGCTTGCCCCTTCCACTTCCTAGCTATCATAATTCGTGCAGCTGTCAATAAATTTGTGAGCAAGTCCTTCATAGCCTGCAAACCTTCTAAAGGTAAAGGTAAAGGGACCCCTGACCATTAGGTCCAGTCACAGACGACTCTGGGGTTGCAGCGCTCATCTCGCTTTACTGGCCGAGAGAGCCAGCATACAGCTTCCAGGTCATGTGGCCAGCATGACTAAGCCGCTTCTGGCGAACCAGAGCAGCGCACGGAAACGCCATTTACCTTCCCGCTGGAGTGGTACCTATTTATCTACTTGCACTTCGTGATTTCGAACTGCTATGTTGGCAGGAGCAGGGACAGAACAATGGGAGCTCACCCCGTCGCAGGGATTCGAACCACCGACCTTCTGATCGGCAAGCCCTAGGCTCTGTGGTTTAACCCACAGTGCCACCTGCGTCCCCTGCGAACCTTCTACCCCATCGTAAATTGATAACAATGCTACCTCTGGACTTTCGGTCAGCTTTAACCCAGTGATTTCTGTTATCTCCTTAAACACCCTTTGCCCCCCCCCCCCATTGTACATATTCGTGACTTTCATGAAAAGCGTGAAAGCAGTTCAGACGCTCATTCAGACTTCGAGATTGTATTACTGCAAGGCACTCCATGTGGAGCTTCCCTTGCACTTCATCAGAAAGTTGTAGTTAGCGTAGAATGCTGCAGAACAGTTGCTGTCAGGAGTGAGAGCCTGTCAGCATCTGCCACCACTGCTCAGAGATCTACCCTGGTTGCCGATTTGCTACTGGGCCAAGTTCAAGGTGCTACTATTGAATCATAGTCGGAAGGGACCCTCAAGGATAATCTTGTGCAACCTCCCGCAAGGCGGGGAATCTTTTGCCCAATATGGGGCTCGAACCCACAACCGTAAGATTTTACAGGATCGCCTTGCTTCATATATGTCTTATCAAGCACTTTGAGCTATGGAACTGGCACTGAAGAGGTGCAACATAATACTTGCAAGAAATCAGTATTTTAGTGTGGCAGCACACAAACTTTGGAACTGACTGCCTACTGACACCAGGCAGGTGCCTTCATCGTACTGCTTTTGGCACCTACTTAAAACAATTCTGTTTCAAGAAATAAAAACCAGGACACCCTGTTGAGCTTTCTTTTTTTTAAGAAAGGCCCACCTTCCGGACTTCCGCCTTTGAAATCCTGGTAATGTTTGAGAATATCCAGACATATGGCAGCGCTAGTTTAGGCAGGTCTGTACCAGACATCTTACATGTGTTTTCTTTTAAACTACGGCTGGTTTTAATCGCTTTTACAGCACAATACAGCACACAGGTTATCGCAGCTAACTCTTGACACCCCCACCCCAAACCACAACTCTCTGCCCTGGCGGGGGTTCCAAAAGCACACTCAGAAGCAAAAGCAGCTCTAGTGCACGCGAACGACTGTGACCGGAAACCGTGAGAAGAAGTTAAAATTAGTAGCCAGGGCGGAGAAGTTGCAGCTGCATTTCTTGAACAAGGAAGCTTTTGGCACAGATATACTGCCTGGATTATTTCCCCTCCCAGAGAAACAAAGGACAGAAACATGTTTTTAAGAGAAGGGGAGCCTGGGTTTTATATCCGATCCTACATTCTGTTCAGAATTCACTGAGCATAGCCAGGAACCATAGACAAACCTCTGGCCTGTTTGTAGCCTCCAGCCTCCTCCCCATGCCTGCCTCCTTTCCATCTTTAGTAAGTGCAACAACCCACTTCCTGAGTGGAGCTAGCCAGGGTGCACTCGGTGCATGGCAAAGGCCTCTTGCCGCCACTGGTTTCCGCCCCACACATTCACTGCTTCCTGTTTTCGGAAGAACTGCGATGAAGGCTGGGGTTAGCGAGGCGGAAGTGACTTCAAACAGTGAAGAAATAGATGGTGAGAAGATGCCGTGGGTCTGCTATGAGTGGGCTTTGAGCAAGCCACTATCTCTCAGAACAGGCCCACCTCACCAGCTTGTTATGATACCGGAATGAGAAACTGAAATATTGCAACCCTGGGATGGGGAACCTGTTGCTCTCCAGATATGGTTGGACCCCATCTCCCACCAGCCCCAGGCAGCATGGATGACGGTCAGGGATGATGGGAGCTGTAGCGCAACAACGTCTGGAGGACCACCGGCTCCCCATCCCTGCTGTAACTATTTTCTAGCTTTTTTCTAAGCCTCCATGCAGGCATTCCAAGCTTCATTAAGGACCGACTTCCTGGATGAGGCTGTATCCTATTGCTGGTTGAGGTATAGCAGCTGGGAAAGTGGGATTTCTTGGTACTGGCGTCCCCTTTGGGAATTCCTCACCCCTGAGTATGTAGTAGGCGGCTTCCTTCCTTACCGCATTTAGGTGTCAGGTGTAGATGGTGTTATTTTAGTATATGTAAAGCCCTCTTTAACTGACCCTCTGTTTTGTCCTTTTATTGTGTGGATTTTTGCTGATGGGTGTTTTATTCTCAATAATTAAATGCGTCTGTGTCTGTGTCACGGTTTGCATGTAACAGCAAACCATAGGTAAAACGGAGGCATCTGGGAGACAATCATTTCAACTTTGGTTTCTTACATTCCTCCCCCTTTCCCCCCACTAAAGGACACACAAGCCAGGAAGAACTGCTCTTCACTCTCAGCTTTGGGGCAGTGACACTTCCTTAACTATAGTTAAGGTCTGGATTTGCACATAATGCTAAGCTATGGTTAACATTAAGTAAGGTTTATAAACCAACTACAAATCTTGGTTAATGAACAACCTTTTACTATACAGTGGTACCTCGGGTTAAGAACTTAATTTGTTCTGGAGGTCAGTTTTTAACCTGAAGTTGTTCTTAACTTGAGGCACCACTTTAGCTAATGGGGCCTCCCACTGCTGCTGCGCTGCTGGAGCACAATTTCTGTTCTCATCCTGAAGCAAAGTTCTTAACCCGAGGTACTATTTCTGGGTTAGCGGAGTCTGTAACCTGAAGTGTCTGTAACCTGAAGTGTCTGTAACCCAAGGTACCACTGTAGTTAATAAACCACAGGTAAGCTGCTGAGCTGGTTTTCACATAGCGCTAAGCCATGGTTTAATAAACTAGTTTAATAAACCATGGTTTAGTGTTATGTGAGAACCAGGCCTGTGTGTACTTATCATTGATGGATTATTATTCTGAGGTACTCTGAACATGGAGATTTAGTTTATACGACTTATAGCAGCTGAGAGACCCATCCTCCATGAACCTGTAATCCTGAAATCTTAACTTTGAGGCTTGTCAAACTTGTCCACATACAGTGGTTCAGAAACAATTGTGAGATTGGACGATTCAGTTTCGGCATTTTTTCACGAGGAGAAATAACACAGGAAACAAATGGGTGCAACCCGACCCGGAATGTGCAATTGTGCAGTTCTTTTCCCCCTCCCTCAAAAAATTGCAGCTGTGTTCATTTTTCTTCATCATGCTTTGCGCAATTGTGCATGCTCAGCCCTAGCAGGCTCTGTGACGAGATAAGGCAATCTGCCAAAACAGCAGCAAGAGTGGTGGCTACCCAGAAGGTGAGGTTGGGCAATCTTTACCAGAAATTTCTTTCTAGAGGGCATCAAAGGGGATGACGGAAGCCGGAAACCACAGCCAGTCAAGCTCTACAAATGGCAGCCTTTACCACATTTGGTTGTATGCAACAGGCTCCAAGACAGGACATCTGGAAAGGAGCAACCAGCCAGATGTATATTTAAGGCTCTGTGCTTAAGATAAGATTCCTGCATTGCAGGGGGGTGGACTGGATGACCCTCAGGGTCCCCCAGACACTACGATACTAGTGAATGTAATGCCACCCTGAAAAAGGGTTGCCAAATGCTGCTGCTGTAGCTCCTCCCACCTCAGCTTTCTCTCTTGGCTCCTTTGCTTCTCACTGCTTTGCCTCATCTGCCGTGGAACAAATCAAAAGTCTGGCCTAACTGGCAAAGGGCTTCTGCTCTGCAAGCTTTATGTCCCAGATTCGTTCCCTGACATCTCCAAGTAGTTCTAGGAGAGAACCAAGAAAAACAAGAGACGCTGAGAGGGACAAATGCATCTGGTGAGACAACACTGTCACAAACAGATTGAGAACTGAACTCTGACCCTCCTACAAGACTTTGTGTCTCTGCCGTAGACTCTTAAGTGCTATTCCTCAGCCTTGCTTCTCCCATCGCCTAATTGGGGAACAACAGTGACCTACCTCTAAAGAGATGTCCTGAGGGAAAACACAAGTAAATATTGCATAGCCCTCTGCAATTAAGAATTCTCTGTTAACACAGAACCGCCACATGTTCAGAAGGTTTAGGGTCTGATACTACTCATTGTTGTCCTCTTTATTGTTGTTTATCATTGGATGCAAAATGAGTAAAACACATTTATTAATGAAGAGAATAAAAGAACCACCAAAACGATCCAAGGAATTGGATGAACGATCAAGGAAAAGTTGACGCACTGGGGGCTTTTTAGTTTAGGGCGGAGAATCCAACTGTAGGGTGAGGACATAGAATCTAGTCCAACCCTTGCAATACAGGAATTTTTTTTGCCCAACATGAGCACCTGAGATTAAACGTATCATGCTCTACGTGACAGAACTTTATTAAAAAAATATGCAGAGTGTAGCACGGGGGGTGGGGATGCTGTGGCCCTCCCATGCACCCCTGATCCCTGGCCAGGGTGGCTGGGCCTGATGGGGAGTTGAAGCCCAAGAGCCTCTAGAACAGGCATAGGCAAACTCAGCCCTCCAGATGCTTTGAGACTACAACTCCCATCATCCCTAGCTAACAGGACCAGTGGTCACGGATGATGGGAATTGTAGTCTCAAAACATCTGGAGGGCCACGTTTGCCTATGCTTGCTCTAGACTATAGAGGGCCATGGCTTCCACAGCCCTGTTGCAGAGAAAGTCGAATAGAGAGGACATTTTGTCCCTAACTCCCATAATATTCCCACAGTCTACTGCCAGGCAAAAAAAAAGGATCCCCCCCCCCGCGCGCCCCCAGCCGCCGCATGCAATGCACAGTTAATCTATGGAATTCGCTGTCGGACTGTATGGTGATGGCCTCAGGCTTAGATGGCTTTAAAAGGGGATTAGACACATTCCGAGGGGTGGGGAAGAATAACTCTATCAGCAGCCTATTAGCCAAGTTGTCTAAATGGAGCCTCTGTGTTTAGAGCTTGCATGCCCACTGGATTCCAGTGGCTGGGGGGGGGCAACACCATGGGAGAGCTGTTGCATTCATTCCCTGTTTGTGCACTTCCTGGAGGGAAATAGTATTGGCTACTTCAGGGAAGAGGATGCTGGATGGGGAAGCTGCGGCCTTTCAGATGTTGGGCAGCAACTCCCATTTATCCCCATCCCTTCATCTGGTGCAGTACAGTTCTGCTGGCCACAGTCCTATGCACACTTACCTGTGAGTAATTCTGAGTAAACATGCTCAGAATTGTGCTGCACAGCTGCAGTGGGTGTGGGGGAGAATCCCTGGGAAAGTGTCACTTGCATAACATCTATGTGTTACGCTGCTCTCAATGACACAGGAGCAAGGCCGTGACAAAAGCTGGCAACTCAGATCTATGGCAGCAACTGTGGCTCTAAAAGTGAAGTAGACAAAATGGCAGAACCCAAGCTGTCACAAACCAGAATTACGGTATTATATATTTATTAGATTTATATATCACCCTTCATCAAGAGCCCACCGAGTGGTTTGCAACAAAAAGCACACAAAATTATTGAGACTATAATAAAAGGGGGGGGGGAAAGAGAAAATAAACATCCACCCCACCCTCATGGTGGAGAATCAAGGGTAATGCAACTCAGCCATGGTTAGGGCCTGCCTGTGGAATTTTGCCACATAAAGAACAGCAAAATGGTGTCACCTGAAACCACACAAGTCAAGGTGCATAATGCCCAAGTTAATTTCAGTCCCTTCCTATACCTATTTACTCGGAAGCAAGCCCAGCTGAGTTCACTGGGACATATCTCCCATGTAAGTATCTACTGTTCTCCAGGCTTTGGCATTTGAAGCGGAGAATCCCACAAGCACCAACACTCCCTGGCAGTGAAAACCCAACAATAATAAATTCACAGTTTGCTGCCCCTTTGAGACACTCCAAATAAGCTGCCCGAGGCAGCCGCCCCACTCTACTTAATCATAGAGCCGGCCCTGGTCTTGGATGTTATTGTTCTGTCTCCACAATCCCAGCAACAGACATTCCTGCATATCGCTCTGGACTCTCAGTGGTGCCACTCCCAATATCTCCACCAGTGCTTCCTTAGCACAAGCATCCTTTAGGAAGCGCTGAGCTGAAACCAGTGGAATCAAGTTCAACTCAGTGCCAGGAATGTTTCTCAGCGAGGGCCTGAGGCAAATGCAGAGGGGATGGGTTGAGTGTGTGCCAAAAAGCGGCAGGCCTTGGGTGGGAGGTTTCTTAAGGGCATCTGCCGCAAAGAAGTGAGGAGTTAAAAGAGGCCTTCCATGGTAACTGTGGCAACTTCATAAACACTGACTTCAGTATATTTTTAATGACTTCCTTTGGAAAAACACAGCGGGCGGCTTCTGCCAGGAGCCCTGGTCCGCTGCTCCCACTCCTGCTCCCCTCTGTATTTAATCTTCCATGATGCCTCCCTGGACCTTCTGCCAGTTGCACACGCAAAAATGTCCTCGGTCCTCATGTCTATCATCTGCCACAGACAGTTGCAACTCCCAGATTCTGAGGGAGGCCTCCTCAAAAAGTGCAAACGGCAGATGCAGAAAAACTTACTTCTTTTTACATGTATTGTATATAAAAAAGATGTGGGCTTGAAAGGCCAACTTTTTTGAGAATCCCTCTTTTCTGCTGCATTCAAAGGCTGCAGGGGGATGTGATTTGGCTGAATCTGGGAGGAATAGGAGGTGGGGTTTGTGGATTTCATAAAGGAGCCTTATTCCTCCCCCCCATAATTTGAGGGCTGGCGGGGGGGGGAGGTCAATGTGCCTTGATCTCCTCACCATCTCTCTCTGTCGCTGTATGACTGGCTGGTTTCCAGGCTTGCGCTGCTTTGTTTACTGAGGGTCAAACTAGGCAGAGAGTCTGGCCGTTTGTGACTGATTAAAAAAACCAAAACAAAACAAATAGCCGATTTGAGGGTTCCTCCCAGGATCAGGCCTGTGGTGTGTGGAAATGGTCCCTTATTGGCATCAGGCCCACCCACACCTATTTGTTGAAAAACTAGGAAATCAGCCATGTAAGACCAATCCACATAAGCGAAAGTCACCGTTGGTCTGGCCCTCAGGCTGTCCATCCAAAACCAGCTATGTTCGGGGACTGAATTACAGGGAGGGAAGAGGGGTTCTGCCCCACCCTCATTACCTTTTTTGAGAGCCCCCTTAGCTATTGTTTTTAACAGAGTCCAACAATATCCAGAGGGCCACAGGCTCCCCGCCATCTTGTTGTACAAGGAGAGCCATTTCGTTCAAAATTCCTCTAGGAAGAGGTATACTGCCTCTGTACATGAGGGGTCTATTTAATTACCACAACGAATAGCCATTGAGAGATTCATCCCACATGAATTTGCTTAAAAGCCCTTTGAAAATAAAAATGAAAGCCACCTGAGCTAGTCACCAGCACCACATCTGGCAATCGTGACACCTACAAATTCTTTGGTAGAGACATTTCCTTTCGGCATTCTCTCACTGTTTTGTTAGGCCTGCAGTTCTGTGCCGCTGCTGTCACTTTTCTCTGCTTATTTCATAGTAGAAATTATTACTCTTAAGGGTGTGCCCAACAGATCATCCAGTGTGTATTAGTTACCCGTTAATGCTCTTTTAAACAGAGAAAGGGTGGGCCGTTCCCACCCTTTTCTCACCTGCCTTTGGGTAAAAGTGAGGATTATAATCTGTATTAGTTGAATACTGAACCTGGTGTTGCCAGATACTGAAAAGGGCAGGGCTCCTGTGCCTTTAATAGCTATATGGAAGAGGGAAATTGACACAGTTATGAAAGGTACAGGAACCCTGTCCTTTCTTGCAGCTGGTCACCCTGGTGATAGCTCTGGATTAAACAGAAAACGTAATCTTGTACATGCGGTATTAAGTGCCTCACTCTATTTCTCCAGGCCACTCATCTTTATTATAACCTAATTTGGAAACACTGAAAAGCTAAGAGGGGCTAAGAAGCCTATTAGACTCTTGCAGCAAATACATCAATGAACCCTCTTGCATCTTAAAGGCTACAACATTTATTGTAGTATGAGCTTTCCTGGGCAAGAGCCTAGTTCATCATTTGGATTAGTTTGCGCCAGTTGCTGAAAGTATTTCTGTTTCCTTGTTTCCTGCGGAGGCTGGAGTTTTTGTGTGTTTTTTTAAAGTATTGATTTAATTTTGATGGTCATTAATTGTTGATGGTTGTTTTTAACTATTTTGTATGTATGTTAAGCTTGATCGTAAGTCTCGTTAGAGACTGCCCTGTATTAGGCAACTAACAAATTAGCAAAATAAAGCCACAATAAACTCCAAAGAGCCAAGCCCAATCCTTTTGGCAGCTGATAGATTGCAGCTCTTTGGCACATGACAGTCCAGGAGCACCTCTTAATAAATACCAATTGTCCAAATTATGGAGAAACCAAGCACAAATCATGCTGGAGATGGAGGCTTGCCCATGGCAGGGAGATACTCCCAGGTCGCACCCGCTCTGCCTTTCAGGTTGGCATGAGCTCCCCAGAACCCACTGGGGAACACTGCCAAGATTTTTGCCTCATAAATCCCGGCTTTCCCCTGCCTGAACCTCCACCATTGACTCGTCACGAAGCCGGAAACCAATAAACCAAGAATTGCTAGGGGTTTTCCCCCCTGTCAAATGCACAGAAAACTTTCTAAGATGCCACAGGACTCAGGACACTGCCAATTCCCTCATCAGCCTCTTGGCAGAAGATAGGAAGTCTAGCCATTTCCCCTGCTTTAACTACTATTTTTTGTCCAGATCTGGTGATAGAATTAAGGTTGCCAGCTTCTGAAGTGGCCCATATAGCTGGACATAACTGGTCGGCAGCAATATATGCCACCATCATGCTCTGCAAGGCTTCATTTCAGGATCCAACCAGCAGACTGGATCCTGAGCTCCTCCAACACCCTGCAGGCCACTTTGGGCGGGTCCTAATTTGGCCAGTGGACCAGAGGTTTCCCATGCCTGTGCTAATTTATGCACATAAAGTTGCTCTGAAAGATGCAAGAGCTGCCCGGGCTTTTTCTTTCTTCTGATCATGGTGGCACTTATTTTTGTCCTATTCTGTTCTAGCCCACAAAACATCACTCCCCTTCCAGAAGCAGGAATTACGGTAAACCCAGAGATCCCTTATTCACCCTCTTCTTCTCTTCTGTTAGGCCCCTGAAACTCCTTCTCAAAGTGCTTTGCAATAGGGAGAGCATGTGAGTGGGTGGGTATGTGATTCCTGCGTGAGCACATGCCCTCTGTACATAAAGATCCCCGGTGTTGCAAAAGGCCCTGGGGAAAACCCACGTCTCTGTTAGCAACAGCAAGGAATTCCACCACTCCTAACTTCCTGAGTGTTGTCATCGCTCACCCTGGCATCCTCTCTGTGCTCACCCAGCAGCCCCTTGGCCAGCTACAGCTGGCAGGACGTTAGAGCCAGAATGAGACAAAAGGGGTTTTGAGATGCAGCCAAAACCGCAGGGCCTAGGAGGAGGGGACTCAACAAAATATTCCCAGAATCCTATGCTGGCAGGGGCCACTACAGAGGCAGGGTGTGGAAAATTGTGTATTGTCTGTGTTCATGCTCACAATGTGGGTTGCATCTGTCAAAGGGGCAGCTGGAACCAGGAGAAGGGCAGTCCCAGAGAGAGAAGAAAAGAGAGATCTACACTGTACCGAATTACCTGGGGATAAACTGTACTGAACTGAATGGGGCCTTTCTAAATAGATATCCACGGAATTGCACTTGACTGTCAGTCAGGGATGGGCAGCAGTGAGAAAAGAAAAACTGAAGCTGAAATCCTATATAGGAATAAGCCCCAATGAACTAACTGAGACTATTCTGTGCATAGGAAAGCAGTGTGAGGATAATGATTGGATCACGTCTGAAAAGGGAGAGGAAAAACGATTGAGCTTTCCTGTTCCAAGAGTCAACAAAATGCTTTTCTCTTTATATATAATGGTTTTAGGCTAACAGGCTGGAATATGTCTGCAAAGAACACACAATGGACTTGGTGTGTGTGTGTGTGTGTGTGTGTGTGTGTGTGTGTGTGTGTGTGTTTAGGTACAAATAATATGCCCCATCTACCAGCATGCTGACTGGGACATAGGTCTTGCTGAACTCACCAGGCTGTAAGTTTTAAGCCAAAAAGTTTGGGATTGAGCCACAAAGTGGATGGCAGTGATTAACAAATGGTGCTTTAGGAATAAAAGAATTAAAGAGGAAGGGACAAAACCAGTGCAATCCTACACATGTTTGCTCAGAAGTAAGCCTCACTAAGCTCAATGGGACTTACTCTCAGGAAAGCATGAATACAGTCGCAGGTCAGAGCTGTGGTCCTATAAACACTTCCTGAGAAATGAATATTGACAGGATTTCTGTGATCAGGTTGCCCATTACACTGTTCTTTGTGGCCCTGTGACGCTAGGGCAAAAAGTAATCTATAGGTCTGGGTGACTCTTGAGTAAAAAGAGACATCTGATGACTCAAGAATATATATATGCGCCACCAATGGAAAACACACATGCTCCACCAATGGGATCATGGAGCTTTCTTGTGGATGAGTTGCTAGCCTAATGTGTTTGTGTTTCTCCTCCAAATCAACAGTGCTACAAGTATATGTTGGAGACAAAGGCAGAGAGAGAGGTGAGCAAAAGGAAGGGAAAAAGGGGGAGATAAGAAATAGGCTTAGGGCTGGTAGAAGCAAAACACACACACACATCTAACCCACAGAATTAAATCTGTGTCACAAGTCGCAGATAGGGGTTATATCAGTGCTTTATGGGTCTGGGAAGACTGAATGCTGCTGACAGGTGCCGTTGCACATTAGCAACTTCTGAACGGTGCAGAATGGTGCTTCTCCCATCCCTGCAGTGCCATGAGGGAAAACGCTGCATTTGCTGACACTTCCCCATGGCCCACAATTCTTCAAGACACTGGCTCCATTTGTGAAGTATGTAGCCCTCTTTGGAACTTGCCCACATGCCCCCTTAGCAACGTTTCTTCACTCTAAGCAAATATTTGAGGCATGATCCAACTCTGCCACAGGTGCAGAGGCTCAACAGTTTCTCTTTCCTTCCCCTCCACTCATCAAGGCAGCATGACAGATCGCTATGGTGGCAGGTGGGGAGGCTGCAGGAGCTCCCCATGTCCCCATCCTACTCTCCTTCTCTGTGCAAGACAAATGAGAGAGAAACAGGAATCTTCATCTGCTGGACTTGTGGTGGGACTGAATCATCCCCACAGCCATGTCAGACAGTTTAAAAAACAAGTTAAAAGTTTAGCAAACTGTGACCCTCACAGTGGAAGTTCTGCAAGTGGGTGAATGTGGATTTTTAAAAATCCGAATAAGCATGTGTGTTGAAATAAGCTGTTGTCTATTAATGCCACAAGAAGCTCGTCGCCTTCTGAGGTACCACAGGACGCCATCTTTCGGATGGCTGTTTTCCCCAGCAAAGTTTCTGTCGGGTGATTTGTAACATCTTTGCCCTTTCCCCCACCAGAAATCAGATTAGCCCTGTAGTGCAGCTCCCTTTTCTGACTGGGACTTTGGCCCAGGCAAGGAAGCAAGAGTTGGGAGATCGTTCTCACAGATTTGCTCGCTCAGAAGAGGAAGGAGGAGGCTGACGGCAAGCCTGCCGCTGCTTTCAGCTGATGTCAGCCGGCCTCGCTTCCTCTCAGAGGCCGTTGTGTCAGCCCTGGACCGGAGCCCAACAGCAATAGCTCAGGCCAAAGAAATGAAGCGGCGGGGTGGGGTGGGGAGGACTCCAGTCAGGCTTAGCTGCTTCCAGCAAATCAGACTCGATAAAAGGGCTTTTTGTGAAGGAAGACAAGGAAAAGAAGAGTCCAGCGATGGATGAAAAGGCAGGGTTGGAATTTCCCTCCTGAGGGATGTCGTGAACAGGCTTGGGTGAAATGCAAACAAGTATGTCGGATGGCGAGGGAGGGGGATCAAAACACACAGGTTAGAAGGGGAGATTGCGATCAGGATAACTTGTGCCCATTTAACGGCAAAAAATAGAATTTGCACCTACATGTGCCAATTGCCTTGAGTAGAATGACACTGTAACTTTATAGAGTCAGCTCTGGTTCCTAGAAATACTGTCTGCCTTTATGGGGATCACTTTGTTTCCTAAACAGTACGACAGGGATGGGAAGGCTCTGGTCCTATAGATGTTACTGGAGTTGGGAGCCTCGGCCAACATGGCTAATGACCAGGAATGACAGGATTGGTGCTTGGCAATATCAGGAGAGCCGCAGATTCCCCACCACCGGCATGCAATATTTTGAAATTCTGAACACCATAGAAATTGGGAGTGAGAGATGTTGCATGGCGGTAAAACCAGAGGTAGGATATCTATATGCCAAACTCACCCAAGCTAGCCAGACCATCAGAATGAAGAAGGTTCAGTCAAGGTGCAGAGCATTACATGAGGGGATATAAAACGCACAAACACTATATATCATCATGAAACCAGAAGCTTTTTTTTATTAGGAATTATAGGCACCGGCATTCCAAAGGAGCAGAAAAGACTTTTTATGTATGGAACAACAGCCGCCCGGATGCTACTAGCTCAGAGATGGAAAGAAGACAAGGTCCCTACCAGAGAGGAATGGCAAACCAAGCTGATGGATGATGCCGAAATGGCAAAACTGACTGGAAAACTCAGAAACCAAGAGGACGAAACCTTTATAAAAGAATGGGAAAATTTATAAGTTATTTAGGAGACCACTGTAAGCAGATGGAAACACTGGCAGGATTTTGATTTCACTTATAGTCTAAAAAGTATCACGGACAATATGGATTGATATAAAATAGTATGGAAGAATATGCAGTTGTAAATGTTCAAAATTGGACCCCATGGAGGGGGTGGGGGTGGGGAGTCACGAGTTTCAGAGGAATCTCTGTATATGGCTTTATATTTGGATTTTAATAACCTTGTATTTGTAAAATCAAATAAAAATGTTTTTTAAAAAACAATGCACAGACATAGGTTATTCTGTTGTGGAGATGAACAAGAAGGCTTGGGTGATAATAGCAGAGGAATGCTCCATTTACTAATTCACAGAACAGGCAAGGATAAACCTGAGTTGGCTTTAATTCTTGAACTTTTGGCTTCTTTGTAAGTTTCTGTGTTTTTTTTCCTGCCTACGGAAACAACATCTGCAGGAGCTGAAAGTGGCCATGTAGCCCTCACAGACCTGGAAGCCATAATGACCTCTGGAATGCGAGTCTGCAAGTTTCTTCAAGCAAACACTGGGTGGAATTTAGAGAAGCTCCCGCACGCATGGCCACAAAATGCTTCCATGCACACTGGGGTGGGGAGGAGACAAAGCTTACTGACTTCCCCTTCTCATGACTGTGTGTGGCACTGTGTGTGGATCTCAGCTGCTGGTTTATGTCTGTTTTGAGATGGTACCTGAAGCTCAAAAAGTCCACAGCATTGTCAAAGTTTCAACCAGTCACTGTAGCTGACATTAGCTGCTGACAATGTCTGTCTCCATGCACTGGAGGTGGATTTCTGCACATCAATGCGCAAGAGCAGCCTAGGCTGGGAAGAAGGGAAGTTGGTAAGCAGAATAAGCGACTGCAGTCTTCCATTGTGAAAACCTTAACAAACTAAATCACGGTTAATTAAAAAGTAATTACCCCTTTTAAACCGCCAAGTCTCCCTCTCAAAGAAACTCCATTCCGCAATGGGGCTGGTGACTGAAGCAGAATTCTTAGCCCTTGAATACAACATATAATTCCCAGAGTTCCTTTTGAGAAACCAAGAATGTTAAGTCAATTTAAACCTCGTTTGACTTAATGTAGTATAACGTGGGGCAGATGTGGTTCAAAAGCCCATGTTCCTTACGGACACCAGCACTAATGGCTTGGAGTTGAGTAACAGAAGAACTGAGGAATTTTCTTAATGAGTGATAATTAAAGGCTGACAAAGGATCCCCGTAAAGGGTGTATTTAGCTAAGTTGCTCGAGACTTAAAGCTGCTATTTAGTCGCTGATTCCCACATTGGGGGAATGTTGTGCAAGACGTTGGAAATGGCAGGACAGCATTAATAAGCCGGGAGGCAGATGTCTGTGCTTATGGGTGGCTAGGAACTGGGTAGCATTTCTGAAGCTGGCTGCAGAAAATGCCGCTGGCACCCGGCAACAAAGACGTAGCCTGGATGCCTTGCATGTAGCTGGCAATTTGGCTAAATAACTCCCTTATGATGCACTGAAGAGACAGGCTACTACATTTGTTCGGGGCCCATCCAATGACCCCAGAAGCGTAGTATAGGGCGACTAGCATGAAAGGGCTTTTGTGGGAGGGAACTTAAGGCTTCTGTGTGTAATGTCTTCCAGCATGAACTAGATGCTTTCGAGGCCAACCGACTCACAAAGACTCCGTCTCAAGTGGTGAACTTTGGGTGCCGTTTGAGGGCAGCACATTTTGGACTCTTCCACTGACATGGCCAGAGGAGCAGGAAGTTATCTCCATGGCAGCAAGGGAGGCATTTACAGTGGTACCGCGGGTTAAGTACTTAATTCGTTCTTAACCTGAAACTGTTCTTAACCTGAAGCACCGCTTTAGCTAATGGGGCCTCCTGCTGCTGCCACGCCGCCGGAGCACAATTTCTGTTCTCATCCTGAAGCAAAGTTCTTAACCTGAAGCACTATTTCTGGGTTAGCAGAGTCTGTAACCTGATGCGTACGTAACCTGAAGCGTATGCAACCCGAGGTACCACTGTATTATGCCTGAAGTGTTTCCTCTATGGCACAGGCAGCTAAAGCTTTTATGCCCAAGGGCCAGATTTCCCTGTGGTAACCTCTTAAGGGCCACAAACCAGTGCTGCACAAGGTTGAAAATACTGGTGTAATGAAGTAAGTGTGGCTGCCAGTGTTAGAAACTCAGATATAGAAGCTGAGCACCAAACAGTTCCTTAAACCAGGGTTGCAATATCCAAAACAGAATGCCTAGTTCCTATTTTGGGGGCAGACGGTTCGAAGGTCGTATTTTTCAATACGGCTTTTTGTTTCCTGAAATTGCGCAGATAAAATATAACACGTAGAATTCTACAGGATGCGTTGCTGGCGTGTGAAAACAGTCAAGATCCAAGGATCTCCAGAGACGCACCTCCGGATGGTGGAGACGTCAGGTGCCATCCTGGCACCTTCACTTGGTCGCAAGTAGCCGACAACCAGGTGCAAAATGCGCCTGGCGAATTTTGAACACTGCACTTCCACAGATACACCACAAACCCAAGGTCACACACCGTAGAGCGTAAGGCGACGCCATCTTGTGTAAGCTGCAGCCACTCAAAGAGAAGCGTATGCCGCAGTGCAGATGCCATAGAGCAGGCATGGTGAACCTGTGGTCCTCCAGGTGTAGTCTTGTAACACCTGGATGCTCATAGGTTCCTCTCCATAGACACACAGGAGGGTGACTAGACAGGGGAGGCCCTGAGGAGAAAGTTGCTGCCGCTTAGCTCTGGAGGACCTGCCCTCCACCAAGGAATTATTGCCGTGAATATGCCCCCTCTTTCAAAGACAGATCTCACAGAGCAGCTCCAACAGGATCCTGTCAACTGCCAACTATCACCAGATATTCTATCCTAGGACAGAGAGAAAGAGAGAGAGAGAGAGAGAGAGAGAGAGAGAGAGAAAGCAAGCAAGCAAGCAAGCAAGCAAGCAGGGGGACTACAGATCCTCTCCACCAGCTCAAAGGTCAGCAACTTTTGGTTCCTCCTCTCCTCAAACTCTTTGCATTCCAGCTGCTCATTGCAAGAGCTCTGTACCTAAGACAAAGCACATGAACTTAGGTTTTTCCTCCTCCCTCCCAGTCCTTTTTTCCTTTTGTGTCATGCCCCGGAGACTTTTAAGACTAGGGGTAGGGACTGTCCTGCCACTGACATTCGTTGAGCTGCTCTGCGCAGTCTTTTTCAGCCGAGCAGGAAAGTGACCATTCTGCAAATAAATAGACCTATTTCATATATGTATCACATATTAGAAAACTGCACCACTGGCAGCTGGGGACTCTAATGTTTCAGGTGTTGGCACGCTAGAAAACATTAGTGTTGAGTCTTGTCCCTGGTGAAGAAGTAAATCATGGCTATGGGACCTTCTTGCTTTAGTAGGTGACAATGTCCCTTCCAACCTGATTCTTTTCCTTTTCCACAGCTTGGTTTCTGTGTGTGTTTTAGTCCAAGCAGAGAGCAGGTCCCAGGATATGGCTCAAGACAACTAGTCACCTCCGTAATTCACAAAGCACCCTGTTCGTCAGAGGCCCAAATCACAGCTGAAACTTTAGGCTGCATTAAGCTCTACCTAGAAGCTGTGCAGAAGATTCTCCTCTGGATTTGACATGTCCTATCTTGCTCCATTTACAGCATGCAAGTATGCTGCTCCTGCTGCTACTATAGTCATTTCCGTAGCTCTTTACGTTGACTGTAATCTTCCCTTCTTTGATTCTCTGATTCTCTGAAAACATGATATGTCAGAGAGCCTAGCTTATTGTTACATGCAAACAAGGACTTATGTGTGTGTTGTGGTCAATGTCAGAATTTGGTAAATGCTGGCATTAACCAGTAACTCTTAAGATTTTTAACGGCCCAACTGGAAACACTAGAAACATCTGTGGGTGTGCAGCTTGTGTTTTTTTGACATTCGTATCCATGGCATGAGAAGCATCCTTTGAACAACTAAACGATGGGAAAACAAGCATGACATTTGGATACCCTGACGGGTTCAACATATACTGGCAAAAGTCAGAAATTGCTGGCGTTTTGCTCTTCGGATATTAAGAATGACTGGAAATGGGAACATCTCTTGCTATGAGTCACAACAATCTGCACACACGCAGACACATTTGAGCACACACACACACACACACACACACACACACACACACAGCATACAACCCATAATCCAGACCACTGTGTGAAGAAACAGAGAAGCAACTGTCTTGTAGAAATGTGTTTACTGAGAAAAGGATGCCCCACTCCTTCACAGGGGAAGCTTTTCTCCCTTTGACAGTGGTTGCATTCAAGTGATCACAGCCAACTCCTGATGAAATTTCAGATGAACAAGCAATTGCATGTTAACTACAACTGTGATATTGATCCCCCTTTGAACCGGGAGAAGATTTGCATTTCGGGTCTGCAGCTTGTGAAGCCCAGCCAGCCCAACAGGGGACCTTAGCCTGTATCTGGGGCTCTCCTGGGGTCCTCATCTATAAATAGCCAAAGGTCATTTACAAATGAGAGTCTTAAATCCATCTGTAAAACCAAAAACAACTGCAAACAAGTGTAAAAATACAACAACAATAACCCTACACATTGCAGACAGTGTTCTGCATTCTGTCCTCCATTAAGAACACCCAGGCACGGCACCAATAGAAACAGAAGCTCAAAAGTGCTTTTTTAGTGTGCAAACACTCCAAGCTTTTGTCCAGAGTTTGTTGGTCAACATCAACCCACAGCCACAGCTCCTGTGTAAAATTATGCACGGGGAAGGCAGGGGAAGGCGACTGCAATTCTCCGGATGCAGCAGTTTGTCGGAGCAAGGCTGAGGGCAGAAGGTGAGGAGGAAATTCAGAGAAGGGGTGGAGGGAAGAGATAAAGAAAGAGTGAAAGGGGGACAAAAAAAGCACAGGAGAAAAGGACTAAGTGCTGCAGCAGACAGCTGATCCTGCTAAACGTTTTGCCTTACAAGGCAATGAGTAAAATTACTGCGTATACAGTGCACCTTTTAATATACAAAACAAAAAAAGGCCTTCACATCACTATGCCTAATGTGAAAGGAATGCTCAAGACCAAGAGGAAGTAGCTGAAAGAAAGCTAGGGTGTTTTGGGGCTAGAGCCCAGGGCCTGCAAGGCTGTGAAGCTCAGTGGGTGGAGCACACACTTTTGCCTGCAAAAGATGCGACCCAGGTTCAATCCCTGCCATCCTCAGAAAGGGATGGGAGCCCTGCACCCTGTCTGATCCCCAGCAGAGCGGCTGCCACTCAGTGTAGCCAAAACGTAGCTAGGTGGATCAATGGTCTGACTGTATAAGGCAGCTTCCTAGGCATGAATTCAAATCCCTTCAGACATACGTCTACGCTCGAGCAAGCTGCATCTCCTTGGCCTCATTTTTCCATCTGTAAAATGGGAATAGCAGTGACCTAACCGGCGGGAATAGCGAAGCATTCTGCACTTTGTAAAAAGAAAAGCTACTGGAAGGCTCAATCATAAACGGAGCCTAGCTCACCAGGTTAGGTTCTGGCTCCTGCTTTCAAATCCCACACCCTTCAACCAGCTAAGTTGCCTCGGTACAATTCCTTACATGACTATTTCCAGTTGCGTCAGAGCTATGAGTAAAGAGGACGAAGTAATGAAAGAAGGGAGGGAAGCAGGAAAAAGAAAACAAAAGGAATTGGAGGATAATTTGGGAGAGAAGGAAGACGATGAAAGAGTAACACCTAAGTTAGAAAGCAGGCAGGGCCAACTAAGGCAGCAAGAAGCAAACTCAAAAGGGGGCAGTGGCGAGAGAAGCGAAGGAGGTCCTGCAAAACTGAGCCAGGTCCAGCCCAGCCAGCCAGGTGTGTGTACCTTTTTCCGGTGTGGGTCGTTCTTGGCAAGGCAGGACCTCTGCAGGGACAGGTAGCCTCCGATCACCTGGATCTCCTCGGCCGTAGGGTAGCGTTTCTTCATGGGTGCCGCAGCCGGGGAAGTGTCGCTCTCGATGCCGTTCTCCACCACGGACACAGGTGCGGCCGGGGCCTTGCGAGGGTTGATGGTGATGGTGTTGCCGCTGCGGCGCTGCACAGCCGGGTGGGGGGACGAGGTGCGGGCCAAGCCCCCCACCCGGACGTCCTCCTTGGTGAGACTGCTCCCCACACCACGCCTCATGGCCTCTGCAGCCTCGGGCGGCTCTTCCTCCGCGTCTGGGAGAAGCGAGGAGCAGGAAGTGGGGGCTGGGGGCTTGACAGCAGGCAGAGAAGGGCTGGCTTCCTGCTTGAGTTCTGGGGGTGGGGAGGACGGGGCCCGGCGCGGAACGACCACAAAGGAGTTCCGAGAGTGCAGGCGCAGGTTGGCCAAGGCTTTGCCCTGGACATCATCCTCAGCCACCGGAGCCGGCGGGGGGGCCGGCTGGATCTCAAAAGCGGCCTCCGAATCTACACTGTCCTTCCTGGGGCTTCTCTCTGGCGACGCAGCCTCCCGCCCCCAGCTCCTCCCGGTCGGCGAGCGCCTGGGAGGGCTGTCCGGCCAGCCTTCGCCGCTGCTCGATTTGGATTCAAACTGGCTGCGATAGGATGCCACAGTGTAGGGAACAGGTGGGCTCAATCCGGGAAGGTCGCGCGGAGGGCTGCTGTCGAAGTGCTTCCGGGTCGGGCTGGGGTCCGCTGCCACCCGGGCCGGCCTCCTTGCCACGTAGCTGCTTTCCGTTAGGTTCTCGGTACTCAGCGACCTCACCGGGCGCGGAGACGCCGACCCGATGTTGCCGCCCTCCTGGCTGAAGTGGCTCAGCAGTTTGCTGACCCTCCCTCGGTGCTGCTCGGGCAGCGACCCCCGGCTCTCGGCCCGGCCGACCGAATTGAGATCTTCCACGCTGCGGCTCAAGGCCGACTTGACGATGAAGACCTCCCCGGCGCGAATCTCGGTCACGCTACCCCCGCGCCGAGCCAGCAGCTCGTTGAGGGATTCCACGCTCCCCGATTTGGCTTCGCCCGTTTGCCGGCTGCTGGCCAGCTGCGCCGGCGGTGCCCCCGGGACCGTCTCGATGATGATGACGTTGTCCGCACGCAAGGTGCGGACGCCCGGGATCTGCCCGTAGAGGTCGACGATCTGCTTGGCTTTGGCGTTGGCGAGGTCACTCTCGGACTCCTTGTAGCGCCGCTTCTCCAGCTGGATGAATGGGTTTTGGTGGATGGGGCCGATCTTCTCCTGCAGCACCGAACTCTCCGGCTCCCCCTCCTGGCAGGGCTGCGGAGCGCTGGAAGCCGGAGCTGCGCCGCTCTCGGTCCCTCCTGGCCCCCCAGACTCGGAGAAAGAGGTGCCGGAGCCCTGCTTGGCCCGGCGCCTTTCGATGATCTCCCGCTTCCAGGCGGGCATTTTGGCCATGCGGTCTTGCTGCTCTCGTTCCCGCCGGCGGGCCTCCTCCTCCTCCTTGCGCCGGCGCTCCAGGAGCTGGAGCTTCCACTCCGGCAGAGCCGAAGCCGAAGAAGACATCTTCGCCTGAGGAGCTCGGGGAGGGAAACCTGGGAAAGAAGGAGGGAACGTGAGAAGGGGAAATCCAGGGATGAGAAAGGAGAAGAGGAAGAGGGAGGGAGAGCAAGTTGGGGAAAGTGAAAGACTCGAGGCGGAGGAGAAAGAGCGATAAAGAGGAATAAAGAGGGAAGCGAAGGGGAAAAAGAGGAGGGGGGAGAAGGAAGGAAGGCGAATAGCAAAATGGGAGTAGATGGGAAAAGGCTTGTGAGAGGGAGAGAAAGGGAATGGGGATGTGATTGAAGGAGGGAGGGGGGAAGGCATGAAGGGAAAGGGGTTAGCTAGGCAGGAAGGAGTTGGAATTGCGGTGAGGAAAGAGGGTTGGGAAAGAAGGAAGGGGGAGCAAGACAGATTCAGGGAAAGAAGACGATGAAGAAGAAAATGGAGGAACTTGGGAAGGAAAGATAACTGTGAGGGTCCGTTCAGGAAGGGGCGTGGAGATGAAAAGCCCTCTTTCGAGGAGCTCCACCTGGGAGTTGCCTTCTTTCCCTGCACGCAATCCACTCATCTTTTTTCCGGCTCACACCCAGACACACACCCCACACCATATGCTGCCTCCCCTGCCTTGGGGCGGTGACAGCTCTCCACGTGGATCTTCACGCAAGGAGCTCAGGCGCCACACCACTGAAGGAAGGAGAAAGGGGGTGGGCAGTGTGGCATGCTGCAGCCATAGTTATGTAGACGAGGCCAGAGTGGTCAAAGAGATGGGGAAGAGGATCTCCACCCTGGAGAGCCTGATTCATAATAAGGTAGCTCCCTATGTACCACTGTTCTGAAAACCCACTCAATGGCTATTCATGCTGCAGGTGTGCTTTTTAATTCTTATTGGTGACAGGGAGTAATAAACCAGGGGTGGTGAAATTATTCCAGGCTGTTTAATCCAGATTGGAACAGTGGCACAGACTAATCTGAAGAGGCAAGTGTGTGCACAGGCTAAGGGGCTGACAGGCCATCTTCCTTACTTGATCTAAATTAAAACATGCAGGTCTTGGTACCAAGTAGTGGCAAATAATCTCAGATAACAGGGTTATAGTTTGGGGGGCAATTTTTTTGGCTCACAAATTGGGGGTGGGGGAAGGAATTATTTTCATCTGAACCTGAGGAGGGGAATGGTTCGGGTTCAGAAGGTCACCAAGGACCCAAGCGATTGGCAATGGGGGGGTAGGGGGGAGATTAATATTATTGACAGGAAGTAAGCTGTAATTAAATAACTGGGATAAAATAAATCCCGAACGCCTCCGATTTCTCCTGCCTGTTGGCAGAAACTGATCAGGATGCCCCCCAGTGGATGACTGAAAAGGAAAAGTGGGTTTGTGGGGCTGCAAGAGGCCGCGTGCAAATGAGGTAAAATTAAATATCAAAATTACCAGAGTCCGAATGCGAGAATTTCAAGCGATTCCAGGAGTTTAAATCCAGCAACGATGGAGGTGCCGAGTTGACTTTGGTACCTAACTCCTCCTCTTAAAAGTTCTTAACTGGGTCAGGAAGCCAGGATCCCTGATGAGGAAATCAGCACAAAGCCCAAGGCGGTGGGGGGGGGGAGAGATGGGCTCAAATCTCAAGCTGGAAACCCAAAAGGATGGAGAGAGGTGGCTGGATGTCTGTAGAACAAGAATTTGTTAATATTCAGAAAATCCCGAGAATTCAGCAGTCCGGGAGCTCGGGAGGAAAGAGGATTATAGACATCAAAAATAAATAATTAAAATGGTGGAGCGTTCCAATAAGTCGACAGAACCCAGGAGTCCGGAGAGGAACCAAGAGATCAAAGGAGCCCCCCCCCCTTTTTTTTAGCCAACGGTAGAGATAATGTATTTCAGTATCTGGAGAGAATCAAAGTGCCCGAGAATTGGAAGGGGAAAAGCAGTGAATTTCGAGATCAAAAGAATCCTTTCTTCTTCTTCTCCCCCGCTCCACCTTCTGTGGAATTTCTTCACGGCTCCCTTAGAACCCAGGCGTCCGAGAAGTCAGGAGGGTCGTCCGCTCCGAAATCAGAACCCAGATCCGGAGCGGCGGCTTGTCCTCAAGACGCCAAGAGGGGGAAAAAAGCCACCTCCAGTGCTCAGAGGAGCCGGAGGGGAAAGCGTATTCCGACGATACGCAAAAACACGCGAGGAGAGTCTTAATCCAGCTAGGTCCTGGAGGCGTGGGGCAGGCGGCAGGCTGGATCCGTCGCTTGGCCCATGATCCCCGGGAGCGTGGCTGGGCGCGGGCGGAGCTGGTCCTCTGCTTGGCGGTAGATTTCAGCAGCAGATCTCTTTTTCCTCCTTTCCCCAAGTCGAGGGGAAGGGAGGGCAGATCCAAGCGGGTCTGAGTCAGGATTGTTGCTGGGTGGGGAGGAGGAAGGGGGTTTGGTTAGTTCCCTTTTTTGAAAAAAACAAACCCTCCTCTTTCCTCCTCCCTCTGCTTCTTTCCGAGAAGTTTTCGGGATCGGAGCGACAGAGCGAGGCAGAGAAGAGAGAGAGAGAGAGAGAAATCCCTCTCAATCTCTTCTCACATCCGCTTCTTCTAATCCTCCGACGAGCTCCACCTCCAGACCCATTGCTCAAATCCTTTAACCCAGAAAGGCAGGAGGGCGGGGATGGGGGGGGGGGAGAAAGAGAAAAAAGAAAGGGTGGAAAAAAAGAAGGGGAAGAGAAAAGATTTTTTTTAAAAAAAAAAAAAGGAAAGAGAGGAAAAAAGCGAGGGATGGAGGAAGGGGAAGGGGGAAGAAGATGGGGGTCTTTGTGTATAAACAGAAAGGGGAGGACAATGAAGAGGGGCGGGGCTTGGCAGGCAGCAGATAACTGGGGAGGGGGGCGCGGCTGGCGGCGGCTCAAGGCAGGAAGGGAGGAGCTGCCTCGCGGAGAGTCTTGGGCTGCAGAGATTTCCCGTTCAGGAGCGCGGGAGGCCACGCCGTGGATGGGAACCTCCTCCTCCTCCTCCAGAAGAGAGGGTGGTCCGCCCCACCGAGTCGGGCCTGCTCAAGCGTGGGAGCCTATAGTTAGAGCTCAGCTCCTTTCCTTGCCTTCGCCGCCCCCCCCACGAAGCACATTTTCCTCGCCCCCTCCCCCCGCATGTAGAATAGAAGCCTTCCAGCCTCCACGGTGCACTAACTCTTCCCTCTGCAACGAAGCGATCCGTTGCATATCTTTGGTGAGGTTTTTGGGCAGCCTGGTGCTCCTTAAATCGGCGCTAATTGCGCCTGGACGCAGTATTTACTCCCGAGTAGACCGCCCCCCCCCGGGCAGCACCTGACATTGCTATTCGTAGCATCAGGTTTGTTTGTTGATAATCTAATTATTTTAAAAGCATCATGCTAAAGAGCTCTCCCACTCCCAGACCCTTGGGCAAAACAGAAAAACACACATACACAAACACAGAGATTGAGCCCTGCAGGGTTTATGAAATGAATGGATTCTGAATGCCTGTTTCAGTGGCTTGTCCGCCTTAGGTTGCTGGGCCAGACACCTGTTACACGGTGCAGTCCGTCAGCTGCCGCCGAGACCACGTAACGCCAGTCTTGAAAGACCTACATTGGCTCCCAGTACGTTTCCGAGCACAATTCAAAGTGTTGGTGCTGACCTTTAAAGCCCTAAGTGGTTTCGGTCCAGTATACCTGAAGTAGCGTCTCCGCCACCATCGTTCAGCCCGGACACTGAGGTCCAGCGCCGAGGGCCTTCTGGCAGTTCCCTCACTGCGAGAAGTGAGGTTACAGGGAACCAGGCAGAGGGCCTTCTCGGTAGTGGCGCCCACCCTGTGGAACACCCTCCCGTCAGACGTCAAAGAGATAAACAAATATCTGACTTTTAGACATCTGAAGGCAGCCCTGTTTAGGGAAGTTTTTAATGTCTGACATTTTAATGTATTTTTAATCTGTTGTTGGAAGCCACACAGAGTGGTGGGGTACAAATAAAATAATAATAATAATAATAATAATAATAATAATAATAATAATAATAAACTGCTTGTAACCAGTAGGGAACCTCCAGCTTGTGGGTTAGATTCGGGTCCCAAGTTAGGCCTGCAAAGTTCTTTCTGCAAATGGTGCCCACATACCCCACAGCTGTCAGGTGTGTGTCAGGCACAGATGTTGCTGGACTGGATCCAGATAACTCCCTCGTGCAGCCAGCCCCTGGAGAAGGCAGAGTTGAAGTCACGGCCCCATAGCTGATGGGTGCAGAGTTTAAGCCTGTGGGGCAGCTGTGAGTTAACTCATCTGCGTAGGTCAGCGTTTCCCAGCTGTTTTCAGACTACAACTCCCATCATCCCTAGCTAGCAAGACCAATGGTCAGGGATGATGGGAATTGTAGTCCGAAAACAGCTGGAGGGCCGAATTTGGGAAACAATGGCATAGCCCTGCAGAAAGCACCATTTGTTTATTAATTTATGTTTTAAGGAATTTATATACTGCTCAACTACCACGGTCCCTAAGCGCGCGGTTTACAAAGATACAATACAAAAAAGTAAAAATCAGTTAAAATTATAAAACCAAGCTTCAATTAACATGCCTGCTGGAATTTTTTTAAAAAAGTATTGAGTAGGTGCCAGATGTTCAACGGGTTGGCGGCCTGTCTGACCTCAGCTGGGAGTTTCATGAATTTGGGGACACAGTACTGCACCCACAGCTCGGGGAGAATATGAGCCATGCATCCCAGACATTGGGGGCCGCTAACAGTTACAAATACCTCAGTAATCGGGCTGGGATATAAGGCATTAGGTGGTCCTTGAGGTATCCTCAAGGACCAAATTATTAAGGGCCTTGTAAATTAATACAGGAACCTTGAACCTGGCCCAGTAGCTGTTGTTATGTACTGAAGTTCTCACCCTGGGCCAGCAGGGGGATACTGTAGATAGTTATGCAAATAAGGGATCAAAAGTGACGTTCAGTGATTGGATAGTTACAGAAAATGGTTACTGTTGCGTTCTAGTGGAGCTCTATATAAGCAGGCTGACTGAACCCTTCAGTTCAGTTCTGTCCTGGCCTGTGAATAAACAAGAGCTGTTTGAAGAATCGCTGTGTCGTCTGATATGTTCACCCACAACTTAACAGCTGTCAAGTCAGGCAATGCAGACTTATGAGCACTGGAGTTGTGGGCTGATGATAATAAACCGTCTACCTGCAGTGTTTTGCACCAGCTGCAGCCTGTGCACCAAGCCAAAGGGTAGCCCCACACAGAATGCATTGCAGTAGTCTAGTCTTGAGGTTCCAGTGCATGGATCATGAGCCTGCGTTCCTTCAACTTATGCTTTTGCAACACATGGTGCTGTCCTACGCATGGATGGTGAGGTAGGTTTACATCAGGCATGTCCAAAGTCCGTATTGGGGCCTAGTCCGGGCTGCCGGGTGATTTAATCCAGCCCCCACGGCAGTATATGTCCTGGGGTAAAAGCCTTAAAAAAGTGCAACAACTTTGGTCAGCCCTCACGTGTGTTCACTACATCAAATCTGGCCCTCTTTGAGAAAAGTTTGGGCACCCCTGGTTTACATGTTACAGATAGGTAGCCGTGTTGGTCTGCCATAGTCAAAACAAAAAAAAATTTTTTCCTTCCAGTAGATTAATCCTTTTCCTTCCAGTAGATTAATCCTGGTTTACATGATAAATGTGGGAGCTTGGTTGATTAAAATTGTGAGGACCCATGCTTTGGATCCATGTTTTTGTTTGTTGTAGCAGAGCTACAAAGCAAGCTGTGATTTTAGGCACGTGACCGCAAAATGAGCTTTCACACTTCACATGTTTGTTTTTGCAATGACAAACCTAGACAGCATCTTAAAAAGCAGAGACATCACCTTGCCAACAAAGGTCCGTATAGTTAAAGCCATGGTTTTCCCAGCAGTGATGTATGGAAGTGAGAGCTGGACCATAAAGAAGGCTGATCGCTGAAGTATTGGTGCTTTTGAATTTTGGTGCTGGAGGAGACTCTTGAGAGTCCCATGGACTGCAAGAAGATCAAACCTCTCCATTCTGAAGGAAACCAGCCCTGAGTGCTCACTGGAAGGACAGATCCTGAAACTGAGGCTCCAATACTTTGGCCACCTCATGAGAAGAGAAGACTCCCTGGAAAAGACCCTGATGTTGGGAAAGATGGAGGGCACAAGGAGAAGGGGACGACAGAGGACGAGATGGTTGGACAGTATTGTCGAAGCTACCAGCATGAGTTTGACCAAACTGCGGGAGGCAGTGGAAGACAGGAGTGCCTGGCGTGCTCTGGTCCATGGGGTCACGAAGAGTCGGACACGACTAAATGACTAAACAACAACAACAAATTGCCATCGAGAGCTGGAGCTGGAGTTTTCTTAAGGGTGTTCACCCATTCCATTCAGCAAGTGTAAAATCTGTGTGTCTGTGTACACAAATAGCTGTACACTCATAGTTATTTACCGTACACGCAGAGCTTCACATGTGTACAGTCTGTGCAGACAATAGTTGAGGTGTACAAATCAACAAGAGTATACCTTTTTCACATAAGCACTTGCACCCGTATACCTGTGTAGAGTGTGTTGTGTGAACAAGCCTCTTCTATGACTCTGGTTTCCAAAGACCCAGTGCTGCCTTTTGGCCCCAGTGTTGTGTGTAACTGTCTGCTACAGACAATACACTGGCATGAACAAGCTCCTCTAGCTCACAGAATAAAAAATCTGTTTATTTTTTAAGGTGCCAGAATACTCTTTCTTCTTCCTGACAAGAACAACTTCTTACTGTACTAACTTCAGAGGGAAATATACACACCAGCTGCAGGGTGTCAGTATACCTATCTTTGTGGCCAGATATTTCATTGGAGGCTCCCATACACCAAACATTTGGGGTTAAAAGTCTCTGCTCTTGATGCTTAGCATTATGGTGCCACCTAGTGTCTGCCCAATATTACTGCCTCCTCGGGATTCCTTTGCAAAGAGGGTTTGGTGTGATAGGAGACTATTTCAGGTACAGTGGTGTCTTGGTTCTCAAACGCCTTGGTAATCAAACAACTTGGAACCCAAACACTACAAACCCGGAAGTAAGTGTTCTGGTTTGCAAACTTTTTTGGGAAGCCGAACGTGCTGCGTTTTGAGTGCCACACTTCCATTTTGAGTGTTACACTGAGGTCTGTCTGTTTTTGCTATTTTGTTTTTGCATTTTTGTTTTTGCGGCTCTTTTTGTTTTGTTTTTGTGACTGTGTGGAATCCAGTTCAGCTGCTGATTGATTGATTGATTGTGTGACTGCAGTACATTTATTGCTTTCATTTTATGGATCAATGGTCTCGTTAGATAGTAAAATTCATGTTAAATTGCTGTTTTAGGGGTTGTTTTTAAAAGTCTGGGATGGATTAATCCATTTTGCATTACTTTCAATGGGAAAGCATGCCTTGGTTTTGGAACGCTTTGGTTTGGGAACAGACTTCAGGAATGAATTAAATTTGAGAACCAAGGTACCACTGTACTCCGCACTTCAGTTTGTCCCACTTTTTTTAAAACAAACTCTACAAAAATTCTGAGCATGGACAATACTGGGATAAGTGTGCACACTCAAGGCTGTGGTACTGCTCTCATACCACCCCATTCATTTTGAAGGAGAGAATATTGCTGATCGCTTGCCCCTGGCCTCTCTTACTAAAGCTGTGGGATATAATTACAGCCTCATATAAAACAGCATGCTTAGCTCTAGTTAATGGATGAAAGGGCTAAGACCATAGAGTAAGCTTTTTCGGTAGACTCAACCAGGTTCTGCCCCCTCACCTCTGGTGGCAAACGGTTAGGAAGGTTCTTTGTTCGCTTTCTTTCTACTGTTTGTCTTCTTCCAACATGTGAACTTGTCCAGATAGGATGTGTGTGAGCTTGATCGCTCCAAGCTCAGACCACTTGTTCAGAAATGTTTTACTATATTTTGTAACCCAAAATGTCTGCCTGTGTTTTCTTGCTGTGGCATGGAAAAATGCATGAATCTGACCTTTGGAAAGTTTGTAAGTAAAAACCATTTTAACATACCCAACTCTGTGGTCTATTCTATGCTAAGAGGGTAGAAAGGGGAAGTGTTGTAAACAACTTAAAACAGGATATTTAGTAGCCCATATTCCCACACTTTTCTTTGCTGCATGTTTTGTGTTTCGAAACTTCTGCTGGGGCTCTCTTTTAGGGATCCAATGAATTCTTCTTTTATAATAACCAAATAACTGACACATACCATGCTTGTACTGGCTGCATTTAATGCAATCCAAGACCCAGTAGGCCAGAGTTCAAGACCCCACTCAGCCATAAAGCTTACTGAGTGACCTTGGGCCAGTCACTACTTCTCAGCCTCACAGGGTTGTTAAGGGGAAAATATGCAGAAGGGGAGAACCATGCACATCACTTTGAAATTTTTGGCGGAAAACGGGATATAAATGTAATAATAAATCTAGCTGGTAAAAATGTAATTATAAATGTGGAAAGGGGACTGTATGGCCCTCCAGGTGTTGTTGAGCTCGAACTCTATATGAGGTTCTGAACTTTGGCCTTTGTGCAGAACGTGAATATCCCCACTAAAGCTAAACTTTTCACACCCATTTCCATACAAAATTTCAATTTATATTGCTGACCTTTGTTGCTGTAATGCAGAGGCAAGGATACGAAGCTGGGAAAATGCTTTCCAAAGATTTATTTATTGCATAAAAGTTACATCCCACTTGACTGTAAAAAAAGCAAGCAAGCCTCTAAGTCAGGTACCCACAAACTCGGCCCTCCAGATGTTTTTGGACTACAATTCCCATCATCCCTGACCACTGGTCCTGTTAGCTAGGGATGATGGAAGTTGTAGTCCCAAAACATCTGGAGGGCTGAGTTTGGGGATGCCTAGTAGTTCACAAAAAGAAAACAGAGGTATCAATTATCACTATACTTCTGCTTCATCTTGAAGAGTTGCGGCCCTTGGAGAATCAACCTTGGCTTTCAGGCAGGTCTTTGCAAGGCAGTAGCAAGCCCTTTCTGTGAAAACGAAGCTTTATAATTCCACATAATAGGTTATTCTGCATCTTTTCAGACATCTCTGCGGGACACAAAGCATTTGGTGTTAGCGGCAGCTCTTTTTACAGGCGGAGGATAGCTCAGTGTGGTTGCGAATGGGTGTCCTGGGAGACCCTCCCCGAAACCACATGTGCAAGCCATGACATTTCTGAGGGTGTACTGGTTTTGATCTTACCCTGCCAACTAGTGGTTGAGAACCTGTGGCTCTCCTGAGGTTGTTGGACTACAAAACTCCCATGAGCCTCAGCCAACATGGCCAATGGTCAGAGTTTATGGGACCTGTAATTCAGCAACATCTTGAGGGCCATAGGTTTTCTACCCCTGGCCTAAACACATGGGTAGGCAAACTAAGGCTCGGGGGCTGGATCCGGCCCAATTGCCTTCTAAATTCGGCCCACGGACGGTCCGGGAATCAGCATGTTTTTACATGAGTAGAAGGTGCCCTTTTATTTAAAATGCATCTCTGGGTTATTTGTGGGGCTTGCCTGGTGTTTTTACATGAGTAGAATGTGTCCTTTTATTTCAAATGCATCTCTGGGTTATTTGTAGGGCATAGGAATTCGTTCATTTCCCCCCCTTCAAAATATAGTCCGGCACCCCACAAGTTCTGAGGGACAGTGGACCGGCCCCCTGCTGAAAAAGTTTGCTGACCCCTGCTTAAACAACTTGGAACTGGGTTCCTGATGGCCTGCTTCCATACGTACCTGCCCAGTTATTGTTAAAGCCTTCTTCACAGGCTCCGTTCAATGTCCCTACCTTCGAAAGTGGGTGGCAAGCCAACAAGAGACAGTGCCTTTTTAGTCAGGGTGCCTCATGTCTAGAACTCTCTCCCTTGTTTATACAGTGGTACCTCGGGTTAAGTACTTAATTCGTTCCGGAGGTCCGTTCTTAACCTGAAACTGTTCTTAACCTGAAGCACCACTTTAGCTAATGGGACCTCCTGCTGATGCCGCGCCGCCGGAGCACGATTTCTGTTCTCATCCTGAAGCAAAGTTCTAAACCTGATGCACTATTTCTGGGTTAGCGGAGTCTGTAACCTGAAGCGTATGTAACCTGAGGCGTATGTAACCCGAGGTACCACTGTAGTTGCCAGTTCCCTTGGAGATTTTACATGAACAACTGGAAAAGTGGGTTTCTCCTCCCCTTTAGCTATCAACGGGATATTTTCCTAAGTTTTGTTCCTCAACAAAACTGCCGACTCTTTTATCTGCATAAGGCCTCATCTGCAATATACACTGAAAGCAGGATCGTACCACTTTATACAGTCATGGATATACAGAGAATCCTGTACGGGTTGTGAGAGGAGACCCCATATTCCCTCACAGGGCTACACTTCTCAAAGTCATTTAACAATCCTGCTCCCTTCCCAGGGAACTCTGGGAAGTGTAGCTCTGAGAGGGGAATAGGGGTCTCTTAATAACTCTCAACGTCCTTAGCAAACTACATCGCCCAGGATTCTTTGGGGGGGGGGAGCCATGGCTGTTTGAAGTGGTATCAGATACTGCATTACATGTCTTGTTTAAAGGTAAAGGACCCCTGACAGTTAAGTCCAGTCGCGAACGACTCTGGGGTTGCGGCGCTCATCTCGCTTTACTGGCCGATGGAGCCGATGTTTGTCCACAGAGTTTTTCCGGGTCATGTGGTCAGCATGACTAAGCCACTTCTGGCGAAACAAGAGCAGCGCATGGATACGCCATTTACCTTCCCGCCGGAGTGGTACCTATTTATCTACTTGCACTTTGACGTGCTTTAGAACTGCTAGGTTGGCAGGAGCTGGGACCGAACAATGGGAGCTCACCCCGTCGCGGGGATTTGAACCGCCAACCTTCCGATCGGCAAGCCCTAAGCTCAGTGGTTTAGACCACAGATGGGGCCTAAAGCAGGGGTGGGGAACATGTGGCCGTCCAGATGTTGCTGAAATAGAGTCAATCCTGACTGTTGACTATGCTCACTGGGGGTAACAGGTCACATGTTCTCCATCCTAGGTTTAAATGTTGGTGTGTTTCATATCAACGATTTCATATTTTTATAATGTTTGAAAAGAGGAAATCCTGGTGACTGAGACGGTCCAAATATTTTCAGTCAAGAAAATGACGATTTCTCCATATATATAAAAAAAGAATTATGGAGGAAAAATGTTCTCCTTTGCGCTACACTCCTATTTCAGTTCACAATGTATTGTGATTATTTCACATTTATAACCTGCCTGTCGTCTCCAAGGGGTGCCCAGGTGCTAGCGGTGCAGTAACCCGTCTTCCGTAAGGACTGGGAGGGTGTAGGCGCTGTTATGTTGACTTAGTTGCATTCAACCAAGTCTTCCTCCGGGTAGGCCCGTTGAAGTTTAAGGAACCTAAGTTAGTAATTTCCATTCATTTCAACAGGTCTTCTCTGCGTAGAACTAACTGCCAATGTAAAAATAGTATCGAGTCCCTTGAATCAAATGGGACAGTGTGGTGGCATAAACTGAAGTAAATATAAACCACAATCCAACCCAAATTAACCACTTTTTAATCCCCATTATTTCCAGGAGCAGATGCTTAAATTGCTCCCCAATCAAATCTTATCAAATGGATCTTTTAAACACTTAATTTTGGCTGGAGAAAATTGTATTCCACCAAAAAAATTATACTGGTCCCATTGGACTACTTTCTCCCAACTCCCAACCAGATCCTTTCTTTCTCTCCATCCTTACTGATACTTACCTGTGAAAAAAAAGCCTTTCTCTTAATTCACAGCTCCTCCTTCCTTTCATGTTCCTGTGTGGATAAGACATCGTCTTGGATTTTAATGGCAAATGAAGGAGGAAATGAACTTATTATTATTAGTAGTAGTATTTTGATTTCTTATCCACCCTTCCCTGTGAGATCCCAGGGTGGGTTACAGCAATGAAAAATATATATTAAAAAAAACTGCTTTCAACGATTAAGGTCGTAAGTATATGGTGGATGCTAAAAATAAGAACATAAGAACATATCTCCCAGGTGTCTAAGACCAGCGTAAAAAGTTACGTCTTCAGCACATGACCAAAAACTAGGTAATGAAGGTGCCAGGTGCAAACACACTTCTGTGGGAAGGTAATTCCACAACCTAGGGCTGCCTCAGAGAATTTCCCTTCTCCTGGGCTACCACAACCAAACTGAACTTCTGATCTATTTTTTATTTTATTTACAAAAATATTTACATTCCACTCACCCATATGAGTTCAGACAGTGAGGTCCAGCTCCGAGGGCCTTCTGGCGGTTCCCTCACTGCGAGAAGTGAGGTTACAGGGAACCAGGCAGAGGGCCTTCTCGGTAGTGGCGCCCAGCCTGTGGAACGTCCTCCCATCAGATGTCAAGGAAATAAACAACTCTCTGACTTTTAGAAGACATCTGAAGGAAGCCCTGTTTAGGGAAGTTTTTAATGTCTGATGTTTTATCCTATTTTTAATATTTTGTTGGAAGACACCCAGAGTGGCTGGGGAAACCCAGCCAGATGGGTGGGGTATAAATGATGATGATGATGATGATGAAATACAATAAAATGCACATAAAGCAATGCAAAATAAATATACAAACGACAGCAAGCAATTGAATAAGCCTGTCAGCATAAACAAAAGACCTTCAAGAGATATCTGAGGTGAGAATGAGCTCCCCAAGCGAATATGTGCGCGAGTGAGAAATTTGTTTATGTAAAACCCAAATCACTGTGTTTTAACTGGAAACAGCCATGCCTGAATGGTGGTGGGGGACATTTATTCATATTACAGAGTTGGAAGAGACCCGAGGGTCATCTAGTCCAACCCTCTGCAATGCAGGAATCTCAGCTAAAGAATCCATGACAGGTGACCATTGCAAGGAAAGCATTTGGCCCTGTCTGTTCCCCCTTTCCACTTACCTGGCTTTGATGCCCCTGATGGGAGTGTTTTCCAAAAACTGCACTGCTGAGCCGGCGATGGCTCCATCACACAGGGTGGGTCCGTGCTGAGGACGAAGAAGTTCTGCTGTGCTGGGTCGTAGACGGGCCATTTTGTTTCGTTGACATGGGAAGGAGTCGGATTGCTGAGTGGGAAGCAAATAAATCATTGTTCAAATAGCACTGGTCCTGTGTGAGGCACACGATACACCACTCTGCTTTCTTAAAACAGTGTTAGACATGTGTGGAGTGCTAATAATAATAATAATAATAATGATGATGATGATGATGATGATAATAATAATAATAATAATATAATTTATTACTTGTACCCTGCCCATCTGACAGAGTTTCCGAAACAACCATGTTGAGTATCAGTGAAATACTTGACTCATGTTCATAATTAAGCTAGTGTAATGTTGCCCTTTTTTTGGGGAGGGATAACGTGCCTCCCATTTTCATTATCGCCAGCTATATATTCTAAACTTGGGTTAGAGCTCATTGAGCCAAAGACTAACAAGGCTGTGATTTCACAAAAGCATGTAGAGGAGGAAGAAAGATAATTTCCAGTTAAAAGAGCAACCGTTTCCTTTTTACAGACCCCAGAAACCAATGGATCTGTGATTCCATAATAAGAGACAGATTTGTGCACTTTCTGAGAAATCTGGTATATACAAAGAGTATGCTGTGAAACTCAAGATGGAATGGCATTCCTAATACTTCAGAAAGTCCAAAATATTGGCTATTTTTGATACTAGATGGGAGTGCTATTTCTGATTCTGTTAATCTAATCTCCTTTTTTAAAATTTATTTTAGACTGACCAGGCAGTAATTAAATGTGTTAAATTACTATAATGTAACATATACTATTTTGTTTCTTTCAAGGTGAATTTTCTTTATTGCAGTCTTATTTCATGGACTTGCATGCATTCCCCCCTCATTGTTTTTCTTTATTTGCAGTCATAAACAGTGGATCATACAGCTGTTTTTCCCCCCCACCCCCGTCCCTGCAATGCACCAAATGTCTATTTAATTAAATTTAACTTTTTAGTCATTTCAGTTAAACAAAGTTCCCACCAATCGCCATGTGGTTTTGGACGCCTGTAACTATGTTCTGTCAATGTTACGTATGTAATAAAACTTTGCCTGGTAGATTGAGAAGTAGTGATTTTCTTGTCCGTTTGACTCTCTCGTACACGAGTTGTCAGCTTGTCCATTAAAATATTAATTTCCAGATTTGTGAGAACCAGATCTCAAAAGTATACAGTGGTACCTTGGTTCTCAAACTTAATCCGTTCTGGAAAGTCTGTTCCCAAACCAAAGCGTTCCTAAACCAAGGCGCATTTTCCCATAGAAAGTAATGCAAAACAGATTAATCTGTTCCAGACTTTTAAAAACAATCCCTAAAACAGCAATTTAACATAAATTTTACTATCTTACGAGACCATTGATCCATAAGATGAAAGTAATAAACAATGTACTGTACTATAAAATAAATAAAACAGTATTGTAAACGATAAAAATAAAAAATAATTTTTTTTCTTACCTGCACTGATAATAGTCATTGTTTGGATGGGGGGCTTTTATCCATTTTCACAGTCACACAATCAATCAGTCAATCAGTCAATCAATCAATCAATCAATCAATCAGTAGCTGAACTGGGATCCACACAGTCACAAAAACAAATTAACTGAAAAAGTCTCAATCTCCAAATATCACCTCAGAACACTGCAATTGGAAACTGAAGGCTTGAATTACAATGGGGGGATGCAAATTAGCAATGCAACAGGAGACACAGGGGGAGTCAAAACAGAGCACATTTGGCTTCAAAAAAAAAGTTCGAAAACCGGAACACCTACTTCCAGTTTTGCAGGGTTTGCATTCCAAGTTGTTCGTGAACTAAGCTGTTCGAAAACTGAGGTACCACTGTAATGCAATTGCATTATAGCTAACTTGTGTGTGCACGCGCGTGTACTTTGTACAAAATTTCGAAACACTCTGCTTTCACACTAATTGGTTGCTAACTATCCCCAACAAAAACGCAATGCAGTGCCTGTTAATTGTGCAACTCTGCACTTGAACAAACAACCCTTCTTGCAATCAGTGTTATCAGTGCATAGCAGCTTTCTGCGGTTTTGCCTGCTCATCGTGATTAGCTATTAGCGATCACCTGCCTTAACCCACAGGAGAAAGAAGTGTGGTGTTATAGAATAAGTAGAATAGCTACCTTAGTATAGAGAAATGCAAGCTAGATCCAGAGAGGTTGAGATAATGACATTATTTATAATTAGCATGCACACAAATTATGATATCAGCTAAAATTTTGAACACTGAGAATATCAGAAATGCTTCCTTATCTTAGTTTGAGCTTGGCTTTTATACAGGCCACCCTCAACTTACCATTGCCAAAACCATAGCCAAAACATACTGGGTTCAGTGGCGGGCGGGATTGACAAAGTCTTTTGTCCTGGACACCCACCCATTTTCCACCCCCTTTTAATTTTGGGGGTTTTTTTTGCCAAACGTGTAAAGCTGAATGTGAGACTCTCTGGCATTAGTGTCTCTATTTTCCAGGGAGAGTCCCGGATTTACAGAAGCCGTCCCAGTTTCTGATGTGACCCCATAATGTCCTGCTTTTTCTTACGACGTCCTTATTTTCATGGGAGAAATTTTGGAGGGTGTGGAGTTATGTCACCTCTCAAGCCAAGGAGATAAGTAACTATACCAGGGGTAGGCAACCTAAGGACCGGAGGCTGGATCTGGCCCAATCGCTTTCTCAATCCAGCCCGCGGATGGTCTGGGAATCAGCGTGTTTTTACATGAGTAGAATGTGTCCTTTTATTTAAAATGCATCTCTGGGTTATTTGTGGGGCCTGCCTGGTGTTTTTTCATGAGTAGAATGTGTGCTTTTATTTAAAATGCATTTCTGGGTTATTTGTGGGGCATAGGAATTTGTTCATTTCCCCCCTTCAAAATATAGTCCGGCCCGCCACATGGTCTGAGGGACGGTGGACTGGCCCACGGCTGAAAAAGGTTGCTGACCCCTGAACTATACAACCTTTAGACGACATCTGAAGGCAGCCCTGCGTAGGGAAGATTTTAAATGCTTAATGGTTTACTACGTTTTTTAATATACAGTGGTACCTCGGGTTACATACGCTTCAGGTTACAGACTCCGCTAACTCAGAAATATTACCTCGGATTAGGAACTTTGCTTCAGGATGAGAACAGAAATCATGCTGCAGCGGCGAGGCAGCAGCGGGAGGCCCCATTAGCTAAAGTGGTGCTTCAGGCTAAGAACAGTTTCAGGTTAAGAATGGACCTCCGGAATGAATTAAGTACTTAACCCGAGGTACCACTGTATGTTGGAAGCCCGCCAGAGTGTCTGGGGCAACCCAGTCAGATGGGCGGGATCTAAATAATAAAATTATTATTATGGAATAGGAAGCCCCTCTTTTCATCGGAGAAATGTTGGAGGGTATGGAATGCGCACAAGTTGTGGGTTACCCATAAGTTTCATGTTTTCAATCTCAAAGCAATAAACAAGTCTTTTGGCTAAGTTGTCGTACTCATAGAGAAGTGACTGTTTTTGTGCTGTTGAGGCAAGGGTGACTGAAAGGAGAAACCAAAAAGTTCTCTTACCCGCTTCGGGCAAACTCCGCCCAGTACCGCATGACACGGGAGATAAGCTCCAACTCTGCCTTTGTGTGCTTTTCCTTGGTTCCTTTCAACAGCGTCAAAGTTCCGAAAACATACGGGACCTCAGCTCCGTGGTTGGCCCCCAGCCATTCAGGCCAAACAGAGCCAGTGCTGCGGTGGCGGAAAGTATAGACGTATACGGGGCTTCCAGCCTCTGTCACTGCTGTGGCGACATCCGTGACTGGGCAGACGAAAAGGTAATCGCCGCAGGCTTTCACCATGGCTGAACGGTACCTTGCTGGGCCTTCAGGTTCTGCCTGACTGTATCTCTCAGCTGCAGCTTTGATGAAGTCGCTGGTTGCGTTGCGGACCAGTATTTGCAGCCCCTTCAACAGTTGCTCCTGGGTCAAAAGGCAGTCTTTGGTTGTGTTCAAAAAGAGGCTTGCATATAATACGAAGACAGACCCTTCGTCGGAGGTGGTACCGATCACGATAGGCTTAGCCGTGAAGTTCTTGGATTCTAGAAGTTTCCGCGGCTCATCGGTGAGGAACTCCCCATCCGTTGTCGGTGCAAAGGGTGGATTCAGAACCACCGTGGGGTCCACAACAAGGAACTGGGCGGTTTGGAACTCTGATGCGTTCTTTCCCTGCAAGCAACTCACCAAAGCAGGGACCTCTTCTTGAGCACAGCCCATCTTCTTGGCCAGCTTCTGACTTCTTCTCCTGGCCTCCTCAGGATTCAGCCAAGCCCAGGCCGCGACGGAAGCTCCACTCTCTAGCACAGCACGATGGAAAAGAGGCTGGCTCCCTGGTGAGAGGAGGTGAAATGCAACAGAGGCTCCTCCTGCACTCACGCCAAAAATGGTTATCCGAGTAGGGTCTCCACCGAAGGCAGCTGCATTTTGCTTCACCCAAGACATGGCAAGTTGCTGGTCCATCAGGCCCATGTTCCCTGGGACAGCTGGTGGCAACGAAAGGAAACCTAGAGGCCCCAGGCGGTAATTCATGGAGACCACAATGACATTCTCTGCAGCAGCTAGGAATTCCGCATTGTATATCACTAGGGAGCTTGTGCCAATAAAATAGGCCCCGCCATAGATCCAGACAAGGACCGCGGCTGGCTTGGAGGGCCGAGGATGGGGCACCCAGATGTTGAGGTAGAGACAGTCCTCTGAGAGGGGCGTGTTGGCCATCCATGTTTCGGCATCCGGAGGGCCAGAAATAACTATCTGGGGGCAGGAATTGCTGAAGTTGGTGGCCTCCAAGACCTGGCTCCATGGCTGATGAGGAACGGGCTTCTGGAAGCGCAGCTTGCCTACAGGGGGCTCAGCATAGGGGATGCCTAAAAAGGCCGTGACGTTGCCAAAGCCAGACGTGAGACGCTTCCCCCGGACTGAGCCACTGCTGGTCACCACCAACAAGTCATCTTCAGCAGTTGAACTGGGTCCCACCAGCGAAAGGATGAGGCACAAGAACCAAGGAAGGAGATGGGGGGCCATTGCAGCAGCTGAAAGGGAAACATCCCAGAAATTGCAGAATACACAGAACATGCTATTTCAGAAGAAGAGTCCTGTTGGATCAGTCGATTGGCCCATCTAGATCAGGATGCCCACGGGAAGCTCAAAAACAGAACATGAGCACAACAGCACTCTTCCTTCTTGTGGTTCCCATAACACCTCTGAATAGCCGAGGTAGAATTTCTTATTTTAAAGCCTAGTTTTGGTTTTGAAGGACAGCTAGCTCGAAAGTTAAGAGCAGGGGAGTTGTAACCTATTCTTCCTCTGGAGGGGCGCGTTCCCTCAGTGGTAATCTTCTAGGGCGGACACAGGTGGTGCTGTGGGTTAAACCATAGAGCCTAGGACTTGCCGATCAGAAGGTCGGCGGTTCAAATCCCCGCGATGGGGTGAGCTCCCGTGGCTCAGTCCCTGCTCCTGCCAACCTAGCAGTTTGAAAGCACGTCAAAGTGCAAGTAGATAAATAGGTACCGCTCCGGCGGGAAGGTAAACGGCATTTCCGTGCACTGCTCTGGTTCGCCAGAAGCGGCTTAGTCATGCTGGCCACATGACCTGGAAGCTGTATGCCAGCTCCCTCGGCCAATAAATTTAGTGAGATGAGCGCCACAACCCCAAAGTCAGTCATGACTGGACCTAATGGTCAGGGTTCCCCTTTACCTTAATCTTCTAGGGGCCACCAGCAGTGATCAGGGCTGGAGCCAAAAGTAAGCAGGGTGTCTCTCCATCTCCCTTTCTGCAATCCCCTTTTATTTCTCCCCAACCCTGCTTCCTCACCTTGCCACCCACACTAAGGGAAGGGCTGTAGCTCAATGATAAGAGCATCTGCTTTGCATGCAGGAGGTCCAAGGTTCAATCGCCAGCATCTTCAGGTAGACCTGGGAAGGACTCCTGTTAGAGACCCTGGGCAGCTGTTGCCTGTCAATGTAGCTTAGGCAAGACTAAGCTAAATGGACCAACCGTGCCACATCCTCTAGGTGAGATATCTCACCTGAGGCAGGTGTGCATCTCCCAAGACAGCACAGACTCACCTCTCTCTCTTTTTCCTGGTGGGTTTTATTTTTTTATCCTTCTCAGCTTGTTCGGTGTCTCCCTTGCTCCCTTGGAAAGGGATTCGAGAGACTGGTTGCAAAGATTCCAAGAACAGTGATTCATCAAGTTATATATACAGAGTGGGAGGAGACTACAGAACAAATGAAATGTTAGAAAGGGGTTTTAATGTATTTTTAATCTTTCTTGGAAGCCACCCAGAGTGGCTGGGGAAACCCAGCCAGATGGGTGGTGTACTACTACTACTACTACTACTACTACTACTACTAATAATAATAATAATAATTCATGTGCAAGAGTTCTCTGCCACAAGGCATGAGATCCTTTTGTACGCAAGATGCAAGAGTGTATTGGGAAGTTTTTAATGTTTGATGTTTTAGTGTGTGTGTGTCCTGTCTGGCGATATTCCTATCTGGCGATATTTATCTCTCCTTTCCTGAAGTTTGTACTTTACTACTTTTTATTAGCTGTTTTACAATTCATATGTATTTATTATCTAAACTTCATTATCATTAAATCTTCCAGTAACTGCTTATATTTCAAATCCTGCCTGCAACTACATGTATGGGTGATACATGTAGTTTGGCAGTTCTTAGTTTGGCAATTAATTTAGCCATTTCAACATAGTCCATCGGTTTCATAAGCCATTCCTCTGGTGTTTTATTGTGTTTTTATATGTGTTGGAACTGACCAGAGGGGAGATGATGATAATTACTGAGCACCATGCCAGATTTGATGGGAGTGCATAAGCTGCTTTTATTCCATACTGTTTTCAGTTAAGAACTGCCTCTTTCACAACATTTGAACTGCTGCCATTGTTAGGTCCACCCTGGAACGAAGGACGGGGAGAAGCCCAGGAGAGCCTCTTATACCGCTTTGTTGCCCAAGTGCAATACAAGAGCCCTGCAGGGCTGCCACTGTGTCTTACTCTCTGGTAGTTGCTGCCAGTACTTACCCACTTACTCCTGTGTATCCAGATGGGTAGGATCCATGATGCACTAAATTGGCACCTGTCAGTCTCAGGAGATGATGGAGGAGTGAGCCTCTGGGGTGAAGTCAAACTGTTGGAAGGTTGGAGCACCTACTGTGGCTGCAGAGACCAATACGAGAGATACACATTTGTTGCAGCTGGAAAAGACGAAGGCGTCCAGTTATGCTCCTGCAGATGCACATGGCCTTTCTTCTCTCTGCCCTCCTCCCAGAGGTCATTCTCCTCTGGCCATTGCTATGAATAAATGACCTGCCTGTCTGCCTCCAAGCACTGTGGTCATCTGCAAGGGATTCCCACATGTCAGGGTTGATGTTGCCATTTGCAGACATCTTTGTAACGCAGTCGGTCTGCCAATGGTCCTGGTACCTGAAGCCCCATAGAGCATATCCTTGGGGATCCTGCCATCTTCCATTGTATGGCCATGACCAAGCCAGCGTAGACATTGCTGACACAGGAGTGCAAACGTGCTGGGAATGTGGGCCTGGGAGAGCACGTTTGTTTGAAACTCTTTCCTGGTAGGATCCACGGACCTACGGGACTGCCTCTCCTGGTATGCCCCGCGGACGACCTTAAGGTCCATAAATAGCAACACCCTAGAGGTCCCGGGCCCTAAGGAAGTCAGATTAGCCTCAACCAGAGCCAGGGCCTTTTCTACACTAGTGCCGGCCTGGTGGAATGCTCTGTCTCATGAGACCAGGGCCCTGCAGGATCTGATTTCTTTCCCCAGGGCCTGTAAGACAGAGTTGTTCCAACTGGCCTTTGGCTTGGAATCAACTTGATCCCCTAGCCCTTTTTCTTTTTTTCCTTTCTCCTTCTGTGATGGAACTCCTATTTGGGGACTTTCCTGGTTTTTTTCTGGCCCATGTAGGACCAGTCGGGATAGTTAGCCTTGGTGAAGACTTGACGTTTTCATCACCAAAAAAGTTTTTGATTTGAGTTTCTACTGAAACGAGGCTGCATTTTAATGTTGTATTTTAATCAATTGTTTTTATATCTGGTGTTAGCTGCCCTGAGCCCGGTCTTGGCTGGGGAGGGCGGGGTATAAATAAAAATTATTATTATTATTATTTCCTGTCCAGCGACAATTCAAAATCTTCCTGACGCAGCGCATGTGGAAGGCACTGAAGTGTCACTCCTGATGGTTATAAGTTCATGACTCACTTCCATAGAGCAACGTGCTCAGCACACAAGCCTGGCAGAGCTTCTTCTTGGTGTTGGATGTTAGCATCACATTCCCCCAAACCCTTTTGGAGAGGTGAGCCATTGCCATAGCTGCCTTGCCAATAGGCTTGTCCAGTTCAGCCTCAAGGGAGAGATTGCTGGTTATGGTGGAACCCAGGTAGACAAAATCATCTACCACCTCCAGCATATGATCACCAGTGGTGATGCTGGCGATGTCCTGACTCAGAATGTTGGTCTTCACCAGCCTGGTGGTAGGCCGAACTCCCTGCAGGCTTGGACAAAACGGCCGATGAGTCTCTGTAGAGTTTCCTCGGTGTGCGCTGTCAAGGCTGCGTCTTCTGCCAACAACCTCTCTCAGATGAGGACCTGCCACACCTTGGTCTTGGAGTGGAGACGTGCCAGGTTGGGCAGACTCCCATCACTCCTTGAATGGATGAACACACCATCTTCAGTTGAGCCGAAGGCATCTGAGAGCAATAGGGAGAAGAATGTGCCAAAGAGAGATGAGGCGAGAACACAAGAGTCCTTTTCAGCTGACAAGATCAAAGGCCTTTGTAAGGTCCAGGAAGGTGATGTACCAGGATTGTCTCTGCTCTCAACATTTCTCCTGCAGCTGGCACGGTGAGAAAATCATGTTGATTCTTGACCTCCCAGCTCTAAAGCCACACTGTGGCTTAGAACAGATGCTGTCAGTGACTGTAGTCTGTTGAGAACTACACAGGCAAAGGCTTTCCCTTACAGTGCTCAACAGGGAGATCTCAGCAGTGTTAGAAACTGAGATTTGAAAGCTAGGAGCTAAATGGCACCATAGAGGTTATGGGAGCAAGAACAGAATGTCTAGGCACGCTTTTTAAATAACAAGAATACAAAGCTGAAATTGAACTGCAGCTATTATGTTCATTTTTCACATGGTCTAGTCCTTCCCCTGCCCCACCCCCCTTTAAGAGGGTTTCTTCTCCAGTTTTCAGAGAGTAGCTGGAAGTGGGGAGGCAGAAAAAGGCCCTCCCTTCCTTCCACTCTACCGTTTTAATCTGAATTCTTAGGCGCAGTACTGTGCCCAGAGCTCAGAAACTGCTCGTGCTAATGAAATTCCCTGTCGCAAAACACACCTAGAATAATGGGAGTTTTGAACACTGGTTGTCAGTCATGGCAGTCACCTTAGTTCTGGTAGAAAGTCACAAAGCTGGGGTTGCACATGCCTTGTGGCACAGATTCTTGTTCCCGACACCGGAAGAGGAGGCTGTGCAGGTGTGTTTTGAGGGAGGAATTGAGGCCTTCTGTCAGCGCTTCTGCTGGGATTCTGTCCTATCCTGGTGCTATGACAATAGCTATGAAATACAGTGGTACCTCAGGTTACATACGCTTCAGGTTACAGACTCCGCTAACCCAGAAATATTACTTCGGGTTAAGAACTTTGCTTCAGGATGAGAACAGAAATCGTGCTCTGGTGGCGCGGCAGCAGCAGGAGGCCCCATTAGCTAAAGTGGTGCTTCAGGTTAAGAACAGTTTTTGATTAAGAACTGACCTCTGGAATGAATTATGTACTTAACCCGAGGTACCACTGTAAATAAAAACCCACATGCACGTTTAAGGGTGGTATTCAAGTAAATTTTGTTCAGAGTTAAGACCCATGGCTAAGTTAGGGCCATTAGTTTCAATAGGTGACCTAGACTGTGCTGTGATCATAAGAAGAATGATGATAATGATAACAACACGTTCATTCGACAACGCTGAGTTGAAAGAGGACGATATCGTGCTAGGGTGATGATGATGCAGCAACAAAAGCATCCAGCAACACGCACAGGTTGCAATATTAATTCCACTGCTTCTACTACGATGATGGTGATGTTGTTGCTAACACCACCTGCTCCGAATTACCGTACTTTTCTGTGTATAAGACAACCATTTTTACCCAAAAATAAAGTATAAAATGGGGGGGTTGCCTTATACATGGGTAGTGCCTTTTTTTTTGATGTGCGATTGGTTGTTGCAGCGAGCAGGAGAGTGTCAGTGGTGATTGGGCAGGTGACAGGTGATTGCGGCAACGTCTGCTGTGTATTGGCTGGTGTTGCGTCAATCGGGAGTGCCTTGTGTCTGCTTTTGCTGATCGGGCAGACGGTAGGTTGCTTTAGTGACACGTGCGATTGAAAGTGGTGCTCTGTAGGGTGTTTTTTTTGCTAACTGTCTCCCAAAGAAGACTCTTGGCAATCTCCCCCCATTTTCTTAATTTTTAGTCCCCCAAAATAGGGGTTTATCTTATACATGGGGGTGTCTAATACAGTGGTACATCTGGTTACGTACTTAATTCGTTCCGGAGGTCCGTTCTTAACCTGAAACCGTTCTTAACCTGAAGCACCACTTTAGCTAATGGGGCCTCCCACTGCTGCCGCTGCGCAAGTTCTGTTCTCATCCTGAAACAAAGTTCTTAACCCGAGGTAATATTTCTGGGTTAGCGGAGTCTGTAATCTGAAGTGTATGTAACCCAAGGTACCACTGTACACAGAAAAATATGGTAAATGGGGAATTGAGCAACAAACACACATTTAGGCTGCAATCCTAATCCTCGCTACTACAAAGATGACCACAATGATGATGATGATTTTGGGTAAAAACGTCTCTTTCCAAGGAAAGGGAGATTGTGCAAAGGGAGAGAACAGCAGAAACATTGAGCAACACACACACACACACCCTACCATTTCTCCAGAATTATTTCTCCTTCCCCCCAATTATCAACAGACGAAATATTCTGGCATAAGTGGGGGCAGTAGTCAATGCTAATTCTACTCTGAGTAAACCTATTGAAATTAATAGACCTAATTAACTTGGGTTCATTGATTCTGCAAAGCAGTTAAGTTGAACGCCAGCTTGAAGACTCCGAATTTAAATGAAAATCTCCCAACTCAAATGCAAAGAAAACTGTAGAGGATGGTTAGCAATGTCAACAGAAAGCCCCCAAAACTGGGACCAGTAGAGCAGATGGCAGAGAGGTGGACTCTAGTTTATTTATTTATTGAATTTATATACTGCCCTACCATAAAGAAGGCTGATCGCCGAAGAATTGATGCTTTTGAATTCTGGTGCTGGAGGAGACTCTTGAGAGTCCCATGGACTGCAAGAAGATCAAACCTCTCCATTCTCAAGGAAATCAGCCCTGAGTGCTCACTGGAAGGACAGATCGTGAAGCTGAGGCTCCAATACTTTGGCCACCTCATGAGAAGAGAAGACTCCCTGGAAAAGACCCTGATGTTGGGAAAGATGGAGGGCACAAGGAGAAGGGGAAGACAGAGGACAAGATGGTTGGACAGTGTTCTCGAAGCTGCCAGCATGAGTCTGACCAAACTGCGGAAGGCAGTGGAAGACAGGAGTGCCTGGCGTGCTCTGGTCCATGGGGTCATGAAGAGTCGGACACGACTAAACGACTAAACAACAACAACAGATATACTGCCCTATACCCGGAGGTCTCAGGGCGGTTCACAAAATAAAATCAAAATATAAAACCACAGAATACATAATCAAAATATAAACAACCCCCCAACCCCCCCAAAAAACACCCACCACATTTTCAAAGGGCATAGGATGTCAATCAAATCAACCAAAAGTGTGGTTAAGAAGGAAAGTTTCTGCCTGGCACCTAAAGGTATATAACGAAGGTATCAGGTTAACTTCGCTGGGGAGAGCATTCCACAGACGGGGAGCCACTGCAGAGAAGGCCCTGTTCTCCTCTTGCCATCCTCCGGACCTCTCGAGGAGGAGCAACACAGAGAACGGCCTCAGAAGTTGATCCGGGTAGGTTCATATGGAAAAAGGTGATCCTTGAGGTATTGCAGTCCTGAGCCATTTATAGGTCAAAACCAGCACTTTGAATTGGGCCCGGAAACTAATTGGTAGCCAGTGCAGTTGGACCAGGATCGGTGTAATATGCTCAAGCCATCTTGCTCTGGTGAGCAACCTGGCCGCTGAATTCTGCATCGGCTGAAGTTTCTGAACAGTCTTCAGAGGCAGTAGTTAGGCTATCCCTGTCCAGATAAGGGTGTAGCTGGGCCACCATCTGAAGCATAGCTGTCAACTTTTCCCTTTTCTTGCGAGGAATCCTATTCAGAATAAGGGGATTTCCCTTTAAAAAAAAGGGAAACGTTGACAGCTATGATCCAAAGCTGAAGGAAGGCACTCCAGGCTACTGAGGCCACCTGAGCCTCGAGCAACAGCAAAGGATCCAGGGGGACCCCCAGGCTACAAACCTGCTCCTTCAGAGGAAGTGTAACCCCATCACGAGCAGGCGATCTCCCACCCATCTGGTCTAGGGAACCACCCACTAACAGTGCCTCACTCTTATCTGGATTGAGCTTCAGTTTGTTGGCTCTCATCCAGTCCATTACCGAGGCAAGACACTGGTCCAGTACTTCCACTACCTCATCTGCAGATGTAAAGGAGAAATATGAGCTGGCTGTCATCAGCATACTGCTGACAACCTACTCCAAACCTCCGGATAACCCCACCCAGTGGTGTCATGTAGATGTTAAACAACATGGGGGGATAGGATTGAGCCCTGCGGAACCCCAAATTGAAGGTTCCATGGGGCTGAAAAGCATTCCCCAAGCAATACCCTCTAGGAACGATAATCCAAGTAGGACTGGAACCACCGCAAAGCGGTGCCACCCACCCCTAGTTCAGAGAGTCGCTCCAGAAGGATACCATGGTCAATGGTATCATTTATGGGCTGCTTCAAAGCAGTTTTAGAAGCAAGAAGACCCTCTCTTGGGCTCAAGAGAGTGAAACACATTGCACTGGACTTAATATATAGAGTGGTACCTCGGGTTACATACGCTTCAGGTTAAAGACTCCGCTAACCCAGAAATAGTACCTTGAGTTAAGAACTTTGCTTCAGGATGAGAACAGAAACCGCGCAGTGGCGGCACAGCGGCAGCAGGAGTGGTGCTTCAGGTTAAGAACAGTTTCAGGTTAAGAACGGACCTCCGGAACGAATTAAGTACTTAACCCGAGGTACCACTGTGTATGTATGATACTGCTGGTCATAGTTGTCATCCTGCAATTAAAGAGCCTGTTGTCTTTGTCCATGCAGTTTTCTTGGCAGGGATACTGGAGTGGCTTGCCGGTTCCTCCTCCATGTGGATCACGTTTGGTCAAAACTCTCCACTATGACCTGTTCATCTTGGGTGCCCTGCTCGGCATAGTTCATAGCTTCTCTGAGTTATTCAAGCCCCTTCGCCACGGCAAGGCTGTGATCCATGAAGGGATTTTGAATTATGGTGCTGGAGAAGACTCTTGAGAATCCCATGGACTGCAAGAAGATCAAACCTCTCCATTCTTAAGGAAATCAGCCCTGAGTGCTCACTGGAAGGACAGATCCTGAAGCTGAGACTGCAAAACTTTGGCCACCTCATGAGAAGAGAAGACTCCCTGGAAAAGACCCTGATGTTGGGAAAGATGGAGGGCACAAGGAGAAGGGGACGACAGAGGACGAGATGGTTGGACAGTGTTCTCGAAGCTACAAACATGAGTTTGACCAAACAGCGGGAGGCAGTGGAAGACAGGAGTGCCTGGCGTGCTCTGGTCCATGGGGTCACAAAGAGTCGGACACGACTAAACGACTAAACAAAAACAACAATTAAAGAGCCACCTTCAAAGTCTTACTTCATCACTAGGTATTTGAGGGTGAAGCTGCTCTATTACTCTGCATGACTCAGAACACAACACAAGAATGATCCTGTTGAAACAAAATTTTATTTCCACGTTTTTACGTAGCGTTGTACATGAGATCGGATGGGAAGCTATTTCCCCATCATCGCTTCACCTCAAGTTCCAATAGGAAAGAGTTCAACAAAATCTCCTGGTCTCCAACAGCTCCTAAGTGGAGACACCCCTCCAGGTGGAAAATGAACCTCAAGCTATGGAGATGGTGGGAGAAAAGAAATGCAGGCCGTAGTATTCACTAGGCCGCTATGGGCTGCCGCCCCTCTCTTACTGGTGCCTCAAAGCGAGTTGCGCTATAAAAGAGGGCCATTATCACTGAACTCAAATCACCTGAGCCATTCAAGCCCCACAGGTTAGCCAGTTAGGTTTTGGTTTCCAAACAATCCAGGGTCCTTTCTCCACAGCCAATAATCGTATTAACCACATTTGACTCTTCTGCCCCGACTTGGGGCTTATGTGTTTGCTACCAAGCCACAGTTGCCTGCCTGACTGGGAAGAGTTCGTTGCCCCTTCTTCCCTTTAGATTTGGTGCCTGCTGTCGTCTCCTCAGAGGCACGGCTGTGAGGTCCAGAACTTGCAGGTGGTGTTGCCTTTTCTGCTCCGGAGGCCTTGGGGGGCTGTTGCACTGAGCTGGGGGTCTGGCCTGAAGCTGGACACAAGAAAAGAAAAACAGCCTGTTGAAGCTTCTTCCTAAAAATGTTTTCCACAGCTACGTTCTCCACACCTAGTTTGGGCCTCCAAACCTTTGCTGCCCACACCTTTACTCCCCTTCAACTTTCCCAAGACCCTTAAAATGGCCGCCACTGCAACAATTGCCCCTCTTTGTCTGTGCAAAGTTCCTTCCCTTTGTATGAAAACTATCCAAACGTTTCCCTATCATATTTTCCCAACAACTCAAGCCCTTTATTCAAGGCATTGGGGCTTAAGCACTGGCTTAAGTTCAACTGGAAAAGTGTTTACAGTGGTACCTCGCAAGACGAAATTAATTCGTTCTGCGAGTTTTTTCGTCTTGCGAATTTTTCGTCTTGCGAAGCACGGAACTGCACCTCTTCAAGCAATGCGCCCGGTTTTAAGAAAAAGGAAACAAATTCGCAAGACGTTTTCGTCTTGCGAAGCAAGCCCATAGGGAAATTCGTCTTGCGAAGTAACTCAAAAAACGAAAAACTCTTTCGTCTTGCGAGTTTTTCGTCTTACGAGGCATTCGTCTTGCGAGGTACCACTGTACTATACTTCCATCAACAGGTGCATTTCACTTTATGACAGCCCAAGGCAGGGCCTTCTTTGCCATGGCGCCCTGGATATGGAACTCCCTGCCACTGGAGATACAGCTGACCCCTCCCTCCCCAAGGAACAGCTTTCAGAAAAGGGCAGATTAAACGATTGGTTGTTTTGCTCTTCCTTATCATGTTTTGTTACTTACTGTTTTAATAATACGACAATGCCTGCCGGTTATAAAATGTTATGGCAACTACTGTCTTGTATTAGAACAAACTGTACTATTATTTGATGAAACGTTGTCTACCACCCTGGAAATCTTTAGCTCGAAGGGGAGGAACGTGTGTGTGTGTATATATATATATATATATATATATATATATATATATATATATATAATTATACCACTGATTATATTAAAAACACTTAACATCTTCACTCACCTTTTGCTCCTTCACTAGGGGGCGTCTGCTTCTCCAGCAACGCCTCAGGTTGCTCCGACCACAACTTGTAGTTGGGGTTGCTGAGGAAACGCTTGGTGAGGCCACAGGTGAGACAACGCACAATGGTCCACCGCTGATGACGGCGCTCTGGTGAGAGAGGCGAGGAGCAAATGAGTCAGAGAAGCCTGGAAAACAGTGGGTCAGACTCCTTCTGTAGTGGTTCAGAGTGGTAGAATTGTAATCTGGTGAACCGGGTTCGCTTCCCCGCTGGGTGACCTTGGGCTAGTCACACTTCTCTGAAGTCTCTCAGCCCCACTCACCTCACAGAGTGTTTGTTGTGGGAGAGGAAGGGAAAGGAGATTGTTAGCCACTTTGAGACTCCCTAGGGTAGTGATAAAGCGGGATATCAAATCCAAACTCTTCTTCTTCTTCCCTGCCCTGCTATTTCCAGCTTTCCTCCCAAACTTTCAGCTATATCATCAGTTCCCTCACTTTTTCTTTGCCCAGCCTCACTTGTTTCTGTGCTCACAACCCCAACAATCCATCTCTCAATCTAATAATCTGTACATAAAGGGAAGTTAGGAAGAAATATTAATTCTCCAGTGGTCTCTACTTCCTCCGAAGAAGAAATAAAGGAGGATCCCAAAAAAGCAGGGATGAGGAACCCTGCAGATGTTGTTGAATCCCACCAGTCCCAGTTGACATGGCCAATGGACAGGGATAATGGAAGATGGACCTCAGCCACATCTGGAGGGTCACTGGTTCCCTGTAGAGCAGCTATTGGGAACCCAAGTCTTGGGGGCTGAATTTGGCCCTCCACAAATCTCCATCAGGCCCTCGTGATTATCCCTAGGCTCCGCCCCTTACCAACCCTGCTACCACACCCCCTCGGGTGCTTTTGTCTGGCCAGCCAAAGACATGGGCACCTAGCCCCTATGCAGCATATGATCCACATTCCCAGGGGGAGGCCATGCTACACTTGCAAGTAGGAATGTGTGAACTGGTCCGCCACCATTCTGGGGGAATGCTCAGGGTAATTCAGTTTGTAGACAGTGCCACCCGTACATCTTTCAAGGGGAAAGACTCCCTTGTTTTGTCCTTCCTGCCTTCCCAACTTGGTGTAGCCCATTCTCGGCTTCGTTGGTGAAGAGGGGAACCTCTGCACCAGACCCAGGGGCCGTTCCAGAGCACAGAGTAACAGCCCACGTAGACCCACAGAGGAGGAGGAGGAAGAAGAGACAGGGCCACTCACTTCTCTGGCGCACAGTGGAGCTGACTCCAGGGACAAGAGGTGAGAAGCAAGATTTGCAGATGGTTCTTTTCACAGATGGATCCCTGCAAGACAAAGGGAAATGAAGGTTAAGTAGCAAACGTGTCAGACAACTGAGTAAAGGTAAAGGACCCCTGGGTGGTTAAGTCCAGTCAAAGGTGACTATGGGGTTGCGGTGCTCATCTCGCTTTCAGGCTGAGAGAGCCAGCGTTTGTCCGCAGACAGCTTTCCGGGTCATGTGGCCAGTATGACTAAACCGCTTCTGGCGCAACAGGACACTGTGACGGAAGCCAGAGTGCACGGAAACACCATTTACCTTCCCGCCACAGTGGTACCTATTTATCTACTTGCACTGGCGTGCTTTCGAACTGCTAGGTTGGCAGGACCTGGGACGGAGCAACGGGAGCTCACCCTGTCACGGGGATTCGAATCGCTGGCCTTCTGATTGGCAAGCCCAAGAGGCTCAGCGGTTCAGACCACAGCGCCACCCGCGTCCCTGTATCAGAAGCAGGATGTCTGTGAATGCCAGTGGCTTGGGCTTATGGGTACTCACTGTCTTAACACGAGCCGCCGGCTGATGCTGTTCTGCGTGTGGCAATAAAAGCGAGCCAGTTCCTGGTTCTCTGGGTTCTGCCGAAGGACGCAGTGCGCTGCCTGTTGCAGGGGAATGGAAGTAAGTTGAACATCCTTGGCATCACCCCCCACCCCCACCCCACTGAGGAACTCGGGGCCATACAGATTCCATAAATGCACGGTTTTCCTGCACAACAGGTCCTTGCCAGTGGCAGCACCCATAACTTATTAAGTCTCTTATGGAAAAAACAGTACAGTCCTGCAGCGGTTTATAGGCCAAACATACCATAGCATAAGCTTCTATGGACCAGAGCTTACAGTGGCAGAAGGATAAAATAGTTAGGCAGTTTGTCCCACTCCAGGTTTTAATTTACTTAGCTATGTGAAAACTATAGTGCTATTTTCACTGACTGCAGCGGTTATTGATGGGCACTGCGCTTGTCTGGCATACATTTGAGAATTAACTGAATCATTGCAAACTACAGTGGTGCCTCGCAAGACGAAATTAATTCGTTCCGCAAGTTTTTTCTTCTTGTGAGTTTTTCGTCTTGCGAAGCACGGTTTCCCATAGGAATGCATTGAAAATCAATTAATGTGTTCCTATGGAGACCGCTTGCCAGGCTGGTGGTGCGGAGAAGGGCTCTTTCTCCCCACCGCAAGCTTTCAGGACAGGTCCGGGAACAGAGGGGAAGGCGCGCAGCGCTTCTCCTCTGTTCCCGGGGCTTGCGGTGGGAGGAGGGTTTTTCCTCCCCACCGCCAACATTCAGAACAGCATTCTGAATGTTGGCGGTGGGAAGGAAAACCCTCCTCCCACCGCAAGTCTTCAGGACAGCCATCCGAAGGCTGGCGCAGGGAGAAGGTCTCTCCGCCCCACTGCCAGCCTTCGGAGCAGCCTTCTGAAGGCTGGCGGCGGGAGAAGGTCTCTACGCCCCACCGCCAGCCTTCGGAGGAGCCTTCTGAAGGCTGGCGGCGGGAGGAGGTCTCTACACCCCACCGCCAGCCTTCGGAGGAGGTCTGAGGACAGTGGGGAAGACGCACTGCGCTTCCCCGCTGTCCTGGAGATTTCCCTATGGGCTTTCGTCTTGCGAAGGAAGCCCATAGGGAAATTCGTCTTGCGAAGCGCATCGAAAAACGGAAAACCCTTTCGTCTAGCGGGTTTTTCGTCTTGCGAGGCGTTCGTCTTGCGGGGCACCACTGTACACTGTTTGTATTTTGTTATTATATAAACTCCGCTCACTGTTCCCACCACCACTTGCACCCACTGTGTCTATTACCGTACTTGCCAGCTGAGGATAACCATGGATCTGCTCAGACGGAATACTGAACACTTTATGCCATTTATACATCACTCTGCCTTTGCAAGTGCTGCAAAACGGGGTGTTGTTTTTTAAGTACAGAGCCAGACACACACATGCAAAACAGTGGCGGAGCTTCATTCTCCGGCACCGGGGGGCGGGATCAGGCAGGGCGGGGCCGGTGCGTGTCCTGGGGGCGTGGTGTGCCGCCCGTAGGGGCGTGGCACACATCCTGGGGGCGTGGTGTCACCCATAGGGGCGTGGCACCTAGCGCAGGCCGGGGGGGGGCCATGGGGATCGCACTGCTGGGGGCAGTGTCCTCCCCCCGCACGCCTCTTCCTCCGCCAGTGATGCAAAAGGTATAGAGGCAGGCGGGGAAATCATAAAAGTGAAGCCAAAAGGCCAAGCACAAGAAAGCCAGTTTAGGGTAAGGATTCTGCAAGTACAGTATTTTGTGAACAACGTGGTAGTTAGCAAATACGACTGGTGTACAAGGAACACTCTCCCTTACCTGGTAGAGGAAGCTGAGCCTCTGAAATGCTTCTTTGTCTTTTATCATGGCTGACACAGGGAATTGTTCCAATATTTTTTTTTAGTGATGGTGCTGACACAAGAGAAGAGAAGCCTGCAGTAAACAGGGATTTATTTATTTTTTTAAAAAAACAGGCAGCAGTTGTAGCAAACAGCAACCTACGTCATGCAATCTCACAGGGCTATTCCAATGTCTTCAGCTTCTATTTTTGCTGGATCTTAATTGTATATTCTATTTCATCGTAGGCCAAAAATAAAAACAATCGCATCAATGGGTGAAACTGTGAACCCAATATACTTTATTGTAACCTGAGAAAATGTGTAAAAATAAAAATAAAAAATATGAGTGGTGAATGTGGAAAACACTCGGAGAAATGCGAGTATATTTATTTCTGCATTCTTATTATTTAAAGCAAGCAGTTAAGGAAAATCACCCTGCTCTTATTTTAAAACAAGTTCTTTCTCGATTCCACAACGTGCAAGGGAAATTCCCTGGCAATGAAAATAGATGGCAAGACTGAGCCGTGCTGCAAATAAATTGCAGGAAGCGCCATGAAACGTAGAGTGAGTTAGATCCAGATAAACATGCATAAGATACAAGGGCTCTCCCGCAGCGTGCTAATCCATTAAATCCCCTTTATATGGAAATCTGCTCTCTCTCTCCTGGACTTACCCTAAAAGATCCTACCTTTTGCACCCCCAGATTATTACCCCATCAGCACAACTTACGCAAAGAGGCACCTCCGAATCAATCGCTTTCTCCAATCAAGCCGTCCGCGTGCATCCTCTTCCTGGTTTGATGCAGCAAAGGCATCTGGGAAATGTAGTCCGCTCTCAGTCTAGTGTGGATTAATGCAAAGAAACATCGAAGCACCAAATGGGAGTCGAGGCGCCAGGTGTGCACAGGGTCCCTCAGAAACAGCAGGCACCATTGAAAAGTTTTAAACAGCTAAGGGACGCTGCTCAGAGACTTTCCCATGGGAAGTATTCTTGAAGTGGGACAATATCGGGTGATGGATGGATTCAGGACAAAGCCAGATGTGGTTTATCCGCACCCCCCCCCGGATCTTCGGGAATCCTGACAAGGAACGCCGTCATAATCCAGTGCCAAAATGGGAGGGAATGGTTTCAGAGTGGGAGGAAGAAGCAGGTGGGATGGCTAAGCCAGGCTCAAGTGACGTCCCCCTGAAAAGGATGCCGCAATTCGATCGCTGTCTGAGAACTCCGACTATTGGAGCCAGGGCCCTCCAGATGTTAATGTTGTAAACATTGGACCAGAAAAGTTGCAAAGCAACTTCAAAAGATGTACAGAACCCGCCCCCATAGGACAATTGTCCCTTACTATCAAGCAAGCTCCATACCTAAGGACACCAAACCAAACTCCAATGTGTTCTGAGGAACACACTCTGTGCTCAGTGTTGGTGTTGTTTAGTCGTTTAGTCGTGTCCGACTCTTCGTGACCCCATGGACCAGAGCACGCCAGGCACTCTTGTCTTCCACTGCCTCCCGCAGTTTGGTCAAACTCATGCTGGTAGCTTCGAGAATACTGTCCAACCATCTCGTCCTCTGTCGTCCCCTTCTCCTTGTGCCCTCCATCTTTCCCAACATCAGTGTCTTTTCCAGGGAGTCTTCTCTTCTCATGAGCTGGCCAAAGTATTGGAGCCTCAGCTTCAGGATCTGTCCTTCTAGTGAGCACTCAGGGCTGATTTCCTTCAGAATGGATAGGTTTGATCTTCTTGCAATCCATGGGACTCTCAAGAGTCTCCTCCAGCACCATAATTCAAAAGCATCAATTCTTCGGCGATCAGCCTTCTTTGTGGTCCAGCTCTCACTTCCATACATCACTACTGGGAAAACCATAGCTTTAACTATACGGGCCTTTGTGCTCAGTGTTAGCAGCCTAATAATGGGGCAATTACCATATATTTAAAGCACATTGTTTCTCCCAAAGAATCTTGGGAACTGTAGTTTTCTAAGGGTGCTGGGAATTGTAGCTGCGTGAGATCCCCAGGATTCTTTGGGGGAAATGATGTGCTTTCGGCGTGCCGTGTGCGTGCAGCGATCATAGGTCAGATGAAGATCTTTCATCTCAAGATATTGCCAGAGACTTTAATCAGAGGAGGTGCATGTTTTCCTAAGCTTTTGACCTTCGTTCTGGGGTTCCACTGGGGCACAGCTGATATGGTATCTCCACAGAGATATGCCATCTGGCTAAGAGGCAAAGAGACACCAGGATCATAACCACAGACTTCCCGCTTGTTCCCGAGTCAACAATAGCCGACCTGTCGCTAATCCGGCTGCTTCCAAACCGAACCGGGAATTCGGCTCAGAACCACAAACCCACAACTTCATCATGGCTCAAAGAGGTGAGTCTCTGCTCTGCTCCACCACCCAAGGAAGGGTTAAATGCTGAGGGCCAAACAAGGGAGGTGATGATGGAGATCCATGACTGGATCTCCATCACTGGATCTCCTGTTTTAAAGGCTCCGTGCAGCCACTCAGGAAGTGGGGGAATTAACCCTCACTCCTGCAATAGTTTTTCTCGCCCACTCTGGCAGCTGAAAAAAAAAGGTTATTTAGGGATTTATTTTATTTTGTTTTAATTTTTTTGGTCCTTGGGGCAAATTCTATGATTCTATGATTCTATGAAATAGCAGCTCTATGGAGCGCAACGTCTTTCCTCAGTGCTTTCTATCCCCTCCACAACCCTGTGAGGCCATTTAGGCTGGGAGACTGTGACTGGCCCAAGGTCACCCAGTGAGTTTCATAGCCAGGTAGGGATTTGAACCCTGGTCTCCCAGGTCCTTGTCTGACTCTCTAATCACAACACAACACCAGCTCTCTCCTTCAGCCGAACTTCTGAACAGAATAGATGGTTTGCATGCACCAAGAATGTGTTTTTAAAAGTTGGAGGTACTGGGGTAGGTAGGGGCAGGGAGCCAAGGCAACTGCTATGTGCTTTCAGCATGTAACATTTGGGCAGTCCTTTAGAGGAGAGGAGGGACGTGGGTGGCGCTGTGGGTTAAACCACAGAGCCTAGGACTTGCCGATCAGAAGGTCGGTGGTTCGAATCCCTGTGACGCGGTGAGCTCCTGTTGCTCGGTCCCTGCTCCTGCTAACCCAGCAGTTCAAAAGCATGAAGTGCAAGTAGATAAATAGGTAACGCTCCGGCGGGAAGGTAAATGGCATTTCCGTGCACTGCTCTGGTTCGCCAGCAGCGGCTTAGTCATGCTGGCCACGTGACCCGGAAGCTGTACGCCGGCTCCCTCGGCCAATAAAGCGAGATGAGCATCGCAACCCCAGAGTCGGCCACGACTGGACCTAATGCTCAGGGGTCCCTTTACCTTTATCTTTAGAGGAGAGGAGAGACAGATGCCAGCACCCTCCTGAGAAAGCTCACCCTCTGTACTGCTAAACAGATGGACTTTGCTGCCACCTGCTGGCAAAAGGATTAAGTAACATTGGAGGCTACGGTACAGTCCTCATTCCAGTTAAGTGGGACTTCATAGAAAAGATAGACTTGTAGAATTAGAAGGGACCATGAGGGTCATCTAATCCAACCCCCAGCAAAGCTGGAATCTTTTGCCCAATGTGGGGCTCGAACCCAGGACTCTGAGATTCAGAGTCACATGCTCCACCAATCTGGCTATCCTTGTTTCATTTGGAAATATTCATTAATTTTCTCACAGACGTTCCTTTTGCCCGCTGCCAGCTCTGCATTTAAGCTCTTCATGCCTTCTTGTCTTTATGGCTCTCAAGATGCATAATCTGGTTCCTTTTCTGCTCCTTGTTCTGTGTTTCTTCAAACGGCCTCCTTGCTGGTTTGTGTCTGTTGCTTCGATGCAAGTTATTTTCCTGCAATACAGTGGTACCTTAGTTCTCAGTACTCAAACAAGTTGGAACCCAAACACTGCAAACCCAGAAGTAAGTGTTCTGATTTGCTAAATTTTTGGAAGTCGAATGTGCTCTGTTTTGAGTGCCACACTTCTGTTTGGAGTGTTACGCTGGGTATGTCTGTTTTTGCTATTTATTTTGCATTTTTCTTTTTGCAGCTCTTTTTTGTGTGTGTGTGTGTGTGTGACTGTGTGGAACCCAGTTCAGTTACTGATTGATTGTTTGACTGCAGAACATTGCTTATTGCTTTCATTTTATGGATCAGTGGTCTCGTTAGATAGTAAAATTCATGTTAAATTGATGTTTTAGGGGTTGTTTTTAAAAGTGTGGAATGGATTAATCCATTTTGCATTACTTTCTATGGGAAAGCTCACTTTGATTTGGAACAGACTTTTGGAATGGATTAAGTTTGAGAACCAAGGTGCCACTGTATGTTATTGTTGCTTTTCATGTCCAAATAAAAATATATGAGTTATATACAGTGGTACCTTGGGTTAAGTACTTAATTCGTTCCAGAGGTCCATTCTTAACCTGAAACTATTCTTAACCTGAAGCACCACTTTAGCTAATGGGGCCTCCTGCTGCCGCCGTGCCACTGTGGCGCGATTTCTGTTCTCATCCTGAAGCAAAGTTCTTAACCTGAAGCACTATTTCTGGGTTAGCGGAGTCTGTAACCTGAAGCGTATGTAACCTGAGGTACCACTGTACTCCTTACTAGAACAAAAGGCCTCTAAGCTGTTAAGCTGGGAAGCTTTTAATGTTTGATGTGTTATAGTATTTTAATATTTTTTTGGAAGCTGCCCAGAGTGGCTGGGGAAGCCCAGCCAGATGGGCGGGGTATAAATAAATTATTATTATTATTATTATTATTATTATTATTATTATTATTATATTATATATTATTATTATTATTATTATTATTTTATTATTATTATTATTAACAGTCTAAAGCAGTCATAAAAAAAAAAGTTACATAAAAAACTAATTCCTTTCAGTTGCCATGATGTTGTGCCGAGTATTTTCATGCCTGTTTTTGCTGGGCCTCAGTTCCGCCTCTGAGGAAGATGTTCTGGTGATCACAAGCAGCGGTCCCATCCGTGGTAAACGCCTCATGACAGATTCTGGCGCGGTGACAGCTTTCTTGGGAATCCCCTATGCTGAACCTCCTGTGGGGAAGCTGCGTTTTCAAAAACCCCGTCCTCACCAGCCTTGGAACCACACCCTGAGCGCCACCAGCTTTGGCAATACCTGCCACCAAGGGAGTATAGAACTTCCCGGCTATCGTGCGGAACAAAACTCGGAATCCACCCTCTCTGAAGACTGCCTCTTCCTCAATGTCTGGGTGCCTCATCCCCGACCCTCTGCGCCAGCTCCTGCCTTCGTCTGGATCCATGGAGGGGGTTTTCTCAATGGGTCTGGCTCCGTCGATAGGAGCTTCCTAGCTGCCACTGAGAATATCATCGTGGCTTCTATGAACTACCGCCTAGGTGCCTTGGGATTCCTCTTGCTACCCCCAGAGGCTCCGGGGAACGCTGGTTTGTGGGACCAACACCTGGCGTTGAGTTGGCTGAGGGAAAACATGGCCGCCTTTGGAGGGGATCCAACCCGGCTCACCCTGGGCGGTCAGAGTGCCGGGGCCGCCTCAGTTGGTTTCCACCTTCTCTCACCGGCGAGTCAGGCTCTATTCGACCAGGCCACTTTACAAAGTGGCGCCGCGATTTCCCCCTGGGCTTGGGTGATGCCTGAGGAGGCTGTGAACAGAGGGCGAACCCTGGGCCGGTTTTTGGGCTGCACCGAGGGTGATGACAGGGCTGTGGTGCGATGCCTGCGGAAGAAAGACCCAGGGGAGATGATGAAGGACTGGCCTATCCTCAGTCATAAAACCTTGTTGAGTTTCCCTTTCGTGCCCACGACCGATGGGGAATTCCTTCCAGATGATCCCTCTAAACTTCTGGAAGCTGGGCAATTCTTGGACAAACCCATCCTGACTGGCTTCACCCATGATGAAAGCACCATCTTCCTCGCAGGAAATGCCCCTGGTTTCAGCCTATACAACGACAGCCTGATTAACTACGAGCAACTCTTGGAAGGCCTCCGTCTGATGGTCCCAGAGGCACCTGAGGTTATCATCAAAGCCGCAGCAACCATCTACAGTCAGGAGGAGCAGGGGGAAGAACGATATCGGAACGCCTTGATCAAAGCTTCTGGAGACTACTTTTTCTTGTGCCCTGTGGCTGTGGCGGCCACCCGTATGGCAGAAGCCCAAAGTCTAGCATTTGCCTACGCCTTCACTCACCAGCCCTCCTTTGTAACCGTCTCCGACTGGGTTGGAGTGCCCCATTGTGCTGAGCTGCCCTTTCTGTTTGGTGACCCACTGTCTACGTCAGGATACACAGAGGCTGAGGGGACCCTGAGCCAAAGGGTTATGAGCTACTGGGGACAGTTTATAAGGACTGGGTAAGTGATCCCTCCAGTCTTTAGCACCGCCAACAGAAGAGCTGGTCCTTGTTCTCTTTGAATAGCAAGCTTCCCTTTTGGGCACTCTTCTTCATTTTGAGAACAAGACTTCGTACGCACTGAACATTCAAAGCACCTCCCCAGAAGGAATCCTGGGAGCCGCAGATTACTCTTCACTTAAGCTCCAATTCTCAGCACCTTGAACAAACTAGAGTTCCCAGGTGGGGGAGGAGATGTGCTCTAAATGTAGAGTGTGCATGCAGTCCAAATTTCTTGGCTTTGCTTATCATAACCAGTGATTGCCTGAATTGGCAGAACAGCAACAATCTTTCCTTCCCCCTCCCCACATTTTATATGCCACTTTTCCAGGCAAAGCTTACCCAAAGTAGCTTACAACAGTAAAGAAGTGTGTGTGTGTGGGGGGGAATCAGCATTTCTTCTAAAAACAGAAAATAAGGAGGAAGGAAGGGTCATCGTTTTATTTATGTATTTTTGAAAAAGCTCTGAGCTTACTATTGTGAGTTGTTGTATTGAGAGTATCGCAGGATCGTAAATGGGTTTGGTTATGTTCTTCAAAACATCCCATGTTATCTTATCAAGGCCAGGAAAAGCAAACTGGCAAAAAGTTAAACATGGCCTTGCTTTTGAGCAGCAGTGCATGTTGATTTAGATGGTGGCGTTCAGTTTCCTTGAGTGAAGGTCAGCGGCTACTGTGGCGTTTTTAGGATAAACCTATACAACCTGAGCACAAGATGGAGGGGCTTGCAGCATTCACCCCTCAAAAGGTCAAGCTTCTCCTTTCTTCGCAGGCACAGAGCAAGCATGACTTGGTGGTGGACTCTAGATACTTATAAAAAACGCTGTGAAAATACCTTTTTTAAAAAGGCGTCTTGAAAAATATATGGCATTTGCATAAAGCTCACCATTGCCATCTAGTGGCATATTTGTATAATGCGCTTGAAACACACTTAAAATGTTATATTTGCAGCTGTGTAGCTGAGTCCTGTGTCTACAGCTTCCAGTCTGCTTCCAACCTCCTCAAACACAACTCTGGCTACCGTTGTCCTACCCGGCAGCTGAGTGACAGGGGATTGAGGAAAGACCCGCCCATTTGCACTTTGTCACAGAGCAACTTCCATGGCTGTGCTGATTGTGCCGCTTAACTAGTGGAATTTTATTACATTTCTGCACTTGATTTTTATCTCATTCTTATTCCTTTTATTGATTGGCGATGTTTGCTTCCCCTCACAGGTCTCCTGATGATGGAGCATGGCCTGTCTACACAGGAGAGAATTTCTTCCGCATTACCACAGAGCCAGCTCAAGCCGAGGAGGTGTCACCCACCCATTACTGTGGTTTCTGGGTGTGGCTAGCCACGGAAGGATTTAAGGGTCAGGAAGAGCACGGTTTCGGGCCGGTGGGTGGGGGGAGTTGGAAGATACCACAGCCCAGTCAGATAACCCTTCTGTTCAATGTAATTCGGGAGGATCTGTCTGTGACACTGTCTTGCCCCGCCCATGCCAGCCGGTCACTTGATAGGCACCAGCACACTCCGTGATAATGTGCACCAAGTGTTGGGTGCAAGTGCTGCTTTGGGGTGCTGTACACATGGCCTCATCCATGATGAGGGACGCGGGTGGCGCTGTGGGTTAAACCACAGAGCCTAGGACTTGCCGATCAGAAGGTTGGTGGTTCGAATCCCCGCGACGGGGTGAGCTCCCATTGCTTGGTCCCTGCTCCTGCCAACCTAGCAGTTTGAAAGCACGTCAAAGTGCAAGTAGATAAATAGGTACCGCTTTGGCGGGAAGGTAAACGGCGTTTCTGTGTGCTGTTGGGATACTGCCAGGGAGACAAAGTCCATCTGAGCCCCCAAGCTCCTGCCGGACGATCCATCGATCTCCCGTAGACACGCAGTATCAGCTCTTAGCGACACGAAGCCTCAGAATAGATTGCCACATTCTTAGGCTGGTGCACACTCTATCAGCAGAATTCACACAGCGAAAGATGCACAGCAGGAGAGCATATTTACAGTTTATTCAGCGTTGGTCAGAACAAAGAAACCATGACCGCCTGCTCCGGTCTGATCAGGCAACAACAAGGAAACGAAAGCGACGACACAACAGAAACATCCTGTGAGACAGGAAATACGCAGACTCTGTGACTCACAAAGCCTGCTCCCTTTTAAGGTGGAACGGAAATATCCTAACATCCTCCCCCTTTCCGTGTAACCTGTAGTACCTGTGGTTCAACCCAATTGCAACCTTTGTACGTATACCTTAAATTGTTCTTGGTTAACAACCTTAGACAACAGATCAGCAGGAATTTCATTTCCTGGCATGTAGGACACCTGAATGAGTCCTTTCTGAATACACTCTCTTGCACGATGTACCTTAATCTGCAAGTACTTGGTTCTTTGCTTGCAACTCTCCGAGTTCAGCAAAGCCAAACAAGATCTATTGTCTTGATACACTTGTATAGGACATTTCACAGAAATCCCGATGTCCTTAAACAGTTGCATCAACCATTCACAATCCATGAGTGAAAATGACAGAGCATTGAGTTCTGCTTCACAGGAACTTAGGCTGCTTTTTGCACAACCAGTCAAACAGGCAGTGGTTGTACATGTAGCATACTCCAGAAGTGCTTGTACCATCTGTGGTGTCACTTCCAAAACTCGCATCTGCAAAGATTTCAAGACCTCCAGTCTTCTGACTGGTGAACCTCAGCCTGTAGTGCACAGTCCCTTTCAAATACCGGGCTATGCGCTTCAGAGCTTTCCAATCCTGAACAGTAGGATTGTTAGCATGTCTGCTAAGCAGGTTAGTGCTTACAGCAATGTCAGGTCTTGAACATCTAGCAATGAAATTCAACTTGCCTAGAATACATCTGTACAGCGTAGTGTCAGAAAACGCTTCAGCAGTACTATCTACCTGGTAACCTGTCACCATTGGTGTATCTGCTGGGTTTGCATCAACCAAATTCAACCTGGTTAATACATCAGCAATTTTCTGTGTCTGGTGTACCAGAAAATTACCTGCTTGGTCCCTCTCCACCTGCAGAGAAAGATAGTTGGATACCTCACCAAGATCCTTCATGTCAAAGTGCTCCTTCAGCTGAGCTAGGGTGCTTTGGTAGAAAGCCTGATTCTTCCAAAACATCAGAAGATCATCAACAAAACGTAAACAATACAGTTTGTTTTGCCCCTCCTCCTTGACAAACACACATGGATCAGCTTTGCCCTGGTGAAAACCTAGAGAAAGCAACGTCTCAGTGAGTTTTGTATTCCAACACCTGGCACTCTGCTTGAGACCATATAAGGATTTCCGCAGTTTACAGACCATTCCCTTCTGTATCTGCATCCCGTCAGGTGGAAGCATGTACAGCTCCTCCCCCAAAACCCCGTACAAAAAAGCTGTATTAATGTCATGATGGGAAACATGCAGTTTCTCCTCCGCAGCGATCTTGAGCATCAGCCGAATGCTCTCATATTTGTTTTTTTTTTTATATTAAAGAGTTTTTTTTTAAACAAACATAACATACATAAACACACAAAGACATAAACAAAACAAAAAACATGTACCATTTCATATCCTAATTTCTTATACCTTTCTTCCCCGACTTCCTCATGCCTCCCATTTCTGTATTCCAAATTCTTATCAATTACACAGCAAATCTTCCCTTATTTTCAATTACATTTGATCTAATCTTCCTTATTCTCCTTGTCTTAACCTTTACTAATAGCAACCACTTAACTTCCAGTCCAACATCATTCTAGCTTTCATTAATTTTATAGTATTTCTTTAAATAGTCCTTAAACTTTTTCCATTCTTTTTGCGCTGCTTCTCTTCCCTGGTTTCGGATTCTGCTCGTCATTTCTGCCAAACCCATGTAGTCCATCACCTTCATCTGCCATTCTTCCAGTGTGGGTAGGTCTTGCGTCTTCCGAATGCTCTCATATTTGATGGTGGGCGAGAAGGTCTCGTGGTAATCCTGTCCTGGTACCTGTGAAAAACCTCTGGCAACCAATCTGGCTTTGTGTCTGACAACCTTGCCATTCTGGTCTGTCTTGGCCTTGAAGACCCATTTGCTGCCAACCAGTCTCATCCCTGGGACTTCCGGTACCAGCTCCCAAGTTTGGTTCCTGTTCAAGGAATCAACTTCAGCCTTCATGGCATTTAGCCAAGGCTCAGCATCTTTAGAGGTTAACTCCTGAACCTCTTTGAAGCTTGAAGGTTCCCACACCTTCTCTGAGCTACTAAGAACAGCAGTTGCCGTCTTAGCAAACTCATCAGCAAATCTCTTTGGAGGTTTGCCTTTGGTCGCCCTTTCAGACCTGCGAACCAGACGCAAGTCTTCTGGACTCATCTCCTCCTTCTTAGGAGAAAAGTGACCAATGGTGAACAGTGGTTCTTCCAGTTCATTGTCAGACGCATCAGATGGTCTGACTGAGGCCTTTGCGCTCTTGTAGTCTGCTGTGTCATCACTGTCGCTGACACCAGAAGCAGCGCCGCCCACTGAACTGGAATCCGAACTCTGATCAACATCATCATCATCATCATCATCATCATCATCCTCAGTTTCCTCAGCTTTCTCAGCATGATCTGCTTTCTTCACATCACCTTCATCCTCCTCTGGGTAACTCTGGAAAATTCCCACATTTCCCCCCCACTTAGGATTGTACTCAACACTCCTTGTGAACTTAATGGACTTAGAGTTAGTCATCCATACTCTGTATGCACCTTTTTCGTACCCCATGAACAAACCATGTGCCCCACGCTTCCCAAGCTTGTTGCTTTGTGGGGTGTGTACCCACATGTCAGAACCAAAGATTCTCATGTGCTTGATGATGACAGCCTCCTGTTAAAAGTGTAAACAAAATTCGAGAGCCTCCCCCCAAAACTTCTCAGGGAGATTGGCATCATGCAACAAGGTTTTCATTCCTTGCAGCAACGTTTGATTTGCTCGCTCCGCAAGCCCATTCATCCATGGCGATCTAGGCGTTGAGAAGTCATGCTGGATTCCCTTCTCAGTCGGGAAAGCTTCAAACTGCTGAGAAGTGAACTCCCCGCCTCGATCAGTAAACAGACAGCCGATACGTTTACCGTGAGCATTCTCCAACCAAGCACAGAATGCCTTGAACCTAGGAAATGCTTGCGATTTCTGCTCGAGCATAAACACATGAATGTACCTGGAAAAAGAATCAATTAGAACCATGAAGTACCTTGCTCCTCCCAAAGAGGGTGCAAGAGGACCAACCAGGTCTGCGTGCACTAGCTGGTAGGGTTTGGAAGCCTGCCTGCTAGACTCCTTGCCTTTTGGAGCAACCTTCACCTTGTTCTCTGCACAAGATACACATTTCATGTGAAACTTACAGGGTTTGATGTTCAAACCTTCAACCAACCCAGGCATCTTGGCCAGCGCTTGCCAAGACAGGTGACAAAATCTTCGATGTGCATCATGAATACATCCTGCATGAAGAACCTTGTTAGTTTGTGCAACACAACAAGAATCAGCATTTGAGACAGCAACAGCATTGTCATCATAAGTTATACAGAATAAACCATCCATAAACTTTGCATGCAAAATGTCCTCTTTGCCTTTCCTGATGACACAGACGCTCCTCTTGAAGGATATCTCAAAACCACGCCCAGTCAGCTGTGGGACACTAAGCAAATTGTCCGCAGCACCTGGAACAAAAAGAACATCTCTGATGGTAGTATGCAGACTTGCAAGTTTCACAGTCCCAACTCCTGCAATTTGCAAAGTCCTTCCATCAGCCAGGTGGATCTCACCATCTTGAGGTGTGAAGGAGATAAACAGATGGCGGTCCTTTGAAACATGGCGACTGGCACCAGAGTCCATAACAAACCTGGCCTTAGCCTTTGAAGCAGACTTTCCAGCAAGCAAAACCTTGTTTTCCAACGGCGTGGGCTTTTGCAGCTTGCCTTTAGCCTTTGGTGAAGCTGTGCCAGCAAACAAAGCCTTGTTTTCCACTGGCGTGGACTCTTCACCCTCCCTCTGCTTCTGGCCATCTGCAGGCTTTTTCCTTTGTTTATTTTCAGTCTTTGGACAAAACTTCTGAGTATGACCTTGGTTCCCACGAGAAACAGGGCTCTCAGCTGCCGACTCCTTGGCTCCCCCTGGAGGCTGTAATGCTGCCTGGGATGACGTGACAGTCTGCTCCCCCTGCAGCTTGCAACCGGTGCCCTCAGCATCCCTGCATTCACTCGCATTCTGGGAAACAGCCAGGACCTCCGATGCATTCAAACTCTGGGCTGGGATGATTGGCAGATGGGCTTTTTTCAAAGCATTCCACATCTTACGTGCCGTCACGCTGCCAGCAAGCGTGTTTAATTCCTCCAGAGAGACGGACAAGACTATTACGTCTATGGCCCTCAAATTCTGGGCTCTCCATTTCTCTGTCAGAGGAACTGGAGCGGCTTCAGACACAGTATGCCACACTCCAAACTGATGCAGCAAACTCTCACACCATTTTGCCCAGGTCTCATAATTGTGCCGATTTAACTTTGGGCACTCAGTGGCCTCAGAAGCTTGGAAAAACTCCATTCCAGCTTTTTACTTGAGCCGTGAGCCTTTATGCCTTCAAAGACGTCTTATCTCGGCAGCCCATTAATCACGATGCCTCTGGCTGTGCTCCCAGGCCAATTAGCCAGCCGGAGTTCAAAGACTCTTTCACGGCATTCAGAAAAGCCTCTGCTTTCGCTTTTCCAACACATACGTTTCAGCAGTCTGTCGCAGTCTTACTCTCCTGTAAGTGCCGTGAATCTGGGCCCGAAACCTTGTTGTTGGGATACTGCCAGGGAGACAAAGTCCATCTGAGCCCCCAAGCTCCTGCCGGACGATCCATCGATCTCCCGTAGACACGCAGTATCAGCTCTTAGCGACACGAAGCCTCAGAATAGATTGCCACATTCTTAGGCTGGTGCACACTCTATCAGCAGAATTCACACAGCGAAAGATGCACAGCAGGAGAGCATATTTACAGTTTATTCAGCGTTGGTCAGAACAAAGAAACCATGACCGCCTGCTCCGGTCTGATCAGGCAACAACAAGGAAACGAAAGCGACGACACAACAGAAACATCCTGTGAGACAGGAAATACGCAGACTCTGTGACTCACAAAGCCTGCTCCCTTTTAAGGTGGAACGGAAATATCCTAACGTGCTGCTCTGGTTTGCCAGAAGTGGCTTAGTCATGCTGGCCACGTGACCCGGAAGCTGTACGCCGGCTCCCTCGGCCAATAAAGCGAGATGAGCGCCGCAACCCCAGAGTCGGTCATGACTGGACCTAATGGTCAGCGGTCCCTTTACCTTTACCTTTACATCCCATATGCCACCCCTGTCTTATTTGCCGATCTAAAGCGTATTCTTCTGGAAAAGTTATAATCTGTTTTATGACGAGGCTGCGCTTCCAAGCACAACAAGTGTTGGTGCTGACCTTTAAAGCCCTCAACGACCTCAGCCCAGTATACTTGAAGGAGCGTCTCCACCCCCATGGTTCAGCCCAAACACTGGACCTCAGTCCAGCTCCGAGGGCCTTCTGGCGGTTCCCTCATTGCGAGAAGTGAGGTTACAGGGAACCAGACAGAGGGCCTTCTTGGTAGTGGCACCCACCCTATGAAATGCTATCCCAACTGATGTCAAGGAAATAAACAACTATTTGACTTTTAGAAGACACCTGAAGGCATCCCTGTTCAGGGAAGTTTTTGATGGTTGATGTTTTATTGTGTTTTTAATATTTTTCTGGGAGCCGCCCAGAGTGGCTGGGGCAACTCAGTCAGATGGGCGGCATATAAATATCATCCTCATTTCTGCCTGCCTGCATATGCAGATGGTGCTTTCTAAGGTCACCTCCTATTGGGGCAGACTTCCTGACATTGTAGGTCTATGTACACAGCCTAAGACAACCTCTTAGGTCCTCCAAGTAGAGAGGTCAGAAATGGGGTTTCACCAAACGCAAGAAACCTGTTAGTGTTGTTATGCTTCCAAGGGGAGGGTGTGCGTGTCCATAACTAAGGTGCCACCACAGAAAAGACTCTCATTTTTATCCCTGCAGAATGAACAACATTCATTGGTGGAGGCACAAGCAGAGCCCGCCCCCTCCTATCCATCTCAGGGTTGGTATGGGGAGAGGTGCCCCCCAATTTTCCATTAGTTTCAGAATGGTTCTATATCAGGAATAACTGGCCCTGCAATGCAAATGGGAATATGATTTGCAACCCCAGCATTTTTCCTACTGCAGCTTCCTTTACCCAAACATGCCTTCCTGTTTTCCAGACTCTGAGCTGATGGATGAAGAAAGTGACTCTGATTGGTAAAAGTATCTGGAAATGGATGATGTAGATTTCCCTTAAAAATGCAACTATCCTCGTTCTTCAACTATCCCGAATCTCAGCCAAGCAATGTGGCAGGTCGATTTTACTTTGTGTGTGAATATCTTGAGGATCTCACTTTTCAAAGACAAACGAGAGAGAAAGAAGTGTTTTCAGATGCATTCAGTCATTAACAGCAGCTTTAAAATATGATTTCAGCCTTTGCTCTAAGATTCCACAGCCACAAACAAATAAAAGAAGCCAGCAGCAACTTTTGAGAACTTTTGGAGTCTGGTGATTATTTTCCTTTTTATTATCCATCCACCAACAATTTTTCCAGTTAAAAAGGGAAAAAAAGTAAATTGCGAAGTGAAGTTACAATTCCTGCACCTGCTCTTCCTGTTTCTCGGTTCCTCTTTCAGACAGACACTCCAAAACAAACAACCCTCCATTTACAGGCCACATCTTCACTCCGATTCATGCAGGGATTTCTCCTGCCCTTCACTCACTCTCTGCAAATACTTCTGCCTCTTGCTTCCCTGTTCCTCAGCTTGGATTTCCTCCTGCTCTCTGCTGGGGGACTCTCCCTCTTACTTCACATGACGCCTTTAGATCATTCAGCCAATCAGGGCTGTGTCAGAATTCTTCTTGCACCCAGGCACTGCCTGGTCCCCCCTGAGCAATTCCTGCCAAGCCTCCCTCAGCTGCTTCTCTCTCTTGAATCAGATATACAGTGGTACCTCAGGTTACATACGCTTCAGGTTACATATGCTTCAGGTTACACACTCCACTAACCCAGAAATAGTGCTTCAGGTTAAGAACTTTGCTTCAGGATGAGAACAGAAATTGTGCTGCGGCGGTGCGGCCGCAGCAGGAGGGCCCATTAGCTAAAGTGGTGCTTCAGGTTAAGAACAGTTTCAGGTTAAGTACGGACCTCCGGAACGAATTAAGAACTTAACCGGAGGTACCACGGTAACCCTATTTCCTCCCATCAATTCTCGCTGTGTGCCATGGAGTTACCAGAAGTGAGGCTTCCTGCAGCTCCATCATTGCCTTTCCCAGATTCATAGAATCATGGAATTGCAGAGTTGGAAGGGAGCCTGAGGATCACCTTAGTCCCACCCCCTGCAATGCAGGAATACGCAATTGTCCCATGCGGGGATCGAACCTGCGACCTTGGCGTTATCAGCACCACGCTATAACCAACTGAGCTATCCAATGGATAGCAGGGCAGTAGCATTTATTTACCCAGGTCTCATTGCTTCTTTTTCTTAGAAGTGAGAGTGTAAGTACAAATAAACTTGTGACACAACTTGGTGGAAGGCCAGCAAGCCTAGGGGCCAGCAGCCAATTGCTTGCTTTAATGTTACTTAACACACCGCCAAAAGCCAATAGGAAAGGTGGAATAAAAATATTTAAAGTAAAGAACCAAAATATGTTCAGGAACCCTTCTCTACTGAGCGCTGTGAGGTTGCAGATCTCCCTTCAAACTCCACATCAAATTAAGTCTCTGTTTCCCAACGCCTTTGATCCTAGCACTGGATTTCCACCTTGTCAGTGCAAGGCTGTGGATACGGGAGAATCAAGACTGCTTTGGGCTGCTGATGCTGTGAACCCCTCCATCGTAGGCTCAGGTTGTGTCCCTTCTAACTCTCCAGTTCTATGATTCTAAGATTCTAATGATACGGTGGTACCTCAGGTTACAGATGCTTCGGGTTACAAACTCCGCTAACCAGGAAGTGGTTGATCCAGGTTAAGAACTTTGCCTCAGGATAAGAACAGAAATTGTGCGCCAACGGTGCAGCGGCAGCAGGAGGCCCCATTAGCGAAAGCATGCCTCAGGTTAAGAACCGTTTCAGGTTAAGAATGGACCTCTGGAAGGAATTAAGTTCTTAACCCGAGGTACCACTGTACATGTAAATAAACCATACATCATAAAGACACCACAGTCTCTGCTTGACCTCATTTCTGAAAGGAAACACAAACTCTGGGTCGGTGCCTGAAACCCCTGGAATGTTGCACTGCTTCAAGAGTGGGGTGGCATGCCACAATATTTAGAATAAATTAAGACACACTCTTATGAACACACGAGTCTTCCAGATCAAGCCCCAGGCCCATCTAGTCCAGCATCCTGTTCTCACTGTGGCCAACCAGTTGCCCCGAAGTAGGACCTGAGCACAATAATGCTCCCCCCACCTGGTATTCAGAGTCCCACTGCCCCCATTAGTGTGTGTATGTGGGGGACAGCATAGTCACCATTCCCCTGATAGCCTTAGACAGGGACTCTTCTTCTCCCAAAGCCACAAGGTTGCATATCAAGGATTGGGAATCTGCTCTATCACTCCGTAGCAAAGCAAAGCCTCCATTTCCCCATATGCTTGATCCAAGACATGAACTTCCACCTTGTCAATCTATAGCATCCTCCCACTCTTTGGACAGAGCCCAAGAGGTCAATGCTCTTTTCAGTTAGCACAGTTACCCTCTGTCGCTGGTGGTTGTTTGTGAACATTGCAGGGAACACACTGATCCCTTCTGCAATTTGTTCTCCCCTTTGGCCTGAGCTGGGATCAGGAGTGGAAAACAACTCATGAAGGAGACGGGAGGTGAGTCCTTACAATTAGGAAAACCCATTTGCTTTTGAAGAATTGATTTGGATTTAGGTCTGCATGCATCTAATTCTGAAACAATGTGAATGGTTGACTGTTCAAGTCTATTGCAGGAATCTATGCAATTCCTGTATTTAAGGCAACCCTGGCTGATCTTTTCCTTGGACTGCTATTTTTCTGAACTACAACAGCTACACATAGCTTTAACCGAAGCCTTTGGGGTGTGGGTGTGAGAAAGAGGGGAAAGAGGGATGTGATGCCCATTCTGTCATTTAGGACCCAGAAGTCCTCCCCTCTTTGCAGGTTTTCCAAAGGTCTAGTGACCTGGTCTTGAATTATTTTGCTTCAGGTGGGTTATTTAGGTTGCACTCCCAATCACACTTAGTAGGAAGGAAGTGCCATCAATCCCAGAAGATCTTACTTCTGAATAGGGATGGTGAGTCTGTCCATATCAGTCTCTCTCTGGTTCTCATTTTTCCAACCATAAATTCGGCTCTCCACATTTTGCATCCATTTGCGTTTATAAAGACATTGCCACGGAAATTAAGTAGCAGCATAGTAAGAATTTCTCATAATATATATATATACATATATTTATAAGCAGTTTTGACTGATTAGCATTTTTTGGGGGAAACAATTTGCCTAATATAATGCATTTTTATGCTATTTTCACTAAGATCCTCACTCTTCCTTCCACTTTCCATTAATACATCCATTTATGTAAGCATTGTTGGGTTAGATAACTGTATCACAAAATTCAGACACAAAATTCAGAATAGCTGTGTTTCAACTTTAAATGCATACTGGATAGACAGAATTTCTCCTCCATTCCTAAGAAATGGGTCCCAACAACATCCCTGTGATATGGCAAAGGCTGCAATCCTAACCATGTCTAGTCAGGAGTAAGTCCTACTGAATTAATGTGGCTTATGCACAGGTACAGCTTTCATCTATGTATGTTTACTCAAAAGTCCAGCTGAGTTTCCGGGGGCATTTTGCCATCAGACAGCCTAGTATGTCCCTGTGACATAAGTCCTGGATGAAAAATGTTAATGAAGGCTCTCTATTACCTACCCACCATCAGCCTCTATTTCTGGAAAGAGCCTTGTTCTGGAAAAATAATTGTTGCTTTAAGAAACATTGGGAACACTGGAGAAAGCAAAACAGCAACTGCATCAAGGGAACACACAGAGTCAGAACTCAAACTTGTGGATAGATGTACAAGGCAATCCCTGTGCATGCTTACTCAGAGATAAGTTTCACTGCGTTCAATGGAGCTTTTATCAATATAAACAAGTTATATTAAGAGTTATGGAATCCAAAGGACATTTCCAAAGGGGGAGTTGAAACCTTGCAATATTCATTGGTCTCTTGATCTGCAGTGAAAGGATTAAATTAATGACCCTCACCTGATGCACTTCCAAGCATATTTGCATCCCTGCTGCAATTTAGGGGGGAAATAGGAACATCGACATACATAAAGAATGTAGAAATGGGTGGTTAAATTTGATTCCTAGACAGAAAAATGGACTATAGGGCAGGAAATGGCTAGAGTAACTGGTCTCCCAAACCTCCTGAATAGCTGAGCATTGGAACACATAAACCTGGAGAAAATGTGTTAAATTTGTTTGATTTTCCACCTTTCTAACAATGTAAACGGAGCCCGGTGCTGAGTCAGCCCAGGTTGCTAAGTGAGGGAGCTCATGGCTTGTTTGCAGAAGGCATCCAAGGTCCATGATCTGTGTTGCCCTTGTGGCACCTTGGGCAAGAACCGCAGAGCAGGGCTTGATGTGAGCAGGCCAGAGCAGCGGATCATTGAGAGAGAAATGACCTGCCTTTTATTGAATGTAACTTTTAAAATCTCCTTCTAGCTGCTGCAATGCCTGGTATCCTCTCTTCGCTCCCCTACATCTACATTCTCCTCCTCTTTTCACCTGCCTCTGGCTCTGCCCCTGGCGATGACACTGTGGTGGTCACCAAAAGTGGCCCCATCAAGGGCAAGCATGTTTCAGCTGGCTCCGGCTCTGTGACGGCTTACCTGGGTATCCCCTATGCTGAGCCCCCTGTGGGGAAATTGCGTTTCCAGAAGGCCCTTCCACATCAGCCATGGAGCCAAGTCTTGGAAGCCACCAGCTATGGCAACTCTTGCCACCAGTCTATTCTTTCTGGCATCCCTGATGCAGACGTGTGGGCACCCAATACGCCACTGTCAGAAGACTGCCTCTTTCTCAACATCTGGGTTCCCCACCCGCGTCCCTCTACACCAACCGCTGTCCTTGTTTTCATTCACGGAGGGGGATTTTTCAGTGGGACATCTTCCCTGGATGTGTACAAAGGGGAATCCTTAGCCTCTACCGAGAGAGTGATAGTTGTCAACCTGAATTATCGCCTGGGGATGCTAGGCTTCCTCTCCATGCCACCAGCAGCTCCAGGAAATTTGGGCTTGCTAGACCAACAGCTGGCTCTGAGATGGGTCCATGAGAATGCCGCTGCCTTTGGAGGAGATCCGACTCGGGTGACCATATTTGGCCACAGCGCTGGAGCAGCAGCAGTGGGTTTCCACCTCCTTTCACCAGGCAGCCAGCCCCTTTTTGCCCAAGCTGTGATTCAGAGTGGATCTCCCAGTGCCATCTGGGCTTGGGGGAGTCCTGAGGAAGCCAAGCAAAAATCCCTCGCTATCGCCCAGCTGGTGGGCTGTGCTGATGGAGATGACAGCGCTGTGCTGAGCTGCCTACAGGCGAAAGATGCCGCAGAATTCTCTCCACAGGAAATGCTCTTCTTTGAGAAAAGCAAATATCTTATCGATCTTCCTGTGATACCAACAACAGATGGAGATTTCCTGCCTGATGACCCTCAGAAACTTCTGGAGCCTGGGCACATCAAACTCAAGCCAGTTCTCATTGGTTTTACCTCCGACGAAGGGAACACCTTTATGCCGTTTAGTTTTCCTGGCATCGAGCGCCAGCAGTTCACTCACGAGCTACTTCTGAAAGGGATACGGATGGCAATACGAAATGCAACGGAAGAAGCTGTCCAGGCTGTGGCCCTGGAGTACAGCAAGGAAGGCCAGGATCCAGTTCAGTACTACAGGGCCTTGTCACAGTCCTTTCGCGATTACTTCTTTTCGTGCCCAATGGATGAATTCTCTAAGAAGCTGGAAGAAGTTGGGAGTCCTGTGTACGCTTACTACTTCAAGCACCACACCTCAGGCTCTTTTTGGCCTGAGTGGGTTGGGGCGCCCCATGATGCGGAGCTGCCTTACTTGTTTGGAACCCTCGAGAAAGCTTTGGCCGCCAATCAAACTTACACAGAAGCTGAGGCTGATCTGAGCCGCAGGGTCATGCGATACTGGGCAGAGTTTTCCAGAAGTGGGTAAGGCATTACCTTTTCCTCGCTTGCCCTTCACCTTTATACAGAAGGCAAGCCCTTTCAACCCTTAAAGCTGTGGGATGTAAAACACAGGAGCAGTCAATGACAACATTCCTAGAGTGTACATGTTAGAACATGGGGAGGGATGTCTGTCCCGCAAGCAGGTAAACTTCCTGGGGACGGACTTCCTCCGCATGTGACCAGAGGTGGGTGTGGCACAGGGCAGGCAGCCATTCTCTCTCTTGTCTCTCTTGCCTCTCTCTGCCATCTTCCTTCAATGAGGAAACATCTAAGCGTGCCCTAGGAAAGGACTATCTTGCTATAAGATAGATTCTGAGTATATTTTACCTTTTTAAAGCTGTCTGCCTTCTGGGATCATATTGTGAACAGAACGTGAGTAAACTCTTTTATACTTTTATAAAGGCTGTGTCGTGTCTTGTATTTTAAGAGGGAACGAAGGGGAAACTACCAGAGTAATTATTGTAGAGGTTCTAGCGAACCTGTGCAGACGTTACTGTTGCGAACTTAAAGGGGGATGTCTATAAACTCTGCTGATATTTTGGGAACTTGTTAGCACAAGTTGGATTAGGATATAATCTCACAATATATCCTCTCCTGCACCCCAGAACATTCCCACAAAAGCTACCTTCCCCAGCCTGATACCCTCCAATATGTTTTTGACTGCCATTCCTATTATGCCTATTGAACATGGAGCCGGTGGGAGTTGTAACTGAGAACATTTGGAGATCACCAGGTTTGGGAAGTGTACAATGAGATCATAGAATCATAGAACTGTAGAGTTGGAAGCAACCCTAAGGGTCGTTCAACCCCCTGCAATGCAGGAATCTCAGCTAAAGTATCCATGACAGATGGCCACACAACCACTGTTTAGCAGCCTCCAAGGAAAGAGAGACCAGAACCTCCCAAGCAGAGGCGTTGTATGTGGTTGTGGTTGCTGGGGCAATCGCTTCAGGCACATTTTTTTTTTTGGGGGGGTGGCACATCTCCCACCACTCTCCCTGAGCCAGCCCTGCCTCGCTTTACAAGAGCTTGCTATCTTCATCTCAAAATGGGAAGTCTATAAAGTTCATTTGAAAAACAATTACAGAAGCTTAAACTCTGTTGCAGCCTTTGAATAACTTTAGTAGTAGATTTAAGAAAGATATGAAACCTTAGATAAATCAATAATTAGTTAATTTAAGACAAAAACGTGTATTGGCAACAGATAATAGATAATTGAAATAAGGAATGGACGGAAGGTCGGGTCTATAGTCAAAGGACCGCTTTTTGTTTTATTGATTTCTAACTAATATTGTCTATATCGTGGTTTAGTTTGTATTTCTTGTCTTGGTTTTCTTTTTTCTTTTTTGGTGTATCAATAACAAAAGAAAAAAGAAAGAAAAAAGAGAGCTTGCTATCATCTCTCCTCTCAGTCTCCTCTTTTCTAGGCTAAACATACCCAGCTCTTTCAACTGGTCCTCATAAAACTTGACTTCCTAACCCTTGATCATCTTGGTTGCCCTCCTCTTCATACACCTCAGCTTCGTAAATTGTGGTGCCCAGAATTAGACACAGTATCCCAGGTGTGGTCAGACTAAGATACTATTGGTACTATTTCTTCCCTTGAGCTGGACGCTATACTTGTGTTTATGTAGCCTAGAATAGCATTAGCCTTTCTTTGTGTGCTGCTGTTGACTCATGTTGAGCTTGCGGTCCACTAAGACCCCTAGATCCTTTTCACATGCACTGCTAGTAAGCCAGGTGTCCCCCATCTTATATTTGCGCATCTGGTTCTTCCTGCCTAAGTGCAGAACCTTACATTTCTCCCTGCTGAAATTCATTTTGTAGGCTTGGGCCCAGTTCTCCAATCTGTCAAGCTCATTTTGAATTCTGATCATGTCTTCTGTGGCATTAGCTAACCCTCCTGGTTTGGTGTCATCTGCAAATCTGATGAGGTCCAAATGTGTTCCTGTGAATATCTGGCCTTCAGAATTCTCCAGCTCTCACTGGCTCTGTTTTGTTCCTCAAGTGTTTTTTTGCCTGACTGGGATATATCCCCAAACTCTGATAATGCCTTTTGCCTGGATGGAAGATGGAGAGCAGTATATTGGTGTTTAGAGCTATATATTTGTTTTACACCCTCTGCAGGAAACCAACGGGGTCAGCTGCCGGCGAGGTAGAGTGGCCGCTCTACAATGCCACACAGCAGAACTTCTTCCACCTAAGCACTGAGTCAACCCAGGTTGTGGACAGGTCACCTGTGCAACACTGCACTTTCTTCAATACACTGATAAGTGAGCTCTGTTCTTTGCCTTGCAGTATGGGTGTGAGTGGACTGTGGTGGGGGCTAAGACCTCATAAGACAAATGCTTCTAATGACTGTACTGTAGCTGGCATCACCTACAGCTGAAATGAGATGCTACTGGCCCTGGGCTTCTAGAACAGGGATTGCCAATGTGATGACCATGGATGCAATGGTGTGGGTACCCATGGCTGTACTCTCTACCCCTCCATCCTTTGGCCATAAGATGGTAAGTGAGGTTACCTATTGTCCTGTGAAAAGCCAAGAACTGAAGGAGGAAGCTGGAAGATTGAGACTCTTTCCCACTTCCTCTCTCACTTCTATGAGAAGAAACCAGAGCTGGGTTCTAGAGTCTTCAACATCTCATTTCCAGTGTGGTCTAGTGGTTAAGAGCGGTAGACTCGTAATCTGGTGAACCGGGTTCGATTCCCTGCTCCTCCACATGCAGCTGCTGGGTGACCTTGGGCCGGTCACACTTCTCTGAAGTCTCTCAGCCTCACTCACCTCACAGTGTTTGTTGTGGGGGAGGAAGGGAAAGGAGAATGGTAGCCGCTTTGAGACTCCTTCGGGTAGTGATATAGCAGGATATCAAATCCAAACTCCTCTTCTTCTTCTTCCTTCTTCTACAGACAAATTGAAAGAGGATTCTGCTGCTTCACACAAGGAGGAGGACGGGAAAAAGGAATCCACAACCCAATAGAGGGCATCTCCATGAAAGGTCATTAGGACTACAGAGGAAATGTTGGAGCTGGGGAGTATAGAGAGATGAATGAATGAACAGAGAATGAATGGGTAGACAATACTGAGCAGTTGAGAGGAGGACATTTTCTCCCCTCTCTGTCATCCAGCTTAATGGTTTGCATGGCCCACAGCTAAAATGCCTTCTTCTGCAACCTGTGCCTGGAACCATGTTTTAAATGCGAACATGAACATCTGTCCATTTCCCCACATCAGGAAGGCTTTGTGCTGCAGCCCAAAGGGAGCTGAAGTAGACGAGTGCTTTCTCCTGTTACCCTCTTCCTCAGCTCTCCACATTTCCACATGCTGAGATGTGGGTGGTGCTGTGGTCTAAACCACCAAGCCTCTTGGGCTTGCCGATCAGAAGGTCGGCAGTTTGAATCCCCACAACAGAGTGAGCTCCCATTGCTCTGTCCCAGCTCCTGCCAATTTAGTAGTTCAAAAGCATGCTAGTGCAAGTAGATAAATAGGTACTGCTGTGGCGGGAAGGTAAACAGTGTTTCTGTGTGCTCTGCTTTCCGTCACGGTGTCCCGTTGTGCCAGAAGTGGTTTAGTCCTGCTGGCCATAGGATCCAGAAAAGCTTTCTGTGGACAAATGCCGGTTCCCTTGGCCTGAAAGCGGAGATGAGCGCCACACCCGATAGTCTGATTTGACAGGACTTAACCATCCAGGGGTCCTTTACCTTTACCTTTGCCTTTGCCATACATTTACACATCAATTTGCAATATATATATATATATATATATATATATATATATATATATATATAATCTCCTCATGAAAATTCATCTGCATTATAGTGCTAATTTATTCTAATACACTTTTTTTTGTCTGCAGTTTTGCCTAACACACACATTTTTTTTGGCTAAATGCATTTCTCTCATTCATGCCTATACTGCATTCTGACCAAACCACACTCATCTTTTCAACAGGTGTTGCTTGACTCTGTGTCCCTCAAGTATAAAGCATCAATACCAAGTGACCTGGAAGACAACCTGACAAGATATTCTGGGACTTCCATGCTGATAAAGACCCACTGCTTCCTGCGATCTTAACATGCTCACAACCAATTGAAAACACACCTTTTATGTGTCTGCGAAATTTTGAACTTCTAGCAAAGTAACTGTTCTGCCGTTTTGAGAAGTGGGTTTCAATATCTTTGGCAGATGTATATTCCTGAAACATCTAATATACATTTCCTTTTGATATTAGCAAAGTTAAAGTTACTTTTGCTTTGGTCCTGATGAGTGATAGTTTGATTCCTGTAGTTCAAAGCTAACAACTTCATTCTTCCACCTGTTCCCCCCAAATAATAATCATAATACATACCACAATGCCATGCCTCTTTCACAGTAAGATAACCTTCAGGCTTCAGGAAACAAAGATCACAAGTTTAGCCATTTCTCACTAGGGTTATATTCTTTCACCAACCAACGGAACAAAGTAAATGAGATAGGAAACAGAAAGGAACTTGTGGGAAAGAGACAATAGAACAAATCCATGTCGGTGTTATAAGAAATTGCTCAACCTCTTTCCTCTCCTTTAGGATGCATTGGCTAAAATGATTACAAAGCCACTTGATTTTCAATGGTTAGCTAGCTCTCCAAACTCCAGTAATAAACTCAATACCCTCAAGGAACCAAAGCGTGCTTTGCTTCAGGACACAGATGCCCCTCTTCTTCCCTTTCTTACTTTACTTTCAGTGTCAGTTCTGTGGCAATATTGTCACACACATTTTCTGCAGACTTTTGGGAATAGTTAGGGATTCTTTTACTCTTTAAATCAAGGTGTGTTGGTGTGGCAAGAGCTGCTGCTTGCCTATAGGGTAATTTTGCTGTCTGAAGCGGCATCCATATATTCTGAAACTTTCATTTCATGCAATAAACCAGTCTTTCTTTGCTCCTCTTGTGTATGAGTTTTCTTGTGGGGAAAAGGTTAACACATATTCATGCCATAACTCTAGCAAAAAGATCTTGAAATCCTTTTGGGCTTAATATTGGGAGTCTGCATAGAAGACATGTGGTTGCAGGCAAAGGAAAACACTTCACATCCACCACCATGATGTCTGATGTCAGGTGATTAAGAGTTGGGTAGCCTCACCTACAGGGACGCGGGTGGCGCTGTGGGTTAAACCACAGAGCCTAGGACTTGCCGATCGTCGGCAGTTTGAATCCCCGTGACAAAGGTTAGCTCCCGTTGCTCAGTCCCTGCTCCTGCCAGCCTAGCAGTTCGAAAGCACAACAAAGTGCAAGTAGATCAATAGGTACCGCTCTGGTGGGAAGGTAAACGGCGTTTCCGTGCGCTGCTCTGGTTTGCCAGAAGCGGCTTAGTCATGCTGGCCACGCCGGCTCCCTCGGCCAATAAAGCGAGATGAGCGCCACAACCCCAGAGTCGGCCACGACTGGACCTAATGGTCAAGGGTCCCTTTACCTTTACCTTAGCCCCACCTACAGTCCTTTATGGATCCAGCTTGGCTGGTTTCCCTATCCTTGAGGCAGATGTGCGAAAGAACTGGGCCGTACCGGGGAGGGAACCTAAAAACAAACAATCAGCAACTCACATTTTCCGAGAAAACAGAACGTGTTCAAAGCCAGGGTCCCGAAGGTGAATGACTGTAGCTTGTTTGCTGAAAGAACCCCAAGGTCAGCAAAGAGAGCTGTACTCTTCGTGCTGGTTAGCAGAACAGCTTTTTAAAAAATCTCTTTTGGGAATTGTTGGGCAGTGGAGAGAGGCCAAGGGAACAGCACCCTCCTACTGTGCCCTTAACTGAAAAAGGGGAAGTTTATAATAAATGTGGTTGCTATGTTATAGACAAATATGTGTGCCACACAATTTGGCGGTGTGGTGCAAGAACATTTATTTAAGCTGGTGTAACTGGAACTATGGAAGGCACCACATTGAGCCGCATGAAATGGAAGTCCATCAACCTCACCAAGAAACTTGCACAGGTACAGACTGATATCTTCTTTCTTACTAAATGCAAGAACCTGGACATTATACCCAAGGGTCTTAGAATTAAGAACCCTCTACAATCCACGTATCCCACTGAATATGCAAGAAAACGACTGGAAAGAGAAGCTGCTGAATTGCAACTCATTACCAAACTTAAAACCATGGAGAGACCTGGTCTGAACAAAGACATTGGATTCTTATCTCATTATACATGACAAAGCCATTTTTCACCTTCTCACCCCTTGCTTTTTCCTGTAAGACCTATTGCAGTCGTTAAGAGTCGTCAACAGGCTTATCACAGCTATCTGCCCACCACCCATTCCCACCACCCTTCTGAGTAATACCCCTCCCCACCTTCTCACTATATAGAAGGATCTGGCAACTTCTGTTTCAGTGTATCTGAAGAAGTGTGCATGCACACGAAAGCTCATACCAAGAACTAACTTAGTTGGTCTTTAAGGTGCTACTGGAAGGAAAAAATTTTTTTTTGCTTAAGCTGGTGTGTGTGTGTGTGTGTGTGTGAGAGAGAGAGAGAGAGAGAGAGAGAGAGAGAGTCATAGAACAGAATCATAGAGTTGGAAAGGAGCATGAGGATCATCTAGTCCAACCCCCTACAGTGCAGGATTCTTCCACCCAATGTGAGGTTCGAACCCACAACCTTGAGATCAAGAGTTTCATGCTCTACTGATATGTACTAGATAATTATTATTTTTTAGTGGAACACTGCCTGCTTTACTTATTTATTTAGTAGAGCATTTATAAACAAACATATATGGCAGAGTGATGCGATATTGAGCGGAGTTTGCCCGGTAAGGCATTAACTGTCCTTCTCAAATGCACAGTGGCTATTATCTTCCAGAGGGTGGTCACATTCAGATGGTGATTCAGTCTCCAGCAAGAGTTCAGGTTCAATGCAAGAGTCAAGTTAAAAATATACCTTCCCCCCAAAACCGGAAGTGTTTTTGCTTGGGTTGATGGGAGAAGAGATTACAAAAGCAGACCAAAGACTGTTTATGTATGCCACCACTGCAGCAAGAATTCTTTTTTTAATAATAATTTTTATTAATTTCAACATATTGATTGTCAATCATACAATAGAACTTCACTTCTTATACAGTCTTTTTGGACTTCCATCAGCACCTCTGATGATCCTCCATTCTTATCACTTCTGCATTTCTTATATTCATATTGCCTTTAATTATCTTAACTAACAATTCTCCTCATTACCTTTTTTTGCAATATTTCAAATAGTTCACCTTACAAAACTTCTTGCAAACCTACTAGCGTAATCTGATCATCACAGTTACTTTTCAAATAGTCCATAAATTTACACCAGTCTTCTGTGAATCTCTGGTCCCGCAGGTTTCAAATTCTTCCTGTTAATTTATCTAATTCTGCATAGTCCATCAGTTTCATCCTCCATTCTTCTTTTGTCGGTAACTGCGGCAAGAATTTTTTTAGCCTAAAGGTGGAAATCACAAGAATTACCAATGATCGGGGAGTGGCAGATGAAGATGATGGACTATGCGGAGTTAGCCAAACTGACTGTGAGGATCTGTAACCCACCAAGTCGATCAGAAATTCTAGAGACTGTTTGGAGTAAATTTATTGAGTACCCAAGAGACTATTGCAAAAATGTGAAGACACTAGCAGGATTGATATGAATCTTGCCACATAAAATAAAAATAGTATCTGACCATGGATAATAGAAGGACTTGAGATATATTGAAGGACAGAAACTGACAGCAGAAATGTGTATATAATTTATCAGGAAATTAGAAACCAGTTGAAGGGAGGGAGGGAAGTCATGAGCTCGGTGGAGCAAATGTTTTAGAAATGGCTATTATAATGTTGTTATATTTCATGTTTTTATTTTATTAATGAAAATAATAAAAATTGTATGGAAAAAAAGAGAGTCAAGGTTCCTGGCAGACCCAGGAAGTTCAGGATAGGGACTCATACACACAGTCAAGGTGCGCATAAAATATTCATCTGAAGCACATTCAAAGCACATTTCTTCGCTTAAACAATTCTGGGCACTGCAGTAAACCTCTCCCAGTGTTGCAATTCTAGGCTTGCCATACGTCAGGAAAATTCCTGACATGTCCTGGTTTTCGGGTTTAAAAATGGCATCAGATGGGCAAAGCAGTGGTAACAGCTCAAAAAGCTGTTAGGAACTCCCAGGTGTCATGAATTTTACTTTTTGAAGTTTGGCAACCCTAGCTGGAGCTCCCTCTTGCAATGCACCCCAGTTGCTATTGCAACATCTCTGCTGCCACCTGCTGGTTGGAGTTCCTTGCTAAACTGCTATCAAATTATGGATCTAGAAGGGCCTTACTCATTGTTTGCATCACCAAACTGACTGTGAAAAAAGCCTGATGGGACAGGCTGCCATTGGCGCATCTGGACCTCTGGAGAAGCTGGAGCATTCTAGATTAGAATCTATTTGTGTATTAATCCCTATTTTCTTAATCTGTTGCTGATCCACTAGTTGTTAGTGGAATAAATCTCATTGCCTGCACATGCCTTAGGAATGGGTGTATATTCTTGGAAAGCTGCTTCTGAAAAATCCAAATTGGAGTTCCAGGTCGCTCTTTCCCTGTATTTGTGGACATTTGCATCACTCCATGGCCAAAGGACAGAAGGATTGAAATAACTTTGGGCTGAATCCTTTTAAGTTCTACTCAGAGTGGACACATGGAAATCAATGGTCCTATCATAGTCATGTCCTTTAATTGTAGTGGGTCTCCTCTGAGTATGACTTATTTTGGAGGCAGCCCTTTGTCTTTCCCCCTGACCTTCCCCCAATTTATGTAAAAGCAAAGTCTCTCTGACCCCTGACATACATTCGGATCCTGCCAAGATGTAGCCTCCTCCCACTGGGTGAGCAAAGCCAGTTGGTCATTGACTTTTGCTTACGTACAGATGGGCAGATGCTACCACACCCAGGTGTTTTTCATAAGAGTCTCTGGATCCTCAGCAGTACCTAACTTTCTTCTTCAGAGTGAGCTGCAGGGGATACTGAGGAGCAGGAGAACCCCATCAGGGTGAGTCTGTAAGGAACAGAAATGCGATGTGAGCTGGCCATGGGGGTTAACTCAGAACATTACCAAAAACTGGAACCACAGCAACTCTAGATCACAAATCAGAGTGTCTCTTAAAATGGATGAGAATGGGGAAATGTTCTTTTTTTTATAATATATTTATTAAAAGTTTCGGGATTTATATAAAACAGAATAAACAAAACAATAAAACAAAAACAATAACAATACATACCATCCAAAAAAAGAAAAAACATACATACAAAACAGGTATAATTTCCTTCCCTTATATTCATAAAACTTACTTTCCCGACCTCCTCATACCTCCCCTTTCTGTATTCTATTCTCTAGTTAAGTCAATTCAGCAAATCCTTTCCCTAATTTCTATGTACTTTTTTACCTTTCTTTTCTTAATCACATAATCATTACAGCTTTTAACTCCTTAGTTTCTGAATCAACATCGTTCTAGCCTTCACTAATTTTACAATGTTTCTTAAGATAGTCCCTAAATTTCTTCCAATCTTCTTCCGCTGTCTCTTTTCCCTGGTCTCGGATTCTGCCGGTCATTTCTGCCAGTCCCATATAGTCTATCACTTTCATCTGCCATTCTTCCAAGGTGGGTAGATCTTGTGTCTTCCAATACTTTGCGACGAGTATTCTTGCTGCTGTTGTTGCATACATAAAAAAAGTTCTATCCTTCTTTGGCACCAATTGGCCGACCATACCCAGGAGAAAGGCCTCTGGTTTCTTCAGGAAGGTATATTTAAATACCTTTTTCATTTCGTTATAAATCATTTCCCAGAAAGCCTTAATCCTTGGGCACGTCCACCAAAGGTGAAAGAATGTACCTTCAGTCTCTTTACATTTTCAGCACTTATTATTAGACAAGTGGTAAATTTTTGCAAGCTTGACTGGAGTCATGTACCACCTATAAATCATTTTCATAATATTCTCTTTTAAGGCATTACATGCCGTAAATTTCATACCGGTGGTCCACAACCGTTCCCAGTCCTCAAACATAATGTTATGACCAATATCTTGTGCCCACTTGATCATAGCTGATTTAACTATTTCGTCCTGTGTATTCCATTCCAGCAGCAAGTTATACATTTTTGACAAATTCTTAGTTTTGGATTCTAATAGTTCTGTCTCCAATTTTGATTTTTCCACCTGAAAGCCAATTTTCCTGTCTAACTTATAGACCTCCATTATTTGGTAGTAGTGGAGTCAATCTCTCACTTTATCTTTCAATTTCTCATAACTCTGCAATTTCATTACATCCCCTTCTTGTTCCAAAATTTCCCAGTATTTCGGCCATTTAGTCTCCATATTAAGTTTTTTCACCGCCTTTGCCTCCATTGGGGACAACCACCTGGGAGTTTTGTTCTCCAGCAGATCTTTGTACCTAATCCAGACATTATATAATGCTTTCCTGACAAAATGGGGAAATGTTCTCTGTAGAACAGGTAGAAGACCTGCCATAGGAAAGGAAATCAGAAACTTGAGTTCTAGCGGTGTCAATGTTGTTGCTGTTTTTACCTTTTTCTGGGTTGGGTTTGTCTTTGGCAATTTCAGTGATAACCCCTTCTGTCAAACTGTACAACAATAGATCTGGAGAAACCTTATTTGTGGAATAGCTGAAGTACAGTTTGGAGATGCTTTGAGTATCCAGGTGTTGATTCCCCAGGAGATTTGAGCAAGGTGAAGATACTTCTCAGTGTCTCCATTTAAGGTGTACTGTAGCTACACCTTATCATGGACAGATGTGCACCTTAAAGAGTTTTTATTGTGTGTTTTATTGTGTTCTTTTGTAGGAAGGGACATACAAAAAGCAGATTTGTTTGATACTGAGCTTTCCATTTGGGTTTCTTCTTGAATTCAGGCTTGGTTGCATTATTCAAATGTCCCATATTCTATTGTTTCCCACCCCACCCTTATTTCTGATTCGTTCAGCTGCAGCCGCTATGTGCAGCTTTGTTAATCTAATGGGAGAAGAAACTATTTATTTTTCTTTAAATTAGTTTCTTCACTAGTACAGTGAATTGTCAGTTCTGTTGCTATGGCGGCCTCATTTCCTGTCATGGTATTTCCTGAGTCTCAGACGGAAGCGAGCGTTTAATGTGTGAAGCAGTGTGGAATTTGAGTACTCCTGAACATTATTTCTAGAAAAAAAGAACTGGCCTTGGTCCCTGCTTTCCATCTTCAAGGCCCAGTTGTATTCCTCACATGCCTGTAGGTTATGTTAGCTGAAGCTGGTGAGAAGTGAAGTCCAACAACACCTGGAGGGCCACAGGTTCCCAATCTTGTTTTACATGGTTGTCTTAGAGTAGGCACCCCAAGAAGAAAAATAGAATATTTATGTTGTGTTTCCCATGCCACTCCTATTTCTGATTCATTCAGCTACAGCTACTATGCCTCGTTTCTGGACGTCACCCTCCTCCTTGTGCCTCCTCCTCTTCCTCCTGGCTTCAAGCTCTGCCTCTGAAGATGATACGGTGGTGGTCACCAGCAGCGGTCCCATTAAAGGCAAAAGACTCCCGGCTGGCCCTGGCTCTGTGACCGCCTACCTGGGCATCCCCTATGCTGAGCCCCCCATAGGCAAACTGCGTTTCCAGAAGCCAGTTCCACATCAGCCGTGGAGCCAGGTCTTGGAGGCCACCAGCTTTGGCAATTCTTGCCTTCAGGTAAACATTGAAAAAATGCCATTTGCAGAGCTATTTGCTGCTAACACACCACTTTCAGAGGACTGCCTCTTCCTCAACATCTGGGTGCCCCATCCACGGCCAGCCACACCAGTGCCCATCCTCCTTTGGATCTACGGTGGGGGTTTCATCATTGGCACAGCCTCTTTGGATATGTACAATGGGGCCTTGTTAGCAGCTACAGAGAATGTCATTGTGGCCTCCATGAATTACCGCGTGGGGACCCTGGGTTTCTTGTACATGCCGCCAGATGCCCCAGGAAATGTTGGCTTGTGGGACCAACATCTGGCTCTGAAGTGGGTGAGTGAGAACGCAGCTGTGTTTGGCGGTGATGCAGCTCGGATAACTCTCTTTGGCGAAAGTGCTGGAGGAGCCGCAGTTGGTTTCCACCTGCTTTCACCGGCAAGCCAACCCCTTTTTGCCCGTGCTGTGCTTCAGAGTGGAGTTCCCAATGCCCCCTGGGGTTGGAAGAATCCTGAAAATGCCCTAAGAGATTCAGCGATGGTGAGTGGCCTCGTGGGGTGCCCTAAAGCTAACCACAGTGCTATGATAAGCTGCCTACAGGGGTTGGAAATGAACAGCAAAATGTTTGATGCCTTGCAAACTTTCTTCTCATTGACAACGGATGGGGAGTTCCTCCCAGATGATCCCCCAAAGCTGCTGGAGAGTGGCCTTGTTCATGGCAAACCCATTCTCACTGGCGTCACTGCTGATGAAGGGTCAACTATGGTATTTTTTATGTTTCCTAACATGACATTGAAGGATGCAATACTGACCCGGGAGCAGGCCCTTAAAGCAGTCAATGGAACTTTCAAAGGAGGAACCAAACAAAATGTTGACCAGGATGTGCTACAGAAGTACACTGAAGGTAGCCATGGGTCGGAACAATATCGTTTGGCCATGAGTCATTATATGGGAGATTACTTCTTTGTGTGCCCTCTGCTTGAGTTTGCTGAGAAGGTGGGGAAAGATAAGAACCAAGTTTATGTTTACTCCTTCGACCACCGCAATCCCGACTCTATTTGGCCTGAATGGGCGGGGACACCTCATGGAGCTGAGGTACCTTACTTGTTTGGAAGCGTGGAATTAGTGTTGCAAACAAACCGGTCGGAGGTGAAGGCCGCTGAAGCCGAATTGAGCCGCCAAGTGATGCGATACTGGGCAGAATTTGCCAGAAGTGGGTAAGGCATTAATCAAACACTTTCAGATCATCTGTATCTGAAAGAGGTGTGCATGCACACTTGAAGAAGTGTGCATGCACACGAAAGCTCATACCAAGAACTAACTTAGTTGGTCTTTAAGGTGCTACTGGAAGAAAAAAAATTTTTTTTTGTTCAGATCATCTGTGTCATTGATGGCACCTTTGCACAGGTTGTGAATGTGGTTCAGCTTGAATGTTGTGGGTTGTCCACCTCCCAGCATGTTTCCTTTGCTAAAAAGCTTCCATTTTGTGGAGGACGGGTGGGATTCTTTCTGTCCAGTCATTGGGCGTCTCCCTCCCCAGTGCACCTCTCTCACCTGCTGGGATCTGTGTCATCCCTGAGGGCTTTTCCCAGACTGGAATATGTCGTTAAAGTGAGGTAATATTTCTTGCATGCCTCGATGGAGAGATTGATGTTTTCATGGCAGGAATGTAGCGTATTGTACAAGGCAAGAGTCCCATCCATTGACCAGCCCACTTTTGGCTCCCTAAAGCTTATGTATGAGGTAATTTGGCCCCTGCTCTGAATGGCGTACTCCACCTCTGCTGTAGTTATCATGGACAATGCCTGACTGCACCTGTGAGTAAGCTTCTACCACAGCATGTGTGATCCTGGGTTGGAGGGCACCATTTTGAGAAACACAGTCATTTTTCCTAATGAGAATCTGTTGCCCATATACAGGATTGCTGTCAGCAACTGGAATCCTTGCACAGCTGCCCACTTCTGATGTTGGCTATGGGGCAACTTTTATTTGTGGCACAGCACTCCCGGCAGCACTGGGAGCAGGGTTTAGACAGCATTTAAATTCTGGTGTTTATTCTGTTTATTATACATTATACAACACTGGAAGCTTCACCCTGCAAGCCAATGCGAAGCTGAGATATGGCTCTGATTTCTTTGTTTCCTCTACAGGAATCCCACTGGGTCCATGGGAGATGAGGCACAGTGGCCTGTCTACGATGCCGCAGAGCAGAAGTTCTTCCACATTGGCACAGATGTGGCAGCCCAGCTCAAACGGATGTCGCCTAGCCCACAATGCGATTTCCTGAGCTCCTTGCGTTCTAAGGCCACACAAACAGGTGTGATCAGGGCCCTTTTTGGAAAGGAACCATATGCAGTTCCCGGCTCTGGATTAGAATCACAGAACAGAATCACAGAATCGTAGAGCTGGAACAAACCCCAAGGATCATTTAGTGCAAGCCCCTGCAATAGAGGAATAGGCAGGTGGCTCGTGAGGGAATGAGGGAATGAGACGTGGCCTTGGCGTGATCAGAACCATGCCCCCAGTGCAACCACTACGAGAAGGGATATCACTGAAAGTAGGCAATACTTCTGTGAGGGCTGCACAAAGAGGTGGCATTGTGGGGCATATGTTCTGGGCCCACACCCCAGGAGAGGGATCACGGACAGGATCCCTCCCCACCTGCTTCTCTTCTTCACCGTTGCAACCTGCTTGTACACCTGCCTGTCACCCTGGCTCAGACAATGGGTGGGTGGGTGAAAAGGCAAAGCAGTGGATGTCCCTGTCTGCTTGCCTCTCCATCTGGCAAACAAGCCGGTGGTAGCAATGAGGAGAAAGGTGAATAATACCAGCCGGTGAAAATGCCAGAGTGGCAGTTGACTTGGTAAGAGAAGGGGCCTCATGACGTGTGCTTTGTTCAAGGGCCCTCCGAAACTTGGAACCAGTGCTATCTTCTGTGAGCCCAGAATGTTCTAGAACAAGGCCCAAATATGTCCCTTTCTAAGAAAGAGTTGCCTCAGCATACCAGGCACCAATGCTGAAAGCGGATCATCATCTAGCTGTTCTTTCTCACATCACGGTCCTGTTCAGTTCTCTTCATGGCCACTTCAAGAAATTGAGGAAGGTTTTCTTTTATCAAAGGTTCTCCACAAACCCCCCACAACAGTATTGTTCCCTCAGTACTCCAAGGTTCCTCTTCTCCTCTCCCCTCACTGGCTTAACCACCCTCCAAAGGTCATTCTCCCAACACCACAAATCCCTTAGCAACAGGTGCCAAGGCTGCCCTAAACCCTCAGCCTTCACTTGCTTACAATTCAATTCTTTTCCTTGTTTTCCCAGGCGACTGGCCAATGAAACATATTAAAACAGCAAGAACATTAAACAACCTAACAAAACGACACGAATAGATAAATGATCTTCCACACATATTTTCATGAGTCCTTTTCCACCTAAATTGCCGGCAGCTGCAGGAATATGAGGAACTGAATTTAAGAATGAAGAAATGAGAAACTGGGAGAACCAAAATTGGCAGATTTGTCTATCTTTAGTGGCTACAGGTCAGGGATGATCACCACAGGCCAACAACATCTGGAGGGCCACAGGTTCCCCATCCTCTGCTTTTTAAAAAAGGCCTCATCAGTTTCCACAGCATTCTGGTACAGGAGACATGATGGCTGCATGCTGTGGAAAAGGAAACCTTGTTATTGTCATTGTAGGAGTAGCGGTAATGGGTTTTTTTTTTTAAAAAAATAAATTGGTAAAGTGAGGGGGGGAAAGGAACACCTGTTCCCCTCAGCCACCTCTGAGAGCTTTGCCCCTGAAGCAGCTTAAGACCCCATCTTCAGTGGGGCATGAAGGGTACCATAAAAATGTGGGGATTCTGCTTTTGCTTAAAAACAAAAGTCAGGAGACTGAGCAATCTTCTGCATGCATAGTTGTTTGACCTTCTGCTTATCCGTTCTTTCCCTCTGTCCCACCTTTGTCTTTCGCAGAAAAATCTCCAGAAGTTCCTGCTTCATCTATTTTGGAGAAAGATGTGAACAGTGCGACAGAAACTTAGAAAGGCAGAAAAGGAAATATCTTGCAGCAAGTGAAAAGGGAAGCTCTGAAATGGGGAAAATCATGCCTTAGAAACAGTTTCAGCTAGGCCTGCTCCTTAACACAACTATTCACAACGTAGCTGTTCATTGGGACAAAACTGACTGAAGAAAAAAATAAATGGTGTGATAGGCAGTTGATGAAAATGTAAATCCCACTCAGGCATTTTGGTACTCTGGGCAACTGAGTGCATGAATGGGATCTGCAGAAGACATGGGCTCATTTAGGCTTTCCATCCCCAAGGAGGCAGCCACCTGTATAGAATAATAGAATCAGAGTTGGGAGGGGCCCAAGGGTCATCTAGTCCAACCCTCTGCAATGAAGGAGTCTCAGCTAAAGCATCCATGACAGATGGCCTATAGGACTCCTTTATGCTGATGTCAGTCATGCATCCCTAGGCAGCATGGCTTAGCCTGTGCATTCTGGAGAGGCTCTTCAAATGTTCAGTATTAACAGGTAGCAAGTGCTTAAGTGGGACTGAAACTGAAAGGAATGAAGTGAGTACAGCCTTGTTCTCTCAGAGGGCAGCCGGATTACCCCTTTGTCATTGCTCACATTCATAGGTTTTTCCAACCACCACAAGAAGATATCAAGATTAGGAATCCTTGAAGCTTTCGTTCTGTCTGAATTTTTCATTGAACCAACCTAAGTGTGTCTGTCCTGAAAAAAATTTGCAGATCAGAAGACAGGCAGACTTGGGTTTTCACAGTTCACTAAATATTGCATACTGGGTTTCAGCTCAGATACATACCAAAATGCATATTAAAAAGGGATGTGCTTAGTTGAAATGTGTAGATAAAGGCAGACTTTGTGAGGAAATATATACGTTCAAAAATAATGCAAGTGTTTGCTGTTTTGTTGTTGTTAATGTTAAAAGGAATGACAGGAATGATAGCTAAATCTATGCAGGTCTTTCCAAGAAGCGAGGTTCCCAGATGTGCTGGGAGTGTAAAATATTTGGCAGCTGAGCCAAATGCTATTGTGTGACACACTCACTTTGCCATTACTGTTCCTTTGGCCTCTAATTAACCACCCCATTTAATAATAATAATAATAATAATAATAATAATAATAATAATAATAATTTATTTATACCCCACCCATCTGGCTGGGCTTCCCCAGCCACTCTGGGCGGCTTCCAACAAAATATTAAAATACAGTAATGCATCAAACATTAAAAGCTTCCCTAAGCAGGGCTGCCTTCAGATGTCTTCTAAAAGTCTGGTAGTTCTTGTTCTCTTTGACATCTGGTGGCAGGGTGTTCCACAAGGCGGGTGCCACTACCGAGAAGGCCCTCTGCCTGGTTCCCTGCAACTTGGCTTCTTGCAGTGAAGGAACTGCTAGAAGGCCCTTGGCGCTGGACCTCAGTGTCTGGGCAGAATGATGGGGGTGGAGACGCTCCTTCAGGTATACTGGACCGAGGCCGTTTAGGGCTTTAAAGATCAGCACCAACACTTTGAATTGTGTTCAGAAATGTACTGGGAGCCAATGTAGGTCTTTCAAGACCGGTGTTATGTGGTCTTGGCGGCTGCTCCCAGTCACCAGTCTAGCTGCTGCATTCTGGATTAGTTGTAGTTTCTGGGTCACCTTCAAAGATAGCCCCACATAGAGCGCATTGCAGTAGTCCAAGCGAGAGGCAACCAGAGCATGCACCACTCTGGCAAGGCAGTCTGTGGGCAGGTAGGGTCTCAGCCTGCGTACCAGATGGAGCTGGTAAACAGGGCTGCCTTGGACACAGAATTGACCTGCGCCTCCATGGACATCTGTGGGTCCAAAATGACTCTCAGGCTGCACACCTGGTCCTTAAGGGGCACAATTACTCCATTCAGGACCAGGGAGTCCTCCAAACCTGTCCGCCTCCTATCCTCCAAAAACAGTACTTCTGTCTTGTCAGGATTCAGCCTCAATCTGTTAGCCGCCATCCATCCTCCAACCGCCTCCAGACACTCACACAGGACCTTCACCGCCCTCACTGGTTCTGATTTGAAAGAGAGGTAGAGCTGCGTATCATCCGCATATTGATGGACACCCAGCCCAACCCCCCTAATGATCTCTCCCAGCGGCTGCATGTAGATGTTGAAAAGCTTGGGGAAAGGACAGAACCCTGAGGTACCCCACAGGGGTCTGAACACTCATCCCCCCCCCAGTTTCTGAACACGGCCCAGGCGGAAGGAGTGGAACCACTGTATAACAGTGCCCCCAGCCCCTCTAGACAGTCCAGAAGGATGTTATGGTATCAAATGCTGCTGACAGATTCAGCAGAACTAGGAAACAGCTCTCACCTTTGTCCCTAGCTCGCCAGAGATCATCGGCCAGTGCGACCAAGGCAGTTTCAGTCCCATGATGAGGCCTGAATCCCGACTGGAAGGGATCCAAATGGTCTGCTTCTTTCAGGCGTGCCTGGAGTTGTTCAGCAACCACTCGCTCAATCACCTTGCCCAAGAATGGAAGATTTGAGACTGGGTGATGATTGGCCATATTGGCCGCATCTAAAGATGGTTTTTTAAGAAGCGGTTTGATAACCGCCTCTTTCAGCGGGTCTGGGAAGGCTCCCTCGCAGAGAGAAGCATTCACCACCCCGCGAAGCCCATCGCCCAGCCCTTCCCGGCTAGCTTTTATTAGCCAGGATAGGTAAGGATCAAGGAGACAGGTGGTTGGTTTCACTTGTCCAAGCAGCCTGTCCACATCCTCGGGGGTAACAGATTGGGACTGATCCCATGCAACTTAACTTACATGATCTATATTTTAAATAGCATGGAAAGAGTTTACCAGCCACATTCTTTTTTAAAATTGAAAGGTTTTCTCAGCAGCATTAAAACTAAAGAAATCCTAGTGACAATCTCCACCATCTCTGGGTAAGTGACCTACTGGTTAACCAGTGTATCAGTAGAACCAGGCTACTCAGTGCTTATGCTGGAACAGAGACCCAGTAGATGTTCCTATCTCGTTGGACTACATTTGCTATTATCTCTACCCATTCTCTTCTGGTGGGAGTTGCAGCTGAACAATAGATGGAGGGCCACAGGATCTTCAGCCCTGGCTTCATACAACCAGAGGGAGAAAGCTCAGATTCATTACAGGTATAGTTGTAAATCTGTATAGAAAAGAATAAACCTCACAGAGTGGTGGAAGCATAAAGCGCAGGAAAAAAAGTAGGGATAAAACTAGGTTTGAACCCAGCATGCCTCAAACATTGACACGTTGCAAAGAGTTGCATGCCAACAGGATTGCGGTACTTATACAGTATTCAGCTTCCTTGGAACGATGGACAGCGAAGACGGTGGTGCTTTTAGGATATATGAATAAATATCATTGCCTGTAATGATATCTTAGGAATGGTTGCATATTGTTCGAAAGCTGCTACTTAAAAATCCAAAATGCAGTTCCAGGTTTCTTAAATGAGGGGTTGTTGTGGTTCCTATCCAGAAGACAATATAAGAAGAATAACCCCTATGAGCCAAGCCCTCTTGTAGTCCCATGCTGTCCAACCATGGTAGAGCTCAGTGGCAGGAGTGGCCAGCCAACCAGTCAAGTCTCAGGGTGGGTGGGTATTTGCCTGGAGGCAGAGTCTGTACACAAAGTTCACCCCAGTCAGGAGTATCTCAGTTCACATAGTCAAACAGTCCAGAGGATCAAGGAAGCTGAGAGTCCAGGGTCACAAGAAGCAAAAAGCAGCAAGGTCTGGCCAGGAAAGATAGATGTTGTTTCTAGCAACTGACTGAGGCTGGAGCCATCTGGTTCTCTTCACGAGCAAGAAGGTTGATCAGCAGCAGTTGGAGTCACTCTGCCTTCTGCTCCTTCAGGCTGCTGCTCAGCAGGTGAAGCCGACTCCTGGCCCATGACAAGCCCTTTGTGCTGACAGAAGAAGAAGAAGAAGAAGAAGAAGAAGAAGAAGAAGAAGAAGAAGAAGAGGAGGAGTTTGGATTTGATATCCCGCCTTTCACTCCCCTTCAGGAGTCTCAAAGCGGCTAACATTCTCCTTTCCCTTCCTCCCTCACAGCAAACACTCTGTGAGGTGAGTGAGGCTGAGAGACTTCAGAGAAGTGTGACTAGCCCAAGGTCACCCAGCAGCTGCATGTGGAGGAGCGGAGACGCGAATCCGGTTCCCCAGCTTACGAGACTACCGCTCTTAACCACTACACCACACTGGTTTTCACTTAAGCACTGCATCTTGTTCTGAGAGCCAGGCTACTGGTTGGTTGTATTTGTGGACATTGGTATTACTCCGTTGCCAAAGGACAGGAGGATGGCAATAACTTTGGGCTGAATCCTTTTAAGTTCTACTCAGAGTGGACACACGCAAATCAATGGTCCTATCATAGTAATGTCCTTTAATTGTAGTGGATCTCCTCTGAATATGACTTATTTTGGAGGCAGCCCGTTGTCTCCCCCCCCCCCGCACCTTCTCCCAATTTATGTAAAAGCAAGGTCTCTCTGACCCCTGACATACATTCGGATGCTGCCAAGGTGTAGCTTCCTCCCACTGGGTGAGCAAAGCCAGTTGGTCATTGACTTTTGCTTACGTGCAGATGGGCAGATGCTCCCACGCCCAGGTGTTTTTCATAAGAGTCTCTGGATCCTCAGCAGTACCTAACTTTCCTCTTCAGAGTGAGCTGCAGGGGATACTGAGGAGCAGGAGAACCCCATCAGGGTGAGTCTGTAAGGAACAAAAATGTGATGTGAGCTGGCCATGGGGGATAACTCAGAAAATTACCAAAAACTGGAACCACAGCAACTCTAGACCACAAATCAGAGTGCCTCTAAAAAATGAATGAGAAAGGGAGAATAGGTAGAAGATCTGCCATAGGAATGGAAATCAGAAACTTGAGTTCTAGCAGTGTCAGTATATATATATATATATATATATATATATATATATATATACCCACCTACCCACACATACCCCTTTTTGTGGGAGGTTTGGAGGTCTTTGGAGATTTGAATGATAACCCCTTCTGCCCAACCGTACAGCAGTAGTTGTGGAGAAGCTTCACCAATAGTACAGTTTGGCGATGCTTTGAGTAACTGGGTGTGGATGCCCCAGCAGATTTGAACAAGAAGGGGACTCTCTTCAATTTCTCCATTTAGGGTGCAGCTGTTAGGATAGATGTGCATGATCGAGAGATGGCTTGTGTTATTTTATTTATATTTATTGTTTATTTATTTAATAAAAAATATTTTTAAAAACCTGCAAAGTGGTTTTCCAAAACAAAAAACAAAAAAACCACAAGCAGTAGAATCAAGAAAAATTAACAATCCTACTTTAAAACATACAAAAGCTAAAATATTAAGATTGAAATTACTTCAACTTCCTAAGCATCTAGGTATGCTTGCCTAAAGAAGAATGCTTTTAGCAGGTGCCCGAAAAGAGTCTAGCAAAGGCACGTAATGCCGTACAGATATAATGTGGAACCTGTAGTAGTGCTTAAAACTACTGAAGGGGAGGTTTTATTTATTGTGATTTCACCATGCTCTGTATTATCCGAAAAGGAAAACATTTATTTAAGAAACAGGACTGCACAGCAGCAATCTAGTCTCATCGTGACCAGTGGGACTTATTCCCGAGCCCACGGTGCATATGATGGGCTGCAATCCTATGCACCCCTTGCATCCAACTTGTACCTAAAACTGCACAAGCCTGCACCAGAGAATTGTAGAGTTGGAAGGGACCCCTGAAGGTCATTTAGCCAAACCCCTGGGGCAATGCAGGAGTATCCACTAGACCATCCCTGACCGATGGCCATCCTTCTTCTGTTTTTCTCCTCAGCCAAGAAGATACAACAACGGAGACTGGAGGTGGGGAAAAATATAAATTTTGACAATGGGGCAGATTTGTCAGGTGTGCACAGGCACAGCTTGAAGACTTTACACAGAGAGGAACCCCACCTGGGTTTCCCCGCATGTCACGTAACAGGCAGGGAGTCAGCTCAGATAGTGAGACATTGGGAGGAGGGGAGGACAAAAGGGCTCTGGGACCACCCTCCCAAAATATTTACTTGTCTTCAATGTATTGTTACCGCTGTTATTCTATAGTACAGATCCTTTTTAACTTAAATACTTTCTCTAAAATTAGAACGGCAGAAGTACAGTGGTACCTCAGGTTACATACGCTTCAGGTTACATACGCTTCAGGTTACAGACTCCGCTAACCCAGAAATAGTGCTTCAGGTTAACAACTTTGCTTCAGGATGAGAACAGAAATTGTGCTCTGGCGGCGCGGCGGCAGCGGTAGGCCCCATTAGCTAAAGTGGTGCTTCAGGTTAAGAACAGTTTCAGGTTAAGAACGGACCTCCGGAACGAATTATGTACTTAACCCAAGGTACCCCTGTAATCAGTAGCATAGATATCAAAGGAAAGGTGAGAGAATAGTCCCTAATAGATACAAGGGAGACACAGATACACAAGAACACAGAAGTAAACAACCCAGCCTTGGGGAGAGGGATGGGAATGTACAGTTTGCTGTACTTAGCCTCGAGATGGGAGACCGAAAGGGCTTAAAAAATAAAAGTCTTGTGTCTAGGAATATTTTTCTGCAAAAGCATCAGACAGCGTGTCAAAAGTGTGAACTTCATTAACAGACCCTACTTAAAGGAATTGGTCAGTTAGCCACAGAATTGCTTTGCTGATTTTTCTCATCTTCTTTTAATTACACAACTGCTTTTGGGAGGTCCTAGCTTCATGCAGGGAAGATTGGGGGCAAAGGCGAGGCTGCCCTGCTGAGTGCTCAGGGCAGCATTGAGCTGCTCCTCCTGGTGCCACGCATGGGCAAAACCGGGCGGTGGCACTGTCACTGTCCCATGCGCTCCGCTTTTGGGGGAAGCAGAGGCTTTTCCAAGGGGGATGGGGGCCTGAAGGGGGTGCGCAGGACAGGCAGCGGCCTTGGCAGGCTTTCCCAGCAGCCCAGAAAGTTGGCCTATGTGAAGAAAATTAGACTAGGCCGAGTAGATTCGGCTTTGCCTTGCCTTCGCCCCGCCCCCAAACCAGCTGGCTAATTGGCTGCATGCAGGAGGCGGGGTGAAGGCAAGGCAAGGCCTAATCTACTCAGCCTAGTCTCATTTTCTTCACATAGGCCGACTTTCCAGGACCCGGGAAGCGCAGCAGAGGTTAGGGCAGTAGGGAGGTTCATAAAAAAACCTTTTTTTATTAAAAAAAAATGCCTGCTCCAAAGGTCTTATAGCTATATCTGAAATTTCATGAATATCAGTTAATATCTTGACCCTGCTCCACTGAATTGAAATTTCGACCTTCACTACATACGAAAACGGCTGAGTAAACAGCTATTTTTGTGGAGGAGGGTCAAGATATTAACTGATATGCACAAAATTTCATATACAGTGGTACCTCGGGTTAAGAACTTAATTTGTTCCGGAGGTCCGTTCTTAACCTGAAACTGTTCTTAACCTGAAGCACCACTTTAGCTAATGGGGCCTCCTGCTGCTGCCGTGCTGCCGGAGCACAATTTCTGTTCTCATCCTGAAGCAAAGTTCTTACCCGAGGTACTATTTCTGCGTTAGCGGAGTCTGTAACCTGAAGCGTATGTAACCTGAAGCGTATGTAACCCAAGGTACCACTGTATAGCTATATAATCCCTAGTGTAGTAAGATAAGACCTTTGGAGCAGGCATTTTTTTAAAAAAAAGTTTTTTATGAACCGCCCTAGTAGTGTAGCACCCTGCTTGTGGTTAACGCTTAGCTGGAATGAAATATTCAATGCAGCAATAGAGAAATTAAAATAATAATTTATTTGTCAGACAAATAAATGTGAGACACAGTGGTATATGGTTACCAAAGCTCTGCCCACTCCAGCCCTGATGGTCAGCACTTATATTTCCTCAGCTCAGCCCCCTTGCTCCTCCTTTGGCTGCCTCTGTCCAATCAGCCTGGTTGAAATTCCTATTGCCTGTTTGCTAGAACCAATCATAAAAGATACACCCATTTCCTATTGCCTTTTATGGGAGACAAAGAGCTATATTTCCTTCTATCTATAAATGGCAAATAAGTAGTCATATATTTTATATTTACCTTAATTAACATTTCACCTTTTGCCCTATTGCCCTATTCACTGCAAAACAGATGGCTAATGGTTTTTTAATTTTTATCTTAAAAGAGATCTTGGGTTCACCTCACACACCATCTATGAAATAAGAATCTAACATAAGAATCTAACATTTCTTACTTTCTAAATCCTTTGCATAATTACATTTAAGCCAATATATTTCATACATAACATATATAGCTTTTTAGAAGCAAAGACCTTTTCTAAGTAAAAAGGAACTTAGTAAAAGCTAGGTTCTCTAAGTTCTCTAAATTCTCTGAAGCTTCAAAGCAGCTTCAGAGAGAAGCCTCTTCCCTAGCCAGCTGCTGTTAGCTCTTGCCCTTTTAACCTGTGGCTCAAGTCTCTAATGGGAGGCACATGGTAATTCTTACTTTTTACCAATTTTTAATTGTAATTGTTTTTGCAACTTGATTATATTCTGTAATTTGCATGGTCAGTGTGACCTTTTGCTCCCAGCCTGTAATTTCCTTTTACAACCCTGAAATCAGTGGGGCCCAGGAAGATAAACACCTGCCAAACCCAGCTGCCTGGCATAAAAACACACAAGCATCTGCAAATATATTTTTAAGCTCATTTTAAAATACAGATTTTGATCAGATGCCTCAGTAGGGCAGTAATTGTTCCTTGATAATTTGTCACCACCCTCCATAATGGCACCTGCCCCCCTTCCTACGCTGCTGCCCCATGCCACTCCTATTTCTGATTCTTTCAGCTGCAGCCGCTATGCCTCGTTTCTGGACTTCACCCTCCTCCTTGTGCCTCCTCCTCTTCCTCCTGGCTTCCAGCTCTGCCTCTGAAGATGATACTGTGGTGGTCACCAGCAGCGGTCCTATCAGAGGCAAAAGACTCCCGGCTGGCCCTGGCTCTGTGACTGCCTACCTGGGCATCCCCTATGCTGAGCCCCCCATAGGCAAACTACGTTTCCAGAAGCCGGTTCCACATCAGCCGTGGAGCCAGGTCTTGGAGGCCACCACCTTTGGCAACTCTTGCCTTCAGTTTAATAACGATTCCTTCCCTGATAGACCCATATGGACTCCAAACACACCACTTTCAGAGGACTGCCTCTTTCTCAACCTCTGGGTGCCCTATCCACGGCCAGTCACAGCAGTGCCCATCCTTGTATGGATCCATGATGGGGGTTTTAGCATGAACTCAGCCTCAGCAGATGTCTTAAATGGAGGCTTATTAGCTGCTACAGAGAATGTCATTGTGTGCAACTTGAATTTCCGCATGGGGACCCTGGGTTACCTGTACCTGCCACCAGCTGCCCCAGGAAATGTTGCATTGTGGGACCAACATCTGGCTCTGAAGTGGGTGAGTGAGAATGCAGCTGTCTTTGGCGGGGATCCAGCTCGGTTGACTCTCCTTGGCTCAGGTGGAGGAGGAGCTTTAGCAGGTTTCCACCTACTTTCACCAGCAAGCCAACCCCTTGTTGCCCGTGGTGTGTTTCATAGTGGAGTCCCCACTGCCCACTGGACCTGGAGGAGTCCTGAAAAGGCTGAAAGAGAATCAGTGATGGTGAGTCAGCTCATGGGGTGTCCTAAAACTAACCACAGTGCAATGGTCAGCTGCCTACAGGGGAAGGAAATTGAGAGCCATGCACTTTCTGAACTCTGTGGTATCAGATCAATAACAACGGATGGGGAATTTCTCACCGATGAGCCCCGAAAGCTCCTGGAGAGAGGCATTCAAGGCAAACCCATTCTTACTGGTGTCACGGCTAATGAAGACTCATTCCTGGTATACCTTATGCTTCCTAGTGCTGAAGTAAATGATGGGATCCTGACCTGGGAGCAGCTCCTTGAAGGGGTGCTGGAAACTCTGAAAACAGAAGAGGTTGCCAGGGCTATAGCCCTCAAATATGCTGAATACTTTCAAGGGCCAGAGCGGTACCGTTTGGCCTTGATTCAGTATTTGGCAGATTATCCCTTTTTATGCCCAATGATGGAGTTTGCTGCAAAGGCCAGAGAAGTTGGGAGCCCAGCTTATGTTTATTCCTTCAGCCACCGCAGTTCTGGCTTTCCTTGGCCAGAGTGGATAGGGACCGCACACGGAGCAGAGATCCCCTACTTATTTGGAAACTTGGCAGCATCATTGCGGAAAGACCCATCGGAGGCGGAGGTGGAATTGAGCCGGCGAGTGATGAGATACTGGGCGGAGTTTGCCAGAAGCGGGTAAGTTATTAACCTTTCTGTGCCAAGGACCAAGAATGCCTGCCCATATATACAGACATGCCCTTTAATACGTTTAATGCCCCTCTCCATTTGACAACTGATTGGTGGGATTTCAGGACTGAAAATATTCTAGGGATGACAACTCGATGCTGACAATCATGTAAGTGCTGGATGCTTCACCCTTAAATCAGTCTGAAGTTGTAATGTGGCAATGATTTCTTTGTTGCCTCTATAGGAATCCCACTGAGTCTGCGCCGAATGAGGAACAGTGGCCTGTCTACAACGCCACAGAGCAGAACATCTTCCACATCACCACAGAGGCAGCCCAGCACAAATGGATGCCACCTGGTCCACGATGTGCTTTCCTGGCCACTCATCTAGCAAATGCATTAGAAGCAAGTGAGTTCTCTAAAAACTCCATATGGCAGTATTGTTCCTTCAGAGCTCCAAGGTTCCTGCTCCTCTCCCGACGCCATCACTGGCTTAACCTCTGGGTTTATGAAACATTAAAAAAAAAACAAAACAGCGGGAATATTAAGCTACCAACTGAACCACATCATATTATCTGCTACACAAATTTTCATGAATATATATATATTGCCAGTTGTGTGAAAAATGCAGAGAACTGAAATTAAGAACAGAGAAATGAGAAGCTGGGAGAACCAAAATGGGCAGATCTGTTCATCCATAGTGGTTAGTGGTCAGGGATGAACATTACAGGCCAACAACATCTGCAGGGCCGTGTGTTCCCCATCCTCCTTTTTCATTTTTTAAAATTCATTTTTAGTCCCCGCAGCGTTCTGGTACAGGAGACATGATGGCTAGAGCCTGAGGATCAAAAAGCTTTGCTGTCATCAGTGTAGGATTCACCACGGTGAGACCTTTTCTTTAAAAAGTGAGCAGAGGAAGGGAATACTTGCTCCCCTCAGCCACCTCAGAGTACTTTGCCCTTGAAGGAGCTTAGGACCCTCTCCTCAATGGGGCACAAAGGGTACCATAACAATTCAGAGTGGGAGGATTTTGGCCTGCTTTTGATTTAAAACAGGAAACTAATCAGATCTCCTGCATGAGGAGCGATCTTCTGTTGATCAGTTCTTTCCTCCTACCCTCTCTTTTTTCCATTTGCAGGGAAATCTGAAGAAGGTTGTATTCCACCTATTCAGGAGAAAGATGTGAAGAACGAGGCCCGAGATGGCGAAAACCAGGCCTCAGGAACAGTTTAGCTAGGCCCACACTTCGCTGGATCTGGAGCCATGTACAAAACATAGCATAGCTATTCATCTCAACAAATCTGAATGAAGGAAGAAATTACTGTGATATGAATTGAATAAAAATGTAAACCCTCTTCAGGCATTTGGTATCTCCAGAATACTTGGGTTTCTTCAAGAAAAATGGGGATCTGGAACAATGCCAACCACACATTCCATAGGTAGGATGGCCAGTGAGACTGGCCTGTGAATTTTGGATAGCCTCTTTGCACACTTAGTATATATGGATACTGACTCCTTGATTGGCAGAAAAACTGAAGGGAATGGTGTGAGGATAGCCTTATTCTATTAGAGGTTAGCTGGATCAACCCCATTGCCTCCATCCCATTTATAGGATTTTAATGCTTCCACAACAACATATTCATAATAGGGATGCTTGAAACTTCTTTTCCACCTGCATTTTTTAATTGAGCCAATGCTATTGGCATATCCTGGAAATGATATGCAGATCAGAACACAGATATCATTTGATTTTCACAGTACACTAAATACCGCAATCCAGATCTCAGCTCAAAAACAACAAAATGCATATAAAACGGATACGTTAAGTCTAAATATATACAGAACGCACAAAACATGTACAAAATGCACTACAATGGGAGGGAAACACTTTCAAAAGTAAATCAAATGCTGTGTAGTTTTTAAAGTGATTTTTTTTTTACACTTTAGGGTGGGTTGAAGTGATGAACAAAACTTAAGTGAAACATGCAAGACTGGAGAAGAAATCAACTGATATATTCATCCCCAATTCAGTAATCACTTAGTCAGCTTCCCATCAGCGGTTCTCAACCTGTGGGTCCCCAGATGTTGTTAGACTACAGCTCCCATCATCCCTGAGCTCTGGCCTTGCTAGCTAGGGGTGATGGGAGTTGTAGTTCAACATCTGGGGACCCACAGGTTGAAAAAGGCTGCCATAGATGCTTATGTCTCCTCCTCCCCCAAATCCTTCCTAAGCAAACTGAGACTCTGTCATTGTGCCTGTCTTTGCTCATCCCTCTTCATAACTCTTCTGGTTCTAGGAGAACAGGGGGCGGGAGAGCTGGTCGCAGTAGGAGTGGAAGACACCCTGGCTTCTTCACCAGCCTGACTCTTCTCTACCTATTGGCTCCCCTCCTCTCCAGCTTCTGCTTCTGCCTCTGATTCTGGGCTTCCCTCGGCCACAGACTCTTCCTGCTCACTGAACCCTGTTACCTCTTAAGATTCCAACACCTCCCCCCCCCCAGTCTGCTCCTTCTTCTCCATCTGACCACTCATTGTCATCCCACCACCAATCCCCGGACTTTGATCCTTCTTCCCTTGGGGTTACCTACCTGCTGCCTTCTACTACTTCTCTGTGTCCAGTCAGTCCATGGATTGGGTGCTGACAGAAGAGTCACACAATTATTCACTTAAGCACTGCATTTTGTTCTGAGAGCCAGGCTACTCGTTGGTTGTATTTGTGGACACTGGTATAACTCTGTGGCCAAAGGATAGGAGGAATGCAATAACCTTGGGCTGAATCCTTTTAAGTTCTACTCAGAGTAGACACATGGTCCTATGGTCCTATCAGTGGTCCTATGATAGTCATGTCCTTTGCGTGGCGAGTTCCCGCCCCCCACCAGGATAAATAAAGACACAAGACACCATAATTTAAGGTTAATTGGGCGAATTAGGCCACAACTTTATTGAATTTCAGGAATGAGAGGCATTGGCTTAGGCATTGGTCCTAACGACTATCCGGCTCCAGCCCATTTGCTGGAGACACGGGGAAGGGTTAACCTTATATCGGGGGAGTCTCCTGCCAAGGCACGTCGACTAGGAGCTCCCCCGGGTCACCGCTCTGGGGCGTGCCTTTGGCCCTCACCTCCATAGGCTTCGGACAGGGCCACGCCCCCCGGAGTCCTTTAACGGGCCACCCTTCGGTCGCTGGGGGGAGGTGATGGCGTTCCTCCCCCCCCACACATCCTCTTAACCCCTTCTTACCAATGCCTACCGCCAATGCCGAGAAGTTGTGACGAGTTGCTACGAGGTAGGCGAAAAACCAAAAGGCCAGAAATCGCCAATTGGGAAAAATTCCTACCATGCCCCTTGCGGCGACAGACCGAAGTCCATAGCAAAGTCAAAGACCTACCTAAGCCTAGTTAAAGGGAGGGAGGGTGGGAAAACGTGGGGGCGAGCCGGCGAAAAGAGGGTGAGCCCCCTCCGTGCCGGCCCTAAATAGGGCAGGCCATGCCCCCCCCAGCCAGCCAGCTGATTGGCTGGCTGGGGGGGGGCAGACCCAACCAGGATTCCCCTGCTCTCGCGGGGGCTGCGACCAGCCCCCACTCATGTGCGGTGGGCGTGAAGCCCGCAACCCCACCTCCTGGGCAGGCCGGAAGTGGCTTTAATTGTAGTGGATCTCCTCTGAGTATGACTTATTTTGGAGGCAGCCCTTTGTCTTTCCCCCTGACCTTCCCCCTATTTATGTAAAAGCAAAGTCTCTCTGACCTCTGACATACATTCGGATCCTGCCAAGATGTAGCCTCCTCCCACTGGATGAGCAAAGCCAGTTGGTCATTGACTTTTGCTTACGTACAGATGGGCAGATGCTCCCATGCCCAGGTGTTTTTCATAAGAGTTTCTGGATCCTCAGCAGTACCTAACTTTCCTCTTCAGAGTGAGTTGCAGGGGATACTGAGGAGCAGGAGAACGCCATCAGGGTGAGTCTGTAAGGAACAGAAATGTGATGTGAGCTGGCCATGGGGGTTAACTCAGAACATTACCAAAAACTGGAGGCACAGCAACTCTAGATCACAAATCAGAGTGTCTCTTAAAATGGATGAGAATGGGGGAATGTTCTTTGGAGAACAGGTAGAAGACCTGCCATAGGAATGTAAATCAGAAACTTGAGTTCTAGCAGTGTCAATGTTGTTTTTTTTACCTTATTTTGGTTGGGTTTGTCTTGGGTGTTTTGAATGATAGCCCCTTCTGCCCAACTGTACAGCAGTAATTCTGGAGAAGCTTCACCCATAGAAGGGCTGAAGGACAGTCTGATGATGCTTTGAGTAACTGGGTGTGGATGCCCCAGCAGATTTGAGGAAGAAGGGGACTCTTTTCAATTTCTGCATTTAAGGTGTAGCTGTTAGGATAGATGTGCATGATCGAGAGATGTGATATACCCAATTACCTGTTGCATTCATAACTTATCTGTTACATTCATAACCAAAAAATCTTTTAAATAAATAAAATAGGAATGAATAGTATAGTAATGAGTAACTATATGGGATTAGGATGCTACAGGGACTAGAAACCATGAAAACATCAGAAAAAGCTGGAAAGAGTTCCTTGCCACCTTAAAGGGTATTTACAGTCCTATAAGAGCTTTTGTTGTTCTAATGTCCTATTATTAATTTGTTTATTGCAGAAAATGTATATGCCATTTGATTGTTAAGAGACGCTCAGAGTGTTTTACAAATAGATAAAGCAATAACTTCATCAGTAAGAAGAATTAACAACAATAATTTAAGATTTTTAAAGAAAAAAGTTATCAGTAAACTAAAAACAGATTAAAACTCTCACACCCATATTAAAATATTCGTTTCCGGTTACAGACTTTATGGTTAATGGCATTGAGGAGAAAGGTTTTTTGTTTTGTTTTTTAAAATATAAATGTGTGATATTATTGTAGGATTGTGATGGTGAAGTGTTATACATCTCCCACATTTAAAAGAATCTGGAGAGCCTTTTAGGGCAAAATAGAAATTGAAGAAGAAGAGTTTGGATTTGATATCCTGCTTTATCACTACCCTAAGGAGTCTCAAAGCGGCTAACATTCTCCTTTCCCTTCCTCCCCCACAACAAACCCTCTGTGAGGTGAGTGGGGCTGAGAGACTTCAGAGAAGTGTGACTGGCCCAAGGTCACCCAGCAGCTGCATGTGGAGGAGCAGGGAAGCAAACCCGGTTCCCCAGATTACAAGTCCACCGCTCTTAACCACTACACCATTAAAAAATAAACACTTTCCCTGAGATGGGGCCAATTGCTAAGGTCATGCTGAATGTATGGTCAGTTGGCTGATATTCACTGCCCATATGAAAACCCCATTCTCTTCAAAATATGGAAGAGTAAAAGGTATGGGGAACCTCAGGCGGCTGCTGAATGTGATCCTTGAGGACTTCATAGACCCTAGGGACTTGTCACTATGGTTAACCTAGTTCTGGGAGAATCAGAGAAAATTATCCCCACCCCCAACATCATCATCACCATTTCAGATTTCCATATTTTGGGGGCAACCAAAGATGGGGGATATTGCATACATTTCTGTCTTCTAAATAAAATAGCAGCATGCCATACTGCATGCAAATCCCTTGGTTTGCCTGTGCCAACATCTGGAAGGTTGGCCTTACCGTCACTCCTGACTGTAACACATCTTAGTCAGTTATTATTTTGCAAAAAGAGCCTGAAGGTTTTGTGAATTTACACATACAATGATGCCTGCCTGAATGGAAATTTTTTTTGAATGAACCGAGTCTCCAGGCAAGATGACTAAAGAGGGACAGCTATCTGATGGCTATCTGAAATAATCTTAAAACATCAGCAGGTGAGGCAGTGAAGTAAGATTTACTGGAAGAAGAATGTCAGCCCTCAGGGTGGTTAGAATCATAGGATTGTAGAGTTCGAAGGGAACCCGAGAGCCTTCTCATCTGTCCACCTCAGGATCCCTTCTAGCTCTATGATTCTATGGAACTGTCTCCCTGTTCCGTATACAGTGGTACCTCGGGTTAAGTACTTAATTCGTTCTGGAGGTCCGTTCTTAACCTGAAACTGTGCTTAACCTGAAGCACCACTTTAGCTAATGGGGCTTCCTGCTGCTGCTGCGCTGCCAGAGCCCGATTTCTGTTCTCATCCTGAAGCAAAGTTCTCAACCTGAAGCACTATTTCTCGGTTAGCGGAGTGTGTAACCTGAAGCGTATGTAACCTGAAGCGTATGTAACCCGAGGTACCACTGTATTCCTCTGCCCTTTACAACTCGCATGGCTGTATCCCTGAGTTTTGTAACTCTATCCCTGCAGGCCATGTGCAAATGTGATGTATGGCTGACAGTTCTTGAATAAATGAAGTTTAGGAATGATTGTTTCCTATTGAAAATTTGTACCAATGCCTTGGTCCGTGTTTTTTTTCTGGGGGGAGGGATACCCCTAAACATTTTGTTAATCTAACGGGAGAAGAAACTATTTATTTTTCTTTAAATTAGTTTCTTCACTAGCACGGTGGAATGTCAGTTCTGTTGCTACCCCCAATGGCGGTCTCATTTCCTGTCATGGTGTCTCCTGAGTCTCAGACGGAAGCGAGCGTTTAATGTGTGAAGCAGTGTGGAATTTGAGTACTCCTGAACATTTTTTCTAGAGAAAAAGCACTGGCCTTGGTCCCTGCTTTCCTTCTCCGGTGCCCAGTTGTATTCCTCACATGCCTGTAGGTTATGTTAGCTGAAGCTGGTGAGAAGTCTGACAACACTTGGAGGGTCACAGGTTCCCAATCTTGTTTTACATGGTTATCTTAGAGTAGGCACCCCAAGAAGAAAAATAGAATATTTATGTTGTGTTTCCCATGCCACTCCTATTTCTGATTCATTCAGCTACAGCTACTATGCCTCGTTTCTGGACTTCACCCTCCTCCTTGTGCCTCCTCCTCTTCCTCCTGGCTTCCAGCTCTTCCTCTGAAGATGATACTGTGGTGGTCACCAGCAGCGGTCCTATTAGAGGCAAAAGACTCCCAGCTGGCTCTGGCTCTGTGACCGCCTACCTGGGCATCCCCTATGCTGAGCCCCCCATAGGCAAACTGCGTTTCCAGAAGCCGGTTCCACATCAGCCGTGGAGCCAGGTCTTGGAGGCCACCAGCTTTGGCAACTCTTGCCTTCAGTTTAATAACGATTCCTTCCCTGATCGACCCATATGGACTCCAAACACAGCACTTTCAGAGGACTGCCTCTTCCTCAACATCTGGGTGCCCCATCCACGGCCAGTCACACCAGTGCCCATCCTTGTATGGATCCATGGTGGGGGTTTTAGCATGAACTCAGCCTCAGCAGATGTCTTAAATGGAGGCTTATTAGCTGCTACAGAGAATGTCATTGTGTGCAACTTGAATTTCCGCATGGGGACCCTGGGTTTCCTGTACCTGCCGCCAGCTGCCCCAGGAAATGTTGCATTGTGGGACCAAAATCTGGCTCTGAAGTGGGTGAGTGAGAATGCAGCTGTCTTTGGCGGGGATCCAGCTCGGTTGACTCTCCTTGGCTTAGGTGAAGGAGGAGCTTTAGCAGGTTTCCACCTGCTTTCACCGGCAAGCCAACCCCTTGTTGCCCGTGGTGTGTTTCATACTGGAGTCCCCACTGCCCACTGGGCCTGGAGGAGTCCTGAAAAGGCTGAAAGAGAATCAGTGATGGTGAGTCAGCTCATGGGGTGTCCTAAAACTAACCACAGTGCAATGGTCAGCTGCCTACAGGGGAAGGACATTGAGAGCCATGCACTTTCTGAACTCTGTGGTATCAGATCAATAACAACGGATGGGGAATTTCTCACCGATGAGCCCCGAAAGCTCCTGGAGAGAGGCATTCAAGGCAAACCCATTCTTACTGGTGTCATGGCTAATGAAGACTCATTCCTGGTATACCTTATGCTTCCTAGTGCTGAAGTAAATGATGGGATCCTGACCTGGGAGCAGCTCCTTGAAGGGGTGCTGGAAACTCTGAAAACAGAAGAGGTTGCCAGGGCTATAGCCCTGAAGTATGCTGAATACTTTCAAGGGCCAGAGCGGTACCGTTTGGCCTTGATTCAGTATTTGGGAGATTATCCCTTTTTATGCCCAGTGATGGAGTTTGCTGCAAAGGCCAGGGAGCTTGGGAGCCCAGCTTATGTTTATTCCTTCAGCCACCGCAGTTCTGGCTTTCCTTGGCCAGAGTGGATAGGGACCCCCCACGGAGCAGAGATCCCGTACTTGTTTGGAAACTTGGCAGCGTCACTGCGGAAAGACCCATCGGAGACGGAGGTGGAATTGAGCCGGCGAGTGATGCGATACTGGGCGGAGTTTGCCAGAAGCGGGTAAGGTATTAACCTTTCTGTGCCAAGGACTAAGTATGCCTGCCCATATATACAGACATGCCCTTTTAATACATTTAATGCCCCTCTCCATTCGATAACTGATTGTGGGATTTCAGGACTGAAAATATTCTAGGGATGACAACTCGATGCTGACAATCATGTCAGCAATGTCTGCTTTAAGTACTGGTTGCTTCACCCTTAAATCAGTCTGAAGTCGTAATGTGGCAATGATTTCTTTGTTGCCTCTATAGGAATCCCACTGAGTCTGCGCCGAAAGAAGAACAGTGGCCCATCTACAACGCCACAGAGCAGAACATCTTCCACATCACCACAGAGGCAGCCCAGCACAAATGGATGCCACCTGGTCCACGATGTGCTTTCCTGGCCACTCATCTAGCAAATGCATTAGAAGCAAGTGAGTTCTCTAAAAACTCCATATGGCAGTATTGTTCCTTCAGAGCTCCAAGGTTCCTGCTCCTCTCCTGACGCCATCACTGGCTTAACCTCTGGGTTTATGGAACATTAAAAATACAGCGAGAATATTAAGCTACCAACTGAACCACATCATATTATCTGCTACACAAATTTTCATGAATATATATATATATATATATCGCCAGTTGTGTGAAAAATGCAGAGAACTGAATTTAAGAACAGAGAAATGAGAACCTGGGAGAACCAAAATGGGCAGATCTGTTCATCCATAGTGGTTAGTGGTCAGGGATGAGCATTGCAAGCAAACAACATCTGGAGGGCCATGTGTTCCCCATCCTCCTTTTTCATTTTTTAAAATTCATTTTTAGTCCCCGCAGCATTCTGATACAGGAGACATGATGGCTAGAGCCTGAGGATGAAATGCTTTGCTGTCATCAATGTAGGATTCACCACGATGAGACATTTTCTTTAAAAAGTGAGCGGATGAAGGGAATACTTGCTCCCCTCAGCCACCTCAGAGTACTTTTCCCTTGAATGAGCTTAGGACCCTATCTTCAATGGGGCACAAAGGGTACCATAACAATTCAGAATGGGAGGCTTTTGGCCTGTTTTTGATTTAAAACAGGAAACTAATCAGATCTCCTGCATGAGGAGCGATCTTCTGTTGATCAGTTCTTTCCTCCTACCCTCTCTTTTTTCCATTTGCAGGGAAATCTGAAGAAGGTTGTATACCACCTGTTCAGGAGAAAGATGTGAAGAATGAGGCCCGAGATGGCGAAAACCAGGCCTCAGGAACAGTTTAGCTAGGCCCACACTTTGTTGGATCTGGAGCCATGTACAAAACATAGCATCGCAACAAACCTGAATGAAGGAAGAAATTACTGTGATATGAATTGAATAAAAATGTAAACATATGGTATCTCCAGAATACTTATGTTTCTTCAAGAAAAATGGGGACCTGGAACAATGGGAATCTGGCACACTTAGTATATATGGATATTGACTGCTTGATTGGCAGAAAAACTGAAGGGAACGGTGTGAGGACAGCCTTATTCTATTAGAGGTTAGCTGGATCAACCCCATTGCCTCCATCCCATTTATAGGATTTTATTGCTTCCACAACAACATATTCATAATAGGGATGCTTGAAACTTCTTTTCCATCCTCATTTTTTAATTGAGCCAATGCTATTGGAAATGATATGCAGATCAGAACACAGGTATCATTTGATTTTCACAGTACACTAAATACTGCAATCCAGATCTCAGCTCAATAACATAACAAAATGCATATAAAATGGATACGTTGTCTAAATATGTACAGAACGCACAAAACATGTACAAAATGCACATTTCGTGGGAGGGAAACACTTTCAAAAGCAAATCAAACGCTGTGTAGTTTTTAAAGTGATTTTTTTTTTTACACTTTAGGATGGGTTGAATTGATGTACAAAACTTAAGTGAAACATGAAAGACTTATCTGGAGAAGAAATCAACTGATATATTCATCCCCGATTCAGAAATAACTGAATCACCTTCCCATAGATCAGCGGTTCTCAACCGGTGGGTCCCCAGATGTTGTTGGACTACAACTCCCATCATCCCTGAGCTCTGGCCTTGCTAGCTAGGGGTGATGGGAGTTGTAGTTCAACATCTGGGGACCCACAGGATGAGAAAGGCTGCCATAGAGGAGATGTTTCCTCCTCCCCCAAATCCTTCCTAAGCAATCTGAGACTCTGTCATTGTGCCTGTCTTTGCTCATCCCTCTTCATAACTCTTCTGGTTCTAGGAGAACAGGGGGCAGGAGAGCTGGTCGCAGCAGGAGTGGAAGACACCCTGGCTTCTTCACCAGCCTGACTCTTCTCTACCTATTGGTCCCCCTCCTCTCCAGCTCCTGCTTCTGCCTCTGATTCTGGGCTTCCCTCGGCCACAGACTCTTCCTGCTCACTTAACCCTGTTACCTCTTCAGATTCCAACACCTCCTCCTGCCAGTCTGCTCCTTCTTCTCCATCTGACCACTCATTGTCATCCCACCACCAATCCCCGGCCTTGATCCTTCTTCCCTTGGGGTTGCCTACCTGGTGCCTTCTACCACTTCTCTGTGTCCAGCCAGTCCGTGGATTGGGTGCTGACAGAAGAGTCACACAATTATTCACTTAAGCACTGCATCTTGTTCTGAGAGACAGGCTACTCTTTGGTTGTATTTGTGGACATTGGTATAACTCTGTGGCCAAAAGATAGGAGGAATGCAATAACCTTGGGCTGAATCCTTTTAAGTTCTACTCAGAGTAGACACATGGTCCTATGGTCCTATCAGTGGTCCTATGATAGTCATGTCCTTTAATTGTAGTGGATCTCCTCTGAGTATGACTTATTTTGGAGGCAGCCCTTTGTCTTTCCCCCTGCACCTTCCCCCAATTTATGTAAAAGCAAGGTCTCTCTGACCCCTGACATACATTCGGATGCTGCCAAGATGTAGCCTCCTCCCACTGGGTGAGCAAAGCCAGTCGGTCATTGACTTTTGCATACGTACAGATGGGCAGATGCTCCCTGCCCAGGTGTTTTTCATATGAAAGTCTGGATCCTCAGCAGTACCTAACTTTCCTCTTCAGAGTGAGTTGCAGGGGATACTGAGGAGCAGGAGAACCCCATCAGGGTGAGTCTGTAAGGAACAGAAATGTGATGTGAGTTGGCCATGGGGGATAACTCAGAACATTACCAAAAATTGGAACCACAACAACCCTAGACCACAAGTCAGAGTGCTTCTAAAAAATGAATGAGAAAGGGGGAATATTCTTTGGAGAACAGGTAGAAGACCTGCCATAGGAACGTAAATCAGAAACTTGAGTTCTAGCAGTGTCAATGTTGATTTTTTTTACCTTATTTTGGTTGGGTTTGTCTTGGGTGTTTTGAATGATAGCCCCTTCTGCCCAACTGTACAGCAGTAATTCTGGAGAAGCTTCACCCATAGAAGGGCTGAAGCACAGTTTGATGATGCTTTGAGTAACTGGGTGTGGATACCCTGGCAGATTTGAGCAAGAAGGGGACTCTTTTCAATTTCTCCATTTAAGGTGTAGCTGTTAGGATAGATGTGCATGATCGAGAGATGTGATATATCCAGTTACCTGTTGCATTCATAACTTATCTGTTACATTCATAAACAAAAAATCTTTTAAATAAATAAACTAGGAATGAATAGTATAGTAATGAATAACTATATGGGATTAGGATGCTACAGGGACTAGAAACCATCAAAACATCAGAAAAAGCTGGAAAGAGTTCCTTGCCACCTTAAAGGGTATTTACAGTCCTATAAAAGCTTCTGTTGTTCTATGTCCTATTTTTTAAAAAAATTATTTTTTGCAGATAATGTATATGCCATTTGATTGTTAAAAGTCAATCAAAAAGATAAACAATAACAGTATCAGTAAGAAGAATGAACAACAAAATTTTTTTTTTTTAAAAAAAGTTATCAGTAAACTAAAAGCAGATTAAAACTCTCACACCCATATTAAGATATTCGTTTTCGGTTACAGACATTATGGTTAATGATGGTGTTGAGGAGAAAGGGTTTTGTTTTGTTTTTTAATATAAATGTGTGATATTATTGCAGCATTGTGATGTTGAAGTGTTGTATCTTTCCCACATTTAAAAGAATCTGGAGAGCCTTTTAGGGCAAAATAGAAATTGATTAAAAAATAAACAGTTTCATCAAATGGGGCCCATTGCTAAGGCCATACTGAACATGTGGTCAGTTGGCCGACATTCACTGCCCATATGAAAACCCCATTCTCTACAAAATATGGAAGAGTAAAAAGGTGTGGGGAACCTCAGGTGTGGCGGCTGCTGAATGAGATCCTTGAGGACTTCATAGACCCTAGGGACTTGTCACTATGGTTAACCTAGTTCTGGGAGAATCAGAGAAAATTATCCCCACCCCCAACATCATCATCATCATCATCATCATTTCAGATTTCCATATTTTGGGGGCAACCAAAGATGGGGGATATTGCATACATTCCTGTCTTCTAAATAAAATAGCAGCATGCCATACTGCATGCAAATCCCTTGGTTTGCCTGTGCCAACATCTGGTTGGCCTTCCCGTCACTCCTGACTGTAACACATCAGTTATTATTTTGCAAAAAGAGCCTGAAGGTTTTGTGAGTTTATACATACAGTGATGCCTGCCTGAATGGAAATTTTTTTGGAATGAACCTAGTCTCCAGGCAAGATGACTAAAGAGGGACAGCTATCTGATGACTATCTGAAATACTCTTAAAACATCAGCAGGTGAGGTGGTGATGCAACAGTTACTGGAAGAAGAATGTCAGCCCTCAGGGTGGTTAGAATCATAGGATTGTAGAGTTCGAAGGGAACCCGAGAGCCTTCTCGTCCATCCCCTGCAGAATGCCTTCTAGCTCTATGATTCTATGGAACTGTCTCCCTGTTCCATATACAGTGGTACCACATTTAAGTACTTAATTTGTTCCGGAGGTCCGTTCTTAACCTGAAACTGTGCTTAACCTGAAGCACCACTTTAGCTAATGGGGCCTCCCGCTGCCACCGCGCCGCCGGAGCCCGATTTCTGTTCTTATCCTGAAGCAAAGTTCTTAATCTGAAGCACTCTTTCTGGGTTAGTGGAGTGTGTAACCTGAAGCGTATGTAACCTGAAGCGTATGTAACCCGAGCTACCACTGTATTCCTCTGCCCTTTACAACTCATACTGCTGCTCCCTGAGTTTTGTAACTCTATCCCTGCAGGCCATGTGCAAATGTGGTGTATGGCTGACAGTTTAGGAATGCTTGTTTCCTATTGAAAATTTGTACCAATGCCTTGCTCAGTGTTTTTTTCTGGCGGGATGCATACCCCTAAACATTTTGTTAATCTAACGGAAGAAGAAACTATTTATTTTTTTAAAAAAATTAGTTTCTTCACTAGCACGGTGAATTGTCAGTTCTGTTGCTACCCAATGGCGGCCTCATTTCCTGTCATGGTGTTTCCTGAGTCTCAGACGGAAGTGAGTGTTTAATGTGTGAAGCAGTGTGGAATGTGAGTACTCCTAAACATATTTCTAGAGAAAAAGCACTGGCCTTGGTCCCTGCTTTCCTTCTCCGGTGCCCAGTTGTATTCCTCACATGCCTGTAGGTTATGTTAGCTGAAGCTGGTGAGAAGTCCAACAACACCTGGAGGGCCACAGGTTCCCAATCTTGTTTTACATGGTTATCTTAGAGTAGGCACTCCAAGAAGAAAAATAGAATATTTATGTTGTGTTTCCCATGCCACCCCTATTTCTGATTCTTTCAGCTGCAGCCGCTATGCCTTGTTTCCGGACTTCACCCTCCTCCTTGTGCCTCCTCCTCTTCCTCCTGGCTTCCAGCTCTGCCTCTGAAGATGATACGGTGGTGGTCACCAGCAGCGGTCCTATTAGAGGCAAAAGACTCCCAGCTGGCTCTGGCTCTGTGACCGCCTACCTGGGCATCCCCTATGCTGAGCCCCCCATAGGCAAACTGCGTTTCCAGAAGCCGGTTCCACATCAGCCGTGGAGCCAGGTCTTGGAGGCCACCAGCTTTGGCAACTCTTGCCTTCAGTTTAATAACGATTCCTTCCCTGATCGACCCATATGGACTCCAAACACACCACTTTCAGAGGACTGCCTCTTTCTCAACCTCTGGGTGCCCCATCCACGGCCAGTCACAGCAGTGCCCATCCTTGTATGGATCCATGATGGGGGTTTTAGCATGAACTCAGCCTCAGCAGATGTCTTAAATGGAGGCTTACTAGCTGCTACAGAGAATGTCATTGTGGCCTCCATGAATTACCGTGGAGGAATGTTAGGTTACCTGTACTTGCCGCCAGCTGCCCCAGGAAATGTTGCATTGTGGGACCAACATCTGGCTCTGAAGTGGGTGAGTGAGAATGCAGCTGTCTTTGGTGGGGATCCAGCTCGGTTGACTCTCCTTGGCCTTGGTTCTGGAGCAGTCTCAGTTGGTTTCCACCTGCTTTCACCGGCAAGCCAACCCCTTGTTGCCCGTGGTGTGCTTCATAGTGGAGTTCCCACTACCCGCAGGATTTGGAGGAGTCCTGAAGATGCCGAAAGAGAATCAGCGATGTTGAGTCAGCTCATGGGGTGTCCTAAAACTAACCACAGTGCAATGGTCAGCTGCCTACAGGGGAAGGACATTGAGAGCCATGCACTTTCTGAACTCTGTGGTATCATATCAATAACAGCGGATGGGGAATTTCTTACCGATGAGCCCAGAAAGCTCCTGGAGAGAGGCATTCAAGGCAAACCTATTCTCACTGGTGTCACGGCTAATGAAGACTCATTCCTGGCATACCTTATGCTTCCTAGTGCTGAAGTAAATGATGGGATCCTGACCTGGGAGCAGCTCCTTGAAGGGGTGTTGGAAACTCTGAAAACAGAAGACATTGCCAGGGCTATAGCCCTCAAATATGCTGAATACTTTCATGGGCCAGAGCGGTACCGTTTGGCCTTGATTCAGTATTTGGGAGATTATCCCTTTTTATGCCCAATGATGGAGTTTGCTGCAAAGGCCAGGGAGCTTGGGAGCCCAGCTTATGTTTATTCCTTCAGCCACCGCAGTTCTGGTTTTCCTTGGCCAGAGTGGATAGGGACCCCCCATGGAGCAGAGATCCCGTACTTGTTTGGAAACTTGGCAGCGTCACTGCGGAAAGACCCATCGGAGACGGAGGTGGAATTGAGCCGGCGAGTGATGCGATACTGGGCGGAGTTTGCCAGAAGCGGGTAAGGTATTAACCTTTCTGTGCCAAGGACTAAGTATGCCTGCCCATATATACCAACATGCCTTTTACTATGTTTTTAAAAATAAATGAAGCAATTATCTTGTTGCACACCATCCCAATATCTAAGTGGTACTAGATTTCAGGGTTCCAGGTGTTTCACCTCGGTTTGGTTTCCTTGGGATGAAGACTGCCATGTCTTTAGGATATATGGTTTATTTACACACAGATAGATATACAACCTGCTCCTATGATGGAGAGGTTGACAGCATTAACCCCCCAGTAGGTCTTGGACCCCAAGAATTACAAGGAACGTCAGCATCATGCAGGCTACCCTCCCCCAGACTCACAACAATATTTTCAGCTGCTGATTTTATTTATACTTTTATTTTTTTATTTTTTGGATTACTTTTTGTAAACTTCTGAATGTTATTATTTTAAAATATCTATTCTGTTCCTGTAAACTGCTTCGACATCTGACAATCCAATTAATTAAATAAAAATGAGTAAATGGTGGAACCTGGATCGTAAAAAACAACATGTGCACACACATTTCAGTGTATACAAATCTAAATGTTCCCATTTTGTAACTGATCTGTGGTTTTCCAAACTGAAAATGTTCTAGGGATGACTACTTGCTTCTGACTTTCATGTCAGCTCTGTCTACTTCAAGCATTGGAGCCTCACCCTGAAATGAGGCTGAGGCTGTAATAAAGCTCTGATTTCTTTGTTGCATCTACAGGAATCCCACCGGGTCTGCGCCGAATGAGGAACAGTGGCCGGTCTACAATGCTACAGAGCAGAACGTCTTCCACATCACCACAGAGGCAGCCCAGCACAAATGGACGCCACCTGGTCCACGATGTGCTTTCCTGGCCACTCATCTAGCAAATGAAATAGAAGCAAGTGAGTTCAGGGCTCTCTTCGGAAAGGGGGGATACCCAGCTCTGGATTGGGAACCTACAGCCCTTAGTAGTGCAATTGCTAGATGAAAATATGGAGAAGGGATTTTATTAAAAGGGGGCATTTTTCTCTTATCAGAGGTCCTCCACAAACTCCCCACAGCTGTCTTGTCCCCTCAGTGCTCCAGGGTCCCTACTCTTCTCCCCACTCCCTTACTAACTTATCCTCTGGCTTTTTCAGGCTTTATCAAACATTAAAATAAGAGCCACCACATGAATAGTTATGTTATCTGCAACACAACATTTCATGAGTTTTGTTTTTTTTAATTGCCAATTGCTGGAGAAATGTGGAGAACTGAATCATAAGAACAGAGAAATGAGAAGCTGGGAGAACCAAAATGGGCAGATCTGTTCATCCATAGTGGTTAGCGGTCAAGGTTGAGCATTACAGGCCAACAACATCTGGAGGGCCATGTGTTCACCATCCTCCTTTTTCATTTTTTAAAATTCATTTTTCGTTCCTGCAGCATTCTGGTACAGGAGACATGATGGCTGGAGCCTTGCTGGCCTCACTGCAGAAGCCACTGCGATAAAGCATTTTTAAAAATGTGAGCTGGGGAAGGGAATACTTGCTCCCTTTGGATGCCTCAGAGAACTTCCTGTGAAGCAGCTTAGGACCCCATCTTCAATGGGGCATGAGGAGTACCATAAGAATGCAGGGTGGAAGGATTTGGGCCTGCTTTTGATGGAAAACAAAAACCGGGAGACTAATCAGATCTCCTGCAAGAGGAGTTTGATCCTCTGTTGATCAATTATTTCCCCCAACCATTGTTTATTTTTCCTTTTGCAGGGAAATCTGAAGAAGGTTGTATTCCACCTGTTCAGGAGAAAGATGTGAAGAATGAGGCCCGAGATGGCGAAAACCATGCCTCAGGAACAGTTTAGCTAGGCTGAACTCTGAGGGATCTGCAGCCATGTACAAAACATAAGGTAGCATAGCTATTCATTGCAACAAACCTGAACGAGGGAAGAAATTACTGTGATATGAATTGAATAAAAATGTAAACCCTCTTCAGGCATTTGGTATCTCCAGAATACAGTGGTACCTCAGGTTAAGTACTTAATTCGCTCCGGAGCTCCGTTCTTAACCTGAAACTGTTCTTAACCTGAAGCACCACTTTAGCTAATGGGGCCTCCCGCTGCTGCTGCGCCACCAGAGCACGATTTCTGTTCTCATCCTGAAGCAAAGTTCTTAACTTGAAGCAATTTTTCTGGGTTAGCAGAGTCTGTAACCTGAAGCGTATGTAACCTGAAGCGTATGTAACCTGAGGTACCACTGTACTTGGGTTTCTTCAAGAAGAATGGGGATCTGGAACGGTGCCAACCACACATTCCCTAGGTAGGATGGCCAGTGAGACTGGCCTGTGAATTTTGGATAGCCTCTTCACACACTCAGTATATATAGATACTGACTGCTTGAGTGGTAGAAAAACTGAAGGAAATGGTGTGAGGACAGCCTTGTTCTAATAGAGGTTAGCTGGGTCACTCCCTTTGCCTCCATCTCATTTATAGGATTTAATGCTTTGACAACAACTTATTCCTAATAAAGATCTTTGAAATGTTCGCTCAGTCTGCATTTTTTTAATCGAGCCAATGTAATTTGCACATCCTGGAAACGGAACATAGATATCATTTGGTTTTCAATAGCACACTAAATACTATGATCCGGTTCTCAGTGCAAAAACATAACAAAATGCATATAAGATAGATATGCTAAGTCAAAACATGCATAAAATGCACAAAGTATGTACAAAATGCACATTTTGTGGGAGGGAAACTGTTTCAAATATAATGCACAGGTTCGTGTAGTTTTTAAAGGGCTTTTATCACACATTGGGGTGGGACGAACTGATGAATAAAACTTAAATGAAGCACGCAAGACTTATCTGGACAAGAAATCGACTGATAATCGACTGATCCGTAATTCAATGACCACTACTTTCAACACTGGCAATGTGAGGGCAGCAGCCTAGCTTCCTGGTTTGCATAACTTGTGGCACATACAGCCCTAATCTCCTTCTGAGGGGAATGCTGACAGGCTAGGGATGAGGGGGAAATTCCATTTAGTTTGCATTGAAAGGCAAGTTTACCTAATTCACACTTTCTGTTGCAACATACCAACCAAAGCACAGACATCCTTCAAAATGTGCAATTCTCTGAATTTTGCAATGCAATTTTCCAGTCAAGCAATGTTTACAAAAACACATATTACTAGGGTAAAGTGTGCGTAGAAAGGCATACATTGGAGAAAATGACATACAAAAATGTGCTATATTAGGGGAAATTAGTTTGCAGAGATATGAGTATTGGGCAAAATTGCATAAAAATGTATAGATTAGGAGAGACATTCACACTAAAATGCCCGTGAATTTATGACCAACTGATGTGGAAATGTGGAGAACTGGATTTAAGAAGGGAAGAAATGAGAAACTGAAATGGACAGATTTGCCCATCTTTTCCATGGTTTCCAGGAGGAGTGGTGTGTGTGTGTGTGTGTGTGTGTGTGTGTGCGCGCACATACTTGCTGAAACTCCCCATCACTCCTGCACCAGCCTTCTAAGGCAATAGTCTCTCTCTGCTCTAATGCTAAGGCTGACCCTAGATCCAGCAGGAGTTTTTCTCATTCTACAGAAGCAAATTTGTCCGCTTCACTTTCTCATTTTCCTACAGATTATTTGTATTATAATAATAATAATAATAATAATAATAATAATAATAATAATAATAATAATAATATATTTATATCCCGCCCATCTGTCTGGGTTTCCCCAGCCACTATGGGGGGCTCCCAACACAATATTACAAACACAATAAAACATCAAATATTTAAAACGTCCCTAAAGAAACCGGAGCATGAAATCTGGAACAGACACACAGAACATAAAAGCTGGAACAGACTTTGAGTTGCACATTGCTAATGTGGATCCTGCTAAAGCCTACATATGAACAAAACCCAGGGGTGAATTTAGGTTTGATGAGGCCCTAAGCCACTCACTGAAGGTAATGGGGCCCTTTATATGTCCAGCTGTCCTTTGTCAACAACAAATTGTCGCTGTTTTTTGTGTTGAATATATGCTATATGGTAATTTATGGACCTAATAGGTATCTAAAGCCATTTGCACATAACGAAATGTTTTTTTATCTTATATTTTGGAAATGTACATCCAGGTTTTTTCCCCTTTAATTTTTTTGGGGGGCCCCCAAGAGAGTGGGGCCCTAAGCTATAGCTTGTTTAGCTTATACGTAAATCCAGGACTGATGACACCCAGCAGTCACAGAATGTTTTGTGCATGCAATAGAGTAGCCATGTCGGATCAAACCTGACACTGTGCCAGGTCTGCGTCTTCTGGAAGCTGCTGGGACCTGAGTGAATTTTTTTTATTTTTTATTTATTTTTTGCTGCTGCTTTTGATGAAGGCCCCACAGAGACCTTGGCCTTCTGATGAGAGTGACAGAAAAGCAACCATATTGCTTAAACAGAGCGGGAGCACAACATGTTTGGCCACACCAACACTGGAAGTGTGTCAAAGGTCCCTGCATTAGCAAACACTTATACAACAGGATCCCAGGTGCTCATTTTCCTCCCGCTCCCCCTCCCAGATGTAGTCTGACTCTTTGCCGTGCCCAACATAGGACTCAGACCCATGACTCTGAGATTCAGTCTCGTGTTCTTCCGATTGAACAGCATAGTTAAAATACAGTGGTACCTCAGGTTACAGACACTTCAGGTTACAGACACTTCAGGTTACAGACTCCTCTAACCCAGAATTAATACCTCAGGTTAAGTCTCGTGTTCTTCCGATTGAACAGCATAGTTAAAATACAGTGGTACCTCGGGTTACAGACACTTCAGGTTACAGACACTTCAGGTTACAGACTCCTCTAACCCAGAATTAATACCTCAGGTTAAGAACTTTGCTTCAGGATGAGAACAGAAATCGTGCAGCGGCAGCAGGAGGCCCCATTAGCTAAAGCGGTGCTTCAGGTTAAGAACAGTTTCAGGTTAAGAACAGACCTCCAGAAAGAAATAAGTTCTTAACCTGAGGTACCACTGTATATGGAATTCCCCCCTTCATCACCAGGCCCAAAGGAAACTAGAGGATGGAATTCGGAATCATTCAGACCCCCTCACCCCCATGCAATTCTGATGCTAGAGCTCTGACGCAAGACCCAATTGAATGACCAGTAGCTAAAACGTTACGTAATTCTTCGTGACTTAAAATGTCGGCGGTTGTGATGGTGAAACAACATTCATTAGAAGAAAGAATGTCGCATTTCAGGACAGTTGTACCTGGTGGCTTAAGGGCACCCGGATGTGGGCACGAAACATAACACAGGAGCCTTGCAATTCCTGGAAGATGCTCTTGCCACACAGGCCTTACAATATAAAAGGAGCACCAGCGACCAACACATCAGAGGTGTGAAGAGAGTGTAAGAACTGCAGAGGTGGAACTGCTTTTCTTGCAGCACCCCCAAGGAGCAGTCTGAAGCCTCCATAAGTGCCCCCTTCTTGCATCCGGAGCAAAGATACTTGGTAAGTACACCACTGCAGAGAATGTGCGGTTGTGTTGTAGATGGGAATATCTTTTATAATTAAGGTTCCGTTAAAAGCTTTCATAATAGATTACATTAAGAAACAAACTGATCTAAACAAAAACAAAAACGAGAAAAGGAGAAAGAACAAAGGTCCTCTCTCACAGGTATGTATTAGCCCTTAACCCAGACAGAAGGAAGTGAAGACCCCCAAGATTTCACTTGGGAGTTTCCCATTCTTTTCCCAGCTTGGGAGATCCTCACTTCCTTGCCCTTCACACAGTATCCTTCACCAACCAGTATATTGAGAATTCTTGAGAAGATGTAATCAACAAGCCATTTCTTTCTTTTTTTAAAAAAACTGGTATTGTTTCCTTGGTCTCCCCCCCTCTCCAATCCTGGGTTGCATTAATGACCTGACAATTGGCCATGTTGGCTGAAGCTGATGGGAACTGATATCCCACAGCACGTAGAATGGCACAGATTCCCCATCTTGTTATATGGTTAACTTGGGTTGCATTCACATCACAGTTTTCTTTCATGCTGTTTCCCTGTTAATTTCTGCACCTCATTTGAGCTTTCACATGAAGGGCACTTCTGGGTAAAAAAGGATAAAGGTGAAGGACCCCTGGACGGTTAAGTCCAGTCAAAGGCGACTGGGGTTGGAGGGAGCTGGCCGAGGGAGCTGGCGTTTGTCCACAGACAGCTTTCCAGGTCATGTGGCCAGCATGACTAAACCGCTTCTGGAGCAACGGAACACCGTGACATGTGCCAGAGTGCATGGAAACGCTGCTTACCTTCCGACCACAGCAGTACTTCTTTATCTACTTGCACTGGTGTGCTTTTGAACTGCTAGGTTGACAGAAGCTGAGCAACGGGAGATCACCCCGTCACAGGGATTCGAACCGCCGACCTTCTGATCGACTAGCCCAGGAGGCTCAGTGGTTTAGACCACAGCGCCACCCAGATCCCTGGCACTTCTGGAAATGTAGCAGAATATGGTGCAAGTTTAGCACCACTTTTCATGCTATTTGCTTCTGGGTGGGAAAAAATCAGTTTGCAAATAAAGTAGAAATGCACCAAACTTTATTTTGCAAATAAAGTAGAAATGCACTAAACATGCACCATACCCCACTAGATTTCCAGAAGTGGTTGTATGTCACTTGAAAGCTGAAATACAATGTGGAAAACAAGAGTCTGGGAAACATCTGAAGAACAGAATAGACTGCCATGTGGCTGCAGCGTTTCTAAAAGAAATATATAATAATATATTGTTGTGTTTGCCACCCTAACCCTATTTTTTATTCTTTCACCTGCAGCTGCTATGCCTCGTTTCTGGACTTCACCCTCCTCCTTGTGCCTCCTCCTCTTCCTCCTGGCTTCCAGCTCTGCCTCTGAAAACGATACTGTGGTGGTCACCAGCAGTGGTCCTATTAGAGGCAAACGGCTCCCAGCTGGCTCTGGCTCTGTGACCGCCTACCTGGGCATCCCCTATGCTGAGCCCCCCATAGGCAAACTGCGCTTCCAGAAGCCCGTTCCCCATCAGCCGTGGAGCCAGGTCTTGGAGGCCACCACCTTTGGTAACTCTTGCCACCAGGCAATTATTGATTTCCTACCTAATTCAACCATATTATTTCCCAACACACCATTTTCAGAGGACTGTCTCTTTCTCAACATCTGGGTGCCCAACCCACAACCAGTCAAACCAGTGCCCGTCCTTCTATGGATCTACGGTGGGGGATTTATCAGTGGCACAGCCTCGCTGGACATCTACAATGGGGCATTCCTAGCTGCTACAGAGAATGTCATTGTGGCCTCCATGAATTACCGCGTGGGGAGTTTGGGTTTCCTGTACCTGCCGCCAGATGTCCCAGGAAACGCTGGCTTGTGGGACCAACATCTGGCTCTGAAGTGGGTGAGTGAGAACGCAGCTGTGTTTGGCGGTGATGCAGCCCAGATAACTCTCTTTGGTGTAAGTGCTGGAGGATCCTCAGTTGGTTTCCACCTGTTTTCACCGGCCAGCCAACCCCTTTTTGCCCGTGCTGTGCTTCAGAGTGGAGTTCCCAATGCCCCCTGGGGTTGGCGGAATCCTGAAGATGCCCTAAGAGTTTCGGTAAATGTGAGTCAGCTCATGGGATGTCCTACAGCTAACCACAGTGCTATGGTTAGCTGCCTACAGGGAAAGGAAGGCAAGGCATATTCTGACCTGGGACCTATGTTTTCTTTGACAACCGATGGGGAGTTCATCCCAGACGATCCCCAAAAGCTCCTGGAGACTGGTGGCATTCAGAGCAAACCCATTCTCGCTGGTGTCAGTGCTGACGAAGGGTCACACATGGTATTAATGCTATTTCCAAGCATCATAGGAAACGATTCAATACTTACCAGGGAGCAGCTCTATGAAGGGGTGAATCAAACAGTAAAAAATGGAACTAAACAAAATGCCATCAATGCCGCAATACTGAAGTACGTCCAAGAGAGCCATGGGCCAGAACAGTACCAAATGGCCTTGACTCAGTTTTTAGGAGATTACTTCTTCGTGTGCCCACTGGCTGAGTTTGCTGCAAAGGTTGGAGGAGCCAAGAGCCCAGTTTATGTTTACTACTTCGACCACCATTCTCCCACTTGGCCCAAGTGGGCAGGAACACCCCACGGAGCTGAGTTGCCTTACTTGTTTGGAATCATGGCGTCCGAGTCGCAAACAAACCAATCGGAGGCGGCGGCTGAGGATGCTGAATTGAGCCGTCGAGTAATGCGATACTGGGCAGAGTTTGCCAGAAGTGGGTAAGTCATTAATCCCTCCGCGTCGTAAAACAAACACTTCCTGCTTATCTGTGTCCTAGACGCCGCCTTTGATCTCTGTGCAAGTTGTGAATGTGGTTCAGCTTGAAATGTGTGGGTAGCCCACTTCCCAGCATGTTATTGTTGCAAAAGGCTTCAATTTTGTAGAGGCAGAGTAGGAAATGTCAGTCAAGGGGGGGGGGGCAGAAAGGTGATTTTCCAGGCCTCTCTATCCAACCATCATGAGCCTTCCACCCCAGACCACATCTTTCACTTGTCTGCCTATCATCCTCCTATTAGGTGCAGGTCAATTCTGTGTCCAGGGCAGCTGTCTACCAGCTCCATCTGGTACGCAGGCTGCGACCCTACCTGCCCACAGACTGTCTCACCAGAGTGCTGCATGCTCCAGTTATCTCCCACTTGGATTACTGCAATGTGCTCTATGTGGGGCTACCTTTGAAGGAGACCCAGAAACTGCAACTAATCCAGAATGTGGCAGCTAGACTGGTGACTGGGAGTGGCTGCCGAGACCATATAACATTGGTCCTGAAAGACCTACATTGGCTCCCAGTACATTTCCGAGCACAATCCAAAATGTCGGTGCTGACCTTTAAAGCCCTAAACGGACTTTGCAGATGACACCAAACTGGGAGGGGTGGCTAACACCCCAGAGGACAGGATCACACTTCAAAACGACCTTGACAGATTAGAGAACTGGGCCAAAACAAACAAGATGAATTTTAACAGGGAGAAATGTAAAGTATTGCACTTGGGCAAAAAAAAATTAGAGGCACAAATACAAGATGGGTGACACCTGGCTTGAGAGCAGTACATGTGAAAAGGATCTAGGAGTCTTGGTTGACCACAAACTTGACATGAGCCAACAGTGTGACGTGGCAGCTAAAAAAGCCAATGCAATTCTGGGCTGCATCAATAGGAGTATAGCATCTAGATCAAGGGAAGTAATAGTGCCACTGTATTCTGCTCTGGTCAGACCTCACCTGGAGTACTGCGTCCAGTTCTGGGCACCACAGTTCAAGAAGGACACTGACAAACTGGAACGTGTCCAGAGGAGGGCAACCAAAATGGTCAAAGGCCTGGAAACGATGCCTTATGAGGAACAGCTAAGGGAGCTGGGCATGTTTAGCCTGGAGAAGAGGAGGTTAAGGGGTGATATGATAGCCATGTTCAAATATATAAAAGGATGTCACATAGAGGAGGGAGAAAGGTTGTTTTCTGCTGCTCCAGAGAAGCGGACACGGAGCAATGGATCCAAACTACATGAAAGAAGATTCCACCTAAACATTAGGAAGAACTTCCTGACAGTAAGAGCTGTTCGACAGTGGAATTTGCTGCCAAGGAGTGTGGTGGAGTCTCCTTCTTTGGAGGTCTTTAAGCAGAGGCTTGACAACCATATGTCAGGAGTGCTCTGATGGTGTTTCCTGCTTGGCAGGGGGTTGGACTCGATGGCCCTTGTGGTCTCTTCCAACTCTATGATTCTATGATTCTATGATTCTATGATTTGGCCCAGTATACCTGAAGGAGCATCTTCACCCCCATCGCTCAGCTCCGAGGGCCTTCTGACGGTTCCCTCACTGCACGAAGTGAGGTTACAGGGAACCAGGCAGAGGGCCTTCTCGGTAGTGGCACCCGCCCTGTCCTCTCAGCAGATGTCAAGGAAATAAACAACAATCTGACTTTTAGAAGACATCTGAAGGCAGCCCTGTTTAGGGAAGTTTTTAATGTTTGATGTTTTATCGTGTTTTTAATATTCTGTTGGGAGCCACCCAGAGTGGCTGGGGAAACCCAGCCAGATGGGTGGGGTATAAATAAAAAAATATCATCATCATCACCACCACCATCTATCTTGTATTATTTATTGATTACCCGCTCTTTACTCTCTGGTTTCTTTGTTGCCCCAACAGGAATCCCACTGGGTCAGAGGCAAGTGAAGTGAAGTGGCCCGTCTACAATTCCACAGAGCAGAACTTCTTTCATATCGGCGGAAAGGCAGCCCAGCCCAAACGGAGGTCACCTGCCTCACACTGTGGTTTTCTGGCATCTCTTTTTTCAAATGCAACAGAAGCAGGTGAATTTGGGGCTCCTCTGGGAGTGGGAGTGTATGTAGTTGCTCAGCTGTGCTCCTGTTGTGACCTCCGAGACAAGGAGATAAGTCACTACACAGCCTTTAGAAGACATCTATAGGGAAGTTTTTAATTTTTTAAAAAAATGTTTTGTTGTGTTTCTATATATAATGGAAGCTGTGCCGAATGGCTGGGGCAACCAAGTCAGATGGCCAGGGAATAATAATAATAATAATAATAATAATAATAATGATAATAATAATAGAATAGGGCATCCCATTTTCATTGGAGAAATGTTGTAGGGTATGCAATTGCTAGCTCAAAATATTGAGGAGTGATATCATTGAAAATGGGCATTATCAAAGTACTCTTCTGAAGCATTACAGAAGAGCTCTTTCGAGAAAGGGAACCTATTTAGTTAACCGGCCAGCTTTAGAGGACAGTGTCAGAGGTTGGCATGGGAGGTTGGCATGTCTCTATCTGGCCCTTGCAGTTCTCTCCAGCCCACACCCACTCCCCTTGTTTTTGCCTGGCCTAGAAAGTGTCCTTGATTGTTGATACAGTGGTACCTCGGGTTAAGAACTTAATTCGTTCTGGAGGTCCGTTCTTAAACTGAAACTGTTCTTAACCTGAAGCACCACTTTAGCTAATGGGGCCTCCTGCTGCTGCTGCGCCGCCACTGCACAATTTCTGTTCTCATCCTGAAGCAAAGATCTTAAGCCGAGGTACTATTTCTGGGTTTGCGGAGTCTGTAACCTGAAGCGTATGTAACCCGAGGTACCACTGTAATGCCTTTTGCTGTCCTGGATAGAGGATAGAGGGGGAAGTGTGAAACTCCCCATAGCAGTATGTTTCATTCACTGCTTCAAGGCTCCTCCTTTCTGCCTCCCACACTGGCTTACCTGCCCTCCAGTGGTCACTCTCCCAACATCCCAAATCCCTTAGTAACAGTTACAAAACATGAAAACAACAGCAAGAACATGAAGCGCCCAAACAAAACCACACAGATAGTTATGTTATCTGCCACACACATTTTGCAGGAGTTTTTAAGAAGGGAGAAATGAGAAACCGGGAGAGGCAAATTGGGACTATCACTCCAGACCAACAACAACTGCAGAATCATAAGTTTCCCATCCATTTTTATTCCATTTTTAGAAAAGTTCTCTTAGGTTCCCACAACATTCTGCTACAGGATGCATGGTGGCTGAAGGCTGCGAACCAGAAAGCCTTGTTATCATCACTGTAGGAGTATTTTTTTTTTTAAAAAAAGTCTGGCTGCAGCATTCTGCCTCAGCTGGAGCTTTTGAACGGGACCCAAGGGCAGCCCCAAATACAGCACATTACAGTAATCCAGCCTTGAGGTTACCAATGCATGGACTACAGTAGACTGGCTGTCCTTGTCCAGGAATGGCCATAGTTGGCAAATCAGACATAGCTGGTAAAAGGCACACCTAGCTACAGAGGCCTCTAGGAGACCCCTATACTACTCACCTACTTTTTTAGTGGGAGTGCAATGCAATCCAGAACAGGTAACTTGCCAATTTCTCAAACATGGGAACCACCTACCCACAGAGCCTCTATCTTCCCAGGTTTCAAACAAAGTTTATTGGCTCAAGAGCGTATGTCAGTAGATTAATGTCAAGAGACTAATCAGATCTTGGGCATGAAGATTTCGTTGACCATCTATTGATCAGTTCTTTCCCCCTTTCTTTCTTTCTTTTTTTTTTAGAAAACCTTTTCTGAGGTCTCTGAAGAAGGCAGCACTTCACCCATTTTGGAGAAAGGTCCGAAGAATGAGAACCAAGACAATGGAAACCACACTTTAGGAACAGGTTAGCTAGGCCCACAATCTGTGGGACCTGTAGCCATGTTGCGAAACACTACACAACTGTTTGGGATGTAGCTGTTCAAGACAGTTTGGTTCACTGCCACAATATCACAGATTGGTCGCTCCAATCTGCACTCGCTGTATTGTAACTTTTGAATAAATGTCAAAAAGAAATGTTAAAAAGAAAACAAAGGATGTAGTAGTTCATGGGGGGGGGGGCAAAGCTGAATGAGGAAACAGACAAACTGCTGAGATATGAATTGAATGAAAATGTAAACCCTATTCAGACATTCAGTTCCTCTGAGCACCAAATGCATGAATGGGGTCTCTAGAAGACATGTTTTCTCCCTGAGAATGGAAATTCTGATTAATCAGGATTCCCATCCCCAGAAAACTCTATGCATCTCGGGCTCTTGCACATGGATGCCAATTGTGCACACACAGTTCTGATCTTGAAGAGGGGGGGGGGGGAAAGAAATTTGTCAGTTTTCATTTAAAGGCAAACACACCTAATTCACCTAATTCACACTTTCTGGAACAGCATGCAAACCGAAACAGATAAGCCTTCCAAATCAACCCTTCTCCGGATTTTGCAATGCCAGTCTCCAACAAGACGCACACCCTAGGTTAAGGCATGTACTGGAGAAACTATCAAGGAAAAAAATGTGTGATGTATTAAGGGAAATTGCTGTGCCAAAATATGAAGATTATTGCCTTTTAAAAAAGTGTATGCATACCTGCATAAAAATGTGGTCATCAGGAGAATTTTGTACTAAAATGCTGATGGATTTCCATGAGGTTATGTAATGGAAATTGGGGTTGCTTGTGCATAAATTCCAAACTGCTCCCAGCTGTTGGGGTAGCTAAACCTTTCCCTGATTTGACAGCCCTTACAAGTCGACTGTCTCAGTCACTGGCAGAATCCGTCAGTGGGCGTTCCCTAAACTTCTTCCAACATAAAAGCTGTTTGACGCCAAGTCTCCTCCTAGCCTCTCTGCGCCGAAGTCTCCTGCGCAGAGTGGGCGTGGCCAGCGGAGGTCCTGGGCTCTCCCCGCTGGACCCTGTGGAAGGGTCTTGGAGCCCTCTCTCTGAAGACCTTCCCTCCTCCCCTTCTTTCCTGGTGTCACGCTTATTTCCTTCCCCAATGGAAGTATTCTCCCTCTCCCTGCTGGTCCCTTCTCCTGCATCATCGGAGAGCCCTACCTCCGCTCTGCGCTCCGATGTCAGTTCCCTGACATCCACCTCCCTCCCAGGACCCCCCTCACCTCCTTCCTTTTTCCTTGGCGGTGATGCAGGGAATCCCCTGAAGGAGCTATCCCCATCCCCAGAAGATTCAAACATTGCTCTCCACCGGCTACTATCTCTTCGCACCGGGTAATCTTCCCAGTCAGATTCCTCTCCCTCGGATACCTCTCCTCCCTCCTCTTCGGAGGCAGGAAACCCCATGAAATCTTCTTCCTCATCTGTGGTGCCAAATTGCTCCTCCCAGAACCTCGCTGTTGGTTTGGGCTTCCTTGGGAACCTGCTGTGAAACTCCCCCCGGAGATACTCATCCCTGATGGCTTCCGCAGGAACCCACGTGTTTTCAGACTCGGGTTCCCCCTCCCAAGCCACCAAATACTCCACCTGTCCTCTTTGCCATCTTGAATCGAGTATTTCCGCAGCTTGACTACTAAGTTCCCTTTCCTCTACGTGTGGGTGTGTGGGGACCTCTCTCTCTCGCCTTGGAAATTCCAGTCCCTCCCTATATGGTGAGAGTAAAGACCTATGGAACACCGGGTATAGTTTCATACTGGTCGGCAACTTGAGCCTAAAGGCCACGGGATTAACCTGCTGTGTCACCTCGAAAGGTCCCAGCTGCCTTGGCCGCAACTTCTTGCAACCTCCCTTGAACGGTAACCCTTGTGTTGACAACCACACCCGGTCTCCAACCCGTATGGTTTCCCCTTCCCTACGGTGCTTGTCTGCCTGCCTCTTGTACACTTCCTTGGCCCGTTCCAAGTTCATCTTATGCTGTTGGTGTAAGGCCTCCATTTCTTCCACAAACTGCTCCGCTGCCGGTACACTCCACCTCCCCTCCCCTTCCCCTGGGAAGGCCCTGGGGTGACACCCATAATTGGCCATGAACGGGCTCATTCCCGTGGACACATGTTCCGCGTTATTGTACACAAATTCAGCCAGCGCTAGTTTGTCCACCCAATCGTTCTCCCTTTCGTTGACATAGCAGCGTAGGTACTGTTGAAGTATGCTATTAGCTCTTTCTGCTTGTCCGTTGGTCTCTGGGTGTCTGGCCGTCGAGAAGCTTACTTCTACATCCAGCAGGCTCATGAGCTTTCTCCAGAATCTGGAAGTAAATTGCCGGCCTCTGTCGGACAAAACCCTCAAGGGGGCGCCATGCAACCTGAAGACATGACCTACAAACAGCCTAGCTGTTTCCTCTGCCGTCACTGCATGCGAGCAAGCAATAAAATGGCACATTTTGGTCATCAAGTCAGTTACCACCATGACTGCTGTTTTTCCCCTGGACTTGGGTAAATCTGTCATAAAATCAATTGATACCACCTCCCATGGTCTTTCTGGTGTGGGTAAGGGTTCCAGTAACCCCGCGGGTGCTGCCCTCTCCCCTTTAGCACGCTGGCAGCGCTCGCACCCCCGTACGTATTCCCTCACATCTTCCCTCACCCTTGGCCACCAGAACTACCTAGTGACAAGCAACATGGTTTTGTGTTGACCGAAATGTCCCGCCGTGGGGTTGTCATGAAGTTGTTTGAGTATCCTTCTCCTCAAGTCCCCTTCGGGTATGTACAACGCTCCTTTATAGTACAAAGCCTCCTCCTTAACCTCAAAACCCCCCTGATTTTCTCCAGCATCTCGGATCTCCCTGATTTTAGCTTGGGCGTACTGGTCATCCCTCGTCAACCTGGCTAGTTCTTGTCTCCCTACCAACGCTGCACCACACACCCATCGATCCTTGGGTATGACATGGCGTACTTCCGGCACTTCCTCTCCTTCCAAGTACTCAGGTTTGCGAGAAAGAGCGTCTGCTCTGACGTTTTCCTTCCCCGGCACGTACCTAATCTCAAACAAAAACTTGGAAAACTCCTGTGCCCATCGCACCTGCCTTTGGTTCAGAACTCGCGCAGTCCTCCAATATTCCAGGTTCTTATGGTCCGTGCACACCTGGATCTTGTGCTGTGCACCTATTAGAAAATGTCTCCAGCGGTGAAAAGCCTCATGGATCGCCAGCAGTTCCCGGTCATACACCGTGTAGTTTTGTTCTGACTTGTTCAGCTTCCTTGAGAAAAAGGCGCACGGCTTCCACTCTCCCCGATTTCCCGGCTGGAGCAATACGGCTCCCACCGCTCTGTCTGATGCGTCTGTCTCCAGCCTCATCGGTTTCTGCAGATCTACGTGTAGGAGTTGCTCTTCTGAAGCGAACGCCCTCTTTAGCTTCTCAAAGGACTGCTGAGCCTCTTCCGTCCATTCAAACTTCTTCTTGCTGCTGAGGCAATCGGTTATGGGTGCCGTTAAGTGGGCGAAGTTCTTGATGAACTTCCTGTAGAAGTTTCCAAACCCCAGGAACCTCTGCACGTCCTTCCGATTCTTGGGAGTCTTCCATTCTAGCACTGCCTGCACCTTGCCTGGGTCCATGGCTAAGCCTTTGTCCGACAACCTGTAACCCAGGAACTCCACCTCTCTGGCGTGGAACTGGCATTTCTCCAGTTTGACCCACAGCTGGTGCTCCTGCAGCCTTTTCAGCACTTCCCTGACGTCCTTTACATGCTGCTCTTCGTTCTCCGAGTAGATTAACATGTCGTCCAAGAAAGCCAAGCAATTCTTGTACAGTAGGGACCCCAGCACGTGGTGCATGAAAGCTTGAAAACAGGTGGAGCCTGATTGTAATCCAAAAGGCATAACTTAGTACTCAAAGGCCCCCAGAGGGGTGAACATGGTGGTTTTCCATTCATCCCCCTCCCTCATCCTTATCAAATTGTAAGCCCCCCGAAGGTCCAACTTGGTAAAGACCTTCCCTTTCCTTACTCTGGCCAAAATGTCGTCAATCCTGGGCATTGGGAAGGTCACTGGTTCCGACACAAGGTTTAACGCCCTGTAATCTACGACCAATCTGGGCTCTTTGGAGTCTCTCTTGTCCACAAAGAACACTGGACTACCCCCCACCGCCCTCGATTCTCGTATGAAACCCCTCTTCAGGTTCTTGTCAATAAACCTCCGCAACTCCTGCATCTCCCTGTCCGACATGGCGTACAGCTTACCCACCAGCAGCTGAGCCCCTGGGAGAAGGTTGATCTGACAGTCAAAGGGTCTGTGGGGGGGTAGCCTATCCGCCTACTTCTCACTGAAGACTTCTTCCAGGTCGGCGTACTGAGGTGGTACTCTCCCCTTTTCTCCTACCGCCAGCCCTGCCACCCTGGCAACTGCCATCCTCTGGGGTTCCTCCCCGTGGCAATGCTCTACGCAGTGGGCTGACCCAAAGGTGACTGTCCGCTGGTGCCATCCTACCACTGGATCGTGCAGTGCCAGCCAACTCATTCCCAGTATGATTGGTGGTCCTGCTAGTGTGGCTACGTGAAAAGCAATTGTCTCAGTGTGTCTGGAAACCCTCATTTTCATGGGAAGGGTTTGGTGGGTCACTCCCCCCCCCCAGAAGTTCTCTCCCATCAATGGTCGTTACTTGCAAGGGGTGTGCTAGAGGCACCACGTGGAGCTGGTGTTCTAGCGCAAAATCCCTGCTAAAGAAGTTGCAAGAGCTGCCTGAATCCAGCAGCGCCTTCACCTTAATTGGGTGTCCGTTGGGGAGTTCTAGTTCCACCTCTAGGGCTATGGCTGCCCGGGGAGGGTCTGGTTTGGGCACCTTTACTGGTCGCTCGCCTGGCTGCTGTGCCCACTTTTCTGCAGCCAAGCATTCCCGTTTCCCTGCTTTTTATCACCTTCCTCCTCACCTCCCACTGCCCCCACCATTCCTTGCCACGCCTTTTTCTGAGGGCAGACTCTGGCAAAATGTCCCGGCTGCTGGCAAAGAAAACACTTCCTTTTCATCTTTCCCTCCTTCTTGCGAACTTCGCTGGAGTTTGAAACCCTGCGCACGCTCACTCCTCCAATCTCCATTGGTTCCGCTGGCGGCGCAGGTTGCTCTGGCACGTCCGGAATGCGGTTGTCATACCAATGCTCTGCTCTCCCTTCCCACCTTTCTAGAGCTCGCGCCTCTTGCCGTACTCCCACAGCAAGCACCATTTTGGTCAGCTGGTCCATCGATTCTGGGCGGGGTGAGCGGGAAAGTTCATCTTTTACCCAAGGGGATAAGCCTTCCTCAAATAACATTTGCACTGGCGGTGACCCTAGTTCCCAACCAAGTTGGTGGATCAGCATCGCAAAACGCGACCACTACTCTCTCACTGATTGGCTCCCTTGTTTGCACCCCATCAGTTCCTTGCGTGTCACACTCTGCTCCACATCACTCGAGAACATATGGTCCATTGCGCTAAAAAAATTTCTCAAATCCTTCAGGGCAGCATTCTCCGACGCCATTAAGGGTCTGATCCAATCTCTCGCAGCCCCTTCCAGATGCCCTACCACATAAGCCACTCTCTCCCCATCGTCCACAAAGTCACCATACTGCAAGTCCAGTGCATATTGCATTTCTGTTTTAAATGCATTATAATCTCTGGGATTCCCCCCAAACTTCTGCACTAGTCCCGGTACCTTCCTTGCGATGGGGGTGGGCTTCCCCTGGGCATCCTGAGTCCGCCTTTCATCCAGCCGCGCCGCTAGTAGGGCCAGTTGCTGCTCCAAATCTCTGTTTCTCTCCTCCAGAGTTGGTTCTTGCCTGGCCCCCTCTCCAGCGCCTGCTCCTCCGGTTTGACTCATGATGCTGCTCCTTGCTGCTCTGCCCACAAGCAACTTAGAGGACTGACGGATTGCTGTAATGGAAATTGGGGTTGCTTGTGCGTAAATTCCAAACTGCTCCCAGCTGTTGGGGTAGCTAAACCTTTCCCTGATTTGACAGCCCTTACAAGTCGACTGTCTCAGTCACTGGCAGAATCCGTCAGTGGGCGTTCCCTAAACTTCTTCCAACATAAAAGCTGTTTGACGCCAAGTCTCCTCCTAGCCTCCCTGCGCGGAAGTCTCCTGCGCAGAGTGGGCGTGGCCAGCGGAGGTCCTGGGCTCTCCCTGCTGGACCCTGTGGAAGGGTCTTGGAGCCCTCTCTCTGAAGACCTTCCCTCCTCCCCTTCTTTCCTGGTGTCATGCTTATTTCCTTCCCCAATGGAAGTATTCTCCCTCTCCCTGCTGGTCCCTTCTCCTGCATCATCGGAGAGCCCTACCTCCGCTCTGCGCTCCGATGTCAGTTCCCTGACAGGTTATTTTAAAACAAAGCACAAACAGGTGTGGAAAACTGAAGACTGGGGGGAGAAAAATAGAAACAGGGAGAAACTGAAAGTGACAGATTTGCTTATCCCTACCATGGCCCTCGGGACACGGGTGGCGCTGTGGGTTAAACCACAGAGCCTAGGGCTTGCCGATCAGAAGGTTGGCGGTTCGAATCCCCGCGACGGGGTGAGCTCCCGTTGCTTGGTCCCTGCTCGTGCCCACCTAGCAGTTCGAAAGCACGTCAAAGTGCAAGTAGATAAATAGGTACCGCTCCGGTGGGAAGGTAAACGGCATTTCCGTGCACTGCTCTGGTTCGCCAGAAGCGGCTTAGTCATGCTGGCCACATGACCCGGAAGCTGTACGCCGGCTCCCTCGGCCAATAAAGCGAGATGAGCGCCACAACCCCAGAGTCGGTCACGACTGGACCTAATGGTTAGGGGTCCCTTTACCTTTACCGTGGCCCTCAGGAGGAATTTTGTGTGTGTGTGTGTGTGTGTGTGCATGATGGAACTCAATCTCCCCATCTCCCCAGCATCTGCCATCTAAGGTGATTGTCTCACTCCACCTAATGGTCCTGGATACACCAGCAGCCTTTCTCATTCTATGTAAGATACTTATTTCCAGATTATTTGTTACCTTAAAGAAAGCTGAGGTCATTTCAATCTGTTGGAGTATTATAACCTCTGTATGTTTTCAAGTAGGGTTGGAAATTTTTCTTGATTTTCTTGTTTTGTCTTTCTATAAATCACTTTGAGGGTTTGTTTGTTTTACAATCAAGCAGTGTATACGTTTTCTGAAACAAAAAAAAAGAAAGAAAAAGAAACCAAGGACTTTATAGAACTGGCAGAGAGCAGGAGGAGGGGGTGAGCGAGTGGAGCAAATACAGAACTTTGCCCTTCTCTGAACCTTGGGAATCACAAGTGGGGTGGCTACTATTGTGCTCAGGTTCTGCTTGAGAGTTTCTCACAGGCCTCTGGTTCACCACTGCGAGAACTGGGGCAAATCTTTCAAGTTTTCATTTAACAAAATGTATATGCCGCTTTTTCAGTGGAAAACCTCTAAGCGGTTTGCAAAGGGCAATCTGAAACATTCATCTAAAAAGTAGCCCGAAAGAGCAAACATTAAAAACAAGGGAACACCATTTTAAAAGATGCTGGCAAACTCTGCAATCTTTAAAACTTTATACATAAAATAAAACAACTTGTTAAAACTGTGTGTTAAAATGACTTGCCTGTGACAATTACTGGCTGAAACAAGGAAGTTTTGTTGTTGTTTAGTTGTTTAGTCGTGTCCGACTCTTCGTGACCCCCTGGACCAGAGCACACCAAGCACTCCTGTCTTCCACTGCCTCCCGCAGTTTGGTCAGACTCATGCTGGTAGCTTCAAGAACACTGTCCAACCATCTCGTCCTCTGTCGTCCCCTTCTCCTTGTGCCCTCCATCTGTTTTAGCAGGTACCAAAAACAATGCAGCAAAGTTTCCTGACTAATATTAATAGGCAGGGCGTTCCAAAGTCTGGGTTCTGTCACCCTGGAAGATCAACTCTTCGCAACTTCAGAATGAACACCAACTGATAAAAGGTTCTCCAAGCCACTGAGGTAGGGCTGCCATATTTCAAGAAGTAAAAAGACGGACATAAAAAGCGATACTCAGACACACATGTACTGCTTCTATTTGCCAGCCCATGCGCTAACCCTCCCAGCCCGGGAGCCAGTCTGAATTAAGGAGACATGACAATGATGTATGGGATAAAATTAGGCCACAACTTTATCAATTTCAGATGTAGGAAACCTTGGCTTAGGGATTGGACGGCAACCCTCACAGCCCCAGCTGTGGAGGGGACTGTGAAATGAGATTTTACAGAGCGTGCCCCCCACTTCGCCTGATGTTGGTAGTTTGACCTTTCGCCGCCATTCAGGGCCAGTGACTCCCACAAACAACCTTTTAACGGGCCCTGCAGATGACGCCACATGGGGATGCATTATAATGCTACCCCCCATTCCGAAGAGAGCCAGTGTGCTGTAGTGGTGGACTCGTAATCTGGTGAACCCGGGTTTGTGTCTCTGCTCCTCCACATGCAGCTGCTGGGTGACCTTGGGCCAGTCACACTTCTCTGAAGTCTCTCAGCCCCACTCACCTCAGAGTGTTTGTTGTGGGGGAGGAAGGGAAAGGAGAATGTTAGCCGCTTTGAGACTCCTTTGGGTAGTGATAAAGTGGGATATCAAATCCAAATCCAAACTATAGGATCAAGGTCTAAAACCGCCAAAGTTGTGACCGTTGCTAGTGGGGGAGGAGGTGGAGCGCCGGCCAGTAGGCAGAGAGGTGTCACCCTAGAACGGGAAGCCTGCGCCGGGTCGCAAACCCCGCCCACTGCTTGATGTGTGAGAGGTAATTGCAAAAAAAGGGGAATCAGCCTTGCCATTCCCCTAGACCTGCTCATCTTTACTGGAATAATATTCCTTCTGTATGAAGATTGGTAAGGTGAGAATTGGTACCATCAAAAACATTGTCGCAAAGACACGTGTGTGTTCTTTATTTTGTGAATATTGTTGTCGACATACAAAAATGAATTTGGTGCACGTCCATACATTTTATTTGTATGCCACCTTCCCACAATATAAACCATGCTCCATGCAGCTTGAAACATGAGGAAAATACAGAAGAAAAGTAGTCAGAAACAATAAATAAAAACGTTAAAAAATACTTCCCTTAACCTCACTACAAGACCACCACATATGATAAAAATAACCTTCTTTCTCTTTACATTTCCAACACTTATTTGATTTGGATTTATACATTTGTTTTTGCCAATTTACCATCGATATATCAATTTCATATAATTTTCTCTTGGACCATAACATGCTCTAAATTTTATATCCATATTCCACAATTGTTCCCATGCTTCCGATGTTAAATCAAGCCTTGTCAGAGGAACTTGGCCACTCTCCAGGTGCCCGGCTTGATTCCATGTTGGCCTCCCCCGTCAGCGACTCCCGGCAAGACAAGGCAAGGTCTCTATCGGCCGATCCTCCTCAACGTGAGAAGAACACAACCACTCCCCCCTGCCATCCCCAGGGAGGGGAGAGAGACAGACAGAAATGTATTTACATGCCTTTATTTCTGTCTTTCAGCAGTGCAGAGGAAACATGTCTGCACCCTCTCACATCAGCAGCCACACAGAGAGAGAATAACTCCACCCATGTACTTCCAGTACAGGGTCATGTGCCACTCTGAGCTAACATCCGGTGCTCAGTGCACATAATAGACTGTCCCTGGTTCCCACGGTACAGTCCCATAACATCAACATCCTGTTTGGCTTTCCAGCCATCTGGAGCACTCTGCAGCATTGCTCCTTTTTCGTAACATCCTCCCCCAAAAGAATCAATGCGTGTTGCAGCAAGCAAAGCGTGATCCAGAGAAGAAAACAAACAGTTGTTATACACATAACACTCCCCTGTTGTTTCAGTTCCACCCTCGGAACTCCCCGCCACTGGTTTCCCCAGTGTACCTCTCTGGTTGTCTGGCTTCCAAGGAATGAGTGCATCTGCATTACCTTGGCTAGCAACTCTCTGTTGTGTCTTTGTCTCTGACTTAGACACAGCTCCAACCTGTCCTCGGTTGTTTACAACAGCAACACATGCAACAGCTAAGTTAGCAAACTCTTCTGAGTACCTTTTGGGTGGTTCACCCTTTGTGACTCTCTCAGACCTGCGTATGAGGTGCTGATCCTCTCTGCTCACTGGTTCTGTCTCAGGACTCCTAGGAGAACCAGTTCCAATAGTTAACAGTGGCTCATCCTTCACCTGTGAAGGTCTATCCAATGTGTGAGATTTCCTCTCAATGACTGTGACAACTGAGCTCTCTGAGCTATCAGTGTCGCTCTCAGTACCACTGTAATCTGTGAAATCATCATCATCATCTGAATCGTCCTCTGTGGGAAATGTGTGTACTTTCACTCTCTCCTGTTCAGGAGCACTCTCTAGAAATTTTGTGAGAATCACCTGACCAGATTCAGACAAAATTACTCTGTAGAGACCCTTTTCATATCCCACAAAAATGCCTCTGGCATTCTTTACTCCACCTGGAGCTTCTGTCCTCACATGAGACCCAAAAACCTTGAAATGGGCAACAGAAGGTTTTCTCTTGAACAGTTTCTCAAAAGGAGAACTTCCCAACTCTCTTGAAACCTTTCTCACCCACGCATAATTAAACGACATGAGTGACTCCGCCCAGAACTCATGTGGCAGATGTGAACTAAGCAATTGCGCATTCATCCCCTTTTGCAATTCTTTGTTCACCCGTACACAGACACCCCTGTTCCACGCTTCCGCTGAAACAGCAACCTTGTGTCTTATCCCTTTCTTGTGCAGGAACCTCTGGAAATCCTGTAAAAGAAAAATCTGCTTCTCATCTGTCAAAAGACAATTAATGTTAGCACCATGCACATTCTTAACCTTGTCACAAAACTCCTGAAACCTTTCCAAGGCTTCCTGTGGCCTCTTTAACACATAAACCCAGACAAAGTTAGAGAAATGATCCACACACACAAGATAAAATCTTGCATTGCCTCTAGATGGTTCTAGAGGACCAATCACATCAGCATACACCCGCTGAAACGCTCTGTCGACCCTGGCCACCTTCTTGGCGCTCGTCTTGGTCACACCTGCAAGAGAAATCATGTTAGACTCAGAATTACATTCCATGTAATCACTTTGCTTAAAGTCCAACAAATACAGTCCACCTTTCTCTCTGGCAGAAAGATACAACTCTCCATCTTTGAAGATCTTGCAGCTCTCAGCATCATAGGACAGTTTCAGTCCTTTCTTTGCAATCTGCGAAACACTCAGCAGATTGAACTTCAATTCAGGAACCAAGTAAACATTGTGTATAGTCAGGTTCAGACTCCTGAGATACACAGTTCCAATCCCGGTCGCTTCCAGCTTCTGACCGTTGGCTTGTTCCACAGCGAAGCTTTGCTTCTTAAACGTTGAAAAGAGCGCCTTGTGTGGGGACATATGAAAATTACAGCCCGTATCAATTACAAATGAATTTCCAACATCTGGCGTGGTTCCTTTCGCCATCAGGGCCTTTGCAGGTTTCACCGAAGACGTGGTATGACTTTTGCCTGCTGCCTCAGGCTTTGCTGAGCGGCCCTTCGCTCCTTTCGGCTGGCGTGGCTTCTTGCAGTTCCGCTGAAGATGCCCAGCCTGTCCACAATTGTAGCATCGGACAACGTTCAAAGCTACAGCATCCTCTCCAGTAGCAACATCAGTGGGGGAATTAGAACTCCGTTCTTCCCTCCCCCTGTCCTTCACCTCCAGTGCAGCAAGCCTGTCGTGTTCATTCAAAACAACGGCAGTCACCCTCTCCGCGGTCAAATCGTTCGCCGGGAGGGAACCCAGCTGACTGGCAACCGTTTTGTAAGTCCGATTTAAGCTGTTAATCATCATGAAGCAAAACACTTCCTCCTGCAGACGGAAATTGCGTTCCACCATCTGTTGGCGCAGATATTTCATTTCCGTCAGGTGCGCTTGAACATCTCCATCAGGCGCAAGCCTCAGATTGGTCAGCTTCTCAAAATACAGCAACGCTGAAGAACCAGCATCTCTCTGATGTGTTCTACACAGCGTTTCCCAAATCTCACGCGCATATTCCAAATCCTGAATATGCACAAGTTGATCATCCGAGACACACAGAATTATAGCCGTCCTGGCCTTCACATTCTGTGATTCCCAACCTCGGGTTGGTGCTTGAGGGATGGGGTTCTCAATCACCCCAAAAATCCTCTGATTCTGCAGCAGGGCCTTCATCTTTACAGACCAAGATGAATAATTGTCATTAGTCAGGGGAGGCGGGTAAGGCAAGGCTCCCCCCTTCTTGGGATCCATTTTGAATCCAAGTCTCAGCTCTCTTTCTCGAGCTAGTAAAATCCAAAAGCTCCTTTTTGAGCTGTCTTTCTGCCTCTCTCAGGCAGGCAATCTCCAAGCTGTCTCACAGTCAAAACAACTTTGCTTTCCCGGCTCTGACTGAGCCAGCCCCAGGTGTCAGTAACTTTCCAAGTCGACTGACGGTCGTTGCCTAGCAACTGTGCATACTTCTTCGTTATCTCGCCACAAATATGTCTGGTATGCAAGCTTAGCTCTCAGAGCTGTTTTTCCAAACGCAGCTCTCGTGAACCAGAGAATAAATCAATCTGCATTCACACTTTTAGCCCGATATTCAGCATACCTTTTTGGGGTTCCGTTGCTTGGAAAACACCCCCTCTTGGTGTCCAGCCGTCTGTTCAGCTTCTGGCTGCAATGCAGACGTTATCTTCTTTCCTTGGTGCAGAGGATGGCACACGATCCATCAACCTCTCACCTCTCATGCTGATTCCCATGGATCAGATAACCAGCAGCGTCTGCTACCAGATGTTAAATCAAGCCTTGTCAGAGGAACTTGGCCACTCTCCAGGTGCCCGGCTTGATTCCATGTTGGCCTCCCCCGTCAGCGACTCCCGGCAAGACAAGGCAAGGTCTCTATCGGCCGATCCTCCTCAACGTGAGAAGAACACAACCACTCCCCCCTGCCATCCCCAGGGAGGGGAGAGAGACAGACAGAAATGTATTTACATGCCTTTATTTCTGTCTTTCAGCAGTGCAGAGGAAACATGTCTGCACCCTCTCACATCAGCAGCCACACAGAGAGAGAATAACTCCACCCATGTACTTCCAGTACAGGGTCATGTGCCACTCTGAGCTAACATCCGGTGCTCAGTGCACATAATAGACTGTCCCTGGTTCCCACGGTACAGTCCCATAACATCAACATCCTGTTTGGCTTTCCAGCCATCTGGAGCACTCTGCAGCATTGCTCCTTTTTCGTAACATCCATATCTATATTATGACCAATAGCTATTGCCCGTTGTATCATTGAGGGTTTTACTTGCTTCAAGGAGGATTGCAACTGACCAGTTTTTTTTTGGGGGGGGCACACAGGAAACACCCCCAGCACTTCAGACATCTTGTCCTTTACCTCAGGCAGCAACAACCCTTGATATGGCCCTGATACAGGACATCTCATTGGGGGGACATTGCATGCTCAATAAATAAAGATCCACCTGCCCTCACTATTCAAACTCAACCTGGCTTTTGATGTTCTTCAGTGCCAGTCCACGGTTGCCTGTGTTCACATATACAGTGGTACCTCGGATTAAGAACTTAATTTGTTCTGGAGGTCCGTTCTTAACCTGAAACTGTTCTTAACCTGAAGCACCACTTTAGCTAATGGGACCTCCCACAGCGCCACCGCTGTGTGATTTCTGTTCTCATCCTGAAGCAAAGTTCTTAACCCGAGGTAATATTTATGGGTTAGAGGAGTCTGTAACTTGAAGCGTATGTAACCTGAAGCGTCTGTAACCAGAGCATAGCTGTCAACTGCCCCTTATTTGGCGGGAAAGTCCCTTATCCCAGCGCTGTGTCAAGCTGCTGTCGCTTATTGATGATGTCCCTTAAATTTCCCGGGTTTCAAAGGAAGTAGCTCCTTTCCCTCCCTCCCTGCCAGCCAGGGAGGAGGGAGGCTCCAACTGTGTTGCTTGGCTGCGTTGCTCACCCAATAAGGAGTCTAAGAACGACTGGGGGGTGGAGCTTGCATGCCTTGTGCTGAAAAAATTGGCTGCGTTGCCTGGGGACTCGCCTTTGCTCAGCGCTTCCCAGCGGAGTGGTGACGGTGGCTTTCCGTGCTGCATCCCCTTTTCTGGGTTGCTGCGCTGTGGGAACCACCGCTTGAGGCTTCGTTTGGCTGCTAGCTGGGTTTTCTGCCTTTGGCTCGGAGGGGCTCAGAAGTTGAACATACCTGTGTTGGAAAAATCCCTTATTTTGGCTGCTGATCCCTTATCTTCGAGGCTGCTGGTCCCTTCTTTTCAAATCTGTAAGTTGACAGCTATGAACCAGAGGTACCACTGTACTTGTGTTATTTATTGAAGTTCTCACCCTGGCCACCAGGAGTACCGTGTATATAGTTTTCACTCAGGTCCACGTCAGTTAATTTAGGCGGGAAACCCTGGGCTGTTGTTACAAGGTTGACAGCCGGCTGCCTATAAAAGCAGGCCGGCTGAGCTGTGTTCAGTTTGGTTCAGTTCCAGCTTACTTATAAAGAGCTACTTGGAGAAATCTCTGTGTCGTCTGCTTTGTCAACCCACTACTTAATAACTTGCATTTCCTTATGTCCAAATGGCCGGAGACTTTGCATAACCATGAAACCCATGTTGTTGTTGTTGCACGCTACAGCTCTCCCTCTGTGCCCTCTGATGTGTACTCTTACCTAAGATGCCTCGTCCCCTGGAGAAGGCAGAACCTGGCGGTCACTGCCCTTTGCGTACACACATATTGGTAGCTGCCTTCTCACTGGGTGTTATTTGCGAGAGCTGGAAGTGTCCTATAAGCCTCAGTACCCACCTTTCCCCTTTGGATTGAGCTGCAGAGGACACCAAGGAGCAGCAAAACCCCACCGGGGATAAAGGAGGTGAGTCTTCAGGACGCAGAAGGTTTAGATGCCTCCAAGAGTGGGATGAGAAGTGGGGAACAAACCTTGGGAGTGGGGGAGATGACAGTAAACGTGGCACAAGAAAGGAAGTCAGGAATCCTGCATTCTAGCACCATAGCTTCTTGCTTCGTTTTGTTCCAGTTGTTTAACATTTGGGAAGTTAACCCTGTATCATGCTGTAAGTCTTGGACATATGCGTGTGAGGGTCTGCAGATTGGGACTTGTGCCCTCAAACGAAAAAAAGAGAAAGAGGTGAACAAAGTCAAGGTATGAGGTGACTGCAACGTGTTTGTTAAGGAGTTCAAAGTCAGTAAACTGAGTTGCCCACTCTCAGCTTTAGTGGAAAGTCAGATGTTGGAAGATTCCAGCTCAAGGAATTACACAACCGGCCTTGCCATTCCCCTAGACCTGCTCATCTTTACTGGAATAATATTCCTTCTGTATGAAGATTGGTAGGTGAGAATTGGTACCATCAAAAACATTGTTGCAAAGACACGTGTATGTTCTTTTTGTGTGTGAACATTGTTGTTGGCATACAAAAATGAATTTGGTGCACGTCCATACATAAATAATTTTATTTGTATGCCACCTTCCCACAATTTAAACCATGGTCCATGTGGCTTGAAACATGAGGAAAATACAGAACAAAAGTAGTCAGAAAATATAAATAAAATTGTCAAAAAATACACATCCAAACTGAACAATTTTCACATAAACCACAAGATCTAAAATAATGATACAAAAAACCACCAGCAGCAACAGAAGCAAATAGCAGTCTGGTTCCGGTTTGCGAACTATTTTTGGAGGCGGAACATCTGACAGGGCTTCCGTGGCTTTTAATTGGCTGCAGGAGCTTCATGCAGCCAATCAGAAGCAGCAATTTGGTTTTCGAACGTTTTGGAAGTCGAATGGACGTCCGGAACAGATTCCGTTCGATTCCCAAGGTACAACTGTACATTTAAAATGTTCCTATGCTTTCAGGATCAGTGCTGGATTTTGTGGGCTACAGGTAGAGATGTGCATTGATCCCACTGTCAAGGCTCCTTTCCTCCCTCCCTCCCCACCAAATGAAATATTCTGTTGGATCAAGCCAATGGCCCATCTAGTCCAGCATTCTGTTCTCATAGTGAGCAACCAGAAGCCTATGGGAAGCACACAAGTAGGACCAGCGCACAACTGTTAAGTTGTGGGTGAACATATCAGACGACGCAGCAATTCTTCAAACAGCTCTTCTTTATTCACAGGCCAGAACAGAACTGAACTGAAGGGTTCAGCCAACCTGCTTATATAGATCTCAACTACAAAGCAACAGTAACAACTTTCTGTAACTATCCAATCACTGAACGTCACTTTCAATTCCTTATTTGCACATGTGGACCTGAGTGAAAACTATCTACAGTATCCCCCTGCTGGCCCAGGGTGAGAACTTTGGTACATAACAACAACAGTCCACCTGCAATTCCCAGTACTCACATGGAAGCTGCCCCTCTGATGCCAAGTTTTTTAAAAACACATCTATAATCCACTGATATCCAGAAGGGGAGTGGGTGGAGAGAAGGGTTTTCACCTGTCTTCTCCCACACAATACAGTCGATATGCTGGGGTCTATTTATTTTATTTTATTTTAAAAAGGGGGGGGGCTTGTGTATGTCGCTTTGGATCAGAGCCAAGGTGTAACTGTGCCTGGGTCACCTTTCTTTCAGCTTCTGCAATGCCTACTCTCCTCCAGGCATCTTTGGGCCTCTTCCTCTCCCTCTTCCTCCTGAATTCCAGCTCTGCCTCTGAAGATGACACCGTGGTGGTGACCAGCAGCGGCCCTATCAAAGGCAAGCGAGTCCCGGTTGGCTCTGTCTCTGTCACTTCCTACCTCGGTATCCCTTATGCTGAACCCCCCCTGGGGAAGCTGCGCTTCCAAAAGCCCCTTCCCCACCAGCCATGGAGCCATGTCTTGGAGGTCACCAACTTTGGAAAGGCTTGCTTCCAGACGACCGATTTTCAATGGCCTTTCAACAAAATGTGGGTTGCCAACGCGCCGCATTCAGAGGACTGTCTCTTTCTCAATGTCTGGGTGCCTCACCCGCGGCCTTCTGCACCGGTTCCTGTCCTTGTCTGGATCCACGGCGGGGGATTTCTGGTTGGTGCCAGTTCCTTAGACTTGTACAATGGAGCACTTCTGGCTGCTACTGAGAACGTCATTGTGGTTTCCATGAATTATCGGTTGGCGTTCTTTGGCTTTCTGTTCCTCCCGCCTGAGGTCCCAGGAAACATGGGGCTGTGGGACCAACAGCTAGCTCTGAAGTGGGTGAAGGAGAACGCAGCTGTCTTTGGTGGGGACCCTCTTCAGCTGACCCTCTTTGGCCACAGTGCAGGAGCAGCCTCTGTGGGGTTTCACCTCCTCTCACCTGCAAGCCAACCCCTTTTTGCCCGCGCTGTGGTGCAGAGTGGAGCTCCCAATGCACCCTGGGCTTGGAAGGATCCTGAGCATTGCAAGTTGCGCTCCTTGCAAGCGAGTCAGCGGCTGGGCTGCGACGATCGGAATCACAGTGTGGCGCTGCACTGCCTACAGGAGAAGGTAATGGATAGGGGAATGCTCCAACTTTTGATGCATCGCTTCTACCCCACCACAGATGGGGACTTCCTTCTGGATGAGCCAAGGAAACTTCTGCAGAGTGGGCTCCTTCAGGCAAAACCATTGCTCATAGGCATCACCGGGGAGGATGGGTCTGTCTTTGCACTAAGCGGTCTTTCGGATCGCATAGAAGATGACAGAATGTCAACTTGGGAGCAGCTCTTGAAGGAAACAATGACATTGTTCGAAATGTCTTTGGAAGAAGATGTTGCCAAGACTGTAGCGCTGAAGTATGCTGAAGATGGCCATGGGCCAGAAAAGTACCACGGGGCCATGGTCCAACTGTGCAGAGATTATTACTTTTTGTGCCCATTGGCTGAAGCTGCTGAAAAGATGGCAGCAGGTGGGAGCCCTGTGTACACCTACTCCTTCAACCACCACATCTCTGGCTCCATTTGGCAGGAGTGGATGGGAGCAGCCCATGGAGTTGAGGTGCCTTACCTGTTTGGAACTCTGTCGTCGCTACAGAGGGTAAATCAAACAAACACGGAAGCTGACGCCCCTTTGAGCCTCAAGATGATGCGCTATTGGGCGGAGTTTGCTAGAAGCGGGTAAGGCATTCACAGCTCTTGTTCTAGAGCCTCAAACACAACTCATTCCATCAACTTGACCCTGGTTGTTCTAGACATGGTTTGATAGTCCTTGCTCTGGGCATTCTACACCCAAGGTTCTGCCTGAACCTCCCACAGTCTTTCATTCCTTTCCTTGGTATCTTTGACAAGGGCACTGCCACATCAAGTTTCAGTCTAGAGGGGCAAGTTTCAGAGAAAAGCTCAAAGGCCTAACTCAGGGATGGAGAACTTGTGGCCCTTCAGATGTTGCTAGACTTCAACTCTTATCATCCTTGACCATTGGCCATGCTGGCTGGGGCTGATGGGAGCTGGAGTTCCCGTCAACAAATAGCTGGACAGCTGGACAGTTCCCAGTCCCTGTCTTAAACAAAAGACATGTATCTTCCTTTGGTGTTTCCCCCCCCTTCTTCTCACTGGCAAACTGCCTGTTAATTGGAAAAAGCCCCTAGCTCAATTCCAGGGACGTAGGGGTCCAGTTATGTATAAGGAGCTTCCCAAATCATCTCTTTCACCCTCTTGGGGTCTTGAGAGCTTCTGAAGAAGCAAATGCTATTAAAAATAATAATAGACAGGGATTCCACCCCCTGCTCAGTCTGAACTGGCAACCCAGTCAGATGGGTGAGGTACAAAAATTATTATTATTATTAATAATAATAGCTGGCCTTGATATGTTTTAATGTGACTGATATGCACTTTCGATTTGTTTATCTGTTTTTTTAAAAAACCCTATTGATACTTTAAAAAACAGCAACATGTTATATCATATTTTTTATTACCACTGGCAATTTCAGGGCTATGGTGGGATGTGAGTTGAAATAACCAACTAACCTTTGCAAAAGATGGTTGAAGATGGAATGTCAGCTATTTTGGCTGACACGTTTGGCACTGATGAAATATGACCGTGATTTCTAGGCCATAAGTTGATTACCATAGCAGGGTTCTCATTTGATTTGATTTGATTTTTTGGTTGATGGAAGGAGAAAAGAAAGCCTCGGATTTAGCGAGGCAACGTTTTTTGGATTTAGATTTCCTGGAACTGTTGCCAGAGATTAATACACAAAGAACATGTACCTTCTACCCATGACTGAATGTTAGGAGCTCTCTCCTGCCATATATAACAAAAAGCACATAATCAAAGTGTTGGGGAATACTTACCCTGGCAAAAACGAATAGTGTTCCTTTTCCAGGTACATTAGGGCAATCAGAGGGATTTCTGTGGAGCAGGGCTAATGTCAGCGTGAACCACCAGCTGCAGTGTATTTCATATTGCACCGCTTTGTATTCCATATAGATTTTTACTATCTGTAATCCAATTGATTTGCTTATGTATTGTTTTAATTCTATTAGAATTTAATTACTTTTTAAAAACTATATTTTATATGATATTGTATTTTATCTCTGTGTGCTTGTTTTTATTTGTGTAAGCCACATTGGGGAAAAGGTAGGATAGAAATAAAAATAATATAGTGGCCGAGACAGAATTCCAAAGCACAGTGGATGGGGAACAAAATGGATTGGGCAGAAGAGGACCTACTGGGAAGCTAGACTCACAGGATCATATTTGATATAGCTGGCCTCCTATCTCCAATTCCATCTACAGTAATAAAAAGGAATGGGCCAAATCTCATATGGTTGACTGTCAGCACAATTCCAAGTAATGAAAGCTGAGGAATTGAGTCAAATGACAAATGATAGGGTTTCACTTATTTTGTAGTGTGCTATTGTTGCAGTGTGGGATGCGGGTGGCGCTGTGGGTTAAACCACAGAGCCTAGGACTTGCCGATCAGAAGGTCGGTGGTTCAAATCCCCGCGACGGGGTGAGCTCCTGTTGCTTGGTCCCTGCTCCTGCCAACCTAGCAGTTCGAAAGCACGTCAAAGTGCAAGTAGATAAATAGGTACCACTCCGGCGGGAAGGTAAACGGCGTTTCCGTGCGCTGCTCTGGTTCGCCAGAAGCGGCTTAGTCATGCTGGCCACATGACCCGGAAGCTGTACGCCGGCTCCCTCGGCCAATAAAGCGAGATGAGCGCTGCAACCCCAGAGTCGGGCACGACTGGACCTAATGGTCAGGGGTTATTATTGCAGTGTAGATGTGCCATTTTTGTTTTTATAATGCTATGAGTGATTTTCTCTCTCTTTGTTTTGTGCTATTGATGGCCTTTGGCTTAAAAAGAAGATTTTAATCCCTGTGCCACATTTTATTTCTCGCTGCCACCACCCAGGCCCTACCTGGTACAATACTGAGACCAGTCAGGTTTAAATTGGAATATAAACTTCTGTTTATTTATTGCAGTTTAACAAACGTGTGGTTTCATAAACGGTATCAGTCAATTACAATCATAGGGTTCCTATCCAGATCTATAACTTCTGCTACCTGCCCTCCCTCACGAAACCACCTCTCAGATATTTACTTGTCTTCCCATCACCTAACTGTTCCAGACTCGGCTTATTTCGCTACACTAACTCAGCCTCCCCACAGACTCTATCCCAATTCACTCCCACTCCAACCAACCACCCAACTCCCAATGAACTCCCCTTTTAACCCTCCCAGAGCTGGTTTTATAGTCCCTCTGACTCCACCCCCCGGGTTCTGATTGGGTAACTTGTTTAACTATTTCACCTCCAGCACTCTCATATGTTAACGTCACAATGGCCTTTGGCTTAAAAAGAAGATTTGGATCTGGACTGTGGTTTTTTTTTTTGTTTCCTCCACAGGAACCCCACTGGGTCCGTGCCCAATGAGGTGCAATGGCCGCTCTACAATGCCACAGAGGAGAACTTCTTCCACATCAGCGCAGGGCCACCTGAGATCAGGAAGCCGTCTCCTGCCCACCACTGCAATTTCCTGGCAGCTCATATATTCAACTCAACACTCTCAAGTAAGTCCAGGTCCTTTGGCTGAAGAAGTTTGGGCTCAGTTCAGCAACAGTTAGTACTGACTTAGGTCTTGTCACATTTATAGTGTTGCTGCAGTGGGGTCCCATGCCAGTTCCTCTTTGTAGCATTTTTTGGCAATATTTCCAGTGGACAACAAGGCACACAAGTTCTGCCCGCTCTGTCTATGTCAGAATCAACTTTCCTGCTAAGGTAGTGTTTCTCTCGCCTCTAGAGATGGGGGAGAAAGTTCACGTTGAATGACGAGCCTTCCTAATTCTATTTTTTTTTTAAACAATGTGAGAACCAAAACACAGCCACGCTTCAAAATTTGCACTTCTTTGAATTTTGTAATGCAGTTATCCAGCTTTTCCCATTAGTGGGAAGTGTGCATCTATTAGTGCAAATAAATTACAAAATTGCATTGTTTTGGGGGCAAATTGTATTGTAGAATTGCGTACATTAGGAGAAATCTGCATTACAATATTGATGAATTTCCATGAGGAATTTGGTTTTGGTGTTTTATTGTGTGTAGGGGGGCAATGCAAACTGGTGTGGGAATGTGGAGAAATGAAGTGAGAATTGGGAAAAAGGAGAAACTGAAATTGACATATTCATCCATCCCTAGTCCATCTCTTCGGCCTTTTCTTTCATCTAGCTCTCTTTTTATGGCTCCTTTGGTGAAGGGCTTGCCAGTTCTTATCTCTTCCCTAGAGTTATTGCCTTCTTTCGTATCAATGGCAGCCCTTCTCTCTAGTCACCTTGGCTCATGTCTGCTTCCTGCATTTCCTTTCACCGCCACCTCTCGCTATCTATTCCTCCACTCCCTCCTGCTTCTCCCTGGCTCCTTCCTGCTGACCACTCGCTCTACCCCACCAGGATGCAACCATCCTGGTAAAGGTAAAGGTAAAGGGACTCCTCACCAGTGTCCCTTTTGTCTTAGGTATACCCCTTTTAAAATTATCAAAACTTGGGTAAGGAGGGAGCAGTAGTAGGAAAGGAATGAACCCCCCCAAACTTTTGGTTGAAAGTGATTGGCTGTCCATTGTGGATGCATTTCAGTTAAAAATGGAAGTTGAGTTGTACCCAGTCTCTTGCATGAAGGGTTGTTTGGCTCTCTATGGACCATCATTTTTCCAATTGCTTTTTTTATTTTGCAGAAAAAGTCCAAGAAGACTCTTCTGAATCCATTTTGGAGGAAGATATGAAGAATAAGACCAGAACTTAACAAAAAAAAGGCAGAATGCAAAAATAGCTTACATCAAGTCCGAATGGAACTGAGAGGGTGAAGACATGCCTAGAAACACTTCAGCAAAGCCCTCACTTTGTAGGATTGGTGCCCATTTGCAAATATAATGGTTTGCACTTCATTGTGAGACGATGTTGAATGAGAAATGGAACTTAATGCCGGGTTAGAACAAGATAAGCCATTGGGACCATCATTTTCGAATGCCACCCCATTTTCCTCCACAACATCCACATGTTAATTATGAGGGGGGAAATGACATATCCAGCAGCTATGAATGATAGTGGCTTCTTTTCAATCATTTTTGCTTTATTCTGCAAGCAACAGGTTATTTGGCAGCCTGAATTCACTTCCTGAATTTTGCAAAGCCTCGTATATTGAGGAGCTGTGCCTTGGAGCTAAAGGACAATTAATTTCTCATTGTTACTATGTTACTATGTAACACCAGGGAAGGAAGGTAACTCCCAGCCAGTGCTTTCCCTGCTTTCTTGCATAGCATGAGCACTGTGATCTGGGTGGAATTTGAATCTGTGGGTATCTGCAGAACGTACATAGAGCTGAAAGAGGAAGTTGGAAGAATGACACTCTTTCTCACTTCCTCTTTCATCTCTATGTGCTTTTCAAAGCTCAGGTTAATTCTGCTGGATCCACTTAGATCCATTGTGTCTACATGACTTATAAGATTGGTAGTTCCACGAGGAGTTTCTCCATGCCTCAGAATTATTGCCATTCACGGTGTCCCCATGGCCAGAACAGGGACAGGGAAACATACATCTCTGTGAAATCAGGATGAGAGGCAAGCTGATGTAGACATCGCAGGGGAATGGATGATGCCAAAGCGAAGTCTAGAACCATTTTGTCAGTAGGGGCTTTGTTTTCCTGAAGATTTCTGGTCTGGATTAATTAAAGTATGTAATGTAAGTTCTGCCCATGTTGCGTTCTCACCTTGTGGTTGGTGGATCTTCTCTCCTGTTCTTTCCCTACCTTTTGATCTGTTCTCCTTCCACACATCAGTTCTGTTGGTCCTGGGAATGCTTATCAAATGCTCCTGAGGCAACTACTGAAATCTCCCAGAAGCCAGTTATTCTCACCCACCACTAGAACAGAACGCTCAGTTGCTCTGATGCCTGTGAAGGGTGCTCAGTTTGCCAGAACAATATGAGTTCATTTCAAAGTCAGGGCATGTATGGTACACATGCAGCTTCCAAATGATTGCCCTGCAGAGAGCTGGGGGTGGCTCAGAAGTGCGGCTTCTCAAATACCATTCCAAGGCTCCTCTCCTACATCAAGAACAAACCTCTCCAAGGTGCCTCAAATGAACCTGAGGTCACACTAAAGATTACGGATTGCTCTGGTTAAACCTTTGTGTACTTCTAGCTGACAGACTGCATTCGGCGCATGTGATGTGTAAATAAATATTCTCTTCAAGGCACTGTTCTTATTTGTTTATTTACTGAGAAAGATTTTCTAAGCCACTTAATCAAAGAGCTCTCTAAGTGGTGCACATAATAAAACTGTAGGTCAGTGTTTCCCAAACTCTGGTCGCCAGCTGTTTTTGGACTACAACTCCCACCATCCCTAGCTAGCAGAACCGGTGAGCAGGGATGATGGGAACTGTAGTTCAAAAACAGCTGGAGACACAAGTTTGGGAATCACTGCTGTAGAGAAAACACAGCCCAAATCCACAGGGCTATCATTAAAAGGGGGGGGGGGTCATTAAAACACACATTAGCCTCAGCAAAACTTAAAAAACCAGTGCAGGTATCTAAACTATATGTCTGAGCAGACTTGCAGTAATAGTAGTAGTAGTAGTAGTAGTAGTAGTAGTAATAATAATAATAATAATAATAATAATAATAAAAAATGGATTTTTATTGTTGTAATACACTGCTAAGATTCTAAGGGAAGAGCCATAGCTCAGTGGTGGAACATCTGTCTTGCATGTAAGGTAAAGGTAAAGGGACCCCTGATCATTAGGTCCAGTCGCGGATGACTCTGGGGTTGCGGCGCTCATCTCGCTTTATTGGCCGAGGGAGCCGGCGTACAGTTTCCAGGTCATGTGGCCAGCATGACTAAGCCGCTTCTGGCAAACCAGAGCAGCGCACGGAAACGCCGTTTACCTTCCTGCCGGAGCGGTACCTATTTATCTACTTGCACTTTGATGTGCTTTTGAACTGCTAGGTTGGCAGGAGCAGGGACCAAGCAACGGGAGCTCACCCCGTCGCGGGGATTCAAACCGCAGACCTTCTGATCTGCAAGTCCTAGGTTCTGTGGTTTAACCCACAGCGCCACCCGCGTCCCTTCGCCTTGCATGTAGAAGGTCCCAATCTCAACGCCCAGCATCTACAGACAGGGCTGCGAAAGGCTCCTTGCCTGAAACCTCAGAGAGCCACCACCAGAAAGTCTAGACAGCAGCTTACAAATACTCTGAAATAAATAAAAGGGTGAATAATGGCTGCCTGTATGCTTCTGGGATGGCCATATCTCATGGCTAAGGACCAGCCTCCAAGTAGGGGTCACCACTGCAGCTTGATGGAAAGGAAGCATGGTATAATTCATTTTGCAGTAGGAGAAAACCAGGGGTAGGTATAGACTTTGAAGATGCAGCTTCCTTTGTCTTAACCAGTGACGTAGCATGGGTTGCCAGCCCCCGGGGCTGTGCACATAAGTGGGTGGGTGGGAGGGAAACAGACGGAGTACACATGCACATCCAATTGCCTAATGGCATCTGCATTACTCAGGAGATAGCAGCTGCAGAGATAAGAAAAGAAGAGTCGTTCTGTTGTCTGGAGAGGTCACTTCCTGGTTCACACAGAGAAGCAGTTTTCAACGGAGCCCAGCAGTGGAAGCATGCAACTGTATTGAGGCAGCACCAGGTGTTGAAATTTTGCGCCCAGGGCAACCTTCCCAGTGGGGCCCCCATGCCACACCACTGGTCTTAATGCGGTTGGCCTTAATGCACTCCTGGGGGCCTCTTCCTGTGGGTATACACACGAAAGTATCCAGGAGAAGACTGAATCCCCAAAAGTCGAAGCAGCCATGCTAAGCCAGTAATGATTCCCTCCTCCACCCCTTGGCTAGGTACTAGGGTGGAGTCATCGTTCCTGCGTCTGGAGCACACATGTTAATTATTTCTTTTTTCCTTTACTACCTTTATACCCTCCCTTTTCTTCACCACAGCATCTTGCCTGCCAGAGATCTAGCCTGGAAGACCAGCATGACGAGGGGTTTCTCCTTCACAGCCTGTGTTCTGCTTTGCCTTGCCCTCTCAGGTATGTTCTAAATCGCAATCGGCAAACTCCCCACTCCCACCTGGGTTGAATCAGACAGGCTGGGAAATAAAACAAGCCACGTCCCTCAACACTGGGACAGGGCTTAACTGGTTTCCAAGCACACCTGAAATCAGATTGACCCTGCCCCTATGCCCAGTCCCACAACACTTTCTGTCTCATTCCCCTAGTCTTGGTGCCTTCTGCACCATGGGTTCCATGATACCTTCTCTTTTGCCTAACACCTACCGATTGTAGGGTTGTAAGATGAATGCTCTGGTTCCCCCTGTGTTATTGTCAGGCTGTTGCCAGTGACTCCCACTGCCGGTTGCCCCGGAACGTACAAAGACAAGGAATGTTCTTACCGTCTGCTTTTTATTTGGTATTTACACAGAGAGGCTACAGAACCCAGCCTCTTGGATAATGGCGTTGTCCCGAGTGACTCCACCCTCTCCCCATCTCTCCCACTTCCTCATTCATCATCCCTATGGGTGCTGACAAGTGCCCTCTGCCTTTGAGCTCTTTGCTCACCTACTTTCAAGGCTCGCTGGCTTCTGGGAGATGGTGGACCTGGAATGCTTTCTAGTGATAGCATGTCAGCCAGCTGCTCCAGCTCTGCCTCCTTCTCCTCTCCCATTATTTCCCAGCTTCCCCCCTCATCTGCCTCTGAGCTGTGACCTCCCTCAAACCCCTGTTGTAATTCTGAACTGTCTTCCTCTTCTCTGGAAGGGTCAGGCTGGGGAGGCGGTCTCCACCATTCCTCCTCTGCCCAGTCCCTGACGGTTATTTTGCCCTGGGAGCCATTTCGTGCCAAAGAGGATTCCACCAGCAGGGACAGGGCAGCAGCAACACTTGCATTGTCCCCATCCTTGCCTTACAAGCATCTAGTTGTACACACGTAGATTCATTTCGTACGGGGTGTTCACATGGCGCATTCAACAAATGTACGATCTGGTTAGTACCAGTACTAACACAAACATTTGAGCTGCACGCCCGTGCTGTTATTCACATGTAGCATTAGGCAAGGATGTGGACTATGCAGCTGTGTATGGAATAACTGAGCCATACAAATAAATAATCAAAATGTTAGTGGTAGGCCTCCCATCTAGAAGCCTACAACCCTACAATTGTCTTCAGTGAAAATCACAGACCCTCCAAGTGTCCCTATTTTTCCCGGATTTACAGAAGCCATCCCGTTTTCTGGTTTGATCCCAGAATGTTTTCCTGCTTCTCCTTACGACGTCCCTATTTTCATTGGAGAAATGCTGGAGGGTATGGCGCAAGCCAAGGAGATAAGTAACTATATAACCTCTAGAAGACATCTAAAGTCAGCCCTGTATAAGGAAGGTTTTTTATGTTTACTGTTTTATTATGTTTTTATATATGTTGGAAGCTGCCCGCAGTGGCTGGGCAACCCAGTAAGATGCGTGGGGTATAAATACAACAGCAGCAGCAGCAGCAGCAACAACAACAGAATAGGACACCCCTATTTTCATTGGAGAAATGTTCGAGGGTAGGGGGTCATACTGTTTTGAATGCCATTCCCAACATTTTGCCATTGCAGCCTACAGCCTGAAGTGCCGCTACTGTATGCGGGATACCCCCGAATATGGCTGTGCTGACAAAGTAAACGTATGTTTCCCAAGACCTAACGAACAGTGCATTTCTATCACTTTCTATGAGGGTAAGTTGAACTCATGTCCGGTGGCCATGAGCAATGCTATACGCTTTTTCTGAACCGTTAGGGCGATTTCCATGCTTTTGTAGCTAAACATAGTATCTGTGTACAAGAGGGAGGAATTGGCAGACCTGGGGCGGGGTGAGGCGTGTCCTAAGTTTTGCAGAACAACAACAGCAAAACGACCTTGAGAATTCCCCCCACCGCCCACAAATGCAATAAATAATTTTTAAAGAAATAAAGAGAAAAATCAAAGAAGGCTGGAAGGACAGAGCAGACTCAACAGGCACAGAATGTTTTGTTTGAAAAATAAAACGGGAAAAGCAGGTGGGAAGGAGAACGGAATGGCTGGAGAAGAAGAGAGAAAAAGATATGTAGATAGGAAAAAAGGACAGAGAGAACTCTCCCGTAGTCTGGATAGGTCACACATATTCCCTCCTGGGCAGCATTGAAAGCACATCTCTCCCCGCAAATAACCCTGGGAAATTTAGTATGCCCCTCACAGAGCTACAGTTCCCAGCATCCTCAACTGCAGGACCTCAGAATCTTTGGGGAAATAATGTTCTTCAAATGTCTGACGTGCACGCAGGCTGGATCAGTCCAGAAGAGCCACCGATAGCCCTCTCCTCTACAAATTTGCCTGATCCTCATTTAAAGCAGTGATGTGCAAGACAGTGGACTAGGGGCAGTAGCTTCCTAAATGTTCCCGGGGAATTGGTCTATTAAAGTATGAAAACCTGGTGCCTCCTTCCCAAAGCCTGGGAAGCTTCTGCCCAGATTAGGGGGGTGGTGCGGGGCGGTGGGATGCTCAGATGGGGTCCAAGAGTCCTCCTACCACCTTCTCAGGGGTGTACGAAAGGGGGGCGGAGGGGGCAGGTTGCCCCGGGTGCCACCCTGGGGTGTGTGTGACAAGATGGCCCACTGCCTCCCCCCAGCTGTAGAGTGGACGAGGGTGCATGCTCAGTCAGTATGGGCGCTGCGTGTGGGGCGTCCATACGGGCTGCCACTCACACAGCGACAGTATGGGCTGCCTCGCGTGTGCAGTCCGTATGGTATGCTGCGTGTACATAGTCCATATGGGATGCCACTCGTGTGGCATCTGTATGGATTGCCACTCACACGCGGCATCTGTATGGGCTGCCACTCGCATGGTGACTGTACGGACTGCCACGTGTGCACAGTCTGTACAGGATGCCACATGTGTGCAGTCCGTATGGACATTGTGCATACGCCACTGGGCGGTTCATCCCGCCCCCTTGGCATCCCGCCCTGGGTGCTGGAGAGGGTTCCTTCATGACTGCACCTTCCCACAGCCTACCCGGTTTTGGGAAGGAGGCAGAAGGCTCCAGCATCCTGTCAGAGGCCTAGCACTCCTTGCCAAACCCCAGGGAGCTTCTGCTCGGCTTAGGGAGAGAGGCGCTTAGGGAGAGAAGCTTACGTTTGCAGCCTTAGGGAGAACCCGGTGAGCCAGTGTGGTGTAGTGGTTAAATGCAGTGGACTCGTAATCTGGTGAACCGGGTTCGCGTCTCTGCTCCTCCACATGCAGCTGCTGGGTGACCTTGGGCCAGTCACACTTCTCTGAAGTCTCTCAGCCCCACTCACCTCACAGAGTGTTTGTTGTGGGGGAGGAAGGGAAAGGAGAATGTTAGCCGCTTGGAGACTCCTTCGGGTAGTGATAAAGCAGGATATCAAATCCAAACTCCTCTTCTTCTTCTGTAATCCCATCTGTTCTTGCTTCTCTCCTTTTACTCACCTTCCCAATCTTTTTGCAGGTAAAAAAGTGAGCTACCGGTTGGAAGGCTGCACCAACAGTCACAGGGACTGCATGCATAGCATGAGAGGCCAAAAAGGAACCTATATAAAAACTGTTTGTTGCAAGCATGATATGTGCAACCGCTCGATGAGTTATCTCCACTAGTGCTTAAAGAAAACTCCGAAGTGTGGGTTGCCGCATCCTTAGATATTTTCAGCTGAAACAGCAGCATGCTCTGTGAAAGTGTGTGAGCATGCTCAGATTGGGAGTGGGGGTGAGACTGAGCTTTGCCAATGAACTTTGCCTGTAAGCATTAAATTTCTCTTTTCCTTCTTGTCCCCATTTCTCCCTCTCTCTCACACCCTCGCAGAGATTAATTAGACTTGGACCTTGCAGATAGGGGTGGGAGATTTGTCAGTCTGGGTACTCAGCTTCTCACCTTCCCAATCTTAAATTTAGTTTTCCACACTTCTGCAGTAATTTGCACATTTATTCACTTTTCACACCCTCCTAGAAATCTATCAGCATTTTTGTGTGAACTCCTCCTGAATAACACACACCTTTACATGCAGTTTTGCTTAATTGTACACATTTTGGAAAGAATTTACCCAAATATATTTGAACTTTGTACGTTATTTTCACTAATGTGTTCATTTTTAACCACACTTTCGCCTAATATATGTATTTTGGTAAACATGGTTTGGTTGGAGAACTGCACTGCAAAAATTGGGCAAGTCTGAATTTTGAAAGGTGGCTGTGCTTTGGCTCTCATATTGTTTCAGAAAATTCTGAGGCTTTTTTGGTTTCTCTGTGTTAAATTGTGCTTTCAGTGTATGGTGTGTCAGCACCCTCATGACTAGTGATAACATTTAAAAAGCTCATAATTAACTTTTTACAGAATTGCAGCTATCTAGTGGAAGCAATTATTTTTCTTGCAGTAAACCATAGTTTAACTTCCTTCGTTTCTGTGGGATGTAATCCATTGGAACAGTCAAATACAACATTCCTTATTTCCCCAGAGTGGGCACAGGCAGGGGGGATGTTACTCCAGTCAGTGTAACTTCCTGTTCCACTGGTCTGGAGCATTCTCCCCCTGCATGTGAGCAGGGAGATTTGTGCAGCCCTGGCTGACTCCATAAAAAAGCCAAGTCACACAGCCATTTTTTCTCTCTTGCTCTCCTCTCTTGCTTGCTGCTCTCTTGCTGCCATGCTGCTCTCCTGCAGCCATTTTGTTCTCTTAATGTAATTTTGCTGTCTGCTGGCTCTCAGTCAGCAGCACTTCCATGTGAGATGAACTCGCAGATTGTTCTATAACTACGAGGCAAAGCCTGCCTTTCAGGGATCAAATTGTGAACTGAAATGTGAGTAAACTTCTTGTTACTTTTAAGGAAAGACACTTATGTCTTTATTCTTTTAAGAGGGATAAAAGGGGACACCAGGTGTTATGTACTGAAATTCTCACCCTGGGCCAGCAGGGGGATACTGTAGATAGTTCAGGTCCACATATGCAAATAAGGGATCGAAAGTGACATTCAGTGATTGGATAGTTACAGAAAGTTGTTACAATTATGTTGTTCTGGAGCTCTATATAAGCAGGCTGGCTGCACCCTTCAGTTCAGTTCTGTTCTGGCCTGTGAATAAACAAGAGCTGTTTGAAGAATTGCTGTGTCGTCTGATATGTTCACCCACAACTTAACATCAGGAATAAGCCACCTGGTCAAGCTAGATTGTATTACTTAACTAAAGAGATTCAAATGAATCTGCAAACAAGCTTCCTACTATATTGAGGGAATCTGCTCTGTTACATCACTCACTCGCAGGAGTGAAGGAAGGATAATACTGATTCAATATATCCTTTCCTACTATCCTTAACATTGGCACAGTTTCTGGGGTGGGGGTGGGCATAAAAATCAAGGAAGCCAAACAACGTTGCAGTGCAAGAGAAATAAAGTCTAAGATGCATCACATCAGAAATGAAACAGGATTATTTCACCACATCAGCATAAAGAAAGAGAAGTGTATGGGAAGCTTATAAGACTTGTTGCAGATACTTATGTTTAAATCCAGCCACTTTCTTGAATGAGATCAGAAACTGGGAAAGAAAAGGATGTTTAGAAAAAACCTCATTAATTACATAAATTGGGCAATTTTTTTAAATTTTGCCATGGCGGATAGAAAAATGGATAACATTGTTTTTGGCAGAAGACGAACTGCAGCAGAATAGAAACAGAGCTGCAGGTGATGCCTGCAGGGTATGATGGAAAACAGAGCCCTTCTTACATCCCTAGCTACTAACACCACAGAGACCTGCACAGCAGCCCCTGTTTCTAGTCTTTACCTTCATACTGGTACCAGCAAGAGAAACTGGCACAGTACGGTGGTCCTACACCGCCACCTTCCTGAGAGCAGCATCACTGCTGCTCGTTGAGATGATGCTAGGATGTGCAAGAGGCAGTAGTAAGGATGCACCAGCAGAACCAATCACAGTGTGGCTCAAGCTTACCATCACCCTTGCACCATCCTGGTAAGGGAAGGTGATGTCATTCTCAGGAGGGCAGGGCACGGCACTGCCTAAACTGTTGGGAGATTCCATTCCACCTTTTGTTGCAGACATGGGATTATTGCGTGTCACATGTCTGTTTACTTTCCAGCACAGTTTGCTGGGTCCTGTGAGCAGAACTTCCGCTCTGTGTATTGCTTTTGTTTTGAGTCTCTCTCCAGGAAGACGGCAAGGAGAGACGACATGTTTCTTTGTCCTGATTTATGTAAAATAAATCCGTAGTTTTAGTATGTATCTACAGCCTCAAGCCTCTTCTGTTGTGCAGTTTACTCTGCTAAGTAAAGTGCTCAAGCTTGAGTTGCTGATTTACGTTGGAGCCAGAGGCCAATGAATCTCCACGGCAAAGGTTGAGAGGGAGACGATCCAGCTGGGGCCAAGCCAGCTGGCCTATCGACCCCCAGATGCCGACATCGAGGTTATGTGCCCAGATCCGAGGCTTTACACTGGAGTAGGACTGCTGTTGGCTGCTGCTGTGTTCCGGGAAGGAATGAGGTATGTTGACCATTCAGTAGAACCAGCTGTTTTTCAAATTAATAAAGGGGGGACAAGACACTGTCTGCTTTCATAAGGTTTCCAAATGGTTTCTTTCTTGACCTCCCCTGCAAAATGAGTGAGCCATGTGTAATCATAGCTATGCTATTCTGTCTGGCACCAAGGGAAAGAGAAGGGGGGAGGCATTTGATTTATGCTCAACAAAGGATTTAACAGTGTTTCTATTATGCTCTCTCCCCTAGGCTTAGGTTAAGTGGACTTTATTTAATTATCTTTGGACTGGACCAGGAGTATGAAAGAGCAATTAAGAGTAAGAAGTTGAACAGCTGCTAATTAAATTTGGCAAAAGATTGCATTTGTGAAAAGGCTCCACCTTTTTTAACTTTGTGCTGAGGAAGAACCCCAGAGTGGAATTTAATGAAAGAGAGGCGTCACCTCGTTGGGGAGTTATTTATAGCTGCAGCCTTCACACAAGCTGGTGAACATGATCTCAAAGGAATTGAATGTGACTTTGCAAACATTGCAGAGAACTGAACAAAGGAGGGTGGCAATGATCTATCTCAACACACCAGGTCTGGGGAAACATTTATGAAGACTACACATGTGAAATGGATTTTATATTTTTGAAATGTAACAGAGGTACTGAGTAAGGGAATTAGAAAGGTCAGTTGTGAGAATGGGCTAACATCAAGAGTAGGATGAAGAGATTAAAGAAGAATGAAGTAATGGGCATATGTTTGCAAGAGGAGCGGGAAACCTAATTTTTTTAAGAAATTGTATTAAATTTAAATAATTGGGACTGATTTGTATTAATTTGGAAAACCAATAAAACATAATATAAATAGATCAATATTTTCAATAACACATTCTGTAATTTGCCCATTTCTTTCCCCATATATATATATCTAGTTTCAAATCTAGCCAATACAATAAAAGCACGTAAGGAGGAACCATGCTCAACGATTCAACATTTCATCTGGCAGAATCATAAACATGTTTACTCAGAAGGAAATCTCACTACGTTCAGTGGAGCTTATTCTACAGTCAGCGTGCATAGGGTTGCAGCCCTAGCCATATGTCACCCGCACACTAAGAACCTTCATTGGAATTGTCTTCATTGTCGCAGCAGTCGACTGTAATTTGCAAATGACTGTAAGGAAATACCCATTCGGTTCCACATCTGTAAGCATCTGTATAACAGTCCTTCACTTTTTTCACCAATTGCTGACCTGGAATTGTGGAGAGAAGAGGGCATCTTTGTGTTATCACATCTATTAAATCTATTAAATAATATATGTGCCACTGTCTGGATCAAACAGTGGCTGACCCATAATTTTTCTGCATTAGGGAGGGGGGCACCTGCCAATTTTGGTTCCTCTCCGTTTCTCCTTTCTCCATTCTGAAGTTCAGATCTCCACATTTCCACATCAGTCGGTGGATTAAAAGGGGGGGGGGAAATAGTTCAAGTGAAAATGAATCAGCATTTGTAGCAGATTTCTCCTAAAACACACCTTTTTTCGTTTGCAGTTCTGCTTAATATGCACAACTTCCCTTAATATAAAACACTTTATATGTTACCTTCACTAATGTGTGCATTTTTATACATACTATAGCAGGGGTCAGCAAGGTTTATCTTGCCTGATCTGGATCAGCCCCACAGAAATCCCTTCGTGGGCTGGGAGCGCCCACAATTTTCAGCATCTGCATGTGCGCAGATGCGATTTCCAGCGCCGCGGAAGTGAGTCCCCGCGCCATGCTGTGCTGCTGGCTTGGTTCGGGGCTGGCTCGTGGGCCGGTTAAATGACCTCCATGGGCTGCTTCCGGCCCATGGGCCTTAGGTCACCGACCCCTGTACTATAGTATATGCATATTTGTACATGATTTGACTGGGCCTTGCAAAATCTGAAGTGTACATTTTGAAGAAAGGCTGCACTTCAGTTCATACTTTGCTTAGGATAGCCTGAATTAGAGACGTTCGCCTGCAAATGTGAACTGAATCGAATCTGGCTCCCTGTGTTTGTCCCTCATATATCTCAGGACATATGAGACGAGGGGCAAAGAGGCTCCCCATCAAAAAAATAAAAATAAAAAAGAGGCCCAGGCACCTTCACTAACACAATGTATTCAAGGGCAGAACTTTACTGTTCCCCATTGTGGAAAATGTACCATGAGATTCTCCTTGTGGCAGACTTCCTCTTAACTGGTGGTTTGGCTACAACAATCGTGTTCAGTTGAGCTCTGCCCTATTGCAATAGTTACAATAAACGCTGGGTGCCTCCTGGATACTGGACTTCAATTACCGTATTTTTTGCTCTATAAGATGCACCAGACCACAAGACGCACCTGGTTTTGGAGGAGGAAAACAAGAAAAAAAAATATTCTGAATCTCAGAAGCCAGAACAGCAAGAGGGATCGCTGAGCAGTGAAAGCTTCTGTGATAGCTGCACAGCCTGCATTCGCTCCATAAGACGCACACAAATTTCCCTTTACTTTTTAGGAGGGAAAAAGTGAGTCTTATAGAGCAAACAATACAGTAATTCCCTTGGTTCTGTGGTTCATTTAAAAGGTGGTCCCTCACCTGGGTAGCAAACAAAGTGGTGTAGAAGTAAATTCTTAACACAACAGGAATGGCAACTTTTCACTAGCATAGGAGAGAACGTCACTGGGTTTGAAGCTGAATTTGCTCCCAATTTCAATGCATTCCTATGGGATTTTGTGCTTCGCAAGACGAAAAATTCGCTAGATGAAAAAACTCGCGGAATGAATTAATTTCGTCTTGCGAGGCACCACTGTACTGTCTTATTTATTTTATAGTACAGTACATTGATTATTACTTTCATTTTATGGATTAATGGTCTGGTTAGAGAGTAAAATTCATGTTAAATTGCTGTTTTAGGGGTTGTTTTTAAAAGTCTGGAACAGATTAATCCATTTTGCATTACTTTCTATGGGAAAGCGCATCTTGGTTTTGGAACGTTTGGTTTTGGAATGGACTTCCGGAACGGATTAAGTTTGAGAACCAGGGTACTGTTACGAAAAAGGAGCAATGCTGCTGAGTGCTCCAGATGGCTGGAAAGCCAAACAGGATGTTGATGTTTTGGGACTGTACCGTGGGAACAAGGAACAGTCTATTGTGTGCACTGAGCACCGGATGTTAGCTCAGAGTGTCACATGACCCTGTACTGGAAGTACATGGGTGGAGTTATTCCCTCTCTGCTGTTGCTGCTGAGGAGTGCAGACATGTTTTCTCTGCACTGCTGGAAAGACAGAAATAAAGGCATGTAAAATACATTTCTGTCTGTCTCTCTCCCCTCCCTGGGAGTGAGGGAGGAGGGATGGTTGTGTTCTTCTCACGTTGGGAAGGATCGGCCGATAGAGACCTCGCCTTGTCTTGCCGGGAGTCGCTGACGGGGGAAGTCAACAAGGAATCCAAGCCGGGCACCTGGAGAGTGGCCAAATACCTCTGACTGATTAGGCTTAAGATTCCGACATATGGTAGCAGACGCCGCTGGTTATCTGATCCATGGGAATCTGCATGAGAGGTGAGAGGTTGATGGATCGTGTGCCATCCTCTGCACCAAGGAAAGTAGATAACGTCTGCATTGCAGCCAGAAGCTGAACAGACGGCTGGACACCAAGAGGGGGTGTTTTCCAAGCAACGGAGCCCCAAAAAGGTATGCTGAATATCGGGCTAAAAGTGTGAATGCAGATTGATTTATTCTCTGGTTCACAGGAGAGCTGCGTTTGGAAAAACAGCTCTGAGAGCAAAGGCTTGCATACCAGAAATTCTTGTGGCTAGATAAGAAGAAGAGGTATGCACAGTTGCTAAGCAACGACAGTCAGTACAGTGGAAAGTTACTGACACGTGGGGCTGGCTCAGTCAGAGCCTGGAAAGCGAAAGAAGTTGTTTAGTCTTCGCTTCTTTGCAAGGACAGTGAGAAAGCTTGCAGATTGCCTGCCGGAAAGGCAGAAAAACAGTCCAAAAGAGCTTTTGGATTTTACTAGCTCGAGGGTGAAGAGCTGAGACTTGGATTCAAAATGGATGCCAAGGACAGGGGGAGGGAAGAACGGAGTTCTAATTCCCCTACTGATGTTGCTACTGGAGAGAATGCTGTAGCTTTGAACGTTGTCCGATGTTACAATTGTGGACAGGCTGGGCATCTTCAGCGGAACTGCAAGAAGCCACGCCAGCCGAAAGGAGCGAAGGGCCGCTCAGCAAAGCCTGAGGCAGCAGGCAAAGGTCATACCAAGTCTTCGGTGAAACCTGCAAAGGCCCTGATGGCGAAAGGAACCACGCCAGATGTTGGACACTCGTTTATAATCGATGCGGGCTGTTCTGTTCATATGTCTCCAAGCAGAGGACTCTTTTCAACGTTTAAGAAGCAAAGCTTCGCTGTGGAACAAGCCAACGGTCAGGAGCTGGAGGCGACCGGGATTGGAACTGTGTATCTGAAGAGTCTGAACTTGACTATACACAATGTTTACTTGGTTCCTGAATTGAAGTTCAATCTGCTGAGTGTTTCGCAGATTGCAAAGAAAGGACTGAAACTGTCCTATGATGCTGAGAGCTGCAAGATCTTCAAAGATGGAGAGTTGTATCTTTCTGCCAGAGAGAAAGATGGACTGTATTTGTTGACTTTTGACCAAAGTGATTACATGGAATGTAATTCTGAGTCTAACGTGATTTCTCTTGCAGGTGTGACCAAAACGAGCGCCAAGAAGGTGGCCAGGGTCGACAGAGCGTTTCAGCGGGTGTATGCCGATGTGATTGGTCCTCTAGAACCATCTAGAGGCAATGCAAGATTTTATCTTGTGTGTGTGGATCATTTCTCTAACTTTGTCTGGATTTATGTGTTAAAGAGGCCACAGGAAGCCTTGGAAAGGTTTCAGGAGTTTTGTGACAAGGTTGAAAAGATGCATGATGCTAACATTGATTGTCTTTTGACAGATGAGAAGCAGATTTTTCTTTTACAGGATTTCCAGAGGTTCCTGCAGAAGAAAGGGATAAGACACAAGGTTGCTGTTTCAGCGGAAGCGTGGAACAGGGGTGTCTGTGTACGGGTGAACAAAGAATTGCAAAAGGGGATGTATGCGCAATTGCTTAGTTCACATCTGCCACATGAGTTCTGGGCGGAGTCGCTCATGTCGTTTTGTTACGCGTGGGTGAGAAAGGTTTCAAAAGAGTTGGGAAGTTCTCCTTTTGAGAAACTGTTCCAGAGAAAACCTTCTGTTGCCCATTTCAAGGTTTTTGGGTCTCATGTGAGGACAGAAGCTCCAGGTGGAGTAAAGAATGCCAGAGGCATTTTTGTGGGGTATGAAAAGGGTCTCTACAGAGTAATTTTGTCTGAATCTGGTCAAGTGATTCTCACAAAATTTCTAGAGAGTGCTCCTAAACAGGAGAGAGCGATAGTACACACATTTCCCACAGAGGACGATTCAGATGATGATGATTTCACAGATTACAGTGGTACTGAGAGCGACAGTGATAGCTCAGAAAGCTCGGTTGTCACAGTCATTGAGAGGGAATCTCACACAATGGATAGACCTTCACAAGTGAAGGATGAACCACTGTTTGCTATTGGAACTGGTTCTCCTAAGAGTCCTGAGACTGAACCAGTGAGCAGAGAGGATCAGCACCTCTTGCGCAGGTCTGAGAGAGTCACAAAGGGTGAACCACCCAAAAGGTACTCAGAAGAGTTTGCTAACTTAGCTGTTGCATGTGTTGCTGTTGTACACAACCGAGGACAGGTTGGAGCTGTGTCTAAGTCAGAGACAAAGACACAACAGAGAGTTGCTAGCCAAGGCCATGCAGATGCACTCATTCCTTGGAAGCCAGACAACCAGAGAGGTACACTGGGGAAACCAGTGGCGGGTAGTTCCAAGGGTGGAACTGAAACAACAGGGGAGTGTTATGTGTATAACAACTGTTTGTTTTCTTCTCTGGATCACGCTTTGCTTGCCGCAACACGCATTGATTCTTTTGGGGGAGGTTGTTACGAAAAAGGAGCAATGCTGCTGAGTGCTCCAGATGGCTGGAAAGCCAAACAGGATGTTGATGTTTTGGGACTGTACCGTGGGAACAAGGAACAGTCTATTGTGTGCACTGAGCACCGGATGTTAGCTCAGAGTGTCACATGACCCTGTACTGGAAGTACATGGGTGGAGTTATTCCCTCTCTGCTGTTGCTGCTGAGGAGTGCAGACATGTTTTCTCTGCACTGCTGGAAAGACAGAAATAAAGGCATGTAAAATACATTTCTGTCTGTCTCTCTCCCCTCCCTGGGAGTGAGGGAGGAGGGATGGTTGTGTTCTTCTCACGTTGGGAAGGATCGGCCGATAGAGACCTCGCCTTGTCTTGCCGGGAGTCGCTGACGGGGGAGGTCAACAAGGAATCCAAGCCGGGCACCTGGAGAGTGGCCAAATACCTCTGACTGATTAGGCTTAAGATTCCAACAGGTACCACTGTAATATCAAACTTCTGAGTAGCATCATTATAAAGTCAATGCTTTTATCCCTCTACTCTTACAAAGCCTCAAATTTTCAGCCAAATCAGTTCTTCTGCATTAGTCCTCAATGTAGCTGCCTTTTGCACTCAAACCAGGGCTCCTGGGTGACTAACTAGCATATTGTGATGCAGGCAAAAATCTATTTGCCCAAACTCCGCCTTCTACACAAGCAATAAAGTCACAGGAAGCATGACCTCCTTTGCATCTCAACAACAGCGGCAAAGGATGGGTGCAAAAAGAAAAGAAATATCCTGGAAGGGCTCCTTACTTGTATATCATTTCCCCGTCATGCTGCCCCCATGTGAAACTTCACAGAATCCTTTTATAGGAAGGCATTTCTGTGTCGCATCCTCAACTGTACATTTCGAGCAGATGATCCCATGTGTTGTGAAAGACAGACGTTATATTTGAGTCTCCTTGCATACCATCTTTGGAGGGGGAATGTTCATTGTAGAAAACGGCATCACACCAGGTGTGAAAAAAAGGGAGTGGGGATCCTCCATAATGAAACAGGGCATTGCAGCTGGGAGCCACCACACTGTGCCCTGGCCTCACTTCATTGTTGAATAAATTGGGGGTATGGGTAATCTACATATGAACCTTCCTCTTGTAGTTGGGACTTACCTCCTGGGCTGAGATCAAAGAAAATGTAAGCAGCAAAAAGCCAAGAGAGAGCCATCCATGCCCGCCAAGACCCTGGGAAGAAACTGGGTCCCATTGAATGGCCTTTTTGCATAGAAAGAGTGAAGCAGCTTCTTCTCTGGCCCTTCAGTGAGATCAGGCAGGGCTCCTGGGAAGTCTGTAACAAGACAAGCTGCCCCCAGCAAGATGTTATTCAAAGTAAGAAACAGATGGACCAATAGTTGCTATATAAGGTCAGATGGGACCTTATTGGCTCCTCAGGTTACCTAATCCTTCTGGACATGAAAGTTCTGGGGGTGGACTTGAAAGCCTCAGGCCATTTGCAGGAGTACCTGCAGACTTCTCCAGTTGTGTGACGAGAAAGGAACCTGATTTCCACCACTTCCTTCTCTAGGCCAGTGTGATGCAGTGGTTATTTTTTTCCCCAAAAATGTTTATTCAAATTTTCCAAAAATCCAGAAAAAAAGAAAGAAAAGAAAGAACAAAAAGGATTAAAAAAAACGAGAAAAAAAACCATTCACCGTTTACAACCTTATTTTCAATAACATATTTCCATGACTTCCCCACACCTCCCTCTCTTGTATTCCATTTCCAATTATTAGTTCAACAAGTTCTTATCCCCAATTTTTAACCTTATTATATTTAATTCATTGTTATATTTAGCTCATTTTATATAACCAATTTTAACTTATAAACATCCATCTTTGTACCTCAGTACCCATTCTTAGAATCTTTTTCTAAGGTCGACCCCAATACCCTTCCACGAATTCCCCATTTTAATACCTCTAACAAAATAAAATAAAAAAGATCAAAATATAATTATACACCCTTTGGATTCCCAATCCCCACCCCCCTTTTCCCGGTTTTGATCCCCCACCAATGTCTATCGGTCTATCTGCAGTCAGCCTGGAGATCTCACGTTCGAAGCTCGTAGTTCTCTCTCAATTCCTCTCTGCCGGTTTTTTTGATAGTCCTTTATATCAAACACCAAAACTCGGAGAAGCTCTGTCTCAGTAATGTCCATTTTTCTTCCAGCCAGATCTCCATATTTAAAAGTGGAGCTCAAATCTTGTTTCTTAATACTTTTAAGTCCAAATGTCCCAAAAGCTCCAACTTCCATCTTGATCAGATTTATAATCCAAGAGTCTTCAGATCTCCTGGGGAGATCTCCCCATTCTTCATTCTTCAATTCAAACCAAATTTTCCTCATCCAGTTCTTATTTTCCTTTGTATCCTTCTTGACAGGCCTCTGGCTTTCCTTCATCTGTGGCATTGTTGCTCCTCCTTCCTTACTCTCCAGCACATCATATATTTCTTTTCCCACTTTCTCAAGTTTCTCAAGTTTCTCTTCCTGTTCGGCTACCAAAACTTTTTGTTCCGCTGCAAGGGCCTTTTGTTCAATTGCAAAGACTTGAGTCAAGTCCCTTCCAAGTTCAGTAAGATTGTTTACGGTTTCATTCAATGTTTTGACCCTTATAGCCAAAACATCATTTTGTTCTTGTAACTTTCCCAGGAGAAAAAAAGTCCTGTTTAGCTCCATCAGTATTTTTCCACTTGCAGCCATTGTAGTGTCCCAGAACCCCCTCTAGAGGGATTCTGGTTACTTAGTTCAAAAAACCAAAAGTCAAATTAGTTTGTATCAATTCTTCCTTGTTTCCAACAATTTATAACCAAATTGTAACAAATATATCCAGCAGAGACAACAGAAACAATGTTCTCTTTCTTTCCCAACTTTGACAGCTAGTTTGACAGCTGTCAAAATCTTCTATGTCTCTTAAACAGGCTCTCTCGCGGATCACTCCCAGATCCCGGGGGGGTTGCACTTCAACTCTTAAAAACAACTCTTATCCTCCAGCAAATAGCTTAAACTGCCAAGTCGTGAAATTAATAACTTTTATCCAATAAAAAAGAAAATGTTCTCTCAACCTAGCTTTAAAATGTTTACAAGGCGGGGAGACGGACTTCCTCTTTGCGCCTACCCCGTTCGTTCCAAATCCGAAAAAAATTTCTCTTTTAAATCCAATTTCCGTATTACTCACGGGTTGTTACTTTTAGTCCAGATATTTAAAGGAAGAAGTCAGCGCTCTCCGTCCATGGCATGCGGCTTCACTCAGCAGGGGAAGCAGAGGACTCTCAGCACCGCGCCGCTCCCCGTCCCCTGTTCCGCAGCCTTTAAAAAGGCTCCTTCGCGGGTCGGGGGGGCGCAAAGGTGCCCACCGAGTCACCAAGTCCACAGGCTTCCACGCCTGTGGTTTCTAAGGGTCCCCGCGTCGCCGGCGCGTCAGGACCCGACCCCTGCTGAGCCGATTCCCTCCGGAGCTCGGAGGGAATCCGCCATTAGGCGATGGCGCTAACCCGGAAGTCCCGTGCTGCAGTGGTTAAGAGCGGTAGACTCGTAATCTGGTGAACCGCTCCTCCACATGCAGCTGCTGGGTGACCTTGGGCTAGTCCCACTTTTCTGAAGTCTCTCAGCCTCACTCACCTCACAGAGTGTTTGCTGTGAGGGAGGAAGGGAAAGCAGTGGCGTAACGTGGGGGGTGCAGGGGGGGCCGGCCGCACCGGGCGCAACATCTGGAGTTAGGGCAAATCCATGGGTTAGGGGGCGCAAATCCACGGGTTAGGGGGCGCAAATTACTTGCCTTGCCCCGGGTGCTGACAACCCACGCTACGCCACTGAGGGAAAGGAGAATGTTAGCCGCTTGGAGACTCTTTTGGATAGTGATAAAGCAGGATATCAAATCCAAACTCCTCCTCCTCCTCCCCTTCTTCTTCTTCTTCTTCTTCTTCTTCTTCTTCTTCTTCTTCTTCTTCTAGTACAAGGTTTCTAGTGTCTCACATGCTGACTATAAAATACAGCTACATTCGTAAATTGAGCTAAACGCTAAGTGCACCTTCAAACACATTCATGTGTTTTCTCTGCTAGCCCGTCCAATAGCCTGCATTTCATTGACCGAAACTGGCTTTTAGTCTCACTGTATGCTGAAAAGGTCAATAAAATGCAGGTTTTCGGGTAAGGTTTTAAAAAAGGAACCAGAAAAGCATTCCAAAGGATATAACTTTATTGCATCTGTTTATTGTTTATCTTTTAAATCTCAACGCAGCTTAAAAAACATTAAAAGACAGACGGTGGTATTCAATGTTAGTCCTACTTAAAGTAGACCCATTGAAATTAGTAGACATGGCTAGCTTACCTTCATTACATTCAGTGGGCCTTCTGTAGGTAGGACTTAGTTGAATATGTATCAAACATTTAGAATCCATTATACAGAATGAAATGTAAGTATCATAGAAGTGTTCATCCACCGAAAAGAATTAAAATGAAGGAATTCTAAACCACTAGAAGGTGAACACTGAACCTGGCTAGAATCATATCACATGCTGATTAAACAGAGATCCCCAAACCTGAGTAAACAAGGACACTTTGACCTTGGTACATAAAAACTAAAAAAGAAAAATTGAAGGCAGCAGGCAACCTTCCAAAATACCATAGTTGAACAGGCACCTAGAGAAGGACTGAAGAGGTAGCCCTGGAGGTATTTAATAAATTTAAATAGTTCACATCAATCAGCAACTGATGTGCCAAAAGCTGAAATGGAATGTTATCCTAACATAATCCAAAAGAACAGTTTTCACTGCATTCTTGGGACTGAGCTATACATGGTGATTGTCTTTACCCTTTTCCTTCTGCTCCAGGCACAAAACATTAAAAGGCAACGGGTACATCTGCTATATCAAAAGGAACAAAGTACATCTCCTTCTGCCCACTTCATCCTACCTTGGGACAAGGTAGTTCTTCCTCCAGGCTGGTAATGACCTAAGTCTCACTGCATGTGTCTTGTGCTGTTGAGCACGTGTCCCACTTCTGGGCTCCCCAAAGACATCAGGTTGGCCAATGTGAGAACAAAATGCTAAACTAGGTAGCCTTTGATCAGATGCATCAGGGCTCTTTTAATGTTATTAATAGGGCTGTGTAAAGACCCCACAGTTTCATACCATCCAATATGTCCCAGCCGAAAACTGGGATGTACGTCTTCTAGGTCATGCTCCTGCACAAGTTACCTGACCAGTGAGATACTGCAGAGCTAAAAAATGTTCGTTTCTGTGTGTCATGCTCTTGCATAAATTTCAAATGTGGGTAGATCTTGGCTCAGGCATTGGGCATTCTCCCTCCCCAGTCCCCAGCCGGGGACCTAGGGAGCATCAGGGTTATCCAGTGTTTGTGTGGGGGATGGGCCGGCTCTGGAGAACATATGTTCAAGCAGAGATAGCTGCCCCCGCCGCCGCAGGGGAGAGCAATGACGACCTTTCGGCGTACGGTCAAAGCCTCCCTTCAGAAACCCCTTTAACGGGGAACCCTGGTATCGCCGCTGCAAGAGGAAGATGGACAAAAGGATTCCGCCGAAGGCCTGATACCGCCAAAGTTGTGACGTTTTGCTATGGGAAAGGCGAAACCTGCCAATGCAGGGAAATTCCTTTCCGGCCCTTTGACAGCGACCTTAACGTATGCCTCCAGGTATCCCACCTGAGGGAAGGCAAAGCCAAGCCTATGCTGATGGAGCCGCTCCAGATCTAGGGGCTGCACGCGTCCACGGAAAGGGCGCCCCCCGTTTTAAGCGGGGAGCGGTCATTGTTGAACGCACCCATAGATACAGCACCGCAGTTTGCGCCACCTCATGGTATCCTGAGCGCAGGGGTAAGCACACTGTTACGAAAAAGGAGCAATGCTGCTGAGTGCTCCAGATGGCTGGAAAGCCAAACAGGATGTTGATGTTATGGGACTGTACCGTGGGAACCAGGGACAGTCTATTATGTGCTCTGAGCACCGGATGTTAGCTCAGAGTGGCACATGACCCTGTACTGGAAGTACATGGGTGGAGTTATTCCTGCTCTCTGGCTGCTGATGTGAGAGGGTGCAGACACGTTTCTCTGCACTACTGGAAAGACAGAAATAAAGGCATGTAAATACATTTCTGTCTGTCTCTCTCCCCTCCCTGGGAAAGGAGGGAGGAGGGATGGTTGTGTTCTTCTCACGTTGGGAAGGATCGGCCGATAGAGATCTCGCCTTGTCTTGCCGGGAGCCGAGACGGGGGAGATCAACATGGAATCAAAGCCGGGCACCTGGAGAGTGCCAAATTCCTCTGACTGACAAGGCTTGATTCAACATATGGTAGCATGAGCTGCTGGTTATCTGATCCATGGGAATCAGCATGAGAGGTGAGAGGTTGATGGATCGTGTGCCATCCTCTGCACCAAGGAAAGAAGATAACGTCTGCATTGCAGCCAGAAGCTGAACAGACGGCTGGACACCAAGAGGGGGTGTTTTCCAAGCAACGGAGCCCCAAAAAGGTATGCTGAATATCGGGCTAAAAGTGTGAATGCAGATTGATTTATTCTCTGGTTCACGAGAGCTGCGTTTGGAAAAACAGCTCTGAGAGTAAAGGCTTGCATACCACAGATTTTTGTGGTGAGATAACGAAGAGGTATGCACAGTTGCTAAGCAACGACAGTCAGGACAGTGGAAAACTACTGACACCTGGGGCTGGCTCAGTCAGAGCCGGGAAAGCAAAAGTTGTTTTGACTTTGAGACAGCTTGGAGTTTGCCTGCCTGAGAGAGGCAGAAAAACAGCTCAAAAGAGCTTTTTGGATTTTACTAGCTCGAGGGTGGAGAGCTGAGACTTGGATTCAAAATGGATGCCAAGGACAGGGGGAGGGAAGAACGGAGTTCTAATTCCCCCACTGATGTTGCTACTGGAGAGTTATATCTTTCTGCCAGACAGAAAGGTGGACTGTATTTGTTGGACTTTGAGCAAAGTGATTACATGGAATGTAATTCTGAGTCTAACTTGATTTCTCTTGCAGGTGTGACCAAAACAAGCGCCAAGAAGGTGGCCAGGGTCGACAGAGCGTTTCAGCGGGTGTATGCTGATGTGATTGGTCCTCTAGAACCATCTAGAGGCCCTTGGGCACTTAGAAGAAATAAACACACTCTTGTCGCCGCCACCCAGTGACAGAGGAAACCGCTTGGGCACCCGGAGCGGCAAACATGACATGCACCTGGGGGCTGTGCGATCCACCCACAGAGGTGGGGCGATCCGCCCACATGGGTGCACCGAACCTCTTGGGGGTGGCTGCACCGCCTGCCAACCATGCAAATATGCCTGGCGTGCGGCGTTGGCCACCAGGGTTGTGAGTGCCGCCAGCCAGAGGGTGCATCCCCAGCGGCCAGCACCGCTCGCCGAGCGTATTTGCACAATCAACGGGCAGATTTTCACGGCAACCGCACCAATCGTGAACATCCGCCCACTGGGGGTGGGAGCGCCGCCACACCGATCTGGCCAGGGAGATTTTGTCACACACACACACACCCGGGCATGACACCTGGGGCACACCACACTCCACACACACCCCTTGCGATGCCCCTGCCACCACCATCCAGCAGCCGCCATTTTTTCCTCCACAATGTACCTTTTTATTGGAGGTGAAAATGACCGCTCCCCGCATAAAACGGGGGGCCACCTTTCCGTGGACGCGCGCAGCCCCAGGATCTGGAGCAGCTCCATTCAGCATAGGCTTGGCTTTGCCTTCCCTCAGGTGGGATACCTGGAGGTCTCCGCCTACCCCAGTCAGTTGTCCAATCCCACCTGGGGGAAGCGTTGCCAAGGAGATCAGGCCAGGTGGGGGAGGGACTACCTGCCCACACAATAGAGGGAGGATCTTACCTGGGAATCCTCACTTGGCTCCAGAGCTTCTCCCACCCTACCCACCCTCAGTTAATGTCTTATTTTGCAGGTTAACTTTTCTTCACAGGTTTTGCAGGTTAACTTTTCTTCACAGGTATGCGGGCGCTGCTACGTTAAGGTCGCTGTTAAAGGGCCAGAAAGGAATTTCCCTGCATTGGCAGGTTTCGCCTTTCCCGTAGCAAAACGTCACAACTTTGGCGGTATCAGGCCTTGGGCGGAATCCTTTTATCCATCTTCCTCTTTGCGGCGGCGATACCAGGGTTCCCCGTTAAAGGGGTTTTCTGAAGGGAGGCTTTGACCGTACGCTGAAAGGTCGTCATTGCTCTCCCCTGCGGTGGCGGCGTTACGGGGGTGGCTATCTCTGCTTGAACATATGTTCTCCAGAGCCGGCCCATCCCCCCCCCCACACACTGGATAACCCTGATGCTCCCTAGGTCCCCGGCGGGGGACTGGGGAGGGAGAACGCCCAATGCCTGAGCCAAGGTCTACCCACATTTGAAATTTAATAAAGTTGTGGCCAATTTAATCCCATAGCACGTTGTCTTGAGTCGTTATTCCACATGACGGGGGGACTGCGCGGGATCTGGGGACTCCGCCTGTCCACGCAATATGCATAGACAATGGCAATGGAATACTGTATATGAAGAAAGGCTCAGATACACACAAGGCTACATACAGTCCCAGGTCCTGTGGTAATGTTTGTGCAGGAACAGGCACCCATGGAAAATCCATTCAGATTCATGAAAGCTGATTAGGAGCTCCATGCCTCCAGTGAAATGAGGATGAGCCTCAACTTTTCACCACTCTGAACATGGTGCGCAATGGGCATTAAGGAGTCACTGAAGCTGAGTGTATTTGCAAAGAGAGCAGCAAGCATTTAAAATCATGTTTATTTAGTTCTTCACAGGATTTATAGGTGGCGCTACAACACAATCATCAGGGTGTCTTACAATATTAAAGAAGAAGGGATGCAATTTTTCATCTAGAGTAATCGTATGAATGTTTAATCAGAAGGAAATTCTACTGAGTTCCATGGTGCTTAATCCACAAGAGGTGTTGGTAGGATTTCAGCCTTAACCCTTACGTTTGTCTTCACCCACACTCTACCATTTGCTGTTGCAATCGTCTTTGGCACAGCAGCGTTTCTCATGTTCAATATTATCTGCATGATTTATCCATTTGGTTTCACATCTGGAATTATCTATATAACAGCCCTTGGTTATTTTCACCACTCTGCCATCTGGGATTGTGGAGAAAAGAAGGCATCTTTGTGTTACTTATGAGGTATTTCCTAATACAGTGGTACCTCGGGTTACGTTCTGGAGGTCTGTTCTTAATTTGAAACTGCTCTTAATCTGAAGCACCACTTTAGCTAATGGGGCCTCCTGCGGAGTTTGTAACCTGAAGCCTCTGTAACCCAAGGTACCACTGTACCTGTGCTACTGTCAGGATCACCTGGTGTAAGACCCATCTCACATTTTTTGTATATAGTGCATTAGGAATGGACCACCCAGTGATTTCAGGAATGGAGAGTCAGATCTGCTGATACATACTTTGCTGTTCAGTTTTGAATCTTGCTAGTTTGCCATACCAGAGTGTGACAGAATGTTGGGAAGGTGTGACAGAATACAGCAGAACCAGCCTTCTCTATAAGACCATTTGCAGAGCATAAGGGTCAGTTGGGCCCAGGGCTTTTTCAGGTTCTTCCTGAGCCAAGCTGTCATTCCTGCTTGCATGGCCTGTTGTATTGCCGCTCAAATCAGCTTACACGTAGTAATTTGCACCCTATTCCACTAGATAATAATGATAATGATAATGATGATAATGATAATGATGATGATGATGATGATGATGATGATGATAATAATAATAATAATAATAATAATAATAATAATAATAATATTTATACCCCACCCATTTGGCTGGGTTCCCAACAAAGTGCCAGCCCAAGACATTTTTCTGCCTGAGGTGAACCACAGAACAACTCCCCTTGGGAACTGTCATTTGTTAATGGTCCATGGGGTCACGAAGCGTCGGACATGACTAAACGACTAAACAACAAGGGTAAACCACCCTGTTCATCTTCAGATGAAGGGCAGCATACAAATTTAATAATACTAATAATATAAGGCAATTATTCACCTTCCTGCTACTTTTTCTTTAGTGAACCTTAAAAAGGCTATTGAAATGAACGGGTTGAAGATAGCATCCCCTGCACAATTTCCTTTCAGCTGAATACCTTCTGCAACACACACACAGACACACACACTCTCTTTCCCCCTCAGTTGGATGGTGCAGGGAGAGAACGAGTAGAGGGTGTGTGAGTGAGGGGCAAGGCCTCTGTTGAGGTGCCCAGTGGGAAGCGAGGGGTCACTGAGTGGGGTGCATATATCTGCGCAGGAGATGGGGGAGTTGTCAAGATAGAGGTGGTTTTTAATTGCGTTGAGGGACCAGACCATATCCCAATTTGTATCACCGGGATGTTGGAGGATATTCCATTAACATAACAAAAACTATCATAGAGATACTGACATTTTCAAAAGTAGTGGCTCCACAGTACTTAGCTAATTCAAAACCACCGGAGTAGAGGATTGCAACTATACAATCTGAGCCTATGCATGTATACTGAGAAGAAAGTGCTACTGAGGTTGGGTTGCTGGTGGCAACGGCAGCTGCTGCTGCTGTTGGAGAGGCAGGAGGCTCCCCCTCTATAGCAGGACCCCAAATTAGCGCTCAGGGAAGGCAGATCCTTTCTGGTGCCTGGCCCTGCTGCCCAGCACCCAAGTTCAGGAAGGCAGCAGCTGGGGATTAAAGAAGAAGGGCAAGGAGGAGGAGCAGCAAATCTTGGCTGCTGCTCTTGCCCCAGTGGCAGAGTGGGCAGGGGTTTCAGGAGTGAGCCAGTCCTCAGCGCACTGTCTGGAAGAGGGAGAGAACAGCCGGAGGGAGAGAAGTTGCGAAAAGGAGGCAGTGCAAGAGCACATTGCTGGTGGGGAGGCTGTGCCACACAACAGCCCTTTGGCGAATAGCAGACACAGCAGTTGGCCTTGCCCCGCCCCTGTAAGCTCACCCTACGCGATAGACCACGGCAGCACCAAAAAAAAAACACCCTAGTGGTGGCATTTTGCTGCTCCTGGGTCCTGCTCTATTTCACTGCTTGAGGAATTTTCCTCAGTCCACCTCATGGCAGGGCCGGCTCTGGGGCCTCAGACTATTTGCACATGACTGCCTGTGGTGGACAGGGACAGAGGTATAAATTGGTGTCGCCACATACAGATGCATATACACACAGGCACAGAAAAGAAGCACCCTGCATTTCTCCTTACCTTTGTACTCTTTCTCAATAAAGCATCCCCCACCATTCCCCACTGAGCAGATTCCGTCTGCAGGAGAGCATGGCAGCCCTGGCTTCTCCATTACGCATCTTTGGCAGTTGATTCCAAGCACTGTGAAACACAGAACTTTTACTCTCTGTGCAGACGGCAGCGAATCCGTCCATTAATAATGTGGCGGATGCGCTCCCGCCAACCGCCCCCAATTAAATATAGTGCATCCTCCTCACGGTACACCAATTACATGAATTTCTACAATTTACCAATAAACCAACCCTTTTAATTAACCGGACTTGTGTGTTATCAGCTGCCACTCACACAGAAACTGCTCCTTTTATTCCTCCCTCCCCCCAAAGTGCTGTTCCTCCCCACTCTGTGGCTAGCTGGCTCCGTAGTCCATCAGAGAGAGGCTTCAGCACTCTGCTGGGGTTTCCGAGGGACTCCACCACCGGACTCTGGTCTGTCTCTGCTGTCCATCACACAGACATACATGGGCTTTAGTGGAACGTTCGCTGTGGAAAACTGTCTTTTAAAAATCTTAATCCATTGTGCTTAAATTAATGATGGAATCCATTGTACTGGAATGGCATTGCAGCTGAGAGCCACCAGGATCACAGAACTGTGGCGTCGGAAGGGATCCTCGTGGGTCATCTAAGACCATTGATACAACTGGCTCAGTTTTGTCTACACTGACTCTTCACAGCCTTTCCCAGACCTATCTTTTACTAACTGAGGTTACCGTATTTTTTGCTCTATAAGACACACCAGACCACAAGACGCACCTAGTTTTTGGAGGAGGAAAACAAGAAAAAAATATTCTGAATCTCAGAAGCCAGAACAGCAAGAGGGATTGCTGCGCAGTGAAAGCAGCAATCCCTCTTGCTTTTCTGTCTTCTGGGATAGCTGCGCAGCCTGCATTTGCTCCATAAGACGCACACACATTTCCCCTTACTTTTTAGGAGGGAAAAAGTGAGTCTTATAGAGCAAAAAATACGGTAGGTTGCAGGTATGTGTGACAGTGAGTTTCATACATATATATATTGCATAATGTGTTCGCTGTGTTATCTTTCATTCACAATGTGCATCTTGTGTCTTTATAGTCAAGTAATAATGGTACATCACCCTTGGCTCCCCTGGGGGGACGAGAAATATAGAAGCATAAATAATCAATAAAATAAACGTGTGTGTGTGCTGCACACATTTTTTCTTTCCAAGTTACTATAATTGTCATTTACAATATGACCGCACACATCCTTCCTTTGTTTCCAGTTCAGAATGTAGAGTGGGATTAGTCACTGTTGAAGAAATTGAGAGCACAGGTAATCTACATGCAAACCTTCCTCTTGCAGGTGGGACTTACCTTCTGCGCTGAGTCCAAAGGAAACACTTGCCAAAAGCCAAGTAAGAGCCACCCATGGCCCCCAAGGCCCTGGGAAGATGCTGCACCCCATGGGATGGCTTTCTGGAACAAAGAGAGTTGACTTCTTCTCTGGCCCTTCTGGGTGGGGTGGGGGACAGTTCAGGCAGGGCTCCTCTCAGAGCACAAGTTGCACCCAGCAAGAGGCTAGGCAAAGTAAGGAACACACTCACAGGTAGTGGCTCTGTAAGACTCCTCTGCTCGTGTCGCCTTCTGGAGTTCAAAGTTGTTGAGGGCGGAGTTGAAAGCCTCTGGCCAACTGCAGGGCTACTGCTGCTGCAGGAAGCTGACCAGCAAACCCCATAGGCACCTAGAGAAGGACTGAAGAAGTGGTCCTGGAGGTACCATATTTTTCTGTGTATAACATGCCCCTGTGTATAAGACGCCCTCTATTTTTGGGGACTACAATTTAAGAATTTGGGGGGAGATGGACCAGAGTACAGTGGTACCTCGGGTTAAGTACTTAATTCGTTCCGGAGGTCCGTTCTTAACCTGAAACTGTTGTTAACCTGAAGCACCACTTTAGCTAACGGGGCCTCCTGCTGCCGCCGCGCCGCTAGAGCACGATTTCTGTTCTTATCCTGAAGCAAAGTTCTTAGCCTGTAGCACTATTTCTGGGTTAGCGGAGTCTGTAGCCTGAAACCTAAAGCGTATGTAACCTGAGGTACCACTGTAGTTGAGATTTTTTGGGGGAGGATTGACCAAAGTTGTTGAGGTTTTTTTTCGGGGGGTTGCCCTGTTTTTTTTGGGGGGGGGATGCTGAATATCACTCACACCACTCACTAACACTGAGACTCACGCACATCACCAATCACCAAAGCAACCAATCGTCTGCCGCTCGCTGCCAGCAGCCAGCAATTGTCGCAGCAGAAGCCAATGAAAAACAGCCCTTGCCGCAGCCACTGATCACCCACCCAATTGCCGTAGCAACAGCCAATCCTAAGCAGCCTTTGCTGCATACACCAATCACCCACCCAATCACCAGTGACAAGCTGCTGCTTGCGGCTGAAACAAATCGCCCGTCCCCCCTCTGCACTATCCATGTATAAGATGACCCCTGATTTTTAACTTTCTTTTTGAGTAAAAAACCCTCATATTATACACGGAAAAGTACTGTATTGAATTAATTTAATAGTTCATGTGAATCAGCAACAGATGTGCCAAAAGCTGAAATGGAATGTTATGCTAGCATAAGCTCAAAGAGCAGTGTGTCTTGACCCTGCTCCAGGCACAAAACATTAAAAGGCAAAAGGTATATCTGCTATATCAAAAGGAACAAAGTACATCTCCTTCTGCCCACTTAATCCTACCTTGGGATAAGGAAGTTCTTCCTCCAGGCTGGTAATGACCTAAGTCTTGTGCTGTTGAGCACGTGTCCCACTTCTGGGCTCCCCAAAGGCATCAGGCTGGCCAGTGTGAGTACAAAATGCTAAACTAGGAAGCCTTTTATCTGATCCACCAGGGCTCTTTTAATTTTACCAATAGGACTGTACTAAGACCCCACAATCTCATACCCTCCAACCCTCCAACATGTCCCAGCAGAAAACCTGAATGTACATCTTCTGGACTGTGCTCCTGTGCAAGTCATATGACCTTCAGGAGAGCACGGAACCAAAAAATGCATGTTTCCGAGTGTCATGCTGTCACATGAGAGCATGGCGCTGCAAAACAGGATGTCCTGATTTAATTGGGACAGTTGAATAGTTTGTGATTTGCCCTGTGACCCCCCCCCTCAAACTGTGGCCCTTGGATTGGGCCAGTTCACCCCGTGCTGCCCTGGTGCTACCTGGATCTATGTCTCCAGCAGTTCAGGGGCAGATCTAAGTGTTTCTGGTGGGGTTTTAGTGTCAGGAGCTCGTCCTATACTCGTCTAGGACCCTGGCAGAGACACATGCCCGACTGGCATGTTCTTTCCCTCCTGGTCTTTCATTCAGGAGCTTCATAAGCTTTCTTCTGCCCGAACATCACAGAGACCGATGCCAACAGACATCGTCACACTTAGGGATCCGAAGACTCTTCGCAAGTTGTGTAACAGACCTCAGCAACTCAGCATTTGGGCTTATCTACTTTATTTACATATAAACACACACGGAGCACTGCAATATGGCTCCCTCTCTCTCTAGTGTCAGACAGCAAAGAGAAAAAACAAAGGACAATAGTTCCACTTCACGGAACACAGTAACACAAATATCCTGTCTCCATCACTTCCCACTCTGTGGAGTCAAAACATACACCGTCATGTGATAGACAAAAATCCCATGACTGCAATCATGGAGGTGGAATTCTAACATTTAGAACCCTATTTAAACATACAGTTTAAGTGGGTGGACCAGCACTGTGCAACATTTGATCCTCCGATTCACCAGCTGGGAAGGCAGGATCCTGCGCATTGCTGTTCCTTCCCAAGTGTTGTCCAAGGCCTGGATCCCACTGAATAGACCTGATCTTTCTCAGGCTTTGGGCCTCAGCTGAATCTGGTGTGCAGCCCTAGTTATTAACCTTTGCTAATATACTGTGACATGGATATACTCTCTGAAGCAGCCTGCTCCCCGGCTAGTGAGACTACGGACAACGTTACATGGATGATGGAGCCAGCTTGTTTTCTCCTGCCCCGGAGGGTAGAACTTGAACCAATGGCTTCAGGTTACAAGAAAGGAGATTCCAGCTAAGCATCAGGAGAACTTTCTGACAACAAAAGCACTTGGAGAGTGGAGCAGTCTCCCTTGGGAGCTTGGGGACTCTCCTCCTTGGAGGTTTTGAAGCAGAGTTTCGATGGCCATCATGGATGATTCAGTTGACATTCCTGCACTGCAGGGGGTTGCGAACTATGACCCCCCCGGGTCCCTTCCACCTCTACAATTCTATGATACTTAATCAAGAGCAAGGTTTGTGGGCTGGTTATGCATTGCACTTTGCAGTGTCCACTAGAAGAACTGCTGCCTGCCAGGGTACATGTGAAGGCAGAACAATAATCAAACTCTGCATAAGCCAGCTTTCAAATCCTCATTTTCACCTCCAGGAAAAAGGTACGTTGTGGAGGAAAAATATGGTGGCAGCTGCTAGATGGTGATGGTAGTGGCTGCAGCAGTTTGTTTTTGTTTTTCTAAGCGCCCAAGGGAAGTGTTTGTGTAGCTGCTAGGGCAGAGGTCACCAACATTTTTCAGCCGTGGGCTGAAGACCATGTGGTGGGCCGGACTATATTTTTTTTTTTTGGGGGGGGAATGAACAAATTCCTGTGCCCCACAAATAACCCAGAGATGCATTTTAATTACAAGCACACATTCTACTCATGTAAAAACACCAGGCAGACCCCACAAATAACCCAGAGATGCATTTTAAATAAAAGGACAGTTTACTCATGTAAAAACACGCTGATTCCCAGACCGTCCATGGGCCAGACAGAGAAGGCGATTGGGCCTCATCCGGCCCATGGGCCTTAGGTTGCCTACCCCTGCGCTAAGGATACCACGAGGTGGCGCAAACTGCAGTGCTGCATCTATGGGTGCATTAAAAAATATGCATAGACAATGGCAATGGAATATTGTATATGAAGAAAGGCTCAGATACACACAAGGCTACAGTCCCAAGTCCTGTGGTAATGTTTGTGCAGGAACAGGCACCCATGGAAAATCCATTCAGATTCATGAAAGCTGATTAGGAGCTCCATGCCTCCAATGAAATGAGGAAGAGCCTCAACTTTTCACCACTCTGAACATGGTGTGCAATGGGCATTAAGGAGCCACTGAAGCTGAGTGTATTTGCAGAGAGAGCAGCCAGCATTTAAAATCATGTTTACTTAGTTCATCACTGGATTTCTAGGTGGTGCTACAACACAATCATCAGGGTCTTTTTACAATCTGAAATAATTATTAAGATTCTGACCATTTGTACAGATAAATGTTTTCAATAATATGCTCTGTGATTTGTCAATTATATTCTAGTATCTATCTATTTTTTATTAGAAAGAAATTTCAAATGTAGCCGATGCACATTAGAAGTAGGGATGCAATTTTTCATCTAGAGCAATAATATGCATGTTTAATCAGAAGGAAATTCTACTGAGTTCCACAAGAGGTGTTTTTAGGATTTCAGCCTTAACTGTTATGTTTGTCATCACCCACACTCTACAGTGTTTTGTTGCAATAGTCTTTGTCAGTACAGCAGCGTACCTCGTGTTCAATTCTATCTTCGGGAGATGTCCAATTGGTTTCACATCTGGTACCATTTATATAACAGTCCTTGATTCTTTTCAGCAATTTGCCATCTGGGATTGTGGAGAGAAGAGGGAATCTTTGTGTTACTTATGAGGTATTTCCTAATACCTGTGCTACTGTCACGATCACCTGGTGTAAGAACCATCTCATTTTTGTGTGTATAGTGCATTTGGGTTGGACCACCCAGTGATTTCAGCAATGGATAATCAGATCCGCTGATACATACTTTGCTGTTCTGTTTTGAATCTTGCTAGTTTGCCACACCAGAGTGTGACAGAATGTTTGGAAGGTGTGACAGAATACAGCAGAACCAGCCTTCTCTATTAGACCATTTGTGGAGTATAAGGGTCAATTGGGCCCAGGGTTTTTCCTGGAGTCTCAATATGGATTTCGAAATAGTGGGATGAGCCCAGCTGTCGTCTTTGCTCGCATGGGCTGCTACACTTCCTCTCAAGAAGTTTGCTAAGTTGTAGTTTGTTAAGTGTGAACCACCCTGTGATCTTCAGACGAAGAGCGGTATACAAATTCAATGATAATAATAATAATAATAATAATAATAATAATAATAATAGAGTAATCAATCACCTTGATGCCACATTTTCTTCAGTGAAGTTTAAAAAAAGGTATTGAATTGAAAGGACTGGAGATAACATCCCTTGCACAACTGACTTTCAACTGCTACACACACACACACACACACACACACACACACACACTTCCCCACTCTCTTTTTCTTTCCTTTGCATTTTTCCATTCTTCCTCTTCCCTACCTTTTATTTTCCTCTCTCCCTCCCTCTCTCCTTCTTTCTGTGGTGTCCTCTTTCCTGGTCATTTCTATTATTATTATTGGTTTTGTTTCAGTGCACCTTTCCCTACTGGTTTCCTGTTTGCTTGTTTTTGTGTGTGTCTTTTGTATTTGATTAATTAATTTGATTGTATTTGTGAGTTAAGTGAGTTTCTAATGGGTGAAGTAGGGTGGTTGAGTGTGCGGTCACTGCTGTCAGCCTCCCCCTGATCCGGCCTGGGCTATTTACCTCAGCAGCAGGTAAACACACCATAGCGGTAGGATTTGCCACTCCTGGATCCTGCTAGCTCCCACTGCTTGAGGCAGTTGCCTCAGCTTGCCTCACGGCGGGGCCGGCTCTGCTTGAACAGAACCCACAATGTTCAACCTTTTAGAGAACTAATGCATTCTGCAGTGTTGTTTACAGCTACATGAACCATTTTCAGACAAGGCCTCAGACTCTTTGTACACGATTGCCTGTGGTGGACAGGGACAGGTACGTGTCGCCAAGTATACGCTAGAGTATACTTTTTCAAAAAGTAAAAACTGGGACACACACAAGCTTTCTTTTTAAGGAAACCACCAAGATTGTCCAGCCTTTCTTTTTCTTTAAGGAAAACCTGAAACCCCAAAGTCATTGAGCTCAAAAAACTCAATTTTTCCGTTTGCCTTGCCTAAGATCCAGGACAAAGCGGAAATTCTCCTCGGACGTCAATTCCGCCTTTGAAATTCCAGCAATGTCTGGGAAAATCCAGCTGTATGGCAGCCCTGGTATACAAACACGCACACGAATGGGAAAGAAACACTCTGCAATGTCTCCTTACCTTTATACTGTCTCTCGGCTAAGCACCCCCCATGATCAACTCTACAGTATGTTGTTGCTGGAAAGCACCGCGACCCTGGCTCCTCGATTCTGCACCGTCGGCAGGTTATTCCATGTGCTACAAAAGAGAGAATGTTGACTCTCCTTGTAGACATACATGGGCTTGAGTGGAACGTTCACTGTGGGAAACTGTCTCTTTAAAATTTAAACCCATTGTTCTAAAAATTAATGATGGAATCCGTTGTACTTGGAAAGGCACTGCGGCTGGGAGCCACCAGGATCAAAGAACTGTAGAGTTGGAAGGGGCCTGCCAAGGGTCATCTTGTCCAACCCCCTACAATGCAGAATTGTTCCTGGGGTGTGTGTGTGTCAGTTCCCAAAGGATCCCTAATGGCGGACAAATAGAGCAGATCAAAATCTGAGAGAAGCCCAGTGGGAGCATCACTGCACACTCTATCCCTGTGATTGGGATATCTTTGACTATTGTAATTTCAAAATCTTGTAACCTGCCCTGGGTCCTGCTGGTGATGATGAAGATGCTGAAAATAATGATTGCCAGTGATTAAAATGGAAGCAACAGGCTCTGGAAACAAAGTAAATAATGGATGTAGGCAAATACGTGATCATTGGACAATGGTGGGCCGGGGAGGGGGAGAAATGGGTATTTTTTATGCCACTGTAGCATCTACTATTTATTCTAAGACCATTAATACAACCAGCTCAGTTTTGTCTTCACTGACTGACTCTTCACAGCCTTTCCCAGACCTGTCTTTTACAAACTGAGGTTAGGGTGCAGATATTTGTAAACGCCATTTCAGTGCACTCTGGCACTCGTCACGGTGTCCCGTTGTGCCAGAAGCGGTTTAGTCCTGCTGGCCACACGACCCGGAAAGCTGTCTGTGGACAAATGCCAGTTCCCTTGGCCTGAAAGTGAGATGAGCACTGCAACCCCATAATTGCCTTTGAGTGGACTTAACCGTCCGAGGGTCCTTTACCTTCCCCCTCCCCAGGTATTCATGAGAGTGAGTTTCACATATATTGTATAATGTGTTCACTGTTGCTATATTTCATTTATGACATGCATCTTGTGCCTTCATAGTAAAATAAAAACGGTACATCGCCCTTGGCTCCCTTGGAAGGAAGAGAAGTTTAAAAGCATAAATAATCAATAAAATAAACATATGCGTGTGCTGCACACATGTCCTCTAAGTTACTATGATTATCATTTAGAATATGACCTCATACCTTCTTCCAAGAAAGATGTAGATGATTTAACTAATCAATAAAATAAACATATGTGCGCACTGCATACAGTCTTCTCTCCAAGCTATTATTTAGAATATGACCTTACACATCCCTCCTTTGTTTCCAGTTCAAAAAAGCAGATTGGGATTTGTGACTGTTAAAGTATATAAAGTATAAAGTTAAAATACATGTGAATCTTCCTCTTGCAGGTGGGACTTACCTCCTGGGCTGAGCCCAAAGAAAACACAGGCTGCCAAAAGCCAAGTCAGAGTCACCCATGGCCCCCAAGATCTGCACCCCATGGGATGGCTTTCTGGAACAAAGAGAGTGAAGTTGACTTCTTCTCCGGCCCTTCTGGAGGGATCAGACAGGGCTCTTGGAAAGCATGTAACAGCTTCCCCCAGCAAGAAGTTATTCAAAGTAAGGAACAGTCTGACCAATAATGGCTATAAAAGGTCAGATGGGACCATTTTGGCTCCTCGGATTATCTAATCCTGCTGGACATGAAAGCTCTGGGGTTGGACTTGAAAGCCTCCCACCAACTGCAGGGCTACTGCTGCTGCTGTAAAAGAACTGGCCAGCAAGTCCCCATAACCTGCAGACTTCCCCAGTCATGCGAGGAGGAAGGAACCTGAGTTCCACCACTTGCTTCTCTAGTATATTGGAACCTTGGTTTTTCGAACGTAATCCATTCCAGAAGACTGACTGACTTTGGAAATGTTCAAAAAGCGAAAGCGAAAGCCTCAATACAATAGGGAAACTCAAGATGGAAGCCTTGTGGCATGTTTGGCTTCCAAAAAACGTTTGAAAACCAGAGCAGTTACTTCCAAGTTTTTGACTTTTGGGAGCCAAAACATTCGACTATGGAGGTGTTCAAAAACCAAGGTTCCACTCTACAAGGTTTCTGGTGTCTTCCATGTTGACTGTAAAATATAGCTACATTCATAATTGAGCTACACACTTTGGCCTATCAGGTTGTTGGCATTCTCTCTCTCTCTCTCTCTCTCTCTCTCTCCCCTCATGGCTTTTGAGGCAGGGAAGCCATATTTACATGGAATCAGTGGTGTAGTGTCAGGGGCTGGGGGGGGAGGTCATGGCTCTGGGTGCAAAATTCTGATGGGCACAACCAGCCCGCCCCCCCAGCACTGGATTCCACAGGGATCCCTGCCTTGAAACTCTACTACGAGGCGGCCTGTCTATCTTGGATCATGGAATGATGTATACTACAAAATACAGACCTTTTAGATCTGGAAGGGCATGGCAACCGTTATGGTTGGCATGCCTATTTAGGCTACGACAAGGTGAAGATGCACAAAAACATTTTAAACCATGTTATAAGGGAGCCTCTATAAATGGTTTGAGCTCTGGCTCACTGTGAGTGGCACAGATGGAGGGAGGGAGGTGGGCAAGGGGTGAACCCAGCAAGGCATGGCATGGCTTAATTTATGCTGCTTTTGGTTTATGCCAGCAGCTTCTGGTGTATAGGAGTGCTGCCTAAAATCACACACACGAAATGATGCGGCCATTGAAAACATATATGAAATGGATGGAAATAAAATATAAAATAGATTTAAATTGGGATATGCAGGGAAATAGAGTAAATACAGTGGAACCTTGGTTCTTGAACTTAATCCGCTCCGGAAGTCCATTCAACTCCCAAAACTGTTCAAAAACCAAGGCGCAGCTTCCGACTGGCTGCAGGAGCTTCCTGCACTCAAGCAGTAGCCACGTCGGACGTTCGGCTTCCAAAAAACGTTCAAAAACTGGAACACTTACTTCCAGGTTTTCGGCATTTGGGAGCCTATTTATTCGCCAGCTAAGCCGTTTGGGAACCAAGGCTTGACTTTATAAGTAATGATGATTCTGTTTGAAATGTTTGTCATAAATGAAAATTATATCTTAAGAGGAAAGAGGAAAGAAAGAAAGAAAGAAAGAAAGAAAGAAAGAAAGAAAGAAAGAAACACAGAAAGAAAGAAACACAGAAAGAAAGAAACACAGAAAGAAAGAAACACAGAAAGAAAGAAACACAGAAAGAAAGAAACACAAAAAGAAAGAAAGAAAGAAAGAAAGAAAGAAAGAAAGGAAGGAAGGAAGGAAGGAAGGAAGGAAGGAAGGAACAAGCATGCCTTCCATGTAAGATAGCATCAGGTGCCCACAGAGATCCGGGCCATTCTCTCCGGTGTTCTGTTTGATCCCTCAGCCAATTATGATTTTTCCGAACCATCAGTACACTGTGCCCCAAACAGCTCAAGGTTGCCACTACCCACACACCTCTGCTGCTCTTCAGAACCACCCCTGCATAATGCCAGAGGCTTATTGTACCTTTGAAGCCCACCAGAATGAGGGAAGAAGTCAAGAAGATCTTTCCCGGCTTTATATATTGGATGCCTTGAACCTGGCTCTTCACACTGAGCCATGTGCTGCTGACCAGAGGTTCAGGAAAACTGCTCTGCAAGCCTGAGTTCTCTCAGCTGTCAACCTTCAAAGTCAGCCTCTCCATACTAAAAGGCCTCCCAATGGGGAAGAGCTTCTTTCTTGACCATCGGGGCCTGTGCTTGGCTCAGGTCTGCCTCCTTGCATTCTTTCTTTTGCTCTCCCTTAACCATGAAGGTAAGTCCTGCCCCTTGAAGAGGTGAAACCAAATTTATCCGAAAATAGAGAAATCCTCAGACTGCTTTCGGAGCTTTGCCATGTAACCACTGCGAACTCACGTAAAATACAGCTATTTATTTATTAAAAAAGTAGAAGTAGTAAAATTAGTATTGGTACTTTGGAATGAGGGAGAAATTGGATTCGCTTCAGATTTTGACGGGAACCTACTTACCGTATTGGCCCGAAAATAAGCCGCACCTTTAAAATTGGAGAAGGGAAAGGAAAAAAAAAATTACCCAAATATAAGCTGCTCCATTCCTCACTGCCCCTGGCTGTGTACTGAGCTCTCTTCCTTCCCAGCCTTGGGGGAGAGGATGGGGGACTACGCATGGGGCAAGCGCTGCTTTGCCGCTCTCCTGGAGCTGTTTGCCCAGCACTCCTGGCCAGTGGCGTAGTGTGGGTTGTCAGCATCCAGGGCAAGGCAAGTAATTTGTGCCTCCTAACCCGTGGATTTGCGCCCCCTAACCCATGGATTTGCACCCCCTAACCCATGGATTTGCGCCCCCTAACCCTAACCCCCAGATGTTGCGCCCGGGCCCCCCTGCACCCCCCACGCTACACCACTGCTCCTGGCTGCATACTGTAAGGTCGTGAATATAAGCCACACTTTAACTTTTCACAGTTGGAATAGGGTGGGGGTGGGGATGTGGCTTATATTCAGGCCAATACGGTATGTGACTCTTTCTGCAGCAAGATGCAAATTGAAACACAGTTATCCTCCAAAATGTGCGCTCCTCCCAATTTTGTGATGCTCTCCTCCAACTAACCAATGTGTTAAAAAATGTGCACATTAGGGGAAAGTGTGCACAGGAGATAAATATATGAGTGGAGTTGAGAAAGATCTGAGCGCCCAAACAATGCCCTGACTTAGTACATGGGACCCCAGCAGCTTTTAAAAAGAGGATACAACTGGTTTCCTTAAGGATGTTGCTATGTGCAGCAAGGGGACGTGGGTGGCGCTGTGGGTTAAACCACAGAGCCTAGGACTTGCCGATCAGAAGGTTGTCGGTTCGAATCCCCGCGACGGGGTGAGCTCCCGTTGCTCGGTCCCAGCTCCTGCCAACTTAGCAGTTCGAAAGCATGTCAAAGTGCAAGTAGATAAATAGGTACCGCTCCGGCGGGAAGGCAAACGGCGTTTCCGTGAACTGCTCTGGTTCGCCAGAAGTGGCTTAGTCATGCTGGCCACATGACCCGGAAGCTGTACGCCGCCTCTCTCGGCCAATAAAGCAAGATGAGCGCCGCAACCCCAGAGTCGGTCACGACTGGACCTAATGGTCAGGGGTCCCTTTACCTTTTTATGTGCAGCAAAGACAGAACTTTGCCACAAGTTTGAATACAATTTCCATATCCTAATCTATACACACAGAGACAAGTTTTGAAGGGGGGGGGGGGTAGATCTTGCTGCTGCTTCCAGTGTCTATCCTGAGCTATAGAGTGCCAACAGGATTTTTGAGGTTCAGGATAATGTAAGTCGATTGGTCCATCCACATATTAAGATGGCGAGTAGCTGAGCTCTGAGTGGCACTTTGCCTTGCAGCAGGCTCAGCCTTCCCCATAAGGAAAAGCTTATTTTTTATTTTATTTTTAGAGCAGGAAATGCTAGAAAACAATGGGCTTGTGCAAAAGATAGAGGGTTTCAGGACCCTGTTCCCCTCCCCACAGCAAAGCACCTGATTTAGTGACTTTTAAAGAAAGGGCGACCTTTGCAGGGACGAACAATAATCTTGAGTTGACAGTCCTGCATTGCAGGGGGGGTTGGACTAGATGACCCTCTGGGTCCCTTCCAACTCTATAGTTCTTTGATTTTATGAAAAAAATGCCTGCCTCTTACAGCGGATGCCGTGGAATGCAGAGTGTGCGATGGATGGCATGAAGTGAGTTCATGTTGGCCTCTAAACCGCAGATGTCCTGGAGTTAAGTGCTCAAAGAAAATTGTATATGATGGTAAGGAGCCTATTTTCCCCACTCCCCCTCTTTTCCAGGTTCCCTTTCGTAGGTTTGACTAGGCTGACCTAATGTCAAGGAGGACACAGGGGTTTGTGAGAACACAAAGGCAGCTCTGCTGGATCATCCCCAAAGTCCAGCTGGCTCGGCATTCTGTTCCCACAGTCGCCACATACGCGTACATGTGCACACACTATGAAAAGCATAACAGTAATGGACTGTTGTCCAGTTTTGCATTTGAGGAGTTACACTTTAGGAATGTGCACAGGCTTCAAGATGCACCTCGTATCTGTATCCGAGCATCTTAAATAATTCTAACTTGCTCTTTGTAATAGCAGCAGCAGCAGTAGTAGTAGTAATAATAATAATAATAATAATAGTAGTAATTTATTATTTATACCCCACCCATCTGGCTGGGTTTCCCCAGCCACCCTGGGTAGTCTTCACTTTAGTTGTGCTCCAGAAGTTGTGCTTCTGGGCCTCAATGTGTTTAACAAAGCCCCATGTACCAAATTTACATGGCTGGAGTTTTTCCACCTTTGGGCCAAAGTATATGCCAAAGTAGGGACGCGGGTGGTGCTGTGGGTTAAACCACAGAGCCTAGGACTTGCCGATCAGAAGGTTGATGGTTCGAATCCCTGCGACGGGGTGAGCTCCTGTTGTTCGGTCTCTGCTCCTGCCAACCTAGCAGTTCAAAAGCACATCAAAGTGCAAGTAGATAAATAGGTACCACTCTGGCGGGAAGGTAAACGGTGTTTCCGTGCACTGCTCTGGTTTGCCAGAAGTGGCTTAGTCATGCTGGCCACACGACCCGGAAGCTGTACGCCGGCTCCCTCGGCCAATAAAGCGAGATGAGCGCCACAACCCCAGAATCGGTCACAACTTGACCTAATGGTCAGGGGTCCCTTTACCTTTACCTATATGCCAAAGTACACATTTTAAAAACAAAAAACAACAAAAAAGTTTCCTTCTCATAAGCATCCTGCAGCATAGCACCAAGAGCAGAGCTCTGGCCGCCGTTTCCCCTCCTTCCCAGGAACACCATTGTCTCCATGCTCACATGGATCCACTAGTTTTGGAAATGATTCAGTCCTTGACAGATTCAGTGCCTCTTGGAAGAAAGGGAAGCAGCAGCAAGTGGGCCGCAAAGGTTCTACAATGTTTCCTGCTTCCACACCACCAAAGCAGCTAGCAAACAGACAGATATTTGAAAATGGACAGATCACTGATTAATACGCTCCACGATGGCTATCAAGTTTACACCTCAACACAGGCTTCAAAGAAGGAAACCGAGGCGCAAAATGAACACTCAAGCCCTTCAAGATCCTATTAAGCGGGATTGCTTCCACATGACTCTTAAGGACCATCTGCTTTCAGAGTTCCCTGATAACACTGAAGAACACTAGAACAAGCAAAAAACATCCATTATTGCAGCTTGTGAACAAACTATTGGATACCAAACCAAGAAACACCAGGACTGGTTTGATGAGAATGACAGTGAGATTGAACACATGATTGACAAGAAAAGGAAGGTCTTTCAGATCTGGCAAAGAGATGGAAACTGAGCCATTAAGAAAAAAAAAAGCCTATGCCAACGCTAAGGCTGAGGTTCAAAGAAGAAGCAAAGAACTAAAGAACACCTGGTGGATTAAAAAAACTCAAGGGATCCAGCACTTAGCTGACACTCATGATGCACAGAGTTTCTTTAAAACCACAAAGACCATCTATGGGCCAATAATCTATGGGCCATCTATGGGCATATGGTCTACTCTCAGCAGACGGTACCACACTTCTAAAAGATAAAGAAGCTATTGCACTGCGCTGGAAAGAACATTACCAGCATCTCCTTAACTGCAACTCCCCTGTAGCTGCTGAAGTCCTCTCACAAATTCTGCAAAAACAAGTTAGAGATGAGCTTGCAGTATCTCCAAATCTGGGAGAGCTGTGTACAGCTATTAACCAAATGAAAAGCAACACAAAGTTCAAGAAAACCTAACACCTTATATAGCTGAGATCATAACAATATGTTTTCTTTATTATTGTATACTCATTCAACTGAGTTTTACTCAGAGGAGACAGATTAAATTTAATAGATAATTCATTTCAATGAGTCCAATTTGAGGACTCAGCCACATTAGTAAAAAAAACAGTGCTTTGAATGTGTTATAAACACGCAACGCCAGATGGTACTGGAGAGCAAAAAAACTTTCTTTGTGATTTTACATAGCGTTTCCCCCCCCTTTTCTTATAGCAAACAATTTCTGACTTATTTATAGTGGTTTTTTTCCTGTGTAGATCCACGCAGAGTAAAACTACTACTACTACTACTACTACTACTACTACTACTACACTGAAAGAAATAAAATAAAGACCAGATATAATTGGACCCCCTGGAAATTTTTTACGAGCAAATCAAGATGAATATTCAGTAAATGAAAGATAGATCCCCTTTCCTTAATAATAATTAAGCATAGCAGGTTGAATTTTTACCTCAGGCTCTCAATACACTTGGTCATGTAATTGTTCACTGGCTGGCAAGTGCAGACTGCCAGCAGCAGTATGAAAAACACCTGCCATTTCTCACTGAAAAACAGAATATCAGAAATATTTTACCCAACCCCACTTTGAATAGATGGACTCAAGCCTGCTGCTGTGGGGATTCATAGGCCTATTAGTCTAAGATGGACTATGCAATTGTGTAGAAACAGTACTAGAAGTTTTGCCTCATTATGTTCTTGAATGTCAGTTCTGTTCTAACATTAAATTAGAACACTGCCCTTGCTTAAGTGCATGGAAACCCTGGAGTGTGGTAGGAAAAAGTAAGGTTTCTGTTACAAGGAACAAATAAGTATGTCATAGTAAAGACTTCCTGTCTTAGGAAAAAGTTATTTGGAACCATTTGTAGAGAACTGAGGGTGGGGATTTGGAGTTTTAAGGACATAAATGTATTGTGATATATCTCTCCTGCCTTCTAACACATTTTATGGTAATGATTAAATTTTAGTAGTTTTTGCAAAATGGTAAAAAATAAAATAAAATTCTGTTTTAGGCCTATTTTAATGGGGAGTTTTTAAAAGACACCTTCCTTTTATGTGGCACTTCTGATGCCCTTATTGGTATACAGTGGTACCTCGTGTTAAGAACTTAATTTGTTCTGGAGGTCCGTTCTTAACCTGAAACTGTTCTTAACCTGAGGTACCACTTTAGCTAATGGGGCCTCCCGCTGCCACCGCACAATTTCTGTTCTCATCCTGAAGCAAAATTCTGTAACCTGAAGCGTCTGTCACCTGAGGTACCACCGTATTCTCTTTGAACAAATTCGATAGAATTGTATTCCTTCGTTCACCAGTTAACATGAACACACTTTTTTTTCAATTTCTAGTCAAAACTGGGAAAAAGTTAAGCCACCACTTGTCCTGTCATTACAACACTCCGGGTTTGAAGTGTGGACAAAAGTATGTTTATAAGCACACAAGAGTGGAATACCTTTGCTGTGACACCGACGTCTGTTTTAAAACTTAATCTAAGGCCATAGGAGCCAACTCCAAGGGACCAAGAGCCCTTCATCCCCTGCCCCCAATTAAAATATTTGAAGACCCCCCCAAATGTTGATGGGCATTGTCATTTATATGTGTGTGTGTGCTGCGTCATGTGGTTGATTATGTGGGGCTGGGCTTACCTGTCCCCCCCCCCAACATTTTATTCAAGTTGGCACCTCTGTCTAAGGTACATATAGCATTAAGATAATAACTCATTTCCCTTCCCCACAGCAGAAGCCATTGCGATGCAAGGGACAAACAGGGACTTTTTTTGCGGGGGGGCGGCAAACCAACTGAATTTGCCCCCATCACCATCATCTCCCTCCACAAATTGGAGCCTGCCTGTGTGGTGTGTACAGCCTTCTGTATTCATGGAGGAGCCCCACACATTTTAAAGCAATGATTTTTCAGAGTCCTAAACACATGACGAGACTTCATGAGCACAGGAGACAGCACTTTGCAGTGCGTGGTTCCCAGCATCAGAATGGCAGCCTATCAACAGCTGTGAATCGATTCTTACTCTGTTCACAACTTTGCTCCTTCTCCCTGCTCCAGAGCAGAGAAGCGCTCATTTGTGTCCACTCGTTTACGCCATCTGTCATTGTCTATTGTTCAAAAAAGAACAAACACACTCCTGCAAAAAAAAAAAAGAAAAAGAAAAAGAAAAAAAAAGTGCACAATTCTCTTAGGGGGAATGGGGTGTTCCTTGGTGAGGCGATAGTCGCTGGCCAAGCGGTGCTGTACACATTGTGCTTTGCTGGAAAGTGAAAGACAGAAACTCAGGTCTCACAGGCCCTGCTGCATTAATCTCACACCCGACTTCACTCACGACGAATGCTTTGGGTTGCCAGTTGCTTGTGTGGCTGTTTTGCAGAATTGTCCGCTGAAGGGTACACCACATATACTCTGAACAAATTGTGGAACGTGGGAGGTGCCCAGTGCTAGCACACTGAGGTTAATGAACACGGCTAACTTAGGTTCCACTATGCTTTACTCAGACTAGACCTACTGAAGCTAATGGACCTAGCCTAGCCACTCTGAGTAGGAACTAATTGAACACAACCCCGTGTCATTGATAATATTTGCCTTCCTACTTCTGGCATAGCAGGTGTCTCCCTGGGAGCACAGTGGTCATTGGTCAGTCCTTATCTGACTTGTTTGGGTATTTCATACAGTGGTGTGTGGTCAGTGGACTATGGGGACTAGACTAGTCCCCTAAATATTCCTGGTAAATTGAAGCATTGGCACCTCCTTCCCAAAGCATGGGAGGCTTCTGCTCAGCTTAGGGAGAGAGGCGCAAAGCTTACACTTGCGATGTCAGGATGTCACACACACAACGTCACGTCCCCCCATCACTCTCACAAACTGACACCTCTGGCCCGAACTGTTCCCCTATGAAAAATATCACTGCGCGCCACTGATTTGATCCTATACTCAGTCAGGATGTTCAGAGATGGCGTTGAAGCCAATTCTACTATGACCTTTTAGGCTGCTGTCCCTTGGATTCTGAATGGAACTCTCCCCTGAGTTTGCAGAACTCTGGTCCTCTGAATCTCTGTTTGATTAGAGAGAAATCTCTTTACTCTTTTCTTCCTGTTACGAATCATTGCCCTGTAACTGTAGTGCAACAAAGCTTTTAACTAGTTTGGACTGTTGGAGCATTCTAGGTGTTAAATCAAAGAGTTAGATAATCATTACAATGATTGCTAGTTTTGTAAGTGAGACCACTTGTTTGTGCTATTGTTATTTTATCTGATGCTTCGATTCCCCCCCTTCTGCTTTAAGTTTAAACCTTAAGTTGTACATTCTTTTTTGTTCCCCATATAAATATTGTACCCTGATTTCCCCTTGCACACCTTGTTCCTTATGTTCTGCCTTCCTCGACATTCACTTATGTATAACCTTTGTTTCCTTTGAGAATATTAGGCTTCCATTTTTCTTAAACTGAAATGCATTAACTGATCTTCTGCTATTGGCATCGCAAATAAATATTGAAATCAGATTTCAGCTTCTGGTTATATGTGGTCACATCCTTTCACCTGCTGAAGGAAAATAAGGACCTCACTTTCACACATAAGGCAAGGGTTATGAGGCTGACAGGTGTCCAAGGGAAGACGATTCATAAACTCTGACCAATACACATTAAGAACACAGGAAGAGCCTGCTGCATCAGATCAATGACCCATCTTAGTCCAGCATCCAGTTCTCACAGAGGCCAACCAGGTCCATGATAAACCCACAAGCAGAATTTGAGCACTCTCCCTTCCTGTGGTTTCCAGAATCTGGTGTTTATAAGCATTGCTGCCTCATGGCTTGTAGCCATCAATAGCTTTCCCCTCCATGAATTTGTCCAATCCTCTTTTAAACCCATCTAGTTCAGTGGCCATCACTGCCTCCCGTTGTAAATCAATCATTATAAAAATAGACTAATAGGTTGAGATTAAGCAACTTTGGTGCAGTCACAGAGAGGTAAAAAGGTAAAGGACCCCTGGACGGTTAGGTCCAGTCAAAGGCGACTATGGGGTTGCTGCGCTCATCTCGCTTTCAGACCAAGGGAGCCGGCGTTTGTCCACAGACAGCTTTCCGGGTCATGTGGCCAGCATGACTAAACCGCTTCTGGCACAACGGAACACCGTGATGGAAGCCAGAACACACAGAAACACTGTTTACCTTCCCACCACAGCGGTGTTGGGATACTGCCAGGGAGACAAAGGCCATCATGCCTCCACGTTGATTCCGGACGATCCATCAATCTCCCGTAGATACAATATCAGTCAATTAGCGACACGAGCCTCAGAAATAGCTTTCCACATTCCAGACTCGTGCACGCTCTTTCAGCAGAGTTCGTACAACGAAAGATGCACTCAGGAGAGCATTATTTACAACTTTATTCAGCGCTGGTCAGAACAAAGGAAAAACATGCCTGCCTGCCTGCGTGTCGAGGCACAGAGAGAGAAAAAACAGCTATATACAAAACAGAAACATCCTGTGAACAGGAAATACGCAGGCTGTGACACAACAACCTGCTCCCTTTTTAAGGTGGAACGGAAATATCCTAACAAGCGGTACCTATTTATCTACTCGCACTGGTGTGCTTTTGAAGTGCAAGGTCAGCAGGAGCTGGGACAGAGCAATGGGAGCTCACCCCGTTGTGGGGATTTGAACTGCCAACCTTCTGATCGGGAAGCCCAAGAGGCTCAGTGGTTTAGACCACAGCGCCACCCGTGTCCCCTACAGAGAAGCGTGGTGGGGGCTGGCTTGAGCGGATGACAGAAGCAGATGAGTGAAAAATAAATGTTTAAAAAGACATACACCCAAATGGATCAATCCTAATGATAGGAAGTCAGCAGAAACACTCCCAGCACAATTAAGTGACCTCCACCACAAATGGTGCTTAGGAGCAAGACTTTTTTCAGGGGGAACTCACAGGACCTCAGTTCTGGCACCTCTCAGGTGGGCACTATTGCCATTCTAAGAGAATGAGGGAGGTGTTTATGGTAAGTTCCAGCTACTGTTTTCCCAGAGAAATAGGACTGCTTAGCAGCCTCTGGGATGGACCAACACTGGCTGAGCAAGCCCCTGCCAGTGAAGGGGGAAGAAACCCTAAAACCACAGAGAGCCAGTGCAGCTAGCAGCTGCTTAGGAGGAGCTGTCCCATGGCTCTACAAATGGGACCACCCCCATGGATCTTACATGGCATACATGGCATCCATAGCAACCACAGCACCGTCAACCAGTTGCCACCCACTAGCCCACCATAGGCACGCCCCATAACACAGCTGCATGCGCCAACTCTGCAACACAGCATGACCCAGTAAACAAATGCACATGAAGCTCATGACAGCCGCTGCAAGCACCCCAAACATGCACTTGCACCGCCCATCAACAGCACATTTCAAAACAAACAAACACCCCGAAACCATGCAGCACACGCCAGGAGATGTAAAAGGAAAGTTTATTGCAAGCAGTCAATGTGTTACATCTACCTCCCTGAGGTTCAGCACTGGCACTCGACAGGGATGTGTGTACTCGTCGTATACATATGATTGTATTTCATCTGATCCACCCACTGTAATTATTAAGTTTGCAGATGATACTACCATAATGGGTCTAATTACAGGTGGAGATGAATCATCGTACAGCGGGGAGGTTCAAAAAGTAAAGCACCTAAATATTAGCAAGACAAAGGAGATGGTGTTGGACTTTTGGAGGAAGAGAGGAGAACTAGCCCCGTTGTATATCGGGGGGAGGGCTGTGTCGGAATCTCCGCTCGGCCAAGCTGACAAAGCTCATTTTCCGTCTGAGCCTTCGTAATCGCCCTCCCGACAAATAATTAACGACCTGAGCCTCTGATAAGGCCTCAGGCACATTTCCATCCAGCAGAGTTTCCAGCACAGGGAAGTGATGAGATGTATGGCTACATGCTATGCTTTATTTCTCACTACGCAGACAGCAAAGAAATATACATCCTCTCTCTATGAAAGCAGAGAGCAACTGAACAGAGGAACAGGAAACCACTAACGTCACATCCTGTCTCCTTTCCCGTGAGACTTCCAACAGTCTGGAAGGTCTCTGGAATGTAAACAGATTTTGATGTTGATTTTCAAGCCTCTAAACAATTTGGGTCCAAGATAACTCAGGAATCATCTAATCCCTTATATACCTGCCAAATAACTGAGGACTTTGAGGGGTTAGAATTCCTGCTCCATGTTTGCAGTCATGGGATTGTTGTCTATCATATGACAATATATGTTTTGACTCCACAGAGTGGGAAGTGACGGAGACAGGATGTTTGTGTTACTGTGTTCTGTGAAGTGGGACTATTGTCCTTTTTTTTTTCTCTTTGCTGTCTGATGCTAGAGAGAGAGGGAGCCATGTTGCAGTGCTCTGTACGTGTTTATATGTAAATAAAGTAGATTAGCCAAAATGCTGAGTTGCTGAGGTCTGTCATGTGAACTGCGCGGACTCTGCGGATCCCTAAGTGTGCCAGTGTCTGTTGGCATCGGTTGCTGTGATGTTCGGGCTGAAGAAAGCTTTTGAAGCTCTTGAACGATCGACCAGGAGGGAGGGAACATGCCAGTCGGGCATGTGTCTCTGCCGGGGTCCTACTCGAGTGTACGCTGAACTCCTGACAGTTAGTGGTCCCCCATGGTTTGGATCCACAGCTTATACCCACCAAGATACAGTAACAGAAACAAATCATTTTCTTTTCCCACTACCCCAGTGATTGATGCATCACCACATCTATATGTTGATAGATTAGGAAGAACTTTCTGACAGTAGGAGTTGTTTGAAAGTGGAGCAGACTCCTTTAGAAAGTGGCAGAGTCGCCTTCATTGGAGGTTTGGATGACCATCTGCCAGAGGTTCTTTAATTGAAATTCCTGCATTGCAGGGAGTTGGACTAAATGACTATTGAGATTCCTTCCAACTCTACAAGGCTATGATTGATACATTGGCATCTATAGCTAATATTGTGGAGCCACAAAACTCCATGAAGATGTGAAGGCAAGGCATGAAATCACCTGGTATGGTTACAGGGACCTATGTCTTTGAGCATTGTCTAAAATAGATGGACTATTGATGGAACTCAAATCAGTTAGCACAACCATAGCATACACGGGTGTTTCTCCAAGTCCTTGCAGTCAGCATGGAACATAAAATGGCTTCACCCAAATGACTAACCAACCAGCCCGCCCCCACTTGCAAGCATCAATCGCAGCTTTGATCCTGTGGGACTTGATCAACCAAGAAATATGGAGGTGGACAGAAAGCCCACCAAAAGGAACAAGCATTTCTTCAATGTTGTATAGCATCTGGAAGCCACTGCTGCCTGGGACATTCTGTAAAGTATTCAGCTGGCTCCTCCTTAGCCCGTTCGTATTTGTCTGAACAATCAGTACATTATGCCCCAAAGAGCCCAAGGGAACTGCTACCCACATCCCCATCACTCTTCAGAACCACCCCAGCACATTGCCAGAGCCTTCTCATATCTTTCAAGCCCACAAGGATCACATGTCCCAAGAAGCTAGGGAGGTTCCTCCCATCCCTTTTATAAAAGCTGTTTTGAACCTCATTCTTCAAACTGTGGGCTGTGTTCCTTACTAGAAGCTGTGCTCCTGTTACAGCTTATTGCCACAGAGCCAAGTGTGTCCCTCAGCCGTCAGCCTTCGAAAACCAGTCTCTCAGTAAGAAAAGATTTTCCAATGGGACAGAGCTTCTTTCTTGATAATCGGCGCCCACATTGGGCTCAGGCCTGGCTGCTCGCAGTCTGTGCTCTACTTTGCCTCAAGTCCGGAGGTAAGTATCTTCCCCATCCCTCCTTACAAGAGGTAAAAGAAAAACAAGACACTAGTTAATGTATATAATTCATCTGCCTGTCTTCCTAAAGTGAAGAAACCCTGCAAGTGCTTTGAGCGGTGCTATGGTCAGGCCTTCTGTGGTGGTGGTGGTTAATTTCCAGGGGTTGTGCATATAAACAAAATTGTACAAAGCCAAAGCAATCCCCAGAACCACCTCCAGCCCCTAAGAACTCTGAGTTAAGCCCTCCAGTTTACTTACTCGGGTCTTGAGAAGCCCCACTTTTTCCCACAGTTTCTCTTCTCCTCCCTCAGTCTTTTTCTAGCTGATGCTGCCTCTGTCGTCTCCCTGCAAAGATGCAGACCTTTTGTTTAGAAAGCAACTTTCTTCCACCCCAAGCCATTTACTGGTTTCCTATTTGCATATGGAAAACCTGGTGTGGAGAGAGATCTGTTAAGCCCTCCAGCTTGCTTACAGTACAGTGGGTCTCTTAACAGCTCCCTTCATGCCAGGTTTCCCATTCTGCTGCTCCACTCCTTTCCGGGGCGGCTGCTGCTGCTGCTCTAGTAATTGCCCTCACCCAATGCACCCAGCCTGGGGGACAGGATTCGGGTGGGTTGCTTTTTCTGAGCCAGCTGTGGAAAGGAAGAGAAGGGGCCTCTGTGTGTAGGGAGGGTGGGGGTGTTGCTCTGCCTGGACCAGCCACCAGCCCTTCTTTCCACCCACCCCACCCATTTTCCATTTGATTCATCATTTCCCTGCCAAACTTAAGTAAAGTCTGAATAAGACGTGGCTTCCCTGTATTGGCTTAGGCTGTGTGTGTTTGGGATTCAACTGTTTCTGAAAGGCTAACTCTGTGAACACACAAACTAACACGCCAGGGCTACGGATGTGTTATTATTGTTGTACACCACTCCAATCTCTGATCAGTGCAAGATTTCAGGGGTTCCAGGCATGCTAAACCAGGGTTTGTGTTTCATTTTGGGAATGAGGCACAGCGGTGACTGTGGTGTCTTTATAACGTAAGGTTTATTTATACATATATGCAATCCGAGCCTACGATGGAGGGGTTCATGGCATTGACACCCCAAAAGGGTCTTGCTCAGAGGTCAGCAACCTTTTTCAGCTGTGGGCCGGTCCACTGTCCCTCAGACCATGTGGTGGGCCAGACTACATGGGGGGGGGGGGGGAGAACGAATTCCTATGCCCCACAAATAACCCAGAGATGCATTTTAAATAAAAGCACACATTCTGCTCATGCTGATTCCCAGACCGTCCGTGGGTTGGATTAAGAAGGTGATTTGGCCGCATCCGGCCCCAGGGCCTTAGGTTGCCTACCCCTGGTCTTGCTTATCCCACAGCCACAACTGTGGATTCAAAACAGAAATCAGCCACCATGCTCTGATCCTCTCTCTAACTTGCCTCCTTTACCAGAGTGCAACCTTTTTTCTCCAGGTAACATCCCAGCCAACTCCGAATAATCTAATTCAAATTCTGCCTTTCTGTTCTAACTAATTCTGGGTAGAGGGAGGGGGCCCTCCCATTTGCCACCTGGGAGTCTCCCCTCTCCCCCATTGTCTGCCTAGCGCAGAGCTTTGTTTCTTTGGAGCCACAACTTGGGACTTCCGGTCTACCCCCTAATGAAGCTGATGTGGCGAGTTTTAAATAAGGGCAATGTTTGCAGGGACAAATAATAAAACACAATTATTGGTCCTTTACAGCAGATGCTATAACATGCAGGTTTTGCTCCAAATGGGACACAGAGGAGACATGCACTCCAACTGATCGTACATGTACGGGAGACTACTGTATGATTGGAGAAGTTTTTGAAGGTAAGTGGATTTTCCTGTCTGTATTCCTCCCTTTTGTATGCCATGACTAGGATGACCTGATGTTATGGAGGAGAGAGAGGAGACCTGCTGGACTACATCAAAGGTCCCTCTAGTTCAGAGCTTCCCAAACTGTGTCTCGCGACACATTAGTGTGTCAGCTGCAGTGTGTCGCACAAACACTCCCACGCTCCTCCTGGGGTTGGAAAAGGGGTTCGTTTAACCTCTGGTTTGGCTAGTAAAACTGAATTATGAAATGATGCATGTCTAAAAAGTGTGTCACCAACATGAAAAGTTTGGAAAGCTCTGCTTTAGTTCAGCATTTGCAGTCTAGTATCAGGAGCAGAGAGCGATGGCTGCCATTACCTCTCCTTCCAAGAGACACCAGTGTCCCCATGGGTCAGAGCTCCACCAGGTTTGAAAATGACAGCGTCCTTGCCAGGACCAATGTCTCTTGGAGGAAAGAGCAGCAGGGTGCCACAAAAGTTCTGCAGGGCTTCTGTCTTCCATGCCCCTGAAGCAGCTAGCAGACTGACAGACATTTTAAAATGGTAAGAGAAAAATTACAAAAAAGAAGAAATACTGCAGCCATGGTCTCATCTCCCCTCAGACTGCTGTGGGAATGCTAGCCTTGAAATGGCTCAAATTCCTGCACCCTCAGTTTGCCAAGGTTGAAAAAGGTGCCAAACTGTGAAGTCCATCACCTTTCATAATCGGGCATGACAAAAATGCTGCTGAGGCATTCCAGCCTGAAAGCAGAAGGCCACGGAGTGTGGTGGGGATGGGAGCATGTGCCACGGGTGAGATAAATGGGCAGATAACTCCGTCTAAGTAACTGTGGGGGCAGCAAAACTAGAAGATTTGCCTCATTGTATCCTTGAATGCCAGCTCTGTTCTTATATCAAAGCACATCACACATAGGGGGCCTTACGTGTTGTTGTTGTTGGTGGTGTTTAGTCGTTTAGTCGTGTCTGACTCTTCGTGACCCCATGGACCAGAACACGCCAGGCACTTCTGTCTTCCACTGCCTCCCGCAGTTTAGTCAAACTCATGCTGGTAGCTTCGAGAACACTGTCCAACCATCTCGTCCTCTGTCGTCCCCTTCTCCTTGTGCCCTCCATCTTTCCCAACATCAGGGTCTTTTCCAGGGAGTCTTCACTTCTCATGAGGTGGCCAAAGTATTGGAGCCTCAGCTTCAGGATCTGTCCTTCCAGTGAGCACTCAGGACTGATTTCCTTCAGAATGGAGAGGTTTGATCTTCTTGCAGTCCATGGGACTCTCAAGAGTCTCCTCCAGCACCATAATTCAAAAGCATAGGGGGCCTTACTTAAGAAGATGAAATACTGCAGATAGGATGAAAATGAGGCTTCCTTTTTTTTTATTACAAGGAACAAACTGATACGTCATTTGGAAGGCAGCCTCTTTTGCAGTCTGAGGAAAAAGATGTTTGCAACCTATTTTAAACAATTGCAGCAGAAATTATGAGATTTAAGGATATGTATTTATTTTGACATGCATCGTTCACATGTTGCAACTTTTATTTTAATGCTGACATTGTAGTAGCTTTTGCAGAATAAATCTGAGATTCTGTTTTAGGTATACCTTTAAAAAAATGGAGTTGAAATGAATTTTATTTTCGCTTTAAATATGTTCTCTTCTGTTTTGATACGTTCTGTGGACAAAGTCCACAAAGTTCTCATCGTTCACTTGTTAATACTAACACAAATATTTCCCCTTTTCTCTCCAGCCGGCACGGATGAATTTATTCAAATGCAAAAATTCTGTGGCACTTTTCCATTAAAATACTTGTGTGGACAGGAATGGCATGAATATCGCAGAGAGAAAATGACATGCTGTTATTACGACTACTGTTCTGATGAATATCCTTAAGTTGTTTTAACCCATCAGCCTTTCCCTTCCCTCCTTCCCTCCTCAATTTGCTATTTTGTTTTGGAAGCTGCTTTGGGGGTGCATTTGAATGGAAATACGAAGCGTTGTAAGAATGCAATGATTCCAATCCAATCAATCTAACCGCCACCGTCTGCTCAAAAGCTGCTGCTTTTGAGTGAAGATCTCAGAAAGACACAATAAATATTAAGTGATTCTTTCTGTCCCTTCCCCATAGTGGAAGTCAGGTCTTCATGAACTGTAATCCAAATGACAGACAAAAGACTTCTGTTGCCATTTTGATGGCATGTACCATATTTTTCGCTCCAAAAGACGCACCTGACCGTAAGACGCACCTAGTTTTTAGAGGAGGAAAACAAGAAAAAAAATATTCTGAATGAAACAGTGGATGTATGGTTTTTGTGGTGCATGCTGTGGCCACAGACATGTGATCTGATGGTGAATTTGGGGACCCCAGGCAAGAATCCTGAGGAGCCATGTGGATCCGTGCTTTGTAACCACATTTTTGCACCACTGCAGCCCCAGGAAATAGTGGGTGCATGATTTTTTTGGTGCAGGCTGTAGCCATAGACATGCTATGTGATCTGATGATGAATTTGGGGTGACCCAATGCAAAAATCCCAAGGATCCATGGGCTTTTACCTCCCCCCTCCCAGGCAGCCTCCTTTATCTCTAGCATCCCTTATCTCCCTCCCTGATCTCTTGCAGATTAGCGGCTTTGTTTCAACACCCCCTTCCCTCTTGTTTGCTTAGTGTCTTTTCCTTAGCTGGAGCAGTTTTTTGCTCCTCCTTTTCTTCTAATTTCTCTCCTCATTGTTTTAGTCTTCCTGTCTCCCCCCTTTGCAAGTTTGCTGTCTTTACCTCCCCCCTCCCAGGCAGCCTCCTTTATCTCTAGGGTCCCTTATCTCCCTCACGATCGCTTGCTCATCAGCTCCTTCAACACCCACTTCCCTCTTTCAAAAAAAAAAAAGAGCATGATCTGCTTTTTGCCCCTGGGCAATTCGGCGCCAGGGACCACACATTCACTCCATAAGACGCACAGACATTTCCCCTTACTTTTTAGGAAGAAAAAAGTGTGTCTTATGGAGCAAAAAATATGGTACTGTAATCTCTTGAGGGGCTTTGGGTGGAAGGGCAAATCCGCAGGCTCTACTACCAATACTCCACCCAAATGACCCTCCACAAATAGGAGGACGGCTGTGCCTTGTGGGGAGACTTCTGAAGGCTCCCACACATGTTTTAGATCAATTATTTTCCAGAGTCCTGAATGCAGAGGGAGCCCCCATGATCACAGGAGAGCCTCCGCTTCACAGTGCACAGTTCCCATCATAAGAACACCTGGTTATCCCTAGCTGTGAATGAAATGCTCCTTCAGTTCTCAGCTGTGCTCCTCTGTGCTCTAGAGAGGAGGACCATTCACTTCTGTCCACTCATTTATGCATTCCTTCATTCTCTGGAAGTTTTCAAAATATGCCCCACCCCCACCTTCAAATGCACAATTGTCTTAGAGATTAGGGTGGGGTGGGATGTTCCTTGGTGAGTTCATAGTTGCCGGCTAAGCATTGCTTTACACAGCCCACATTTACCAGCCCCACACCTGACAATGAGGCCTAAAATGCCTAATTATGACCAGAGACTTGAGGACTCCTTGCTTGAACTGGGCAAATTACAGTAGATGTTGTTGGAAATATGAGTCTGTGGTAGGGATGGTGGCAAAGTTCATTAAAAGGAAATGAGAGTGAGCTTAGATTGCATTATGTTGCATTCTCGGGAGTTGAATGTCATATGACTGCTCATTTTTTAGGTTGTGTTACCAATTTTAAAAAAATTATTTTCAGGCCGATATTCCCATTGCTGTTCTCGATCTTATAAATTGACTATCTCTCTTTTATATTGTTCTCTCTTTTCTTAATATTTATATCAAAGTTTAAAAGTTAAGTGGCAATCTATATTCTGTTTGATTCCCTTGTAATGATTGTATCTTGATTTTTCCTTGAAAACTCTGTCCCTGAAAGTTGCAATAAATAGTTAAGTAATGGATTTTAGTCTCAGGTCAAATTCGTTCCCTGATCATATTTGCTCACTGCCCTCTCACACATTGGGGGAATTTGACAGCCTTGCTTCCACACACAATGGGGAGCAGGGCTGATTTGAGCATCTGAAAGAAGCAGGTTGAGTGGAAAAAAACAAACAAAACTCACTTGTGCTAGCTCTGCCCCAACATTGCTTTCACAGCTTGAGCATTTCATCTGTTGAGCAAAAGGACTGAAGGGGGAATCTTTGCACATTCAACTGAATGTACAGTGGTATCTCGGGTTACGTACTTAATTCATTCCGGAGGTCCGTTCTTAACCTGAAACTGTTCTTAACCTGAAGCACCACTTTAGCTCATGGGGCCTCCTGCTGCTACCGCGCCGCCGGAGCATGATTTCTGTTCTCATCCTGAAGCAAAGTTCTTAATCCGAGGTACTATTTCTGGGTTAGCGGAGTCTGTAACCTGAAGTGTCTGTAACCTGAAGTGTATGTAACCCAAGGTACCACTGTACTTAGAGCTATGTTTACCAACCCTTTCCCCCATGTAGCGCTAGCGATGGAGGAGAAGCTCGAATCAATTTGCATTTAAAGCCAAATCTATTGAATTTTTTTACTTTCTTTTTAAAAAACATATTTTATATTGGTTTTACAAATAAACACAAACGAGTAAAAGCATATCTCTATGAGATTCTCCGAATCTCGAGACTTCCCCCCATCCCCTTCATGGAGTCTTATTTTGAATATCTACAACTGCATATTCATCCATACTCCAATTTTTATATCAAACCATATTGTCCATGGTGGGGGTTTTTTCCCACTTCAAGTGAGTCAAAATCCTGCTCTTGTTTCCATCTGCTTACAGTGGTCTTCTAAGTAACTTATCAGTTTTTCCCCATTCTTTTATAGTTTTTATCCTCTTGGTTTCTGAGTTTTACAGTCAGCTTTGCCATCTTGGCATAGTCCATCAGCTTTGTTTGCCATTCTTCTCTGGTAGGGACCTTGTCTTCTTTCCATTTCTGGGCTAGTAACATCCGGGCGACTGTTGTTCCATACATAAAGAGTCTTCTGCTCCTTTGGTATGTCGGTACCTGATTTTTTTACTCTCTGAAACAATTTGAGAACCAAAACACAGATATCCTTCAAAAATTTACATTCATCTGAATTTTGCAGTGCAGTCATCAAATATTCACAAAAATGCATGTACTAGTGGAAACTGCATTAAAGTGAATTTATTAGTGAAAAGGACATACAAAAAGCATTATATGCCTGCAGAAAGGTGTACACTATGGAGGAATATCTGTCCTGGTCATAGAGGCATAGCCTGCAATCCAATATTCTTGCTTACTTCCAAAGAACTCAGCGGAATCTATTGCCAAAGAAATGTATACAGGATGGCTGCAGAACTATTGCTGTCTTTGTTTCCTTGGATGTCTTGTTAGTTGAAAGCAACAGGCCTTTCTTTTGATAATAATCCTTCCCTGTTCAGATAGCACCAGAGGGCCACCGGAATATGGGACATTCTGTGCAGCATTCAGCTGATCTTTTAGGCCATTTGGATTTGTCTAAATAGTCAGTACATCGTGTGCCAAAGAACCCAAGGAACTTCTGCCCACACCTGTGTTGCTCTTCGGAGCCATCCCAGCACATTGGCAGAGGTGTCCTCTACCTTTCAAGATCCCCCGGGATGAAGCGAAAAGTCAACAAGGTTCCTCCCAGCCTTATACAATGGATGCATTGCTAATTGCCAGGAACACACATCAGATAGTATCAGGTGGTCTGGGACATTCTGTGCAGCATCGACCTCACCCCTCAGCCAACTGAATTTGTCTTAACAATCAGCATGTTGTGCATCAAATATCCAAAGGCAACCACTGCCCTTCATTCCTGCTGCTAGAGCAACACTCTAGCATGTTGCCAGAGGCTTATTGTACCTTCCAAGCCAACCAGAGTGAGGCTAGAAGCCAATAAGGTGCTTCCAACCTTATTTAAGGGATGTCTTGGACCCAGCTCCTCATATGAGCAACACATTGCTGACGAGAGGTTGAGCGCCTTCTGTTTATCAACACTGAAAGCCAGCAGTCTGTCAACCTTCAGAGCAGCTTCTTCATACAAAAAGGATTTCCAATGGGGAAGAGCTTCTTTCTGGATAACCGGGGCCTACATGTGGCTCAGGTCTGCCTGCTTGCGTTCTGTATTCTGCTTTGCCTCAAGTCCGGAGGTAAGTATTATCCCTTCCGTCCCTAGAAGAGGGAAAAGAAAAAGAAGCCACTGGTAAACAGATGTTATTTCTACTCTTCTCTTCCTAAAATGGAGAAATCCTCAACTTTTCTTTTGAACTATGTCATGTATTAGCCAGTTTTGGAGGTGGTGGTGGGGTGAAGAGGGAACTTTTTAAATAGAAAGGCTCACAGTGCAAACACACAAACAAGGAAGATGGTTGTTGTTGTGTTGGTAAGTACCGAGAAAGCATAGTACCAGCACTCAGCACTCAGTTGGGGCAAGGACTGAGGATGCAAAATGATCTAGCACAAAACATCTCACCATCTTCTAGCAAGAGGGTGCCTGTAAGGAGTGGATGCTGCCAAAGCTAGCAGAGATAACGCTCCAGGCACACAGCCATTTCTGTTCTGAAGATTTATTGCGAAAAGTTTAAAGCAGTTACAAGAGTTTCAAAAAGCACGTCCATGCCTAGCTCAGTCAGATGACTCGACTGGCGATCTCTTACTCCTCCTCCCCCAACAGGCCCATCTCCTCAGTGCACGCCTCCTACTTCCTCTGTTCTGTGAGTAGCTAGTTCCGGGCACTGGCTCCCCCTCCCTATTTCCTCCTCTGAGTCGGATGAGAGACTGCTGATGAGCTCTTTAGGCTCTCTGTAATTGCCTCTCCCCCCCCCCCCTCAGCTCTTTGGCGGCTTCCAATTCCCTGACAGTGTCGGGCACAGGACCATGGCACAAATCTGCATACAATTTCCATATCCTAATCTATGCACATAGATGGAAATTTAGTCTGACTTTCAAAGAGAAAACCCACTTTCTCTTTTTTTCTGGGGTACAACAACAACAACAACAACAACAAGAATAATTCTGACAGGAAGGGATGCGGGTGGCGCTCTGGGTTAAGCCACAGAGCCTAGGGCTTGCCAATCAGAAGGTTGGTGGTTCGAATCCCCGCAATGGGGTGAGCTCCCGTTGCTCTGCCCCAGCTCCTGCCAACCTAGCAGTTCAAAAGCACGAAGTGCAAGTAGATAAAAAGGTACTGCTCCGATGGGAAGGTAAACGGCATTTCCGTGCGCTGCTCTGGTTTGCCAGCAGCGGCTTAGTCATGCTGGCCACATGACCCGGAAGCTGTACGCCGGCTCCCTTGGCCAATAAAGCGAGGTGAGCACCGCAACCCCAGAGTTGTCCACGACTGGACCTAACAGCCAGGGGTCCCTTTACCTTAACCTTAATTCTGACAGCAAAGGGTGCAAACAACATTCTGTAGGCCAGATATTTTCAACCTTTTTGAGTCTACAGCTCCCTTAACCAACTACAGGAGCCCAGTTTTGTCACCCCTTGCCTGCAGAGCTGGCAGCCTCTCACCCTTTTTGGAACACCCTCCCTTGTGAAGGGCTCCCTCAGCCTCCTCTCCCCTTCCCTCTCCTTGGGAGTCCTCCAGGCAGCTGCTGCTACTGTCCTTGGTCTCTGAGCTGCCCCCTCCTGCCCCAAAGAGAGGTGCTTCCCAGAGGCACCATTCATCTGTAGAGCTTATAGTCAGGGCTGCTGCAATAAACAGCCGTGGAAGCTGTTTGGGAGGCAGAGACATGAGAGCACATCAGAGGAGGGAGGGAAGGAGAGAGGCACAGAGGCCAGTGTTGCCCGTGGTACCCCTGACCATCATTCAAGGCACCCCAGGGTGCCACGGCACACTGGTTGAAAGCTACTGCTGTAGGCATTAGCAGAATGTGTATCAATTGGTCCCTCCACAAATGAAGAGGGCAGTGACTGGGGCCTCACTGGCAGTGTGCTTTGCAGCACAGACAACTGCCCATTAGGGAAGAAAATAAGGGCAGTCGTAGGAGGGCTCAGGGCCTGTGGCTCCATAGCGAAGCCCTTGATCTGATTTTGAAGCCCTTGATCTGATTTTGCGGAGACTTGCAATAATGCAAAACTTCCTCTCTTTTGCAGTAGATGCCGTACAATGCAACAAATGCAGTTCAGGTGCCCCAAATGCACCTTGCAAGCCAAGTGGTCTGGTATGTGAAGGATCATTCTGCACATTGATGAAAGTATATGATGGTAAGCAGTCTTCATACCCTCCAACATTTCTCCAATGAAAATAGAGATGTCCTATATAACAACAACAACAGCAACATTTTTATTTTTTATACCGCACCCATCTGACTGGGTTGCCTCAGCCACTCTGGGCGGCTTCCAATATATAAAAACATCACAAAACATTAAAAAACTTAATTATACAGGGCTACTTTGAGATGTCTTCTAAAGGTTGCATAGTTACTTATCTCCTTGGTTCAGGGTCCGAATAACTTCTTACCCTCCAACATTTCTCCGATGAAAATAGGGACATCCTAAGAAAAAGTGGGACATTCCAGGATCAAATCAGAAACTGGGGTGGCGTCTGTAAATCTGGGATTGTCCCTGGAAAATAGGGACACTTAGAGGGTCTGAGTCTTTCCTGTCTATGTTCCTCTTTTGTGTATGGCCGAAGCTAGGATGATCTGATGTTGGGATGGACACAGGGCCCCTCTCCTTTCAGTAGTCATAAGAACACAAGAGGAGCCCTGCTGGATCAGGCGTAAGGATTCTGTTTCCACAGTGGCCACACACAGAGAGAAATATCAAGGGCAAAAAGTATAAGAACAATGGAGTGCAAGGTGTTCTCAGGTGCAAAACTGTTTTACATATAAATGCAAACAGAGGTGTATATTGGGGAGGGAGAAAGGCCCCAATAGTCACCTTGTATCTGTATCTGACTTGATAATAATAATAATAATAATAATAATAATAATAGTAATAATATTTATTTATACATTGCCCATCTGGCTGGGTTGCCCTAGCCACTGCGGCTTCCAACACATATAAAAACATAATAAAACATCAAACATTAATAGTAACAATCCAATATAAAAAGTCACAACTTAAACAATTTACAGTATATCAAGCAAACATTTAACAATCCATCAGAACCTAATAGTAAACAGTAAAATTAAACATCAGCAAATAGTAATTAAACAGTTTGTACTTACCAGCGTGGTGTAGTGTTTAACAGTGGTGGACTCGTAATCTGGTGAACCGAGTTTGCTTCCCCGCTCCTCCACATGCAGCTGCTGGGTGACCTTGGGCTAGTCACACTTCTCTGAAGTCTCTCAGCCCCACTCACCTCACAGAGTGTTTGTTGTGGGGGAGGAAGGGAAAGGAGAATGTTAGCCGCTTTGAGACTCCTGAAGGGGAGTGAAAAAGCGGGATATCAACCCAAACTCTTCTTCTTCTTCAACCAATCTATAATCCATAAAGATAACAGCAAATCACAATGCATAAAATATCACAAAACATACAAAACCATGTAGAAGGATCAACTCGAAAAACAAAGACACACAACTATTTTTTAAAAATCCCATAACTCCTCTCTTCCCAGCTGCTGCTGCTGTTCTCAAAGTCATGGTCTGGGAAAGGCTAGTGGGGCAAGGCAGGTGGAGACACAATTGCCTTATGAAGAACAGGAAGTCTCTCTCCCCTCACCTTTCCTAACTCTCCCCTCACTGTTTCTATCTTGCTCTGTGTACTCTCCACTTCAGTCTGTGCTCCAGGTTTTGGGCCTCAATGTATAAAACAAAGCCTAGTTTTCCATATTCCCAATATAGGGAAATGTAAACAGTGGCGGACCTTCAGGTCTCAAATTTCTTTTTTTTTTTTTAAATGATATTTATTCAAAATTTCATCAATACATAAACAAAAACAGGAAAAACAGAAAAATACAGCAAAAAATAGAGCAAAAAGAAAAAACCAAAAAAGAAAAAAGAAAAATACAAATCTCAGATTACAACTTTTCATTTGCTTATTTCTTGAACCTCCTCACACCTCCCTTTTTGTATTCTAGTTTAATTCGTTATTCCAGCAAATTCGTCCCATGTTTCTCAATTTTAATTTAAATGATTAATCTTCACAATCTATCTTATTTATTAATTCAACATAACCTTTCCATCTTTTAATATAATCTGTTATTCAATTTACCTTAATCTCTTTAACCTTATCTTATCTTAAAAATCTTAAAATTTCAAAGTTTACATCATATTCATTCATATCTCCTTAAATCATTTCTGCTAAAGCCAATTTAGTTCCTTTCCAGCATATTCCCTGATATTTCATTATTCCAAAATTAACAAAAGAATTTCCCTTGATATATCTGATTTTTATGCAACGTCCCTTCTTCCTGGTTTCGGGTCATGTCAGTCCTTTCTGTCCATTACATCCAGTCCATCAATCTGGTGTTCTTATGTCCGAGGCCCTTAAGTCTCTTCTTGGCCCCCTCTGCACATTTTCTTGTCCTTGTTTGTGCTTGCGCACTTCTTTGTCTATTGTTGGTTTCTTGGGGAGTGGGTCTCTGGAGGGTTCCATCCGGTAATAATTTCCATTTTCCTTCGTCAGACTGGCCCCTTCCCCCCAGTCCCACTCCCCGTCGTCATCTTTGTAATCCAAAAAGTATTTATCCAAAAGATAGTTGTTCACCTGATTCATAGTCCCACTAGAGTTAAGAGCTTCCTTGACTTCAAACACTTCCCAGCACTCTCCAAGTTCAATCTTCCAACGCAGTGGCTTTTGTTCCTGCGGGACTTTGGATCTCTCCATTTGTGTTGTTTGAGGAGTAATCACTGCCTCTTCCTTCTTCATCTGCCCTTGGACTTGCCTTGTCAAACCAGATTCTTGAATTGGTCGCTGTATAACTTCTTTATCCTTATTCCCTGTTAAATCATATTCACTGGCCACAGCACTCATCAAGTCCAATTTTTCATGCATCAAATTCATTTTCTCATGCAGCTGCTCCAGCAAAGCATTTGTCATGCCAAGGGCAGACACCAAACCTTCCTTCCAACACATTTCTGTTCAAGGTCAAACGGCTGGTCCCACGATCCAAATCTTGCAGCTGTAGAGTCCAAGTAAGCTGCAACAACAAACTGACAGGCTCCCTCTAGGGGACACAATTTCTATTTGTATCCATTTTAAAATGTATCCAACAAAGGAGATTACTTTCGATTTCAAATCCTTTCGATTTTCAAATACTTTGTAACTTTAAAATACAGAAATGCAGAAGGAAGCGTTGATATTAATTTGTTTCTCTTCTTTTTTTAAAAACTATCTGTCAAAGCACTCCACTTTCAATCAATGGACGTCTCAAACAATTTCTGTCCTGACACCCCGTCCCCAGGTTTGGGACGATGGAAACTTAAATTCCTTTACTCTCCTCCTGCAGGATTAAACAGTCAAATCCCCCCCCTTTTCTCCTGCTTCCAAGGGGGTTTTATTGGTTGTGGATGCAGGAAATTTCCAACTTTAAAGCAGTTTTTCAGGCTATTAGGTTGCAAGGTCTTTGCTTCAGTCTATATACAAAAAGCGGAAGGCGGACTTCCTGTTTAAACCTTCCCGCTTGTGCCTAATTCATAAATTTAGCAAATTTCTTGATCCAATTCTCCGTTTTTACTCATGGGTACTTGATTTAGAGTCCAAATGTCATCAGGAAAAAGTCAGCGCTCTCCGGCGATGGCTATGCGGCTTCCCTCCATGGAAATAGCGATCGGTTCACAGCACCGCGCTGCTCACCCCACTTCACTCCAGAGCCCCGAAAGGGGGTTTCCTCGTGAGTAGGAGAGGCGCTCTTGGTGCTCTGCCGAACCCCACGTTCCCAGGCTTCTCCGCCTGGGATTTCTAGCGGGCCCCCGCCTTCGCCGCAGCGGGAAGACCCAATTTCCACAGAGCCCGTTCCTCCGATCGGAGGAACTCCGCCATTCGTCATTGGCGCTAACCCAGAAGTCCCAGGTCTCAAATTTCAGCCCTGCCCTGTGCGGTGTCAAAATTCGGTGCCCCCTTGCCTCTTCCCTTCCATTCTACATCATAGATATGGCCAGGGTTGCCATATTTTGAAGAGCAGAAAAGAGGACATTATGACTACTCTCAATTTAAATATCCCTTCTATATGTAGGCTATAGAAGCTGTGATATATTGCTTGGGGGAGGGGGTGGTTCAGGAGAAGAGAAAAGGAAAACAAAACTTCAATCACCAGTTATGTGTATGTCTCATCCAGAAAGTATAGCCAGGGACATTTTGGCAAATTAACACCCCCCCCCTGCGACATAAACTTTACGTCTGAAAAAGAGAATGTGTCCTTAAAAAAATAGACACATGGCAACTATACCCCTTGTAGCACCCCCGAGGCAATACGCCCAGAGCAACCGAACCAATCGTGTACCTCTAAATCCCCCTCTGATGTAAACATGACACTGTCCCTTTTGATGTAGTGGTGTAGTGGTTAAGAGCGGTAGACTCGTAATCTGGGGAACCGGGTTCGCGTCTCCGCTCCTCCACATGCAGCTGCTGGGTGACCTTGGGCCAGTCACACTTCTCTGAAGTCTCTCAGCCCCACTCACCTCACAGAGTGTTTGTTGTGGGGGAGGAAGGGAAAGGAGAATGGTAGCCGCTTTGAGACTCCTTAAAGGGAGTGAAAGGCGGGATATCAAATCCAAACTCTTCTTCTTCTTCTTCTTCTTCTTCTTCTTCTTCTTCTTCTTCTTCTTCAGCTATGTGGTCTTGTGGGCTAAAGCACTGAGCCTCTTGGGCTTGCTGATCAGAACCTCGGCGGTTCGACTCCCCGTGACGGGGTGATCTCCCATTGCTTGGTCCCTGCTCCTGCCAACCTAGCAATTTGAAAGCACGTCAAAGTGCAAGTAGATAAATAGGTACCGCTCCAGTGGGAAGGTAAACAGAGTTTCTATGCGCTGCTCCGGTTCGCCAGAAGCGGCTTAGTCATGCTGGCCACATGACCCGGAAGCTGTACACCGGCTCCCTTGGCCAATAAAGTGAGATGAGCGCGGCTACCTCAGAGTCGTTCGTGACTGGACTTAACTGTCAGGGGTCCGTTACCTTTTTTTTAAGGTCCAAGAGAAAAGCCAAGATAGACTGGGTCTCCCCGCTTGAAAGCTCCACAGGTTGGCAGGGTGTCACACCCCAGGGCCACTCCCCCCCATGTTTTGAGGGGTGTGACTCACCTGGAGTCATAGTCAAGATTGGATCAGGGGCTTGGTCTACCTCCTGATTCAGAGTAAGCACCAGTAATACCAGAGGGGCTGTGATGGGTTTGGCTCCCCCTGCATCTGGGCATGCCGGGACAAGATTAAAAGCATCTGGACAAGCCTTCTTGTGCTTGACAACTCCAGCAGGCTTGGTCTTCTTTTCAGGTGGAGCAACCTTTTCAAGTAAGGGAGCAGACCCAGTGGTCTTAGTCCTCTCAAGCGCATTTAAGCAGGCCAACAGCGTGGACCAATGAGGTCCCTCCTTATTGGAGGATGAAACAGGCATGGGAGGGCAGAGCTTGCCTATGATCTATGATCTTGCCTGTGTCCTTCGCTAGGGCCACAATGAATAAATTCAACAGGGAAATGCAAATCAACAATAATTAGAAAAATACACGAAACAAACGGGATCAGATTGGGAAGTAGGGTGGCATTTACTGCAGCAAAGGCTTCCAGATTTAGGAAACTGTATCTATTTTAGATCATTGTGGTGGAAATTCTGAGGTTTGAGATTGTTATATTTATTTTCACATGCGTCTGCTGTCACCTGATTTTATTTGAACGTTGTTTTTTTAGTAGTTTTAGCGCAATAAATTCCAAATTCTATTTTAGGTACATTTTAAAGATGGAGTTCAAAAAGTATTTTACTTTGGTGTGGAGTAAACCTTGTCCCTTTGATATGTTCTCTACTCTTTTATGACATGGCCTATGAACGATCAATCACATTGTCTTCATTCACAAGTTAATACTAACAGAAATCCTTCCCTTTCTCTCTCCAGCTGGTGCAATGACTAAATACTACAAAGACTGTGGCGATGCAAAATCGAAAGCGTACTGTGGAAAAGATTGGGAAAAAGATAAGAAAATACATAAATTGTTATGCTGTGAGACTAATCAATGTAATTAATGATTTAGCAGTGATCCCTGGATCGCAAGAGGTTGGACTAAACTTGGGGTATTTTCCAACCCTATAGTTCTGTGATTCTGTGAATACTGCATTCCTAAATCATTTCAACCTGTCCAGGGACCTCATGGTAGAGGGTGGGTAAGAAATTCTGTGGTGGTGGTGGTGTTAGCCTTTCGAGTGTGGATCTCAGAAAGACATAACAGTTTCTTTGTCCTTTCTGCATGGTGAAAGCCCGGTCTTCCCATTGCAATTCAAATGACAGATGAAAGCTCTTCGCAGGTGTTCTGATGCCATCAGAACAAGCAGACTGCAGGGGAAAGGCAAGACTGCCTCCTCCCCTTTCCCATCCTCATCACCGTCTCTGAACTGATGGCTGTCAGTGACACAGGGAGCTTTCTGTATTCATGGAAGGTTCCCGCACCAAAGACCACTCCTTTTCCAGAGTCCTAAATGCATGAGAAACCTTCATAAGTACAGAAGCTTTTCCACTTCACAGTGCACAGCACCCAGCAACGGAATGACTGTCTATGCATAGCTGTGAATCAAATACTGTATTAGCCTGGATATTAGCCGCACCCGAATATAAGCTGCACCTTTAAAATTCAAGGGGTGGGGGATAAAAAAATACAATACCCGAATATAAGCGGCTCCCTTAAAATTCCGCAGTTACTCACACCCGTCCTGTTTTACCGTATGTCTGTTTCAGCAGCGATATCGCAAAAGCCTAAGGCCGTGAATTTAAGCTGCACTTTAACTTTTCACAGTCGGAATTTGGGAAGAAAGTGTGGCATATTCGGGCCAATACGGTACTCATTCACAGCTTTGCTTCTCCTCTGTGCTCTAGGGAGCAGGTCCACTCATTTGTGTTCACTCATTTAGACATCCTTTCATTGTCTTATTGTTTGAAAAATGACACCCCCCCCCAAAATGCATAGTTTCCTTCGGAACTGGAGTGGACTGTGGTATTTCTTGATGAGTTCATGGGTACCTGCCAAGCAGTGCTGTGCGCAGTCTGCTTTCCTGGAAACAGCAGGACTCTTTATTCGGTTCTTATTTCCAGTAAAGCACATGTGGGTCATCCCCATTGGCCACATTCCCCATATCTTACATTAAGACCATCTTCCAACATTTTGAGGCAACATCGGTAGAGTTCCTGTTTTATAGATTCTTAGCTGAAGAAGATATCATACTTTTTAACCGGATGCTTCAGTGTTTTATTTGGAGTAAAGTTTAAAAGTTGTAATTATGTTTTAATCTATATTTGTTGCCCGTGCAATTGTTGTTTCTTGATTTTTTCCCTTGAAAACATTGTTCTTTGTATTTTCCCTTCCTCAGGGCTCATTTATGTGTGATGCGCTTACATCTGTCATAAACTGAAATGCATTCACTGGTCTTCTGTTAATGTAGTTGCAATAAATATTTCACACTGATTTCAGTCCCTTGTCCATTATATCTGCTCACTGCCCTCTCACCTGCTGGGGGGAAGTGACAGGGCGCACTGTTTTGAGTGTTGGCAAGAAATAGGCAGAGTGAAAAATAAAAGAGAAAAACTCAATTTTGGATTAAAAAACACACACACCTAAATTCCAGCCTTAGGGGCAGGGGATATATAAACCTCTACTAATAATGAAACTACAGTAGTATCTTGGTTCTCAAACTTAATCCATTCCGGAGGTCCGTTCCAAAACCAAAGCGTTCCAAAACCAGGGTGCGCTTTCCCATAGAAAGTAATGCAAAATGGATTAATCTGTTCCAGACTTTTAAAAACAACCACTACTGGACCTAATAGTCAGGGGTCCCTTTACCCTTTAAGGAACTCATACCCCTTAGCACAGCACTAGCATATTCAGATGGTTCTCCTTGTAGCATCCAAGATCAAATGGCCTCACTCAACTGACTAACCAGAAAACCAAGCTACCTGCCTTCTAACTCTCCCCTGTGGCAAGCATCAACCCCAGCTTTGATTCTATGTGACTCAACCAACCAAGAAATATGGAGGTGGACAGGGAACCCATTAAAAGGAATAAATATTCCCACTCCAGTGCAAGTAGATAAATAGGTGGGAAGGTAAACGCCGTTTCCGTACACTGCTCTGGTTTTGGTGTTCCATTGCACCAGAAACAGCTTAGTCATGCTGGCCACATGACCCGGAAAAACTGTCTGTGGACAAATGCCGGCTCCCTCGGCCTGTAAAGCAAGATGAGGGCTGCAACCCCAGAGTCATCTGCTACTGGACTTAACTGTCAGCTCTTTTTATTGCTTAGTTTGAATCTCCTTTCTTATAATTTGAACCCACTGGTATGGGGTCTACCATCTGGAGCAGCAGGAAAAAACACCTTGATGCATCTTCCGTGTGACAGGCCTTCAGATAGTTGAAGATGATTATCACATCACATCTCAGTCTTCTCTCCTCCAGGCTAAACATACCCAACTCCCTCAACTGTTCCTCATAAGGCTGAGGTGCACCATTCTGCAGCATAGTATCAGGAGCACTGCCCTGGCTGCCATAGTTCCTGCTTCCCAGGGATACCAGAGCCTCCATGCTTGCGTGGTTCCACTAGCTTTGGAAATAAGGGGGTCCTTGCCAGATTCTGTGCTTCTTGGAAGAAATGAGATCAGTAGCAAGAAGCCACAAAGGGTCCACAGGAGGCCCTGCTTCTGTGCCTTGAAAGCAGCTAGTGGACAAACAGATATTTTAAAATACTTACTTAAGCAGATGACATGTTAGACAGGGATTGAAAAGGAAGCTTTTCATTCCAAGGAACAAATGGATATGTCAATTGAACATGGACCTCTTTTGCAGTAAGGGCTTCCAGACTTAGGAAAATGAATTTGGGATCCATTTTAGATCATTGTGGCAGAGATTCTGAGATTTAAGATTATAGATTTATTCTGGCATGTCTCTCTCCCATCCTTTAACTTCATTTTATTTTAATGTTGATTCCCCCCCCTACTTTTTTTAAAGCAAATTAAAAATCAAAATTCTGTTCGAGGTATTTTACTTGGATGTGTAGTAAACCTTTGTGCTTTTTGGTATGTTCTCCTTTCTCTTGTTATGGTCTATGGACTAGGCTAATAAAATCACATTCATTCAAATGCAAATGCTTTCCTTTCTCTCTCCAGTCAAAACCGGTGAATTACAACTAGTCTACAAATCCTGTCCCCCCGAATCCTTCAGAAAGTACTGTGGAAAGGTTTGGACGAGCCGCAATCATGCTAAAAAGAAAGTAGACTGCTGTTTTACTGACTTTTGCATTGAGTGATTTTAATATTGTATTCTTAAATTGGTTGTGGTTGTAACAGTTATGCTGTTAGGTGTAAATCTCACAAAGACATTGTATTAAAAGAGTTCATGCTCTTGCTCCATCATGAAAGCCAGGAAGCCCTGTTTTAATTGGACAAACCACAGAAAAGGATATAGAATATATTAGCCTGATTTTAATTTTTATTAAACCATTATCCATGTCAAAATGTCCATCTATGTTCTCAAGCTAAGACGCCTAATTTTGCTATCTTTCTGTCATTGTTTCTAAGGTTCTCCCTTCCCCACTGTTATCTAGTACAACGCTAAAGCCTTTGAACAGTTCTGATGTTAAGGCTATTTGCCAATTTGTCTTCTTCAGGAGTAAGCTGCATTGAATTCAGCGAAGCTTATTTCTGAGTACCCTGGCTCGGAATTTTGCAGTTGCAAGATTTTGTAGACAGATTCCTCAGTCTTTCTCAACCATTTGATTTAAATATATAACTATGCCGTGTGCCCAAGAATAAGCTGTGCTGAATTCAACTGAGTTTGATGATGAGTGGCTAGGCTGGGGATTTTGCCGATGCAAGGATTTAAAGAAAGATTTCTCACTCCAGCCAAGCCATGGTATTAAACACCCAGAAAAGCAAAAGCAAAAGCAAAACCCTCCCCTAGCCACAATATGTCTGTACAGGGATCTGAGCTGGCATGACAAACACTGCAAGCGCTAAACAAACACAGACAAGTAACAAGCCACATCCATAGACTGTGATTTTTTACATTGGGCACAACAGGTATCTCCCCTAACTTGGGAGCATTCTAATGATTGGTCAGTCCTTAACTGCGTTGTTAGAACCTCCCATCCCACACTCGCAGTCAAGGGGGTCAGGTAGGGGGCTGGACCCAGACTCTCCTGGGTTTTGTCCATTGGATTCTGAATTCTCATCTGCCCTGAGTCCAGTGAACCCTGTCCCCCTGACGCCCTGTTTGGTTAGTGAAATATACTCAGAGTCGCAAAGTGATTTCATGCTCTTTATTCAGCTCATAGTGGTGAGGAGGAATGAATGAATGTCCCCTCAAGGTATCTGCTTTATATACATTATTTACACAATGGGCTGCACATGATTGGCTAATTCCGGAATTCTACTGTAAGCCAATCAGGTTGTGGATTCACTTCTATCTGGAGCATGATTGGGTGGTTCCTGCCAACCAATCATATTGCTGCATTGTTCTAGGACCAATCTGACTGCTGCATTCTGAATCCTATTGTTCTAGGACCAATCAGACTGCTGCAGCTTGGATCCTATTCAACTCAGTACATAACACCCCTCCCCTCTAAGTTCCAGTCCTGCCCGGGAGGTCGCATTCATAGTCCTCGAGGTACGCCGGTGGCCTACGTGTGCGTTGCGGCCTGGGGTGTTCCCTGGTCCGGGGTTCAGGTTCTGGCTCATGTTCCAAGGATGCTGGCTGTGATGGGCCTGTCTGGTCTGGTGCAACCGGCTCGCTCAGTCGTGGTTCTGGTTCCGGTGTCCTTTTGGCTTCGCGGGTCCTCTCTGTATTTACTGATTCTGCCTCTCCTGCTGGCCCCTCCTGCTCTATGGGCCTCACTGCCCCTCTGTTCCCTTGGGACTCCTCTGACCTTTCCTCCTCCTGGTTTTCTCCCGGGAATCGTCGCCGTATCTGGTCGCAGTGGCGGCGCCAGCATTGCCCCCCATCCGTTAGCACCTCGTACGACACGGGACCAGTGACCCTGGTGACTGTGGCGGGTACCCATGCTGGGCCTGCCCCAAAATTCTTTGCGTACACTGGGTCCTGGGCCTCGAAGGTCCGGGGGTTCCTGCCTTCCCCCACCACTACCTCATCCTGAGCTCTATCGGGGTGAAGGCGGTCCAATCTGATTGCAAGGCGCCGACCCATTAGTAGTTCAGCGGGGCTCCGGCCAGTCGTTGAGCTGGGGGTGCTGTGTTGTGCTAGGAGGAATGTGGCAAGGCGGTACTCCCAATCCCCTTGCGTCATGCGGCGAAGGGTGTCCTTGGTGGTCCGCACCATGCGTTCTGCTTGGCCATTGGTGGCAGGGTGGAATGGCGCCGAACGGATGTGGCGGATGGCGTTCTGCGCTGTGAAGGTTTGGAATTCTCCTGACGTAAATGCAGTCCCGTTGTCTGAGACGAGAGTGTCAGGGAGCCCGTGGGTTGCAAACAGCCTGCGTAGTACCCGGATGGCTGCGGACGTAGAAGTGGACGGTACCAGTGCGACTTCCAGCCATTTGGTGTAGGAGTCCACCACTATGAAGAATGTTTTCCCCTGAAAGGGGCCAGCGAAGTCCACATGCAGGCGTGACCATGGTGCTCGGGCGGACTCCCAGGACTGGACTGGGGCCCTTGGGGGATCTGGGCGGGATTCTTGGCAGGCCTGGCAGTGTTTGACCCAGGCCTCTATCTCTCCGTCGATCCCCGGCCACCACACATAACTCCTGGCAAGGGCCTTCATTCTTACTACCCCTGGGTGTGTCTCGTGTAGGGCTGTGAGGACCCTTTTGCGGAGGGCTGGGGAACAACGACCCTGCTTCCCCATAACAGGCACCCCTTGTGGGCTGACAGTTCATGTTTGCGGGTTGTGTAGCCGGCGAATTCTGGCCCGGGGCTGCTGCTGGGCCATCCCCTCCACACCCAGTCCAGGACGCGGGAGATGACCTTATCTTTCTTGGAATGATGTGCAACTTCTTGTGCCTGAATGGGGCGGTCGGGAAGCAGCTCCAGGCTCATAACCTCTTGTGCAGGTGCTGGGTCGGGGCCTGTTTCCGGTAGTGGTAGCCTGCTGAGGGCGTCCGCATGGCCCATCGCCTTCCCAGGGCGGTGAATCAGTGCATACTGGTAGCTGGCAAGGAAAATTGACCACCTGAGGACACGAGGAGACAGCACTTGGGGGGTCTGCTTTTCGGAGGCAAACAAGCCAAGCAAGGGCTTGTGGTCAGTCACCACGGTGAAGGGCCGCCCGTACAAGAAATCATGGAATTTTTTTACTCCCTTCACGATTGCCAGACCCTCCTTGTCGATTTGCGAGTAGTTCCGCTCGGTTGCGTTGAGTGTCTGGGAAAAGTATGCCACCGGTACCTCTCTTCCATCCGGGAGTTGGTGTCCCAGGACAGCGCCAATGCCATAGGGTGAGGCGTCGCATGCTAGCACCACCGGCAGCCTCTCGTCGAAGTGTGCCAAGACCGAGTTTGAGACAAGCAAGTCCTTGACTGCCTGGAATGCGGCCTCCTGGCGCTGGCCCCACACCCAAGGGGCCCGCTTGTCCAGGAGTCTGTGTAGGGGCTCCGCTACCGCCGCCTTGTGGGGAAGGAAGGAATGGTAAAAGTTCAATAGTCCCAAGAAGGCCTGAAGTTCAGTCTTGTTCTTGGGCGCTGGGGCATCACAAATGGCCCGTACCTTGTCCCCAGTCGGGTGGACCCCTTCTGCGTCCACCATAAATCCCAGAAAGTCCACCTGAGGCACTCCTAGTAGACATTTTTCCCGCTTCACCTTGAGACCCGCCGTCTGGAAACGGTGCAGAACGGTGCGGAGGCGGTCCTCAAACTCCTCTGGTGTGGGCCCGGCAATCAACACATCATCGAAGAAGGGGGTGACGCCAGGAATCCCTTTAAGGAGAGAGTCCATTAGATTCTGGAATATGCCTGGTGCCACGCTGACACCGAATTGCAGCCGCTTTACCCTGAACGCTCCTCTGTGCGTCACAATCGTCTGTGCCTCTGCTGTGGCCTCATCTACTGGCAGTTGTTGATATGCTTGGGCCAAGTCCAGCTTGCCAAAAATTTTCGACCCAGCCAGGGTGGCAAGGACATGGCTGACCACTGGCACTGGGTATGCATGGGCCGTGAGGGCCTTGTTTATGGTACATTTGTAGTCTGCGCAGATGCGGACCGAACCATTCGGCTTGACGGGTGTGACGATTGGGGTTTCCCAGGGGGCATTAGGCACCGGCTCCAGCACGCCTTGCTCCACGAGTCGGTCCAATTCCTCGTCTATACGGGGTTTCAGGGCGAACGGGACCCGGCGGGCCTTGAGCCTGACTGGTCGTACTGCGGGGTCAAGCTGTAGAGCAATGGGGGGGGGCCCGTATACTGTCCCAATTTCCCATCAAAAACCCCCGGAAATTCCTTGCATATGGCGTCCACGTCCACTTGTAAGCTCGTGTGGTTCACCCCGGTGACGGCTAGCCCCAGTGGTCCAAACCATGCCAATCCCAGTAAGCTAATGTAGGGGCCCTTGACCACAAGCAAGTCCAGTTGCCGCGTCCACCCTCGGTATTGCACCCTGAAGGTCCCCACCCCCATTGTGGGGACCTTACGTTTCTGGAAGTCCCGGAGGGTGAATGGGGCCGGCCTGAGTTTGGGACCCCCAGTAGGACACAGTTTCCTTAAGGTCCTTGCCGAGATTATGGATAGAGTTGAACCCGTGTCAAGCTCCATGCGGCATGGGGCCCCCTCTATCTGTACCTCTACATAAATTTTCTCTACGTTGGGGTGGGGCAACTGGTATACCTGGAAGTCCGTGAGCTCCGTCGAGTTGCCTTGGTGTGTTGGGCCCCGGGACCTGGGGCTCTTGGATTGGTCATCTGATGCCTGGCGTCGGGTGGGCCGAGCTCGACACACCCGGGCGATGTGTCCCAATTTTCTGCACTGCCTGCACTCTGCGTTGCGGAAACGGCAGGTCCTCCTCTCGTGACTGTCTCCACAGCTTGCGCAGTTCCCTGCTTCTCGTCGAGGCAGCTGTGGTATGTGGGCTGCTTGAGTGCGCTGCTGTACTCGGTGCACCTCCTCCCTGTTGGATCCTGAGTCGTCGGTGAGGTCTTCGTGGTGGACCCTCGGTTGGGACGGCTGGCTCGGCCGTGCCTCTTGCGTCGACCTCTCGGCAGCTTCCGTTGCCAGGGCCTCCTCCAGAGCGACCTGGAACGTTAGGTCCTTCTTAGCGTAGAGGCGTCGTTGCAGCTTCTCATCCTTCAGGCCACCGACGAGGCGGTCACGAAGCATGTTCTCCAGCTCTGAGAAGTTGCAGAACCGGGCAGCTTGGCGGAGAGAGGTCACAAACCCAGTTATGGTTTCCCCAGGGGCTTGCCGCTTTGCATAGAAGGCATTTCGACAAGCCACCACAGAGGGCTGTGGCGAAAAGTGCCCCTTCAGCTGTTCCATTATTGTTTTGTATGGAACAGTAGCGACGTCTTCGGGTGCAAGGAGAGCCCGGGCGATTTCAAACGTCTCCTCTCCGCAGACGCTGAAGAATATCGCCCTCTTCTTGGCGTCTTCTTCATCGGTGACCCCTTTGGCTTCTAGGAGGAAGGTGAAACGGGAGGCATACGCTTCCCAGTCTCCAGATGCTGGGTTGAACGGCGAGAAGCTGCTGTCGGTTGCCATTCTGAGTTCCTTGTGTCCCGGAGCTGAAGCCTGGATACACGGTGCGAGGCAGCGGTGCGGCAGGTGGCGGTGCTGCGGTGCTGTGTGTGGCAGTCAGCTCAGCGGGATCCCACCTTCGTCGCCAGTGAAATATACTCAGAGTCGCAAAGTGATTTCATGCTCTTTATTCAGCTCATAGTGGTGAGGAGGAATGAATGAATGTCCCCTCAAGGTATCTGCTTTATATACATTATTTACACAATGGGCTGCACATGATTGGCTAATTCCGGAATTCTACTGTAAGCCAATCAGGTTGTGGATTCACTTCTATCTGGAGCATGATTGGGTGGTTCCTGCCAACCAATCATATTGCTGCATTGTTCTAGGACCAATCTGACTGCTGCATTCTGAATCCTATTGTTCTAGGACCAATCAGACTGCTGCAGTTTGGATCCTATTCAACTCAGTACATAACAGTTAGAGAGCTGGAATATATTTTCTTTTCTCTTTTCTTAATACTGCCATGTAACTGTAATGTAGCAAAGTTTAAACTACTGTATTTTGGACTGGTGGGAGGCGGCTGTTTGAAATATAATAGATAACATAATTGCTAGATTTGCATGCAGTGCGACAATACAAGCTTTTCAACACTTATTTTATCTGATGCTTCAGGGTTTTGTTTTGATGGAGTTAAATTTAAGCTGTAATCCATATTCCATTTTCTTTTCTGTGTAATCATTGTGACTGGAATTTCCCCTCGGGAATGCTGTTCCTTATCTTTTCCCTTCCTCAAGATTCATGAATGTACAATACGTCTTCATTTCCTATGAGATTGTGATGACTATGTCTTTCAGAAACTGAAAAGCGTTCTGCTAATGTAGGTGCAATAGATGTTTTAAAAATGGATTTCAGTCTCTGGTCAGTCTCAGCCCCTGGCCATATCTGCTCGCTGCCCTCTCACCTTTGGGGTACTTCCATACAGTGTGCATGGGGGCTGATTTAAGTCTCGGAACGAAGCAGGCTGAGTGAAAAAATAAAAGGGGAAAAACTCATTGTGTGAGTATTTTTTAATTAAACAAAGTCCTGGACTTATGAGGGGTGGCTGGGGATAAATAAACTTCTACTAATAATGAAACACCCAGGAAAGCAGGGGCTATGTGGTATATTTCCTACTGATACAATCCCAGTTCTCTTCAATTATTACTTTGAAATCAGTGTAGGAGGTAGAACCTACAAGTGAACTGGAAGATTCGCAGTGGCTTAAGATCTGGTCCACGTATACCTTTAGGTCCAGGTCTGCTGACAGAGTCATGGGAACAAATAGAACAAAACTCATTTCACCCCTCTCTGTAAGGCAGACCAGAAATCTCTTTGTGTAGTGATGAAAATGTGTCAATAAGGGGTGGGGGAACTCTTCTACAGCAGAGGTTCACAGTCACATAAAGTACTACAGCCATGGACAGGACAACAAACAGGGCCTCCCTCACATATCTTTTAATATTTCCCTAGCCTCCCCAATATCTTAAAGCCCACAGTGTGCATGGTGGCAAAGGAAACCCACTGCCCATCAGTATGAACTGTCGCGCAGTGGTAAATTAATGAACACAGAGTCTTTTTCATAAACAGAATAAAACTTTTACTTGAGGAAATAAAGTTGTTCATAAACAACATAGTGAAAGAGCACGACACTGCCATAGTCGAAAGAAAATAAAAAAAAAATCCTCCCAGTAGCACCTTAGAGACCAACTAAGTTTGTTATTGGTATGAGATATCTGAAGGTATGTGAAGAAGTGTGCATGCACATGAAAGCTCATACCAATAACAAACTTAGTTGGTCTTTTGAATTCTGGTGCTGGAGGAGACTCTTGAGAGTCCCATGGACTGCAAGAAGATCAAACCTCTCCATTCTGAAGGAAATCAGCCCTGAGTGCTCAATAGAAACAGATCGTGAAGCTGAGGCTCCAATACTTTGGCCAGCTCATGAGAAGAGAAGACTCCCTGGAAAAGACCCTGATGTTGGGAAAGATGGAGGGCACAAGGAGAAGGGGACGACAAAGGATGAGATGGTTGGACAGTGTTCTCGAAGCTACCAGCATGAGTTCGACCAAACTGCGGGAGGCAGTGGAAGACAGGAGTGTCTGGCGTGCTCTGGTCCATGGGATCACGAAGAGTCGGACATGACTAAACGACTAAACAGCAACAACGATGCTACTGGAAGGAATTTTTTTATTTTGTTTCTTCACAGAGGCACAGTCTTACTAGAGTCCTGGAGCCACTCTGTCTGCAGCAATACAACACTGGCTGAGACACACACACACACACACTCAGACACTGGGGCCCACAGAGAAGCTGCCTACTTTTATGGGGAGAGTGAGTCATCACTCAAGATGAGTCACGAGTCACAGTGACTTAGCAGTTTGCTGTTAACAGTTAGCAGTTAGCAGGCTTGAATGATTGTGTGGGCCTTGTAGGCCTCACTGCTTCTGCTCTCAAGAACCTTTGTCTCATGACATGAACAAGGTGCAGAGGCTGCCTTCTGCCGTGTCAGACCGTCAGTCCATGTAGCTTAGGATTTTTTGTGCCGCATGTGGGGAAACTGTGGTTCTCTGGATGTTGCTGAGCTACAACTCCCATCATCCTTTGCCATTGGCCACGTTTGCTGGGGCTGGTGTGAGCTTGGCAACCTTGGGAGGGGGAGGGGCTCCCAAAATCTGGTGCGGACAGCTTTAAGCTACATGGACTGACGTGGTATAAGGCAGCTCCCTAGGCAGGGCAGTAACTCCTAAACTCCATACTGGAAAGCAATATCATGCCACAAGAAAATCTCTGGTGTGCCGTGAGAAATAAATTTAAAGTCACCGGTGAGCCAAAAGCACCTAACAGCAAAAACAGAGAAGGCTGTTTTTGTTTTAACCATTTCTTTTGTGCTTTCATCATGTATTTTTATGTTGTGAACTGGCTTGAGATTTTTGGATGAAGGGTGGAATTTTTTTTTAATAAAATAAATAAAAATATGTTCATCACGCTGGAATCAGTGTAATAATGTAGATGTATAACTGAGACAACGCATCATTTGTTGTTTTTGTAAAGTTAAAACCCAGTTCCAGCAAGTAAAACTGTAAAACTTATTTTGTGTGTGTGTGGTGAGAATTTATTTCGACACAAAAAGTCAGATCGGAGAGAGAACTTCTGCTGGCTACAGTAAGGTCAAAAAAAGGACCCCTGGACGGTTAAGTCCAGTCAAAGGCGACTATGGTGTTGTGGCACTCATCTCGCTTTCAGGCCGAGGGAGCCAGCATTTGTCCACAGACAGCTTTCTGGGTCATGACTAAACCCCTTCTGGCACAACAGGACACCACTGCGCACGGAAACGCTGTTTACCTTCCTGTCGCAGCAGTACATATTTATCTACTTGCACTGGCATGCTTTTGAACTGCCAGGTGGGCAGAAACTGGGACAGAGCAACGGGAGCTCACTCCATTGCGGGGAATCGAACCGCCAACCTTCCAATCGGCAAGCCCAAGAGGCTCAGTGGTTTGGACCACAGAGCCACCTGCTCCCTTATTGGCTACATTAATAATCTGCATGGATAGCATTCCCTGGCAATGAAGATTAAGGTGTGGGTATACACCGACTAGTAGCACAGATAGTGACAACATAGCATTCCCTTAGATGTGCTAACACTGCACACTATGCATCTATGTTTAAAGATGGTCGCCTTACAGTGGCTGCCTCACAGAATGCAGCTCATTGCAGATGGAAGCATCCTCTGAGTAGATTAGAGTTGACTGTGCTTCAACGATGCCAGGAAATATAAGAGAGAGATTCGCCCTCCGCTCCTTGGAGGTTTTTAAGCAGAGGTTGGATGGCCATCTGTCATGGGTACTTTAGCTGAGATTCCTGCATTGCAGGAGGTTGGACTAGATGTCCCTTGGGTCCCTTGGGTCTCTTCCAACTCTTCTACACTTCTACAGTTCCACAATTCCTGTGTTCAGCTTCCACTGGATTGAGGAGGATTTGTGAATTTGGGAATATTCCCTGGTAATCCTCCTCCTGATCATTATAACACACACTCAGCAATAAGCTGCTTTGAGATGAAGAATTGCACCCTCACTTCCTGACACCTTGGCATCACTTTATTCTCTAATGGACACCCATGCCCTCTACAGAAAGCAAGCTGAAAATGCACCGGGCAGAAATGCCCTCACAGTGTTTCAAGCCATGAATGTGAACATATCGTCGGGGAAGAATTGACATTCATTTCGAGAAAGTCAGGCCCTACACTTGGGAAGAATGAGAGGTCAGCCTGCTGTTCAACACAGACATCAGTTATCTCTGATGGGGACTCTGAATATCTTCCCTCTAATACTCACTCCTTCTATCACAATCAAGGGTCTTCCAGGAACACAAACAAATCCCTTTCTTCTCCCCAGGTATTAATACATTACCATGCCAGTGGATTGAACCATTCTAAAGGCAACTCCGCAGAGTCACAAAACTTCAGGAATAAAACAAACAAACAGCATTAACTCTGTGACCTGTGCATTTGAGTGTGGTTTAAAAACAGAGAGACTGTTAAAGGAATCAGATCAGTTATCACAACCCTAGCATATTAGGATGTTTCTCCAAGTCCTTGCAGTTAACATGCAAAAAGAAATAGCCTTACTCAGCTGACTAACCAGCCAACTTTCCATCTCTCCCCACTAATGGGCATCAACTCCAGCTTTGATCCTGTATGACTCCATCAACCAAGAAATATGGAGGTGGACAAAAAACCCACTGAAAGAACTCCTTCCTTGTATGATAGCATCAGGTGGCCTCTGAGGTCTAGGACATTCAGTACAGCCCATTTGGATTTTTGTGAGCAATCAATGCATTATATCCCAATCAGATCAAAGGAACCACTACCCACCCCTCTATTGCTCTTCGGAACCACCCCAGCATATTTCCAGAGGCGTCTTGTATCTTTCAAGCCCATCACTTCCAGGTGTCCTGAGAAGCCAAGGAGGTTATATAATTGCTGTGTTGAGCTTGGTTTGTCACACCTTACCAGAGGCTGAGCTGCTGCTGCGACTTACTCCAAGGAGGCCTGATCTGCCCTGCAACCCGGTGGTCTCTCAGCTGCCAGACTTCAGAACTTGCCTCCTCATACAAAAGGGGTATCAATGGGGCAGAGCTTCTTTCTTGATAATCAGAGCCCACGTGTGGCTCAGGTCTGCCTGCTTGCGTTCTGTATTTTGCTTTGCCTCAAGCCTGGAGGTAAGAAATCCCACAACTCCTTTTTGAGCTCTGTCACATGTTAGCTGTGTGTGTTGGTGGATATTCAGCAGGGACAATTTCCGAAAGGCAATCGTAGTCCCTGCACTCAGAATGTTTGGGCAGCTGCTGGGGCTACATGAGAGTCCAGTTCTGCTGAGAGCAGTATGCTCTCTTTTTCAATATAAATCTCTTGTCCTTCATCAGGGAGAGGAGCACAACCCGCCACCATCCTTCTGATCTCCTCAGTGCCTCCTTGAGATAGTCTTTCACTAGAGCAGACATTTCCAACCTTTTTGGGTCCACGGCTCCCTTGACCAACTACATTCTTTCTGTGGCTTCCCTGTGAGGAAATGGGCTCCAAGCCTCAGGAGCCTAGTTATGCCACCCCTTGGCTGCAGAGCCCACAGCCCTTCACCCCTTTTTGAACACCCTCCCTTGTGGAGTGTTTCTGCAACCTCCTCTCTTCTCCCCTCTCCTTGTGAGTCCTCCGGGCAGCCGCCCCCCATCACTGGGCCACCCCTATTGCAAAGAGTGTTGCCTCCTCACTTGTCTGTCCATTCCCAACAAAAAGGACTAGTGGACTGGCTGGCTGGGCTCCCTCACCCACTTGCTTGCTTACTCCGAGGCTGCCTCAGCTCCTGGCAACCAGCACCCCCTGGTCAGCCCCAGAGGCACCATACGCCTGGGGAGCTTGTAGCCAGGGCTGCTGCAACATATAGCCTTTGGGAGGCAGAGATTCAAGAGGGCATCAGAAGAGGGAGGGAAGGAAAGAGGGATGGAGGCTAGTATGCCCACAGCCCCCCCAACCATCATTCAAGGCACCCCAAAGGTGCCATGACACACTGGTTGAAAACCACTGAACTAGAGTGACTCCACATTGGAGGGAGTTTTGGTGTCAGACTCTTTCAGCAGAAGAATGGATGCCACTCTGGGGTGGGAGAGCAAAGATGCCTCCTACCATGGGCCCCTAAGAGAAGTGTTAGAGCCCGTGTCTTCCATGCAGGAAACCCCAGGTTAACCCCCCCACCAGGCATTTTGAGACTCTTTGGGACAAAACTGGGAGAAATGGAGAGAGAGCTTGACTTGGTGTTAGAGAGCTCCCTATGTTTGAGGAGGTGAGTCATTCTGTCCTCTCATGATATAAGAATTTTTTTCATTTGTGTGTGAAGATATAGGCTTGTATCCAATGTATCTTAATCAATATTATTAAGAGGGGAGGGCCTGGGGTTTCACCAGCACTATGCTTTGCAGTGCAGCAGCTTCCCATTAGGAAAGAAAACCGTTAAAAGGGGGAGGGAGTGGTAGGATTAGCAGGGCCTCTGTGCAAAACCCAAGATTTGCAGCCCTTGGCCCATCCCTTAACAAAGCCCCTGATTGAATGAGTTTTAAAGTAAGGACAGTGTTTGCATGGATAAATGTCTGTCTTTTGCAGTGGATGCTATCGAATGCAGATCATGTATTTCAAATAATCCTGACGAACCATGCGAACCGAGTGATAGGAAGTGTACCGGAGTCATTTGTGTATTGGGAGAAATATTTTCAGGTAATGAGTCTGTCCCACCTACAGTCCTCCTTTGTGTATGCTGGACTAGGATGACTGGAAGTAGAGGAGGGTCACGGACTCCTGACTTTTCAGTGGTGGTAAGCGCTCAAGAGGAGCCCCGTTGGATCTGACCAGAAGATCCATCAAAGATGTGGAGTAAACTTTGTCCTTTTAAATGTATTCTCTTTTGCTATGAACAAATTCAGTAACATTCTCTCCATACTTGTTACTAACACAAATACTTCTCTTTCTCTCTCCAAAAGAAAACGGAGACAAGGTTCAATACTTCAAAGAATGTGGCAGTGAAGAATCGAAGGAGCTTTGTGGAAAGGAATACACATTGGAAAAAAGAGAGAAAATAACATGCTGCGAAACTGACTTATGTAATGAATGATTTTCCTATTGTTTTCCTAGATTGTTCCAATCTGTCCAGCAACCTCATGCCACCACAATTCAAATAACAGACAAAAGCCCTCTGCAGACTTTCTGATGCAGACCTACTGGGGGGAGCCAAACCCACAGTCTCCACCCCAATTATCCTCATCTCCCTCCACAAATTGGAGCCTGACTGTGTGATGTGGGCAGTTCCCACCATTGCTTTTCTTCAGCATGCCAGAGTGCAGTTCTAGCACCTCTCAGGTGGGCGCCATTTTGGTCCCACTTCTTCCCTTCATGTACCCAAAACAAAGCCCAAAGCAAACATTTCAAGTCAAAACAGAAGCTGGTCAGTGTGTGAGAGTGCACACCGCTTTTTTCTTGTTTACATCTATGACTCCACCTAGCTCTTAGCTGTAATTGGTCAACCTATGGGGTGGGGCCAATTCATATTTCCTTTTCTTCAACCCATTTCCCATGTAGACAGGCTTGAAGCTTTCCAGTCAGGCCTCTACTGTTGCATGCGTGTGCCTTTGTGCAACGGCCCTTCCAAGCTGCCCTAGCCATCACCTAAGTCTAAGAGGAGGTGAGGATGCATTTAATTGACTTGCACCAGAACCAGGGGCACTAGCATCTATTCAGGGCTGCCCCAAGTTGCCCAGCGATTTGCTGTAACAACTTCTTGGTGAGTTCCGGCACCTGTTTTCAGCACTGGTTCCCACACATTTTCGACCGTGATTTCCCAGAGTCCAAAATGTATGTGGAGTCTCCATGATGACAGGAGATGTCCCCCCTCCCTTACTTGGCATCAGAACAACCGGTTAAGCATTGCGGTGAATCAAGTGCTCATCAGTTCAACCGCTTTGCCCCTCCTCTGTGCACTCATGTGTGTGTCTTCATTTATGTATGCTTTCATTGTTTTATTATTAGGAAAAAAATGTCCCCTAAGTGCATAATTGTCTGGGGGACTGGGGTGGGTTGTGGCGTACTGTGATTATTAATATTAAACATACGGAAGCAATAGGATGAATAAAATCTGACTCTTCTGGAAATAAAAATTGTCCAGTCTAAAATTATGGTTCGAAAGCTTTACTAACAGAACTTGTTCCAAAACAGACACTCAGAACAATAATGTTATATCCAGAGAGTTGCATAAAAAGCCATGTGTTTATCCAAGCACAGGTACAGCATCTTAGACATACAAAATTACTTCATACAGAACTGAAGACAAAGCTCTGTCTCTCCCCTGGCCTCCATTACAGTCTGAGGCTGTGTTCCTGGAGTGAATCATTTTCACACCTTTCTCCTTGGTGGCCTGAGAGAGGGAACAAAAGACCAACTCAAACATAATGGAGATTTGCAACTGAGGCACCTGATTGTATACATGTGAAAGCTGCAATGTTAGAGAAGGAATTCATGGAACATCCTAGGACAACTTCTGTCACTGAGTAGGCAATGCCCTGAAACCAGAACTCCTTGCTCTGGAGAGTGAACTAATGTCCTTTGGGATCCAAAAGTGCAGTAGTCTCACAAGTAGACAATCCCCTGAGTAGTTGTTGCCTTGCAAGAGACTTTCCCGCAGATTGCTCATACAGAGGGGCCACTTATGGAGGAGCACTTTCCAGAAAGGAAGCTCCCAGCTCTCAGCAGGTCCCCCCCAAAAAACATTAGTCCTGCTCCCCAAACCAATTTAGGACTAGTTCCAGGGCAGGTTGTGTTGTCACCAGAATCGCCCATGGTGAAACCTCCCTCCCCCATCATGTATGTTAGGGTTGCCATATTTCAAAAAGTGAAAATCTGGACACTAAGTTGTTGAGCTGTTTCTTTTCTTCTTCTTTTTTCAAAATCTCCAAAAAAATGAAGCTTTTGAGGCATTGTTAAAGAAAATTACCCAAATAACAACACCTTCAGCATGAGTTGCCATACGTTTTCCCGGATATTTTAGTGATTTTTGGAAATGCCACCTGGACGAATCCAGGATATGTCTGGGAAAACCCAGGCGTACAGCAGCCCTAATATATGTGTACTATAACACATATACACATACATTTAAACCACAAACATATGCATTTAAACCATAAACACTCTAAAAAGAAATATACTGTCATGGTGAACAGAGCATGGTTTAGCACTCTCTTCTCTAAATGCACAATATACTTAGAGGTGCCAGATTCTCTGAATATTGAGGGGACTCTGTCACTTTAAAAAAAGAAAGAAAGAAAAGAAAAGAAAAGGAAAAAGAAAAAAAAGGAAAAGAAAAAAAGGAAAGAAAAAGAAAAGATTGGGGGTGGGAGAAAAACGGTTTTGGCCTCCAGGAGCCGGGGTTTTGAACACACCAGAAAGTTATTCATGTGGTGATGAAAAGTTGGTAACAGCAGAACGGGGTATGTGTGTGTGTGCCATATTTCTAGTGGGAGAGAGTTCCTCAGCAGAGCACCACAGCGAAGTTCTACAGCCACAGCTGACAATGAGGTATGAGAGGTGGCTGCACAATGTGCCAGTGGATTGAACCATTTTATACCCAACGCTGTGGAGCCACAAAACTTCATGGAGAAACATTAAAAAAGTAAGGAAGAGAAGGATAAAATTGAGCAATTTCTTGAGGCAAATGAAATGCAAAAATTCCCGAGGATAAAAGGCTCCTACTAAATGGCATGATTACAAGACAGGAGGTCGAGATTGCAATAAATAAGATGCAGTTAAGCAAAGCTCCAGGACCAGATGGTCTTTCTGCAAAATACTATAAAATATTGAAAGATTGGTTAATTTAACCATTGGCAGATGTGTGCAATCAGTTTCTAAGAGGGGACAAGGCTCCTGAAACCTGGAAAGATGCATTTATTACTCTGATTCCAAAAACAGATAGATCTGATGTAAAAAACTATAGACCAATTTCATTACTTAATGTGGACTATAAAATTTTTGCAAATATTTTGGCCAACAGATTGAAAAAGGTTCTATCAGATTATATACCAGGACCAGGCAGGATTTCTGCCTGGGAGACATATGAAAGATAACATTAGAAAGCCACTCCCGACATAAGGGGGGGGGGTTGTGGGCTCACGCACCGCCTACTGGCGGAAGTCCTGCGAGATTCAGGGAGGGAATTCCCGGTCATTAATATTCATTAGTCATTCTGCCAGCGAAAAGAAATTGTAAAGCAATCTTAATGTTTATTGATGCTGAAAAGGCCTTTAATAATATTTGTTGGTTATTTATGATGAAAAATTTAGAAAGAATTGAGGTTGCCCAGGAATTTCTAAATGGTATTAATGCGATCTATTTTGAGCAAAAAGCAAAAATCATAGTTAATAATGTGGTCTCAGAGGAAATCAGAACTGAGAAAGGAACCAGGCAAGGGTGCCCACTTTCCCCTCTGCTATTTATTTCTGTTCTGGAGGTTTTGTTAAATATGTTGAGGAAAGAGGAGGAGGTTAAAGGCATTGTAGAAGGATCCAAGCAATATAAATTAAAGGCCTTTGCTGATGACTTGGTTTTAACTTTACAAGATCCAGAAACCAGTGCAGTAAAAGCACTGGAGCTGATTCAAGAGTTTGGGCAGGTAGCAGGATTTAAATTAAACAAGAGCAAAACCAAAGTTTTAGGGGAAAAAATAGATAATGAGGAAAGAAAAACCCTTTTTGAAAGGACAGGCCTTGCTTCTGTGAAAAAAGTTAAATATTTGGGTGTGAATTTATCGGTAAAGAATTTGAATCTGTATAAAGATAACTATGAAAAATTATGGAATGAAATCAAGAGAGATCTTGAGATATAGTCAAATCTAAAACTTTCATTGATGGGCCGAATATCGGTGGTTAAGATGAACGTTTTGCCTAAGATGTTTTTATTTCAAGCTCTACCAATCATTGATAATGTTAAATGTTTTAAAGAATGGCAGAAGGCATTGTCTAAATTTATCTGGCAGGGGGAAAAACCTAGAATTAAATATAAATTACTTACAGATATAAAAGAAAGAGGGGGTTTTCCCCTACCAGACTGAAGATATACTTTGAAGCTGCTGCCTTCTGCTGGATCAAGGATTGGATTCAATTAGAGAACAATGATGTGTTAGATTTGGAGGGACTGGATAATCGATCTGGATGGCATGCATATCTATGGTGTGACAAGATAAAGGCCCACAGTGGCTTTAAGAATCATGTAATTAGAAAGGCGTTATACAATGTATGGACTAGATATAAAGATCTCTTAGTAAGAAAAACAGCAAAATGGATTTCACCAATGGAAGCACAGGCCCCCCAAAAAGTTAAATATGGGAAACAAATGGTTGAGGTACTCAGATTTGTTGTTAGAGGATTAGGAAGGTTTTAAATTAAAACCATTTGAACAAATTAAAGATAAAGTGAATTGGTTGCAATATTATCAAATTAATGAATTATATAAGATGGATAAGAGAAATGGTTTTGCAACAGAAAAAAACAAATTGGAAACGGAGTTGTTAGATACTAAAGTTAAGAATATGTCTAAAATGTATAATTTGTTGTTGGAGTGGCATACAAAGGATGAACAAGTTAAATCAGTTATTACTGATTGGGCAAGAGATGTGGGACATAATATAATGGTGGAGGATTGGGAGAGGCTATGGAAGAAAGGGGTTAAGTTCACTGCACGTATGATGTTAAAGGAAAATATTATGAAGATGATGTATAGATGGCACTTGACCCCTGTAAAACTAGCAAAGATTTATCACAATAGTGATAACCTTTGTTGGAAATGTAAAGAAAAAGAAGGTACTTTTTTCCATATGTGGTGGACTTGTCCCAATGTGAAAGACTTCTGGGAGAAGATTTATAATGAACTGAAAAAAAATGTTGAAATATACATTTATTAAGAAACCAGAGGCCTTTCTTCTTGGAATAACAGGTTTGGAATTGCCCAAGAAAGATGTTAAATTATTTTTGTATGCCACAACGGCCGCCCGAATATTACTTGCTAAAAATTGGAAAACACAAGAACTACTAACAATGGAAGACTGGCATATGAAGTTGATGGACATTTTGGAGCTAGCTGACCTGACTGGAAGAATCCGCGACCAGAAAGAAGAGGAGTTTCAAGAGGACTGGAGGAAATTTAAGGACTTTTTGAATAAATATTGTAACATAGAAAACTACAAAATACTTGAAAGAAACAAATAGGCCTAGGATTAAACTAAGTTATAATTAAATAAATGGGATTTAGAATATTAAGAAAAGTGAATAAGATGGATTATAATTGGAAATTGTTTTAGTTTAATAATGATATTAGAAAGCTGTTACTTCTAACTACAAGGAAACTCAGAAGGGAGGGACTACAGGAAGTCAACCAATATGTTTAAAAGTTTGGATTTGTAAAGAATTAGGTTTGTTGTTATTGTTTATCTGTTTATTGTTCCTTTTTTCTTCTTTCGTTCATTGATGTATTTTTCTTTACCCTCATGTTTTTGTGTGTTATTCTGCTTTGTGGTTTTTGTTATAATTGTGGAAAATCTAATAATTTTTTTTAAAAAAAAGCTTAATGGAGAAACAAACAAATGGCATTAACTCTGTGACCTGTGTATTTGACTATAGTTTAAAAACAGAGGGACTGTTAAAGGAATCAGATCAGTTATCACAACCCTAGCATATTAGGATGTTTCTCCAAGTCCTTTTAGTTAACATGCAAGATGAAATAGCCTCACTCAGCTGACTAACCAGCCAACCTTCCATCTCTCCCCACTAATGGGCATCAGCTCCAGCTTTGATCCTGTGTGACTCCATCAACCAAGAAATATGGAGGTGGACAAAAAACCCACTGAAAGGAACAAGAACTCCTTCCTTGTATGATAGCATCAGGTGGCCTCTAAGGTCTGGGACATTCGGTACAGCATTCAGCCGAATCATCAACCCATGTGGATTGTTCTAAACCATTAGTGCATTATGTTCCAAACCGATCAGGGGAGCATACTTCCAGAGGCGGCTTGTATCTTTCAAGCCCATCACTTCCAGGTGTCCTGAGAAGCCAAGGAGATTTCTTCTGACCTTACATAATTGCTGTGTTGAGCTTGGTTCGTCACACCTTACCAGAGGCTGAGCTGCTGCTGCGACTTACTCCAAGGAGGCCTGATCTGCCCTGCAACCCAGTGGTCTCTCATCTGCCAGACTTCAGAACTTGCCTCCTCATACAAAAGGGGTATCAATGGGGCAGAGCTTCTTTCTTGATAATCGGGGCCTACGTGTGGCTCAGGTCTGCCTGCTTGCGTTCTGTATCTTGCTTTGCCTCAAGCCTGGAGGTAAGAAACCCCACAACTCCTTTCTGAGCTCTGTCACATGTTAGCTGTGTGTGTTGGTGGATATTCAGCAGGGACAATTTCTGAAAGGCAAGTGTAGTCCCTGCACTCAGAATGTTTGGGCAGCTTGAGCTTGTTTGGAGGTTCTAGCAGGGGAACGCAGCTATCGTATACCCTTGACCGAAGAACGGTACACTCCTTCTATCTGGGATGGTCGTTCTCTTCCACCGAGCGCGCAGCTTCGGGAGGGACGCACATGGAGCGGTGAGGGAGGAAGGGGACACCCGCCTAGCCAGCCAGATCAGCCGAATCAACCCTGGCGATCAATGGGGTGACAGATGTCGCAGCCAGATCGCCCTCACATCCAAGTGAAAAAAGATCTTGAAATATGGTCAAATTTGAAGCTTTCCTTGATGGGTCGAATAGCAGCTATAAAGATGAATGTATTGCCTAAAATGTTGTTTTTGTTTCAAACATTACAAATTGTGGACAAGATGGAATGTTTTAAGAAGTGGCAGAAAGATATTTCTAAATTTGTCTGGCAGGGCAAGAAGCCTAGGATAAAATATAAGATTTTAACTGATGCAAAAGAAAGGGGTGGCTTCGCCCTGCCAGACTTCAGACTCTATTATGAGTCAGCAGCATTCTGCTGGTTGAAAGACTGGCTGCTTCTGGAAAACACAGACATTTTGGACTTAGAAGGTTTTAACAATGTTTTTGGATGGCATGCATATTTGTGGTATGACAAGGTTAAAGCTCACAAAGCGTTTAAAAATCACATTGTTAGGAGATCTTTGTTTAATGTTTGGACTAGATATAAGGATTTACTGGAAAACAAAACCCCAAGGTGGTTGTCACCAATGGAAGCGAAAGCTCAGAAAAAACTCAATATGGAGGCCAGTTGGCCAAAATATTGGGAAATTTTGGAGCAAGAAGGAGACAGACTGAAATTGCAGAGTTTTGAGAAATTAAAAAACAAAGTCCGAGACTGGTTACATTATTTTCAGATAAGGGAGGCATACAATTTGGACAGGAAAATTGGCTTCCAGGTGGAAAAATCTAAATTAGAAACAGAAGTGCTAGAACCTAAAACTAAAATCATGTCAAAAATGTATAACTTGCTGCTGAAATGGAATACACAGGATGAAACGGTTAAGTCAGCTATGATTAAATGGGCACAAGATCTTGGACATAACATTATGTTTGCTGATCGGGAACAGTTATGGACCACAGGTATGAAATTCACGGCATGTAATGCTTTAAGAGAGAATATTATGAAAATGATATACAGGTGGTACATAACCCCAGTCAAGCTCGCAAAAATATATCACTTGCCCGATAATAAATGCTGGAAATGTAAGGAAGTTGAAGGTACATTTTTTCACCTATGGTGGACGTGCCCAAAGATTAAGGCCTTCTGGGAAATGATTTATAATGAAATGAAAAAGATATTTAAGTATACCTTCCTGAAAAAACCAGAGGCTTTTCTCTTGGGCATAGTCGGCCATCTGGTGCCAAAGAAAGACAGAATTTTCTTTATGTACGCTACAACGGCAGCAAGAATACTTATAGCAAAGCACTGGAAGACTCAGGATCTACCCACTCTGGAAGAATGGCAGATGAAGTTGATCGACTGTATGGGACTGGCAGAAATGACCGGCAGAATCCGCGACCAGGGAGAAAAGTCAGCAGAAGAAGATTGGAAGAAATTTAAGGATTATCTACAGAAATATTATAAAATTAATGAATTTTGAAAAGATGTTGGTTTGAACTTTGGTGGGGACTAGCTGTTATGATAAAGATAATGGGGATTATAATGGTTTATGTTATTAAATTTAAAAAAAGCTGAATGGAAAATAAGGTTTTATTTTAAAAGGAATGTCAAGAGATTACGATTTGCTGAATTAATAAGGTGAACTAGAGAACAAGAAGGGGAGGTATGAGGAAGTCAAAGAAATATGTGATTGAAAAACTGTTATTGAAACTGAATTGTTTTTAATATTTTTCTTTTTCTTTTTTGTGTTTATATAAAATTGGAAAATCTAATAAATATTCATTTAAAAAAAAACAGCATGTTTGGGCAGCTGCTGAGGCTACATGAGAGTCTAGTTCTACTGACAACAATATGCCCTCTTTTTCAATTTAAATCTCTTGTCCTTCATCAGGGAGAGGAGCACAAACTGCCACCATACGTCTGATCTCCTCAGTGTTTCCTTGAGATAGTCTTTCCCCAAAGCAGAGGTTTCCAAGCAGCCGTCCCCCATCACTGGGCCACCCCTATCCCAAAGAGAGGTGCCTCCTCACTTGTCTGTCCTACAGGCAGCCACCCCCCCCCCATCACTGGGCCACCCTTATCCCAAAGTGATGTGCTAGTTGGCTGGGCTCCCTCACACACTTGCTTGCTTACTCTGAGGCTGCCTCAGCTCCTGGCAACCACCACCCCCAGTCAGCTCCAGAAGCACCATTCGCCTGGGGAGCTTGTAGCCAGGGCTGCTGCAACAAATAGCTGCACAAGCCTTTTGGAAGTAGAGGGATGGAACTGGGAAGGAAAGAGGGATGGAGGCTAGTGTTGCCCACAGCCCCCCTGACCATCATTCAAGGCACCCCATTGTCCCATGACACAGTGGTTGAAAACTACTGAACTAGAGTGACTCCATATTGGAAGGAGCTTCTGGTGTCAGGCTCTTTCAGCAGAAGAATGGATCTCACTTTTGGGTGGGTGAGCAAAGTTGCCTCTTACCATGGGGTCCCTAAGAGAAGTGTTAGAGCCCGTGTCCTCCATGCAGAAAACCCCAGGTTAACCCCCCCGGCATCTCCAGTAAAAGGGTTCAGGGAGAAGAAGATGATGCATCCTAAGACAAAACTGGGGGAAATGGAGAGGGAGCTTGACTTGGTTCAGCTGAGGTGAGTCAGGCTGCCTGTTCAGGATATAATAATTTTTTTCATGTGTGTTTGTGTGAAGGCTTGTATCCAATGTATCTTAATTCATCCAATTAAGAGGGGAATGCCTGGGGTTTCACCAGCACTATGCTTTGCAGTGCAGAAGCTGCCCCTTAGGAAAGAGAACCGTTAAAAGGGGGAGAAGTGGTAGGATTAGCAGGGCCTGTGTGCAAGACCCAAGATTTGCAGCCCTTGGCCCATCCCTTAACAAAGTCCCTGATTTAATGAGTTTTAAAGTAAGTACAGTGTTTGCAGGAACAAACAAGCAAACAAACAAACAAACAAACATGTCTGTCTTTTACAGTGGATGCTGTCAGATGCAGAAAATGCTTTTCCAGTCATCCTGATGAACCATGCGAACTGAGCGATGGGAAGTGTAACGGGGACGTCTGTGTATTGGGAAAAATATTTTCAGGTAATGTGTCTGTCCCATTTATAGTCCTCCTTTATGTATGCTGGACTAGGATGACCGGATGTTTCAAACAGGTGGACTCAGTTGTGAAATCGTGGTGAGGAGTGGGTGGGGACTCATGGCTGTATCACTCCAAAGAAGCAGTTGTCTCAGGTGGGTCTGAGGACTGTGCCACTTGCCCGCCTCCTCTTCCGCGGCCATGCCTCTTCCTTTGCCCTCGTACCTGTGCTCCCAGTGACATGCCCTGTCCACCCCACACCCTACTGACACCATTGGCGCATCAGAGAGGTGGTGGCAGAAGAGAAGGTAGGAGAGGTGGCACAGGGGTGAGATTGCCTCAAACAGCAAAACGTCCCGGGCCATCCCTGAACACAACTGCGAGGCAGAATTACTAAAAGATTTGCCTCATAAGGTCCTTGAATGTCAGCTTTGTTGTTATATAATAGGGCATTACACATAGGGACCTTACTTAAGAAGATGAAATAATGGGGAGTATCAGGGAAAGTAAGGCTTGTTTGTTGTTGTTGAGTCATTTAGTCGTGTCTGACTCTTCGCGACCCCATGGACCAGAGCACGCCAGGTTCCTGTCTTCCACTGCCTCCCACAGTTTGGTCAAACTCATGCTGGTAGCTTCTAGAATAATGTCCAACCATCTCATCCTCTGTCGTCCCCTTCTCCTTTTTTTTTTATAATAGATTTTTATTGGTTTTACAACATATATTAACACACAAAACAACTAACAATTCACAACATAACACATTAACAAACAAACATGTAAACACATATAATTTCTTAACCTCTCTTTCTTAAACCCTGTTTCAACGACTTCCCCATACCTCCCTTTTCTGCATCCCTGTTTTAAATTTTCCCAGCAACCCCTAATTTCAATACTTGTAATACAATTTCTAATCTTTTTCCTCTTATCCAATTGCTTATCACTGCAATTCTGTTTTACATTACCCATGACATTTTAGCACTCATTAATTTTACAACAGTTCTTAAGATAAACTTTAAATTTCTTCCAATCTTCTTCCACCGTCTCTTTCCCTTGGTCACGGATTCTGCCAGTCATCTCAGCCAGTCCCATATAGTCAATCACCTTCGTCTGCCACTCTTCCAGCGTGGGTAGTTCTTGTGTCTTCCAATGCTTTGCTAAAAGAACTCTTGCTGCTGTTGTAGCATACATAAAAAACATCCTATCTTTCCTTGACACCAATTGGCCTACCATGCCCAGGAGGAAGGCCTCTGGTTTCTTATGAAAAGTACACTTAAGTACCTTCTTAATTTCATTATAGATCATTTCCCAGAAAGTCTTGATCCTTGGGCACGTCCACCAAAGGTGGTAGAAAGTACCTTCAGTTTCCTTACATTTCCAGCATTTATTATTGGGTGTGTGATAGATTTTTGCAAGCTTGACTGGGGTCATGTACCACCGATAAATCATTTTCATGATGTTCTCTCTTAAGGCATTACATGCCGTAAACTTTATACCGGTAGTCCATAACTGTTCCCAGTCAGCAAACATAATGTCATGACCAATGTCTTGTGCCCATTTAATCATAGCTGATTTAACCGTCTCATCCTGTGTATTCCATTTCAACAGCAAGTTATACATTCTTGACAAATTCTTAGTATTGGGTTCCAAGAGTTCTGTTTCTAATTTTGACCTCTCCACCTGGAAGGCAATTTTCCTGTCCTGTTTGAAAACTTCATTTATCTGGTAATAATGAAGCCAGTCTCTTACTTTAGACTTCAATTTCTCATAACTCTGCAATTTCACTTTTCCCTCCTCATGTTCTATAATTTCCCAATATTTTGGCCATTTGGATTCCATATTAAGTTTTTTCACTTCCTTAGCTTCCATTGGTGACAACCACCTAGGGGTTTTGTTTTCCAACAAATCTTTATACCGAATCCAAACATTATATAATGCTTTCCTAACAATATGGTTTTTGAAACCTTGGTGGATTTTAACCTTGTCATACCATATATATGCATGCCAGCCAAATCTGTTATTGAACCCTTCCAAATCCAAAATGTCTGTGTTTTCAAGAAGCAGCCAGTTTTTCAGCCAGCAAAAAGCCGCTGATTCATAATACAATTTTAGGTCCGGCAGGGCAAACCCCCCTCTTTCTTTTGCATCAGTTAATATCTTAAATTTTATTCTGGGCTTTTTGCCCTGCCAGACAAATCTAGATATGTCTTTTTGCCACTTCTTGAAACAACCCATTTTATGTCGTCCCCTTCTCCTTGTGCCCTCAATCTTTCCCAACATCAGGGTCTTTTCCAGGGAGTCTTCTCTTCTCATGAGGTGGCGAAAGTATTAGAACCTCAGCTTCAGGATCTGTCCTTCCAGTGAGCACTCAGGGCTGATTTCCTTCAGAACGGATAGGTTAGATCTTCTTGCAGTCCATGGGACTCTCAAGAGTCTCCTCCAACACCAGAATTCAAAAGCATCAATTCTTCAGCGATCAACCTTCTTTATGGTCCAGCTCTCACTTCCATACAGGGAACTAATTGGTATCTTATACTCTCAGGAAAAGGTACCTTGTGTTACATACGCTTCAGGTTACAGACTCTGCTAACCCAGAAATAGTACCTTGGGTTAAAAACTTTGCTTCAGGATGAGAACAGAAATCAAGCTGCGGCGGCGCAGCAGCAGCAGCAGCAGCAGCGGGAGGCCCCATTTGCTAAAGTGGTGCTTCAGGTTAAGAACAGTTTCAGGTTAAGAACGGACCTCCAGAACAAATTCAGTACGTAACCAGAGGTACCACTGTATTTGGAATCCTTCATAGACAATAAGGTTCTCCTGGTGCCTTTATTATACAGTGGTACCTTGGTTCTCAAATTTAATCTGTTCCGGAAGTCGGCTCCAAAAACAAAGCATTCCAAAACCAAGGCATGCTTTCCCATAGGAAGTAATGCAAAACAGATTAATCCATTCCAGACTTTTAAAAACAAACCCTAAAACAGCAATTTAACATGAATTTTACTAACGAGACCATTGATCCAAAAAATGAAAGCAATAATCAGTGATCAATAATCAACAATCAGCCATGACTATAAAATAAATAAGACAGTATTGTAGATGATAAAAATGAAAATTAATTTCTTTTCTTACGTGCACTGATGATAGTCATGGTTTGGATGGGGGGCTTTTATCCATTTCCGCAGGCACACAATCAATCAATCAGTAGCTGAATTGGGTTCCACACAGTCACAAAAACAAATTAACTGAAAAAGCCTCAAAAACAAAAACGCAAAATAAATAGGAAAAATAGAAGCGCCAAACTTAATCCATTCCAGAAGTCCGTTTGACTTCCGAAATGTTCAAAAAGCAAGGCGCAGCTTCCGATTGGTGCAGGTGCCCTGGAAACTATAGCTGACAGTTGCATTGGATGTTCAGCTTCTGAAAAACGTTTGACAACCGGAACACTTACTTCAGGGATTTTGGTGTTTGGGAACCAAGGCATTTGAGTACCAAGGTGTTTAAGAACCAAGGTTCTGCACATCTATAAGCGACAGGCAAAAACGTTTCTCTTTAACCAGTTCTTTGGTTGACTGACATTCAATGCCCTTTTAAAATGTGTGGGGTTTTTTGGGGGGGGGCGGTTATTGGGTTGTTCTTGTTTTTATTTTAATTACGAATTTTGTGTTTTTATATTGTGATTTAATCCTGTGAACTGCCCTGAGACCTTCAGTTTTAGGGCGGTATACAAATTTAATAAATAAAAACAAAAACAGTGGTGGAGATTATGATATTTAAGGGTTTGCTTTATTTGGACATGTACCTTGCACATGTTTTAACTTTAATTTAACATTGACATTTTAGCAGTTTTAGCAAAATCAGTTCGAAATTCTGTTCCAGGTATACGCTTTGGAAGAGTTTAATACCAATTCCCCTCCCCCCCAAATGATGTGGAGTAAACTTTGTCCTTTAAAATGGACTCTCTTTCGCGATGGACAAATTCGGTAACATTCTCTCCATACTTGCTATTAACACAAATACTTCTCTTTCTCTCTCCAAAAGAAAATGGTGACTTGATGAAATACTACAAAGAATGTGGCGCTGGAGTATCGCTAGAGGACTGTGGAAAGGAATTGACAGCGGAAAATAGAGAGAAAATAACGTGCTGCGATACTGACTTCTGTAATGAATGATTTTCCTATTCTGTTCTTGGTTTGTTTTGATCTATCCAGGGACTTCATGGCACCACAATTCAAATAATAGACCTTCTGATGCAGACCTACTGGGGGGAGCCAAACCCACAGTCTCCACCCCAATCATCCTCATCTCCCTCCACAAATTGGAGCCTGACTGTGTGATGTGGGCAGTCTTCTGTATTTGTGGAGGGTTCCCACCAGTGCTTTTCTTCAGCATGCCAGAGTGCAGTTCCAGCACCTCTCAGGTGGGCGCCATTTTGGTCCCACTTCTTCCCTTCATGTACCCAAAACAAAGCCCAAAGCAAACATTTCAAGTCAAAACAGAAGCTGGTCAGTGTGTGAGAGTCCACACCGCTTTTTTTTGGTTTACATCTATGACTCCACCTAGCTCATAACCGCTCGTAGCTGTAATTGGTCAAACTATGGGGTGGGGCCAATTCGTATTTCCTTTTCTTTTTCTTTTAATAAATATTTTTTTTATTAAGAATTTAAACAAAACATATTGTCTTAATACATATCATCCTTGATCCCCCCATTTCCCCCCTCCCCCACATAAAATACCCCCCTCTCCTCCCCCCCCGACTTCCCTCAGCTCCAGTCTCTGGTTTCTCTACAGATGCTATTCTCTGCATGTTACATAATTGTCTAACTCCTTAATTTATCTAACTGGTTATTGTCAATAAAAAAATTTGTGAGTGTTTATTCAAAACCTGCCAAGGAGTCCAGTTCACTTTGTTGTTTCTTTAAGTACTTTGTAAAAGGTTCCCATTTATCTTTAAAGTCACAGTTATCCTTGTCCCGTAGGTTTTGAGTCAATTTTGCCAGTTCTGCATAGTCCATCAGTTTCTCTTGCCATAGTTCTGTACAGTGGTACCTTGGGTTACATACGCTTCAGGTTACATACGCTTCAGGTTACAGACTCCACTAACCCAGAAATAGTGCTTCAGGTTAAGAACTTTGCTTCAGGATGAGAACAGAAATCATGCTCCGGCGGTGCGGTGGCAACAGGAGGCCCCATTAGCTAAAGTGGTGCTTCAGGTTAAAAACAGCTTAAGGTTAAGTACGGACCTTCGGAACGAATTAAATACTTAACCTGAGGTACCACTGTATTTCCTTTTCTTCAACCCATGTAGTGGCGACAGGCTTGAAGCTTTCCAGCCAGGCCTCTACTGTTGCATGCATGTGCCTTTGTGCAAGGGACCTTCCAAGCTGCCCTAGCCATCCGCCCGAATCTAAGAGAACACAGGAGGTGAGGATGCATTTAATTGACTTGCACCAGAACCAGGGGCACCAGCATCTATTCAGGGCTGCCCCGAGTAGCCTGGCGATTTGCTGTAACAACTTCTTGGTGAGTTCCGGCACCTGTTTTCAGCACTGGTTCCCACACATTTTCGACCACTGATTTCCCAGAATCCAAAATGCCTCCCTGACGACAGGAGATTTCTCCCCTGTGGCAGTACTTGGCATCAGAACAACTGGCTAAGCATAGTTGTCAATCAAATACACATCAGTTCAACCGCTTTGCTCCTCCTCTGTGCACTCGTGTGTGTGTCCTCATTTATGTATGCTTTCATTGTTTTATTATTTGGAAAATAATGTCCCCATAGTGCTCAATTGTCTGAGGGACTGGGGTGGGTTGTGGCTTACTGCGATTATTAATATTACACACATGGAAGCAATAGGATGAATAAAATCTGACTCTTCTGGAAATAAAAATTGTCCAGTCTACAATTATGGTTCAAAAGCTTTACTAACAGAACTTGTTCCAAAACAGACACTCAGAACAATAATGTTACATCCAGAGAGTTACCATGTGTTTATCCAAGCACAGGTACAGCATCTTAAGACATATGACATTAATTCATACAGAAGTGAGAACAAAGCTCTGTCTCTCCCCTGGCCTCCATTACAGCCTGAGGCTGTGTTCCTGTAGAGAATCATTTTCACACCTTTCTCCTTGTTGGCCTGAGAGAGGAAACAAAAGACCAACTCAAACATAATGGAGATTTGCAACGGAGGTACCTGATTGTATACATGTGAAAGCTGCAATGTTAGAGAAAGGAATTCATGGAACATCCTAGGGCAGTGATGGTGAACCTTTTAGAGACAGAGTGCCCAAACGGCGACCCCAAACACATTTATTTATCACAAAGTGCCAATACAGCTATTTAACCTGTATATCTGATTTTTTCTGTGTGTTTCACATTTCTTCTTTATGACTACTGTTGTAATAAATAATCCTTCATAAAAGTTAATGTATTATATTCTTCATTAAATTATCTTTCCATTGATATATAATTTTATGGTATAACTCAGTGATTTTTTCTTTCTTTCTAAAAGATGTTCATTTTGACTCAAGAAAATCTCCACTGGGGAAAAATAAATACAGTTCAAATTGGAGAAAATAAATACAATGAATTTCTTCTCCCATTAAATTCACAAAACGTTTAGGGGTATACATACCCCTGCAATCCCATAGAAAATAAGCACTGGTATTACTCCAAAACAAAGTGGTGTTATGAGCCATCAACACTCGGAAATACATTTTTTCCAGAAGGTTCCACAATTTTGGCCACTAGTGTACACTGGAGGGCTGTACTAAGAGCCACCCTCTCCCAATTTTTAATATGAGATGATAGTAATAATTGCGTGTGCACATACAAATAAGTATAAATAATTAAATAAAACTAGCCAGATGGGCAGGGTATAAATAATGTTTATTATTATTATTATTATTATTATTATTATTATTATTATTATTATTGCCATTTCTTCAGCTGCTGTTTGATCGCAACCTCCACGGAATAAATTTCTCTGTTGGCTTTCACGGGAAAGCCCAGCGAACATGTAAACCCAGTAGCCCCTTCTTAGGGGTCTTTATCTGCTTACTGATCTGGGAGTTAAGCCCTGCCAAACTCAAAGCAGCTTACCCCGAGTAGAAAAAAACAGACTGGCCGGAGGCCCTGGTGCATCAAAAGTCAATGCCTGCTCAGCCCCTCGCTTGCTCGCCAGGCCCTGGTGTTGCAGGATTTGGACGGCGCAAGCCCTCCCCTCCTCCTCCTCCATCCCTGGCAGGGAAGCTAAGGCACCAGGGCTGCAGCTAAGGCACCAGGGCTGCAGGCTTTAGACAGTTATTCATGTGGTGATGAAATGTTGGTTACAGCAGAACGGTGTGTGTGTGTGTGTCATATTTCTAGTGGGAGAGAGTTCCTCAGCAGAGCACCACAGCGAAGTTCTACAGCTGACAATGAGGAATGAGAGGTGGCTGCATAATGTGCCAGTGGATTGAACCATTTTATACCCAACGCTGCAGAGCCACAAAACTTCACGAAAAAACAAATAAATGGTATTAACTCTATGACCTGTGTTTTTGAATGTAGTTTAAAAATAGATGGACTGTTAAAGGAATCAGATCAGTTATCACAACCCTAGCATATTAGGATGTTACTCCAAGTCCTTGAAGTCAACACGCAAGATGAAATAGCCTCACTCAGCTGACTAATCAGCCAACTTTCCATCTCTCCCCACTAATGGGCATCAACTCCAGCTTTGATCCTGTATGACTCCATCAACCAAGAAATATGGAGGTGGACAAAAAACCCACTGAAAGGAACAAGAACTCCTTCCTTGTATGATAGCATCAGGTGGCCTCTGAGGTCTAGGACATTCAGTACAGCCCATTTGGATTTTTGTGAGCAATCAATGCATTATATCCCAATCAGATCAAAGGAACCACTACCCACCCCTCTATTGCTCTTCGGAACCACCCCAGCATATTTCCAGAGGCGTCTTGTATCTTTCAAGCCCATCACTTCCAGGTGTCCTGAGAAGCCAAGGAGGTTATATAATTGCTGTGTTGAGCTTGGTTCATCACACCTTACCAGAGGCTGAGCTGCTGCTGCGACTTACTCCAAGGAGGCCTGATCTGCCCTGCAACCCGGTGGTCTCTCAGCTGCCAGACTTCAGAACTTGCCTCCTCATACAAAAGGGGTATCAATGGGGCAGAGCTTATTTCTTGATAATCGGAGCCCACGTGTGGCTCAGGTCTGCCTGCTTGCGTTCTGTATTTTGCTTTGCCTCAAGCCTGGAGGTAAGAAATCCCCCAACTCCTTTCTGAGCTGTGTCACATGTTAGCTGTGTGTGTTGGTGGAGATTCAGCAGGGACAATTTCCGAAAGGCAAGCGTAGTCCCTGCACTCAGAATGTTTGGGTAGCTGCTGAGGCTACATGAGAGTCCAGTTCTGCTGAGAGCAGTATGCTCTCTTTTTCAATATAAATCTCTTGTCCTTCATCAGGGAGAGGAGCACAACCCGCCACCATCCTTCTGATCTCCTCAGTGCCTCCTTGAGATAGTCTTTCACTAGAGCAGACATTTCCAAACTTTTTGGGTCCACGGCTCCCTTGACCAACTACATTCTTTCTGTGGCTTCCCTGTGGGGAAATGGGCTCCAAACCTCAGGAGCCTAGTTATGCCACCCCTTGGCTGCAGAGCCCACAGCCCTTCACCCCTTTTTGAACACCCTCCCTTGTAGAGTGTTTCTGCAGCCTCCTCTCTTCTCCCCTCTCCTTGTGAGTCCTCCGGGCAGCCGCCCCCCATCACTGGGCCACCCCTATCGCAAAGAGCGTTGCCTCCTCACTTGTCTGTCCATTCCCAACAAAAAGGACTAGTGGACTGGCTGGCTGGGCTCCCTCACCCACTTGCTTGCGTACTCTGAGGCCACCTCAGCTCCTGGCAACCAGCACTCCCTGGTCAGCCCCAGAGGCACCATACGCCTGGGGAGCTTGTAGCCAGGGCTGCTGCAACATATAGCCTTTGGGAGGCAGAGATTCAAGAGGGCATCAGAAGAGGGAGGGAAGGAAAGAGGGATGGAGGCTAGTGTTGCCCACAGCTCGCCCCCAACCATCATTCTAGGCACCCCAAAGGTGCCATGACCCACTGGTTGAAAACCACTGAACTAGAGTGACTCCACATTGGAGAGAGTTTTGGTGTCAGACTCTTTCAGCAGAAGAATGGATGTCACTCTGGGGAACAGCTGGGGTTTAACCACCACTATGCTTTGCAGTGCAACAGCTGCCCATTGGGAAAGAGAACTGTTAGAAAGGGGAGAAGTGTTAGGATTAGCAGGGCCCGTGTGCAAGACTCAAGATTTGCAGCCCTTGGCTCATCCTTTAACAAAGCCCCTGATTTAATGAGTTTTAAAGTAAGGGCAGTGCTTGCAGGGAGAAACAAACAAACAAACAAACAAACAAACAAACAAACAAACATGTCTGTCTTTTACAGTGGATGCTCTGACGTGCAGACAATGCTTTTCATATCATTACGAAACGCCATGCGATGTGAGTACGGACACGTGTATCGGAGACATTTGTACGTTTTCGCAAGAATTTTCAGGTAATGAGTCTATCCCATTTACAGTCTTCCTTTGCATATGCTGGACTAGAATGACAGGATGTAGAGGAGGGTCACGGCCCCCTGACTTTTCAGTGGTTTTAAGCGCTCAATAGGAGCCACATTGGATCAGACCAAAGATCCATCAAAGATGTGGAGTAAACTTTATCCTTTTGCTATGGGCAAATGCAGTAACATTCTCTTCATACCTGTTATTAACACAAATACTTCTTTTTCTCTCTCCAAAAGAAAATGATGAATTGATTAAATACTCCAGATCATGCATCTACAATTACTGGAAACACAGTTGTGGACAGGAAATTTTCATTGGAAATAACCGATATAAAACAACATGCTGTTATACTGACCTCTGTAATGATGAATAAAATCGGACTCCTCTTGAAATAAAAATTGTCCAGTCTAAAAATATGGCTCAAAAGCTTTACTGACAGAACTTCTTCCAAAACAGACACTCAAAACAATAATGTTACATCCAGAGAGTTACCATGTGTTTATCCAAGCACAGGTACAGCATCTTAGACATATGACATTAATTCATATAGAAGTGAAAACAAAGCTCTGCCTCTCCTGTAGCCTCCATTACAGTCTGAGGCTGTGTTTCTAGAGAGAATCATTTTCATACCTGTCTCCTTGGTGGCCTGAGAGAGGGAACAAAAGACCAACTCAAACATAATGGAGATTTGCAACTGAATACCTTTCTTATGTGATCTACACACCAACATGAGAGCTAGCAGAGAGCTTTCTATGTTAATTGTCCACTGTTAGGCACTCTGAGAAGATTGGGTTCTTTTGTGGCGATTCAGCATGTGTTTCTGTAAAAATAAATAAAAATTGTATGCCTAATAAGCTAATTCACCAAAGACATGAAGAAAGATTGGTTTATTACATGAAATGAAAAGAGACAGCAACATTATCAATACAGCAAATACAGCCTTTTGAGTAAATACCCACCTTAATTATAGAGAGAAAAGAGAGTCCTAACTACTCAAGCCTGAAAAGTTGAGCGTGACAGTGTGCCCCAGAGCCACACTGAAAGTAGAATAAAATAAGGGACTGAGGTGGCATACCTAATCAGGAAGGAAGCAGAACCCAATGCCAGGGATCAGAGATTGGTGCCTAATGTGAGAGTTAAACTCTCGCATTCCAAATCCTATCTCAGCAAGGCAATGGCGCCTCTTACCCATTCCTTGGTATGAGGTTCATATATGAGCATAGGGTCTGAGCATAGTGTTGATCCTTGAAAACAGAGCAGAGAGGGGATCGCATTGGGGCTTGTGAGCTACCTAACTATTGATAATGTGTGGCTTAAGCACACTCTGGGGCCAAGTACGCTCTATGGAGGGGTGAAAGGTCTGCCTGAGTGAGCAAATAATATGTTACCTCAATCCTTTTGAATCATTGGTTATTGATGCTCGTTCCTGCTTGTTCAACATGCTGCTTACACAGATAAGTTTGAAGTTGAGGGGACATGATCTTAATTTTGGAAAACCATCTGGTTCATTATACGGTTCCTGAATAATAAATGTATCTTAAAATGAATATCATTCTCTGTGACAGGTCTGCTTCCTACTTAGAGGAGAGTGATAATTAAATTTTGCTGGCCAGCACCAGATTAGTATGCAAGCATACTAGTAATTAGTAATTAGCTTAGTAAGGCAAGCATTAATGGTGAGGATGCTTGCTTGTATCTACAAGGTCACTTCTTAGACAGGAGTTTACACCAGGGTCATAGATAACTTGCACTTTGACATGCTTTTGAACTGCTAGGTTGGCAGGAGCTGGGACCGAGCAACGGGAGCTCACCCTGTCACGGGGATTCGAACCGCCGACCTTCTGATCAGCAAGTCCTAGGCTCTGTGGTTTAACCCACAGCGCCACCCGCGTCCCTCATAGATTACTGAAAGGCATATTTTATATTAGACTTATGCTAACTACACTGATGCTATGAACCACATAAATAAACTATGGGCCAAGGACATGCTAGCACCCATTGTTACACATCGCCTTGTTATTTTATAAGAGGCCAATACAGTGGTACCTCTGGTTATGAACTTAATTCGCTCCGGAGGTCCGTTCTTAAGCTGAAACTGTTCTTATCCTGAGGCATTCCTTCACTAATGGGACCTCCCGCTGCACGTGTGCCTCCATTGCACGATTTCCATTCACATCCTGGGTCAAAGTTCCCGGCCAGGAGCAGCTACTTCCGGGTTAGCGGAGCTCGTAACCTGAAGCGTTCCTAACCAGAGGTACCACTGTATAGAAATGCTACTATAAATCAATAAATTGTGCTACACTGAAGGGGCTCACATTTTCATCACAGCTACTTGATAACTCTAATTTTCAATTACAGTGGTACCTCAGATTACGAACAGCCCTCTTAACGAACTATTCAGTTTGTGAACTTCTGCAAAACTGGAAGTTTACCTCGGTCTACAAATGGAAGTCAAATAGTGGAAGGGCACCGGTGGTGGAAGACCTCATCAGGGAAAGTGTGCCTTGGTTTAAGAATGACTTTGGTTTAAGAACGGACTTCCGGAATGGATTAAGTTCATAAACCAAGGTACCACTGTAAATAGATGGTGCGGCCAATGCAAAGAAATAGGATGAATGTGCAGAGCAGGTTCACAATTCTGCCCAATGCTCCTGCCCAGTATACAGTGATGTTCAGATAGAAACCTAGGCACAACTCATTGTTCCATGTCCCTAAGACCCCCTCCAGACTGGGTTTTTATGGTGGGGGTCTCCTGTAACATGTTCTTGACACAACAATAGTGTATTAGTGCTGGATTTCGTCTGCTCTGCTTTGTACTGTGATTTCCCCCCAACCATACCACATTATTCCTGCCCAGGGGAACTATCATGCCACAAAAGTGGGACAAAAATACCCTAGAACATTTGTGGTTTTAAAATATCATGGGATTTCATCAGAAAGTTATGGTATATGCATGAACCACTGAGACTGCCCCAAAACTTTTGCAGGTGCAACATGCGTTGAAAGCAGGATCACAAGCAGCATCACGAGCACAAAGAATCATCAGTGCACAATTTAAAAAGGAAGTCTGGAGGAGCTCTTAAATATACAGTGGTACCTCTTAATTTGTACTTAATTCGTTCCAGAGGTCCGTTCTTAACCTGAAACTGTTCTTAATCTGAAGCACCACTTTAGCTAATGGGGCCTGCTGCTGCTGCCGTGCCGCCGGAGCACGATTTCTGTTCTCATCCTGAAGCAAAGTTCTTAACCCGAGGTACTATTTCTGGGTTAGCGGAGTCTGTAACCTGAAGCGTATGTAACCTGAAGCATATGTAACCCGAGGTACCACTGTAAATTAAAATCTGGACTTGGGAACCCTAGATATTAGCCTAGCCCAAGTGTATCATGATGCTTCTCCCAGTTCTTGCACTCAGGATCCAAAGTGAAATTGATTCAGCCAGATGACTAACCAGCCAACCAACCTGCCGTCTCTCCCCAGTTGCACGCATCAACTGTTTTGATGCTATATGGGCCCGGTGAAACAAGAAATATGAGGGTGGACCGAAAACTTATTAAAAGGAAGAAGAATTCCTTCTAAGTCAGACATTGTCAGGCTTCGGGGAAGTGGCTTCCTCCCTCCCTTTGCCCGTAGATAAGCAGAACAAAGCAAAAATAGTCCCTTACCATTTAAAGAGGTTTTAATGATCACAGCAAAAGAACAAAGAGTCCATTCTCAGAGTAAAGGTGCTCCAAAATAAGGTTTACACCCACTCCCTCCCAAGTCACTTCCTCATCTTGCAACCTGATCTCGCAACCCACTTTGGTTTCTGAGCTGCCACCTTATCTGCTTGTCGTGACCTTGGGCTGGGCGGATGTAGGCTCTCCAGCAAGAGTGAGCACTCACACTTTACACTGTGGGTGCCCTTTGAGGATATTTCACTCCTCCCATTGCAAGAATCTGCTAATGTTTCAGAAAGGAGGGGGCGGATTTGACTCATTACTTATTCCGCTCCAGCCTGACTTCAAAGGGGGAGTCTGAGTGTTATCTGTGTATAGATAAGGTCGCTGCTCATGCAGCTGTAACACTCAGTGCAGCCCAGCATCTCCATTTAGTTTGTAGATAGTTTGTACAGTAGCTGTAGAGAATAAAATAAAATAAAAAGCAGAGACATCACCTTGCCAACAAAGGTCCGTATAGTTAAAGCCATGGTTTTCCCAGTAGTGATGTATGGAAGTGAGAGCTGGACCATAAAGAAGGCTGATCGCCAAATAATTGATGCTTTTGAATTATGGTGCTGGAGTAGACTCTTGAGAGTCCCATGGACTGCAAGAAGATCAAACCTCTCCATTCTTAAGGAAATCAGCCCTGAGTGCTCACTGGAAGGGCAGATCGTGAAGCTGAGGCTCCAATACTTTGGCCACCTCATGAGAAGAGAAGACTCCCTGGAAAAGACCCTGATGTTGGGAAAGATGGAGGGCACAAGGAGAAGGGGACGACAGAGGACAAGATGGTTGGACAGTGTTCTCAAAGCTACAAACATGAGTCTGACCAAACTACGGGAGGCAGTGGAAGACAGGAGTGCCTAGCGTGCTCTGGTCCATGGGGTCACGAAGAGTCGGACACGACTAAACGACTAAACAACAACATTCTACAGAGCTGTCGTTCGAGTGATTCATGCTCTGCTGTGCTCCACTGACTACTAGAAGTGAGTTCGGTGCTCACAGCTCTGAGCTGTGAGTCCACAGCACCTAGACCTGCTTCCTGCGTGGAAGGTCTCTGGAAGTGCTTTCCAGATCACCTGGCCCAGTCGGGGCTGAAGAGGTTGAGCCCATTAGGTGGCACTGGCTCAAAGGCGAAGCTGACACCCTTTGCGGGATTGCGTGCAGCTCTTCGGACCCCAGGGAACTTACTGGTTGTATGGGCTGGCCTGCGCCTCAGTTGTTATTCTTTGGAGGTTCACGCCCAGCCTCAGTTAGTCAATGTACACTGCTGAGAGGTGGGGCCAGTTGCATAAATAGGGGAAGGAGCTGGCAGCAGCCAGGCAGTCAGCTCAGGAGCTTCACCCACCCAACCCTCCCTTTGTTTAATGTTTCTTGTTTGCAGGTTACCCTTTTTTCTTCCTTTTTTTTTTTAAAGATATTTATTGAAATTTTACAGACAAAAGAGAATTACAGAATAAAAAAAGAAAAATAACAATAAAAAGAAAAAAGATACAAAAATGCAAAGAAAGATACAAAATACATGAAGAAATAAAAAACAATTAAAAACAGATCAATCTTTTCATATCTTATATTTCAATTACTTGTTTCCTGACCTCCTCACACCTCCCTTTTTTGTATTCCAATTCACATAGTTAATTCAGCAAATCCTTTCCCTCTTTGTTTTTATCTTAATTCTATATCTTAACATATTATAACTCTATATTTTCATCCATTATCAATTCATTTTTGCATATTCTTATTAACTTTGTTGCTAATGCCACTTATTTTCAATCCAACATCATTTTAACATTCATTAATTTTACAGTGTTTCTGCAGATAGTCTTTAAATTTCTTCCAGTCTTCTTCCACCAGCTCTTCTCCCAGGTCTTGGATTCTGCCAGTCATTTCCGTCAATTCCATATAGTCCATCACCTTCATCTGCCACTCTTCCAGGGTGGGTAAATCTTGTGTCTTCCAATACTTTGCAATCAGTATTCTTGCTGCTGTTGTTGCATACATGAAGAAAGTTCTGTCCTTCTTTGGCACCAATTGGCCGACTATGCCCAGGAGAAAGGCCTCTGGTTTCTTCAGGAAGGTATATTTAAATACCTTTTTCATTTCATTATATATCATCTCCCAGAAAGCCTTAATCTTTGGGCACGTCCACCAAAGGTGAAAGAATGTACCTTCATTTTCTTTACATTTCCAACATTTGTTATCAGGCAAATGATATATTTTTACAAGCTTGACTGGTGTCATGTACCACCTATATGTCGGTTTCAAGCCAGCAGAGCCAGTCCCAGCTCTTAGGAATTTGGCCACCCTCCAGGTGCCCGGCTTATTCTCTCTCTGCAGTTGTGAATCAGAGGGTACAGACGTGTTTTCTCTGTACTGCTGAAAGACAGGAATAACTCCACCCATGTACTTCCAGTACAGGGTCATGTGCCACTCTGAGCTAACATCCGGCACTCAGTGCACTGTCTCTGGTTCCCACGGTACATTCCAATAACATCAGTTTCCTGTTTACCATTCCAGCCACCTGGAGCTCGCTTCTGCATTGCTCCTTTTTCGTAACACTATATATCATTTTCATAATATTCTCTCTTTTTTCTTCCGGTTTAGCGGGCGCTGCTATGGTGTTTTGACTGTTTGCTGTTGAAGAACCGGGAATAAATTTTCCTGCATTGGCAGGTTTTGCCTTCACCGTAGCAATTTGTCACAACTTTGGTGGTTTAAGGCCTTGGGCGGAATCCTTTAGCCTTTTCTTCCCTAAACAAAAACATCTTGGAGATTCCAGGCCACAGGGAGATTAGGCTGGCCTCAACCAGAGCCAGCACTTTTTTGGCTGTGGCTCTGATCTGGTGGAACGCTCTGTCACAAGAGACTAGGGCCTTGCGGGACTTGACATCTTTCCGCAGGGCCTGCAAGACAGAGCTGTTCCACCAGGCAGAAAGCTTGTGGAGCACTAATGAAATTCTATTTTACACTGGGTGGCCGGTGTAGAACCTGTGCTGAAAATCTTCGCCAATAAAGTGGTTTCCCAAATGCTCTATGGAGCAGTGATAAGGGGCATGGACCCAAATGCTAACAAAGCCTTAGAAATAGTGCAGAACAAATTTCTCAGGAAAGTGCTCTCACTCCCCAACGGGACCCCAGCTGCTCTTAACCGTGTTGAAGCGGACGTGACAACAATATGGGCTAGAATTGACTATCTGTGTCTAAACTATGTGAAAAGACTCCAATCACTCTTGGAGGAGAGATTCCCCGCTATGTCCCACACTGAATGGGAACAGACCAAATGCTGGAAGGCTGGCACCCAAAGCCTCTTGTCCCAATATCAATTACAAGATCGTCAGGTGACCATGAAGATGGATAGGAGGAGCCTAAGAGATTGTCTCTTTAGGTCCGATGTAGAAAGGAATTTATCCACAGTTGCCTGTATCAAAAGTTCACTATGGTTCCCACTTATTAAAATGGAGCACACCCGAGCTAGATATCTGACAAAGCTCCCACTTGCTGTACTAAGAATCGCTTTTACAGAATTACGATTCCAATCGATGCCCTCGATGGTGTTGGATGGTCGGTACGGCAAAGTACAGTACGAGGAGAGACTTTGTATATGTGGGCAACCCTGTGTAGAGGATCTGTATTTATTGCAATGCCTGCTATATAGAGATCCAAGGGACCGATTTATAAAACCCCTGCTTACGAATGGAATACACGCTAACAGGGTGGAAAGGGTGAAATGGCTGCTGAGCGATACTGATGACTTTGTAAGTTATAAAGTAGCACTATGTGCATTGGCAGCTAAGAAGATCAGGAGAAAAGAGCTAGATAAAATAGTGGTCAACTGCAAAGGGGATTCAGACATTTAAACAGGCATATTTTACCTGAGATTTCCCTGCTATTCTAGCTTATGCAACAAATAATTTCTAGGAGACTTGAGCGTGGTCTATTGCACTTGCAGTGCTAAATGTTTTTATGGTTATTGCTGTTTTTCCTTTTGTTCCCCTTGTGAACCATGCCATGGCCTTTGGCTAGCGCAATAAAGTCTATGATGATGATGAATAAAGCTGTGGCCAAATTTTAATTCCATAACACGTTGTCAGAGTCATTATTCCTTTCTGGTGGTCCCTGGGGGCTGGGGCAGTCGGCGCCTGGTCACGCAATGAGTTAACTCTCCCAGTTCTTCTCCTCCTAGCTGTTCACCACCCAGCTCTTCCCAACTTTTGTCTTCTGAACTATGTCCCTCTGCAAACCACTGTTCCAAATCTATACTGCCCCACTGCTCCTGGGAAGATTCAGGATTCTGAACAGGAGCAGGGGGAGGGGGAGGCTCCCACCATTCCTTCAGCACGGTCCCTGACAGACATAAAGAGGTCTCAGAGATCGGAGTATGCCCCTGAATACTAGTTGCTGGGAATCACATGTGAAGAGAGTCCTGTTGTGCTCATGTCCTGCTTTTTTTGCTTTCCTTAAGCTTCCGGATGAATCACTGAATTGTAGAGTTGGAAGGGATTCTGAGGATCATCGAGTCCAACCCCCTGCAATGCAGCTGCCCCATACGGGGATCAAACCTGAGACCTTGGTGTTGCGTGGCAAGTTCTCGCCTCCCACCAGTAGAAATAAAGACATGTAACACCATTATTTTAGGTTAATGGGCTAAAATTGGCCACAACTTTATTGGTTACAGGTAAAGAGAGGTATTGGCTTAGGCATTGGTCCTATCCAACTATCCTGCTTCAGCCTGTTTGCTTGAAGACCGGGAAGGGTCAACACCAGCAGGGGGAGCCCTGCTGATGCACATCAACTAGGTACTCCCCCGGGGTCACCGCTCAGGGGCGTGCCTTAGGCCCTGGCCTCCACAGGCTTCGGAAGAGGCCACGCCCCCCGGAATCCTTTACCAGACTACCCTTCAACATGCGGGGGAGGTGATGGCGCCCCCCCACATCTACATAACAATGCCCCTACCAATGCCTAACCGCCAAAACCAACTAGTTGTGACAATTTGCTACGAGGTAGGCGAAAAACCAAATGGCCAGTGCCAATTTGCCAAGTGGAAAAAATTCCTACCAGGTCCCTTAATGGCAACCAACCGAGGTCCATAGCAAGGTCAGAAGGGGAACCTTAAAGGGTGGGCGGGTGGGAAACCTCAGCAGCTGAGCAGCCAAAAGAGGGAGATCCTGGGGCCGCAGTGGCGTAGCGTGGGGGGTGCAGGGGGGGGCGGGCCGCACCGGGCGCAACATCTGGGGTTAGGGCAAATCCATGGGTTAGGGGGCGCAAATCCACGGGTTGTTGTTGTTGTTTAGTCGTTTAGTCGTGTCCGACTCTTCGTGACCCCATGGACCAGAGCACGCCAGGCACTTCTGTCTTCCACTGCCTCCCGCAGTTTAGTCAGACTCATGTTTGTAGCTTCGAAGACACTATCCAACCATCTCGTCCTCTGTCGTCCCCTTCTCCTTGTGCCCTCCATCTTTCCCAACATCAGGGTCTTTTCCAGGGAGTCTTCTCTTCTCATGAGGTGGCCAAAGTATTGGAGCCTCAGCTTCACGATCTGTCCTTCCAGTGAGCACTCAGGGCTGATTTCCTTAAGAATGGATAGGTTTGATCTTCTTGCAGTCCATGGGACTCTCAAGAGTCTCCTCCAGCACCATAATTCAAAAGCATCAATTCTTCGACGATCAGCCTTCTTTATGGTCCAGCTCTCACTTCCATACATCACTACTGGGAAAACCATAGCTTTTACTATACGGACCAGCCGATTGGCTGGCTCAGGGGATGACATGGCCCCGAGGATTCCCCTGATCGTGCAGGGGCTGGAAGCCAGCCCCCACACGCGTGTTGGGGGTGTGAAGCCCGCAACACCCCCTCCTCCCGAGGGTCGGAAGTGGCTTTATCAGCACCATGCTCTAACCAACTGAGCTATCCTGTGAGAACAAGATGCTGGACTAGAAGTTCACTGGCCTGATCCAGCAAGCTCTTGTCATTTTCTTATCAAGGGCATTCTATAAGGCTTCAGCTGATCCATCGACCCACTTGAATTTATCTGAGCTATCAGTACATTATGCCCTAAATATCCCAATGGAACCACTGCCCACATCTCTGCGGCTCTTTAGAACCACCCCAGCATATTGCCAGAGGCTTATAGCACCTTTCAAACCCACCAGGGCCAGGTGATCTGAAAAGCCAAGAAGGCTCCTCCCAGCCTCATATAATGGACCACTTGCTCCTGGTTCCTCAAACTGAGCAAAGCGTTGCTTTCTAGAGGTTACACAACTACGGTTGCCAGGAATCTGAGTCTGCCTTGCAAGCCTGCTTTCTCTCAGCTGACATCCTTCAAAACCAGCCTCCTCACAGTTCAAAGAGGCTTTCTGATGCAGCAGGGCTTCTTCTTTGATCATTGGGGGCCAGGATTGGCTCAGAAATGGCTGCTTGCAGTCTTGCTCTGCCTCAGGTGTGGAGGTAAGTCCCACCTACCACCTTTCTTCCTAAAATCAGAGAAATCCCCACACTGCTTTTTGAGCTTTGATGGGTAGTTTGGGATGTTTTAGCAGGGACAACCTCTGAGAGACTAACTCTGGAAGCCCAAAACAAACAGAGGATGACTATGGCTGCTACTGTGTTGGTAAATACCATCGTGGGGAAGAGGGGCTTACTTCAATATTAAAATGGTGTCTGCAGCCAGCATATCCACATAACTCACCTTAAATATCCAGCATATTTGAATCTCCATAGATATGGTTCAATCTTTTGGAAAATAAATTTGCAGAAAACAAATCTGCAAACAAACAAAAACACACCTTTAAACCAGTGCTGATGGTTTGCTATGAAACCACAACAACAACAACAACAACAACAACAACAACAATAACAATAATTTATTATTTCTACCCCGCCCATCTGGCTGGGTTTCCCCAGCCACTCTGGGCGGCTTCCAACAAAACGCTAAAATACAATAACCTATTAAACATTAAAAGCTTCCCTAAACAAGGCTGTCTTCAGATGTCTTCTAAAAGCTTGGTAGTTATTTTTCTTTTTGACATCTGGTAGGAGGGCATTCAACAGGGTGGGTGCCACTACCAAGAAGGCCCTCTGCCTGGTTCCCCATAACGTGGCTTCTCGCAGCGAGGGAAATGCCAGAAGGCCCTTGGCACTGGACCTTAGTGTCCGGGCAGAACAATGGGGGTGGAGACGCTCCTTCAGGTATACTGGACCGAGGCCGTTTAGGGCTTTAAAGGTCAGCACCAACACTTTGAAACGTACTGGGAGCCAGTGTAGGCCTTTCAAGACCAGTGTTATATGGTCTCGGCGGCCGCTCCCAGTCACCAGTCTAGCTGCCGCATTCTGGATTAGTTGTAGTTTCCGGGTGACCTTCAAAGGTAGCCCCACATAGAGTGCATTGCAGTAGTCGAAGTGAGAGATAACTAGAGCATGCACCACTCTGGCGAGACAGTCTGCAGGCAGGTAGGGTCTCAGCCTGCGTATCAGATGGAGCTGATAAACAGCTGCCCTGGACACAGAATTGATCTGTATCTCCATGGACAGCTGTGAGTCCAGAATGACTCCCAGGCTGTGCACTTGGTCCTTCAGGGGCACAGTTACCCCATTCAGGACCAGGGAGTCCTCCACACCCGCCCGCCTCCTGTCCCCCAAAAACAGTACTTGTCTTGTCAGGATTCAACTTCAATCTGTTAGCTGCCATCCATCCTCCAGCCGCCTCCAGACACTCACACAGGACATTCACCGCCTTCACTGGTTCTGATTTGAAAGAGAGGTAGAGCTGGGTATCATCCGCATATTGATGGACATCCAGCCCAAACCCCCTGATGCTCTCTCCCAGTGGCTGGATGTAGATGTTGAAAAGCATGGGGAAAGGACAGAACCCTGAAGCATCCCACAAGTGTGAGCCCAGGGGTCTGAACACTCATCCCCCCCCCCCACTTTCTGGACACAGCCCAGGAGGAAGGAGCGGAACCACTGTATGACAGTGCCCCCAGCTCCCAGCCCCTCTAGACAGTAACACAACACATGATGTACTCCCTCAGAAGCATTTCTAATTTCGCCTCCCCACTTTATGCCAAAGTAGACTGTGAATTGGTGGTAGCAAAAGGACTAGTAGTTTCCCTTTCTGCAACAGGGATGACCTTAGGCTACAAAACTCCCGCCTGTGTCCTTGTTGCTATGCTATGCTAAGTGCAAGGCTATGAGCAATGCAGGTGGGGTACCAGCTGTTAGATTGCTAAAGGGAAGTAACTGGGCTTTAAAATTTTCATGGAAGCATCCTCTCTACAAAGACCAAGTTGGCTTTGAAGGGGAGGGAGTAGGGCTGGATCTACATTGACCTGTTTAACGTTACCCCCCCCCCCCATTAGAACAATATTAGATACATTGTTCCAAAACATCACAGGCCATACTTGACAATGAGAACATTTTTTTACATTTTTCTCTCCTTTTTTGGTCAAATGTAAGTAATCCTGTTTCTGTACCTGCTGCTGGCTGCTGCTTGCTCTGCCCTGCCCTCTGCTGTCACATTTTAATTATCTCTCCCTCCCTGAACCCTGTCCCTCAAATACCATGAGAGGGGGACTGGAGTTTGAATGCAGCAAAAATAGGGTAAAACGCCACACAGGGACATGTGAGCAGTGTTTCACCAATATAGCAGCATAAAATGATTAAAAATTAAGCAATTTGTTGTGTTCTGAAGACAAAGGAAGGACTAGACCCTGATTAATACAATAGACACAAGGCTTGACCAGCAAGACCTTTGGGAGAAAGTGCCCTTTTCACTCCCTGGTCCAGGCCATTTTTATTACCAAAAGAACTTTTACACAGCGTTTGTAAGAACCAATCAGATTTCCTCTGAGCATTTCAAAAATCCCCACGTGGGGACAAAGTCAGATCAGAGGAAGCCTGATCTACTTCCTATTTGAGCATGCATACATGTTCAGGCTAAATAAACAGGAATAAACAAACAAATAAATAAATAAACAGGCTAAATAAACAGGAATCAAGGAAGAATGCATTCATCAAACCCCGGAGGTAATAAACCATAGGAAAGGAAGGGCAGGCAAGGAAAGACAGGCATTTTACCACCTCCTTGTGAACTCTGTTTCCTGGCCCTAAGATTAACAAAAGCTACGTCAAAGCTACCTCCTTATCTTTATGTACCCAGGATGCCTGGTAAGCAACTGGTCTGTGTAGAATGCTTATACAGTGGTACCTTGGGTTACATACGCTTCAGGTTACATATGCTTCAGGTTACAGACTCCGCTAACCCAGAAATAGTGCTTCAGGTTAAGAACTTTGCTTCAGGATGAGAACAGAAATTGCGTGGCGGTGGCGCGGCAGCAGCAGGAGGCCCCATTAGCTAAAGTGGTGCTTCAGGTTAAGAACAGTTTCAGGTTAAGAACGGACCTCCGGAACGAATTAAATACTTAACCTGAGGTACCACTGTACATGACTGTCAGGCATAGAGAAAATGGGGCAGAGATGAAGACTTGTGGGGTTGAATCAGAAATCGTGTCAATGACTCAAACCCAGTCAAAGCAATGCTTTCACCGCTGACACAATGGCTTGCTTCATTTTTCATAATTCCTCATGGCAATCCCACATGACCACCACAGCGATTAAAAAAGACAAGATAGTAACACATTAGGAACGTAAATAGCAGGACATCATGTGTCCATCTAGCTTATCAAAAGCATTCCTTAACCCTTCCTTAATGTTAAAAACCATGATTGTAGATCCGCCCTGGGTTGCACATTGAGAGCTTGGTGCCTGTTTTGCTACATTAGATTCTGCAACCTGGGATTGATTTCTGGGAAAGGCTGACTTGCCAATCAAGCCTCTGCAGCAGCCTTACTGGGGCTAGTTTGCTCTAGGGCTGTGATTTTTAACTGATTCACCAGTTAGAAAAAGTTATGTTAGGTCTTGTCTTCACTGATGGAAAGAAGAAAGAGTCCCTAACAGAGAGGAATGGCAAACTAAGCTGAAATGGCAAAACTGACTCAGAGAAACTCAGAGACCAAGAAGACAAGAAATTCAAGGAAGGATGGGAGAAATTTATAATTGATTTAGGAGACCACTGTAAGCAGATGAAAACATTAGCAGGATTTAAATCTCACTTGTAATGTAACAAATATCATGGATAATAGGGATTGATATAAAACATAGACTATGAAATAATATGCAGTTGGAAATGTTGACAATAGAACTCGTGGAAGTGATGTGTGTGTGGGGGGGAGTCACAAGATTAAGAGAAATCTTATTTTATGGATATGTATTTGGCATTGCAATTATTTTTTCATTTGTAAAATCAAATCACAATGTGGTGTTGTTGTTTTTTAAAAAAGATATTGTCTTCACTGTTCACTAATGTTTTCTTTCTTTTTTTCTCCCTCCTCCCACCCTTTGATGAAGTTGCCACAGCAGTATCAGAAAAATGGCATACTCTGCGCCATCTGTGGATTACATGTCTAGGAGTCTGGATGTTAGTGATGGTGGTGGATGGTAAAGAAATTATGCATGCGAGGACTCCATTGTTCGCACGCACACCTTTCGTAGTGCTATGGAATGCACCAACCAGACTGTGCCAGCTGCGGTACAAGGTGGATTTAGACCTTAGAACTTTTAAAATTCACGCAAATCCCAATGACGATTTGAGTGGCTCCACTGTGACAATATTTTATCACAATCTCTTGGGCTACTACCCCTATTTAAAGAGCCCCTCTAAGCCCATCAATGGAGGAATACCACAGCGTGGAAACCTATACAAGCACATCGCCAAAGTCAAGTCTGATCTCAAAAAGGCCATACCTACGAATCAATTCCAGGGACTTGGAGTCATTGACTGGGAAGACTGGAAGCCCCAGTGGATGAGGAACGTGGGCACTAGAAATATGTACAAAATTTGGTCTCTCGAACCTATTAGAAAGGTGAATCCTCACTGGTCTAGTTTCAGAATCAGGAGCGCCGCCAAGCAAGCATTTGAAAAGGCAGGGGAGACGTTTATGAAGAACACCCTTATCGAAGCGAAAAGAATGAGACCAAAGGGACTCTGGGGTTACTATCTATACCCGGAATGCCATAATTATAATTTCATGGCGCATCCAGATAAATACACAGGAAAATGTGAAAAGCTTGACTTGAAATTGAACGACCGTCTGCTTTGGTTATGGAAAGAAAGCACTGCCCTATATCCTTCCGTATACCTGCATCACAAGCTGCAGTCAAGTCGGCACTCTCAGAGATTTGTGCGCTATCGGGTTATGGAAGCAATGCGTGTTGCTACCATGTCTAGAAAGGACTATGCCTTGCCTGTTTTTGTGTATTCTAGGCCATTTTATGCCAGAACGTTCAGCCCTTTGACAGAGGTAAGGGGAAAGGCATAGACTAGAATCTATAAACCTCCCAGAACCAGCTTAAACATTACTGTTGAGCTGATTGTATACACGTGAAAGCTCCAATGTTAGGGAAAGGAATTCATGCAAGATCCTAGGACAACTTCTGTCACTAAGTAGGCAATGCTCTGAAACCAGAACTCCCTGCTCCAGAGAGTGAACTAGTATCCTTTGGGCTCCAAAAGTGCAGTAGTCTCACAAGTAGACAATCTCTTGAACAGTTGTTGCCTTGCAAGGGACTTTCTTGCAGATTTCTCATACAGAGGGGCCACTTATGAAGGAGAACTTTCCAGAATGGAAGCTCCCGGCTCTCAGCAGGTTTTTTTTTTTTTTTTAGCTGAAACATTTGTCCTGCTCCCCAAAGCAATTTAAGGCTGCTTCCAGGGCAGGCTGGGTTGTCCCCAGAATGGCCCAGGGTGGGTTGGCCTGAGCTGAACCTCCACAATCATATATGTTAGGGTTGCTATATTTCAAAAAGTGAAAATCCAGACACAAAAGTTGTTAAGCGTTTATTCTTCTTGTTCTTCTTAATTTGGCTAAAGTTTCTGAGCTGCTTTTTTTTTTGAAAAATTTCCCAAAAAATATATCAAGTTTTTGAGGTATTTTTAAGGAAAATCGCCAAAATAACAACACTTCCAGCATGAGTTGCCATATGTCTGGGTTTTCGGGAGTTCCACCTGGACGAATCCTGGATATGTCCAGGAAAGGAAAACCCAGACATATAGCAGCCCCAATATATGTGTACTATAACACAGATACATATACATTTAAACCACAAATATATGCATTTAAACCATAAACACTGTAAAAAGAAATATACTGTCATGGTGAACAGAGCAGGACTAAGCACTCTCTTCCCTAAATGCACAATACACCCAGAGGTGCCAGATTCTCTGGACAATTGAGGGGGCCCAACACAGCACCCTGATATCGTGAGTGAGGTCCTCTGAATATTGAAGGGGCTCTGCCCTTTCAAAAAAAAAAAAAAAAAAGATGGGGAGGGGTCAAAGTGCCTTGGCCTCCAGGAGCCAACGCCTTTAAACACACCAGAATGTTCTTCATGTGGTGATGAAAAGTTGGCAACAGCAGAACAGGGCTTATGTGTGTGTGTGTCATATTTCTAGTGGGAGAGAGTTCCTCAGCAGAGCACCACAGTGAAGTTCTACAGCCACAGCTGACAACGATGTGCCACAGTCACAGGACCACAACAGGGCCTCTGCGGCAGATAGTAGCACGTATTGGCAGAGGCAAGCATTCAAGTATTTGGGGCCCAGGAACCTACTTTATAGACCAAAGTCCAAACCCTGAACTGGGCCTGCTTGCATCCCGGTGCTGTTCTTTAAGAATTGGCGAGGTACATTCCCAAATCGCACTGCCACCCAGAAGCCTGGCAGCCTCATTTTGCACCACCTCCAAGCGCAGGAACTCCTTTTGAAGTATCCAGACAGCCTTCCAGTGTTGGGTCCTTGAATACCGCCCAATCTATGCACCTGATCCTTCTGGAAGAGTTCGGCCTCATCCAGCATGGAGCCAAGTATTGCCCACCACCAGCACTTTCATCTCGACAGAGTTCAGTCTCAGTTCATTGGCCCTCACCCAGCTCATTGCTGCACCCAGACTCCAATCCAGCAACTGCACATCCTCTCCTGAATAAGAGCTGGACATCACCCACATACTGTTGACATGGCGACTTTTCCCAACAGGTTCATAGAGTTGTAGAAAAGCACAGGGCCGGAGGTGGCATGGGAGCTCGCAGTAGAATCGTAGAGTTGGAAGGGACCCTGAGGACTGTCGAGCAGCCCAACCCCCTGCAATGCAGGAATATGCAGTTGCCAGGATCAAACCAGCAACCTTGGCACTGTCAGCACCATGCTCTAACCAACCGAGCTATCCAGGCAGTTTCAGAGTTGAGTTACACAGGTAGCAGGGATGCAGTTTTCGGAATACAGAGTTTTTGAGCTTTATGGGTGCTGAAAAGGGTTCGCATTTATTGTGCCCTATCCTGGTCATTTGGATTGCTGTTCAGAAGGTCGACAGTTCAAATCCCCGCGATGGGGGATTTGGTCTCTGCTCTTGGCAACCTAGCAGTTCGAAAGTACACAGTGCAAGTAGATAAATAGGTACCACTCCAGCGGGAAGGTAAACGGTGTTTCCGTGTGCTGCTCTGGTTCGCCAGAAGTGGCTTAGTCATGCTGGCCACATGACCCGGAAGCTGTACGCCGGCTCCCTCGGCCAGTAAAGTGAGATGAGCGCCGCAACCCCAGAGTTGCCTGCGACTGGACCTAACGGTCAGGGGTCCCTTTACCTTTACCTTTAACCATCCTGCTCATTCGGATTGATCCCACACTCTTGAAATTGCTGCATGTTTTCACAGGAGATAGACACTAGCCTTTGTTTGTAAAAGAGGGTTGACAGTGTTGTAGAAAACGGCATTATACCCTCTGGTGTGCACATTCCTACCAGTGAAATCTCTGGCAAACAGGTGTTGCAATGGGGGTGGTTTGCAGCGTTCAAAAAACCTGTTTCTTTAGTGGTTTCTGCAACGGTGAACCAAAAAAGCAAAGAAAAGCAAAACGAGTGTGTATATTATTATTATTATTATTATTATTATTATTATTATTATTATTATTATTATTTCTATATCACCCTTCATCGAAGGATCATGGAATGGTTTACAATATAAAAACACAAAAATACACACCATAGTAATAAACAAAAGCTATACCCGCCCCCCAACACAGTTTAAAAGGCCATAGATCGTTTAATTAGCCAAAGCCCTGGGAGAAGAAGGTTACTGCTTGGTGCCTAAAACCATGTAATGAAGGCGCCAGGTGAGCGTCCCTGGGGAGAGCACTCCACAAGCAGGGAGCCACCACAAAAAAGGCCCGTTCTTGTGTTGTCGCTCTCTGGACCTCTCGTGGAGGAGGCACATGAAGAAGAGCTTCAGGTTATGATCGCAGGTTGGTTCCTAGGGGGACATCACAGCAGTGCCTTACCTTTGCCTCTTGGTTATTACGCATGTTCCTGCTTTACTTTTCAGGAAGATTTGGTGAATACTATTGGTGAGAGTGCGGCACTTGGGGCCGCAGGAGTCGTCCTGTGGGGAAACCATCGGTATGCCCTAAGTAAAGTAAGTGAATCTGGGTTAAGAAAATGTATTTGATTTTGCAAGAATTCTTGGGTAACCTCTCATCTTCTTCTCTCCCCACCCCCGTGTATTAATTTTGTTTTTTTACATATACAGTGGTACCGCTGGTTACATACGCTTCAGGTTACATATGCTTCAGGTTACACACTCCGCTAACCCAGAAACAGTGCTTCAGGTTAAGAACTTTGCTTCAGGATAAGAACAGAAATCAGGCTCCCATGACGCAGCGGCAGCAGAAGGCCCCATTAGCTAAAGTGGTGCTTCAGGTTAAGAACAGTTTCAGGTTAAGAACGGACCTCCGGAACGAATTAAGTACTTAACCTGAGGTACCACTGTAATGGGACACGGGTGGCGCTGTGGGTAAAACCTCAGCGCCTGGGACTTGCCAATCGCATGGTTGGCGGTTCGAATCCCCGCGGCGGGGTGCGCTCCCGTCGTTCGGTCCCAGCGCCTGCCAACCTAGCAGTTCGAAAGCACCCCCGGGTGCAAGTAGATAAATAGGGACCGCTTACTAGCGGGAAGGTAAACGGCGTTCTGTGTGCTGGGCTGGCTCGCCAGATGCAGCTTGTCACGCTGGCCACGTGACCCGGAAGTGTCTGTGGACAGCGCTGGCTCCCAGCCTCTAGAGTGAGATGAGCGCACAACCCTAGAGTCTGTCAAGACTGGCCCGTATGGGCAGGGGTACGTTTACCTTTTTACCACTGTAATACAGTAAAAAACCAAACTGGTCTAAAGAGTAATAATAATAATGATAATAATGTAATGCAGAAAAAGAAACAAAAAGATATAACAGAAGAAGAAAGGGGGGAGAAAGAAGAAAGAAAAATAAAATAAAATAAAATAATAGAACAGAACAGCAGCAGCAGCAGCAGCAGCAACAACAACAACACAAAAGCTGTCACAATTGTATCTTAATGTTCAGTCCACATACAGGGAAGTACCGGTAAATCCTCCCAGCTCTCACCTGGGAGCTTCCCCCTTCCTCAACCTCACACCTTGAGAAAGACCTTTCTTGCCTGCCTTCCTCTTCTGTCCAACACCTCTCTGTATGTATCTTTTTACCCCAAATATATGTCTTCAGCAGTGCTTTTTTTAAAAAAGAAAAATGGATGCCAGTAATCACCATGAAGTAAGTGCCACACTTTTTAACAACAAAAAAGAGGTGCCGGTGCTGCGTAGCCTTGAGTACCCTCTGAAAAAAAGCTCTGGGTTTAAGAAAATAAAACTTACATATGAGTAAGATAAACAGAAGGCTCTCAAGAATTTAAAATCATAAAAAGAACAAAAAAAAGTAAAGGAGAAAAGAGATTCTTCAAAGAGCTGATTTTTGTGGTGAAAGCTCTGGGGCAGAAGGAAAGAAAGAAAGAAAGAAAGAAAGAAAGAAAGAAAGAAAGAAAGAAAGAAAGAAAGAAAGAAAGAAAAGGAGGAAGGAAGGAAGAGAAGGAAAGAAAGAAAGAAAGAAAGAAAGAAAGAAAGAAAGAAAGAGAGAAGGGGGAGAGCTCAGAAAGAGCAGTGCAAAATGTAAATGTAGAGAAGCCCTTAGTATACCACCTGAATGTGACAATCTTGGTGGCTCAGCTGAGTGGGCTCTCCTACTAGGCAAACCTATATACCTACACGTCGTGGTGGTGTCAAGGTAAAGGTAAAGGGACTCCTGACCATTAGGTCCAGTCGTGGCCGACTCTGGGGTTGCGGCGCTCATCTCGCTTTACTGGCCGAGGGATCCGGCGTACAGCTTCCAGGTCATGTGACCAGCATGACTAAGCCGCTTCTGGCGAACAGGAGCAGCGCACGAAAACGCCATTTACCTTCCCGCCGGAGCGGTAACTATTTATCTACTTGGACTTTGACGTGCTTTCGAACTGCTAGGTGGGCAGGAGCTGGGACCGAGCAACGGGAGCTCACCCCGTCGCGGGGCTTCAAACTGCCGACCTTCCGATCGGCAAGCCCTAGGCTCTGTGGTTTAACCCACAGTGCCACCCGCATACCGTGGTGGTGTCAACAGATCTGGAAATTACAGAAAAAGATGAGGAGCAAAATGAAGAACCCATTTTGCTGCTTTCCTCCCTACCATGGGCTGTAGAAACATACAGATAAATAAAACTGAGATTTATGGACCCCCCCCCCCAATTCCCTTCTTTGCCACGGACACATTCCTTGATCACTCAGACAAGTATCTGTCCTGGTCATTTGACAATAGAGATGCAATCTGCAACCCAATATTCCAGTTTATATGGGAGTGACCCACTGTGGACTCTGTGGGGTTTACTTCCCTGTAGATGTGTAAGGTATCGCTCTGCCACTAAGCCTGTTGTTGTCTTTGTCTTCTTTTAGGAAAGCTGTTTGCAACTGAAAAGCTATATAAGTGGTCCCTTGGGACGTTACATCATTAATGTGACTTCTGCTGCCACGTTCTGCAGCAAAACTCTCTGCAACATGAATGGAAGATGCGTTCGTAGAAACAGTGAATCGGATGCTTATCTGCATTTGCCTTCTCACCGTTATAAGATTGTCTTCGATAACTCCGATGCAAGAAAAGTCCTCGTGAAAGGATATCTGAGGCAGAAGGATAGAAAGGCCCTGAAAAGCAGTTTCATCTGCCACTGTTACCAGGGATGGAAGGGGTCGACTTGCAAGTGGCCTTCGTCCTCAAAAGGGTGAAAACCACACTGACAATAAAGGCAATTCAGTCTCTCTTACTCAATATTGCACTGTTCCGCTTTTGATTATTTTTATTCATCTGTTTATTTAAAATATTTTATAGCTCGTTTGTAACCCATTGCAATAGCAATGGGTTAAAAATGTGGTATATATTACATGCCGGCCAAGTGCCCCGTTTTAAGCGGGTGGCGCTGTGGTCTAAACCACTGAGCCTCTTGGGCTTGTCGATTGGAAGGACAGCGGTTCGAATCCCCATGACGGGGTGAGCTCCTGTTGCTCTGTCCCTGCTCCTGCCAACCTAGCATTTCGAAAACACGTCAAAGTTCAAGTAGATAAATAGGTACCACTGTGGTGGGAAATTAAACGACGTTTCTGTGTCCTCTGGTTTCCATCACAGTGTCCTGATGCACTAAAAGTGGTTAAGTCATGCTGGCTACATGACCTGGAAAGCTGTCTGCGGACAAACGTCGGCTCCCTTAACCTGAAAAGCGAGATGAACGCCGCACCCCACAGTCACCTTTGACTGGACTTAACCGTCCAGGGGTCCTTCACCTTTTACCTTTAAGCAGGGCTACCCTGCTTTCCTTGAAAGTGCCCTGGGCTCTTCCTTCATCACGGGCACCCCAATTTTGCGTGGCCTATGGATGGAGGCTGTAAAAGCAGCTCCTGGGATGGCAGCTGCATTGGTGCCTTCCAACATGGCACCAGCATTTGCTACATCTCCCATCAGCCCCTGAGAGAGGGGCCCAAATGTCCATGTGTGTGAAGGGGAGGAGCCTCAGCCTTCCTCTGCCAACCATGTGAGTAGCTCATGCCTGGGGTGGGGTTCAGGAAGTGGCTTCCTTCCACCTCAGGGACGGCGTGCGAGTGGGCCAAGGCAGTCCAACAGGGATGAGTCCATCACATCTTTCTTGACAGCAAAGAAAACTACAAGAAATAGGCAGAGGCGCTAAGCTCCAGCAAATGTTTCAGTGAAAAGATATGCCTAAAGTTGGTGCCTCAAACTCATCAGAATCAGCACTACCCATATATCAGAGGGCCAAGGGTAGCACAACTGAGCAGGGAATCACCCCTACATAACATATCTCAGGGGGCTTCAGAATCATCAAGAGGGCCTCTCCCACAGATCTTAATATGCAGGCAGACACTCCTTCAAGTAATCAGGTCTCAAGTTGTACAAGACTTTATAAGTCAGCAGCTTGTTGTCACCTAGCTATGTCCCTGTCTGACATATTTAATGGCTGAAATGGACATCAAATTTACTTCTCCAGCTGGACAAATCACAGATCATGCTTTTGATAATAGTCCTTCCCTATTCAGATAGCATCAGAGGGCCACCGGAATATGGGACATTCTGTGCAGCATTCAGCTGATCCTTCGGGCCATTTGGATTCATCTGAAAAATCAGTACATCGTGTGCCGAAAAGCCCAAGGAACTTCTGCCCTCACCTCTGTTGCTCTTCGGAGCCATCCCAGCATATTGGCAGAGGTGTCCTCTACCTTTCAAGATCCCCCGGGATGAAGCGAGAAGCCAACAAGGTTTCTCCCAGCCTCAGAGGCAATCAGAGATCATACTAGACAAGAATTTCAAAAAGCATGGGGGAAATGCAGAGAATACTTCACAAAACAGTGCCCTAAAATTCATACTTGGACTTGTTTCGATTAATGTCTGCAGGAGACTTTGTGGATATTTAAGTTATAATTAGGAAAATCTTAATAATTATTCATAAAGGAAACAGCTTATAAGAAGTACCGTATTTTTCACTCTATAAGATGCACCAGACCACAAGACACACCTACTTTTTGGAGGAGGAAAACAAGAAAAAAAAATATTCTGAATCTCAGAAGCCAGAACAGCAAGAGGGATCGCTGGGCAGTGAAAGCAGCAATCCCACTTGCTGTTCTGGCTTCTGGGATAGCTGCACAGCCTGCATTCACTCCATAAGACGCACACACATTTCCCCTTACTTTTTAGGAGGGAAAAAGTGAGTCTTATAGAGCAAAAAATATGGTAAATAAGGATGCCAGAAACAGGATAAAGGAAGTTTTTTATTTGGTTGTTTGTATTGTTGTAAATTCATGCGAATTCATGCAGAATTCATCATTCGAAAGGCTGGGCTGGATGAATCCCAAGCTGGAATTAAGATCGCCGGAAGAAATATCAACAACCTCAGATATGCAGATGACACAACCTTGGTGGCAGAAAGTGAAGAGGAATTAAAGAACCTTTTAATGAGGGTGAAAGAGGAGAGCGCAAAATATGGTCTGAAGCTCAACATCAAAAAAAGGAAGATCATGGCCACTGGTCCCATCACCTCCTGGCAAATAGAAGGGGAAGAAATGGAGGCAGTGAGAGATTTTACTTTCTTGGGCTCCATGATCACTGCGGATGGTGACAGCAGTCACAAAATTAAAAGACGCCTGCTCCTTGGGAGAAAGGCGATGGCAAACCTAGACAGCATCTTAAAAAGCAGAGACATCACCTTGCCAACAAAGGTCCGTATAGTTAAAGCCATGGTTTTCCCAGTAGTGATGTATGGAAGTGAGAGCTGGACCATAAAGAAGGCTGATCGCCGAAGAATTGATGCTTTTGAATTGCGGTGCTGGAGGAGACTCTTGAGAGTCCCATGGACTGCAAGAAGATCAAATGCATCCATTCTTAAGGAAATCAGCCCTGAGTGCTCCCTGGAAGGACAGATCGTGAAGCTGAGGCTCCAATACTTTGGCCACCTCATGAGAAGAGAAGACTCCCTGGAAAAGACCCTGATGTTGGGAAAGGTGGAGGGCACAAGGCGAAGGGGACAACAGAGGACGAGATGGTTGGACAGTGTTCTCGAAGCTACAAACATGAGTCTGACCAAACTGCGGGAGGCAGTGGAAAACAGGAGTGCCTGGTGTGCTCTGGTCCATGGGGTCACGAAGAGTCGGACACGACTAAACGACTAAACAACAACAACAACATTGTTGTAAATTATGCTTGTTGTTTGTTATGTTTGTGTCTGAAGGGGGTGGATTTCTGTGTTGGGGAGGGTTGTGTTATGTTGTAAATAAAATTTCCAATAAAAATTTATTGTTATTTTTTAAAAAAAGGTTCCTCCCAGCCTTATATAATGGATGTATTGCTGATTGCCAGGAACACACATCAGATAGTATCAGGTGGCCTCTGAGGTCTGGGACATTCTGTGCAGCATCCAGCTGATTCTTCAACCTGTTAGGATTTTTCCTAACAATCAGTACATTATTCCCCGCAAGAGCAGAGAGAACCCACATCTCTGCTGCTCTCCAGAGTCACCCCAGCTTGTTGCCAGAAGTCTCTTGTACCTTTCAAGCCCAGATGAACTGGGAAGCCAAGGAGGTTCCCCTGGCCTTATACAAGGGCTGAGTTGAACCTAGCTCCTCAAACTAAGTGAGGTCTCGCTTGCCAGAAGTTGAGCTACTGCCAGGTTTTTCAGCCAAACTGGTGGGACTTTGTGGCCATAGTGCTCTGCTTGGATTGAGAATGGCTAACCTGTGCAGGGAATGAGAGTTTAACGGAAAAGTATTTGGGATTCTCTAGATTGAAATGGATTATTGAAGGACGGGTGGGACAGAAAGATTCTGGCTTTGGGATTTCAGTGGAAAATTAAAAATAAATTGCTGGCCACAAATGGAGCAACCTCCACTAAACTTAGGCCTTACATTTGGAGAGGGAACTAGTCTCCTTTCATAACCTTCTGGTTACTGAGTAATAGGGAAAAGCTCAAATGTACTACAGTGGCAGAAGGGGGTTGGGTGCACTCTTCCCACCTCAGATCAAATCTATGCTGTCAGATGCCATAAGAAATCTGCAGAGATAGCGCAGGATAGTACACACCCCGGAAATGATCTCTTTCAGCTTTTGCCTTCTGGAAGAAGGTATAGGGTTATAAAGACCAGGACTAACCACCTGAGAAACAGGTTCTACGCAAATGCAATTCTGGTTCTAAACACAGCATAAGGAGTCTCTATAGTATATTGTATTTTAAAATGGGGTTTCAGAGTTTTTAGGGGGTTTTAAATGTCTTATGTAGATTTTCAATTTCATTGTTCTGTATGGGACAATGGCAATAAATATATTGTATTTGTATTTGTATTCGTCTAAACTTTTGCAGCTCTGGCTAGCCATCACTATTGTTCCTTCCTGAAGAGATCATGAGAAGATAGCAACAAGATATCTCCTCCTGATGCTACAACCAGAAAAGTGCTGGCCTAACAGAAAAAATTAGGGAATATGGCCTATAAAGCCAGCGTTCATCCATTCTGTTTCACCTGCAGGTTGGTTGAGAGTAGATTGGTCAGCACATCAAGGTGTTACAATTTAAAACTAGAGCTGAACAGAAAACCCAGTGAAAGGAACAGGCATGTCTTCCACGTAAGATGCCATCAGGCATCAGCTGAGGTCTGTGTCAGGCTGCTATGAGCGACTCCCAGCTGATTGCCAGTATAGTATAAAGTATAAAGTATAAAGTATAAAGACAAAGGGAAAGTATAAAGACAAGGGAGGTTTCTTTTTATTTAGTATTTACAGAGAGCGGCTATAGAACCCAGCCTCTTGGATAATGGTGTTGTCCCGAGTGAATCTCCATCCCCCCATCTTGTTGGAATCTTCAAAGCCTTGTCAGAGGAATTTGGCCATTCTCCAGGTGCCCGGCTTGATTCCTTGTTGATCTCCCCCGTCAGCGACTCCCGGCAAGACAAGGCGAGATCTCTATCGGCCGATCCTTCCCAACGTGAGAAGAACACAACCATCCCTCCTCCCTCATTCCCCAGGGAGGGGAGAGAGACAGACAGAAATGTATTTACATGCCTTTATTTCTGTCTTTCCAGCAGTGCAGAGGAAACATGTCTGCACCCTCTTTACAGCAAAAGCAGAGAGAGAATAACTCCTCCCATGTACTTCCAGTACAGGGTCATGTGACACTCTGAGCTAACATCCGGTGCTCAGTGCACATAATAGACTGTTCCTTGTTCCCACGGTACAGTCCCAAAACATCAACATCCTGTTTGGCTTTCCAGCCATCTGGAGCACTCAGCAGCATTGCTCCTTTTTCGTAACAACCTCCCCCAAAAGTATCAATGCGTGTTGCGGCAAGCAAAGCGTGATCCAGAGAAGAAAACAAACAGTTGTTATACACATAACACTCCCCTGTTGTTTCAGTTCCACCCTTGGAACTACCCGCCACTGGTTTCCCCAGTGTACCTCTCTGGTTGTCTGGCTTCCAAGGAATGAGTGCTTCTACATTACCTTGGCTAGCAACTCTCTGTTGTGTCTTTGTCTCTGACTTAGACACAGCTCCAACCTGTCCTCGGTTGTTTACAACAGCAACACATGCAACAGCTAAGTTAGCAAACTCTTCTGAGTACCTTTTGGGTGGTTCACCCTTTGTGACTCTCTCAGACCTGCGTAAAAGGTGCTTATCCTCTCTGCTCACTGGTTCTGTCTCAGGACTCTTAGAAGAACCAGTTCCAATAGTAAACAGTGGTTCATCCTTCACCTGTGAAGGTCTATCCATTGTGTGAGATTTCCTCTCAATGACTGTGACGACTGAGCTCTCTGAGCTATCACTGTCACTCTCAATACCACTGTAATCTGTGAAATCATCATCTGAATCGTCCTCTGTGGGAAATGTGTGCACTATTTCTCTCTCCTGTTCAGGAGCACTCTCTAGAAATTTTGTGAGAATCACCTGACCAGATTCAGACAAAATTACTCTGTAGAGACCCTTTTCATATCCCACAAAAATGCCTCTGGCATTCTTTACTCCACCTGGAGCTTCTGTCCTCACATGAGACCCAAAAACCTTGAAATGGGCAACAGAAGGTTTTCTCTGGAACAGTTTCTCAAAAGGAGAACTTCCCAACTCTTTTGAAACCTTTCTCACCCACGCATAACAGAACGACATGAGTGACTCCGCCCAGAACTCATGTGGCAGATGTGAACTAAGCAATTGCGCATTCATCCCCTTTTGCAATTCTTTGTTCACCCGTACACTGACACCCCTGTTCCACGCTTCCGCTGAAACAGCAACCTTGTGTCTTATCCCATTCTTCTGCAGGAACCTCTGGAAATCCTGTAAAAGAAAAATTTGCTTCTCATCTGTGAAAAGACAATCAATGTTAGCATCATGCATATCTTTAACCTTGTCACAAAACTCCTGAAACCTTTCCAAGGCTTCCTGTGGCCTCTTTAACACATAAATCCAGACAAAGTTAGAGAAATGATCCACACACACAAGATAAAATCTTGCATTGCCTCTAGATGGTTCTAGAGGTCCAATCACATCAGCATACACCCGCTGAAACGCTCTGTCGACCCTGGCCACCTTCTTGGCGCTCGTTTTGGTCACACCTGCAAGAGAAATCAAGTTAGACTCAGAATTACATTCCATGTAATCACTTTGGTCAAAAGTCAACAAATACAGTCCATCTTTCTCTCTGGCAGAAAGATACAACTCTCCATCTTTGAAGATCTTGCAGCTCTCAGCATCATAGGACAGTTTCAGTCCTTTCTTTGCAATCTGCGAAACACTCAGCAGATTGAACTTCAATTCAGGAACCAAGTAAACATTGTGTATAGTCAAGTTCAGACTCTTCAAGTACACAGTTCCAATCCCGGTCGCTTCCAGCTCTTGACCGTTGGCTTGTTTCACAGCGAAGCTTTGCCTCTTAAACGTTGAAAAGAGTTCTCTGCGAGGAGACATATGGACAGTACAGCCCGTATCTATTATAAAAGAGTGTCCAACATCTGGCGTGGTTCCTTTCGCCATCAGGGCCTTTGCAGGTTTCACCGAAGACTTGGTATGACCTTTGCCTGCTGCCTCAGGCTTTGCTGAGCGGCCTTTCGCTCCATTCGGCTGGCGTGGCTTCTTGCAGTTCCACTGAAGATGCCCAGCCTGTCCACAATTGTAACATTGGACAACGTTCAAAGCTACAGCATCCTCTCCAGTAGCAACAACAGTGGGGAAATTAGAACTCCGTTCTTCCCTCCCCCTGTCCTTCACCTCCAGTGCAGCAAGCCTGTCGTGTTCATTCAAAACAACGGCAGACACCCTCTCCGCGGTCAAATCCTGTGCCGGAAGGGAACCCAGCTGACTGGCAACCGTTTTGTAAGTCCGATTTAAGCTGTTTATCATCATGAAGCAAAACACTTCCTCCTGTAGACGGAAATTGCGTTCTACCATCTGTTGGCGCAGATATTTCATTTCCGTCAGGTGCGCTTGAACATCTCCATCAGGCGCAAGCCTCAGATTGGTCAGCTTCTCAAAATACAACAACGCTGAAGAACCAGCATCCCTCTGATGTGTTCTACGCAGCGTCTCCCAAATCTCACGCGCATATTCCAAATCCTGAATATGCACAAGTTGATCATCCGAGACACACAGAATTATAGCCGTCCTGGCCTTCACAATTCTGTAATTCCCAACCTCGGGTTGGTGCTGCAGGGATGGGATTCTCAATCACCCCAAAAATCCTCTGATTCTGCAGCAGGGCCTTCATCTTTACAGACCAAGATGAATAATTGTCATTAGTCAGGGGAGGCGGGTAAGGCAAGGCTCCCCCCTTCTTGGCATCCATTTTGAATCCAAGTCTCAGCTCTTACACTCGAGCTAGTAAAATCCAAAAGTCTCTTTTGAGCTGTTTTTCTGCCTCTCTCAGGCAGGCAATCTCCAAGCTGTCTGAAAGTCAAAACAACTTTCGCTTTCCCATCGCTCTAACTGAGCCAGCCCCAGGTGTCAGTATCTTTCCACTGTCCTGACTGTCGTTGCTTAGCAACTGTGCATACTTTTCATCCTTATCTCGCCACAAGAATTTCTGGTATGCAAGCCTAGCTCTCAGAGCTGTTTTTCCAAACGCAGCTCTCCTGTGAACCAGAGAATCAATCTGCATTCACACTTTTAGCCCGATATTCAGCATACCTTTTCGGGGCTCCGATGCTTGGAAAACACCCCCTCTTGGTGTCCAGCCGTCTGTTCAGCTTCTGGCTGCAATGCAGATGTTATCTTCTTTCCTTGGTGCAGAGGATGACACACGATCCATCAACCTCTCACCTCTCATGCTGATTCCCATGGATCAGATAACCAGCAGCTTCTGCTACCATATGTTGGAATCTTCAAAGCCTTGTCAGAGGAATTTGGCCACTCTCCAGGTGCCCGGCTTGATTCCTTGTTGATCTCCCCCGTCAGCGACTCCCGGCAAGACAAGGCGAGATCTCTATCGGCCGATCCTTCCCAACGTGAGAAGAACACAACCATCCCTCCTCCCTCATTCCCCAGGGAGGGGAGAGAGACAGACAGAAATGTATTTACATGCCTTTATTTCTGTCTTTCCAGCAGTGCAGAGGAAACATGTCTGCACCCTCTTTACAGCAAAAGCAGAGAGAGAATAACTCCTCCCATGTACTTCCAGTACAGGGTCATGTGACACTCTGAGCTAACATCCGGTGCTCAGTGCACATAATAGACTGTTCCTTGTTCCCACGGTACAGTCCCAAAACATCAACATCCTGTTTGGCTTTCCAGCCATCTGGAGCACTCAGCAGCATTGCTCCTTTTTCGTAACACATCTCTCCCACTTCCTCATTTGTCACTTCTATGGGAGCTGCTATGTGCCCTCTGTCTTTGAGCTCTTTGCTCTCCTACCTTTATGGATTCAGGGTGGTGGCGGTGGTCCTGGAATGCTTTCTAAAGTCACTGTGTCCATCGGCTGTCATCTCTCTGCTGCTTCCTCCTCCTCTTCCTCCTCCCCCATTATTTCCCAACTCCCCCCCCCATTTGCCTCTGAGCTGTGAGCTCCCGCAACCCCCTGTTGTAAATCTAAACTGTCTTCGTCTTCCTCCCCCCTGGAAGGGTCAGGCTGAGGAGGCAGTCTCCGCCATATCTCCTCTGCCCAGTCCCTGACAGTCCGGGACATTCTGTATGGCACACAGCTGATCCCTCACCGCATTTGGATTTGTCTTAACAACCAGCACTTTGTGCCTGAAATGGCCCAAGGCAACCACTGCCCTTATCCCTGCTGCTCTTCAGAGTGGCCCCAGCTCCCGCCCCACATCCTGCCCCCTGCTCCATCTTCTCCTGCTCAGATTTTTCTCCTTCCTCCAGCCCTGGCTCCTGCCTTGCATAATAAATCACTGGCGTCTTCTCTTGGGTTATTGTTTTCCACTCATCTTGTATGCCCACCTCAGGTCCAATTTTGTATCAGGAGTCCAGGTTCCCAGCTTGATGACACAATAAGCGTAGCTAATTAAAAAGGAGGATTTATTGCAAAAACAAACATAGCTCCAGACGGCTCTAACAAAGCCTCCGGCATCATTACTTAAGATGACCCTTCTGAAGACTCCTTCTGGCATCTAAAGAAGATATTGAACTTATGACCCTTGTGTCTCTTGTTTTGCTTCCTATCTAGCAGCCCTCCCATTTGCTCCCTTTTTGGATCAGCTCCAACCTCTTCCTTTTCTGAGAGGCTGTCTCTGAGTTTTTTCGTGCCTGATTGTGCTGTTGGCGAGCTTTGGCTGTGTTCTAGTCTGCTCTCAGCTCCTGCCATATCATCCTGCCCGTCAAGGTCAGGAAGAGCTGAAGTCTGCAGGATGGATGCAGGCAAGATGGTCCCTGAGAACAATGGCCTCCTATCAATCATCTTGACCACCAATGGCTCCTCCAGCTTCCAGCACCAAACTCTGGGACATTATGTACAGCCCATTTCAATTTGTGTACACAATCTGTACATTTTGCACCGAATGATCATAGAATCATAGAAGGGACCCCAAGGGCCATCTAGTTTAACCCCCTGCAATGCAGGAATTTCAGCTAAAGCATCCGTGAAAGATGGCCATCCAGCCTCTGCTTAAAAACCTCCAAGGAGACGGTTCCACTGTTGAACAGCTCTTACTGTCAGAACGTTTTTCCATATGTTTAGTTGGAATCTCCTTTGCGTGGCAAGTCCCCTCCCCCCGTGTGAAATGAAGACATTATTTAAGGTTAATGGGCGTAAAAGGCCACAACTTTATTGATTACAGGAATTGAAAGCTATTGGCCTTAGGCATTGGCTCCTATCGACTTCCCAGCATGGAGACCAGGAAGGGTTAATCACAAGCCGGGGGAGTCCTGCTGAAGTACGCCAACTAGGATGCCCCGGGTGTCACCGCTTGGGGGCGTGCCATAGGCCCTCACCTCCCTAGGTTTTGGACAGGGCAACACCCCCCAGAGTCCTCTACCGGACCACCCTTTTCCTTGGGGGAAGGTGATGGCGCTTCCTTCCCCCCTTCGTTTGCATAACAATAACCCCTGCCAATGCCTAACCGCCAATACCGAGGAAGTTGTGACGTTTGCTACGAGGTAGGCGAAAAAACCAAATGGCTGGAAATGTGCCAAGTGGAAAAATACCTACTAGGCCCCTTGCGGCAACGCGGTTGGCGCTGTGGGTGAAACCTCAGTGCCTAGGACTTGCCGATCGCATAGTCGGCGGTTCAAATCCCCGTGGCGGGGTGCGCTCCCGTTGCTCGGTCCCAGCGCCTGCCAACCTAGCAGTTCGAAAGCACCCCCGGGTGCAAGTAGATAAATAGGGACCGCTTACTAGCGGGAAGGTAAACGTTGTTTCCGTGTGCTGCGCTGGCTTGCCAGATGCAGCTTGTCACGCTGGCCACATGACCCGGAAGTGTCTGCGGACAGTGCTGGCTCCCGGCCTCTAGAGTGAGATGAGCGCACAACCCTAGAGTCTGTCAAGACTGGCCCGTACGGGCAGGGGTACCTTTACCTTTAGGTGAAAAAACCAAATGGCTGGAAATGTGCCAAGTGGAAAAATACCTACCAGGCCCCTTGCGGCGAAAAACCGGAGTCCATAGCAAGGTTAAAGCTAGCTAAACCTAAGGGTGGGTGGGATGGGAAAACCAGGGCAGCTGGAACTGGGCAAAGAGGCTGGTCCCCGGGCGCGCCAGCCTTAAATGCGCTAGGCCACGCCTTCCCGGCCCACCGATTGGCCAGCCAGGTCGGTGACGCACCCGAGGATTCCCTTGCTCTCGCAGGGCCTAAGAGCCAGCCCCCGCGTGTGTGGGAGGGGGTGGGCCCACAACCCCACCTCCTCTCTAGCTCAGAAGTGGCTTTCTTGTAACTTGAAGCCATTGGTTTGAGTCCTACCCTCTAGAGCAGGAGAAAACAAGCTTGCTCCCTCTTTCATGTGAAGAGGAACCCCCACCCACACCCCTGCTGCTCTTCAGAGCCACCTTACCATATTGACAGGGGCTACTTGTACCTGTCAAGCTGACCGTAATGAGGTAAGAAACCAAGAAGGTTCCTCCCAGCCTCATATAACAGGTGCCCTGTGAAAGGAACAGGCATTCCTTTCACATAATATAGTATTAGGTGGGCAAGGAGGTCTAAGACATGGTGTACAGCATTGGGCTGATCCCTCAGCCCATTAGGATTTCTGCTAACAATCACTACACCATGCCACAAATAGGCCAAGGGATTCACAGCCCACGTCCCTCCTGCTTTTGAGAGACAGCCTAGCATATTGCCGAAGGCCTTTTGTACCTTCCAAACCCACCAGGATCAGATGAGCTTAGATGCCAGCCAGGCTCCCTCTGGCCTTATAGCATAGTTGCATTGTGTCTGGTTCTTCAAACCGGGTGACATCTTCCTTACCAGAAGTTAAGCTACTACCACTACTACTAATTGGGTGTGTCCCCCCCCTGCCTACAGGCAGGTAGGTGGACCCTCCTCACCACATCATTGCTTTTGCAGAGATTAACTAGAGAATGGGAGAGTGGCAGAAAAGAATGAAGGACTCGTTGAAATAGATTGTTGGAGGTTGTGGGGGACAGAAATAGTGTAATTTGGGAATCTAGTGGAAACTTGAGGATAAATCATTGGCCCTAATAGACCAGCTTCAGCTGAACTCAGTTTTTGCATTTGGCGAAAGGACTTGTTTCCTTTCGTATCCTTCTGGTGACTGAGTGATTGGGATATCCCAAAACTTACTGCTGTGACAGAGGGGTCCCTCTAAACTTCTTTCTTTCCTTCTCTTGTATATGAGTATACAGTACTCATTCCTTTGGTTCATTTAAAATTCTGGGTGCAGTCTTTTTGAGGGAAACAGGTTCCATTCAATTAGTCCAGCTTACAAGCTGTGGGAGTGTGTAAGGCAAGGTCAAAATGATCCCCAATAACTGCATAGTCCCTCAACACATACAAACTCTAGTTCTGGGGAAGAGATGCATTTGGCTAAAATCTGCTCTTCTGTATCCAGGCCTTTTTATGTAAAAATTCTCTAGTCCAGGTCTAATGGCCCGCATTCAGCTGAATGATTGTGTGGTGCAACAACCACATATGCCTGGCTGCAGCTTCCTGGTAGAGATCACATAATTCTATCATGTAAGATAGCATCAGGTGGCCATGGAAGTCTAGGACATTCTGTACAGCATTTGTTTGATCCCTCAGTCCATGGGGATTTCCCCAAATAATCCGTACATTATTCTCCAAAGAGCCAAAGGGAACCACTCCCCACACCTTTCTGTTCCTCAGAGAGACCAAAGCGTTTTGCCAGAGGCTTCTTGTACCTGAGATGCCAATAATGTTCCTATTGGTTTTATACAATGGCTGTGTTCAGCAAGCAACCTATTGCTTATCAGAATATGAACTGCTACTACTAGTTATTACCACCTTTTACTGTCTAGAGAAAGATTGGGTTTTGTGTCTAGAGACCATGCAGACCATAGCGATCCTTTTAGATTGTGATTGGCCCAATAGTGCAGAGAGCTGATTGGCTAGAGAATGGGACCTTGACAGAAAAGTATTCAGGCCTCTCCTTACATTGAAATGGGTTGCTGATGGAACCTTGAAGCTATGCTAATAAATAAAGTCTAGTAGTCACTTCATCATATGAGTAAATGTGTTCCATAGAATTATTCCAACTTGACATGTTCTGAAATGAACAACAGAGGCAAGCACTAATTTAACTTATAAAATTTCAGCCACATTCTAGGGTGTCAATATACAGTACAGTGGTACCTCGTGTTAAGAACTTAATTCGTTCTGGAGGTCCGTTCTTAACCTGAAACTGTTCTTAACCTGGGGTACCACTTTAGCTAATGGGGCCTCCCGCTGCCGCTGAGCTGGTGCCACGGCGTGATTTCTGTTCTCATCCTGAAGCAAAGTTCTTAACCCAAGGTACTATTTCTGGATTAGCAGAGTCTGTAATCTGAAGCGTCTGTAACCCGAGGTACCACTGTTTCCTCAATATGGTGCATTTCAACAGGCCACCTCCTTATCTCTGGATGAGCTCAGTGGCGTATCCAAAGCTTCTGGCCACAGATGTCCCAACTGCAACACTTGACCTAACCCCCTGAAAGTGAAGAGTTGCCATTCATTCCTATGGGAAGGAAGTCAATCGCTGCACTTGGGAACAGTGGTAGCAAAACCTGCCCTTCAGTTCATAAATCTGTTGTCAAAGTTGTTTCTGATGCCTGTCGACCACTTGAAAGCACACTCTGTCCCTCATGGGATTCATTAGTTAATGCTAAGAGTAACACACACACACAAAACCCTCCCCCGCCTCCCAGGTGGACATGGTAAATTGATACCTTGCCTGTGGAAAGGCGGCATACAAATAAGATGGTGATGATGATGATGATGATTAATGCATCAGGAATATGGAACATAAAGCCAGCATTCAGCCTTTCTGTTTTACTGAAGGCTGGTTGAGAGTTTCCAGATCAGCACATCATGGTATTACAGTGAAACCTAGAGCTGGACAGAAAACACAATGGAAGGAGTGGGCATGTGTCCCACGTAAGATAGCATCAGGCATCCCCTGAGGTCAGGGACATTCTGTACACCACTCAGCTGATCCCTCAGCCCATTTGGATTTGTCCTAACAATCAGCACTTTATGCCTGAAAGGGCCCAAGACAACCATTGACTTCACTTTCTGCTACCCTTCAGAGTGACCCCAGCATATTGCCAGAGGCTCCTTGGACCTTTCAAGCCCACCAAGATGAGGCAAGAAGCCAAGAGGATTCCTCCCAGCCTTATATAATGGACGTCTTGAACCTGGCTCCTCAAACTGAGCAGCGTGTTCCTGACCAGAGCTTGAGCAACTAATACTGATCTGCCCTGCCATCCCATAGTCTCTCAGCTGTCAGCCTTCAAAAGCAAAAAGGCTTCATACAAGAAGGTTTTCCAATGGGGCAGAGCTTGTTTCTTGAGAACCGCGGCCAACGTTTGGTTCAGGTCTGGCTACTTACGTTCTGTGTTCTGCTTTGCTTCAGGACTGGAGGTAAGTATGGTCCCCACTTCCTGTCCCTGAACAGGTGAAGCAAGAATAAACCACTCTTCTACATAGGTTGAATCTATGAGCAACCCGGAGGGGATGTACTTTGGGGCAAGAGTGGAATATATGCCTCTTTCAGTGGGGTTGTGATATTTCAGTGTTAGAGCTCTTGCCTTCCGTGAAGAAAGCCCCAAGTTAATCCCTTACCTACCATCTCCAGTTGAACGTTGCAGTGAGAAGAGCGTGGAGTATCCTGATAATGGGGCAAAATAGACAAGGCAGTTCCCTATGTTTGTAGAAGTGAATCAAATCACCCACCTCTTGTTGCATGTGTATAGTTGGAGAGATTTAGGGCTCATGCACACTGCTGCTCACCCTGTGCTTTTGAGGCAAGGGCCAAGGGGTTTTCCATTTCCCCCCACCACTTTCTTCAGGAAAACTCGCTACTTTCAGCTGAATCCATACAAACGTCAATCCACAGAAAACCCGACTGACGATTGCTTCGATTCAGAGTGTGCCATCTTCAAGAAAGAAGGTCCATCTGTCTAGGTGGAAGGTGTTGCTAGTCTCGGGGCACAGGAGCCTGCCATAAATTTGCATACAATTTCCATATCCTATGCTATATACAGAGATGCAAATATAGTCTGACTTTCCAAGAGAAAAAGAATTGTGCTATTGCTGTTGTGGGACTTATTCTGACAGCTATGTGGGCCAACAGGATTTTGGTGGGTTAGGTCATTGAAGATTGACGCGTCCCTCCTCAAATGAAATGATGTCTCTTACAACAGATGCTGTGAAATGCAGAATCTGCAATCCAGGTGATGTGAAGTTTTGCAGAACCCATGATGTGACATGTGAGGGATCATATTGTATGAAGATAGAAAGCTTTTCGGGTAAGGAATGTTTCCTGTTGACATTCCTCCTTTTTCTATGCTACGCTTCAATGTAGAAAACAAACCTTGTATTCCATATTTACTATTCTGCAGAGTGTAAACAAAGCTTCCCCTTTTGGCCACAGCAGATGCCCATGCATTCCCTTAGTTGCGTGGCGCGTTCCCGCTTCCCCCCACTGGAAATAAAGACACGTGACACCATGTTTTAAGTTAATGGGCGAAAATCGGCCACAACTCTTGGTTACAGAAATGAGCGGTATTGGCTTAGGCATTAGTCCTATTGACTATCCAGCTTCAGCCCGAATGCATGAAGACCGGAAAGGGTTAACTGCCAGAAGGGGGAGTCCTGCTGATGCACATCAACTAGGAGCTGCCCTGGGGTCACCGCTCGGGGGCGTGCCTTAGGCCCACACCTCCATAGGCTTTGGACAGGGCAACGCCCCCCGGAATGCTTGACCGGACTACCCTTCGGTGTGGGGGAAGGTGATGGCGCTTCTTCCCCTCCCTCTCGTCTACATAACAATACCCTTACCAATGCCTAACTGCCAATGCCGAGGAGTTGTGACGATTTGCTACGAGGTAGGTGAAAAACCAAATGACTGGAGCCAATTTGCCAAGTGGAAAAAATTCCTACCAGGCCCCTTGACGGCGACCAACCAAAGTTCACAGCAATCTCAAAGAGCCTGCCTGAAGGGTGGGGGGGATGGGAAACCGGATCAGCTGGAGCAACGAAAGAGGAAGATCCTCGGCCACGCCAGCCCTAAATAGCGCAGGCCATGCCTCCCGAATCAGCCGATTGGCTGGCAAGGGAGATGACGCGGCTGAGGATTCCCTCGATCTCGCGGGGGCTGTGAGCCAGCCCCCGTGCACATGGGGGAGGGCATGAAGCCCGCAACCCCACCTCCTCTCCAGCTCAGAAGTGGCTTTGTTAATTTTTTGGTAAGTATTCTGTGGCATATTATCAGCAGCACAGCTTCCCAGAGACAGCAACAATGATCACATGGTTCCAACACTTTTTGAAATGGTGTGGCCCTTGCCAAGCTCTGACAAGAAGAAGAAGAAGAGTTGGGATTTAATATCCCGCTTTATCACTACCATAATAATAATAATAATAATAATAATAATAATAATAATAATTTATTATTTATACCCCGCCCATCTGGCTGGGTTTCCCCAGCCACTCTGGGAGGCTTCCAACTGAATATTAAAAACAGTACAGCATCAAACATTAAAAACTTCCCTAAAAAGGGCTGCCTTCAGTTGTCTTTTAAAAGTAAAATAGTTGTTTATTGCTTTGACATCTGCTGGGAGGGCGTTCCACAGGGCAGGCGCCACTACCGAGAAGGCCCTCTGCCTGGTTCCCTGTAACCTTACTTCTCGCAATGAGGGAACTGCCAGAAGGCCCTCGGCGCTGGATCTCAGTGTCCGGGCTGAACGGTGGGGGTGGAGACGCTCCTTCAGGTATATAGGACCGAGGCCGTTTAGGGCTTTAAAGGTCAGCACCAACACTTTGAATTGTGCTCGGAAACGTACTGGGAGCCAATGCAGATCTCTCAGAACTGGTGTTATGTGGTCCCGGCGGCCACTCCCAGTCACCAGTCTAGCTGCTGCATTCTGGATTAATTGCAGTTTCCGGGTCACCTTCAAAGGTAGCCCCACGTAGAGCGCGTTGCAGTAGTCCAAGCGGGAGATAACTAGAGCATGCACCACTCTGGCAAGACAGTCCGCGGGCAGGTAGGGTCTTAGCCTGCGTACCAGGTGGAGCTGGTAGACAGCTGCCCTGGACACAGAATTCACCTGTGCCTCCACGGACAGCTGTGAGTCCAAAATGACTCCCAGGCTGCGCACCTGGTCCTTCAGGGGCACAGTTACCCCATTCAGGACCAGGGAATCCTCCACACCTGCCCGCCCCCTGTCCCCCAAAAACAGTACTTCTGTCTTGTCAGGATTCAACCTCAATCTGTTAGCCACCATCCATCCTCCAACCGCCTCCAGACACTCACACAGGACCTTCACCGTCTTCACTGGTTCTGATTTGAAAGAGAGGTAGAGCTGAGTATCATCTGCATATTGATGGACACCCAGTCCCAACCTCTCTCCCAGCAGCTTCATAGTTTGCATGGTTAAGTTAAAGCTCGTAGTAATGGTCCAAAAGGGCAATGAAGTACCCTATTTATAGAGAAAAGGGGCATATTTCTTATATTATATACTGGAGCAATCAAAATCAAGAAAATGGGACAACTTATGTATTGTAATGTTTTGCTGTTCCTGTTCTTGTGGATTCATGATGTGGTAAAACTAATAATAAAAATGGATAAGAGAGTGAGGGTCTGAGGTAGTATTCAACTAGGTTTTACTCAGAAATACTGAATGTATAAACATGACTAAGTTAGACCCACTAATTTCAGTCACTATACTCTGAGTAAAGATTCGTTGAAGGCTGCCACAGATATCATGTAACCTTGAGCAAATAAAGATGAGTGTTCAATAAATGGAATTGCCTCAAGTTTCACTAGGGAACAATAAATCTGCTACTGTACAACAATTCAGATTTTCTGGACAGGCTCTGAATTCACTTAGTAATGAACAAAGCGGTCAGTGAACAAATGACAAGACTGTCCTTTCCTTGTCAAACACTGTGCACCACTCGGCAGGTGGAAAGTATCAGCAGTGATATGATAAATAGTGGACATTTCCAATTAAAATAGAGTATTAGAAAGCTTTTCCCCAACTCCATTTTGAACACATGGGTTCAACTGTGCAGCTGGGAAGATTCATGGACATAGCACAGCAAGACAGACTGGGCAACTGTGGGGCAGCAGTACTGGAATATCTTCCTGGCCTTGGATGCCAGCTATATTTTTGTATTAAACCGCATTGCATATAGGGACCTTGCTTAAGAACAGGGCTTTTTTTCAGCCAGAACTTGCCGGAACTCAGTTCTGACACCTCTCAGATAGTTGCCATTGCCATTCTAAGACAACAAGAGAGGAGTTCATGGTGAGTTCCTGCACCTCTTTTTCTAGAAAAATTGGACTACTTAAGAAGATGAAATGTTGGAGAGGGACAGGAAAAGTAAGGTTACTGTTACAGGAAGTTAATGGGAATGTCGCTCGGAAAGTGGTCCATTTTGCAGGAAAGACTTCCAGTCTGAGGGAAAGGTATTCGGGATCTATCCTTGACAACAGTGGTGGAGATTATTATATTTGTTTCTTTTATTTGGACATGTATCTTTCACATGCTTTAATTTTATTCTGTTTTTATGTTGACATTTTAGCAGAATAATTTCAAAGTTCTGTTTTGAGCAGGCATAGGCAAACTCGGCCCTCCAGGTGTTTTGGGACTACAACTCCCATGATCCCTAGCTGACAGGACCAGTGATCAGGGACGATGGGAATTGTAGTCCCAAAACATCTGGAGGGCTGAGTTTGCCTATGCCTGGTTTTGAGTTTACTTATAAAGATTGAGTTTAAAATGTAAAATATATATTTCTGTGGAGAATAAGCTTTGTCTTCTCTTTTGGAACAGACTATGTTCTTATTCAATGAAAATTCCCTTCATTCACTAGTTAATCTCAAAACTTTCCTTTCTCTCTCCAGGTACAACTGGTCAATTGGTTTCAGTCTTCACACACTGTGGCACTGAACGTTTGAAAGAGAAATGTGGACAGGAAGCAAAGGTCAAGGGAGAAATAAAGAAATTGTCATGCTGTGCAACTGACTTATGTTTTGACTGATTTTACTATTCTGTTCTTGAATTGCTCCTCCTTCCTGTTCTAGATGTAAATGTAGATCAGAGTTGGATGAGGAGTAACCTTTGTCCTCTCTTTTGGTATGGATTTAGGACTAATACAATAAAATTATCTTCATTGACTGGTTAATCTCAAAAAAGATACTTCTCTATCTCTCTCCAGTTGAAACTGGTGAATTGGTGAAAGCCTTCAAAGAATGTGGCCCTGATCATATGAAAAGGGCATGTGGAATGGAACTATCAGATGAAACTAAAATGAAAATGTCGTGCTGTGAAACTGACATGTTTTGACTGATTTTACTATTCTGTTCCTAAATTGCTCCTCCTTCCTGTTCCAGAGTAGAGGACCACCCATTTGTGCCTACTCATTTATGCACTCCTTCACTGTAACTTCTCCCCGCAAAAGTGTGCAATTGACTTCAGCAAGGGGTGGGATGGGATGTTCCTTGATGAGTTCATAGACACCTACCAAGCAGTGCTTTACACTGTCATAGGACAGTTTTCTATCTTGGTCTGTTCTCTGTCTGAGTCTCATGATTCTCTGCAAACTCTGAATGATCATGAGCCCCATTCCTAGAGAGGGATCGTACATTTGGCATAACAGGCATCTGCCCTAATTCTGGCAGGGCCCTGATGATTTCTCAGCTCCTAATTACATTCTGAGAACATCTCATTCCACACAGTCAGTCAGGATGGTCAGGTAAGGGGCTGGAGACACTTCCATCTAGATTCTCCTGCGTCCTGTCCTTTGGATTCTCAATTCATCTCTTCCTGGAGCTCATGGAACCCCTCTGTTCTTCCCAACCCCTCCTTGGTTGGAGAGCTCAAATGTTCTCTTTTCTCTTTCCTGAACATTGCAATGTAACTGGAACATAGCAAAGCTTTTAAGTAGTTTGGACTGGTGGGAGTTCTAGGTGGCCAATCACGATAGAGTTCGCTAATAATAGTTAAAACGATTGCTAGTTTTGCATGCAGATATAACATGAGAGTAATACCTTGCAATATTGTTTTCTCAGATGCTTCAATGCTTTCTTTCAATAAAGTTTGCACGTGAACTTGTGGTCTGTATTCTATTTTGCTTCCGGTCTGTCATCTGGTTTCAAAATGGTGTCCAAATGTATGCAAACACAGGCAAAAACCTGCTTCTTGATAGCCGCAACCATCATGCGAACTGAGCTAGGGAGTCCTGAAGAGATGTCCAAAAGCAGGCAGAGAAAAAGAACTGTCTGAAATAGATAGCGGATTTATTTTGGAATATTCTATTCAGCATCAAAGACATCACATGCCATTTGTTCCCGATACAGGCACCACCCGCCTCACCTGCATGTGATCTACTCACACACGGCCGTGCACACACTTGGCATCACAAAATAAAGAATAAATGAATGCATGGAGACGCTGGGAGGTGGAGACCAGTCTGGCAACATTTGGAGGGAATCTCACTGACTATTATTGATTCAGCCCCAATACAATTAGAAATTCTCATATATGAGGAGTTCTCAGCCAAGGGCTCCTCCAGATGACCTCTTTATTCAATATTCACCATGGTTTGCTTGAAGCAACCTTCTGCAACGGACAGACTGTGGACTTAGCTACAGTGGTCAATTATAACATTTTGTTGTTGTTTAGTCGTTTAGTCGTGTCCGACTCTTCGTGACCCCATGGACCAGAGCACGCCAGGCACTCCTGTCTTCCACTGCCTCCCACAGTTTGGTCAGACTCATGTTTGTAGCTTCGAGAACACTGTCGAACCATCTCGTCCTCTGTCGTCCCCTTCTCCTTGTGCCCTCCATCTTTCCCAACATCAGGGTCTTTTCCAGGGAGTCTTCTCTTCTCATGAGGTGGCCAAAGTATTGGGAGCCTCAGCTTCAGGATCTGTCCTTCCAGTGAGCACTCAGGGCTGATTTCCTTAAGAATGGAGAGGTTTGATCTTCTTGCAGTCCATGGGACTCTCAAGAGTTTCCTCCAGCACCATAATTCAAAAGCATCAATTCTTTGGCGATCAGCCTTCTTTATGGTCCAGCTCTCACTTCCATACATCACTACTGGGAAAACCATAGCTTTAACTATACGGACCTTTGTTGGCAAGGGGATGTCTCTGCTTTTTAAGACGCTGTCTAGGTTTGTCATCGCCTTTCTCCCAAGGAGCAGGCGTCTTTTAATTTCGTGGCTGCTGTCACCATCTGCACTGATCATGGAGCCCAAGAAAGTAAAATCTCTCACTGCCTCCATTTCTTCCCCTTCTACTTGCCAGGAGGTGATGGGACCAGTGGCCATGATCTTCGTTTTTTGATGTTGAGCTTCAGACCATATTTTGTGCTCTCCTCTTTCACCCTCATTAAAAGGTTCTTTAATTCCTCTTCACTTTCTGCCATCAAGGTTGTGTCATCTGCATATCTGAGGTTGTTGATATTTCTTCCGGCGATCTTAATTCCGGCTTGGGATTCATCCAGCCCAGCCTTTCGCATGATGAATTCTGCATATAAGTTAAATAAGCAGGGAGACAATATACAGCCTTGCCGTACTCCTTTCCCAATTTTGAACCAACCAGTTGTTCCATATCCAGTTCTAACTGTAGCTTCTTGTCCCACATAGATTTCTCAGGAGACAGATGAGGTGGTCAGGCACTCCCATTTCTTTAAGAACTTGCCATAGTTTGCTGTGGTCGACACAGTCAAAGGCTTTTGCATAGTCAATGGAGCAGAAGTAGATATCTTTCTGGAACTCTCTAGCTGAAGAGAACCACTAACTGTAGCTTCTTGTCCCACATAGAGATTTCTCAGGAGACAGATGAGGTGATCAGGCACTCCCATTTCTTTAAGAACTTGCCATAGTTTGCTGTGGTTGACACAGTCAAAGGCTTTTGCATAGTGAATGAAGCAGAAGTAGATGTCGTTCTGGAACTCTCTAGCTTTCTCCATAATCCAGCTCATGTTTGCAATTTGGTCTCTGGTTCCTCTGCCCCTTCGAAATCCAGCTTGCACTTCTGGGAGTTCTCGGTCCACATACTGCTTAAGCCTGCCTTGTAGAATTTTAAGCATAACCTTGCTAGCGTGTGAAATGGGTGCAATTGTGCGGTAGTTGGAGCATTCTTTGGCACTGCCCTTCTTTGGGATTGGGATGTAGACTGATCTTCTCCAATCCTCTGACCACTGCTGAGTTTTCCAAATTTGGTGGCATATTGAGTGTAGCACCTTAACAGCATCATCCTTTAAAATTTTAAATAGTTCAGCTGGAATATCATCACTTCCACTGGCCTTGTTATTAGCAGTGCTTTCTAAGGCCCATTTGACTTCACTCTCCAGGATGTCTGGCTCAAGATCAGCAACCACACTACCTGGGGTTACGAGACATCCATTTCTTTCTGGTATAGTTCCTCTGTGTATTCTTGCCACCTTTTCTTGATGTCTTCTGCTTCTGTTAGGTCCTTTCGACTTTTGTCTTTTATTATGGTAATCTTTGTATGAAATGTTCCTTTCATATCTCCAATTTTCTTGAACAGATCTCAGGTTTTTCCCATTCTATTGTTTTCCTCTGTTTCTTTGCATTGCTCGTTTAAGAAGGCCTTCTTGTCTCTCCTTGCTATTCTTTGGAAATCTGCATTCAATTTCCTGTATCTTGCACTATCTCCCTTGCATTTTGCTTGCCTTCTCTCCCCCGCTATTTGTAAGGCCTCGTTGGACAACCACTTTGCTTTCTTGCATTTCCTTTTCATTGGGATGATTTTAGTTGCTGCCTCCTGTATAATGTTATGAGCCTCCATCCATAGTTCTTCAGGCACTCTGTCCACCAAATCTAAATCCTTAAACCTGTTCCTCACTTCCACTGTGTATTCATAAGGGATTTGACTTAGATTGTATCTTACTGGCCCAGTGGTTTTTCCCACTTTCTTCAGTTTAAGCTTAAATTTTGCTTAAGCTGATCATCTGAGCCACAGTCAGCTCCTGGTCTTGTTTTTGCTGACTATATAGAGCTTCTCCATCTTTGGCTGCAGAGAATATAATCAATCTGATTTCGATGCTGCCCATCTGGTGATGTCCATGTGTAGAGTCGTCTCTTGTGTTGTTGGAAAAGAGTGTTTGTGATGACCAGCTTGTTCTCTTGGCAGAACTCTATTAGCCTTTGCCCTGCTTCGTTTTGAACTCCAAGGCCAAACTTGCCAGTTGTTCCTTTTATCTCTTGACTCCCTACTTTAGCATTCCAATCCCCTATAATGAGAAGAACATTCTTCTTTGGTGTCATTTCTATAAGGCGTTGTAAGTCTTCATAGAATTGGTCAATTTCAATTTCTTCAGCACCAGTGGTTGGTGCATAAACTTGGATTACTGTGATGTTAAAAGGTTTGCCTTGGATTCGTATCGAGATCATTCTATCATTTTTGAGATTGCATCCCAGTACAGTCCTTTAAAAACACAACAACCAACCCTTAAATCTCAGGTCGTCCTAGTCCCAGCATAGAAAAAGGAAGGATGTCTCCATGAAATACTTGCCATAAGTCTCTACCATAATACAGAATGGTCCCTCACATGTCTTCCCCTTCGGTTCGCATGGCTTGCCAGGACTAAGTGACCTGCATTTTCTGCAGTTCACAGCATCAGCTGTAAGAGACAGCATTTCATTTGGGTAGGAACCAACCAATATTCAATGTCCTAAACCACCAAAATCCTGCTGGCACACATAGCTGTCAGAATCGATCCCAGAACCACAATAGAATAATGCTTTTCCCCTTGGAAAGTGAGACAAAATTTGCATCTCTGTATATAGATTAAGGATGGAAATTGTACGCAAATTTGTGGCAAGCTCCTGTGCCCTGAGACTAGCAACACCTTCCACCTAGACAACTAGACCCTCTTTTCCAAAGATGACATGATCTGTCCTGCAGCTTGCAGTGTTCATGTTTTCATCAGGAGGCAGGAGAAAAGCAGCTTCCTTTCACAGGTAAAAGGGAAATTGAACTCTCCCCTGAAATGGGCTCCAAGGTACAGGATTTCACCTTAAGAACTGGATCTGCTGAATTGAAACAAGCGTCAGTAGGGTTTTCTGCGGTTTGATGTGCTTGGATTCAGCCGTAAACAGTGGGTTTTCCTGGGGAAAGTGGAGAGGCAAATGGAAAACCGCCTGGCTCTTTCCTCAAAAGCACAGGGTGAGCAGCAGTGTGCATGAGCCCTGAATCTCTCCAGCTATAAACATGCAACAAGAGGTGGGTCACCAGATTCACTTCTACAAGCAAAAGGAGCTGCCTTGTCCATTTTGCCCTATTATCAGGATGCTCCACTCTCTTCACATTGAAACGTTCAACTGGAGATGGTAGGTGGGGAATAACGAATAACTTTGGGCTGTCTTTTACCTAGAAGTTGCTGAATTACAACTTATCACTAAACTGAAAACTATGTATACACCTCGTCTTAATAGAGATATTGGATTCCTGTCTCATTACATATGCTAATTATCTGCATACTATCCCTTGCTTTTTCCTGCAGGACTAACTGCAGTCGTTAACAGTCGTCAACAGGTTTACCAAACCCATTGAGTCAATCACCCACCTCCTACTACCCTCCTGAGAAAAACCCCTCCCCACCCTCCCACTATATATAAGGGTCGGGTGACTTCTGTTTCAGTGTACCTATTCAGGGACTGGTGGGTGGGGACCATACTTACCTCCAGTCCTGAAGCAAAGCAGAACACAGAACGTAAGTAGCCAGACCTGAACCAAACGTTGGCCGTGGTTCTCAAGAATCAAGCTCTGCCCCATCGGAAAACCTTCTTGTATGAAGCCTTTTTGCTTTCGAAGGCTGACAGCTGATAGACTATGGGATGGCAGGGCAGATCAGTATTAGTTGCTCAAGCTCTGGTCAGGAACACGCTGCTCAGTTTGAGGAGCCGGGTTCAAGATATCCATTATATACGGCTGGGAGGAATCCTCTTGGCTACTTGCCTCATCCTGGTAGCCTTGAAAAGTCCAAAGAGCCCATCGCCCAGCCCTTCCCGGCTAGCTTTTATTAGCCAGGATAGGCAAGGATCAAGGAGGCAGGTGGTTGGTTTCACTTGTCCAAGCAGCCTCTCCACATCCTCGGGGGTAACAGATTGTAATTGATCCCACGCAAATTGACTAGACAGGACTCTAGCACTCTCCTGCCCTGGCCCTGCTCCTATGGTGGAGTCTAACTCTTCCTGAATCTGAGGGACTTTATCTGCAAAAAACTTTGCAAAATCATTGCAGGAGATCATGTGGCCCGTACCGGGCCCTGATGAAACAGAATGGGTGACTGCTGGCCAGCCCATCTTCCCGAATCGTTGTGTTAGCAGCTTTCGTTTGTACAGCGTAATGAATGGTATGCACAGCCATGTGTTTCTGCCAGTCTTCCATGAGTGATATATAAGTGATCCTTTAATACTGCATGTATCTTCGACCTTGCTCAAAGACCTGGGACACTGTAATTGCCATTCCTGCCATCCCCCTTCATCCCCCTTCATGGAAGTTTATGGTTCTACAGTGTTGGCCATAGATCTCAGTGTAGCAAGCTATCAATGTGGCAAGGTATCTATTTAACATGTTTACCTCGCGGAGGGGGATTTTGTGTGTATGGGTGTTATGTACTGAGTTGAACAGGATCCAAAATGCAGCAGTATGATTGGTCGGCAGGAGCCACCCAATCCAGCTCCAGATAGAAGTGAATCCACAACCTGATTGGCCTACAGGAGAATTCCGGAATTAGACAATCACGTGCAGCCCATTGTGTAAATAATGTATATAAAGCAGATACTTTGAGGGGACTTCCATTCCCTCCTCACCACTATGAGCTGAATAAAGAGCATGAAATCCACTCTCAACTCTGAGTATATTTCAATGTGTTACTCTTAGTATTAACTAATGAGACCTATAATGGAAGGAGTGTGTTTGCAAGGGTTTGGGGTATGCAGGCCTCCATCAAAGACAGTTTGGATGACACACTATGCAGGCGCTGAGTGGATTTCTGTGCAACCATTTTGACCTTGCCCCAGACACTCCCACAGCTTGTAAATTGGACGAATTAAATTGAACCCTTTTTCCTCAAAAAGACTGCACCAGAATCCTCAGTAAAATGCCGTTTTACAATGAACCATAGAAAGGAGTATTGTGTAGCGGGGGGAGGAGGGGGGGAGAACGAAAAAAAGAAATTTAGAGGGCTCCGTCTGCCACAACAGTAAGTTTTGGAATATCCCAATCACTCAGTCACCAGGACGATACAACAGGAAACCAGTCCTCTCTCCAAATGCAAAAACTGAATTCACTGGAGGATGATCTGTTAGAGCCAGCAATTTATTTTCAAGGCTGGATCTAGACACATCAAAAAAGCGTTTCAGGAAAATGTAAATTCATAAAGGGAAATCACGTTGGCAAAAAGATGGGATTCCACAGCACTATCTGGTGGCACGATGTTATAAAGTATATGAAGCATTTTTTCTTTACTAATGTAACTGAACCCCAAGTTCCCACTGGATCCCCAAACTACGCTCTTTCTGTCCCCCTCAACGTCCAATAATGTATTTCAACGTAGAAAGAGTCCTGAATACTTTTCTGGTTAATCCGTTCTCTACACTCTTTGCAAAAGGTTTGCTGTGCTGAGATGGTCGCACCCATTTGTCCCTTGGCAGAAAAAGAAACAGGCAACAAATAGCAGTAGTAGCTTAACTTATGGTAAGGAAGATGTTGCAGCCATTGTATACGGCTGGGGAGCATCTCAGCTCACCTGATCCTGGTGGATTTGGAAAGTGCAAGAGGCTTTCCGCAATATGCCAGGGTATCTCTGAATTCAAGGGTGATGAGGGCTGTGGTTCTCTTCAGCTATTTGGTGTACTGGTATACTGATTGTTAGCTGAAATCCTAATGGGCTGAGGGATCAGCCCAATGTTGAACACAGTGTCTTAGACCTCCATGCCCCCCTGATCCTATCTTATGTGGAAGGAATGCCTGTTCCTTCCAGTTCACAGGACACTTATTATATGAGGCTGGGAGGAACCTTCTTGGTTTCTTACCTCATTCTCGTCAACTTGAATGAAGCCTCTGTCGATGTGGTGGTGTGGCTCTGAAGAGCAGCAGGGGCGTAGGTAGTGGTTCCTTGAGAATCGGGTGCATAAATGTGCAGATTGTGCAGACAAATTGAAATGGGCTGTACATAATGTCCCAGACTTTGGAGCCCCCCTGATACTATCTTATATGGAAGGTATATGTGTTTCTCAACAGAAGCTGAAGCCAGGCGCTGCTGGTTATTGCATCACTTGATCTGAATGACGGCCATGAGATGTGGTACAGAGATCAATTTATATATCAAAGACCTGGATACAGAAGGGAAGAATATTAGGAGCATATTTCCCCAGCACTAAAGGGTGTACTTGAATTCCACTTCTGCCACAACAGTAATTTTTAGATGTTCCCAGACGTCTCATAACCAGAAGGAATTCTAAAATGAAAGGGATGCAAAAGGCTTTTTTTAAAAAAGACATATTTTTTTATTGATTTTTCACAGGATTTACAAATTTACTTAAAAGTGGATGTATGTTTTTCTTACAATCCCACCCTCACTTCTGTATTCTTATTGTCCACTTCTTACTTCCAGAACTATAACTGGACTATAAATAAATCAGGATGAATGCTCAATAAAGCATGAAATCTGGCTGGATCTACAGAGATATAAAAAACACTATTTTTAAAAAGCTGTTAAAAATATACAGTGGTACCTCGGGTTACATATGATTCAGGTTACATGCGCTTCAGGTTAGACACTCCGCTAACCCATAAATAGTGCTTCAGGTTAAGAACTTTGCTTCAGGATGAGAACAGAAATCGGGCTCCGGCAGCGCGGCAGCAGCAGGAGGCCCCATTAGCTAAAGTGGTGCTTCAGGTTAAGAACAGTTTCAGGTTAAGAACGGACCTCCAGAACGAATTAAGTACTTAACCTGAGGTACCACTGTAGCTCCCAATGCAATTTACCATTGACGACAGATCGCTGTTCTACAGCACCCTCTGATGTTACATTTTTATAACGCATTTTTAATGTTTTATAATGCATTTTTAATGAAGTGGCCAGAGGATTGGAGAAGATCAGTCTACATCCCAATCCTAATATTGGGAGTCTTCTGTATTTGCGGAGGGCTGCCATACATCTTAGACCAATGATTTTCCAGCACCCTAAGTGCATTGGGAAGCCTCCACGAGCACAGGAAACCCCCCAATTTGGCTATCCATACTTGTTAACCAAACACTCATTCAGTTCACAACTTCATTTCTCCTTCCTGCTCCCGAGATGAGTACCACTCATTTGTGCTCACTCATTTATGCACTCCTTCACTGTCTGATAGTTTGGAAAGTAACTTCCCCATGCAAAAGTGCATAATTGACTTTGGTATTGGGGTGGGGTGGGACGTTCCTTGGAGAGTTGATAGACATGTCTCTTTGTCACTCGCCATCCCTGCTTGAACTTGGCAAATCACAGAAGATGTTATCAAATATACTAACCTGTGCCAGGGATGGCGACAAGGTTCATTGAAAGCAAATACAAGTACAAACTTGGGTGGTGCTTCCATGCTCTGGAGCAGAAGCATCTACACCAACCAATAGCAATGTTTTGTTTCAGATTAGGGCACCAATTTTTGAAAAACCTCTTTTCACACCAATATCCTCCCTCACTGCTCTCAATCTTGCACTCAAAACTCTGTGATCTCTAAACAACCATAGGAAAGCAACAAATCCCATCCCTAGGCTGTGATTTTACATTTTGCAGAACAGCATGCAACCTAACTCTGGGAGCAGTCCTGATTGGCCAGCCCTTAATTGCCTTGTTAGAGCATCCCATCCTATACTCACGGCCTGGATGGTCAGGTAAGGAGCTGGAGCTTCTCCTGGGCCCTGTCCATCAGATTCTAAATTCCTCTCTTCCTGGAGCTCATGGAACCCTGCTGCTCTAAGGCTTCTTGGGCAGAGAGAGTTTGTTCTCTGTTGTCTTCCTGAACATTGCAATGCAAGTGGAAAGTAGCAAAGCTTTTAAGTAGTTTGGACTGGTGGGAGTTCTAGGTGGCCAATCAACATAGAGTTCAATAATAATAGTTAAAATTACTGCTAGTTTTGCATGCAGAATAACGTAAGAATAATACCTTGTGATATTGTTTTATTGGATGCTTCAATGCTTTCTTTCAATAAAGTTTGTAAGTGAACTTGTGGTCTGTATTCTATTTTGCTTCCGGTCTGTCATCTGGTTTCAAAATGGTGTCCAAATGTATGCAAACACAGGCAAAAACCTGCTTCTTGACAGCAGCAACCATCATGCAAACCATCATGCTTCCTTTCAATAAAGTTTAAAAATCAAGTTGCAGTCTGTATTCTATTTTGGTTCCTGTGTAATTATTGTAACTCGAACAGAAAATAAATCACTGTACCTTATCGTTTCCTTTCCTCAAGACTGAGGGAATTTTAATGAGAAAGTACAACTGGTGCTGGTGCCTCATGGATGCACAGGAAACTGAGAAACCTACTAAAGGGCAAGCAAGCAAAAGAAGGAAGCAGCTGGAGGGAATTACTAATGGTCTTAGGTACCCCTGACCAACAGGTCCAGTCGTGACCGACTCTGGGGTTGTCCAAAGACAGCTTCCGGGTCACGTGGCCAGCGTGACTAAGCCGCAGCTGGTGAGCCAGCACCAGCGCAGCACACGGAAACGCCGTTTACCTTCCCGCTCGAGAGTGGTCCCTATTTATCTACTTGCACTTTGATGTGCTTTTGAACTGCTAGGTTGGCAGGAGCAGAGACCGAACAACGGGGATTCGAACCGCCGACCTTCCGATCAGCAAGTCCTAGGCACTGTGGTTTAACCCACAGTGCCACCCGCGTCCCCTACTAATGATCTTAGTTGTCTCTATACCAATGCACAGAACATGGAAAACAAAGTCCTCAGTGATAGTTTTGAGGAGAAGTTGGTAAGATGTGGACTAGCTGATACTATGGTTAGGTGAATTTGTAGTTGGCTGATTGACTAAACACAAAAAACACTTACCAAGATTTGGATTTCCCTGGGCAAGATAAAGTGATTTAACAATTTTTTAGAAGCAAGTATTTTATTATTCCTTCTGGTTATGGGATCACTGGGAACAGCAAAAACGTACTATTGTGGTACAAGGGGGATTCACATACACCCTTTAGTTCTGGAAAAATATGCCCCTAGGCCCTGAATGGCTGAGGGAAAATCTACTCTGGCATCAGGTGCTCATAGAAGCCTGGGACATTCTGTATAGCCCATTTCGATTTTTCTGAAAAATCAGTACATTATGCACCTAATATCTTAAGGAATTACTACCCGCATCCCTGTTCCTCTTCAGGGCCACCCAAGCATATTTACAGAGGCTTCATGCGGTGGTGCTGTGGTCTAAACCATGGAGCCTCTTGGGTTTGCCAATAGGGTGAGCTCCTGTTGCTCTGTCCCAGCTCCTGCCAACCTAGCAACTCGAAAGCACGCCAGTGCAAGTAGATAAATAGTTTCCGCTGTAGCGGGCAGGTAAATAGCGTTTCCATGCACTCCAGTTTCTGTCATGGTGTCCAGTTGCACCAGAAGCAGTTTAGTCATGCAGGCCACATGACCCGGAAAGCTGTCTGGGGACAAACGCCGGCTACCTCGGCCTGAAAGCGAGATGAGCGCTGCACCCCATAGTTGCCTTTGACTGCACTTAACCTTCCAGGGGTCCTTTACCTTTTACCTTTTCACCGTTCAAGCTTACCAGCATGAGAGAAGAAGCCAAGAAGGTTCCTCCTAGCCTTAAATAATAGTAAAGGTAAAGGATCCCTGACAGTTAAGTCCAGTCGCAGACAAATCTGGGGTTGCGGCGCACATCTTCCTTTACAGGCTGAGGGAGCCGGCGTTTGTCCATAGTTTTTCTGGGTCATGTGGCCAGCACGACTAAGCCGCTTCTGGTGCAACAGAACACCAAAACCAGAGCAGCACACGGAAACGCCGTTTATCTTCCTGCCGGAGTGGTACCTATTTGTCTACTTGCACTGGCATGCTTTAAAACTGCTAGGTTGGCAGAAGCTGGGACAGAGCAACAGGAGCTCACCCTGTCACGGGGATTTGAACTGCTGGCCTTCTGATCAGCAAGTCCAAGAGGCTCAGTGGTTTACACCACAGCGCCACCTGTGTCTCTTAAAAGGGAGAATTTTTATGCAGCACTTTGCACTCCCATGTAGCTTGCCATCCAGTTACAGACCGGGGCTGTTTCTGCTTAGCCAATGTACATGCACACTGCAACAAAGCCACAATGAGGTCTTGTTAATTGAAAGAAACAGGTGTTCCTTTCACGTTAGATATTATCAGGTGGCTACAGAGGTCCGGGACATTCTGTACAACATTTGGCTATTCCCTCAGTCCATCGGGATTTATCCTAACAATCAGCTCATTTTACCTCCAATACTGAAAGGCAGCCACTCGCCTCATCTTTGTTGTTCCTCAGACACCCCAGCATGTTGCCAGAGGCTTCTGGTACCCACCAACCCCATCAGGATCAGGTGCCCTGAGATGCTAATAAGGTTCCTATTGGCTTTATATAATGGCTATGTTGAACCTGGCTCCTCAAGCCAAGCAACTTGCTGTTTTTCAGAAACTGACCTGTTGCCACTAGTTATTACCAGGTTTTCCTATCCAGAGCAAGATTGGGTTTTCTAACAAGGGGCATCCTGGCTATAGCAGTCAAAAGTCAGAGTACAGATTTCAGCTTCTGCCCATAGTTCTCTCAACTGCAACACTTGACCTACTCCCCTGCAAGTGAAGAGTTGCCATTCATTCCAATCAGAGGAGAGGCAATCAATGCACTTGGGAACAGTGGTAGCAAAACTTGCCCTTCAGCTGATGGTGGTAAATTGATACTTTACCACACAAACCAACTGATAACTTGATAAACTGGCATCTATAACCAATGCTGTGGAGCCACAAAAATCCATCAGGAGGCAAATGTATGACATGGGCTCACCTGCTTTGATTTCGGGTCCTATGTCTTTGAACGTGGTCTAAGATGGATGCAATATTAAAGGACCATGGGAAGTGAAGGACGTGAGGCAGGAGTTGGTAATGCAGGTGAGCTGTGCATAAGCAAGCTGCCAGCTAGCTCTGCCAAAGCTCTTTTTATTAGCACAATATGCAAAACCAGTTAGATAGATTTTAGACTGTGACCTTTACACGTCTTCCAATCCTGAGATCGAGGGGTGGTACAAAGTTATTTTGGCACCTGTTTGCACTGCGTCATTTTCCCCTTGAACCATGTATGACGAAGGAGACAAAGGTCACAGACAGGGCACAGCAGACCACTAAGAGAGCAAAGGTTAGATAGAGGGCATGATGTTCAGACAGCTGTGGCTTGTCTGTGGGTGGAAGTGTGCTCCACACCTGGCAAGTGGAAGTGTGCTTCCCAACCGGTGATCATTCCTTCACCATGTATCACTCACAGAAGGTGGACAGAGAAACATACTTGTGCACACCCTTCATACTGCTGTGAGCAGCAACAGAATAAAAAAGTGAGCTCCTTCTAACAGAACTTTTTAGCAATATGGATGATCAAGCCAGAATGCAGCTCTTTGAGAATTGGCTGCTCAGAATGTCTTCGTGTCACAATTGAAACCCAGAGCTGAACAGGAAACCCAATGAAAGGAGCAAGCAATTCTTCCACAAAAGATGAGATCTGGGACGTTCTGTGCAGCATGCAGCTGATCCCTCAGCCCATTTGGATTTGTCCTAACAACCAGCACTTTGTGCCTGAAATGGCCCAAGGCAACCACTGCCTTCATCCTTGCTATTCTTCACTGTCAACCCAGGATATTGCCAAAGGCTCCTTGGACCTTTAAAGGCCACCAGGATGAGGCAAGAAGCCAAGAAGGTTCCTTTTGGCCTTATATAATGGATGTCTTGAACTCGGCTCCTCAAACTGCGCAGTGTGTTCTTGTCTGCCCTGAAAGCCTGCGATTTCTCAGCTGCTAGCCTTCCAAAGCTGTCTCTCCATACAAAAGGCATTCCAATGGAGCAGAGCTTGTTTCTTGGTAATCGAAGGCCACGTCTGCTTCAGGTCTGGCTGCTTACATTTTGTGTTCTGCTTTGCTTCAGGACTGGGGGTAAGTATGGTCCCCACTTCCTGTCCCTGAACAGGTGAAGCAAGAATAAGCCACTCTTCTACATAGGTTGAATCTATGAGCAACCCGGGGGGGATGTACTTTGGGGCAAGAGTGGAATATATGCCTCCTTTAGTGGGGTTGTGATATTTCAGTGTTAGAGCTCTTGCCTTCCGTGAAGAAAGCCCCAAGTTAATCCCTTACCTACCATCTCCAGTTGAACGTTGCAGTGAGAAGAGCGTGGAGTATCCTGATAATGGGGCAAAATAGACAAGGCAGTTCCCTGTGTTTGTAGAAGTGAATCAAATCACCCACCTCTTGTTGCATGTGTATAGTTGGAGAGATTTAGGGCTCATGCACACTGCTGCTCACCCTGTGCTTTTGAGGCAAGGGCCAAGGGGTTTTCCATTTCCCCCCACCACTTTCTTCAGGAAAACTCGCTACTTTCGGCTGAATCCAAACAAACGTCAATCCACAGAAAACCCGACTGACGATTGCTTCGATTCAGAGTGTACCATCTTCCAGAAAGAAGGTCCAGCTGTCTGGGCGGAAGGTGTTGCTAGTCTCAGGCCACAGGAGCGTGCTACAAATTTGCGTACAATTTCCATCTCTAAATATATACACAGAAATGCAAATTTTGTCCGACTGTCCAAGGGAAAAAAGATTATACCATTTCTGTTCTGGGGTCTCTTCTGACAGCTATGTGTGCTGATAGGATTTTGGTGGGTTAGGGCAATGAATATCAATTGGTCCTTCCACCAATGAAATACTGTTTCTTACAACAGATGCTGTGATATGCAGAAGATGCATCATAAAAAGTCCTGGTGAGCCATGCGTACCGAATGATATGACATGTGAGGCATCATTCTGTCTGATGGTAGAAACCTTTTCAGGTAAGGAGACTCTCCTGTCGACGTTCCTCCTTTTTTATGGTGGGCCTCAGTGTAGAAAACAAAGTCCTTGTATCATACTTGTGTCCTTGTGTGAGTGTCTGGAGGCAGTTGGAGGATAGATGGTGGCTAACAGATTGAGGCTGAATCCTGACAAGACAGAAGTACTGTTTTGGAGGGACAGGAGGTGGAAGGGTGTGGAGGACTCCTGGTCCTGAATGGGGTAAGTGTGCCCCTGAAGGACCAGGTGCGCAGCATGGGAGTCATTTTGGACTCACAGCTGTCCATGGAGGCACAGGTCAATTCTGTGTCTGTCTACCAGCTCCATCTGGTACGCAGGCTGAGACCCTACCTGCCCATGGACTGCCTCGCCAGAGTGGTGCATGCTCTGCTTATCTCCCGCTTGGACTAGCAATGCACTCTATGTGGGGCTACCTTTAAAGGTGACCCGGAAACTACAACCAATCCAGAATGAGGCAGCCAGACTAGTGACTGGGAGTGGCCACCGAAACCGCATAACACTGGTCCTGAAAGACCTACATTGGCTCCCAGTACATTTCCAAGCACAATTCAAAGTGTTGGTGCTGACCTTTAAAGCCCTAAATGGGCTCGGTCCAGTATACCTGAAGGAGCATCTCCACCCCGATCGTTCATGTTGTATTATTGGACTAATACAATAAAATTATCTTCATTCACTGGATACTTCTTTGTTCCCAATTTTGGCCACAGCAGATACCCATGCATTCCCTTACTTGTTCCTTTTTTTAAGCTTTCCTTTTTTGTAAATATTCTGTGGCATAGTATCAGCAGCACAGCTTCCTGGAGACAGCAACAACTGAATGATCAGATGGGTCAAACACTTTGTGAAATGATGGGGTCCTTGCCAAGCTCATTGCCTCTTGGAATAAAAGGGAGCAGCAGCAAAGGAAGCCACAAAATGACATGCCCTCTATATAGAGAAAATGGGCATAATTAACAGTAATCCAAGTTTATGCACCAACCACTGGTGCTGAAGAAACTGAAATTGACCAATTCTATGAAGACTTACAACGCCTTATAGAAATGACACCAAAGAAGGATGTTCTTCTCATTATAGGGGATTGGAATGCTAAAGTAGGGAGTCAAGAGATAAAAGGAACAACTGGCAAGTTTGGCCTTGGAGTTCAAAACGAAGCAGGGCAAAGGATAATAGAGTTCTGCCAAGAGAACAAGCTGGTCATCACAAACACGCTTTTCCAACAACACAAGAAACGACTCTACACATGGACATCACCAGATGGGCAGCATCGAAATCAGATTGATTATATTCTCTGCAGCCAAAGATGGAGAAGCTCTATACAGTCAGCAAAAACAAGACCTGGAGCTGACTGTGGCTCAGATCATCAGCTTCTTATAGCAAAATTCAAGCTTAAACTGAAGAAAGTAGGAAAAACCACTGGGCCGGTAAGATACAATCTAAGTCAAATCCCTTATGAATACACAGCGGAAGTGAGGAACAGGTTTAAGGATTTAGATTTGGTGGACAGAGTGCCTGAAGAACTATGGATGGAGGATTGTAACATTATACAGGAGGCAGCAACTAAAAGCATCCCAATGAAAAGGAAATGCAAGAAAGCAAAGTGGCTGTCCAACGAGGCCTTACAAATAGCGGGGGAGAGAAGGCAAGCAAAATGCAAGGGAGATAGTGAAAGATACAGGAAATTGAATGCAGATTTCCAAAAAATAGCAAGGAGAGACAAGAAGGCCTTCTTAAACGAGCAATGCAAAGAAACAGAGGAAAACAATAGAATGGGGAAAACCTGAGATCTGTTCAAGAAAATTGGAGATATGAAAGGAACATTTCATACAAAGATTACCATAATAAAAGACAAAAGTGGAAAGGACCTAACAGAAGCAGAAGACATCAAGAAGAGGTGGCAAGAATACACAGAGGAACTATACCAGAAAGATATGGATGTCTCGTACACCCCAGGTAGTGTGGTTGGCTGACCTTGAGCCAGACATCCTGGAGAGTGAAGTCAAATGGGCCTTAGAAAGCACTGCTAATAACAAGGCCAGTGGAAGTGATGATATTCCAGCTGAACTATTTAAAATTTTAAAGGATGGTGCTGTTCAGGTGCTACACTCAATATGCCAGCAAATTTGGAAAACTCAGCAGTGGCCAGAGGATTGGAGAAGATCAGTCTACATCTCAATCCCAAAGAATGGCAGTGCCAAAGAATGCTCCAGCTACCACACAATTGCACTCATTTCACACGCTAGCAAGGTTATGCTTAAAATTCTACAAGGCAGGCTTAAGCAGTATGTGGACCGAGAACTCCCAGAAGTGCAAGCTGGATTTCAAAGGGGCAGAGGAACCAGAGACCAAATTGCAAACATGCGCTGGATTATGGAGAAAGCTAGAGAGTTCCAGAAAGACATCTACTGCTGCTTCATTGACTATGCAAAAGCCTTTGACTGTGTCGACCACAGCAAACTATGGCAAGTTCTTAAAGAAATGGGAGTGCCTGACCACCTCATCTGTCTCCTGAGAAATCTCTATGTGGGACAAGATGCTACAGTTAGAAGTGGATATGGAACAACTGATTGGTTCAAAATTGGGAAAGGAGTATGGCAAGGCTGTATATTGTCTCCCTGCTTATTTAACTTATATGCAGAATTCATCATGCGAAAGGCTGGGCTGGATGAATCCCAAGCCGGAATTAAGATCGCCGGAAGAAATATCAATAACCTCAGATATGCAGATGACACAACCTTGATGGCAGAAAGTGAGGAGGAATTAAAGAACCTTTTATTGAGGGTGAAAGAGGAGAGCGCAAAATATGGTCTGAAGCTCAACATCAAAAAAACGAAGATCATGGCCACTGGTCCCATCACCTCCTGGCAAATAGAAGGGGAAGAAATGGAGGCAGTGAGAGATTTTACTTTCTTGGGCTCCATGATCACTGCAGATGGTGACAGCAGTCACGAAATTAAAAGACGCCTGCTCCTTGTGAGAAAGGCGATGGCAAACCTAGACAGCATCTTAAAAAGCAGAGATATCACCTTGCCAACAAAGGTCTGTATAGTTAAAGCCATGGTTTTCCCTGTAGTGATGTATGGAAGTGAGAGCTGGAACATAAAGAAGGCTGATCGCCGAAGAATTGATGCTTTTGAATTATGGTGCTGGAGGAGACTCTTGAGAGTCCCATGGACTGCAAGAAGATCAAACGCTTCCATTCTTAAGGAAATCAGCCCTGAGTGCTCCCTGGAAGGACAGATCGTGAAGCTGAGGCTCCAGTACTTTGGCCACCTCATGAGAAGAGAAGACTCCCTGGAAAAGACCCTGATGTTGGGAAAGATTGAGGGCACAAGGAGAAGGGAACGACAGAGGACGAGAAGGTTGGACAGTGTTCTCGAAGCTACAAACATGAGTCTGACCAAACTGCGGGAGGCAGTGGAAGACAGGAGTGCCTGGCGTGCTCTGGTCCATGGGGTCACGAAGAGTCGGACACGACTAAAGAACAAACGGGCATATTTCCTAAATAGTAGAGCAATAAACTTCAAGAAAATGGAACAACTTCTATATTGTAATGTCTTGCTGCCCCTTTTATTGGAGATTCATGATGTCGTAAAACATACGTGGCCTCCACATTGATCATCTAACCTTGAGCAAGTCAGGATGAATGCTCAATAAATGGAAGAGCCCAAAGTTTCTCTAGGGAGCACCGCCTTGGCATGAATATATTTATTTTTTTTAAAAGATTTTTATTAAAGTTTCAAAAATTATATAAAAACAGAACGATACAAAAAAACAAACAAACAAAAATAAGAACAAGTATACTTTCAATCCCTTGTTTTCTTATAACTTACTTCCCCGACTTCCTCATACCTCCCCTTTCTGTATTCCAATTTCTAGTTTATTTGATTCAACAAATCCTTTCCCTTCATTCTCATTCAATTTTGACCTTTCTTTTTCTTTTACATATCCATTACAGCTGAAAACCACATAAATTCTAAACCAGCGTCATTCTAACATTCAATAATTTTACAATATTTCTTAAGATAGTCCTTAAATTTCTTCCAGTCTTCTTCCGCTGTCTCTCTCCCCTGGTCCCGGATTCTGCCAGTCATTTCTGCCAGTCCCATGTAGTCTATCACCTTGATCTGCCATTCTTCCAGAGTGGGTAGATCTTGTGTCTTCCAATACTTTGCAATGAGTATTCTTGCTGCTGTTGTAGCGTACATAAAGAAAGTTCTATCCTTCTTTGGCACCAATTGGCCGACCATGCCCAGGAGAAAGGCCTCTGGTTTCTTAGGGAAAGTGTACTTAAGTACCTTTTTCAGTTCATTATAGATCATCTCCCAGAAAGCCTTAAACTTTGGGCACGTCCACCAAAGGTGAAAGAATGTACCTTCATTTTCTTTACATTTCCAACATTTATTATCAGGCAAATGGTAAATTTTTGCAAGCTTGACTGGGGTCATGTACCACCTATAGATCATTTTCATAATATTCTCTCTTAAGGCATTACATGCCGTAAATTTCAAATCGGTGGTCCACAACTTTTCCCAGTCAGCAAACATGATGTTATGACTAATATCTTGTGCCCACTTAATCATGGCTGACTTCACCGTTTCATCCTGCGTATTCCATTTCAACAGCAAGTTATACATTTTTGACAGATTTTTAGTATTGGGTTTTAACAATTCTGTTTCCAATTTTGATTTTTCCACCTGGAAGCCAATTTTCCTGTCCAACTTATAAACTTCCAATATTTGATAATAATGAAGCCAGTCTCGCACTTTATCTTTTAGTTTCTCAAAGCTCTGCAATTTCAGTTTGTCACCTTCTTGTTCCAAGATTTCCCAATATTTCGGCCATTTGGACTCCATATTGAGCCTTTTCACAGCCTTTGCCTCCATTGGCGACAACCACCTTGGAGTTTTATTTTCCAGCAAGTCTTTATATCTTATCCAGACATTATATAATGCTTTCCTGACAATATGATTTTTAAAGGCCTTATGAGCTTTCACCTTGTCATACCACAAATATGCATGCCATCCAAAAATATTATTAAAACCTTCTAAATCCAAAATGTCTGTATTCTCAAGAAGCAGCCAGTCCTTCAACCAGCAGAAAGCTGCCGATTCATAGTATAGTTTGAAGTCTTGGCATGAATATAAGCCGCACCCACAAATAAACCACACTTTTAGAATTGAAGGGGGGGAGAGAAAAAAGACAATACTCAGGCTGCTTCCTGGGCGGAGCCACACCGCTTTGCTGGCGGCCTTCCACTTTCTTTCTGGTGGCCTGGGGAAGGCTTGGGAGCGGTGGGCGGGCAGTGCGCCATTGCCCCGCGCTTCCGTTGTGAAGGTGGGGAGATTCATGGACATATCACTGCAAGGCAGACTGTGCAACAGTCTTCCAGCAGTAATGGAAGAGTTACCTCATTAAAGTCTTGAATGCCAGCTATATTCTTATAATAAGCCACATTACGTAGAGGGACCTTGCTTAAGAAGATGAAATGTTGAAGAGGGACAGGAAAAGTAAGGTTTCTGCATCAAGGAACTGGCATGTCACTTGGAAAGTGGCCTATTTTTCAGTCTGAAGGGAAAATATTTGGGATTTATCCTTGACAACAATGGTGGAGATTCTGAGATTTAAGGGTTTGTTTTATTTAGACATATATTTTGCATATGCTTTAACCTACTTTTATTTTAATGTTGACACTTAAGTAGCTTTAGCAAAATAAATTCAAATGTCTGTTTTAAGTATACTTTTCAAGATTGAGTTCAAAATGTAAAGTATAGTTGGAAGAGGAGTAACCTTTGTCCTCTCTTTAGGTATGGATTTTGGACTAATACAATAAAATTATCTTCATTGACTGGTTAATCTCAACAAAGATACTTCTCTATCTCTCTCCAGTTGATACAGGTGAATTAGTGAAAACCATCAAAGAATGTGGCCCTGATAATATGATAGGGGCATGTGGAATGGAACCATCAGATGCAACGAAACTGAAAATGTCGTGCTGTGAAACTGACTTATGTTTTGACTGATTTTACTATTCTGTTCCTAAATTGCTCCTCCCTCCTGTTCCAGAGAAGAGAACCACCCATTTGTGTCCACTCATTTATGCATTCCTTCATTGTAACTTCTCCCCACAAAAGTGTGCAATTGATTGCAGCAAGAGGGTGGGATGGGATGTTCCTTGATGAGTTCATAGATACCTACCAAGCGGTCCTTTACACTGTCTACTCTTACCTTCCCCACACCTGACCTCATATGAAGTCAGGCGTAGGGTGGATGTGGGCTGGGGTGGAGGTCTTCTGAAATAGCCTCTTGTGCCAAATGGGGAAGACCAGAATGCTTCCTTATGCCCAGAGGCCAGAGTTCCCCTCCCTTGCTAGAACTGGGCAAATCACAGAAAATTTTATCCAAAACATTCGCTTGTGGTTGGGATAGTGATGAGATTCATTAAACAAGAGGGCGAACTTGGATGGTCTCTGCCTGCTCGTGAGCAAAACCATCTGCCTCAAGTCATAGGACAGTTTTCTATCTTGGTCTGTTCTCTGTCTGAGTCTCATGATTCTCTGCAAACTCTGAATGATCATGAGTCCCATTCCTAGAGAGGGATCGTACATTTCGCATAACAGGCATCTGCCCTAATTCTGACAGGACCCTGATTATTTATCAGCTCTTAACCACGTTCTTAGAACATCTCATTCCACACAGTCAGTCAAGATGGTTGGGGGAAGTCTGGAACCACTTCTATTTGGACTCTCCTGCGTCCTGTCCATCAGATTCTCAATTCATCTCTTCCTGGAGCTCATGGAACCCCTCTGTTCTTCCCAACCCCTCCTTGGTTGGAGAGCTCAAATGTTCTCTTTTCTCTTTCCTGAACATTGCAATGTAACTGGAACATAGCAAATCTTTTAAGTAGTGTGAACTGGTGGGAGTTCTAGGTGGCCAATCACGATAGAGTTTGATAATAATAGTTAAAATGATTGCTAGTTTTGCATGCAGAAATAACGTGAGAGTAATACCTTGTAATATTGTTTTATCAGATGCTTCAATGGTTACTTTCAATAAAGTTTGCACGTGAACTTGTGGTCTATATTTTGCTTCCAGTCTGTCATCTGGCTTCAAAATGGTGTCCAAATGTATGCAAACACAGGCAAAAATCAAGAAGGTTCCTCCCAGCCTCATATAATAAGTGTCTTGTGAATTGGAAGGAACAGGCATTCTTTTCACATAAGATAGTACAGTGGTACCTCAGGTTAAGTACTTAATTCATTCCGGAGCTCCGTACTTAACCTGAAACTGTTCTTAACCTGAAGCACCACTTTAGCTAAGGGGCCTCCTGCTGCTGCCGCACCGCCGGAGCACGATTTTTGTTCTCATCCTGAAGCAAAGTTCTTAACCTGAAGCACTATTTCTGGGTTAGTGGAGTCTGTAACCTGAAGCGTATGTAACCTGAAGCGTATGTAACTCGAGGTACTACTGTATCAGGTGGGCATGGAGGTCTAGGACACTGTGTTCAACATTGGTCCCTCCGCCCATTAGGATTTTGGCTAACAATCAGTATACCAGTACACCAAATAGCCGAAGAGAACCACAGCCCTCATCCCCTTGCATTTCAGAGATACCCCAGCATATTGCCAAAAGCCTCATGCACTTTCCAAACCCACCAGGATCAGGTGAGCTGAGATGCTCCCCAGCCGTATACAATGGCTGCATTGAACCTGAATCTTCAAACATGAGCAACATCTTCCTTACCATATGTTAAGCTACTACTGCTATTTATTGCCTGTTTCCTTTTCTGCCAAGGGACAAATGAGTGCGACCGTCTCAGCACAGCAAACCTTTTGCAAAGTATGTAGAGAACGGATTAACCAGAAAAGTATTCAGGACTCTTTCTACATTGAAATACATGATTGGACGTTGAGGGGAACAGAAAGAGCGTAGTTTGGGAATCCAGGGGAAACTTGGAGATCAGCTACATTAGTAAAGAAAAATGCTTAGTAAATGCTTACATTAGTAAAGAAAAAATGCAATGCGCTCTACGTGGGGCTACCTTTTAAGGTGACCCAGAAACTACAACTAAGCCAGAATGCAGCATCTAGACTGGTGACTGGGAGGGGCCACTGAGACCACATAACACTGGTCTTGAAAGACCTGCATTGGCTCCCAGTACCTTTCCAAGCACAATTCAAAGTGTTGGTGCTGACCTTTAAAGCCCTAAACGGCCTCGGTCCAGTATATCTGAAGGAGCATCTCCACCCCCATCATTCTGCCCAGACACTGAGGTCCAACTCTGAGGGCCTTCTGGTGGTTCCCTCACTGCGAGAAGCCAAGTTACAGGGAACCAGGCAGAGGGCCTTCTCGGTTGTGGCTCCCACCCTGTGGTACGCCCTCCCACCAGATGTCAAAGAGAACAACAGCTACCAGACTTTTAGAAGACATATGAAGGCAGCCCTGTTTAGGGAAGCTTTTAATGTTTGATGCATTACTGTATTTTAATATTTTGTTGGAAGCTGCCCAGAGTGGCTGGCGAAGCCAAGCCAGATGGTGAGGTATAAATAATAATAATAAAGTATTATTATTATTATTATTATTATTATTATTATTATTATTAATCTGCAGGCTTGTTGAGAGTTGCCTGCTCGGCACATTGTACTATTACAATTGAAACCTGGAGCTGGACAGAAAACCCTCGTGCGATAGCATCAGGCATCCCCTGAGGCCCGGGACATTCTGTACACCATTCAGCTGATCCCTCAGTCCATTTGGATTTGTCCTAACAATCAGCACTTTATGCCTGAAAGGGCCCAAGACAACCGTCGCCTTCACTCTCCGCTGCCCATCCGAGTGACCCAAGGATGTTGCCAGAGGCTCCTTGGACCTTTCAAGGCCACCAGGATGAGGCAAGAAGCCAAGAGGATTCCTCCCAGCCTTATATAATTGATGTCTTGAACCCGGCTCATCAAACTGAGCAGCGTGTTCCTGACCAGAGCTTGAGCAACTAATACTGATCTGCCCTGCCATCCCGTAGTCTCTCAGCTGTCAGCCTTCGAAAGCAAAAAGGCTTCATACAAGAAGGTTTTCCGATGGGGCAGAGCTTGTTTCTTGAGAACCGCGGCCAACGTTTGGTTCAGGTCTGGCTACTTACGTTCTGTGTTCTGCTTTGCTTCAGGACTGGGGGTAAGTATGGTCCCCACCCACCAGTCCCTGAATAGGTACACTGAAACAGAAGTCACCCGACCCTTCTATATAGTGGGAGGGTGGGGAGGGGTTTTTCTCAGGAGGGTAGTAGGAGTGGGTGATTGACTCAATGGGTTTGGTAAACCTGTTGACGACTGTTAACGACTGCAGTTAGTCCTGCAGGAAAAAGCAAGGGATAGTATGCAGATGATTAGCATATGTAATGAGACAGGAATCCAATATCTCTATTAAGACGAGGTCTATACATAGTTTTCAGTTTAGTGATAAGTTGGAATTCAGCAACTTCTAGGTTAAAGCCAGTTCTCAGGTTGGAATTCTGTACCTTTGAGCCAATTTCAGGGTAGAATTCAACTTCCCTTTTACCAGAGGGAGGAAAATGCTTTTCTCCTGGCTCCTGATCAAAGCATGAACACTGCAAGCTGCAGGACAGATCGTGCCATCTTTGGAAAAGAGGATCTAGTTGTCTAGGTGGAAGGTGTTGCTAGTCTCAGGGTACAGGAGCTTGCCACAAATTTGCGTACAATTTCCATCTCTTAATCCAAACACAGAAATGCAAATTTAGTCTCACTTTCCAAGGGGGAAAGCATTCTTCTATTGTTGTACTGGGATCGATTCTGACAGCTATGTGTGCCAGCAGGATTTTGGTGGTTTAGGACATTGAATATTGGTTGGTTCCTACCCAAATGAAATGCTGTCTCTTACAGCAGATGCTGTGAACTGCAGAAAATGCAAGTCACTTAGTCCTGGCAAGCCATGCGAACCGAAGGGGAAGACATGTGAGGGACCATTCTGTATTATGGTAGAGACTTATGGTAAGTATTTCTTGTCGACATCCTTCCTTTTTCTATGCTGGGACTAGGACGACCTGAGATTTAAGGGTTGGTTGTTGTTTTTTTAAAGGACATGTATCTTTCATAAGTTTTAACTTTATTTTATTTTAATGTTGACATTTTAGTAGTTTTAGCAAAATAAATTCAAAATTCTGTTTAAGTGCATATTTTAAAATGATGTCTAAAATGTAATTTACTTTGATGTGGAGTATCTCTTGATACAGACTATGGACTAATTCAGTAAAATTCTCTTCATTCACTAGTAAAATACCAACATAAGTACTTCTCTTTCTCTCGCCAGGTCAAAGCGGTGAAGTGATTAATTATGTCAAAGAATGTGGCGCTAAGAGTTGGAAAGAATTCTGTGGAAAAGTGATGCCAGGGAAAGTGAAAAAGACAGTAGCATGCTGCCATACTGACTTATGTTTTGACTGATCTTACTATTCTATTCTTAAGTTGTTTAGCCCTATCCAGAAACCTCATGGTAAAAGGGTGGGTAACAAATCTTTCTCCTTCTCTTTCTCCTTTGAGAGATGTAATATTAGAAGATTTCATATCCTTTCCTTTCAATGGATTCAAGTCAAATGACAGACAAAAGCCCCACACAAATATTCTGATGCCACGTCCAAAAATCACATTCAGGGGATGTTCCACACCCAACAGCCTCATTGTCCTCCACAAAATGGTGGCTGACTGTGTGACCTGGGGAGTCTTCTGTATTTGCGGAGGGCTGCCATACATCTTAGACCGATGATTTTCCAGCACCCTAAGTGCATTGGGAAGCCTCCACGAGCACAGGAAACCCCACAATTTGGCTATCCATACTTGTTAACCAAACACTCATTCAGTTCACAACTTCATTTCTCCTTCCTGCTCTCCACTCATTTGTGCTCACTCATTTATGCACTCTTTCACTGTCTGATAGTTTGAAAAGTAACTTCCCCATGCAAAAGTGCATAATTGACTTGGGTATAGGGTGGGGTGGGGTGGGACGTTCCTTGGAGAGTTGATAGACATGCCTCTTTATCACTCGCCATCCCTGCTTGAACTTGGCAAATCACAGAAGATGTTATCAAATATACTAACCTGTGCTAGGGATGGCGACAAGGTTCATTGAAAGCAAATACAAGTACAAACTTGGGTGGTGCTTCCATGCTCTGGAGCAGAAGCATCTACACCAACCAATAGCAATGTTTTGTTTCAGATTAGGGCACCAATTTTTGAAAAACCTCTTTTCATACCAATATTCTCCCTCACTGCTCTCAATCTTGCGCTCAAAACTCTGTGATCTCTAAACAACCATAGGAAAGCAACAAATCCCATTCCTAGGCTGTGATTTTACATTTTGCAGAACAGCATGCAACCTAACTCTGGGAGCAGTCCTGATTGGCCAGCCCTTAATTGCCTTGTTACAGCATCCCATCCCATACTCACGGCTAGGATGGTCAGGTAAGGAGCTGGAGCTTCTCCTGGGCCCTGTCCATCAGATTCTAAATTCCTCTCTTCCTGGAGCTCATGGAACCATGCTGCTCCAAGGCTTCTTGGGCAGAGAGAGTTTGTTCTCTGTTGTCTTCCTGAACATTGCAATGCAAGCGGAATGTAGCAAAGCTTTTAAGTAGTTTGGACTGGTGGGAGTTCTAGGTGGCCAATCAAGATAGAGTTCAATAATAATAGTTAAAATTACTGCTAGTTTTGCATGCAGAATAACGTAAGAATAATACCTTGTGATATTGTTTTATTGGATGCTTCAATGCTCTCTTTCAATAAAGTTTGTAAGTGAACTTGTGGTCTGTATTCTATTTTGCTTCCGGTCTGTCATCTGGTTTCAAAATGGTGTCCAAATGTATGCAAACACAGGCAAAAACCTGCTTCTTGACAGCAGCAACCATCATGCAAACCATCATGCTTCCTTTCAATAAAGTTTAAAAATCAAGTTGCGGTCTGTATTCTATTTTGGTTCCTGTGTAATTATTGTAACTCGAACACAAAAGAAATCACTATACCTTATCTTTTCCTTTCCTCAAGACTGAGGGAATTTAAATGAGAAAGTACAACTGGTGCTGGTGCTTCATGGATGCACAGGAAACTGAGAAACCTACTAAAGGGCAAGCAAGCAAAAGAAGGAAGCAGCTGGAGGAAATTACTAATGGTCTTAGTTGTCTCTATACCAATGCACAGAGTATGGAAAACAAACAAAGTCCTCAGTGATAGTTTTGAGGAGAAGTTGGTAAGATGTAGACTAGGTGATACTATGGTTAGGTGAATTTGTAGTTGGCTGATTGACTAAACACAAAAAACACTTACCAAGATTTGGATTTCCCTGGGCAAGATAAAGCGATTAACAATATTTTAGAAGCAAGTATTTTATTATTCTTTCTGGTTATGGGATCACTGGAAACAGCAAAAACGTAGGGGGATTCACATATACCCTTTAGTTCTGGAAAAATATGCCCCTAGGCCCTGAATGGCTGAGGGAAAATCTACTCTGGCATCAGGTGCTCATAGAAGCCTGGGACATTCTGTATAGCCCATTTCGATTTTTCTGAAAAATCAGTACATTATGCATCTAACATCTTAAGGAATTACTTCCTGCATCCCTGTTCCTCTTCAGGGCCACCCAAGCATATTCACAGAGGCTTCATGCGGTGGTGCTGTGGTCTAAACCATGGAGCCTCTTGGGTTTGCCAATAGGGTGAGCTCCTGTTGCTCTGTCCCAGCTCCTGCCAACCTAGCAATTCAAAAGCACGCCAGTGCAAGTAGATAAATAGTTTCCACTGTAGCGGGAAGGTAAACAGCATTTCCATGCACTCCAGTTTCTGTCATGGTGTCCTGTTGCACCAGAAGCAGTTTAGTCATGCAGGCCACACGACCCGGAAAGCTGTCTGGGGACAAACGCCAGCTCCCTTGGCCTGAAAGCGAGATGAGCGCTACACCCCATAGTTGCCTTTGACTGCACTTAACCTTCCAGGGGTTCTTTACCTTTTACCTTTTCACCATTCAAGCTTACCAGCATGAGAGAAGAAGCCAAGAAGGTTCCTCCTAGCCTTAAGTAATAGTAAAGGTAAAGGATCCCTGACAGTTAAGTCCAGTCGCAGACAAATCTGGGGTTGCGGCGCACATCTTGCTTTACAGGCTGAGGGAGCCAGTGTTTGTCCATAGTTTTTCTGGGTCATGTGGCCAGCACGACTAAGCCGCTTCTGGTGCAACAGAACACCAAAACCAGAGCAGCACACGGAAACGCCGTTTATCTTCCTGCCAGAGTGGTACCTATTTATCTACTTGCACTGGCATGCTTTCAAACTGCTAGGCTGGCAGAATCTGGGACAGAGCAACAGGAGCTCACCCTGTCACGGGGATTTGAACTGCTGGCCTTCTGATCAGCAAGTCCAAGAGGCTCAGTGGTTTACACCACAGCGCCACCTGTGTCCCTTAAAAGGGAGAATTTTTATGCAGCACTTTGCACTCCCATGTAGCTGCCCATCCAGTTACAGACCGGGGCTGTTTCTGCTTAGCCAATGTACATGCACACTGCAACAAAGCCACAATGAGGTCTTGTTAATTGAAAGAAACAGGTGTTCCTTTCACGTTAGATATTATCAGGTGGCTACAGAGGTCCGGGACATTCTGTACAACATTTGGCTATTCCCTCAGTCCATCGGGATTTATCCTAACAATCAGCTCATTTTACCCCCAATACTGAAAGGCAGCCACTAGCCTCATCTTTGTTGTTCCTCAGACACCCCAGCATGTTGCCAGAGGCTTCTGGTACCCACCAACCCCATCAGGATCAGGTGCCCTGAGATGCTAATAAGGTTCCTATTGGCTTTATATAATGGCTATGTTGAACCTGGTTCCTCAAGCCAAGCAACTTGTTGTTTTTCAGAAGGTGACCTGTTGCCACTAGTTATTACCAGGTTTTCCTATCCAGAGCAAGACTGGGTTTTCTAACAAGGGGCATCCTGGCTATAGCAGTCAAAAGTCAGAGTACAGATTTCAGCTTCTGCCCATAGTTGTCTCAACTGCAACACCTGACCTACTCCCCTGCAAGTGAAGAGTTGCCATTCATTCCAATCAGAGGAAAAGCAATCAATGCACTTGGGAACAGTGGTAACAAAACTTGCCCTTCAGCTGATGGTGGTAAATTATCACACAAATCATCTGATAACTTGTTAAACTAGCATCTATAACCAATGCTGTGGAGCCACAAAAATCCATGAGGAGGCAAACTAATGACATGGGCTCACCTGCTTTGATTTCGGGTCCTATGTCTTTGAACATGGTCTAAGATGGATGCAATATTAAAGGACCATGGGAAGTGAAGGACATGAGGCAGGAGTTGGTAATGCAGGTGAGCTGTGCATAAGCAAGCTGCCAGCTAGCTCTGCCAAAGCTCTTTTTATTAGCACAATATGCAAAACCAGTTAGATAGATTTTGGACTGTGACCTTTACACGTCTTCCAATCCTGAGATCGAGGGGTGGTACAAAGTTATTTTGGCACCTGTTTCCACTGCGTCATTTCCCCCTTGAACCATGTATGACGAAGGAGACAAAGGTCACAGACAGGGCACAGCAGACCACTAAGAGAGCAAAGGTTAGATAGAGGGCATGATGTTCAGATAGCTGTGGCTTTGTCTGCGGGTGGAAGTGTGCTCCACACCCGGCAGGTGGAAGTGTGCTTCCCAACCGGTGATCATTCCTTCACCATGTATCACTCACGGAAGGTGGACAGAGAAACATACTTGTACACACCCTTCATACTGCAACAGAATAAAAAAGTGAGCTCCTTCTAACAGAACTTTCTAGCAATATGGATGATCAAGCCAGTATGCAGGCTATTTGAGAATTGGCTGCTCAGAACGTCTTCGTGTCACAATTGAAACCCAGAACTGAACAGGAAACCCAATGAAAGGAGCAAGCAATTCTTCCACAAAAGATGAGATCTGGGACGTTCTGTGCAGCATTCAGCTGATCCCTCAGGCCTTCTGGATTTGTCCTAACAACCAGCACTTTGTGCCTGAAATGGCCCAAGGCAACCACTGCCTTCATCCTTGCTATTCTTCACTGTCAACCCAGGATATTGCCAGAGGCTCCTGGGACCTTTAAAGGCCACCAGAATGAGGCAAGAAGTCAAGAAGGTTCCTTTCGGCCTTATATAATGGATGTCTTGAACTAGGCACCTCAAACTGCGCAGTGTGTTCTTGTCTGCCTTGAAAGCCTGCGGTTTCTCAGCTGCTAGCCTTCCAAAGCTGTCTCTCCATACAAAAGGCATTCCAATGGAGCAGAGGTTGTTTCTTGGTTATCGAAGGCCACATCTGCTTCAGGTCTGGCTGCTTACATTCTGTGTTCTGCTTTTGCTCAGGACTGGTGGTAAGTATTGCCCCCATTCCCCATCCCAAAATAGGTAAAACAAGAATAAGACACTGCTTTACATAGGTAAAAGTATAGGTAAAATCTAGGAGCAACTGGTGGGGATGTACTTTGGGGCAAGAGTGGAATACATGCCTCCTAAAGTTGGGACGTGATAGTTCAGTGTTGGAGCACATGCCTTCCATTGAGAAAGCCCCTAGTTAATCTCCTACCTATCATCTCCAGGTGAACATTTCAGTGAGACGAGAGTGGAGCATCCTGATAATGGGGCAAAATAGACAAGGCAGCTCCCTGTGTTTGTAGAAGTGAATCACGTCACCCACCTCTTGCTGTATGTGTATAGCTGAGTAGATTCAGGGCTCATGCACACTGCTGCTCATCTTGTGCTTTGGAGGAAAGAGCCAGGCGGTTTTCCATTTGCCTCACCACTTTCCTGAGGAAAACCCACTGTTTGTGGCTGAATCCAAGCACATCAAACCGCAGAAAACCCTACTGAAGCTTGTTTCAATTCAGCAGATCCAGTTCTTAAGGTGAAATCCTGTACCTTGGAGCCCATTTCAGGGGGGAGTTCAATTTCCCTTTTACCTGTGAAAGGAAGCTGCTTTTCTCCTGCCTTCTGATGAAAACATGAACACTGCAAGTTGCAGGACAGATCGCGCCATCTTTGGAAAAGAGGGTCTAGTTGTCTAGGTGGAAGGTGTTGCTAGTCTCAGGGCACAGGAGCTTGCCACAAACAATTTCCATCTCTTAATCTATACACAGAGATGCAAGTTTAGTTGGACATTGAATATTGATTGGTCCCTTCACAAACGAAATGCTGTCTGTTACAACAGGCGCTGTGAAATGCAGACTGTGCTCTTCAAAGGGGCCTGGCAAGCCATGCGAACCGAAGGAGAAGACATGTATGGGACCATTCTGCCTGAAGATAGAAACATTTTCAGGTCTTTCCAGTCAACCATCTCCCTTTTTCTCTGCTGGGACTAGAATAGCCTGAGATATAAGTTTAAAACTAACAATAAAAAAATTGGACATGTATCTTTCATAAATGTTCATTTTATTTTAATGTTGACATTTTAGTAGTTTTAGCAAAATAAATTCAAAATTCTATTTAAGTGCATATTTTTAATGAAGTTTAAAATGTGGGGAAAGCTTTTCTCCCTCTTGATATGGACTATGGACTAATTCAGTAAAATTCTCTTCATTCACTAGTTGGTATCAACCTAAGTACTTATCTATCTCTCTCCAGGACAAAATGGCAAATTGACTAATTACGTCAAAGAATGTGGTGAAGACAGTTCGAAAAAACTCTGTGGGACAGAGGTGACATCGGGAGATAAAAAGAAAGTATCATGCTGTAATAGCGACTTATGTTTTGACTGATCTTTCTATTCTTAAGTTGTTTTCGCCTATCCATGTAAAAGGGTGGGTAACCAATCTTTCCCCTTTGATAGACATAATATTAGAACGTTTCATATCATTTCCTTTCGATGGACAACAGGTCTTCCTCCTGCCATTGCAATTCAAATGACAGACAAAAGCCCCATGCAGACATTCTGATGCCACGTCTAATAATCACATTCAGGGGATGTTCCACACCCACCAGCCTCATCGTCCTCCACAAAATGGTGGCTGACTGTGTGACCTGGGGAGTCTTCTGTATTTGCAGAGGGCTGCCATACATCTTAGATCGATGATTTTCCAGCACCCTAAGTGCATCAAAATTGAGGAAATCTCCACGAGCACGGGAACCACCCCCCAATCAAACACTCATCCAGTTCACAACATCATTTCTCCTTCCTGCTCCAGAGAGGAGTACCACTCATTTGTGCTCACTCATTTATGCACTCCTTCGTTGTCTAATATTTTGAAGAGTAAGTTCCACTTCCAAAAGTGCATAATTGTCTTAGGTATTGGGGTGGAATGGGTCGTTTCTTGGAGAGTTGATGGCCATGTACCAAGCAGTGATTTGCACTGTCTACAGGATTTGTGGGTCTCTTTATCACTCCCCATCCCTGCTTGAACTTGGCAAATCACAGAAGATGTTATCAACTACAATAACCTGTGCTAGGGATGATGACAATTCCTCTCTTCCTGGAGCTCATGGAGCCCTGTTCTTCCCAACCTCTCCTTGGTTGGAGAGCTTGAATGTTCTCTGATCTCCTTCCTGAACATTGCCATGTGACTGGAACATAGCAAAGTTTTAAGTAGCTTAGACTGGTGGGAGTTCTAGGTGGCCAACCACGATAGCGTTCAATAATAATAGTTAAAATCACTGCTAGTTTTGCATGCAGTAATGAGGCGAAAATAATAGTTTGTATTATTTGTTGTACCTTACGCATCAATTATTTCTTTCAATAACATTTAAAAATGAAGTTGCGGTCTGTATTCTATTTTGGCTCCTGTGTAATTACTGTATCTTGATCACAAAAGAAATCACTGTACCTCATATTTTCCTTTCCTCAAAATTGAGGAAATCTTAATTATATGGGTCATATCCCATGCTTTGCAACAGACTTCTGTGCTCAGCTGCATTTCCTTTCCCTCTCTAAGCCCCTCCAGCTTCCGAAGACACAGGCAAGAACACGACAGGGCAAAACAAACAATGCAGATCCTCCACTCTGCACAAGACTCTTGCATCGTATATGGCAGTGTTCAAATAGAATCCCATACACAAATCACATAAGCCCAATCAGCATCTGGAAGTATTAATGTAACCGTACCATATTCGTCTGTTTCTCCAAGTCTTTGCACTCAGATTCCAAAATAAAAGGGCCTCAGTCAACTGACTAACCAGGCAACCTTCCACCTCTCCCCAATTAAAAGCATCAGCTCCTATTGGATGCGGTTTGGCTCCAAGAAATATGGAGGTGGCCAGAATATCTGTTCATGGGATTGCCAGAAATGAGAGTCTGTCTTGCAAGCCTGCTGTCTCTCCATGTCCCACATCTTTGAGTAAAGTTGGAGATACATGCAATATCAATGGACCACTTATTTATGACTCATGAAGAACAGAAACACATGGCTGTGCACATCATTCATTCCACTATGAGCCGCAGTGAGATACAAAAGAAAGCTGCTAACACAACGATTCAGGAATATGGGCTGGTCAGAAGTCACCCATTGTGTTTCATCTGTAGGCTGGTTGAGAGTTGCCTGCTCGGCACATCTTACTATTACAACTGAAACCTGGAGCTGAACAGAAAACCCTCGTAAGATAGCATCAGGCATCCGCCACGGTCCGTGACATTACAGCATGCAGCTGATTCCTCAGCCCATTTGGATTTGTCCTAACAATCAGTACTTTATGCCTGAAAGGGCCCAAGACAACCATCGCCTTCACTCTCTGCTGCCCATCCGAGTGACCCAAGCATATTGCCAGAGGCTCCTTGGACCTTTCAAGGCCACCAGGAGGAGGCAAGAAGCCAAGAGGGTTCCTCCCAGCCGTATATAATGGATATCTTGAACCCGGCTCCTCAGACTGAACAGCGTGTTCCTGCCTGCCCTGGAAACCTGCGGTTTCTCAGCTGCTAGCCTTTGAAAGCTGTCTCTCCATACAAAAGGCATTCTAATGGAGCAGAGCTTGTTTCTTGGTAATCGAAGGCCACGTCTGCTTCAGGTCTGGCTACTTACATTCTGCGTTCTGCTTTGCCTCAGGACTGGATGTAAGTATTGCCCCCATCCCAGAAGAGGTGAAAGAAGAATAAGCCACTGTTTTACATAGGTTGACTCTATTAGTAGCAGGAGAGATATACTTTGGGGTGGTAGGGAGGAAATGCCTTCTGCCATAAGTTTGCAATAATTCAGTGTTATGGTACATGCTTTCATGCAGAAAGCCCCAGGTTAATCCCTTAGCATCTCCAGTCCAAAGGTTTCAGGAGAAGAGGGTGGGACATCCTGAGACTCTGGGAACAATAATGGGGCAAAATTGACAGGTAGCTTGAAATGCTGGAAGGCAGCTCTGTATGTATGTAGGAGTTAATCAGGCTGCCCAACACCTGGTATATGTGTAGTGGTGGTGTTGTGGTCTAAACCACTGAGCATCTTAGGTTTGCCGATTGGAAGGTTGGCGGTTTAAATCCTTGTGGTGGGTTGAGCTCCCATTGCTCTGTCCCAGGTGCTGCCAACCTAGCAGTTTAAAAACACACCAGTGCAACTGGATAAATAGGGATGAGCTTAGAGCTCATTGCAGGACAGAGTTAAGCTTCCATTGAGGGAGAAAGCTGCTTTTCTTCTGGGAGCGCCATCTTTGGAAAAAAGAGGATTCCCTTGCCTGGGTGGAATGTGTTGCTAGATTAAGGGCACAGGAGCATGCTATGAATCTGCATAGAGTTTTCTCATCCACAGAGGTGTAAATTTTGTCCGACTTTCCATGGGGAAAAGAATCCTAATGCTCTAGGATCTATTCTGACAGCTATGTGTGCCCACAGCATTTTGGTGGGTTGGGATATTGAAAATCTTTTGGTCCCATCCCAAATTAAAGAAAGGGGTTTCGCTTGGTACTACGCTTTGCAGTACATCCAGGAAAGAAAATTAATATAAATGAGGAAAGTGGTAGGAGTCCCCGGGCTTCAGACTCCTTGTCTACCTCCTAATGAAGCCCCAGATTTGGTGACCAATGGGTGAAGGTGATGCTTTCATGGATAAACAGTAAAACAAATTTTTGTGCCTCCTACAGCAGATGCTGTAAAATGCAGAAAATGCATGCCAACAGGTCATGACAAGCCATGTGGATCAAAGGCGAAGACATGTGAGGGGCCATTTTGTGTAATGACAGAAAGATTGTCAGGTAAGGAGGCTTTTCTGTCTATGTTCCTCCTTTTTTATGATGTGACTAGGATTTGCCTCTTCTGTGCTCTGGTAACCTCTTCATTTCTCCGATGAAAATGGGAACATCCCATTCCACAATGGTAATTATACTATTTATACCGCACACATCTTACTGGGTTGCCCCAGCCACTCTGGGCAGCTTCCAACATGCATAAAAACATAATAAAACATTAAACATATATATATTTTTTAAAAAACTTCCCCATATAGGATTGCCTTCAGAATGCTTGGGAGTCCTCCATACCCTCCAACATTTCTCCAATGAAAATAGGCACATCCTAAGATAAAGTGGGGCGTTCCAGAATCAAATCAGAAACCAGCTTCTCTAAATCAGGGACGTCCCTAGGAAATAGGGACACTTCCAGTGTCCGCTAGTTTAGACTACTGCAGTGCATTATACGTGGTGCTGCCTTTGAAGACAATTAGGAAAATGCAGCTGGTCCAGAATTCAGTGTGGGGATGTTTAGGATAGTTGGCAAGGAAATATTTCTTAAGTATTATCCTTCCTTTGCTCATGCTAGTGAGTGATGTAGCAGAGCAAATCCCCTTCTGTACTCATGGAAGCTAGTTGATAGATTCCTTTGAATCTCTACAAACTGACTAACCCAATGTGGTTTGCTCAGATGGATTATTTCTGGTGTCTCCTTTTCTCCCTCTTAAAATACAATAAATACTCACAAGTCTGTCTTTAAAAGTATAACAATAATTTTACTCACAAGTTGTTCACAGTACACATCCTGGAAGGCAGCCTTTAGGCTTCAGGTTACAAACATACAACGTGGCTTACATCCTTTGTGAGGATGGGCACAAGTGCTGCTGGCTGAGAGCCAGCAGCCAACAAAATGGAGGGGACTGAACTGAGAGTTGAATCGAACAAAACTGAGACAAAATGGCTGCTTAACTCTCCCCATAAACAGTATTGACCTCCTGGACCCTGCAATCATCCTCTGAGGCCCTTCTCTGTGTGGTTCCTCTACAGGAAATCTGGAGGGTGGCAATACGAGAACGATCCATTTCTGAAGTGGCCCCCTATTTGTGGAATGCTCTTGCCAGAGAGGCTCCCCTGGCACCATCAATATACAATGGTACCTCGGGTTAAGTACTTAATTCGTTCCGGAGGTTCTTAACATGAAACTGTTCTTAACCTGAAGCACCACTTTAGCTAATGGGGCCTCCTGCTGCCGCCGCGCCGCCGGAGCATGATTTCTGTTCTCATCCTGAAGCAAAGTTCTTAACCTGAAGCACTATTTCTGGGTTAGTGGAGTCTGTAACCTGAAGTGTATGTAACCTGAAGCGTATGTAACCCGAGGTACCACTGTATAACTTTAGACGCCATGTAAAAACATCCCACTCCTCCCAGACCTTTGGCTAATTAAAAAATCTATGAATTTAAAAATGTGGGAGGGGGTATTGTTTTCGTTCGTTAATATGCTATGTATGTTTGTGTTTTTATATTGTAAGGCACTCAGTGATCTTTGGATGAAGGGTGGTATAGAGAGTTAATAAAGAATGAGAATGAGTATAAGAACAAGAATAAGAATAATCATGAGCAGATCAGGATGAATGCTCAATAAATGGAAGAGCCCAAAGTTTTGCTAGTTCATAATAAAATTGCTGTACATAATAAATTTACTACAGCAGTTCTGATTTTCTGGTCAGGCTCTGAATTCTCTTGGTAAGGTAAGGAGTAACATCTTTTAACAAATTGGTTCATGGACAAATTGACAGAGCTGTCCTTTCCTTGTCAAATATTGTGCAATGCTTGACAAGTGCAAAGTTGCAGCAGCAGTATGAGAAACACTGGGCATTTCCAACGAATGGAGCATTAGAAAGCTTTCCCCCCAACTCCATTTTGAGCACATGGATTCAATTTTGCAGCTGGGGATATTCCTGGACATATCACTGCAAGACAGACTGTGCAACAGTCTTCCAGCAGAACTGGAAGAGCTGCTTCATTAGAATCTTGAATGCCAGCTATAGTCTTATATTAAGCTGCATTACGTAGAGGGACCTTGCTCAAGAAGATGAAATGTTGGAGAGGGACAGGAAAAGTGAGGTTTCTGCTTCAAGGAACTAACTGGCATGTCACTTGGAAAGTAGCCTATTTTTCAGTCTGAAGGAAAGGTATTTGGGATTTATCCTAGGCAACAGTGGTGGAGATTCTGAGATTTAAGGGTTTGTTTTATTTAGACATGTATTTTGCATATGTTTTAACTTTATTTTATTTTAATGTTGACACTTTAGTAATTTTAGAAGGGGGGGGATCAGTTTTAGGTATGCATTTGTCAGTGGAGCTTAAAATGGAATTTATTTCAATGTGCTGTGAGCTTTGTCTTTTCTTTTTGTATGAACTATGTGTTAGGATTGTCCTACTCATGTGTAGGACCCTGGTAGAGACACAGGCCTGACTGGCATGTTCTCTCCCTCCTGGTCTGTCGGGAGCTTCAAAAGCTTTCTCCAGCCCAAACATCACCATACCAAGTGGCATTAACACGCTTAGGAACAGCAGGGTGTTAGCAGTTTGCTTAACAAACTCAGTAGCACAGCATTTTGGCTAAACTACTTTTATTTCCAGATAATACACTTGGAGCATTCTGACTTAGCTCCTTCCTCTTTCTCATCAGACAGAAAAGAGAAAGAACAAAGGACAATAGTCCCACATCACGGAAACACAGTAACATACACATCCTGTCTCTGTCACTTCCCACACTGTGGAATGAAAACATACACCCTCATGTGATAGAAAACAATCCCATGACTGCAAACATGGAGCAGGAATCCTAACACTATGGACTCCACTCACTAGATAGCCTCAGCATAAGCACTTCTCTTTCTCTCGCCAGGTCAAAACCAAAACTTGAAGATCATGAAATTCTGTGGCAAAGCTGAGAATAAGAAGCTCTGTGGAAGAGAAACGAAAAAGGGAGATAAACTTAAAGTACATTGCTGTGAAACCGACTTCTGTTTTGACTGATTTTACTGTTGTATTCTTGTATTGTTTTAACCCATCCAGAAACCTCTTGGTAAAGGGTGGGCAGCCAATCTTTCTCCTTCTCTTTCACTTTCTCCTTTGAAAGACATAATATTAGAACATTTCATATCCTTTGCTTTTGACGGATGCCTGGTCTTCCTCCTGCAAACACAGAAAAAACACAGAGCAAACACAGAAAAGCAACAAACCCGACCCTGAGACTGTGATTCTACCACTGCCTCCACTAGTACACCACTGGTGGTAATAGTAATAGTAGTAATAACAATAACCATAACACAATAATAATAATAAATTGTTCCCCACTCATCTTAAATGTGTAGCCTCAGATGTCTGTTTACCCCATTTTAGGTACCCCCTTCGGCTCATGCTCCTGGTTTGAAATCCTGCTCTTCATCAGCCTGCCAGATTGGCCAATTGCAGGCTGGTGTGGAGAGGGAACAATCAGGATTGCCTCAGGTCCGCTCCTGGGGGATTTAAAACAGCCCACGCCAGCCCCCGATGTCCAGCATTTCTTCATTGGATCAACCCACCCATTTTGCATGTGCAAATTGAATTGACCTTGCAGTGGCTGCGGTGGTCGCTGTATTGTTGGTGCCGGGTAGGAATTTGCCTACCTGGGGAATTGGCTATGACCTGGAGGTTTTGCCTAACCCTGTAGCAATCGTCACAACTTTGGCGGTTTAGGCGTTGGGTAGCCTTAGCCTTGGTTGGAGGGGGGGTTGTACCCTGGCCTTCCCCTCCCGAAATAGGGTATCCTGTTAAAGGGGTCTGTGATGGAGTTGCTTCTGTCCATTTGCCCAGAAGGGGGGAGGGGCTTGGGCCTGTCCATCAGATTCTCAATTCATCTCTTCCTGAAGCTCATGGAACCCCTCTGTTCTTCCCAACCCCTCCTTGGTTGGAGAGCTCGAATATTCTCTTTTCACTTTCCTGAACACTGCCATGTAATTGGAACGTAGCAAAGCTTTTAAGTAATTTGGACTGGAGGGAGTTCTAGGTGGCCAATCAAGATAGAGATCAATAATAATAGTTAAAATTAAGCTAGTTTTGCATGCAGAAAAAATGTGAGAATAATAGCTTGCAATATTTGTTGTACCTTACGCGACAATGCTTTCCTTCAATAAAGTTTAAAAATGAAGTTGTGGTCTGTGTTCTATTTTGGTTCCTGTGCAATTTTTGTATCTTGATCACACAAGAAATCACTGTACCTTATATTTTCTGTTCCTGCCTATTTTAAAAGTATGGGCCATATTTCATGCTTTGCAACAGACTTCTGTGCTCAGCAGCACTTCCTCTCCCTCTCCTGCTTTCCCTCCAGCTTCCGGCAAGCACAGACAAAAATACAACAAAGCAGATCCTCCATTCTGCACAACACTCTTGCATCATATACAGCAGTCTTCAAATAGAATCCCAAACACAAATTACATGAGCCCAGTCAGCATCTGGAAACATTAACATAACCATAGCATGTTAGTATGTTTCTCCAAGTCTTTGCACTCAGATTCCAAAATAAAAGGGCCTCAGTCAACTGACTAACCAGCCAACCTTCCACCTCTCCCCAGTTAAAAGCATCAGCTCCTATTGGATGCTATCTGGCTCCAATAAATATGGAGGTGGCCAGAAAACCTTTTCATGGGATTTCATGGGATGTCTTGCAAGTCTGCTATCTCTCAGCTGGCTCCCTTTAATACCATTTTCTCAGTACACAAAGGACTTTCGAATAGGGCAAGTCTTCTGTCTGAGTGATTGGGGGCCAGACTTGCTCTGACCTGCCGGTTTGCACTCTGTGTTTTGCTCTTCCTCATGTCTGGACTATCTCTGCTGCCATGTTGGAAAGAATCAGCGCATGCCTGGAGGAATACTTGGGCAAATGCCAGGGACCCATCAGGGCCAATATGCTCCGGCAGCACACTATTGCCTTGATGATGATGAAGATAAATCCCTTCCACAAGCTCCTTAAGTGCATGTCTAACTACATTCAGCATTCTCTTGCCTCTGTTGCATGAAACCCAGAAGGACATGATCATTTCCTCCCAAATTACCCAGTATTTCCACTTCATCAATCGATTTCTCCCAGTTGGTGAGGACCAGGTCCAAGATAGGTGATTCTCTTGTTGCTTCTTCCACCTTCTGGGCAATGAAATTGTCAGGGAGGCAATGGAGGAATTTTTCAGACCTTACATTCTTGGCAGAGTTTGAGGTCCAACAGATATTGGGGAAGATGAAGTCTCCCATAGCTACTACATCTCTTCGTTTTGAATGTTTGGTGATATGGTCTAGGAAAGCATCATCCAAGTATTCAGTCTGGCTTGGCGTTCTATAGCAAACACCCACTGTAAGGTCACTGTTGTTTCTCTCTCCTGCAATTTTTACCCATATCCTCATAATCTGCTTTCCATGCTCCAGTGTGCACATTTTTTACATATAATGCTGCTACTCCTCCCTTCCTGTTTGGTCTATTCCTTTTGTTTTGTTTTTTATAACTATTATATTGGTTTTTACCAATTTTTTCCAAACATAACATCATTCTTAAATAACAAGAACAAGAACATTTGGCTGTATAAGCCTGAGAGTTCCCTTCCCCTTGGCTAACGGTCTATTCCTTTTGAACAGGTTATACCTCTCAATTCCTATGTTCCACTCATGAGACTCATCCCAATAGGTTTCAGTAATGCCTACTAGGTAATATTTGCCATCCTGTATTAAAAGCTCCAATTTATTTTGCTTGTTTCCCATACTCTGTGCATTAGTATAGAGACAACTAAGACCATTAGTTGTTCCCTCCAGCTGCTTCCTTCTTTTGCTTGCTTGCCCTTTAGTAGGTTTCTGTTTCCTGTGCATCCATGAAGCACCGGCACCCAGACCAGTTGTTCTTTGTCATCTGTAAAGTTCTTTCCCTCCTTCTCAGGATCAAGTTTAAAGCTCTCCTGATCAGGTTCGTGAGGCTCTTAGCAAACATATTCTTGTGAGGTGCACTCTATCTCTTGCCACAAATCCTTCTTCAAGGAAGCAGAGATCACAGTCCAAGAAGCCACACCCTTCCTGATGACATCACCTCTGTAGTTTCATGGATCAGGGGAATGCTGTGGGTGTAATGTACCCTGATTTCATTAATGCTTTTCAAAAAATCCCCAGTGATAGTTTTGTGGAGAAGTTGGTAAGATGTGGACTAGTCAATCAGCCCGCTACAAATTCACCTAAGCCCAAAGAACACTTACTAATATTTGGATTTCCATGGGCAAGATAAAGTGATTTAACAATTTTAAGAAGAAACAATTTTATTATTCTTTCTGGTTATGGGATCACTGGGAACAGCAAAAACTTACTATTGTGACACAAAGGGGATTCACATACACCCTTTAGTTCTGGGAAAATATGCCCCTAAGCCCTGATTGGCTGAGGGAAAATCTACTCTGGCATCAGGTGCTCATAGAAGCCTGGGACATTCTGTATAGCCCATTTTGATTTGTCTGAAAAATCAGTACATTATGCACCTAACATCTTAAGGAACTACTACCCACATCTTTGTTGCTCTTCAGTGCAACCCCAGCATATTCACAGAGGCTTCACGTGGGTGGCACTGTGGTCTAAACCATGAAACCTCTTGGGCTTGCTGATCAGAAGGTCGGCGGTTCGAATCCGCATGATGGGGTGAGCTCCCATTGCTCTGTCCCAGCTCCTGCCAACCTAGCAATTTGAAAGCATGGCAGTGTAATCTCACTGTATACAAGTTGTACAAGTGAGAATAAAGTATTTCAATTCAGTGCAAGTAGATAAATAGTTACTGATGTAGGAGGCAGGTAAATGGGGTTTCCATGTGCTCTGGTTTCCGTCACAGTATCCTGTTGCTCCAGAAGCTGTTTAGTCATGCAGACCACATGACCCGGAAAACTGTCTGTGGACAAATGCCGGTTCCCTCGGCCTGAAAGCAAGATGAGTGCCGCAACCCCAAAGTACCTTTGACTGCACTTAACTGTCCAGGGGTCCTTTACCTTTTACCTTTGCACCGTTCAAGCTCACCAGCATGAGAGGAGAAACCAAGAAGGTTTCTCTTAGCCTTATATAATAGAGGTCTTGTTAACTGAGAGAAACAGGTGTTCCTTCCATGTTAGATACTATCAGGTGGCCACAGAGGTCTGGGACATTCTGTACAACATTTGGCTATTCCCTCAGTCCATCAGAATTTATCCTAACAGTCAGCACATTATGCCCCCAATACTGAAAGGCAGCCACTCCCCACATCTTTGTTGTTCCTCAGAGACACCCCAGCATGTTGCCAGAGGCTTCTTGTACCCACCAACCCCATCAGGATCAGGTGCCCTGAGATGCTAATAAGGTTCCTATTGGCTTTATACAATGGCTATGTTGAATCTGGTTCCTCAAGCCAAGCAACTTGTTTTTCAGAAGCTGACCTCTTGCTACTAGTTTTTACCAGGTGTTTCTATCCAGAGCAAGATTGGCTATAGCAGTCAAAAGTCAGAGAACAGGTTTCAGCTTCTGCCCATAGATCTCTCAAGTGCAATACTTGACCTACTCCTCTGTAAGTGAAGAGTTGCCATTCACTCCTATCAGAGGAAAGACAGTGGTAGCAAAACTTGCCCTTCAACTGATGGTGGTAAATTGATACTTTACCACATGAATCAACTGAAGACATGTTAAATTGGCATCTATAACTAATGCTGTAGAGCCACAAATATCCATGAGGAGGCAAATGAATGACATGGGCTCACCTGCTTTGATTTCCGGGTCCTATGTCTTTGAACATTGTCTAAGATGGATGCAATATTAAAGGACCATGTATCACTCATGGAAGGTGGACAGAGAAACATACTTGCGCACACCTTTCATACTGCTGTGAGCAGCAACAGAATAAAAAAGTGAGCTCCTTCTAACAGAACTTTTTAGCAGCATGGCTGATCAAGCCAGTATGCAACTATTTGAGAATTGGCTGCTCAAAACGTCTTCGTGTCACAGTTGAAACCCAGAGCTGAACAGGAAACCCAATGAAAGGAGCAAGGAATTCTTCCACAAAAGATGAGATCTGGGACGTTCTGTGCAGCATTCAGTTGATCCCTCAGCCCATTTGGATTTGTCCTAACAACCAGCACTTTGTGCCTGAAATGGCCCAAGGCAACCACTGCCTTCATCCTTGCTATTCTTCACTGTCAACCCAGTATATTGCCAGAGGCTCCTGGGACTTTTCAAGGCCACCAGGATGAGGCAAGAAGCCAAGAAGGTTCCTTTCGGCCTTATATAATGGATGTCTTGAACTCGGCTCCTCAAACTGTGCAGCGTGTTCTTGTCTGCCCTGAAAGCCTGCGGTTTCTCAGCTGCTAGCCTTCCAAAGCTGTCTCTCCATACAAAAGGCATTCCAATGGAGCAGAGCTTGTTTCTTGGTAATCGAAGGCCACGTCTGCTTCAGGTCTGGCTACTTACATTCTGCGTTCTTCTTTGCTTCAGGACTGGAGGTAAGTATTGCCCCCATCCCAGAAGAGGTAAAAGAAGAATAAGCCACTGTTTTACATAGGTTGACTCTATTAGTAGCAGGAGAGATATACTTTGGGGTGGTAGGGAGGAAATGCCTTCTGCCATAGGTCTGCAATAATTCAGTGTTATTGTGCATGCTTTTCATGCAGAAAGCCCCAGGTTAATCCTTTAGCATCTCCAGTCGAAAATTTTAAGGAGAAGAGAGTCGGTACAATAATGGGGCAAAATGGACCGGTAGCTTGAAATGCTGGAAGGCAGCTATGTATGTATGTATGTAGGAGTGAATCAGGCTGCCCAACATCTGGTATATTTGTAGGATGCGGGTAGTGTTGTGGTCTAAACCACTGAGCCTCTTGGGTTTGCCAATCGGAAGGTTGGAGGTTTCAAATCCCCATGACGGGGTGAGCTCACGTTGCTCAGTCCCAACTCCTGCCGACTTAGCAGTTCAAAAGCATGCCAGTGCAAGTAGATAAATAGATACCACTGTGATGGGAAGGAAAATGGCATTTCCATGCGCTCTGGCTTCTGGCTTGAAGTTCCGTTGCCACAGAAGTGGTTTAGTCCTGCTGGCCACATGACCCTGAAATCTGTCTGTGGACAAACACCAGAAAGCGAGAAGAGCACCGTACCCCATCATTGCCTCTGAATCGACTTCACTGTCCAGGAGTCCTTTACCTTTTATATGTGTATGGTTGGAGAGAAAATGTCTCATGTAACATTAAATACGTTCTGCCGTTAGTGCAAGGATTTGTGCCTTCACAATGGGATTTCCCTCCTCCTCCTGAGTGGGCCCTAAATCTATTCAGTGCATTCCCCAAACTGCTGGAGGTAAATTTGGGCAAGATACGAAGCAGGCATTGGGGAGGAGTGAAAGGGAGAACTTCTGTTGCAAAGGCACAAATCCTTTCACTAACGTCATGAGTGCACTGAATATGACCAATGGGCGTATATTCCAGCTTTTTCTGCCAGGTCTAAAAGTGGAGCCCAATAGTTTAGAGCTCATTTCAGGACAGAGTTAAGCTTCCATTGAGGGAGGAAGCTGCTTTTCTTCTGGGAGCGCCATCTTTGGAAAAAAGAGGATTCCCTTGTCTGGGCGGAATGTGTTGCTAGACTAAGGGCCCAGGAGCATGCTATGAATCTGCATAGAGTTTCCCCATCCGCAGAGATGTAAATTTAGTCAGACTTTCTGATGGGGAAGAAATCCTACTGCTCTAGGATCTATTCTGACAGCTATGGGTGCCTATAGGATTTTATGGGTTGGACGACTGAAAATCAATTGGTTCCTCCACAAATGGAAAAAAAAAAGGAGTCTCACTTGGTACAATGCTTTGCAGTACATCCAGGAAAGAAAATTAATATAAATGAGGAAAGTGGTAGGAGTTCCTGGGGCTTCAGACCCCTCGTCTACCTCCTAATGAAGCCCCGGATTTAGTGACCGATGGGTGGAGGTGATGCTTTCAGGAAGAAACAATAAAACAATTTTTTGTGCCTCCTACAGCAGATGCGGTGAAATGCAGAAAATGCCTGTCAACTGGTCCTGGCAAGCCGTGTAAACCAAATGATTTGACATGTAACGGGCCATACTGTGTAATGACAGAAAGATTGGCAGGTAAGAAGGCTTTTCTGTGACTATGACTTGCCTATTCTATGCTCTGGTAACCTCTTCATTTCTCTGATGAAAATGGGAATATCCCATTCCACAATGGCAATTTTATTATTTGTACCCAACACATCTTACTGGGTTGCCCCAGCCACTCTGGGAAGCTTCCAAAAGATATAAAAACATAATAAAACATTAAACATTTTTAAAACTTCCCTATACAGCAGGCTCGTCCAACTCTATAGAGACTGCAACTGAATTCACTTGGTAATGTAAGGAGTAACTGTTAGGCAAACATTCTTTAAGAAACAGACAAAAGTTCCTGGAAGCTTTAAAAAGGGTTCCAGAATTTTCTTTAGTGTATAGTAGTGGTACTCTAGGCTCCATTGGTGTCAGCTGGAGGTGCAAATAAAGGGAGGAAGTTGCAGTTGCAATTTCTGCACCAGGAAATCACACACCATCAGTACGCACGCCAACAATGAGGTGGGAAGGAAGACAATATGTGCTGCTGATACTGTGAGTTTTGCTGTGTCAAGATTGTTAATTACTGGACTGAAATTATGCTGTGCTGGAGAGATAAAGAAGGAATGTAAATAGCTTGTACATAATAGTAACAGAAATTCTTGTGCAACCAGTCAAGCAATAAAGAAGCTCTTGACTGAATTTGAGTATGACTCCTGTTCTTGTCCTCTGCCTCTGGGGAAAACTCTGCTACAAACAGTAAGAAGTGGTTTTACCGAGGTGCCACCACACAAGCAGAAAAGTGCAGCAGAAGTGTGTGGGTGGTAATCTCTAATAGTAACACCTTTTAACAGAGTGGTTAATGGAGAAATTGACAGAGCTGTCAAATATTGGGCATTGCTTGGCAAGTGAAAAGTTGCAGCAGCAATATGAAAAATACCAAGCATTTCCCATGAAAATAAGCATTAGAAAGCTTTTCCCCAGCTCCATTTTGAACACATGAATTCAATTTTGCAGCTGGGGAGATTCATGGACATATCACTGCAAGGCAGACTGTGCAACAGTCTTCCAGCAGAACTGGAAGAGCTGCTTCATTAGAGTCTTGAATGCCAGCTGTATTCTTATATTAAGCCATATTACGTAGAGGGACCTTGCTTAAGAAGATGAAATGTTGCCGAGGAACAAGAAAGTAAGGTTTCTGCTTCAAGGAACTAACTGGCATGTCACTTGGAAAGTAGCCTATTTTTCAGTCTGAAGGAAAGGTATTTAGGATTTATTTTAGACAATAGTGGTGGAAATTCTGAGATTTAAGGGTTTGTTTTATGTGGACATGTATTTTGTACGTGTATTAACTTTATTTTATTTTAATATTGACACTTTAGTAGTTTTAGCATGGAAAAAAAATCAGTTTTAGGTATGCATTTGTCAATGGAGCTTATAATGGAGTTTATTTCAATGTGCTGTGAGCTTTGTCTCTTTTTTGGTATAAACTATGGACTCCACTCACTAGTTAGTATCAACATATGCACTTCTCTTTCTCTCGCCAGGTCCAAAAAAGGAGTTGCAGACCCTCAAATTTTGTGGCGAAGCTCAGTATAAAAAATACTGCGGAACGAAAAAGGGAGAGAAATTTAAAGTACAATGCTGTGAAACCGACATGTGTTTTAAGTGATTTTACTGTTCTATTCTTATATTGTTTTAACCCATCCAGAAACCTCATGGTAAAGGGTGGGCAGCCAATCTTTCTCCTTCTCTTTCACTTTCTCCTTTGAAAAACATAATATTAGAACATTTCATACCCTTTGCTTTTGACGGATGCCTGGTCTTCCTTCTGCCATTGCAATTCAAATGACAGAGCAAACACAGAAAAGCAACAGACCCCACCCCGAGACTGTGATTCTACCACTGCCTCCACTGGTGGTAATAGTAATAGTAGTAATAACAATAACCATAACACAATAATAATAATAAATTGTTCCCCACTCATCTTAAATGTGTAGCCTCAGATGTCTGTTTACCCCATTTTAGGTACCCCCTTCGCTCATGCTCCTGGTTTGAAATCCTGCTCTTCATCAGCCTGCCAGATTGGCCAATTGCAGGCTGGTGTGGAGAGGGAACAATCAGGATTGCCTCAGGTCTACTCCCGGGGGATTTAAAACAGCCCACGCCAGCCCCCGATGTCCAGCATTCTTCGTTGGATCAACCCACCCATTTTGCATTTACAAATTGAACTGACCTTGCAATGGCTGCGGTGGTCGCTGTATTGTTGGTGCCGGGTAGGAATTTGCCTACCTGGGGAATTGGCTATGACCTGGAGGTTTTGCCTAACCCTGTAGCAATCGTCACAACTTTGGCGGTTTAGGCGTTGGGTAGCCTTAGCCTTGGTTGGAGGGGGAGTTGTCCCCTGGCCTTCCCCTCCCGAAATAGGGTATCCTGTTAAAGGGGTCTGTGAGGGAGTTGCTTCTGTCCATTTGCCCAGATGGGGGGAGGGGCTTGGGCCTCAGCGTTCCTAGGGGTAGGGATCCCTGTGGGGATCCCCCTATTTGATGTAAGTCATGGGAATCCCCACTGCCGGGTTGACCCTGATGTCATTTCCGGTAGGCAGACCGGAAATAAATGCTTACACAATGCCTATAGCCAAACCACTTCATCTGTAGTCAATAAAGTTGTGGCCCGATTTGATCTCATTCCACTGTGTGGCCTCCTTTATTGGTAGCTCACTTGAGCAGAGGAAGGGTGCACACCCTGGGCCTGTAGACTCTGGGAAGCTTCCAAGAGAATATAAAAATACATAAAACCATCCGGCATTGAAAACTTGCCTACACAAGACTGCCTTCAAATGTCTCAAGGTCAGTCCTTAATTGCCTTGTTAGAGCATCCCAACCGATACTCACAGTCAGGATGGTCAGGGGGGAGGCTGGAGCCACTTCCATCCAGACTCTCCTAGGTCATGCCCATCAGATTCTTAATTCATCTCTTCCTGGAGCTCATGGGTCCCTGTTCTTCCCAACCCCTCCCTGGTTGTAGAGCTCAAATGTTCTCTTTTCTCTTTCCTGACCTTTGCCATGTAATTGGAACATAGCAAGGCTTTTAAGTAGTTTGGACTGGAGGGAGTTTTAGGTGGCCAATCAAGATAGAGATCAATAATAATAGTTAAAATTACTGCTAATTTTGCATGCAGAACAAATGCGAGAATAATAGCTTGCAATATTTGTTGTACCTTACGCGACAATGCTTTCCTTCAATAAAGTTGAAAAATGAAGTTGGGGTCTGTGTTCTATTTTGGTTCCTGTGTAATTTTTGTATCTTGATCACACAAGAAATCACTTGCCTTATATTTTCTGTTCCTCACGATTTATGTGTTTATTGTGAGGCCTTATTATTTTGTTCTAATTCCTTTCTTTGATCTAACAACAAATGCCTATTTTAAAAGTATGGGCCATATCCCATGCTTTGCAACAGACTTCTGTGCTCAGCAGCACTTCCTCTCCCTCTCCTGCTTTCCCTCCAGCTTCCGGCAAGCACAGACAAAAATACAACAAAGCAGATCCTCCATTCTGCACAACACTCTTGCATCATAAATGACAGTTTTCAAATAGAATCCCATACACAAATCACATGAGCCCAGTTAGCATCTGGAAGTATTGACGTAACCGTACCATATTAGTATGTTTCTCCAAGTCTTTGCACTCAGATTCCAAAATAAAAGGGCCTCAGTCAACTGTTTAACCACCCAACCTTCCACCTCTCCCCAATTAAAATCATCAGCTCCTATTGGATGCTATCTGGCTCCAAGAAATATGAATTCTGTTCATGGGATTGCCAGGAATCAGAGTCTGTCTTGCAAGCCTGCTGTCTCTCCATGTCCCACATCTTTGAGTAAAGTTGAAGATACATGCAATATGAAAGGACCACTTATTTATCACTCAAGGAGGACTGGCAGTAACACATGGCTGGGCATACCATTCATTCCGCTGCGAGCAGCAGTGAGATACAAAAGAAAGCTGCTAACACAATGATTCGGGAATATGGGCTGGCCAGAAGTCACCCATTGTGTTTCATCTGCAGGCTGGTTGAGAGTTGCCTGCTCGGCACATCTTACTATTACAACTGAAACCCGGAGCTGAACAGAAAACCCTCGTAAGATAGCATCAGGCATCCGCCACGGTCCGCGACATTCTGTACAGTATGCAGCTGATTTCTCAGCGCATTTGGGTTGTCCTAACAATCAGTACTTTATGCCTGAAAGGACCCAAGACAACCATCGCCTTCACTCTCTGCTGCCCATCCCAGTGACCCAAGCATATTGCCAGAGGCTCCTTGGACCTTTCAAGGCCACCAGGATGAGGCAAGAAGCCAAGAGGGTTCCTCCCAGCCGTATATAATGGATATCTTGAACCCGGCTCCTCAGACTGAACAGCGTGTTCCTGCCTGCCCTGGAAACCTGCGGTTTCTCAGCTGCTAGCCTTCCAAAGCTGTCTCTCCATACAACAGGCATTCCAATGGAGCAGAGCTTGTTTCTTGGTAATCGAAGGCCACGTCTGCTTCAGGTCTGGCTACTTACATTCTGCTTTCTTCTTTGCTTCAGGACTGGAGGTAAGTATTGCCCCCATCCCAGAAGAGGTAAAAGAAGAAGAAGCTACTGTTTTACATAGGTTGACTCTATTAGTAGCCGGAGAGATATACTTTGGGGTGGTAGGGCGGAAATGCCTTCTGCCATAGGTCTGCAATAATTCAGTGTTATTGTGCATGCTTTTCATGCAGAAAGCCCCAGGTTAATCCCTTAGCATCTCCAGTCGAAAAATTTAAGAAGAAGAGAGTCGGTACAATAATGGGGCAAAATGGACCGGTAGCTTGAAATGCTGGAAGGCAGCTCTGTATGTATGTATGTAGGAGTGAATCAGGCTGCCCAACATCTGGTATATTTGTAGGATGCGGGTAGTGTTGTGGTCTAAACCACTGAGCCTCTTGGGTTTGCCAGTCAGAAGGTTGGCGGTTCAAATCCCCATGACGGGGTGAGCTCACGTTGCTCGGTCACAACTCCTGCCGACTTAGCAGTTCAAAAGCATGCCAGTGCAAGTAGATAAATAGATACCACTTTGATGGGAAGGAAAATGGCATTTCCATGCGCTCTGGCTTGCCATTCCGTTGCCACAGAAGTGGTTTAGTCCTGCTGGCCACATGACCCTGAAATCTGTCTGTGGACAAACACCAGAAAGCGAGAAGAGCACCGTACCCCATCATCGCCTTTGAATCGACTTCACTGTCCAGGAGTCCTTTACCTTTTATATGTGTAGGGTTGGAGAGAAAATGTCTCATGTAACATTAAATACGTTCTGCCATTAGTGCAAGGATTTGTGCCTTCACAATGGGACTTCCCTCCTCTTCCTGAGTGTGCCCTAAATCTATTCAGTGCATTCCCCAAACTGCCGGAGGTAAATTTGGGCAAGATACGCAGCAGGCATTGGGGAGGAGTGAAAGGGAGAACTTCTGTTGCAAAGGCACAAATCCTTTCACTAACGTCATGAGTGCATTGAGTATGACCAATGGGCCTATATTCCAGCTTTTTCTGCCAGGTCTAAAAGTGGAGCCCAATAGTTTAGAGCTCTTTTCAGGACAGAGTTAAGCTTCAATTGAGGGAGGAAGCTGCTTTTCTTCTGGGAGCGCCAGCTTTAGAAAAAAGAGGATTCCCTTGTCTGGGCGGAATGTGTTGCTAGACAAAGGGCCCAGGAGCATGCTGTGCATCTGCATAGAGTATCCCCATCTGCAGAGATGTAAATTTAGTCAGACTTTCTGATGGGGGGAAAAATCCTACTGCTCTAGATTCTATTCTGACAGCTATGGGTGCCTATAGGATTTTATGGGTTGGGAGACTGAAAATCAATTGGTTCCTCCACAAATGAAAAAAAAAGGAGTCTCACTTGGTACAATGCTTTGCAGTACACCCAGGAAAGAAAATTAATATAAATGAGGAAAGTGGTAGGAGTTCCTGGGGCTTCAGACCCCTCGTCTACCTCCTAATGAAGCCCTGGATTTAGTGACCGATGGGTGAAGGTGATGCTTTCAGGAAGAAACAATAAAACAAATTTTTGTGCCTCCTACAGCAGATGCTGTGAAATGCAGAAAATGCATGTCAACTGGTACTGGCAAGCCGTGTAAACCAAATGATTTGACATGTACCGGGCTATACTGTGTAATGACAGAAAAATTGGAAGGTAAGAAGGCTTTTCTGTGACTATGACTTGCCTATTCTATGCTCTGGTAACCTCTTCATTTCTCTGATGAAAATGGGAATATCCCATTCCACAATGGCAATTTTATTATTTATACACCACACATCTTACGGGGTTGCCCCAGCCACTCTGAGAAGCTTCCAAAAGATATAAAAACATAATAAAACATTAAACATTTTAAAAACTTCCCTATACAGCAGGCTCGTCCAACTCTTATAGAGACTGCGACTGAATTCACTTGGTAATGTAAGGAGTAACTGTTAGGCAAACATTCTTTAAGAAACAGACAAAAGTTCCTGGAAGCTTTAAAGAGGGTTCCAGAATTTTCTTTAGTGTATAGTAGTGGTACTCTAGGCTCCATTGGTGTCAGGTGGAGGTGCAAATAAAGGGAGGAAGCTGCAGTTGCCATTTCTGCACCAGGAAATCACACACCATCAGTACGCATGCCAACAACGAGGTGGGAAGGAAGACAATATGTGCTGCTGATACTGTGAGTTTTGCTGTGTTAAGATTGTTAATTACTGGACTGAAATTATACTGTTCTGGAGAGATAAAGAAGGAATGTAAATAGCTTGTACATAATAGTAACAGAAATACTTGTGCAACCAGTCAAGCAATAAAGAAGCTCTTGACTGTGAATTTGAGTATGACTCCTGTTCTTGTCCTCTGCCTCTGGGGAAAACTCTGCTACAAACAGTAAGAAGTGGTTTTACCGAGGTGCCACCACACAAGCAGAAAAGCGCAGCAGAAGTGTGTGGGCGATGATCTCTAATAGTAACACCTTTTAACAGAGTGGTTAATGGACAGATTGACAGAGCTGCCAAATATTGGGCATTGCTTGGCAAGTGCAAAGTTGCAGCAGCAATATGAAAAATACCAAGCATTTCCCATGAAAATAAGTATTAGAAAGCTTTTCCCCAGCTCCATTTTGCAGCTGGGGAGATTCATGGACATATCACTGCAAGGCAGACTGTGCAACAGTCTTCCAGCAGTACTGGAAGAGCTGCTTCATTAGAGTCTTAAATGCCAGCTATATTCTTATATTAAGCCATATTACGTAGAGGGACCTTGCTTAAGAAGATGAAATGTTGCCGAGGAACAAGGAAAGTAAGGTTTCTGCTTCAAGTAACTAACTGGCATGTCACTTGGAAAGTAGCCTATTTTTCAGTCTGAAGGAAAGGTATTTGGGATTTATTTTAGACAACAGTGGTGGAAATTCTGAGATTTAAGGGTTTGTTTTATGTGGACATGTATTTTGCGCATGTTTTAACTTAATTTTATTTTAATGTTGACACTTTAGTAGTTTTCCATGGGGAAAAAACAGTTTTAGGTATGCATTTGTCAATGGAGCTTAAAATGGAGTTTATTTCAATGTGCTGTGAGCTTTGTCTCTTTTTTGGTATGAACTATGGACTCCACTCACTAGTTAGTATCAACATAAGCACTTCTTTTTCTCTCGCCAGGTCCAAATAAGGAGTTGCGGACCTTCAAATTTTGTGGCGAAGCTCAGAATAAAAAATTCTGCGGAACGGACAGGGGAGAGAACCTTAAAGTACACTGCTGTGAAACTGACATGTGTTTTGACTGATTTTCCTGTTCTATTCTTCTATTGTTTTAACCCATCCAGAAACCTCATGGTAAAGGGTGGGTAGCCAGTCTTTCTCCTTCTCTTTCACTTTCTCCTTTGAAAAACATAATATTAGAACATTTCATATCCTTTGCTTTTGACGGATGTCTGGTCTTCCTCCTGCCATTCCAATTCAAATGACAGAGCAAACACAGAAAAGCAACAAACCCCACCCCGAGACTGTGATTCTACCACTGCCTCCACTAGTACACCACTGGTGGTAATAGTAATAGTAGTAATAACCATAACCATAACACAATAATAATAATAAATTTGTTCCCCACTCATCTTAAATGTGTAGCCCCAGATGTCTGTTTACCCCCTTTTAGGTACCCCCTTTGGCTCATGCTCCTGGTTTGAAATCCTGCTCTTCATCAGCCTGCCAGATTGGCCAATTGCAGGCTGGTGTGGAGAGGGAACAATCAGGATTCCCTCAGGTCTACTCCGGGGGGATTTAAAACAGCCCACGCCAGCCCCCGATGTCTAGCATTCTTCGCAAAAACCGACCCATTTTGCATTTACAAATTGAATTCACCTTGCAATGGCTGCGGTGGTTGCTGTATTGTTGGTACTGGGTAGGAATTTGCCTACCTGGTGAATTGGCTATGATCTGGAGGTTTTGCCTAACCCTGTAGCAATCGTCACAACTTTGGCGGTTTAGGCGTTGGGTAGCCTTAGCCTTGGTTGGAGGGGGGGTTGTACCCTGGCCTTCCCCTCCAGAAATAGGGTATCCTGTTAAAGGGGTCTGTGATGGAGTTGCTTCTGTCCATTTGCCCAGATGGGGGGAGGGGCTTGGGCCTCAGCGTTCCTGGGGGTAGGGATCCCTGTGGAGATCCCCCTATTTGATATAAGTCATGGGAATCTCCACTGCCAGGTTGACCCTGATGTCATTTCCGGTAGGCAGACCGGAAATAAATGCTTACACAATGCCTATAGCCAAACCACTTCATCTGTAGTCAATAAAGTTGTGGCCTGATTTGATCTCATTCCACTGTGTGGCCTCCTTAATTGGTAGCTCACTTGAGCAGAGGAAGGGTGCACACCCTGGGCCTGTAGACTCTGGGAAGGTTCCTAGAGAATATAAAAATACATAAAACCATCCGGCATTGAAAACTTGCCTACACAAGACTGCCTTCAAATGTCTCAAGGTCAGTCCTTAATTGCCTTGTTAGAGCATCCCAACCGATACTCACAGTCAGGATGGTCAGGGGGGAGGCTGGAGCCACTTCCATCCAGACTCTCCTAGGTCATGCCCATCAGATTCTTAATTCATCTCTTCCTGGAGCTCATGGGTCACTGTTCTTCCCAACCCCTCCCTGGTTGTAGAGCTCAAATGTTCTCTTTTCTCTTTCCTGACCTTTGCCATGTAATTGGAACATAGCAAGGCTTTTAAGTAGTTTGGACTGGAGGGAGTTTTAGGTGGCCAATCAAGATAGAGATCAATAATAATAGTTAAAATTACTGCTAATTTTGCATGCAGAACAAATGCGAGAATAATAGCTTGCAATATTTGTTGTACCTTACGCGACAATGCTTTCCTTCAATAAAGTTGAAAAATGAAGTTGGGGTCTGTGTTCTATTTTGGTTCCTGTGTAATTTTTGTATCTTGATCACACAAGAAATCACTTGCCTTATATTTTCTGTTCCTCACGATTGATGTGTTTATTGTGAGGCCTTATTATTTTGTTCTAATTCCTTTCTTTGATCTAACAACAAATGCCTATTTTAAAAGTATGGGCCATATCCCATGCTTTGCAACAGACTTCTGTGCTCAGCAGCACTCCCTCTCCCTCTCCTGCTTTCCCTCCAGCTTCCGGCAAGCAAAGACAAAAATACAACAAAGCAGATCCTCCATTCTGCACAACACTCTTGCATCATAAATGACAGTTTTCAAATAGAATCCCATACACAAATCACATGTGCCCAGTTAGCATCTGGAAGTATTGACGTAACCGTACCATATTAGTATGTTTCTCCAAGTCTTTGCACTCAGATTCCAAAATAAAAGGGCCTCAGTCAACTGTTTAACCACCCAACCTTCCACCTCTCCCCAATTAAAATCATCAGCTCCTATTGGATGCTATCTGGCTCCAAGAAATATGAATTCTGTTCATGGGATTGCCAGGAATCAGAGTCTGTCTTGCAAGCCTGCTGTCTCTCCATGTCCCACATCTTTGAGTAAAGTTGAAGATACATGCAATATGAAAGGACCACTTATTTATCACTCAAGGAGGACTGGCAGTAACACATGGCTGGGCATACCATTCATTCCGCTGCGAGCAGCAGTGAGATACAAAAGAAAGCTGCTAACACAATGATTCGGGAATATGGGCTGGCCAGAAGTCACCCATTGTGTTTCATCTGCAGGCTGGTTGAGAGTTGCCTGCTCGGCACATCTTACTATTACAACTGAAACCCGGAGCTGAACAGAAAACCCTCGTAAGATAGCATCAGGCATCCGCCACGGTCCGCGACATTCTGTACAGTATGCAGCTGATTTCTCAGCCCATTTGGGTTGTCCTAACAATCAGTACTTTATGCCTGAAAGGACCCAAGACAACCATCGCCTTCACTCTCTGCTGCCCATCCCAGTGACCCAAGCATATTGCCAGAGGCTCCTTGGACCTTTCAAGGCCACCAGGATGAGGCAAGAAGCCAAGAAGGTTCCTCCCAGCCGTATATAATGGATATCTTGAACCCGGCTCCTCAGACTGAACAGCGTGTTCCTGCCTGCCCTGGAAACCTGCGGTTTCTCAGCTGCTAGCCTTCCAAAGCTGTCTCTCCATACAACAGGCATTCCAATGGAGCAGAGCTTGTTTCTTGGTAATCGAAGGCCACGTCTGCTTCAGGTCTGGCTACTTACATTCTGCTTTCTTCTTTGCTTCAGGACTGGAGGTAAGTATTGCCCCCATCCCAGAAGAGGTAAAAGAAGAAGAAGCTACTGTTTTACATAGGTTGACTCTATTAGTAGCCGGAGAGATATACTTTGGGGTGGTAGGGCGGAAATGCCTTCTGCCATAGGTCTGCAATAATTCAGTGTTATTGTGCATGCTTTTCATGCAGAAAGCCCCAGGTTAATCCCTTAGCATCTTCAGTCGAAAAATTTAAGGAGAAGAGAGTCGGTACAATAATGGGGCAAAATGGACCGGTAGCTTGAAATGCTGGAAGGCAGCTCTGTATGTATGTATGTAGGAGTGAATCAGGCTGCCCAACATCTGGTATATTTGTAGGATGCGGGTAGTGTTGTGGTCTAAACCACTGAGCCTCTTGGGTTTGCCAGTCAGAAGGTTGGCGGTTCAAATCCCCATGACGGGGTGAGCTCATGTTGCTCGGTCCCAACTCCTGCCGACTTAGCAGTTCAAAAGCATGCCAGTGCAAGTAGATAAATAGATACCACTTTGATGGGAAGGAAAATGGCATTTCCATGCGCTCTGGCTTCTGGCTTGCCATTCCGTTGCCACAGAAGTGGTTTAGTCCTGCTGGCCACATGACCCTGAAATCTGTCTGTGGACAAACACCAGAAAGCGAGAAGAGCACCGTACCCCATCATCGCCTTTGAATCGACTTCACTGTCCAGGAGTCCTTTACCTTTTATATGTGTAGGGTTGGAGAGAAAATGTCTCATGTAACATTAAATACGTTCTGCCATTAGTGCAAGGATTTGTGCCTTCACAATGGGACTTCCCTCCTCTTCCTGAGTGTGCCCTAAATCTATTCAGTGCATTCCCCAAACTGCCGGAGGTAAATTTGGGCAAGATACGCAGCAGGCATTGGGGAGGAGTGAAAGGGAGAACTTCTGTTGCAAAGGCACAAATCCTTTCACTAACGTCATGAGTGCACTGAGTATGACCTATGGGCCTATATTCCAGCTTTTTCTGCCAGGTCTAAAAGTGGAGCCCAATAGTTTAGAGCTCTTTTCAGGACAGAGTTAAGCTTCAATTGAGGGAGGAAGCTGCTTTTCTTCTGGGAGCGCCATCTTTGGAAAAAAGAGGATTCCCTTGTCTGGGCGGAATGTGTTGCCAGACAAAGGGCCCAGGAGCATGCTGTGCATCTGCATAGAGTATCCCCATCTGCAGAGATGTAAATTTAGTCAGACTTTCTGATGGGGGGAAAAATCCTACTGCTCTAGGATCTATTCTGACAGCTATGGGTGCCTATAGGATTTTATGGGTTGGGAGACTGAAAATCAATTGGTTCCTCCACAAATGAAAAAAAAGGAGTCTCACTTGGTACAATGCTTTGCAGTACACCCAGGAAAGAAAATTAATATAAATGAGGAAAGTGGTAGGAGTTCCTGGGGCTTCAGACCCCTCGTCTACCTCCTAATGAAGCCCTGGATTTAGTGACCGATGGGTGAAGGTGATGCTTTCAGGAAGAAACAATAAAACAAATTTTTGTGCCTCCTACAGCAGATGCTGTGAAATGCAGAAAATGCATGTCAACTGGTACTGGCAAGCCGTGTAAACCAAATGATTTGACATGTACCGGGCTATACTGTGTAATGACAGAAAAATTGGAAGGTAAGAAGGCTTTTCTGTGACTATGACTTGCCTATTCTATGCTCTGGTAACCTCTTCATTTCTCTGATGAAAATGGGAATATCCCATTCCACAATGGCAATTTTATTATTTATACACCACACATCTTACGGGGTTGCCCCAGCCACTCTGAGAAGCTTCCAAAAGATATAAAAACATAATAAAACATTAAACATTTTAAAAACTTCCCTATACAGCAGGCTCGTCCAACTCTTATAGAGACTGCGACTGAATTCACTTGGTAATGTAAGGAGTAACTGTTAGGCAAACTGTTAACGGAACGCAGAGGGCTCTCTTGGACGAAATGAAGACACCAACCAGAGCAATTCAGAGCAAAACAGCAGCCAGTAGGCTTGGTCTTTATTTGTAAAGACTGTCGCGACAGGGCCCCCACCGCCCACAAGGTGAAGCAAGATGGAAGCCCCGAACAAAGGGAGACCCTTACTTTTATTACTTGCTAATCCCCTTGGTTACACCCTCAAATTACATCATATTTACATCATGATTACATTGAGAACAGGAGGAGTTAGGGGAGGAGTCGGGCAGGTAACTCGAGCATCTTCACACCTGGCGAATGTCCCCCTCCTCCCTTACTAGTGAATCACCTGGGCAAAAACAAAGGGAAGGGGCGCCGCTTCCTGCCCCCTGGAGGGAATCCGGTCATAGTCCTTTTGTTTTGGCCGAAGCTGAATACACGGTCGTATGCAGGCTATTGTGTCTTCAGCCGGTTGGTCGTCTAAGCCCATCAAGCCGGCTATCAGGATGGTCAGGTTATCCGGGTGGAGCACTGTGTACGTGCCTGCTCGGTCGAGGGATTATGGCTGGTTGGTACCAAGTCACCCCCCTTTGATAGTCTTTGTGATTTGGAGCCGAATAAAAGTGGTCCGATGAAAATCCGAGGTACGGTTGATTTTTGGCGAATTTCCGAAGAAGATGGTTGTTGAAGTTCAAAGCACTCCCAAGTTTAGATACAATGTAGCAACATTTGATTAGATCAGTCACGGTCAATTGAGTCCGGAAACATTGTATTAGTGAGCTGTCAAAGTGAGGAAGCGGTAGATGCCGGCTGCAGTACCAGCGTAGCCGCCACTAGGGGCGCTGTTCGCTAATGCTGATTGGTCGAGACGGCAGCCGGCTGACCCAGAGTTCGGCCGCCCGGTCTACTGAGGGGAATTACATAGAGAGAATAGGGATTCTATAGAGCTTGTCAAAATAGCGCTTCCTTATTTACGGAAGGCTTTCTTTACGGAAACAACCCTCTGAAGGGACGTCTCCCGGATGGGGATAGGTGTGTGTGTGTGCGTGTGTGTGTGTGTGTGGTGCTTGTGCATTACAAGTGAGCGTGTGGAAGAGACAAGGGGGGGGGGTCTCCGGCCACAGTTCCCCCCTTCGGAGATAAGATTGCGAAGGTGCCAGACCGCGCAATCCTTCTCTCCGCACAAATCAATAAAAGTCTGACAAGTCATACCTAGGACTCAGGCTCTGCGTGTTCTTCAGGGATCCCATCTCGATGAGGGTTGATGAGGTCCTTGGGGCAGGCATGGGTGTTCGCGGACGGAGAGTTGAAGCACAAGAGCCGCAGTTTTGACAGCACATCGGGAAGCAGTGAACGGCACAGCAGAAAACGGCAATGCAGATTGTAACAGTGACCAGAATCAGGAGTCCGTTTCCCATGAGTTGTTTTATCCATGCGGACCCCGGTAGCCAATCCCAGAACTGAGCATTCGACAGTCCCTCATGCTGAATGTCCTTAAGTTCGTCCGTCAGTTTGTGAATATTGTTGAGATGTCCAGTAATATTTAGGGTTTGAGCGGAGATGTATGTGCAGCATTCGGTTCCCACAAGGGCACATACTCCTCCGGTCGAAGCGAGAACATAGTCCAAAGCCAGGCGGTTCTGAATCGCCGTTTGCCTGACCTCTGTTAATTCCGTTAGGATAGATTGGGTGGCAGCATTGGACTCTTCCATAAAATTTAGGAGAATGTCCGTTAGCTTGAGGATGTCAACATGGTTGGAACCTGCTCCGTAGGCGGGAAAAAGGGCCCGGCCATAAGTTTCTCCATTGGCTGTCACGTCGGAGAGCTTCGACAAGTCCTTAGCCCTTTTATTTCGTCTCCTTCCGGGGGGGAGATCGCGGGTGACTTGGATCCCGGGCAAGATCAGTCCGAGGTAGCAGGTTCCTCGGGAATGGGGGCTGGCCCATACATAGCCACGGTGGCCACATATCCAGAACAACCCTTGCAGGCACGAATCTATGCGACCGGTAAGGAAGGTGCGAAAGAAGCATTGGGAGACGGGGGAAGGGTCCCAGGAGTCAGGCAAACTCATAACGCGTCTCCACGCGGACAGCAGGCTGGGATGGGTGGAGGGGTTGCCTTGTTGCCATAGGGTAATTCTGCCAGTTAAAGTGATATCAATGGTGTACTTACAGGTGCTCTCGCCAATGACTTTGTCCTCGCCGCTGAACTTCCGGCAGAGGTCGCCCTTAGTGGGTCCATTCAGGTAGATGTACTGGTGGGTCAGATTCACAGCGGTCAGGTTCCAAGACCGTACGTCCGCGGAGAGATGTTGTTGTAGAGTAAGGGGTACTCCGAGGAATGGTATGCCACTGTGGAGGTGTGCGGGGGCATTGGCACAGATCCAGCAATTGTCCGTGGTTGTTTGTTTGGCAATTTGGGAGATCAGTTTCACGTAGGTGTTTGAATGCCAGGTGGACAAAAGGTCATTATTGGTGGTGGGGTTTTCAGATATTGACAGTTCCCCCCTTTGTCGAGGTGCGGTCCCAGCGGGGTGGAGTGGATCTTGTCGGAGCAAGTAGGTGAGGTTCGTGGTCAAACCTCCGCATCTTTGTGGTCCGGTGGTGTCCCATTCAGCTGGTGGTGCAGTGGAGTGATGCCAGCCTTCGAGGTATGCCTTGCCGTCCCAGGTGGTAGCGGCGCCAATGTCCCAAATGCAGCAATATCGTCGGAGACAGACTCCTTGTAGGGTGGTGTGACGGGGGGCGGTGTCGACTCTTTGGCAATAAAACCCGTAGATTAGGTGGTCTGTGGGGTGATTTTGGTCAGTGTAGACCGACTCACCACCACCATTGTCTAGAAGTGTCCAGTTAATCGTTTGTTGGGGTGTGCCGTCGGAAAAGGTTGTATAAGAGCCATTGATGCAGTGGGCGCGGTACCACGGGCCATCTCGGGTGAGGATGAGTTTTCCAAGTGGCGTGTAGGAGGTAGAGCGAATAAAGAGTTCCCAGGATTGGTGTGTAGTAAGAGTCGGTAGTACGGAGTGTCGGAGAAGGATGCGGGTCTCGGGTAGGCAGAAGTCGAAGTCTCCCAAGCGATCCAATGTTCCGGCTTTCACCATGTCAATAATCCCGAAATGTAGATATTTGTATTGAGTTTGTAATCCAGGGCATGATGCATGTGAGGTGGTGGTGGGGTGAGAAAGGGTGGTTACGATGAGGATGGAGAAGAGGAGGAGTTTGGGTACGTTGGTGTCCATGGCGTGTCAGCTGGTGAAGCCGTCAGATGAAGCTGTCAAAATGGAGCTGTCAGATGAAGCTGTCAAACGGAGCTGTCAGATGAAGCTGTCAAACGGAGCTGTCAGATGAAGCTGTCAAACGGAGCTGTCAGATGAAGCTGTCAAACGGAGCCGTCAGATGAAGCTGTCAAACGGAGCTGTCAGGTGAAGCTGTCAAACGGAGCTGTCAGATGAAGCTGTCAAACGGAGCTGTCAGATGAAGCTTTGGGGATTTTACGGAGTCGGAGGCGGATTGGTGGTTGCTCTGCGGTTTCTGTAGTCGTGATGAGTTCAGAAGACCAATGGGCGGGTGAAGTTGGTGGTTCGGGTCCGGTCTGTTGGGCCCGATTCGTGCCCCGAGCAGGTCCGGTCTGTTGGGCTCGATTCGTGCCCCGATCAGGTCCGGTCTGTTGGGCTCGATTCGTGCCCCGATCAGGTCCGGTCTGTTGGGCTCGATTCGTGCCCCGATCAGGTCCGGTCTGTTGTTCCTCTGAGTCGGTATCGCCGTCTCTCGGTGTAGTTGGGGTGCAGTAGGGTGAGTCGTCCGTGGGAGGCTCGGGTGGCGATGCGGGCTTACAGCGGGTGTGGTGTAACCAAGCTGTCTTTTCCGCTACCTTAACAGAAGTTGGGGTGGTTAAAAGTACTTGGTAGGGGCCCTCCCAGGTGGGCTGTAAGGGTACCTTTTGATAGGTTTTGGCTAGTATCCAGTCACCTGGCTGGTATGGGTGAACGTTCTCATCCAGTGGGATGTTCTGGCTTGCAGCTGCATATTTGTGAAGAAGGGTTAGTTGCTTCTGGAGTTGCGTTACATATTTAGTCAGTTCAGATTCCCCGACCTCCAATTCTGAGGTAGGGAATTGAGTGTTGTATACGGGGGAGGGTCTGCCAAACAGTAATTCATATGGTGATAGTTTAAGGCTACCGTGGGGGCATGCCCTTAAATTATGTAGGACTAAGGGAAGAGCATTTAACCATTTAATCCCTGTGTCTCTACAGAGTTTTCCTAATTGGGACTTTAGTTGCTGGTTCATTCTTTCGACCTGCCCGGAAGAAGGAGGGTGGTACGGGGTATGTAGCTTCCACTTCACCCCTAGAGCGTTGGCTACATGTTGGATTATATCAGATGTGAAATGTGAACCCCTGTCGCTGTCTATATGTCTAGGGACACCGAACCTTGGTATTATTTCCTGTAATAGGATCTTTGCGACTATCTGGGCTGTTGTTCTGCGAGTAGGGAAGCACTCTACCCACCCGGTTAATTGATCAATGATGACTAGAGCATGTTTGTAGCCTTGGCAGGGGGGTAGGTCTATGAAATCTACTTGGAGACTTTCGAAAGGGACGAAAGCCCATGGCCTGGCTCCCGGAGGGCACCTAGCGGCGTGCTTTGGGTTAAAAGCTTGGCAAGTATGGCAATTTTTAACAGCAGCTTTAGCGGCCTGGGTGAGACCAGGGGCATACCAACAGCGCTGCATTGTATCAATAAGTTTGTCCCTTCCCCAATGTGTGCGTTGGTGTAATATTCTCAAATGCTTGGGTACCCACAATCTGGGCATTATGAGTCTCTTGTCTGGGAAATACCAAACGCCGTTTTGTAAGTGGGCTCCTTGCTCTTCCCAACCCGTAATCTCTTCTGGGGTCGCTGTTTCGTACATCTCGGTAAAGTCTATATCTGATGGGACCTGGGGTCCCTGGAATTCGTTGTCTGTAGTGAGGGGTAGGAGGGCTGCTTCTTGCGCCGCACGATCGGCACATCGATTTCCTATGGAGACCTGGTCCCTCCCCTTAGTATGTGCTTTACAGTGGACTACCGCGATGGCTTCGGGTAGGTGTATGGAGTTCATAAGTCGCTGCACTAAGGCAGCGTGTGCAATTTGGGTACCAGCTGCAGTCAAAAAGCCTCTCTGTAGCCAGATTTGCCCGGTGGCGTGCACTAATCCAAAACAATACTTTGAGTCTGTGTAAATAGTGATTCGTTGTCCTGCACCTAATTCACAAGCTCTGATTAGAGCGATAAGTTCGGCGGCCTGTGCGCTGTATTTTGGGTGCACTGGCCGTGCCTCTAGGGTCTCACTCTCAGTCACTACAGCATATCCAGTTTTCCGCTCGCCCTCTACAATCTTGGAGCTTCCGTCAGTGTATAAAATGAGGTCGGGGTTCGTTAAGGGGAGGTAATCGAGGTCTTCTCGTGGTTTCTCCACGTGGCGGACTATTTGTGAGCAGTCGTGGTGCGGAGTACCATCGTCGGGCAGGGGCAAGAGGGTTGCGGGGTTAAGCGTGTTCACTCTCCTTATGGTTACGTTAGACGGGCTGAGGAGGATGGCCTCGTACCTGTTTAAGCGTTGTATGGTGAAGCGCTGACACCCTTGTAAGCTAAGGAGGGTAGCGACAGCATGGGGAACGTTGACGGTTAAGTTGTGCCCCAGGACAGTCTCCTGTGCTTTCTCGAGGAGCAGTGCCGCTGCTGCCACCGCTCTAAGGCAGCCCACATGCCCTAGTACAGTGGTGTCTAGCTGAAGGCTGTAGTAAGCGACGGGCCTGTTTTTACCTTGAAAGGGTTGGGTAAGGACCCCGGAGGCTACCCCTTTGTTTTCGTGTACATACAAGGAAAAGGGTAGCCTATAGTCTGGGAGTCCAAGGGCAGGCGAGGTCCTCAGTTCCCTTTTAATGGACTCAAAAGCTTCGAGTGCCTCTGCCGACCAGTGTAGTTGGTCGGGGGAATCTTCGTGTGTCATTGCTGTAAGAGGCCGGGTGAATTCTCCATAGCGGGGAATCCATGCGCGGCAAAACCCACTCATTCCGATGAAGCCCCGAAGTTGTCGTTTAGTCTTTGGCAGGGGTAATTTTGTTATTGCCTCGATTCTGTCTGTGGTTAGAGCACGAGTGCCCTCTCCTAGGATGTGGCCAAGATATCTGACTTCCTTCTTGCAAAACTGTATCTTTTTTGGGGATACTTTGTGTCCCTTCTGTGCTAGTATGTTTAGGAGAGTTATAGTGTCGGTTTTGCAGGATTCGAAGTCTTGAGCACAGAGTAAGATGTCGTCTACATAAAGCCTGAGAGCGGAGCCTCCTGGCAGTGTCACGTCAGCTAAATCTTGATGAAGTATAGATGAGAAAATTGCTGGGGACTCTACATATCCTTGGGGTAACCGGGTCCACGTTAGTTGTCCTGTCTGCCATGTAAAGGCAAATAGGAATTGGCTGTCTGGGTCTACGGGGATGCTGAAGAAGGCTGAACATAGATCTATGACGGAGTATACCACAGTTCTCTCCGGAATCGTGCTCAAGAGATGGTGTGGGTTAGCTACCACAGAGTGCCTGGGGATGACGAAGGCATTCACGAGCCTGAGGTCCTGTACTAAACGCCATTTGGTGGGATTGGTATTAGGTTTCTTGACGGGGAGAAGGGGAGTGTTGCAGGGGGAAGCGCATGGGACCAAAACCCCCATTTTGAGGAATTCGTCGATCATCGGAGTCAACCCATCTATGGCCTCTTGAGGAAGGGGATATTGTTTGGTGCACGGGAAGGGTAGATCTTTCCTGTAGTTTACTTTTACCGGGGTTGCAGATTTTAAAAGTCCTACAGAGGTTGACTCAGTTCCCCATAGAGAGGGGGAGACGCTATTTAAGAGTTCAGGCGGAAGGTCTATGGTAGGATTGTGAGCTTCTTGTAACATCCCTTGGAAGCTGAAGATGGATTCATTAGGCATGTGCAAATAGATTCCTTCTTGTCCGCATTGTATGGTAGCGTTTAATTTACAGAGCAGATCCCTCCCCAAAAGGTTGACGGGGCTAGATGTGAGCAAGAAAGTATGTTTGACAGATAGGGGACCGACGGAGACTTTTGCTGGTTTGGAAAGAGGGCAGTTCCTGGGAATTCCATCCAGTCCCATTACGGTTCTGGTTTGTTCCCCGGGGGTCAGATGACTATTTGTGAGGGTGGAATAGGTAGCTCCAGTGTCCAAGAGGCAATCATAGGGTTGCCCGTCTATTTGCATGGTGCAAATAGGATCAGAGGAGGATAGTTGTAAAACGGGACAAAGAAAGGGGAAGGAGGCGGGATCTGCTTTTAATTGTCAATGCTCCTGATATTCTTGTACGGCCATTTCGCGGGCTGGGCTGACGGGGTTGGCGGCCGGTTTGAAGGGGTTGAGAGGATCTTGAGCGTGATTTCTGGGCCTTGGTTGTGGGGGGGCGAAGTTAGTTCGATGTTGCGTTTGGACTGTTGGTGGTATATGTCCGTATGGGGGGTATGATTCCCTAGATTTGGGGTGTGAAGGTTCACGGTAGTCTGGCCTGTATGGTCTCGGATCTGTGTACTCAGGTCTTGCAATTTCTGGCAGGAGGGGGCAAAATCTCCTGATGTGCCCTACTTCTTTGCAGTTATAGCAGATACGTTTGTCTCGGTACTCTGGACCGTTTGGTTTGTTTCTATCCTTGTATGGTGGGACCCCTCCCGCATAGGCTAGTACCCTCGGAGAGTCGGGTTTTAAATCCTTCCTCCTCCGCTCGTCCCTCGAATTAAAGACTGATTTGGCGATGGAAAGGATTTCGTTAATGGTCTTTCCGTCGTATCCAAGGTGTGCGTTTAGGGCTTTTCTGATATCCGCCGTAGCTTGGTCTTTGAAGAAGCCTTTAACTATAACCTCATGTTGGGGGCTTTCTGGGTCTATACCACCCCAGGTTTTAATTGCAGAGACCAAACGAGAATAATAGTCGGACGGGTGTTCCTCTGGTCCTTGAAGGACGGCTTGGACTTTAGTCCAATTTACGGTTCGCTGGCCAGCAGCTTTAATTCCATCTAGGATGGCCTTTTTGAAAATTTTTAGGGCCCATACGCCATTGGTGGAGTTGTAATCCCATTCCGGGTCGTTTAGTAATGTCTGGGCGGTTAAGGGGGCCATGGAGGCAGGTCTATTTAATTGATAGTTTTCACGGTTTAGAGCCTCTCCTGCCTTCGCTAATATTTCTCTCTTCTCGGCCTCGTTGAAGAGGGCTCCGAGTAGCATATGGACGTCCGCCCATGTGGGGTTGTGTGTCGAGAAGATGGTGGCCACCTGGCGGTGGCACTTATCAGGGTCGTCTCTCAAGGAGGGCATTTTGTCGGACCAATTCATCAGATCCGACGTAAGGAAAGGTTGATGTGTGAAGACCATGCGAGGCGGGTCTCCCTCCTTCGCCGGGGGTATGGGCAGTGCCCTTAAGGGAAATGCGCCCTCTACATCTCCGTTGAGTAATGTCTCCCTAGTCCGCGTTCGGCTGGCAACCGGTCCATCTGACCCCCCATTAGTGTGTTGTCCGTTGGGAAGGGCCGGTACATCCAGAGTAGGATGGTCCTCTCCTGTCTTAGAGGTGCCAGCGGAAGAGTCCGGCCGTGATACGGTCGCTTCCACTCGGGGAGGGGTAGTGACTGGGGAAGTGGTCGCATCTTCTCCCGGTCCGGTGCTCCCTCCTGCGGGTCTCGCCCTGGCCTCCGGTAACTGGGGGGCTCTAGGTTCGGAGTAGTAAAAGGGAACAAGAGTTCTATCCAGCTGTTCTTCCTGGGCCCTGATTTCATCATATGGGGGAGGTCGGGCTGTTTTTAAAACGGCCATTTGGCGGACGATATGCGTTTGCTGGTCCCTAAACAACTCGCGAGCTTCGGCAAAGAGATTGAGGTAATAGATTTGGCGAGGCTTCTCGTCGGCCAGATAGGATTTAAGTGCTTGCATTTTCACAAGGTTGAAGGAACCATGTGGTGGCCATTGGGCAGGTGGTTCCAGATGATGGGTAAAAGCGACCCATGAAATGTTGCAGAGATCCCTCAGTCTGGATTTTGAGAGTCCCTTTCTCCCTCTCAATTCCTTCCAATTCAAAAGAACGAAATTCAGAGGGGTATCGGGATCTTCTTCAGGGCGGAAAGGCTTCATGGAAGCCTTGTCGCCCTGGGAAGCCCAATCAGAGTGTTGGGAAGCGTGAGCTCCCATCTCTCTGATACACAAGGATGGGGTGTTTCGCTAGCGGTGCGCACTATAACAAAATAAAGGACAGACAAGGGGGGACGAGGGAGGGAGGACGGATAGGGAGGGATAGAAAAAGAATAGTATTCGGTCAGGGAAATAGTTATCTTGTAGCATAAGGGATTTATTTCGTTAAAACGGCTCTATTTATTCCTACTTAAACTTGATCCTGTCTACCATTTAACTGTACTCAACATATTACTCTTGAACCTCAAACATCTGCCTTAAAGTCACGGGCCTCTCTTTCTACCCGATACACAGTCACAATTCCTAACTTCTACCTCAGTACCATGCGCGCAACTGGTCCTAGTGTGGGGCCCCAATTTGTGAATCACCCCTCTACCTCCACGACAGCCTCCTGCCTAGCCTTTCGGACTAAGTTCGGAATTCCCTACTGAACGCTTGCGCAATGCAATGCCAGATCGGGGTCCGAGAAACAGATCAAGTTCTGAAGAGAAGCAAATGACCTTGCGTTCTCACATACCCGGGTCATCCTCAACAAGAGTCGCCAGGCAGGAGGGGCGGCTTCATTTGCATATTTAGGACAGGGAGAGTGAGAGAGTACTTTGAAGGACGCCTCCGGACGACTCCGAGGGAGGGACGTCAGGGAAGACAGTAAAGAGCCACGCTTTCCCGGACTCAATTCCAAGACGGAAAACGGGGGAGAAAAGGAAAGAGTGAGGTCGGAAGGACGCCTCCGGACGACTCCGAGGGAGGGACGTCAGAGAAACAGTAAAGAGCCACGCTTTCCCGGACTCAATTCCAAGACGGAAAACGGGGGAGAAAAGGAGAGAGTGAGAGAATTTGCGTTCCCGGGCGACTCCGAGGGGTAACGCTGGAAACAAAGTACCACAATTTCCCCGGCCACGCTCCGAAAAGGAAATTGGGGGAGAGAAAGGAAAAGTGATAGGCGTACCCGGACGACTCCGAGGGGTAACGCCGGAAAACAATAAAGTGGTCACAACTTCCCCGGCCACACTCCGAAAGGGAAATTGGGAGAAAAGGGAAAGTTTTAGACGTACCCGGACGACTCCGAGGGGTAATCGTCTGACAGTAAAGTTCCGCGATCTCCCTGGCCACACTCCGAGGGGGAGAATCGGGGGAGAAAAGGAGAGTATCTTAGGCGTACCCGGACGACTCCGAGGGGTAACGCTAGAAATGAAAGAAGGAAAGTCTGGCTGTCGTGGAGACGTACCTTTACCTCCCCCCTCCCAGTGTATTTACTTCAAACCATACTCACGTTCGAAGATGTCCCCCGCAGATCCCGGGATCCTTTTCTTTAGCCGGCTTTACCTCGCCTTTGCTCTCCCTGGTTGGGCTTCTGGTGACGGTTGATTACCGCCCGCAAAGAGGAGACAGGGAGAGGAAGAAAAGGGATCCCTGAGCTAAAGATGCCCAGTGGCGCCCGATCCCCTCTATCTCCCCTCTCACCTTTGCAGGAGAACCAAGTGTCCCTGAGTACGGTCGCCAAACTGTTAACGGAACGCAGAGGGCTCTCTTGGACGAAATGAAGACACCAACCAGAGCAATTCAGAGCAAAACAGCAGCCAGTAGGCTTGGTCTTTATTTGTAAAGACTGTCGCAACAGGGCCCCCACCGCCCACAAGGTGAAGCAAGATGGAAGCCCCGAACAAAGGGAGACCCTTACTTTTATTACTTGCTAATCCCCTTGGTTACACCCTCAAATTACATCATATTTACATCATGATTACATTGAGAACAGGAGGAGTTAGGGGAGGAGTCGGGCAGGTAACTCGAGCATCTTCACACCTGGCGAATGTCCCCCTCCTCCCTTACTAGTGAATCACCTGGGCAAAAACAAAGGGAAGGGGCGCCGCTTCCTGCCCCCTGGAGGGAATCCGGTCATAGTCCTTTTGTTTTGGCCGAAGCTGAATACACGGTCGTATGCAGGCTATTGTGTCTTCAGCCGGTTGGTCGTCTAAGCCCATCAAGCCGGCTATCAGGATGGTCAGGTTATCCGGGTGGAGCACTGTGTACGTGCCTGCTCGGTCGAGGGATTATGGCTGGTTGGTACCAAGTCACCCCCCTTTGATAGTCTTTGTGATTTGGAGCCGAATAAAAGTGGTCCGATGAAAATCCGAGGTACGGTTGATTTTTGGCGAATTTCTGAAGAAGATGGTTGTTGAAGTTCAAAGCACTCCCAAGTTTAGATACAATGTAGCAACATTTGATTAGATCAGTCACGGTCAATTGAGTCCGGAAACATTGTATTAGTGAGCTGTCAAAGTGAGGAAGCGGTAGATGCCGGCTGCAGTACCAGCGTAGCCGCCACTAGGGGCGCTGTTCGCTAATGCTGATTGGTCGAGACGGCAGCCGGCTGACCCAGAGTTCGGCCGCCCGGTCTACTGAGGGGAATTACATAGAGAGAATAGGGATTCTATAGAGCTTGTCAAAATAGCGCTTCCTTATTTACGGAAGGCTTTCTTTACAGAAACAACCCTCTGAAGGGACGTCTCCCGGATGGGGATAGGTGTGTGTGTGTGCGTGTGTGTGTGTGTGTGTGGTGCTTGTGCATTACAAGTGAGCGTGTGGAAGAGACAAGGGGGGGGGTCTCCGGCCACAAAACATTCTTTAAGAAACAGACAAAAGTTCCTGGAAGCTTTAAAGAGGGTTCCAGAATTTTCTTTAGTGTATAGTAGTGGTACTCTAGGCTCCATTGGTGTCAGGTGGAGGTGCAAATAAAGGGAGGAAGTTGCAGTTGCAATTTCTGCACCAGGAAATCACACACCATCAGTACGCATGCCAACAACGAGGTGGGAAGGAAGACAATATGTGCTGCTGATACTGTGAGTTTTGCTGTGTTAAGATTGTTAATTACTGGACTGAAATTATACTGTTCTGGAGAGATAAAGAAGGAATGTAAATAGCTTGTACATAAGAGTAACAGAAATGCTTGTGCAACCAGTCAAGCAATAAAGAAGCTCTTGACTGTGAATTTGAGTATGACTCCTGTTCTTGTCCTCTGCCTCTGGGGAAAACTCTGCTACAAACAGTAAGAAGTGGTTTTACCGAGGTGCCACCACACAAGCAGAAAAGCGCAGCAGAAGTGTGTGGGCGGTAATCTCTAATAGTAACACCTTTTAACAGAGTGGTTAATGGACAGATTCACAGAGCTGCCAAATATTGGGCATTGCTTGGCAAGTGCAAAGTTGCAGCAGCAATATGAAAAATACCAAGCATGGTATTCATGGACATATCACTGCAAGGCAGACTGTGCAACAGTCTTCCAGCGGTACTGGAAGAGCTGCTTCATTAGAGTCTTGAATACCAGCTGTATTCTTATATTAAGCCATATTACGTAGAGGGACCTTGCTTAAGAAGATGAAATGTTGCGGAGGAACAAGAAAGTAAGGTTTCTGCTTCAAGGAACTAACTGGCATGTCACTTGGAAAGTAGCCTATTTTTCAGTCTGAAGGAAAGGTATTTAGGATTTATTTTAGACAATAGTGGTGGAAATTCTGAGATTTAAGGGTTTGTTTTATGTGGACATGTATTTTGTACGTGTTTTAACTTTATTTTATTTTAATATTGACACTTTAGTAGTTTTAGCATGGAAAAAAAATCAGTTTTAGGTATGCATTTGTCAATGGAGCTTATAATGGAGTTTATTTCAATGTGCTGTGAGCTTTGTCTGTTCTTTTGGTATTAACTATGGACTCGACTCACTAGTTAGTATCAACATAAGGACTTCTCTTTCTCTCGTCAGATCCAACAAACAAGTTGCAGACCCTCAAATTTTGTGGCGAAGCTCAGTATAAAAAATACTGCGGAACGAAAAAGGGAGAGAAATTTAAAGTACAATGCTGTGAAACCGACATGTGTTTTAAGTGATTTTACTGTTCTATTCTTCTATTGTTTTAACTCATCCAGAAACCTCATGGTAAAGGGTGGGTAGCCAATCTTCCTCCTTCTCTTTCACTTTCTCCTTTGAAAAACATAATATTAGAACATTTCATACCCTTTGCTTTTGACGGATGTCTGGTCTTCCTTCTGCCATTGCAATTCAAATGACAGAGCAAACACAGAAAAGCAACAGACCCCACCCCGAGACTGTGATTCTACCACTGCCTCCACTAGTACACCACTGGTGGTAATAGTAATAGTAGTAATAACAATAACCATAACACAATAATAATAATAAATTGTTCCCCACTCATCTTAAATGTTTAGCCTCAGATGTCTGTTTACCCCATTTTAGGTACCCCCTTCGCTCATGCTCCTGGTTTGAAATCCTGCTCTTCATCAGCCTGCCAGATTGGCCAATTGCAGGCTGGTGTGGAGAGGGAACAATCAGGATTGCCTCAGGTCCACTCCCGGGGGATTTAAAACAGCCCACGCCAGCCCCCGATGTCCAGCATTTCTTCGTTGGATCAACCCACCCATTTTGCATTTACAAATTGAACTGACCTTGCAGTGGCTGCGGTGGTCGCTGTATTGTTGGTGCCGGGTAGGAATTTGCCTACCTGGGGAATTGGCTATGACCTGGAGGTTTTGCCTAACCCTGTAGCAATCGTCACAACTTTGGCGGTTTAGGCGTTGGGTAGCCTTAGCCTTCGTTGGAGGGGGGGGGGTTGTACCCTGGCCTTCCCCTCCCGAAATAGGGTATCCTGTTAAAGGGGTCTGTGATGGAGTTGCTTCTGTCCATTTGCCCAGATGGGGGGAGGGGCTTGGGCCTCAGCGTTCCTAGGGGTAGGGATCCCTGTGGGAATCCCCCTATTTGATGTAAGTCATGGGAATCCCCACTGCCGGGTTGACCCTGATGTCATTTCCGGGAGGCAGACCGGAAATAAATGCTTACACAATGCCTATAGCCAAACCACTTCATCTGTAGTCAATAAAGTTGTGGCCTGATTTGATCTCATTCCACTGTGTGGCCTCCTTTATTGGTAGCTCACTTGAGCAGAGGAAGGGTGCACACCCTGGGCCTGTAGACTCTGGGAAGTTTCCAAGAGAATATAAAAATACATAAAACCATCCGGCATTGAAAACTTGCCTACACAAGACTGCCTTCAAATGTCTCAAGGTCAGTCCTTAATTGCCTTGTTAGAGCATCCCAACCGATACTCACAGTCAGGATGGTCAGGGGGGAGGCTGGAGCCACTTCCATCCAGACTCTCCTAGGTCATGCCCATCAGATTCTTAATTCATCTCTTCCTGGAGCTCATGGGTCCCTGTTCTTCCCAACCCCTCCTTGTTTGTAGAGCTCAAATGTTCTCTTTTCTCTTTCCTGACCATTGCCATGTAATTGGAACATAGCAAGGCTTTTAAGTAGTTTGGACTGGAGGGAGTTCTAGGTGGCCAATCAAGATAGAGATCAATAATAATAGTTAAAATTACTGCTAGTTTTGCATGCAGAACAAATGCGATAATAATAGCTCGCAATATTTGTTGTACCTTACGCGACAATGCTTTCCTTCAATAAAGTTGAAAAATGAAGTTGTGGTCTGTGTTCTATTTTGGTTCCTGTGTAATTTTTGTATCTTGATCACACAGGAAATCACTTGCCTTATATTTTCTGTTCCTCATGATTGATGTGTTTATTGTGAGGCCTTATTATTTTGTTCTAATTCCTTTCTTTGATCTAACAACAAATGCCTATTTTAAAAGTATGGGCCATATCCCATGCTTTGCAACAGACTTCTGTGCTCAGCAGCACTCCCTCTCCCTCTCCTGCTTTCCCTCCAGCTTCCGGCAAGCACAGACAAAAATACAACAAAGCAGATCCTCCATTTTGCACAACACTCTTGTATCATAAATGACAGTTTTCAAATAGAATCCCATACACAAATCACATGTGCCCAGTTAGCATCTGGAAGTATTGACGTAACCGTACCATATTAGTATGTTTCTCCAAGTCTTTGCACTCAGATTCCAAAATAAAAGGGCCTCAGTCAACTGTTTAACCATCCAACCTTCCACCTCTCCCCAATTAAAATCATCAGCTCCTATTGGATGCTATCTGGCTCCAAGAAATATGAATTCTGTTCATGGGATTGCCAGGAATCAGAGTCTGTCTTGCAAGCCTGCTGTCTCTCCATGTCCCACACCTTTGAGTAAAGTTGAAGATACATGCAATATGAAAGGACCACTTATTTATCACTCAAGGAGGACTGGCAGTAACACATGGCTGGGCATACCATTCATTCCGCTGCGAGCAGCAGTGAGATACAAAAGAAAGCTGCTAACACAATGATTCGGGAATATGGGCTGGCCAGAAGTCACCCATTGTGTTTCATCTGCAGGCTGGTTGAGAGTTGCCTGCTCGGCACATCTTACTATTACAACTGAAACCCGGAGCTGAACAGAAAACCCTCGTAAGATAGCATCAGGCATCCGCCACGGTCCGCGACATTCTGTACAGTATGCAGCTGATTTCTCAGCCCATTTGGGTTGTCCTAACAATCAGTACTTTATGCCTGAAAGGACCCAAGACAACCATCGCCTTCACTCTCTGCTGCCCATCCGAGTGACCCAAGCATATTGCCAGAGGCTCCTTGGACCTTTCAAGGCCACCAGGATGAGGCAAGAAGCCAAGAGGGTTCCTCCCAGCCGTATATAATGGATATCTTGAACCCGGCTCCTCAGACTGAACAGCGTGTTCCTGCCTGCCCTGGAAACCTGCGGTTTCTCAGCTGCTAGCCTTCCAAAGCTGTCTCTCCATACAACAGGCATTCCAATGGAGCAGAGCTTGTTTCTTGGTAATCGAAGGCCACGTCTGCTTCAGGTCTGGCTACTTACATTCTGCGTTCTTCTTTGCTTCAGGACTGGAGGTAAGTATTGCCCCCATCCCAGAAGAGGTAAAAGAAGAAGAAGCTACTGTTTTACATAGGTTGACTCTATTAGTAGCCGGAGAGATATACTTTGGGGTGGTAGGGCGGAAATGCCTTCTGCCATAGGTCTGCAACAATTCAGTGTTATTGTGCATGCTTTTCATGCAGAAAGCCCCAGGTTAATCCCTTAGCATCTCCAGTCGAAAAATTTAAGGAGAAGAGAGTCGGTACAATAATGGGGCAAAATGGACCGGTAGCTTGAAATGCTGGAAGGCAGCTCTGTATGTATGTATGTAGGAGTGAATCAGGCTGCCCAACATCTGGTATATTTGTAGGATGCGGGTAGTGTTGTGGTCTAAACCACTGAGCCTCTTGGGTTTGCCAGTCAGAAGGTTGGCGGTTCAAATCCCCATGACGGGGTGAGCTCATGTTGCTCGGTCCCAACTCCTGCCGACTTAGCAGTTCAAAAGCATGCCAGTGCAAGTAGATAAATAGATACCACTTTGATGGGAAGGAAAATGGCATTTCCATGCGCTCTGGCTTCTGGCTTGCCATTCCGTTGCCACAGAAGTGGTTTAGTCCTGCTGGCCACATGACCCTGAAATCTGTCTGTGGACAAACACCAGAAAGCGAGAAGAGCACCGTACCCCATCATCGCCTTTGAATCGACTTCACTGTCCAGGAGTCCTTTACCTTTTATATGTGTAGGGTTGGAGAGAAAATGTCTCATGTAACATTAAATACGTTCTGCCATTAGTGCAAGGATTTGTGCCTTCACAATGGGACTTCCCTCCTCTTCCTGAGTGTGCCCTAAATCTATTCAGTGCATTCCCCAAACTGCCGGAGGTAAATTTGGGCAAGATACGCAGCAGGCATTGGGGAGGAGTGAAAGGGAGAACTTCTGTTGCAAAGGCACAAATCCTTTCACTAACGTCATGAGTGCACTGAGTATGACCAATGGGCCTATATTCCAGCTTTTTCTGCCAGGTCTAAAAGTGGAGCCCAATAGTTTAGAGCTCTTTTCAGGACAGAGTTAAGCTTCAATTAAGGGAGGAAGCTGCTTTTCTTCTGGGAGCACCATCTTTGGAAAAAAGAGGATTCCCTTGTCTGGGCGGAATGTGTTGCTAGACAAAGGGCCCAGGAGCATGCTGTGCATCTGCATAGAGTATCCCCATCTGCAAAGATGTAAATTTAGTCAGACTTTCTGATGGGGGGAAAAATCCTACTGCTCTAGGATCTATTCTGACAGCTATGGGTGCCTATAGGATTTTATGGGTTGGGAGACTGAAAATCAATTGGTTCCTCCACAAATGAAAAAAAAGGAGTCTCACTTGGTACAATGCTTTGCAGTACACCCAGGAAAGAAAATTAATATAAATGAGGAAAGTGGTAGGAGTTCCTGGGGCTTCAGACCCCTCGTCTACCTCCTAATGAAGCCCTGGATTTAGTGACCGATGGGTGAAGGTGATGCTTTCAGGAAGAAACAATAAAACAATTTTTTGTGCCTCCTACAGCAGATGCTGTGAAATGCAGAAAATGCATGTCAACTGGTACTGGCAAGCCGTGTAAACCAAATGATTTGACATGTACCGGGCTATACTGTGTAATGACAGAAAAATTGGAAGGTAAGAAGGCTTTTCTGTGACTATGACTTGCCTATTCTATGCTCTGGTAACCTCTTCATTTCTCTGATGAAAATGGGAATATCCCATTCCACAATGGCAATTTTATTATTTATACACCACACATCTTACGGGGTTGCCCCAGCCACTCTGAGAAGCTTCCAAAAGATATAAAAACATAATAAAACATTAAACATTTTAAAAACTTCCCTATACAGCAGGCTCGTCCAACTCTTATAGAGACTGCGACTGAATTCACTTGGTAATGTAAGGAGTAACTGTTAGGCAAACATTCTTTAAGAAACAGACAAAAGTTCCTGGAAGCTTTAAAGAGGGTTCCAGAATTTTCTTTAGTGTATAGTAGTGGTACTCTAGGCTCCATTGGTGTCAGGTGGAGGTGCAAATAAAGGGAGGAAGTTGCAGTTGCAATTTCTGCACCAGGAAATCACACACCATCAGTACGCATGCCAACAACGAGGTGGGAAGGAAGACAATATGTGCTGCTGATACTGTGAGTTTTGCTGTGTTAAGATTGTTAATTACTGGACTGAAATTATACTGTTCTGGAGAGATAAAGAAGGAATGTAAATAGCTTGTACATAAGAGTAACAGAAATGCTTGTGCAACCAGTCAAGCAATAAAGAAGCTCTTGACTGTGAATTTGAGTATGACTCCTGTTCTTGTCCTCTGCCTCTGGGGAAACTCTGCTACAAACAGTAAGAAGTGGTTTTACCGAGGTGCCACCACACAAGCAGAAAAGCGCAGCAGAAGTGTGTGGGCGGTAATCTCTAATAGTAACACCTTTTAACAGAGTGGTTAATGGACAGATTGACAGAGCTGCCAAATATTGGGCATTGCTTGGCAAGTGCAAAGTTGCAGCAGCAATATGAAAAATACCAAGCATTTCCCATGAAAATAAGTATTAGAAAGCTTTTCCCCAGCTCCATTTTGCAGCTGGGGAGATTCATGGACATATCACTGCAAGGCAGACTGTGCAACAGTCTTCCAGCAGTACTGGAAGAGCTGCTTCATTAGAGTCTTAAATGCCAGCTATATTCTTATATTAAGCCATATTACGTAGAGGGACCTTGCTTAAGAAGATGAAATGTTGCCGAGGAACAAGGAAAGTAAGGTTTCTGTTTCAAGTAACTAACTGGCATGTCACTTGGAAAGTAGCCTATTTTTCAGTCTGAAGGAAAGGTATTTGGGATTTATTTTAGACAACAGTGGTGGAAATTCTGAGATTTAAGGGTTTGTTTTATGTGGACATGTATTTTGCGCATGTTTTAACTTAATTTTATTTTAATGTTGACACTTTAGTAGTTTTCCATGGGGAAAAAACAGTTTTAGGTATGCATTTGTCAATGGAGCTTAAAATGGAGTTTATTTCAATGTGCTGTGAGCTTTGTCTCTTTTTTGGTATGAACTATGGACTCCACTCACTAGTTAGTATCAACATAAGCACTTCTCTTTCTCTCGCCAGGTCCAAATAAGGAGTTGCGGACCTTCAAATTTTGTGGCGAAGCTCAGAATAAAAAATTCTGCGGAACGGACAGGGGAGAGAAACTTAAAGTACACTGCTGTGAAACTGACATGTGTTTTGACTGATTTTCCTGTTCTATTCTTCTATTGTTGTAACCCATCCAGAAACCTCATGGTAAAGGGTGGGTAGCCAGTCTTTCTCCTTCTCTTTCACTTTCTCCTTTGAAAAACATAATATTAGAACATTTCATATCCTTTGCTTTTGACGGATGTCTGGTCTTCCTCCTGCCATTCCAATTCAAATGACAGAGCAAACACAGAAAAGCAACAAACCCCACCCCGAGACTGTGATTCTACCACTGCCTCCACTAGTACACCACTGGTGGTAATAGTAATAGTAGTAATAACCATAACCATAACACAATAATAATAATAAATTTGTTCCCCACTCATCTTAAATGTGTAGCCCCAGATGTCTGTTTACCCCCTTTTAGGTACCCCCTTTGGCTCATACTCCTGGTTTGAAATCCTGCTCTTCATCAGCCTGCCAAATGGGCCAATTGCAGGCTGGTGTGGAGAGGGAACAATCAGGATTGCCTCAGGTCTACTCCGGGGGGATTTAAAACAGCCCACGCCAGCCCCCGATGTCTAGCATTCTTCGCAAAAACCGACCCATTTTGCATTTACAAATTGAATTCACCTTGCAATGGCTGCGGTGGTCGCTGTATTGTTGGTACCGGGTAGGAATTTGCCTACCTGGTGAATTGGCTATGACCTGGAGGTTTTGCCTAACCCTGTAGCAATCGTCACAACTTTGGCGGTTTAGGCGTTGGGTAGCCTTAGCCTTGGTTGGAGGGGGGGTTGTACCCTGGCCTTCCCCTCCAGAAATAGGGTATCCTGTTAAAGGGGTCTGTGATGGAGTTGCTTCTGTCCATTTGCCCAGATGGGGGGAGGGGCTTGGGCCTCAGCGTTCCTAGGGGTAGGGATCCCTGTGGGGATCCCCCTATTTGATGTAAGTCATGGGAATCTCCACTGCCGGGTTGACCCTGATGTCATTTCCGGTAGGCAGACCGGAAATAAATGCTTACACAATGCCTATAGGCAAACTACTTCATCTGTAGTCAATAAAGTTGTGGCCTGATTTGATCTCATTCCACTGTGTGGCCTCCTTAATTGGTAGCTCACTTGAGCAGAGGAAGGGTGCACACCCTGGGCCTGTAGACTCTGGGAAGGTTCCTAGAGAATATAAAAATACATAAAACCATCCGGCATTGAAAACTTGCCTACACAAGACTGCCTTCAAATGTCTCAAGGTCAGTCCTTAATTGCCTTGTTAGAGCATCCCAACCGATACTCACAGTCAGGATGGTCAGGGGGGAGGCTGGAGCCACTTCCATCCAGACTCTCCTAGGTCATGCCCATCAGATTCTTAATTCATCTCTTCCTGGAGCTCATGGGTCACTGTTCTTCCCAACCCCTCCCTGGTTGTAGAGCTCAAATGTTCTCTTTTCTCTTTCCTGACCTTTGCCATGTAATTGGAACATAGCAAGGCTTTTAAGTAGTTTGGACTGGAGGGAGTTTTAGGTGGCCAATCAAGATAGAGATCAATAATAATAGTTAAAATTACTGCTAATTTTGCATGCAGAACAAATGCGAGAATAATAGCTTGCAATATTTGTTGTACCTTACGCGACAATGCTTTCCTTCAATAAAGTTGAAAAATGAAGTTGGGGTCTGTGTTCTATTTTGGTTCCTGTGTAATTTTTGTATCTTGATCACACAAGAAATCACTTGCCTTATATTTTCTGTTCCTCACGATTGATGTGTTTATTGTGAGGCCTTATTATTTTGTTCTAATTCCTTTCTTTGATCTAACAACAAATGCCTATTTTAAAAGTATGGGCCATATCCCATGCTTTGCAACAGACTTCTGTGCTCAGCAGCACTTCCTCTCCCTCTCCTGCTTTCCCTCCAACTTCCGGCAAGCACAGACAAAAATACAACAAAGCAGATCCTCCATTCTGCACAACACTCTTGCATCATAAATGACAGTTTTCAAATAGAATCCCATACACAAATCACATGTGCCCAGTTAGCATCTGGAAGTATTGACGTAACCGTACCATATTAGTATGTTTCTCCAAGTCTTTGCACTCAGATTCCAAAATAAAAGGGCCTCAGTCAACTGTTTAACCATCCAACCTTCCACCTCTCCCCAATTAAAAGCATCAGCTCCTATTGGATGCTATCTGGCTCCAAGAAATATGAATTCTGTTCATGGGATTGCCAGGAATCAGAGTCTGTCTTGCAAGCCTGCTGTCTCTCCATGTCCCACATCTTTGAGTAAAGTTGCAGATACATGCAATATCAAAGGACCACTTATTTATCACTCATGGAGAACAGAAACACATGGCTGTGCACATCATTCATTCCGCTGTGAGCAGCAGTGAGATACAAAAGACAGCTGCTAACACAACGATTCGGGAATATGGGCTGGCCAGAAGTCATCCATTGTGTTTCATCTGCAGGCTGGTTGAGAGTTGCCTGCTCGGCACATTGTACTATTACAATTGAAACCTGGAGTAGAACAGAAAACCCTCGTAAGATAGCATCAGGCATCCGCCACTCCTCCGTCATATATGGTGGTGTTCAAATAAAAATCTGTACATAAATCATGGCTCAGAGTCCCTAAATTACATGAGCCCAGTCAGCAACTGGACTTGGCAACCACGCAGACAATTATCAAAAGGGAAATTGAACTCTCCCCTGAAATGGGCTCCAAGGTACAGGATTTCACCTTATAACTGGATCTGCTGAATCGAAACAATCCCTTTTACAATTCCCTTTTACCTGTGAATGGAAGCTGCTTTTCTCCTGCCTCCTGATGAAAACATGAACACTGCAAGTTGCAGGACAGATTGTGCCATCTTTGGAAAAGAGGGTCTAGTTGTCTAGGTGGAAGGTGTTGCTAGTCTCAGGGCACAGGAGCTTGCCACAAACAATTTCCATCTCTTAATCTATACACAGAGATGCAAGTTTAGTTGGACATTGAATATTGATTGGTCCCTTCACAAACGAAATGCTGTCTGTTACAACAGGCGCTGTGAAATGCAGACTGTGCTCTTCAAAGGGGCCTGGCAAGCCATGCGAACCGAAGGAGAAGACATGTATGGGACCATTCTGCTTGAAGATACAAACATTTTCAGGTAAGTCTTTTCTGTCAACCATCTCCCTTTTTCTCTGCTGGGACTAGAATGACCTGAGATATAAGTTTAAAACTAAAAATAAAAAAACTGGACGTGTATCTTTCATAAATGTTCATTTTATTTTAATGTTGACATTTTAGTAGTTTTTGTAGTTTTAGCAAAATAAATTCAAAATTCTATTTAAGTGCATATTTTTAAATGAAGCTTAAAATGTGGAGAAAGCTTTTCTCTCTCTCTTGATATGGACTATGGACTAATTCAGTAAAATTCTCTTCATTCACTAGTTAGTATCAACCTAGGCACTTATCTATCTATCTCCAGGACAAAATGGCAAATTGACTAATTACGTCAAAGAATGTGGAGTTTGAAAAAACTCTGTGGGACAGAGGTGACATCGGGAGATAAAAAGAAAGTATCATGCTGTAATAGCAACTTATGTTTTGACTGATCATTCTATTCTTAAGTTGTTTTCGCCTATCCATGTAAAAGGGTGGGTAACCAATCTTTCTCCTTTGATAGACATAATATTAGAGCGTTTCATATCATTTCCTTTTGATGGACAACAGGTCTTCCTCCTGCCATTGCAATTCAAATGACAGACAAAAGCCCCATGCAGACATTCTGATGCCACGTCTAATAATCACATTCAGGGGATGTTCCACAACCAACAGCCTCATCGTCCTCCACAAAATGGTGGCTGACTGTGTGACCTGGGGAGTCATCTGTATTTACGGAGGGCTGCCATATATCTTAGACCGATGATTTTCCAGCTCCCTAAGTGCATTGGGAAGCCTCCATGAGCACAGGAAACCCCCCAATTTGGCTATCCATACTTGTTAATCAAACACTCATCCAGTTCACAACTGTGTTTCTCCTTCCTGCTCCCAAGAGGAGGACTACTCATTTGTGCTCACTCATTTATGCACTCCTTCATTGTCTGATATTTTTAAAAGTTGCAAAAGTGCATAATTGACTTGGGTATTGGGGTGGAATGGGTCGTTTCTTGGAGAGTTGATGGACATGTACAGTGGCGTAGCGTGGGTTGTCAGCACCCGGGGCAAGGCAAGTAATGTGTGCCCCCTAACCCGTGGATTTGCGCCCCCTAACCCTAACCCCCAGATGTTGCGCCCAGTGTGGCCGGCCCCCCCTGCACCCCCCACGCTACGCCACTGGACATGTACCAAGCAGTGATTTGCAATGTCTATAGGATTTGTGGATCTCTTTATCACTCCCCATCCCTGCTTGAACTTGGCAAATCACAGAAGATGTTATCAAATACAATAACCTGTGCTAGGGATGGTGACAATTCCTCTCTTCCTGGAGCTCATGGAACCCTGTACTTCCCAACCTCTCCTCGGTTGGAGAACTCAAATGTTCTCTGTTCTCTTTCCTGAACATTGCCATGTGACTGGAACGTAGCAAAGTTTTAAGTAGTTTGGACTGGTGGGAGTTCTAGGTGGCCAACCACGATAGAGTTCAATAATAATAGTTAAAATCACTGCTAGTTTTGCATGCAGTAATGAGGCGAAAATAATAGCTTGTATTATTTGTTGTACCTTACGCATCAATTATTTCTTTCAATAAAATTTAAAAATGAAGTTGTGGTCTGTTTTCTATTTTAGCTCCTGTGTAATTACTGTATCTTGATCACAAAAGAAATCACTGTACCTCATATTTTCCTTTCCTCAAAATTGAGGAAATCTTAATTATATGGGCCATATCTCATGCTTTGCAACAGACCTCTGTACTCAGCTGCATTTCCTTTCCCTCTCTGGGCCCCTCCAGCTTCCGGAAGACACAGGCAAGAACACGACAGGGCAAAACAAACAATGCAGATCCTCCATTCTGCATAACACTCGTGAATCGTATATGGCAGTGTTCAAATAGAATCCCATACACAAATCACATAAGCCCAATCAGCATCTGGAAGTATTAATGTAACCGTACTATATTAGTCTGTTTCTCCAAGTCTTTGCACTCAGATTCCAAAATAAAAGGGCCTCAGTCAACTGACTAACCAGCCAAACTTCCTGTGTTGTTGTTGTTGTGGTTTAGTTGTTTAGTCATGTCCGACCCTTCGTGACCCCTGGACCAGAGCATGCCAGGCACTCCTGTCTTCTACTGCCTCCCAGTTTGGTCAAACTCATGCTGGTAGCTTTGACAACACTGTCCAACCATCTCGTCCTCTGTCGTCCCCTTCTCCTTTTGCCCTCCATCTTTCCCAACATCAGGGTCTTTTCCAGGGAGTCTTCTCTTCTCATGAGGTGTCCAAAGTATTGGCGCCTCAGCTTCACGATCTGTCCTTCCAGTGAGCACTCAGGGCTGATTTCCAGAGCCAACCTTCCACTTCTCCCCAATTAAAAGCATCAGCTCATATTGGAAGCGGTTTGGCTCCAAGAAATATGGAGGTGGCCAGAATATCTGTTCATGGGATTGCCAGGAATGAGAGTCTGTCTTGCAAGTCTGTTGTCTCTCCATGTCCCACATCTTTGAGTAAAGTTGAAGATACGTGCAATATCCAAGGACCACTTATTTATGACTCATGGAGAACAGAAACACATGGCTGTGCACATCATTCATTCCACTATGAGCAGCAGTGAGATACAAAAGAAAGCTGCTAACATAACGATTCGGGAATATGGGCTGGCCAGAAGTCACCCACTGTGTTTCATCTGTAGGCTGGTTGAGAGTTGCCTGCTCGGCACATTGTACTATTGCAATTGAAACCTGGAGTAGAACAGAAAAACCCTCGTAAGATAGCATCAAGCATCCGCCACTGTCCGCGACATTCTGATTCCTCAGTCCATTTGGATTTGCCCTAACAATCAGCACTTTATGCCTGAAAATGCCCAAGACAACCATCGCCTTCACTCTCTGCTGCCCATCCGAGTGACCCAAGCATATTGCCAGAGGCTCCTTGGACCTTTCAAGGCCACCAGGATGAGGCAAGAAGCCAAGAGGGTTCCTCCCAGCTGTATATAACGGATATCTTGAACCCGGCTCCTCAGACTGAACAGCGTGTTCCTGCCTGTCCTGAAAACCTGCGGTTTCTCAGCTGCTAGCCTTTGAAAGCTATCTCACCATAAAAACGGCATTCCAATGGAGCAGAGCTTGTTTCTTGGTAATCAAAGGCCACGTCTGCTTCAGGTCTGGCTACTTACATTCTGTGTTCTGCTTTGCCTCAGGACTGGAGGTAAGTATTGCCTCCATCCCCCATCCCAGAAGATTTAAAAGAAGAATAAGCCACTGTTTTAGATAGGTTGAATCTATTAGTAGCAGGAGAGATATACTTTGGGGTGGTAGGGAGGAAATGCCTTCTGCCAAGAGTTTGCAAATCCTTGCGATGGGGTGAGCTTAGAGCTCATTTCAGGACAGAGTTAAGCTTCCATTGAGTGAGGAAGCTGCTTTTCTTCTGGGAGCGCCAGCTTTGGGGAAAAGTTGATTCTGTTGTCTGGGTGGAATGTGTTGATAGACTAAGGGCCCAGGAGCATGCTATGAATCTGCATAGAGTTTCCCCATCTGCAGAGGTGTAAATTTAGTCAGACTTTCTGAGGGGGAAAGAATCCTACCTCTCCAGGATCTATTCTGACAGCTATGTGTGCCCACAGGATTTTATGAGTTGGGACATTGAATGAATTGGTCCCTCCACAATTGAAAAAAAAATGGTTTCGCTTGGTATTATGCTTTTCAGTATATACAGGAAAGAAAATAAATATAAATGAGGGAAGTGGTAGGATTCCCAGGACTTCAGTCACCTTGCCTACCTCCTAATGAAGCCCCAGATTTGGTGACCAATGTGTGAAGGTGATGCTTTCAGGGAGAAACAATAGAACAAATTTTTGTGCCTCCTACAACAGATGCTGTGAAATGCAGACTATGCAGGTCATTTCGTTCTGGCATGCCATGTGTACCAAATGATGTCACATGTCACGGGTCATTCTGTGTAATGGCAGAAAGAGTTAAAGGTAAGGCATCTTTTCTATGTTCCTCTTTTTCTATGCTGCAATGAGCACTTGTCTCTTCTATGCTCTGGTAACCTCTTCATTTCTCTTTTTTTTTTTTTATAAAATTTTTATTGGTTTTTCAACATATAATATAAAACAATACAAAAGACAAACACAAACAAACAAACATATAAACATGTATAATTTCATAAATTTTTTCATGTACCGAATTTCAGCGACTTCCCCATGCCTCCCTTTTCTGCATCCCTGTTTTGAACTTTTTTTCAGCAACCCCTGGTCCCAATTACTTATTAGTTCCTTTCTGTAACCTCTTTCTTTCCTATCCAATCATTTATCGCTGCAAATCTGTTATGCTTTACCCATGACATTTTAACACTCAATAATTTTACAAGAATTTTTAAGATAAAGTTTAAATTTCTTCCAATCTTCTTCCGCCGTCTCTTTCCCTTGGTCACGGATTCCCTCTTCATTTCTCTGATGAAAATGGGAATATCCCATTCCACAATGGCAATTTTATTATTTATACCCCACACAGCTTACTGGGTTGCCCCAGCCACTCTGGGCAGCTTCTGACATGCATAAAAACATAATAAAACATTAAACATTTTTTTAAAAAACTTCCCTATACAGGATTGCCTTTAGACGGCTCGGGAGTCCTCCTTACCCTCCAACATTTATCTGATGAAAATAGGGACATCCTAAGAAAAAGCGGGACATTCCAGAATCAAATCAGAAACCAGCTTCTCAAAGTCAGGGACGTCCCTGCAAAATAGGGATACTTGGAGGGTCTGCTAGGTTAGATTACTGCAGTGCATTATACATGGTGCTGCCTTTGAAGACAGTTAGGAAAATGCAGCTGGTCCAGAATTTAGAATAGTTTAGGATAGTTGGCAAGGAAATATTTCTTAAGTGTTATCCTTCCTTCACTCCCACTAGTGAGTGATGTAGCAGAGCAAATCCCCTTCTGTACTCATGGAAGCTAGTTAATAGATTTCTTTGAATCTCCACAAAATGACTAATCCACTCTGGCTTGCCCAGATGGATTATTTCTGGTGTCCCCTTTTCTTCCTCCTAAAATATAATAAAGACTCAGAAGTCTGTCTTTAAAAGTATAACAATAAGTTTACTCACAAGTTGTTCACAGTACACATCCTGGAAGGCAGGCTTTAAGCTTCAGGTTACAAACATACAATGTGGCTTACATCCTTTGTGAGGATGGGCCCAAGTGCTGCTAGCTGAGAGCCAGCAGCCAACAAAATGGAGGGGACTGAGTTGAACAGAGCTGAGACAAAATGGCTGTGTGACTCTGCTTTTATAGAGTGTCAGGGAAGAGTTAGAAGTTTTCAGTTTATCAGAGGGAGAAAGCATTCCCCAAGGGGGGAAGGAGAGCAGTGAATCTAATAGAAGGGAGCAAGAGGAACAACAGGGAGGGACCGGCTGTTCACAGGAAAGGCAAGGGTTAAGTTCTAGCTCAGATTCGGAGGAGGGGAGATACAGGCCAGCTCTAGCCAGGAGGTTAGAAAAAAGAGCGGGAAAACGAAGGGAAAGGCGCCTTCGCCATTTTGAGGGTGGCTGGTCATGGAGAAGCAGAGCTCAGAAGGTATCTGAAAGAAGTGACTCTGAGGAATAATAGTTAAGAACTGTTTATAAGATTATTTTGTTAATACACAATAAAAAGTTATAAAAGAACAAGAAGCGTTTGTGTGGTGATCTGAAGAGGACAACGACCAGTCCTGACATAGAGTCACACTCATTTGCTGAGTCACTTATGAGGGAACAGGAAGCGACACACATCCCACATTCAGCTGTCAAACTACTCACCGGGGCAAGACAGTTTGAGCATATAACACCAATCCTGGCCTAATTACACCAACAGCCAATCAGTTTTTGGACCCAATTCGAAGCGCTGGTTTTAACCTATAAAACCATACATGGCTCAGACCTCAAGGATGGCCACTCCCCATATGTATTGACCTCCTGGACCCTGCAGTCATCATCTGAGGCCCTTCTCTATGTGCTTTCTATGCAGGAAGTAATACAAAAATGATCCTTTTCTGCAGTGGCTTCCCATTTGTGGAATGCTCTCGCCAGAGAGGCTCTCCTGGCACCATCATTATATAACTTTAGATGCCAAGCAAAAACATTCCACTCCTCCCGGACCTTTGGCTAATTAAACAATCTATGGCCTTTAATAATGTGGGGGGGGGAGGTTCTTTGTTTTCATTTGTTATTATGGTATGTATGTTTGTGTTTTTATATTGTAAGGCACCCAGTGATCTTTGGACGAAAGTTGGTATAGAGAGTTAATAAAGAATAAGAATAACCTTGAGCAGATCAGGATGAATGCTTAATAAATGGAAGAGCCCAAAGTTTTGCTAGTGCATAATAAAATTACTGTGCATAATAAATTTACTACAGCAGTTATGATTTTCTGGTCAGGCTCTGAATTCTCTTGGTAATGTAAGGAGTAACATCTTCCTAAAAATCACTGCAACCCCGCCTCCCCACCCACAAGGCCTGGGTTGCTGTGCATTAGAGTAACCTGGTGGACAAGCAGCGGCAAAGACAGGCCCATCTGCTTCATCCAACCAAGTCTCTGTTACGCATGCCAGGTTAAGCCCTCCATCCAGTCATGGATGGCAGTGGTCTTACGAATCATTGACCTGGCATTGCACAGCAACACTTTCAGGTCATGTGGGTTTCCCTTGCTGATTACTGTATCCTTCCGGTCAGGACCAGACCTGGAGGCAGGGATAGTCCTCAAACAACGACTAAACCTGCCTCCTCGGTAATGACATGGTCTGGTCTTAGCATAACTCCTCCTCCTGCCCATGATCACTGAGATCGGTTGTCCCAGTGCACCCCCCCCCGCCCCGTGGAACCTGCCCCAGCCATTTTGTTGGCTGGGACCCACTCCCAGGCAGCCCTGACCCCTCCCATTAAGAACAAAATAAAATTAATTAAAAAACACACACACAAAACCCAATACAAACCAAAAACAGGGATAAACATCTATCCCACCCCCCACACCAAAAATAATTTTAAAAGGTAAAAACAGAATTGTTTTTTTAAAAAAATAAAACATATTTAAAAGAACTCTGTGCTGTTCTGAGTTCTCGAGGGCAACAGCAGCAGCAGCGGCAACAGTCCCTATGAGGCCTGTCAGGCCCCGCCTAGGCCAGGTGGTGAGTGGCAGGGACAGAACCTGCAGGCACTCACAGCAGGGGAGTCCTCTGAAAAACACCAGACATTTCCAAGGAAAATGGAGTATTAGAAAGCTTTTATTGTGCAGGTGGGGAGATTCATGGACATATCAATGCAAGACAGACTGTGCAACAGTCTTCCAGCAGTACTGGAAGAGCTGCTTCATTAGAGTCTTGAATGCCAGCTATATTCTTATATTAAACCACATTACATAGAGGGATCTTGCTTAAGAAGATGAAATGTTGGAGAGGGGCAGGAAAGTAAGGTTTCTGCTTCAAGGAACTAACTGGCATGTCACTTGGAAAGTAGCGTATTTTTCAGTCTGAAGGAAAGGTATTTCGGATTCATCCTTGAAAACAGTGGTGGAGTTTCTGAGATTTGAGGGTTTATTTTATTTAGACATGTATTTTGCACATGTTTTAACGTTATTTTATTTTAATGTTGACACTTTAGTAGTTTTAGCATGGGAAAAAATTCAGTTTTAGGTATGCATTTGTCAATGGAGCTTAAAATGGAGTTTATTTCAATGTGCTGTGAGCTTTGTCTGTTCTTTTGGTATGAACTATGGACTCGACTCACTAGTTAGTATCAACATAAGGACTTCTCTTTCTCTCGTCAGATCCAACAAACAAGTTGCAGATCCAATTTTGTGGCGAAGGTCATTATGAAAAATTCTGCGGACTAGAAGAAGAGAAAGTTAAAATACAATGCTGTGATACTGACATGTGTTTTGACTGATTTTACTGTTCTATTCTTCTATTGTTTTAACCCATCCAGAAACCTCATGGTAAAGGGTGGGCAGCCAATCTTTCTCCTTCTCTTTCACTTTCTCCTTTGAAAGACATAATATTAGAACATTTCATACCCTTTGCTTTTGACGGATGTCTGGTCTTCCTCCTGCCATTGCAATTCAAATGACAGAGCAAACACAGAAAAGCAACAAACCCCAATTGTCACAACTTTGGTGGTTTAGGCATTGGGTAGCCTTAGCCTTGGTTGGAGGGGGGGTTGTCCCCTGGCCTTCCACTCAAGAAATAGGGTATGCTGTTAAAGGGGTCCATGATGGAGTTGCGTCTGTCCATTTGCCCAGATGGGGGGAAGGGCTTGGGCCTCAGCGTTCCTAGGGGTGGGGATCCCTGCAGGGATCCCCCTATTTGATGTAAGTCATGGGACTCCCCACTGCCAGGTTGACCCTGATGTCATTTCCGGTAGCCAGACCGGAAATAAATGCTTATCCAATGCCTATAGCCAAACCACTTCATCTGTAGTCAATACAGTTGTGGCCTGATTTGATCTCATTCCACTGTGTGGCCTCCTTTATTGGTAGCTCACTTGAGCGGAGGAAGGGTGCACACCCTGGGCCTGTAGACTCTGGGAAGCTTCCAAGAGAATATAAAAATATATAAAACCATCCGGCATTGAAAACTTATCGATACAGGACTGCCTTCAAATGTCTCAAGGTCAGTCCTTAATTGCCTTGTTAGAGCATCCCAACCGATACTCACAGTCAGGATGGTCAGGGGGGAGGCTGGAGCCACTTCCATCCAGACTCTCCTAGGTCATGCCCATCAGATTCTCAATTCATCTCTTCCTGGAGCTCATGGAACCCTGTTCTTCCCAACCCCTCCTTGGTTGGAGAGCTCAAATGTTCTCTTTTCTCTTTCTTGAACATTGCAATGTAACTGGAATGTAGCAAAGCTTTTAAGTAGTTTGGACTGGTGGGAGTTTTAGGTGGCCAATCAAGATAGAGATCAATAATAATAGTTAAAATTACTGCTAGTTTTGCATGCAGAAATAACGTGAGAATAATAGCTTGTAATAATTGTTTTACCTTACATATCAATGCTTTCTTTCATTAAAGTTTAAAAGTGAAGTTGTAGTCTGTATTTTATTTTGGTTCCTGTGTAATTATTGTACCTTGACCACACAAGAAATTGCTATGCAGTGGTACCTTGGTTCTCAAAATCTACCGTTTTGAAAGTCCGTTCCAAAACCAAAGCATTCCAAAACCAAGGTGTGCTTTTCCATAGAAAGCAATGCAAAAGGGACCTCCAAGATGTTATTGTTTGCAGACCATAAGGTCATCTGCGGCGCATACCAGGAGAGGCAGTCCCATAGGTACGAGTGTCCCAGGTCATATAGGGCTTTAAAGGTTAGAACCAGCACCTTAAACTTAACCCTGTACTCCACTGGGAGACAGTGCAGCTGATATAGCACTGGTTGGATGTAGTCCCATGGTGAAGACCCTATAAGCAGTCTTGCCGCAGCATTCTGCACCTGCTGGAGTTTCTGGGTCACCTTCATGGGAAGCCCTGCATTGAGTCAGTTACAGTAATCAATCCTGGTGGTGACCATTGCATGGATCATAGTGGCTAGATCAGGGTGAGAAAGATAAGGAACCAACTGCTTGACACAGCGGAGATGGAAAAATGCTGCCTTTGCTGTAGCTGTAACCTGCGCCTCCATAGAGAGGGAGGCGTCGAGGGTTGCACCCAGAGTCTTGACAGAAGGTGCTGGCACTAATTGCTCCCCTGCAAGGGATAGGAGTTTACCCCCCAACCCCATGTCGTCTCAACCCAACCAGAAGACTTCTGTCTTTAAAGGATTTAGCTTCAACCGGCTCCCATGCAACCATCCAGCCACAGTTTCCAAACATCTGGTCAGTGTATCTGGGGCTGAATCAGGATGGCCATCCATCAACAGATAAAGTTGGTGTCATCAGCATATTGATGCCCGAAGCTCCGAACAAGCTAGGCAAGAGGGTGCATAAAGATGTTAAAGAGCATTGGGGAGAGGATTGCGCCCTGTGGCACTCCACACGCCAAGGGGTACCACGACGACAACTCCTCCCCTAGCACCACCCTCTGTCCCTGACCTGAAAGGAAATAGTGCAGCCATTGTAAGACTGTGCCTTGAATCCCCACGTCTGCAAGGCGATGGTCCAATAGTTCATGGTCAACCATGTCGAAGGCTGCTGACAGATCTAGAAGAAACAGCAGCCCAGACCCACCTCAGTCCAGCTGCCTACAGAGATCATCTGTTAGGGCGACCAGGGCCACCTCGGTCCCATGTCCAGGGTGAAAGCCAGACTGGAATGGATCCAAGGCCAATGTTTTGTGGAGTTTGGAACTGACAGGGTTAAAACTCCGTGGTGTCCTGTATCTGGGAGGAGCTTGACGCAGAGAAGTGCGTCACAGTGTGTGTCTGCATTCAGACTTGCTTTCGATTCTGACTGAGACATAGCTCAGCTCAGAGAGGCTGCGTGTGTGCTTTTGGAAAAAGCACAGAGAAATGTCGGAGGTTTCTGACGGATTTATTGCTTTGTAAATAAACGCTTCTAGAGATAAGAACCGAACTGTCTCTGGACTTGATTTATCCCTCATCTCACACAGACGCAGGACCGCTGCTACTCTGCTCTCCTGCCAGGTCAGCTCCCAAGCAGAGCCACGCAGGGAAGCCTGACTGGAAGCAGGATTTATTTACGCAAAGGTTATGGGAGTTACATGTTTCCTGACAAGTGTGAGAAGGGAGGAAGACGTTGCTGTGATCTCCTGCCAGGAAGGGCAGTGGGAGATGCTGGAGAACGGAGCCAAAAGCCAAGAGACACGGCTGCTTCAAAGGTCCAGCTTGCTGGCAAACTTGTGAGTACGCTGAAGCCCCGGGGGGAGGAAGATGGCTGCTGCACAGGCACAGCAGAGCCAAGACAGCTACCCCAGTGAGAGGCTGAATGGGGCCAACTGGGAGGCCTGGTCAAGAAGAGCAAGGGGGTGGTTTGTGGCCACAGGGCTCTGGAGTCCAGTTCAGAGGGAGCCGGCCCCACCCATGCAAGCTACTGCTCTGCTGAGTGAGAGAGAGCAGAGAGAGCTCTGCATGTTGAAAGCAAGTGTGGACGCTTTGCTGTTGCCCCACCTGGAGGGCGTTAAATCGGCTCAGGCCGCCTGGCAGGTGCTGAGGAGTCTGTGTGAAAGCTCAGCAGGAGCCAAGGGCTGGGAGGAAGCCGAGGGCCAAGGGAGCAAGCCTCAGGCCGAAGTGAGAGCCAGACCAGAGGGGGCTGGAAGCCCAGAAGGGGCTGAGGGATGCCCAGGGAGCCCAGTGGGGGCTGGGACTGTGTTGGGGAGCTGTTGCAATGCTTCGACACGTCTGTGTGATGGACTGTGTGCTGGAGAGAGGCTGAGAGCTGTGAAAGAGGGCACAGGCTGCACCCCAAGAAGGAGTGGGGGGGCACGCCAGGCAGGCCATTCCAAGAGCTCTGAGAAAGCCAAAGGCTTCGAAAGTTGTTTGTGCTTTGAGACGACGTCCAACAGCGCTGGGAAGCATCCGCTAGAGGCCCAGGCTGCCAAGGACACCGGCTGGTGTGGAATGTCAACAAAGCAGGCCAGTTCCCAGGACAGACGTGGGAAAGCAGCAGGCCAGGAGAAAAACAAGGCGTCTTATCACCTCACAGCTGCGATGGTGTCTCTAAGAAAAGGCAAAAGCCTCAGTCGGGGGGAGGCTGTGGCCATGGCAACCGATGGGAGTGCGAGTAACGCCATGGCATCTTTGGAAAGCAGCCAGAGACACTCTTTATCTCTTATTATCGATTCGGGAGCGTCACATTGCCTAGTGACCTCTCGTGGGCTCCTGCGGAACTGCAAGGCAGTTGAAACTGAACGTTATGTCACCTTAGCAGATGGGTCTCAAAGACCACTGACTGAATCTGGGTTTCTTTATTGTTCTTTTATAGATCATTGGGTGCAAGCTTATGTGGTCCCCGAGCTTGCCCACTCTCTTTTAAGTGTGCCAGCTCTCATGTCTGCTGGGTTCGATGTTCTGTTCTCTAACAATTTGTGTTCCTTCTACAGGGATGGGAAGAAGATCTACAGTGTCGAGAGAAAAGACAGGCTCTTTCTGGTGGAGATGCCCATTGAAAATGGGACTGGTGGGAAAATGGGGCTGGTGGAAAATGGGGCTAGTGGAGAGTCCATTAAAGACGCCCAAGTGCAGTGTGCTAATGTCCCACCACACCATGATTGTATACACTTATGGCACAGGAGATTTGGGCACGTTGGGTGGTCATATGTGAGGAAAGCCACGGGCAACACAATTGGATGTAGGTTCAAGGCATGTGACAAATACCTAGATTGTCAAGCCTGTAAGCAATCGAAGGTCACAACATGCACATACCCCACGTCAGAGAGGAGAACCAGCAAACCCTTTGAACTTGTGCATGCAGATTTGTCAGGCCCCATGCCGACACCTTCTTTGGCGGGATCTAAATGGGTTCTGGTTCTGGTTGACGATTTTTCGATGCATTCTTGGATCTTTTCGCTTAGACAGAAATCAGAGGCAGCTGCACTGATCAGGGATTGGATCACAGCGGTAGAGCTACGGTTCTCTACCAGGGTGATTTCCTTTCAATCTGATCGGGGGGGGGGGAGTTCACAGGTTCTGCGCTGCAATCGTTTTTCAGGCAGAAGGGTATCAGTCATCGACTGATGGCCCCCCACTCTCCGCAACAGAATGGGGTTGCAGAGAGAAAATTTCGCACACTACAGGAATCAGCAAATGCTATGTTGGCAGACTCGGGTTTGCCACAGCGCTTTTGGGCTGAGAGTTATAAGACAGCATGTTTTCTGCAGAACAGGGTGTTCAATTCAAGTGTGGGAGACACACCGTACTTTCTGCTTCATGGGAAGCAACCGAAAGTGAGTTTTCTGCGCACTTTTGGGTCTACGGCTTGGGTTCTCATTCCAAAGGCCATGCGCAGAAAGGGTGAGCCAAGGTCTAGGAAGATGATCTTTGTAGGCTATGAGCCGGGTTCAAAGGCGTGGCGTTTCGCATACCCTACTGGCAACCAGTCCAAGCTGCTTATTAGCGGCAGTGCTGAGTTTTGCGAGCAGAGTGGGTGGAAGCGTCTTCACGGGAATCTGGATGTTCTGTTAGACTCAAATGAGGAAGAGGAGGAGGACGAGGCTGAACCTGTTGCTGAGGTGCACAGTCCACAGCCACAAAGTCCAGAGCCGAGGGAGAGGCTCCGTATCTCTCCAAAAGGGAGTCCCAGGACCCCTCCACAGGTCTCTGTCAAGTCTGAGCTAAGGAGTGAACCATCCTCGCCAGCAGAACCAGCTGTACGCCCTAAACGGCGCAGCAGGTCAGAGGGGGATGTTTCTGCCACAGAAGATAGTAGGGTTGATCCAGGTGAATCAGGCGCAGTTCCAGAATTCACGCTGAGGAGGTCAGCAAGATCAACCAAAGGGAAGCCACCTGAAAGGTATGAAGCCACGAGTGTCTGGGTTGGTGTGGCTAGATGTGAACCTGAATCCTTTGAGGATGTTCAGAAGTTGCCTCGGGAAGAAGCCAGCAAATGGCATGAGGCGATGCAGAAGGAGATGAACTCAATGAAGTCTCTTGGTGTGTTTTCACTCACACAGCTGCCGGCCAATAAGCAAGCTGTGAGCTGCAGATGGGTTTACCGACTTAAACCCACAGAAGCAGGAGAACCACAGTATAAAGCGAGGTTAGTGGCCCGAGGATTCACACAGAGGAAGGGTGTCCACTTCACAGAGGTCAACCTCGAGAGCGGAGACTTTGAGAACGCTTTTGGCGATAGCAGCACAGAGAGGTCGGAAGGTGAACCATTTTGATGTAGATGTCGCCTACCTGAACTCAGATCTCCAGGAGGAGTTGTACATGCTTCCTCCTCCAGGGTTTGAAGTCAGTGAGCCAGGCGTCGTGTGGCGATTGCACAAATCCATCTATGGATTACGCCAATCTGCCAGGAATTGGAATATGTGCCTACATGAAGCCTTAGAAGAGCTAGGTTTTAAGAAATCTCTTGCAGACAGTTGTCTTTACATTAGAGATTCAGGCTTGCAACAGCAAGTGGTTCAGGTGTTTGTTGATGATATCTTGATCATGGCACAGACAGGTGAACAGGTGGAGAAGTTTGCTAAGGAGCTTGGAAAGCGGTTCAAGCTGAAGCAGCTTGGAGATGTCAAATCCTATTTGGGCGTGGAGGTCACAAGAGCAAGTGATGGAAGCTTTTTGCTTCGCCAGAAAGGTAAGATTGAACAGTTGCTTGAGAAGTTCAGGATGTCTGATTGTGCAGGTGCCAGATCACCCATGGAGGCTGGATACGTGAAGGAGTGTCAGCAAGTAGAACGCGTGGTGTTCGAAAATACTGAACTCTTTCAGTCAGCTCTGGGTAGTCTGTTGTATCTGTCACAGTGGAGCAGACCAGACATAGCGTTTGCTGTCAATCTGCTCAGTAGAGAGGCTTCAAGTCCTAGTGTGCAGGCCTGGAATGGTATTAAACGGGTGCTACGTTACCTGCAAGATACCAAAGACTTTTGCCTCAAGATGTCAGCTGAGGGTGATGTCAAGCTGACCGCCTGGGTGGATTCGGATTGGGCTAACCTTGAGGACCGCAAATCAGTGTCAGGCCTAGTGGTGAAGTTTGGGGACTCAGTGATTGGGTGGAGGTCCCGGAAGCAAAGTCTCATAGCGCTTTCATCTACTGAAGCTGAGTTCAGTGCGCTATCAGAGGTTTGCAGAGAGCTGGAGTTCTACGTGTGTTTGGTCGAGGAAATCTGTGGAGAGAATTGTCTGCCCGTTGTGGTGCATGAAGACAATCAACCATGCCTCAAATTGGCTGAGACGGGGCAATTCAAGGCGAGGACCAAACATTTGGACATACGGTTCCGGAATGTATGTCAGAGCGTTCATGAGGGGCTAGTTGCTCTGAAATACTGTCCCTCAACCAAGAACCTCGCTGATGGTTTCACAAAACCATTAACCTTCCAGAAGCACGAGGAGTTCTGTGAGGGTCTGTGTATGGGGAAAGCATTGTTGGCTATTGTCCCCAGATGCAGGACAAGAGGGGGTGTGGAGTTTGGAACTGACAGGGTTAAAACTCCGTGGTGTCCTGTATCTGGGAGGAGCTTGACGCAGAGAAGTGCGTCACAGTGTGTGTCTGCATTCAGACTTGCTTTCGATTCTGACTGAGACACAGCTCAGCTCAGAGAGGCTGCGTGTGTGCTTTTGGGAAAAGCACGGAGAAATGTCGGAGGTTTCTGATGGATTTATTGCTTTGTAAATAAACGCTTCTAGAGATAAGAACCGAACTGTCTCTGGACTTGATTTATCCCTCATCTCACACGGACGCAGGACCGCTGCTACTCTGCTCTCCTGCCAGGTCAGCTCCCAAGCAGAGCCACGCAGGGAAGCCTGACTGGACGCAGGATTTATTTACGCAAATGTTTCACCCAGAAACCTATCAAGCTGTTCAGCAGCCGCTCTCTCAATTACCTTACCCAGGTACGAGAGGTTCGAAACTGGGCGGTAATTGGATAGATCTGGAGGATCTGATGATGTTTTCTTTAAGAGCAGACGCACCACTGCCTCCTTCAACTCCCCTGGGAATGTCCCTGTGCCAAGGGACAAATTGATGATATCACCCCGGGGGACCCGCACCTCGTTTGGGCACACTCTAATCAGCCAGGATGGGCACAGGTCAAGGGGGCAAGTGGTGGGCTTTCCAGCTTGGAGTAGTCTGTCCACATCGGCTGGGGGAGTATCTGGTTGAAGTGGTCCAGTGCAGGACCCAAAGACCACCGAGGTGCCTCTAGTTCTGTTGCTGTATCCAAATTGGCAGGGAGGTCACAGTGGAGTAGCAAGACTTTATCCGAGCTCGCAAATGTCTCACAGCTATGAATCAAATTCGTATTTAAATTCAGTTGTTCCTCTGGGGACGTTAAAGACCTACTTATACTAAAAAGTTGTGCCAGGTGAGAGCTAGCGGATGCGATGGAAGCTGAGAAGTAAAACTTCTTAGCAGCTTTCACTGCCATCTCATAGGCTTTCATAAGCGTCCTATAAGATGTTCTTGAGGCTCCATCACGAGCACGCCACCATGTTCACTGTAGCCATCTAAGGTCTCCCTTCATTTTCCAGAGCTCCTCGGTAAACCAAGGGGCCCTGTTTCAGTGGGGTCGCAGAGGGCGCCTAGGTGCGATCTCATTGATAGCTGCCAAGAGCCAGTTATTCCAACCCTCAACAAGCTCATCTAATGAGCCGCTAGGGGGAGCAGGGCCGCAAGTCCTGATGGAATCCACAGATAAGCCCAAATAGGCTTGCCACCCAGGCAGGGGTGGGTGGGAAGTCAATCCTAGCTTTCAGAGCGTAGTGATTGGACCATGGCACCACCAAAGGGTCTGATCATGTCTATACCTGCGCCAAAGATCAAGTCCAGCGTGTACTATCCAGAGTCCCTATCCAGAGACTATCTAGAGCATGTATTATCCACCACGTGCTATCCAACGTGATCAACTCCTGCCCGGAAACCAGTATCCCCACTGTGGAAGTACGTGTGGATCCAGAATTGGCCTCCACAATCACTTACGGACTCATTGTTAAAACCGTGTTTATCGAAGACAGTCTTACTCGGCTACAAGTGATCACCAAAGAAGAAGAAAGAATATCCAGCGTGTACTATCCAGAGACTGTGAATCTGTTAACTCTCTCTTTTCTAGTGTTTCTTCTGCTAGCTATTCCCCATCCAGTATTTCCCTGCCTTCTGAACTATGTTCCTCTGCAAACCACTGTTCCAAATCTATACTGAAGGAATGGGTTTCTGTGCAGTCAGTTTGAAACTGACCCAAAATCCGCATTTTTCCTTCTCCAAGGGAGCATTTCTAAAATGCATTAACTTGAGCTGTTGAGCAAATGCATAACAGAAACCCGGCTGTATAAACAAGTGCTCAAAGCCCTCTCCCTTATCAGTCCGTGGCGGCAATGTATGGCCTTGACTGTTCCAGTGGAGCAGGGATGGCGCATCTGGGTCTTATCTTACACTGAGGCACAGACCTTGTCAACCACCCGGGAACGGCGCCAGGAGTTGGTGACCTCTTACTCCAAGATAAGAGTGCCGGAACAGGAATACCCTTATATGGTCAAGAGTACAGGAAGAGGAAAACCCTTTTATGGTTAAGAGTACCGAAGCAGGAACATCTGTGATGTCAACCTGTGTGTATAAGCTGACGTGGCTGGATTCCTGGGGAAGGGGGGAGAGGGTGCCTGGAGGATATATATACTGCATGAAATTTCTCATTTCTTTGGACTTGCCTTCTGCTATCCGGAGAGCAGAATAAACTCTTTCTCTGAACCAACCCTCGGTGTCATTTGACTTCCTTCCTCCCATCCGGGAGCAACGCTCACCCTACCAATTGGTAAAGTCCAATAAGGCTACAATACTGTCCTCCTGCTCCTGGGATGATTCAGGAGGAAGGGGTGGCTCCCACCGTTCTTCCTCAGTGCAGCCCTCCTCAGCATGATCCCTGACACCCAGCACTCAAGGCATGCCTCTGAAAACCAGTTACTGAGAATTACAAGTCGGGAGAGTGCTGTTACACTAAGGACCTGCTTTCTGTCTTCCTCCAGGGATGTAGTTGGCTGGTGTTAAAACAAGATGCTGGACTGGATGGGCCACTGGTCTGATCCTGTAGGTACTTCTTATGTTCTTATCCAATGCATTCTGTGCAGCATCCAGGTGATCTTTCAATCTGTTTGTATTTCTCCCATTAATGAGTCCATTGTACCACCAAATAGCTAGAGGAAACTGCTGCCCACATCTCCTGTGTCCTTCAGAGCCACCCCAAAATATTGCTAGAGACGTATAGGTAAAAATGAAGAGATGCTGCACAACACTCCTCTGTCATATATGGTGCTGTTCAAATAAAAATATGTACATAAATCATGGCTCAAAGTCCCTAAATTACATGAGCCCAGTCAGCAACTGGACTTGGCAACCCTAGAGTATTAGCTAAGCCATAGCTTTTTATTAGTAGCGCCCACCCTGTGGAACGCCCTCTCACCAGATGTCAAAGAGAACAACAACTACGAAACTTTTAGAAGACATTTGAAGGCAGCCCTGTTTAGGGAAGCTTTTAATGTTTGATGTATTACTGTATTTTAATATTTGGTTGGAAGCCGCCCAGAGTGGCTGGGGAATAAATAATAATAATAATAATAATAATAATAATAATAATAATAATCATTATTATTATTAGAATCAGTGCTATTTTTCTAGAAAAAGAAGTGCCGGAACTAACTGTGAATGTCTCTCTTGTTCTCATAATGACACTGGCACCCACCTGAGAGGCACCAGAACTCAGTTCTGGTGAGTACCTGCTGGGGGGACCTCAATTAGGATGTTTCTGCAAGTCTGCATTGCAGTAAGTTGGACTAAATGATCCTTAGGGTCCCTTCCAACTCTACAATTCTATTACTCCTTTCGGAAATGGGGTGATTAAGGAAACAAGTCCTGAGTGACTGAAGTAAGGCTGCCATAGTGGGATTTCAAAGGCGGGATTGACGTCTGGGGGAAATTCTGAAAGGTGGTGCTTTGTTGCGGATCTTAGAGAAGTCAATATTTAATTGTGAAAGAATTGACAACAATATAATCACAATGGATTATTATTTATCCAGGGAGCTCCAGTCACAGTAATTTGGAGAAAGCATGCTAACTTAAAAGTATCTGTTTTTCAGATAGTTCTGCAACTTTTGCCTAAGAAAGCATGGCTTTTCAAAGAGTGGTGGACAATTGCCATCCTTCCCAATCGCTTTCTGTTTCCTGACTAGCAATGCAAAACTCAAAGTGGATCTTTTAAAGGTCTAACAGAAAAATCTTAAAGGGATGGGAGTGGGACAGGGGTTCGAAAATGGTATAGGAGCAATCTATTCAGAACAAAAAAGCAAAATTGATTGTAAATAATGTGGTGACTGAAGATTTTATGATAGAAAAAGGAACACGTCAGGGCTGCCCTATCTCTCCATTACTATTTATTTCGGTCCTGGAGGTGCTGCTGAACATGATTAGAAGGGACCGGTCTATTAAAGGAATACAGGTCGGAGCCAAACAATATAAATTGAAAGCCTTTGCAGATGATTTGGTTTTGACTATACAGGAGCCGGAATCTAGTATGAAAAGAGCTTTGGAATTGATTAAAGAATTTGGTCATGTGGCAGGATTTAGATTAAATAAGTTAAAAACTAAAGTATTAGAGAAGAACTTAACTCTAATAGAAAAGGACAGGTTTCAGAATGAAACAGGTTTAACTGTGGTTAAGAAAGTGAAATACCTAGGGATTAATATGACTGCGAAAAATTTGAACTTATTTAAAGATAATTATGAGAAATGTTGGCCAGAAGTTAAAAAAGATTTAGAAATTTGGTCTAATCTGAAGCTTTCCTTGTTGGGTCGAATCGCAGCTATAAAGATGAATGTTTTGCCAAAAATGTTATTTTTGTTCCAATCTTTGCAAATTTTGGACAAGATGGATTGTTTCAAGAAGTGGCAGAGAGATATTTCTAGATTTGTCTGGCAGGGCAAGAAACCCAGAATAAAGTTTAAAATTTTAACTGATGTAAAAGAAAGAGGTGGATTTGCCCTGCCAGACCTTAAATTGTACTATGAATCAGCAGCATTTTGCTGGTTAAAAGACTGGCTGCTTCTTGAGAACACGGACATTCTGGATTTAGAAGGTTTCAATAATGTTTTTGGGTGGCATGCATATTTGTGGTACGACAAGGTTAAAGCACATAAGGCATTTAAAAACCATATTGTCAGGAAAGCTCTGTTTAATGTCTGGACAAGATATAAAGATTTGCTGGAAAGTAAAACCCCAAGGTGGTTGTCACCTATGGAAGCTAAGTCTCAGAAAAAGCTCAATATGGAGGCCAAATGGCCAAAATATTGGGAAATTTTGGAACAAGAAGGTGACAGACTGAAACTGCAGAGTTTTGAGAAATTAAAAGACAAAGTGCGAGATTGGCTTCATTATTACCAAATAAGAGAGGCCTACAATTTGGACAAAAAAATTGGCTTGCAGGTGGAGAAATCAAAATTGGAAACAGAACTGTTAGAACCAAAAACTAAGATTTTGTCAAAGATGTATAACTTGCTGTTGAAATGGAATACACAGGATGAAACGGTTAAATCAGCAATGATTAAATGGGCGCAGGACATAGGTCATAACATTATGTTTGCTGACTGGGAGCAGTTGTGGACCACCGGTATGAAGTTTACGGCATGCATTGCCTTAAAGGAGAATATTATGAAAATGATTTACAGGTGGTACATGACCCCAGTTAAGCTTGCAAAAATTTATCACCTGCCTGACAACAAGTGTTGGAAATGTAAAGAAGCTGAGGGAACATTCTTTCACCTTTGGTGGACTTGCCCAAGGGTTAAGGCTTACTGGGAAATGATATATAATGAACTGAAGAAGGTACTTAAATTTACCTTTACCAAGAAACCAGAGGCCTTCCTTTTGGGCATAGTTGGCCAACGGGTGCCAAAGAAAGATAGAACATTTTTTATGTATGCAACAACAGCAGCAAGAATACTTCTTGCCAAGTATTGGAAGACACAAGATCTACCCACCATGGAAGAATGGCAGATGCAAGTGATCGACTACATGGAGATGGCTGAAATGACTGGCAGAATCCGGGACCAGGGAGAAGAATTGATGGAACAGGACTGGAAAAAGTTTAAGGACTATTTACAAAAATATTGCAAAATGTTCGAGTGTTAACATGATGTGGGAAGTGAAGGTAACAGGGCATGTGGGATTTGGTTAAATGTGAATGAAAAGAAGAATTTCAAAAAGGAGAAGGGGGTTATGAACAGAATAAAATTATGTCTTAGTATATAAGATGAGGAATGGGCTAAGATAACGAAAACTTGGGACATAATAATTAGAAAAACATAAATTGTAAGCATGGTTTGAAGAAGGGTTTGAATTTGCTGAATCAGATTGGAATAAAGAGGAACACAAAAAAGGGAGATGTGAGGAGGTCAGGACAGAGGGATAAGGAATTTTGTAACTTTTTAAAGTGGATTTTTCTTTTCTTTTTTTCTTTTTTTTTGTCATATATTTTTGTTCTCTGATTTTTCTGTGGGCTTTAATTAATGGAATAATCTATGTGAAATGATGAACTTTTTGTTTTGTAAAACTTTAATAAACATTTATTTAAAAAAATAAATAAAGGTCTAACAGCCAATTTCTACGCTTTACCTTGCTGCACGTTTTGTGATCTTAAATCTCTGCTGGGGCTCTCTCACCAAATGCTACTTGCCCCAAATCTGAATTTAGGCACTTGTGGAATTCTCCTTTTATTCTTTAACTAAATTACTGAAAGCCAACAGTCTCTGCTCCATTCATCCTCACTCAGGACAGTCAGATCTGAAGTCATCGCCTCAGGTGATCAAATTGATCAAAAAGAGCTAGTGAGAAATATGCTTCCTGGAATCTTTGTCCCATGAGACATCATGAGGATCTAGTGAAGCAACAACCCTGGATCTCAGCTAGTGAGTAAGTAGCCTGCTGAAATGCAGTCTGAGAAGGACAGAAACAACAGTAAGAATGGTGGCAGGAGCTGAGCTGGGCATAGGTGCAGAGCTGGGTCTTGCCACAGGAGGGGGAGAGGAGAAAGCTGATATCAGAAAGAAGAGTCTCTTTAAGCTGGCACCGTGCATCTAGAAGAAAGCTTAATTGCATTGAAACAGGAGTAGGCTGAGAGACTCCCTGGGATGAAGACATAGGAGTAGGCTAAGATGCAGTCTGAGATGCAGGAAGAGCCCCAGACGTAAACTTCCTTGAAGTCTCAGGTGAGCCCTCAAACCCAGCAAAAGCCTCATATCAGCAAGCCAGCTCTGCTGCTCTGGATGAGGTCACTGGGGTATCGCAAGCACTTAGCAATGTTAAAATTAAAAGCTGTTTGTAACTCTTTGTTCTGGGCCTCAGAGCCCAATCAGCTTCTGAACTTGCCTGCCCTGGTGCACCATGCTCCTGTTTTGGTTTGCGTGGCCCACTCAACCAAGAAATGTGGAGCTGGGCAGAGAACCCACTGAAAGGAACAGGCATGTCTCCACAAAAGATAGCATCAGAGGACCACTGAGATCTGGGACATTCTGTAGAGCATCCAGCTAAACTCACGTCCCATTAGGATTTGTTAAACAATCAGGACATGATGTACTTAACGGCTCAAGGAACCACCACCCACATCTCTGCTGCTCTTCAGAGCCCCCCCCCCCCAGAGCCCTCTTGTACCTTGAAGCCCATTAGAATGGGGCGAGCAGCCAAGAAGGCCCCTCTTGGCCTTATATAATGACTGTATTGAACCTCAGACGGAGAGACGTGGTGCTCAACAGAGAAAGAGCTGCCTCTTCTACTTACTGCCAGGAGACCTAGTCTGCTGTCTCCAAGCTTTCAGCCTTCAAAACAGCCTCAACGTACCAAAAGTCTTTCCCGTGGGGCAGGGCTTTTTCCTTGCTAACAGGACGCCACGCTTAGCTCACTCCTGGCCGCTTGGAGTCTGTGTTTTGCTCTGCCTCAGTTGTGGAGGTAAGTCCCACCTGCAGAACATAAAATAAGGCAGACCACCAGTAAACATGTGCTGTATGTCCCTGGAGAAGAAAATTTCCTCCTGCCAGCAGCACTCTGACAGAAGCATCTTCTGTCCTTGTAATCCCTGCACAGTCCCAACTTTGGGTAGTTTTCTGCCGGAATGACGTTATGTTGGGGGGGTGGGTATTATTTACTTGCTTAATAAATAGTCTCCTACAATTTCATTTTGTAAACAAAAACAAAAACCAATTTCCAAGCAGTTTACTGTATTCATAGCACAACCTCCACCCCCATCCCCATAAAAACATAGTTCACCGGCTAAGTATTCTGCAGAAAGAGTTTGATAATTGTCTGCGTGGCTTAATGTATCAGCTGCAGGCAGCACTCCTATGAACACGCCTTTAGAGTTTAATGTGTGCAATCCAGTGGAAGCTGCAGCCTCTGCTTCTTCTAAGAAAGATGCCCTGTCTCCTTCTTAGGACTCTCTACTGTTAACGCTTGCTGAAGTTGCCATTCCAGCTGCTGCTGCTGCCTGCTACTCACAGGAGGCTCAATGAAGGACCCTTTCTCCAAGATACCTTCAATGCTGGAGCTGTCCTGACAATGAGATACCTGTTATGGGGGTGTGGTTGTAGGCAGCCTGAGACGCAGCCAAAACTCATTGAAAGGAACAAGCATGCCTCCATCCATCAGATGGCCCCAGACGTCTGGGACATTCTGTAGAGCATCCATCAGAACCCATGAGGATTTGTCTGGACAATCAGTACATGATGGACTTAACAGCTGAAGGAACCACAACCTCTGCTGCTCTCCAGAGCAACCCCAACTTATTGCCAGAGACTTCATGTACCTTTCAAGGCCATTAAAATAGGGTGAGGAGCCAAGAAGGCCCCTCTCGGCCTTATATAATGACTGTTTTTAGCTTGGCTCCTCAGACAGAGAGTTCAATAAAGGCGGAGCTCTTCCTCCTTCTTATTACCAGGAAGCCTAGCCTGCTGTCTCCAAGCAATCACTCTTCAAAACAGTCTTTCTAATCGAACAGGGCTTTTTCCTTGCTAACATGAAGCCACGCTTGGCTCACGTCTGGCTGCTTGAAGTCTGTGTTTTGCTCTGCCTCAGCTGTGGAGGTAAGTCCCACCTCCCAATGGAAAAACATGGTAGGCTACCAGTTCAAATGTGCTGTATGTCCAGCACCTATCTTCCTAAGAACTGGCGAACCCGTAAGCTTTTTTCTTTTTAGCTCTGGCACCTACTTAGGGATAATGATTGAAAGTCTAACTTTGGAAATAACGCAGACCTGGAGAAAGGTTTAGATGCTATTAAGTAACAGATCAATACAGGCATCATCACCCACCATGCTTGGGTCAATGTCAGGGTATTGGCAGAGATGATTTCCACAGATCCCACTATGTCTCCTGTCCTTGTTATCCCTGCACAGTCCCAACTTCGGATAGTTTTTCAGTGGAATGATGCTCTGTTGCCATTCTAATGAAGTTGCTGTAGGGTTGCCATATGTCGGTGTCCGGGTGGAAATCGCTAAAAAATAGCAACCCATGTTGGCAGTATCGTTTTTGGCGATTTCCCTTTAAAATAGCTCAAAAACTTCATTCCTAACTTTTTTTAGGTTTTTCTTTCTAATTTTGCCCAAAAAGGTCAACAGCTTTGGCCAAAAGAAAATAATAATAATAAAAGATCGACATCTTTTGTGTTCGGATTTTCACTTTTTGAAATATGGCAACTCTAAGCTGCTGCTTGGCACCTGCCACTCTCAGGAGGCTCACTAGAGGACCCTTTCTACAAAGTCTCTACAATGCTGGAGCTGGCTGACCCTCAGATGCCTGTTATGGGGATGTGGCAGAGGGGAGGGTCCTTCTGGTTGTAGGCAGCCTGGGACGCAGCCAATCACGTTCTGCGGAACTCCGTGGGGCTCAATTTACACCTTCTGTAAGAACCCCCAATGTCCTTTTTAGACTCAGGGCATCTCAGAATTTTTCGTTTTTGAAGGAAACAACGAGTTTGGTGACTTAGACTTTCTTTCTTTTGGTGACTTTCTTTCTTTCTTCTTTTAACAGCAAATGCCTTAAAATGTAGTGTGTGCACTTCAGGAGGTCCAGAAGAGCCGTGTATACCACATCCCGCCAAAGTAGAGACATGCTCTGATCATCCACATTCAGGACACCCTGCAGCCTGCGTCTTGTACACAATCTCAGCAAGTGAGCGATCCTTCTCATCTTTCTCTCCCCCTTACTTTCAGTGCATTTCCATGGGTGGGTGGTGGGCATGGCTAGTACAACTGGGTGCAGAAGGGGCCGGGGATCTTGCAACTTCAATAGTACAAGAACGAGAGAAGCACCTCGTTCCAATGGAAGCTCTAAGCTACGCTAATGCAATCTCTATACGAAACCTGATTGCAAGCACTCAGGAACATGACGGAATGTATCCCCCTGAAAATTCTTTGAAGCAACAATACCTGCAGGCAGTGAGAGAAACATGAATTTTCTAAGTTTACTCTTGAGGTAACTCTTGAGAGTTGAGAATAAACTACTCTTGAGAATAAACTTTTCTAAGTTTATTCTTGAGGTATCTCAAGTCAGGGGCCAGGTTTGGCGCTCTGGCCAGTGGCATCCCAACTGCAGTGCTTCACTTACTACAAGGGAAGAGTTGCCATTCATTCTTGAGGATAAGCAGGGGTGTTGGGTGCTATACCTGGCAACAGTGGTGGCAAAAACCTGCCTTTCAGCACAGACCTCCATTTCCCCAGCTGTCTCTGATGCAAAGAGTGCATCCTTCCATTTCCGTCAGGCATCTTTCACTACTTGTTAACAGTAACCCAGATACTTTTCTTTCTCTTCCCAGCGTTTTCCGGTACTAAAAATGTGATGCGCTACTACAAAAAATGTGGCTACTATACAAAAGACTGTGGAACTCGAAAAGTCGATAAGGATGTAGCGCAAGAGTATGAGCTCAAGTGCTGTAAAGACAGAGACCACTGCCTTTGAATGCCGTCTAAGGAGGATGCTGTATTAAAAGAAATCCTATGTGAACAAATGGCTGTGCAATTTGAGTTAGGCTGTGTTGCTGTTTGGGGATGTCTATGTGAGTGGCCTCTGTGTGTGCCCAGTGGCGTGCGTGGGTGCAGGGTCTCAGCAGGTGAGTGGGTGGGCATCTCAGGTGAGCTGGGATGTCAACAAGGTTTCCCCTGGCTGTATGCCATGGCTGCATTGAGCCTGGGTCTTCAAACCAAGTGACATCTTCCTTACTCGAGGTTCAGCTACTATGACTACTTATTGCCTGGTATTTTCTGCCTAGGAACAAGTGGGTGGGACCACCTCACCACAACAATCCTTTTGCAGAGAGCTGATTAGCCAGAGAACGGGAGATTGACAGAAAATATTCAGGATTCTCTCTCCATTGAAATTCAGTACTGGAGGTTGGGGAAAATAGAAAGAGTGTAGTTTGGGAATCTAGTGGAAACTTAAGAATAAGTAGTAGTAGACCAGCCTCCACTGAACTTAGGTTTTTCATCTGGAGAGAGGACTGCTTTCCGTTCATATCTTTCTGGTGAATGAGTGATTGGAAAAATCCAAAATTTTCTGCTGTGACGGAGGCCAAGCAAGAGGCTTCGAAACTCATTTCTTCAATTCATTGTAAAGTGGCTTTTTACTGAAGATTCTGGGTGAATTCTTTTTAAGGGAAAAAGGTTCTATTTAATTAGTCGAACTTACCACCCTTGGGAGCATCTGAGGCTGTACAGAAAGGACCGTACAGAAATCCACTCAGTGGCTGCAGGGTCAGTAGCTGTGTGGCCTCCCAGCCCATTCACCCGGTAACGCTGGTGAAATATGCCCTTTAGGTCCTCAAGTAAAATATACCCTTCTGTATCCAAACCTTTTAAAGTAAAAACTGATCTTTAGTCCAGGTCTGATGTTCCCTAGTCAGCTGAAGTTTCGTGTGATGCAACAATCACATATGCCTGACTGCAGCTTCCTGGTGAGGAACACATACTGCCATCCTTCCCCATAAGATAGCATCAGGGGCCACAGAGGCCTAGGACTATGAAACAACCATGTAAGTAGCACATATGGGCCTGGCTGAAGCTTCCTGGTGGTGAACAAGTAATCCCTGTTGGAATACTGCCAGGGAGATAAAGTCCATCTGAGGCCCCAAGCTCAGTGCCGGACGATCCATCGACCTCCCGTAGTCACGCAGTACCAGCAGTTTAGCGACACTAAGCCTCTGGCTTAGTGCACACTCTAACAGCAGAATTCACACAGCAAAAGTTGCACAAGCATGAGAGCATATTTACAGTTTATTTGGCATTGGTCAGAACAAAGAAAACATGACTGTCTGCTCCGACTGCTCAGGCAAAACAACAGAAAACGAAAGGAACAGACAAACATAAACATCCTGTGAGACAGGAAATACGCAGGGTGTTATACAAACATCCTGCTCCCTTTTAAGGTGGAACGGAAATATCCTAACAGAAACAACCATGTAAGTAGCACATATGGGCCTGGCTGAAGCTTCCTGGTGGTGAACAAGTAATCCCTACATGTAAGAGGGTCGCTGAAGTCTGGGACACGCTGTACTGCATCTGGCTGGTTCCTCAGCTTCAGCCCATTTGAATTTGTCCAAACAAGCAGTATATTATGCACCTAAAAAGCTCCTTGTGCCTTTCGAGCCTAGCAGGGACAGGTGCCCTGAGGCACAAAGAAGGTGCCTCTGAGCTTTATATAATGAAAGTCTTGTTAACTGAAAGGAATACACTTCCTTCCCACGTAAGATAGCATCATTTGTAAGATGAGCTCTAGGACATTCTGTACAGGATTTCAGAATCTCGGGTTGGATCAGTCCCTTGGATCAGCACTTAATGGCTCAAGGAACCACCACCCACATCTCTGCTGCTCTTCAGAGCCACCCCAGAGCCCTCTTGTACCTTGAAGCCCATTAGAGTGGGGCGAGCAGCCAAGAAGGCACCTCTTGGCCTTATATAATGACTGTATTGAGCCTCAGACGGAGAGACGTGTTGCTCAACAGAGAAAGAGCTGCCTCTTCTACTTACTGCCAGGAGACCTAGTCTGCTGTCTCCAAGCTTTCAGCCTTCAAAACAGCCTCAACGTACCAAAAGTCTTTCCCATGGGGCAGGGCTTTTTCCTTACTAACAGGACGCCACACTTAGCTCACTCCTGGCCGCTTGGAGTCTGTGTTTTGCTCTGCCTCAGTTGTGGAGGTAAGTCCCACCTGCAGAACATAAAATAAGGCAGACCACCAGTAAACATGTGCTGTATGTCTCTGGAGAAGAAAATTTCTTCCTGCCAGCAGCACTCTGACAGAAGCATCTTCTGTCCTTGTAATCCCTGCACAGTCCCAACTTTGGGTAGTTTTCTGCCGGAATGACGTTATGTTGGGGGGGTGGGTATTATTTACTTGCTTAATAAATAGCCTCCTACAATCTCATTTTGTAAACAAAAACAAAAACCAATTTCCAAGCAGTTAACTGTATTCATAGCACAACCTCCACCCCCATCCCCATAAAAACATAGTTCACCGGCTAAGTATTCTGCAGAAAGAGTTTGATAATTGTCTGCGTGGCTTAATGTATCAGCTGCAGGCAGCACTCCTATGAACACGCCTTTAGAGTTTAATGGGTGCAATCTAGTGGAAGCTGCAGCCTCTGCTCCTTCTAAGAAAGATGCCCTGTCTCCTTCTTAGGACTCTCTACTGTTAACGCTTGCTGAAGTTGCCATTCCAGCTGCTGCTGCTGCCTGCTACTCACAGGAGGCTCAATGAAGGACCCTTTCTCCAAGATACCTTCAATGCTGGAGCTGTCCTGACAATGAGATACCTGTTATGGGGATGTGGTTGTAGGCAGCCTGAGACGCAGCCAAAACTCATTGAAAGGAACAAGCATGCCTCCATCCATCAGATGGCCCCGGATGTGTGGGACATTCTGTAGAGCATCCATCAGAACCCATGAGGATTTGTCTGGACAATCAGTACATGATGGACTTAACAGCTGAAGGAACCACAACCTCTGCTGCTCTCCAGAGCAACCCCAACTTATTGCCAGAGACTTCATGTACCTTTCAAGGCCATTAAAATAGGGTGAGGAGCCAAGAAGGCCCCTCTCGGCCTTATATAATGACTGTTTTTAGCTTGGCTCCTCAGATAGAGAGTTCAATAAAGGCGGAGCTCTTCCTCCTTCTTATTACCAGGAAGCCTAGCCTGCTGTCTCCAAGCAATCACTCTTCAAAACAGTCTTTCTAATCGAACAGGGCTTTTTCCTTGCTAACATGAAGCCACGCTTGGCTCACGTCTGGCTGCTTGAAGTCTCTGTTTTGCTCTGCCTCAGCTGTGGAGGTAAGTCCCACCTCCCAATGGAAAAACATGGTAGGCTACCAGTTCAAATGTGCTGTATGTCCAGCACCTATCTTCCTAAGAACTGGCGAACCCGTAAGCTTTTTTCTTTTTAGCTCTGGCACCTACTTGGGGATAATGATTGAAAGTCTAACTTTGGAAATAACGCAGACCTGGAGAAAGGTTTAGATGCTATTAAGTAACAGATCAATACAGGCATCATCACCCACCATGCTTGGGTCAATGTCAGGGTATTGGCAGAGATGATTTCCACAGATCCCACTATGTCTCCTGTCCTTGTTATCCCTGCACAGTCCCAACTTCGGATAGTTTTTCAGTGGAATGATGCTCTGTTGCCATTCTAATGAAGTTGCTGTAGGGTTGCCATATGTCGGTGTCCGGGTGGAAATCGCTAAAAAATAGCAACCCATGTTGGCAGTATCGTTTTTGGCGATTTCCCTTTAAAATAGCTCAAAAACTTCATTCTTAACTTTTTTTAGGTCTTTCCAATTTTGCCCAAAAAGGTCAACAGCTTTGGCCAAAAGAAAATAATAATAATAAAAGACCGACATCTTTTGTGTTCGGATTTTCACTTTTTGAAATATGGCAACTCTAAGCTGCTGCTTGGCACCTGCCACTCTCAGGAGGCTCAGTAGAGGACCCTTTCTACAAAGTCTCTACAATGCTGGAGGTGGCTGCACACTAAGTTGCCTGTTATGGGGATGTGGCAGAGGGGAGGGTCCTCCTGGTTGTAGGCAGCCTGGGACGCAGCCAATCACGTTCTGCGGAACTCCGTGGGGCTCAATTTACACCTTCTGTAAGAACCCCCAATGTCCTTTTTAGACTCAGGGCATCTCAGAATTTTTCGTTTTTGAAGGAAACAACGAGTTTAGTGACTTAGACTTTCTTTCTTTTGGTGACTTTCTTTCTTTCTTCTTTTAACAGCAAATGCCTTAAAATGTAGTGTGTGCACTTCAGGAGGTCCAGAACAGCCATGTATACCACATCCCCCCAAAATAGAGACATGCTCTGATCATCCAAGTACAGGACACCCTGCAGCCTGCGTCTTGTACACAATCTCAGCAAGTGAGCAATCCTTCTCGTCTTTCTCTCCCCCTTATTTTCAGTGCATTTCCATGGGTGGGTGGTGGGCATGGCTAGTACAACTGGGTGCAGAAGGGGCCGGGGATCTTGCAACTTCAATAGTACAAGAACGAGAGAAGCACCTCGTTCCAATGGAAGCTCTAAGCTACGCTAATGCAATCTCTATACGAAACCTGATTGCAAGCACTCAGGAACATGACGGAACGTATCCCCCTGAAAATTCTTTGAAGCAACAATACCTGCAGGCAGTGAGAGAAACATGAATTTTCTAAGTTTACTTTTAATTCTTGAGGTATCTCAAGTCAGGGGCCAGGTTTGGTGCTCTGGCCAGTGGCATCCCAACTGCAGTGCTTCACTTAATACAAGGGAAGAGTTGCCATTCATTCTTGAGGATAAGCAGGGGTGTTGGGTGCTATACCTGGCAACAGTGGTGGCAAAAACCTGCCTTTCAGCACAGACCTCCATTTCCCCAGCTGTCTCTGATGCAAAGAGTGCATCCTTCCATTTCCGTCAGGCATCTTTCACTACTTGTTAACAGTAACCCGGATACTTTTCTTTCTCTTCCCAGCGTTTTCCGGTACTAAAAATGTGATGCGCTACTACAAAAAATGTGGCTACTATACAAAAGACTGTGGAACTCGAAAAGTCGATAAGGATTTACCGCAAGAGTATGAGCTCAAGTGCTGTAAAGACAGAGACCACTGCCTTTGAATGCTAAGGAGGATGCTGTATTAAAAGAACTCCTATGTGAAAAAATGGCTGTGCAATTTGTGTTAGGTTGTGTTGCTGTGTGGGGATGTCTATGTGAGTGGGCTCTGTGTGTGCCCAGTGGCGTGCGTGGGTGCAGGGTCTCAGCAGGTGAGTGGGTGGGCATCGCAGGTGAGCTGGGATTTCAACAAGGTTTCTCCTGGCTGTATGCCATGGCTGCATTGAGCCTGGTTCTTCAAACCAAGTGACATCTTCCTTACTAGAGGTTCAGCTACTATGACTACTTATTGCCTGGTACTTTCTGCCTAGGAACAAGTGGGTGGGATCACCTCACCATAACAATCCTTTTGCAGAGAGCTGATTATCCAGAGAACGGGAGATCGACAGAAAAATAATCAGGATTCTCTCTCCATTGAAATTCAGTACTGGAGGCTGTGGGAAATAGAAAGACTGTAGTTTGGGAATCTAGTGGAAACTTAAGAATAAGTAGTAGTAGACCAGCCTCCACTGAACTTAGGTTTTTCATCTGGAGAGAGGACTGCTTTCCCTTCATATCTTTCTGGTGAATGAGTGATTGGAAAAATCCAAAATTTTCTGCTGTGACGGAGGCCAAGCAAGAGGCTTCGAAACTCATTTCTTCAATTCATTGTAAAGTGGCTTTTTACTGAAGATTCTGGGTGAAGTCTTTTTGAGGGAAAAAGGTTCCATTTAATTAGTCCAACTTACCACCCTTGGGAGCTTCTGAGGACCGTACAGAAATCCACTCAGTGGCTGCAGGGTCAGTAGCTGTGTGGCCTCCCAGCCCATTCACCCGGTAGCGCTGGTGAAATATGCCTTTTAGGTCCTTGAGTAAAATATACCCTTCTGTATCCAAACCTTTTAAAGTAAAAACTGGTCTTTGATCCAGGTCTAATGGTACCTAGTCAGCTGAAGTTTCGTGTGAGGCAACAATCACGTATGCCTGGCTGCAGCTTCCTGGTGGGGAACACATACTGCAATCCTTCCCCATAAGATAGCATCAGGGGCCCAGGGAGGCCTAGGACTATGAAACAACCATGTGAGTAGCACATATGGGCCTGGCTGAAGCTTCCTGGTGGTGAACAAGCAATCCCTACATGTAAGAGGGTCGCTGAAGTCTGGGACACTCTGTACTGCATCCGGCTGGTTCCTCAGTTCTAGCCCATTTGGATTTGTCCAAACAAGCAGTATATTATGCACCTAAAAAAGCTCCTTGTGCCTTTTGAGCCTACCAGGGACACGTGCCCTGAGGAAGAAAGAAGGTGCCTCTGAGCCTTATATAATGAAAGTCTTGTTAACTGAAAGGAATACACTTCCTTCCCATGTAAGACAGCATCATTTGGAAGATGAGCTCTAGGACATTCTGTACAGCATTTGGCATCTCCAGTTGGATCAGTCCCAGCTCCAGCCAACCTTGCAGTCCAAAAGTGCGCCAGTGCAAGTAGATAAATAAGTACCGCTGTGGCAGAAAGGGACATTGCATTTCCGTGCACTCTGGCTTCAGTCATGTTGTCCCGTTGTGCCAGAAGCAGTTTAGTCCTGCTGGCCACATGACCCAGAAAGCTGTCTGTGGACAAATGCCGGCTCCCTCGGCCTGAAAGCGAAATGAGCGCCTCAACCCCATAGTTGCCTTCGACTGGACTTTACCATCCAGGGGTCCTTTACCTTTTTACTTGGGTATCACAAGCACTTAGGATTGTTAAAATTAAAAGCTGTATGTTCTGGGCCTCAGAGCCAAATCAGCTACTGAACTTGCCTACCCTGGTGCACCATGCTCCTGTTTTGGTTTGTGTGGCTCAGTCAACCAAGAAATGTGGAGCTGGGTAGAGAACTCATTGAAAGGAATGGGCCTGTCTCCACAAAAGATAGCATCAGAGAACCACTGAGGTCTGGGACATTCTGTAGAGCATCCAGCTAAACTCACGTCCCATTAGCATTTGTTAAACAATCAGGACATGATGCACTTAACGGCTCAAGGAACCACCACCCACATCTCTGCTGCTCTTCAGAGCCACCCCAGAGCCCTCTTGTACCTTGAAGCCCATTAGAATGGGGTGAGCAGCCAAGAAGGCCCCTCTCGGCCTTATATAATGTCTGTATTGAGCCTCAGACGGAGAGACGTGGTGCTCAACAGAGAAAGAGCTGCCCCTTCTACTTACTGCCAGGAAGCCTAGTCTGCTGTCTCCAAGCTATCACTCCAAGCTATCATTTCTTCAGTTCATTGTAAAATGTCTTTTTACTGAGGATTCTGGGTGAAGTCTTTTTGAGGGGAGAAGGTTCCATTTAATTAGTCCAACTTACCACCGTTGGGAGCATCTGAGGCTGTACAGAAAGGACCGTACAGAAATCCACTCAGTGGTTGCAGGGTCAGTAGCTGTGTGGCCTCCCAGCCCATTCACCTGGTAGCGCTGGTGAAATATGCCCTTTAGGTCCTCAAGTAAAATATACCCCTCTGTATCCAAAGCTTTTATTATTATTTTTTATTCAAATATTTATTAAAATTTTCCACATTTAATACAAAAAATCAAAAAAGAAAAAAGAAAAAAAATTTAAAACACATATGGTTTACAATTCCATATTTTCAATACCATATTTCCCTGACTTCCCCGCACCTCCCCTTCTTGTATTCCAATTCAAAATTGTTAGTTCAACAAGTTCCTATCCCCAATTTTTAACCTTTTTATATTTAATTCATTTTAGAAAGACCAATTTTTAACTTATAGACATCAATATTTGTACCTCAATACTCAAACCTTTTTCTAAACTTGACCCAAATTCCCTTCCACGAATTCCCCAATTTTCATATTAATAACCAAACAAAAAAATAAAAAACAGATTATAATTGTGCACCCTTTGGATTCCCAAACCCCACCACCCCCTTTCCCGGTTTCAATCCCCAGCAAATGTCCATCAGTCTTAATCTACTATCAGCCTGGAGATCTCACGTCCGAGGCTCTTAATTCTCTCTCAGTTCCTCTCTGCCGGTTTTTTTTGATAGTCCGTAATATTAAACACCAGATCTCGGAGCAGCTCTGTCCCAATAAGGTCCATGTTTCTTCCAGCCAGACCTCCATACTTAAAAGTAGGGCCCAAAAGTCCAATTGTCACGAAAACTCCAGCTTCCACTTTAATCAGATTTGTAATCCATAGATCTTCAGATCTCCACATAAGGAGATCTCTCCATTCTTCAGTCTCCAATTCAAACCAGATTTTCATCATCCAGTACTTATTTTCCCTTGTAATCATCCTGTCAAGCCTCTGGTTTGATTTCTTATTTTCTTTTATAAGCATCATGTCAGGCCTCTGGCTCTCCTTTGTCATTTGCAAAATTACAGCTCCTCCTTCCTTCTCCTCAAGAACAGCATATGTCTCCTTCTCCACACTTTCAAGATTCTCAAGTTTCTCTTTTTGTCCAGCTGCATGGGCTTCCTGAGTCAAATCCTTATCAAATTCAGTGATGTTATTTACTGTTAAGTTCAAAGTTGTAACATTTGTAGCCAAAACATCAATTTGGCCTTGTAACTTTCCCAAGAGAACAAAAACTCTGTCCAACCCAGCCTGAATTTTCCCTCCTCCAGCCATTCTTGTAGTGTCCCAAATCCCCCTCTAGAGGGATTTTGGTAACATAATATTCTTTCCAGTTAAAATCCAAAAGTCAAGTTAGTTTGTGTCAGTTCTTGCTTATTTTCAACAAAATATAACCAAATTGCAACAAATATATCTAGCAGAGACAGCAGAAACAAAGTTCTCTTTTTCCTTCTTGACAGCTAATTTTGACAGCTGTCAAACTCTTCTATATCTCCTCAACAGGCTCTCTCACGAATCACTCCCGGGTCCGGGGGGGGGGTGGCACTTCAACTCTCAAAATTAGCTCTTATCCTCCAGTAAGATTACTTATACTTGTATTGCCGAATCGTAGAATTAATATCTTTTATCCAATCAAGAAAAAGAAATTCTCTCGACCTTAGTTAACTAGTCCTTGCTTTAAATTTTTTACAAGGCGGGGAGGTGGACTTCCTGTTTGCGCCTTCCCCGATCGTACCAAATTCAAAAGAAAATTTCCTTAACAAGTCCAATTTCCGTATTACTCACGGGTTGTTACTTTTAGAGTCCAATTGTTCACAAGAAGAAGTCAGCGCTCTCCGACCATGGCACGCGGCTTCACTCCACAGGAGGAGCAGTCGACTCTCAGCACCGCGCCGCTCACCCCGTCCCCCGTTCCGAAGCCTTTATAAAGGCTCCTTCGCAGGTCGGGGGGCGCAAATGGTGCCCGCCGAGTCACCAGGTTCACAGGCTTCAGCGCCTGTGATTTCTAAGGGTCCCCGCGTCGCCACAGCGGCAAGACCCAGCTCCTGTAGAGCCGATTCCCTCCGGAGCTCGGAAGGAATCCGCCATTAGCCGTTCGCGCTAACCCGGAAGTCCTGTATCCAAACCTTTTAAAGTACAAATTTATCTTTAGTCCAGGTCTGATGTTCCCTAGTCAGCTGAAGTTTCGTGTGATGCAACAATCACGTATGCCTAACTGCAGCTTCCTGGTGAGGAACACATACTGCAATCCTTCCCCATAGATAGCATCAGAGGCCACGGAGGCCTTGGACTATGAAACAACCATGTAAGTAGCACATATGGGCCTGGCTGAAGCTTCCTGAAGGTGAACAAGTAATCTCTACATGTAAGAGGGTCGCTGAAGTCTGGGACACTCTGTACTGCATCTGGCTGGTTCCTCAGCTTCAGCCCATTTGGATTTGTCCAAACAAGCAGTATATTATGCATCTAAAAAGCTCCTTGTGCCTTTCGAGCCTAGCAGCGACAGGTGCCCTGAGGAACAAAGAAGGTGCCTCTGAGCTTTATATAATGAATGTCTTGTTAACTTTAAGGAATACACTTTCTTCCCATGTTAGACAGCATCATTTGGAAGCTGAGCTCTAGGACATTCAGAATCTCGAGTTGGGTCAGTCCCAGCTCCTGCCAACCTAGCCGTTTGAAAGCTCACCAATGCAAGTAGATAAATAGGTACCACTGTGGGGGAAGGTACATTGGTACCTCGGGTTAAGAACTTATTTCTTTCTGGAGGTCTGTACTTAACCTGAAACTGTTCTTAACCTGAGGTACCACTTTAGCTAATGGGGCCTCCCGCTGCCGTTGCGCTGCCGCCGCACGATTTCTGTTCTCATCCTGAAGCAAATTTCTTAACCCAAGGTACTGTTTCCGGGATAGCGGAGTCTGTAACCAGAAGTGTCTGTAACCTGAAGCATCTGTAACACGAGGTACCACTGTACATGGTGTTTCCGTGTGCTCTGGCTTTTCTCATGTTGTTCTGTTGCTCCAGAAGCGGTTTAGTCATGCTGGCCACATGACCCGGAAAGCTGTCTGTGGTCAAACGCCAGCTCCCTCAGCCTGAAAGTGAGATGAGTGCCTCAACCCCATAGTTGTCTTTGACTGGACTTATCCGTCCACGGGTCCTTTACCTTTTACTTTTTTACTGGGGTATCACAAGCACTTAGCATTGTTAAAATTAAAAGCTGTATGTTCTGGGCCTCAGAGCCCAATCAGCTTCTGAACTTGCCTGCCCTGGTGCACCATGCTCCTGTTTTGGTTTGCGTGGCTCAGTCAACCAAGAAATGTGGAGCTGGGCAGAGAACCCATTGAAAGGAATGGGCATGCCTCCACAAAAGATAGCATCAGAGGACCACTGAGGTATGGAACATTCTGTAGAGCATCCAGTTAAACCCACATCCCATTAACATTTGTTAAACAATCAGGACACAATGCACTTAATGGCTCAAGGAACCACCACTCACATCTCTGCTGCTCTTCAGAGCCACCCCAGAGCCCTCTTGTACCTTGAAGCCCATTAGAATGGGTTGAGCAGCCAAGAAGGCCCCTCTTGGCCTTATATAATGACAGTATTGAGCCTCAGACGGAGAGAAGTATTTGAGCTCTTCCTCCTCCTTATTACCAGGAAGCCTAGTCCTCTGTCTCCAAGCAATCACTCTTCAAAACAGTCTTTCTAATCAGACAGAGCTTTTTCCTTGCTAACATGAAGCCACGCTTGGCTCAGGTCTGGCTGCTTGGAGTCTGTCTTTTGCTCTGCCTCAGCTGTGGAGGTAAGTCCCATCTGCCAATGGAAAAACATGGTAGGCTACCAGTTCAAATGTGCTGTATGTCCACCACCTATCTTCCTAAGAACTGGTGAACCCGTAAGCTATTTTCTTTCTCTTTTTAGCTCTGGCACCTATTTGGGGATATTGATTGAAAGGCTAACTTTGGAAATAATGCAAACGTTGCCTCGAGAAAGGCTTAGATGCTATTAAGTGCCAGATCTATACAGGCATCATCACCCACCGTGCTTGGGTCAGGATATTGGCAGAGATGATTTCCACAGATCCCGCTATGTCTCCTGTCCTTGTAATCCATGCAAGGTCCCAACTTCAGAAAGTTTTTCAGGGGAATGATGCTCTATTGCACAGGGCAGGGGGGGGCTTATTTTAACTTTATTTATTTACTTATTAAAACATTTGATTTAAAAAAACATAGTAATTTGCAATAGTCATAAGTGCAACCTTTCCCCTCCCCAAGCAGTTCACCAACTAGTTTTGAAAAAATGTTTAATTGTCTGCATAAACCTGGCAGCTTAAAATGGGAGCTGTAGGCTGTGCTCCTTCTAACATAGCTGCAGTGACACACACACACACGCTCGTTGGTAGAAACTCTCTGGTGTTCAATCTGTTGATGTTGCCCATCCGGCTGTTGTAGGGTTGCCATACATCGGAAGCAGTGTCCAAGCAGAAATCACTAAAAATGTCCGTGGAAATCCGGACATATGGCAACCCATGTCAGCATTATTGTATTGGGAAATTTCCCTTAAAAATAGCTCAAAAACCTCTTTATTCTTTTCTCTCTTTTTTGCAATTATGCCCCAAAAATCAACAACCCTGGCTAATAAGGAGAAGAAGAATAAAAGCTCTACAACTTTGGTGTCTAGATTTTTACTTTTTGAAATATTGCAACTCTAAAGTCTGCTTGGCACCTGCCACTCTCAGGAGGCTCACTAGAGGACCCTTTCTGCAAAGTCTCTACAATGCTGGATCTGGCTGACCCTCAGATGCCTGTTATGGGGATGTGGCAGAGTGGAGGGTCCTCCTGGTTGTAGGCACAGCCAATCACTTTCTGTGAAACTCCGTGGGGATCAATTTACACCTTCTTTAAGAACCACCAATGTCCTTTTTAGACTCAGGGCATCTCAGCATTTTTCTTCTTTGAAGGAAACAACGAGTTTGGTGACTTAGAAGCTCAGGAAGGGACAAGACATGTAAACAAAGAAGCATGCCTTACAGCAGGTGCCTCCCTCCCTCCCTCCCTCCCTTTCTTCTTTTAACAGCAAATGCCTTAATCTGTAGCGTGTGCAGTTCAGAGGCTGAAGGACAGCCATGTGTACCAGCTGCCCCACATGAAGAGAAATGCCCTGATGATCCACGTACAGGACACCCTGCAGCCTGTGTCTTGTACAGAATCACTTCAAGTGAGTGGTCCTTCTTGTCTTTCTCTCCCCGTCCCCCTTATTTTCAGTGCATTTCCATGAGTGGCTGATGGGGCATGGCTAGTATGACTGGGTGCAGAGGAGGCCGGGGATCTTGCAACCTCGGTAGTACAAGTAGTACAATGGAAGCTTAGAGCTTCCATTGGAATGAGGTGCTTCTCTCGTTCAAGCACCTCGTTCCAATGGAGCTCTAAGCTATCCTAATGCAGCCTCCATACGAAACCTGATTGCAAGCCTTCAGTCACATGACGGTACATATCCCCTGGAAATTCTCTGAAGCAACAATACCTGCAGGCAGTGAGAGAAACATGAATTTTCTAAGTTCACTTATAATTCTTCAGTCAAACTCTAGCATGCCAAGGTACAGATGGGATCCTGGATAAGTCCATGTGATGCAGCCCACCTGGCTGAGGTATCTCAAGTCAGGGGCCAGGTTGGGCCCTCTGGCCAATGGCGTCCCAATTGCAGTGCTTCGCCTAATGCCAGGGAAGAGCTGCCATTCATTCTTGAGGATAAGCAGGGGGGTTGGGTGCTCTACCTGGCAACAGTGGTAGCAAAAACCTGCCCTTCAGCACAGACCCCCGTTTCCCCAGCTGTCACTGATGGGGACCTAGCAAGGGGTGGACATTATCATCAAGCATCATTCCCCAGTTACTAACCGTAACCCAGATACTTTTCTTTCTCTTCCCAGTGGTAACTAAACATGTCTTGCGCTACTACAAAAAATGCGGCTTCTATACCAGCGACTGCAAAACTCGAAAAGTCCACCAGAACGTACAGCAAGTGCACGAGCTCCACTGCTGTAATGACAGAGACCACTGCCTTTGAATGCCATCTAAGGAGGATGCTCTATTAAAAGAACTCCTATGTGAACAAATGGCTGTGCAATTTGTGTTAGGTTGTGTTGCTGTTTGGGGATGTCTATGTGAGTGGGCTCTGTGTGTGCCCAGTGGCGTGCATGTTTTGGTTTGTGTGGCTCAGTCAACCAAGAAATGTGGAGCTGGGTAGAGAACTCATTGAAAGGAATGGTCATGCCTCCACAAAAGATAGCATCAGAGAACCACTGAGGTCTGGGACATTCTGTAGAGCATCCAGCTAAACTCACGTCCCATTAGGATTTGTTAAACAATCAGGACATGATGCACTTAATGGCTCAAGGAACCACCACCCACATCTCTGCTGCTCTTCAGAGCCACCCCAGAGCCCTCTTGTACCTTGAAGCCCATTAGAATGGGGCGAGCAGCCAAGAAGGCCCCTCTCGGCCTTATATAATGACTGTATTGAGCCTCAGACGGAGAGACGAGTTGCTCAACAGAGAAAGAGCTGCCCCTGCTACTTACTGCCAGGAAGCCTAGTCTGCTGTCTCCAAGCTATCACTCCAAGCTATCATTTCTTCAGTTCATTGTAAAATGTCTTTTTACTGAGGATTCTGGGTGAAGTCTTTTTGAGGGGAGAAGGTTCCATTTAATTAGTCCAACTTACCACCGTTGGGAGCATCTGAGGCTGTACAGAAAGGACCGTACAGAAATCCACTCAGTGGCTGCAGGGTCAGTAGCTGTGTGGCCTCCCAGCCCATTCACCTGGTAGCACTGGTGAAATATGTCCTTTAGGTCCTCAAGTAAAATATACCCTTCTGTATCCAAACCTTTTGAAGTAAAAACTGGTCTTTGGTCCAGGTCTGATGGTCCCTAGTAAGCTGAAGTTTTGTGCGATGCAACAATCACATATGCCTGACTGCAGCTTCCTGGTGGGGAACACATACTGCAATCCTTCCCCATAGATAGCATCAGGGGCCACGGAGGCCTAGGACTATGAAACAACCATGTAAGTAGCACATATGGGCCTGGCTGAAGCTTCCTGATGGTGAACAAGTAATCTCTACATGTAAGAGGGTCGCTGAAGTCTGGGACACTCTGTACTGCATCCGGCTGGTTCCTCAGCTTCAGCCCATTTGGATTTGTCCAAACAAGCAGTATATTATGCATCTAAAAAGCTCCTTGTGCCTTTCGAGCCTAGCAGGGACAGGTGCCCTGAGGCACAAAGAAGGTGCCTCTGAGCCTCATATAATGAAAGTCTTGTTAACTGAAAGGAATACAATTCCTTCCCATTTAAGACAGCATCATTTGGAAGCTGAGCTCTAGGACATTGTAGGGACGCGGGTGGCACTGTGGGTAAAACCTCAGCGCCTAGGACTTGCCGATCGCATGGTCAGCGGTTCGAATCCCCGCGGTGGTGTGAGCTCCCATCGTTCAGTCCCAGCTCCTGCCCACCTAGCAGTTCGAAAGCACCCTTAAGTGCAAGTAGATAAATAGGTACCGCTTTATAGCGGGAAGGTAAACGGCGTTCCGTGTGCTGCTATGGTGCCGGTTCACCAGAGCAGCTTCATCACGCTGGCCACGTGACCCGGAAGTGTCTGCGGACAGCGCTGGCTCCCGGCCTCTAGAGTGAGATGAGCGCACAACCCTAGAGTCTGTCAAGACTGGCCCGTACGGGCTGGGGCACCTTTACCTTTACCTCTAGGACATTCAGAATCTTGAGTTGGGTCAGTCCCAGCCCCTGCCAACCTAGCAGTTTGAAAGCTCACCAATGCAAGCAGATAAATAGGTACCACTGTGGGGGGAAGGTACATTGGTACCTCGGATTAAGAACTTATTTCTTTCTGGAGGTCCGTACTTAACCTGAAACTGTTCTTAACCTGAGGTACCACTTTAGCTAATGGGGCCTCCCGCTGCCGTTGCGCTGCCGCCGCACGATTTTTGTTCTCATCCTGAAGCAAACTTCTTAACCCAAGGCACTATGTCTGGGATAGTCTGTAACGTGAAGCGTCTGTAACCTGAAGCATCTGTAACACGAGGTACCACTGTACATGGTGTTTCTGTGTGCTCTGGCTTTTGTCATGTTGTTCTGTTGCTCCAGAAGCGGTTTAGTCATGCTGGCCACATGACCCGGAAAGCTGTCTGTGGTCAAACGCCGGCTCCCTTGGCCTGAAAGTGAGATGAGTGCCTCAACCACAAAGTTGTCTTTGACTGGACTTAACCGTCCAGGGGTCTTTTACCTTTTACCTTTTTACTGGGGTATCACAAGCACTTGTCCCTCGCAAGCACTTAGGATTGTTAAAATTAAAAGCTGTATGTTCTGGGCCTCAGAGCCCAATCAGCTTCTGAACTTGCCTGCCCTGGTGCACCATGCTCCTGTTTTGGTTTGCGTGGCTCAGTCAACCAAGAAATGTGGAGCTGGGCAGAGAACCCATTCAAAGGAATGGGCATGCCTCCACCAAAGATAGCATCAGAGAACCACTGAGGTCTGGGACATTCTGTAGAGCATCCAGTTAAACCCACATCCCATTAGCATTTGTTAAACAATCAGGACATGATGCACTTAACGGCTCAAGGAACCACCACCCACATCTCTGCTGCTCTTCAGAGCCACCCCAGAGCCCTCTTGTACATTGAAGCCCACTAGAATGGGGTGAGCAGCCAAGAAGGCACCTCTCGGCCTTATATAATCACAGTATTGAGCCTCAGACGGAGAGAAGTGTTGCTCAACAGAGATAGAGCTGCCCCTTCTACTTACTGCCAGGAAGCCTAGTCTGCTGTCTCCAAGTTTTCAGCCTTCAAAGCAGCCTCAACGTACCAAAAGTCTTTCCCATGGGTCAGGGCTTTTTCCTTGCTAACATGAAGCCATGCTTAGCTCACGCCTGCCCGCTTGGAGTCTGTGTTTTGCTCTGCCTCAGCTGTGGAGGTAAGTCCCACCTGCAAATGGAAAAACATGGTAGGCCACCAGTTCAAATGTGCTGTATGTTCACCACCTATCTTCCTAAGAACTGGTGAACCCGTAAGCTTTTTTCTTTCTCTTTTTAGCTCTGGCACCTATTTGGGGATAATGATCGAAAGGCTAAGTTTGGAAATAACGCAGACCTGGAGAAAGGTTTAGATGCTATTAAGTGCCAGATCTATACAGGCATCATCACCCACTGTGCTTGGGTCAGGGTATTGTTGTTGTTGTTTAGTCGTTTAGTCGTATCCGACTCTTCGTGCCCCATGGACCAGAGCACACCAGGCCCTCCTGTCTTCCACTGCCTCCCGCAGTTTGGTCAGACTCATGTTTGTAGCTTTGAGAACACCGTCCAACCATCTCGTCCTCTGTCGTTCCCTTCTCCTTGTGCCCTCCATCTTTCCCAACATCAGGGTCTTTTCCAGGGAATCTTTTCTTCTCATGAGGTGGCCAAAGTACTGGAATCTCAGCTTCAGGATCTGTCCTTCCAGTGAGCACTCAGGGCTGATTTCCTTCAGAATGGATAGGTTTGATCTTCTTGCAGTCCATGGGACTCTCAAGAGTCTCCTCCAGCACCATAATTCAAAGGCATCAATTTTTCGGCGATCAGCCTTCTTTATGGTCCAGCTCTCACTTCCATACATCACTACAGGGAAAACCATGGCTTTAACTATACGGACCTTTGTTGGCAAGGTGATGTCTCTGCTTTTTAAGATACTGTCTAGGTTTGCCATCGCCTTTCTCCCAAGGAGCAGGAGTCTTTTAATTTCGTGACTGCCGTCACCATCTGCAGTGATCATGGAGCCCAAGAAAGTAAAATCTCTCACTGCCTCCATTTCTTCCCCTTCTATTTGCCAGGAGGTGATGGGCCCAGTGGCCATGATCTTCGTTTTTTTGATGTTGAGCTTCAGACCATATTTTGCGCTTTCCTCTTTCACCCTCATTAAAAGGTTCTTTAATTCCTCCTCACTTTCTGCCATCGAGGTTGTGTCATCTGCGTATCTGAGGTTGTTGATATTTCTTCCGGCAATCTTAATTTCAGCTTGGGATTCATCCAGCCCAGCCTTTCGCATGATGAATTCTGCATATAAGTTAAATAAGCAGGGAGACAATATACAGCCTTGCCGTACTCCTTTCCCAATTTTGAACCAATCAGTTGTTCCATATCCAGTTCTAACTGTAGCTTCTTTTCCCACATAGAGATTTCTCAGGAGACAGATGAGGTGGTCAGGCACTCCCATTTCTTTCAGAACTTGCCATAGTTTGCTGTGGTCAACACAGTCAAAGGCTTTTGCATAGTCAATGAAACAGAAGTAGATGTCTTTCTGGAACTCTCTAGCTTTCTCCATAATCCAGCGCATGTTCGCAATTTGATCTCTGGTTCCTCTGCCCCTTCGAAATCCAGCTTGCACTTCTGGGAGTTCTCGGTCTACATACTGCTTAAGCCTGCCTTGTTGAATTTTAAGCATGACCTTGCTAGCGTGTGAAATGAGTGCAATTGTGCGGTAGTTGGAGCATTCTTTGGCACTGCCCTTCTTTGGGATTGGGATGTAGACTGATCTTCTCCAATCCTCTGGCCACTGCTGAGTTTTCCAAACTTGCTGGCATATTGAGTGTAGCACCTTGACAGCATCATCGTTTAAAATTTTAAATAGTTCAGCTGGAATATCATCACTTCCACTGGCCTTGTTATTAGCAGTGCTTTCTAAGGCCCATTTGACTTCACTCTCCAGGATGTCTGGCTCAAGGTCAGCAACCACACTACCCGGGGTGTACGAGCCATCCATTTCTTTCTGGTATAGTTCCTCTGTGTATTCTTGCCACCTCTTCTTGATGTCTTCTGCTTCTGTTAGGCCCTTTCCACTTTTGTCTTTTATTATGGTAATCTTTGTACGAAATGTTCCTTTCATATCTCCAATTTTCTTGAACAGATCTCTGGTTTTTCCCATTCTATTGTTTTCCTCTATTTCTTTGCATTGCTCGTTTAAGAAGGCCTTCTTGTCTCTCCTTGCTATTCTTTGGAAATCTGCATTCAATTTCCTGTATCTTTCACCATCTCCCTCGCATTTTGCTTGCCTTCTCTCCCCCGCTATTTGTAAGGCCTCGTTGGACAGCCACTTTGCATTCTTGCATTTCCTTTTCGTTGGGATGGTTTTAGTTGCTGCCTCCTGTATAATGTTATAAGCCTGCATCCATAGTTCTTCAGGCACTCTGTCCACCAAATCTAAATCCGTATGATCTGATGATCTGAGCCACAGTCAGCTCCAGGTCTTGTTTTTGCTGACTGTATAGAGCTTCTCCATCTTTGGCTGCAGAGAATATAATCAATCTGATTTTGATGCTGCCCATCTGGTGATGTCCATGTGTAGAGTCGTCTCTTGTGTTGCTGGAAAAGAGTGTTTGTGATGACCAGCTTGTTCTCTTGGCAGAACTCTATTAGCCTTTGCCCTGCTTCGTTTTGATCTCCAAGGCCAAACTTGCCAGTTGTTCCTTTTATCTCTTGACTCCCTACTTTAGCATTCCAATCCCCTATAATGAGAAGAACATCCTTCTTTGGTGTCATTTCTATAAGGTGTTGTAAGTCTTCATAGAATTGGTCAATTTCAATTTCTTCAGCACCAGTGCATAAACTTGGATTACTGTGATGTTAAAAGGTCTGCCTTGGAATCGTATCGAGATCATTCTATCATTTTTGAGATTACATGCCAGTACAGCTTTCGCCACTCTTTTGTTGACTATGAGGGCCACTCCATTTCTTTTACGGGATTCTTGCCCACAGTAGTAGATATGATGGTCATCCGAACTGAATTCGCCCATTCTCGTCCATTTTAGTTCACTGATGCCCAGGATGTCAATATTTATTCTTGCCATCTCATTTTTGACCACATCCAACTTACCAAGGTTCGTGGTTCTTACATTCCAGGTTCCTATGCAATATTTTTCTTTACAGCATCGGACTTTCCTTTCGCTTCCAGGCATATCCGCAACTGAGCGTCCTTTTGGCTTTGGCCCAGCCGCTTCATCAGCTCTGGATCTACTTGTACTTGTCCTCCGTTCTTCCTCAGTAGCATGTTGGACACCTTCCGACCTGAGGGGCTCATCTTCCAGCGTCATAACTTTTATATGCCTGTTGCCTATGTCCATGGAGTTTTCTTGGCAGGGATAGTGGAGTGGCTTGCTGGTTCCTGCTCCACGTGGATCACGTTTGGTCAAAACTCTCCACTATGACCTGTCCATCTTGGGTGGCCCTGCACGGTATAGCTCATAGCTTCTCTGAGTTATTCAAGCCCCTTCGCCACAGCAAGGCAGTGATGCATGAAGGGGTCAGGGTATTGGCAGAGATGATTTCCACAGATCCAGCTATGTCTCCTGTCCTTGTAATCGCTGCACTGTCCTAACTTCAGGAAGGGGAATGATGCTCTAATGCACAGGGCAGGGGGGCTTATTTCTACTTTATTTATTTACTTATTAAAACATTTGATTTTAAAAAATCAAAGTAGTTTGCAACAGTCATAATTGCAGCCTTTCCCCTCCCCATGCAGTTCACCAACTAGTTTTGAAAAAATGTTTTATTGTCTGCATAAACTTGACAGCTTACAATAGCAGCTGCAGGAAGTGCTCCTCCTATCATAGCTGCAGTGACACCCCCCCTCCCCCGTTGGTGAAAACTCTCTGGTGTTCACATCTGTTGATGTTGCCTATCTGGCTGTTTTAGGGTTGCCATATGTCGGAAGCAGTGTCCAAGCAGAAATCTGGACATATGGCAACCCATGTCAGCATTATTGTATTGGGAAATTTCCCTTAAAAATAGCTCAAAAACCTCTTTATTCTTTCCTCTCTTTTTTGCAATTATGCCCCAAAAATCAACAACCCTGGCTAATAAGGAGAAGAAGAATAAAAGCTCTACAACTTTGGTGTCTAGATTTTTACTTTTTGAAATATGGCAACTCTAAAGTCTGCTTGGCACCTGCCACTCTCAGGAGGCTCACTAGAGGACCCTTTCTGCAAAGTCTCTACAATGCTGGATCTGGCTGACCCTCAGATGCCTGTTATGGGGATGTGGCAGAGTGGAGGGTCCTCCTGGTTGTAGGCACAGCCAATCACTTTCTGTGAAACTCCGTGGGGATCAATTTACACCTTCTGTAAGAACCCCCAATGTCCTTTTTAGACTCAGGGCATCTCAGCATTTTTCTTCTTTGAAGGAAACAACGAGTTTGGTGACTTAGAAGCTCAGGAAGGGACAAGACATGTAAACAGAAAAGAATGCCTTACAGCAGGTACCTCCCTCCCTCCCTCCCTCCCTCCCTCCCTCCCTCCCTCCCTCCCTTTCTTCTTTTAACAGCAAATACCTTAATCTGTAGCCTGTGCAGTTCAGAGGGTCCAGGACAGCCGTGTATACAAGCTGCCCCATATGAAGAGAAATGCGCTGATGATCCACATTCAGGACACCCTGCAGCCTGCGTCTTGTACAGAATCACTTCAAGTGAGTGGTCCTTCTTGTCTTTCTCTCCCCGTCCCCCTTATTTTCAGTGCATTTCCATGAGTGGCTGATGGGCCATGGCTAGTATGACTGGGTGCAGAGGAGGCCGGGGATCTTGCAACCTCGGTAGTACAAGTAGTACAATGGAAGCTTAGAGCTTCCATTGGAATGAGGTGCTTCTCTCGTTGTTCAAGCACCTGGTTCCAATGGAGCTCTAAGCTATCCTAATGCAGCCTCCATACGAAACCTGATTGCAAGCCTTCAGTCACATGACGGTACATATCCCCCTGGAAATTCTCTGAAGCAACAATACCTGCAGGCAGTGAGAGAAACATGAATTTTCTAAGTTCACTTATAATTCTTCAGTCAAACTCTAGCATGCCAAGGTACAGATGGGATCCTGGATAAGTCCATGTGATGCAGTCCACCTGGCTGAGGTATCTCAAGTCAGGTTGGGCCCTCTGGCCAGTGGCGTCCCAATTGCAGTACTTCACCTAATGCCAGGGAAGAGCTGCCATTCATTCTTGAGGATAAGCAGGGGGGTTGGGTGCTCTACCTGGCAACAGTGGTAGCAAAAACCTGCCCTTCAGCACAGACCCCCGTTTCCCCAGCTGTCACTGATGGGGACCTAGCAAGGGGTGGACATTATCATCAAGCATCATTCCCCAGTTACTAACAGTAAACCAGATACTTTTCTGTGGAGTTTGGAACTGACAGGGTCAGAACTCCGTGGTGTCCTGTGTCTGGGAAGAAAAGGAGGGGGAGTAGAAGGAGGGGCCTGTCGCAGAGCAGTGACGCACAGCAGGAGTCTCTCTGCTTCCAGACTCACTTTCACTCTTCACTGAGCAGCAGCTGAGAAGCAGAAGCTGCGTGTGTGCTCTTGGAGCACGGATGAGAATGTCGGAAGTTTCGGACGGATTTATTGCCTTGTAAATAAACGCTTTTAGAGATAAGAACCGAACTGTCTCTGGACTTGATTTATCCCTCATCTCACACGGACAGGACCGCTGCAGCTCTGCTCTCCTGCCAGGTCAACTTCCAGCAGAGCGAAGCAGGGAAGTGTGACTGGACGCAGGGGTTTGATTTATGCAAATTTTCTTTCTCTTCCCATCAGAAACTGGACGTGTGTTGCGCTACTATAAAAAATGTGGCTTCTATACCAGCGACTGCAAAACTCGAAAAGTCTACAATGACGTGCCAGAAGTACACGAGCTCCACTGCTGTAACGACAGAGACCACTGCCTTTGAATGCCGTCTAAGGAGGATGCTGTATTAAAAGAACTCCTATGTGAACAAATGGCTGTGCAATTTGAGTTACGTTGCTGTGTGGGGATGTCTATGTGAGTGGGCTCTGTGTGTGCCCAGTGGCGTGCGTGGGTGCAGGGTCTCAGCAGGTGAGTGGGTGGGCATCACAGGTGAGCTGGGATTTCAACAAGGTTTCTCCTGGCTGTATGCCATGGCTGCATTGAGCCTGGTTCTTCAAACCAAGTGACATCTTCCTTACTAGAGGTTCAGCTACTATGACTACTTATTGCCTGGTATTTTCTGCCTAGGAACAAGTGGGTGGGATCACCTCACCACAACAATCCTTTTGCAGAGAGCTGATTATCCAGAGAACGGGAGATCGACAGAAAAATAATCAGGATTCTCTCTCCATTGAAATTCAGTACTGGAGGTTGGGGAAAATAGAAAGACTGTAGTTTGGGAATCTAGTGGAAACTTAAGAATAAGTAGTAGTAGACCAGCCTCCACTGAACTTAGGTTTTTCATCTGGAGAGAGGACTGCTTTCCGTTCATATCTTTCTGGTGAATGAGTGATTGGAAAAATCCAAAATTTTCTGCTGTGACGGAGGCCAAGCAAGAGGCTTCGAAACTCATTTCTTCAATTCATTGTAAAGTGGCTTTTTACCGAAGATTCTGGGTGAAGTCTATTTGAGGGAAAATGGTTCCATTTAATTAGTCCAACTTAACACCCTTGGGAGCTTCTGAGGACTGTACAGAAATCCACTCAGTGTCCAGGTGGAGAAATCGAAATTGGAAACAGAACTGTTAGAACCAAAAACCAAGATTTTGTCAAAGATGTATAACTTGCTGTTGAAATGGAATACACAGGATGAAACGGTTAAATCAGCAATGATTAAATGGGCGCAGGACATAGGTCATAACATTATGTTTGCTGACTGGGAGCAGTTGTGGACCACCGGTATGAAGTTTACGGCATGTATTGCCTTAAAGGAGAATATTATGAAAATGATTTACAGGTGGTACATGACCCCAGTCAAGCTTGCAAAAATTTATCACCTGCCTGACAATAAGTGCTGGAAATGTAAAGAAGCTGAGGGAACATTCTTTCACCTTTGGTGGACATGCCCAAGGGTCAAGGCTTACTGGGAAATGATATATAATGAACTGAAGAAGGTATTTAAACTTACCTTTCCTAAGAAACCAGAGGCCTTTCTTTTGGGCATAGTTGGCCAACGGGTGCCAAAGAAAGATAGAACATTTTTTATGTATGCAACAACAGCAGCAAGAATTCTGCTTGCCAAGTATTGGAAGACACAAGATCTACCCACCGTGGAGGAATGGCAGACGCAAGTGATCGACTACATGGAGATGGCTGAAATGACTGGCAGAATTCGTGATCAGGGAGAAGAACTGATCGAACAGGACTGGAAAAAGTTTAAGGACTATTTACAAAAATACTGCAAAATGTTTGAGTGTTAATATGATGTGGGAAGTGAAGGTAACAGGGTTTGTGTGACTTGGTTAAATGTGAATGAAAAGAAGAATGTTAAAAAGGACAAGGGGGTATGAACAGAACATTATTATGTCATAGTATATAAGATGAGGTATGGGCTAAAACAATGAAAAATTGGGACATAATATTTAGAAGAATATAAAATCAAGGATGGTTTAAATAAGGTTTTGAACTTGCTGGATTTGATTGGAATAAAGAGGAACACAAAAAAGGGGGATGTGAGGAGGTCAAGACAGAGGGGTATGGAATTTTATAAATTTAAGAAAGTGGATTTTTCTTTTTTCTTTTTTTCTTTTTTTTTGTTATATATTTTTGTTTTTTTGCTGTTTCTGTTTTTTATGTGAACCTCATTTATGGTAATGATACATTTGAAATGATGAATCTTTTGATTTGTAAAACCTTAATAAACATTTATTTTTTTAAAAAAACAGAAATCCACTCAGTGGCTGCAGGGTCAGTAGCTGTGTGGCCTCCCAGCCCATTCACCCGGTAGCGCTGGTGAAATATGCCCTTTAGGTCCTCGAGTAAAATATACCCTTCTGTATCCAAACCTTTTAAAGTAAAAACTGGTCTTTGATCCAGGTCTAATGGTGCCTAGTCAGCTGAAGTTTCGTGTGATGCAACAATCACATATGCCTGGCTGCAGCTTCCTGGTGGGGAACACATACTGCAATCCTTCCCCATAAGATAGCATCAGGGGCCCAGCGAGGCCTAGGACTATGTTTTTGGTTTTTTTTAAAGATATTTATTAGAATTTTACAAAATGAAAAAAGAAAAAAGAAAAATACAAAGTAAAAATAGTTTAAAAAACAATTCCATCTTTCCACCACTTATTTTTCATTTGCTTGTTTCCCGGACCTCCTCACACCTCCCTTTTTGTATTCCCGTTCAATTTGATAGTTCAGCAAATCCTTCCCCTCTTTATTTATCCTAAACTTTAATCTTAAGATAATGTAACATTAAATTTTTGTCTGTTAATAGTCCATTTTTTTCATGCTCCTTATAGCGTTATAGCTAAAAACCACATAACTTTTCATCCAACATCATTCTAACATTCATTAATTTTACAATATTTCTGTAAATAGTCTTTAAATTTCTTCCAATCTTCTTCCACCGACTCTTCTCCCTGGTCTCGGATTCTGCCGGTCATTTCTGCCAGTTCCATGTAATCCATCACCTTCATCTGCCATTCTTCCAAGGTGGGTAGATCTTGTGTCTTCCAGTACTTTGCGATGAGTATTCTTGCTGCTGTCGTGGCATACATAAAGAGAGTTCTATCCTTCTTTGGCACCAATTGGCCCACGATGCCCAGGAGAAAGGCCTCTGGTTTCTTCAAGAAGGTATATTTAAATACCTTTTTCATTTCATTATATATCATCTCCCAGAAAGCCTTAATCCTTGGGCACGTCCACCAAAGGTGAAAGAATGTACCTTCAGTTTCTTTACATTTCCAACATTTGTTATCGGGCAAATGATAGATTTTTGCAAGCTTGACTGGAGTCATGTACCACCTGTATATCATTTTCACAATATTCTCTCTTAAGGCATTACATGCCGTAAACTTCATACCTGTGGTCCATAACTGTTCCCAGTCAGCAAACATAATATTGTATCCAACATCTTGTGCCCATTTAATCATAGCAGATTTCACCGTTTCATCCTGAGTATTCCATTTCAACAGCAAGTTATACATCCTTGACAAAGTCTTAGTTTTGGGATCTAACAGTTCTGTTTCCAATTTTGATTTTTCCACCTGGAATCCAATTTTTTTATCCTGATTGTATGCCTCCATTATTTGATAATAATGAAGCCAATCTCGCACTTTGTTTTTTAGTTTTTCATAACTCTGCAATTTCAGTTTGTCTCCCACTTGTTCCAAAATTTCCCAATATTTCGGCCATTTGGCCTCCATATTGAGTGTTTTTGTGAGCCTTCGCTTCCATCGGTGACAACCACCTTGGGGTTTTATTTTGTCCAAACAAGCAGTATATTATGCACATAAAAAGCTCCTTGTGCCTTTCGAGCCTACCAGGGACAGGTGCCCTGAGGAACAAAGAAGGTGCCTCTGAGCCTTATATAATGAAAGTCTTGTTAATTGAAAGGAGTACACTTCCTTCCCATGTAAGACAGCATCATTTGGAAGCTGAGCTCTAGGACATTCTGTACAGCATTTGGCATCTCAAGTTGGATCAGTCCCAGCTCCGGCCAACCTTGCAGTCCAAAAGTGTGCCAGTGCAAGTAGATAAATAGGTACCGCTGTGGCGGAAAGGGACATTGCATTACCGTGCACTCTGGCTTCAGTCATGTTGTCCCGTTGTGCCAGAAGCAGTTTAGTCCTGCTGGCCACATGACCCTGAAAGCTGTCTGCGGACAAACGCCGGCTCCCTCGGCCTGAAAGCGAGATGAGTGCCTCAACCCCATAGTTGCCTTCGACTGGACTTTACCATCCAGGGGTCCTTTACCTTTTTACTGGGGTATCACAAGCACTTAGGATTCTTAAAATTAAAAGCTGTATGTTCTGGGCCTCAGAGCCCAATCAGCTTCTGAACTTGCCTGTCCTAGTGCACCATGCTCCTGTTTTGGTTTGTGTGGCTCAGTCAAGCAAGAAATGTGGAGCTGTGAAGTTGCAGAGTTTTGAGAAACTAAAAGATAAAGTGCGAGATTGGCTTCATTATTATCAAATAAGAGAGGCCTATAATTTGGATAAAAAAATTGGCTTCCAGGTGGAAAAATCAAAATTGGAAACAGAATTGTTAGAACCGAAAACTAAGATATTGTCAAGAATGTATAACTTGCTGTTAAAATGGAATACACAGGATGAAATGGTCAAATCAGTTATGATTAAATGGGCGCAGGATATAGGTCATAACATTATGTTTGCTGACTGGGAACAGTTGTGGACCACCGGTATGAAGTTTACGGCATGTAATGCCTTAAAGGAGAATATTGTGAAAATGATTTATAGGTGGTACATGACCCCAGTTAAGCTTGCAAAAATTTATCACCTGCCTGATAACAAATGTTGGAAATGTAAAGAAACTGAGGGAACATTCTTTCATCTTTGGTGGACGTGCCCAAAGGTTAAGGCTTACTGGGAAATGATTTACAATGAACTGAAGAGGGTATTTAATTTTACCTTTCTTAAGAAACCAGAGGCCTTCCTCTTGGGCATAGTCGGCCAATTGGTGCCAAAGAAAGACAGAACATTTTTTATGTACGCAACAACAGCAGCAAGAATACTTCTCGCCAAATACTGGAAGTCACAAGATTTGCCCACCGTGGAAGAATGGCAGATGCAAGTGATAGACTATATGGAGATGGCAGAAATGACCGGCAGAATCCGAGACCTGGGAGAAGAGTCGACGGAAGAGGACTGGAAAATTTCAAAAACTATTTACAGAAACATTGTAAAATGTTTGAATGTTAAAATGATGTTGGATGTAAAGGTAATATGGCATTAGTGACATGGTTAGAAGGGGTATGCAAAAATGATTAAAAAGAGAAGGTGGTTAAGACCAGAGTAAAATTATGTCAAAGGTATATAAAGTGGCATAAGAGATTAAGATATGAAAATTAGGTAAAAAACGAAGTGGAAAGGGAAGGGAAATTAGAGACATAATAGGTTGAAACATATAATTATAAATGAGGTTTGAAAGAGGGTCAGAATTTGCTGAACTTGATTGAATAAAGGGGAACACAAAAAAGGGAGATGTGAGGAAGTCAGGAAAGAGGGATATAGAACTATGAAACTAAAAATTGGTTTTTTTCTTTCTCTGTGTTTCTTTTTTTATCTTTTTTCTTTTTTGATATATTTGTTTTTGTTGGATGTTTGTTTCACTTATGTTTATGTTTTGTAAAATCTCAATAAACATTTATGGAAAAAAAAAGAAATGTGGAGCTGGGCAGAGAACCCATTCAAAGGAATGGGCCTGTCTCCACAAAAGATAGCATCAGAGAACCACTGAGGTCTGGGACATTCTGTAGAGCATCCAGCTAAACTCACGTCCCATTAGCATTTATTAAACAATCAGGACATGATGCACTTAACGGCTCAAGGAACCACCACCCACATCTCTGCTGCTCTTCAGAGCCACCTCAGAGTCCTCTTGTACGTTTAAGCCCATTAGAATGGGGCGAGCAGCCAAGAAGGCCCCTCTCGGCCTTATATAATGTCTGTATTGAGCCTCAGACGGAGAGACGAGTTGCTCAACAGAGAAAGAGCTGCCCCTTCTGCTTACTGCCAGGAAGCCTAGTCTGCTGTCTCCAAGCTATCACTCCAAGCTATCATTTCTTCAGTTCATTGTGGTTCGAGGACCCGACCCCCGCGAAGTGAAATGAAGACACAAGGACAAGTGATATAAGGTTGATGGGCTAGAAAAGGCCACAACTTTATTGATTACAGCAATGAAGAGGTATTGGCTTAGGCATTGGATCGAAACAAGTGGGTTTATTCACCAGTAGGTGGAGCCTGTTGATGCTAATCCAACTATAGGCTCACCCCTGCTGTCACCGAGGGTCGTGCCATGGCCTCCCGCCAAGCAGGCATCGGACAGAATACACGACCGCCAGATTCCTTTAACGGAATACCCCTAAAAATTGAAGGCATAGGCGATGGCCACACCTAGCACTTCGACACACAACACATTATTCCAATGCCTAACCGCCACCCGAGCCAAAGGCTCGCCGCCAATACCCTCAAAGCTGCAACCAATCCCAGATACTTTTGATGACACTAGCTAACTAAATGTCGTTCCCCAAATCTGATAGGTGGACACCGTCATTCCGGTATAAAGCTTGGTCGCCGATCCGGATACGGTCATGATAAATGACTTGGCCATACATAAAGCGCACTCAACGGGCTACCGCCCGGTTTACGAGTTTCCTGGTTCTTTCAATGGCCATACAGCTTTGCGCACTGCGCCAAACAGTTCTTTCCAGGAAGGAGGACCAGAACACCGTCGTTCTGGGACACAAGGCTGCAAATGCATTCAAGTCTCTTTTTATGCTCCACAACAAGTCCACACTCCTTCTGTTAGCAAGGTCATTCTCCCCCAAATGAAACACAAGGATGTCGGGAGGGCCGAACTTGGCTACTTTCTCCCACAGCAATGGCATCATCTCCTCCCAACGCATGCCTCTTCTCGAAAACCAGGAAACTCAAACACCATGTGGAAGGCCAAGATTGGATGCAAGACCGCAGCTCACCGCTTGTACGCGGGCCCAATGAACTATACTGTGGCCGCAAATCCACACGCTTCTTCTGAGCATAACTGGGGTAAAAGACAGAAAGAAAAAGGCGGGTAAGCAGGGTAAAGCGGCAGGTCGCATACTAGCGAATATAAGACTTATAAGCATTGGATTTCCACCGGCCCATCTCTTTGATCCTGTCCGCCGGTAACCCCAGGTGCGCAGCCGTGGTTGCGGTGCCAATTCTAAAGGAGTGCGCAGCGTACTCCTGGGAGGATAGACCACAAGCCTCAATAGCCTTGCGAAGCACTCTGGTGAATTGGTGCCTCAACAAGGGTGACCCATCTTCGTGGACCAGAAGCGGACCCGGGCCGGGCGGTCTGAGGTAGAGGTACCTCCTAGTGTCCTTTACCGGGCATGGGCCCTGCTGTGCCGACGCCGTGAGCTTAACTAGGACACCCTTACCCGCCTGATCAGTCTTGGACTGACGTAGACGCACTGTCACGGTAGTTTCGGACAACTGCACGTCCTCGCACAGGAGGCCGCGTGTTGAACCTCGTGCACCAACTTCAAACACCACCTCACCAACTCTGAGCGCGCCAAAAAAAGGCGATAGCGTATGCTGCGGAAAAGAGACGTGCCTCGAACCTGGACCAGCAAATTGACCTGAGTTTTATGCGTATCTGAGATAACCACCCGTAAGAAATCGGCTTACAGCTCTCGGCCCTGGGAGGTTGCAACCTGCCCCAGCCCTCAATGGCTCTACGGATCAAGAAGTCACTACACGGGTCATGAGCAAATGTAGCTTTTGAAAAGAAGCTGATGGCGGCTACGTGAATCTTTAAGGTTTAGGAGCACGTCCCAGATCATCGAGATGGGAAAGGTACTGCAAGACATCGTCAGTGGTAGGAGGTACGTTATGTGAGAGCCCAGATAACCCAGACCTGAAACCAAGGAAATCACACCAGGCCTTCTTGTAGGACCTGAGAGTGGAAGGTGCCACGGACGCTAATACTCCCTGTATCACTTTGCGTCTCCAACGTTCCACAGGTACTCCGGAAAGGGTTCGGGCAACAGTTGTGCTCCAGGTGCAAGCGACCGGAAGCGAGGAATCTGAAATCGAGACAAGGCATCGGCTATGTCATTATTGGCTCCGGGTAAGAATTTGGCTGAAAATATTATGTTGTACTCAAGGCACCGGAGGACGAACGCCCGCAGAAGGGAGGAGACCCACTCAGACCGAGATGACTGCCTGGCTAGAATGTTCACCACCGCCAGGTTGTCGGTCCTGAAGCACACGCGGTGATCTCGAAACTCTTCCGTCCAGATGTGAACGGCCACCACTATTGGAAAGAACTCAAGAAAGGTGAGATCCCGCGTAACCTGCCCCAGCCCTCGATAGCTCTGCGGATCAGGAAGTCACTGCATGGATCGGAGGAGCTAATGGCATGTATTTTAAGGTTTTAGGCGCACGTCCTAAGTCATCGAGGTGTGAAAGGTATTGCAGAACGTAGTCAGTGGTGGGCGGCACGTTAGGCGAAAGCCCAGATGTCCCAGACCTGAAGCCCAAGAAATCGCACCCGGCCCTCTTGTAAGACCTGAGAGTGGAGGGTGCGACAGACGCTAATACTCCCTTAATCACTTTGCGTCTCCAACGTTCCACAGGTGCTCCGGAAAGGGTTTGGGCAACAGCTGTGCTCCAGGTGCCAGCGACCGGAAGCGAGACATCGCAGAAGGGAGGAGAGCCTTGCAGATCGGGATGACTGTCTCGCCAGTATGTTCACCACTGCCAGGTTGGCGGTTCTGAAGCACACCCGGCGATTTCGAAACTCCTCCGTCCAGATATGCACGGCCACTACTATTGGAAAAAACTCGAGAAAAGTGAGATCCCGCGTGATGCCCTTGCCCTGCCACCCTGTTGGCCAACGTTGCGCGCCCCATCGGTCCCTGAAATACAAGCCAAAGCCCAGGGACCCTGCCGCATCAGAATGGACCTGAAAATCTGAGGACAAGTTAAGAACATCCTGCCATAGGGATACTCCATTGTAGTGTTCCAAAAATGTCACCCAAACCTCTAGGTCGGCCTTAACTGTCTTTGGAAGACGGAACCTGTGGTGTGGGTGCTTGAGACCCACTGAAAGCCTGGCTAGGCGGGGAAAACCACTCTACAAGCAAAATTGAAATGACCTAACAGGGATTGTATCTGTCTGAGGGTGATTTTTGTTAGTGCAAGGGTAGTATGAATTATTTCCTTAAGGGTGTCAATCTTCTCCTTAGGTAAGCGGGATGATTGGGCAACTGTGTCCAGCTCTATGCCCAAGTACGTGAGGCACACAGACTAACTGAATGTGGATGTTCATTATGCACTGTATCATAGTATAGTACAGTGATTATAAGAATATCTGCTTGAGTATACGTTTTCATCATGTGTAAAACTCATAAGGAATAAACAAATAGTTCTATATTGTGATCAAGTAACTCCTAGAACAAAATTGTACGTTTTAGCTTCAGAAAACCAGTTGCTTCTAGCCAACATCCTGTTGCCAATGTAGCTAAAATTTTAGCATTTTTGATTGTTAGTTGATAACAAGATTGTTAGTATGACAAGAGATTGGTGGGATACTCTCCTACAGATTTCCAAAACTGTTGTACAACAGACACAGCCAGGACATTCCAGAACAATTCTATCTGATACTGTAAATGTCAGGTTTCAGATTCACTGTAGCTAGACAGAACTGCTACATATGCAACATGTTCTAGAAGATTCCCAAAGGTGAGCTCTTGGCCAAAGCATTATCCACTTCAGTGAAGTGTTATTTCTCACAAAACTAGCAATTTGTTTACTAACTATACATGTTCCCTAATATGGTTAAAGCATTGAAATTATGCGATTCCGACTGTTTGGCTTAAAGGCTTACTAGATTCTAGGACTAAGGACTAAATCAGTATTGTACTTCTTTGCAATTTTGTCCACAGCTGCCCTGCTCATTGGGAGAACAGGAAATGGATCTGGAACACTTCAAAGCAGTACCATTGCTCCCATGTGTCTTCCTGCTTGGGCTGTCATTTTGTTAAAGCTGTGGTCTTGCTCTTGTAGTTGATCTGGGCGGAAAAGGCAGGTTCCCCAGGAAAAAATAATTCCTGTATGAGGTGTTATGGGATGATACATTTGGTTGCCTAATTATCACAAAAGGGGGGTGGGTCTGGGAAGGGGTGCCTCTGTCCTGGAGACCAAGCAGGGGCTAAGTGGCGGCCCTGTTGGGTTCATCCCAATTAGCTGTATGCCATAGTGTGACTCCAGAGGCGGAGCTAGCTGCTCTGGCACCCGGAGTGGCACACGTGGTGTGCACCCAGGGGTGGGGCTAGCTACCCGTGGGGTGAGGCGAATGTCCTTTCCCTTACTGACTTCTGATTAGGAGAGTCCTTCGCGGTTAAGGAGCCACTACCGGGATTCTGAAACCCTCTGAGAAAACCTTCCAAAGATAGGATGCTGCACTTCTGTCTGGATGGATAGACAAGAGGTTGAGGAGAGGAGAAAGCTAAATTGGAGAAAATGCTAGACCCAGAAGGACTTTAACGATGGTTCCCTGCTGCGGGGGCTCATCTGGAACTAGAGTGGTGGAAGCCCTGACCTCCCTGAAAGGGCCGCTTCCCTTAGTAACACGCCGTGGCTGGGTGAGCCCCTGCACATCTCTCACACTTGTGCGGGTACTTACAAGACTGCCTTTGGCATTGCCCTTTATTGAATTACCAGCACACCTTACGTTTTAAATCCTTTCTAAGGTCCAGCTTTCCAGTGTGATACACCTCTGATGGCTTCTTCCCGACCTACGGGCTAACTGCCAGATGCGGCGGCCTCCCCAGAAAGGGCGTAAGCCATTCTGACTCATCATCACCGGCTGATGAGGTGCCTGATTCTGGAAGCTGGACCCTGGGCTGCCTATTCTGCAAAGAACTAGAAGAACTGGAAGCAACCAGGCTATTGATACGGGCCGGCAGCCTCCACGCAGGCGCCCCGATGCGTTTCTGAAAGTCGCCGAGCAAACCTGAGACCTAGTTTGCACAGCCACCGTTCCTGTCTGAGGGCTTGGGCCTGCACCTGGGTAGTTTAAAGGCTGGCCACTGGTTTGCGAAACAAGGAAGTAAGAAACACAAGGCAAATAGAACTAAAGAATAGCTAGGAGAAAGTACTGTTCATAGTCAACAATGAATGATCTGAAGGCATTGAGGAACTGCGAAATGGGTTTGGGTTTATTATTACGATGGTTGCCATCTGCAGTGTGTGTTGGTACTGCACCCGTGCGCTTCCTCTTGGGCGCCATGAGCTGCTCTGTGCACTAGTAAAATGCGCCTACTATTTATTTCGTCACTAAATATTTTATATTATTTTATTTTAAATTTAATTTTCATTTTATTTATTTATTTATCTATATTTTTAATATTAATTATTATTACAATTTTTTTAATTATAATTATTTGTTATTATTATTTATTATTATTTATTTTTCAAATTTATTTTATTTTATTATTTTATTTTATTATTGTTGTTGTTATTTTTTAATTAGTGTTAATATCACCAATCAATTAATAACTTGACTGTAATTAAATGTCAGTGTACAATTATTGTGTATCAATAAAGTTCAGAGCACGATTGATGAATTAATCATTAATCGATAGTATCTCAATTAATAGCCAATGGATTTATAGCTATGAGTAGAAATTACTATTATCAATCGCTCCACGTAACTGCTGACAAAATGAACAAGCTATACGTCACTTAACTGCACCGCTTGTATATTTTATATTTATTAAATCACAACCCAGCAAGAGTTCAAGCAGCAGCGCTCAGCTACATATTAGCACCTGGCTCCAAGGAACAATCCCATACACAAAGGAACCCCAACTGCAGTCAAACAGAATTAGAAGATAATTGCCTACAATAAAAAGTTGCCCCTTTTAAATGATAGGCAAATCTAGGCGCAAAGCATTGCCAAGTAATCAAACAGAATTGAAAATAACTGCTTACAAGGAGATGCTCAGAAGCTGCAGCCAACTTAAGAGAAAAGGAAATCAATAAGATTCCAGGCCCACACCAGCGGCCCTCTGGAAAGGAGGGGTGAGGTTGCTCTTAAACTTACACCAAACAAAGGAAACTTTGCCAAACAAAGAAAGTAAATTTTTTGCCCACAAGGTCGGCTCAAGACCAGTTGATGGAAATAAAGGTGCTTAAATAGACAAAAGACTGCAATTGGTCAAACTGCTGGTTAGTTAAACTGACAATGCAACTAGAGCTGCTGAACTTCCAGGTGCTAAAAAGACAATGCCAAGCAATCAAGCCTGCCCAGCAGTTGAAAAACCTGTCTGGTAACCTTTTTTCTTTTCTATTTATTTTTTTTTTTTTTTAAAGGTTAATGTGATGTATCTCTTTCCTGAAAGGGTGGGGGGTGGAGGGAGGGAGGAGGGGTGGAGGGAGGAGAAGGAAAGTGTGTGTGGGGGAGTTTGGAGGGAGGAGGGGGTGGAGGGAGTAAAATGACGATACGGGGCAAGGAAAAGTTTGAAATATAAACCGTGAGTTAACCTGGACTTTTTAGTAAGGTATTATAAGCCGAAACCCTTTTTGTTGTTGTTGTTTAAAAGCAGTTCTTGTGGTGTTTAGTGTCACTGGCTTTTGCCGTAATAAAACTTGGAACTTTATTTTTTTTTTTTTTACTAATCTTTTTATTGATATTTTGGAAACGACATCAAACAATACAAAAAAGAAAAAAGACTAAAAAGAAAAAAAAGCAAACAAACAAACAAACAACAACAACAAACAACGCCTATAAACATAAAACAGACAAACCAACATAACATCACTCAATTGGCTTCCTTCCATCTCGGTTTAGGCAAAATAAACTCATCGCTTATCTGCAGATTATATTATATCAGCTCTTTACATCGCAGGTTTTAGATTCCGCCCACTGTGATTTTGGTAATACCTAAATTGATTTCAATGTAACTTAGAAATTTATTCCAGTCGTTCGTAAACTTAACGGTTTTTTTATGCCTAATTTTTTGTGACATTCTAGCTAATTCTATATACTCATATAATTTCATTTGCCATTCTCTAATGGTGGGGATATTGGAAGTTTTCCAGTTTTGCGCTAACAAAATCCTGGCGGCCACCATTGCATATTGAAAGAATGTTTGGTCTTCATTTTTGATCTCCTCTCCGATCATACCTAAAAGGAACGCTTCAGGTTTTTTGGGGAAGGTGTATTTCAGTATTCTTTTTAATTCATCGTAAATTTGTCCCCAAAATCTTTTCACTTCGTCACAGGTCCACCACATGTGAAAGAAATTACCCTCTTTAGTTTTACATTTCCAGCATGTGCTGTCTCCGGTCTTATACATCTTCCCCAGTTTTGCCGGGGTGATGTACCAACGATACATCATTTTCTCCATGTTTTCTCGGAGAGCAGCACATGCTGTGAACTTCATACCTTTCTTCCAAAGTTTTACCCATCTGTCAAACTCCAGATTATATCCAAGGTCTCTGGCCCATTTGACCATGACTCCTTTCACCTCTTCATCTTTAGTATCCCAGTCTAACAGTTGGTTATACATTTTGGATAAAAGTTTAGTATTACTTTCTAAGATTTCCACCTGGTACCTGGACTTTTTTTCACTCATTCCTATTTTTTTATGATCGTACCATAACGCATTAATTTGGTGAAATTGTATCCATCCAGTTAATTTATCCTTTAGCTCTTCGTACGGTCTAATTTTCCACCCTCTTTCTGATTTAACTAGGAGATCTTCGTATGTCCATCTTTCACATTCCAGATTTAACTTTTTTATTGTTAAGATATCAATTGGTGAAAGCCACCAAGGGGTGTCTCTTTCAATCAGCTTTTTGTTCCTGTTCCAAACTTCTAATAACGAGCCTCTAATGATATGATTAGAGAAGCCTCTATGGATCTTTCCTTTATCATGCCACAAATAAGCATGCCAGCCGAATCTAATGTCAAATCCCTCTAGATCCAACAAATCTGTGTTTTTTAAAATGGCCCATTCTTTTATCCAACAAAGACAAGCGGCCTCATAATAAAGTTTTAAGTTCGGAACTGCAAAACCCCCTCTTTCTCTTAGATCCGTGAGGAGTTTGAATTTAATTCTTACCCTTTTCCCTTGCCATATAAATTTAGCTAAAGTTCTTTGCCAATTCTTAAAACATGCCGTACCTCTAATTACCGGGATATTCTGGAATAAAAACAGTAGTCTCGGAAGAATGCTCATCTTAATCGCAGCCATCCTTCCTGTCCAGGACAATTTTAACCTATTCCAAGTATCTAAGTCTTTCTTAATTTCTCTCCAGACCTTAGTGTAGTTATCCTCCACTAAATTTATATTTTTCGGGGAGATCCATATTCCCAGGTATTTTACCTTTTTCACCACTTTAATACCTGTTTTTAGTTCTAGCTGGTTTTTTACATCTTCGGCCAAATTTTTTGTTAAGATCTTAGTTTTTATTTTATTTAACTTAAACCCAGACAATTTACCGAATTCCTCTCATAACTCCAGGGCATTACTGGCACTTTCTATTGGGTCCTCTAAAGACAATACCAAATCATCGGCGTAAGCCTTTAATTTATATTCTTTTTCTCCAATTCTTATACCTCTTATTTTTGGTGTTTTCCTTATTTTATTTGCGATTATTTCCAAAACCATAATAAATAGAAGGGGAGACAACGGGCACCCCTGTCTCGTGCCCTTTGCAATTGTAAAAGAATTAGTGAGATTATTGTTAATTATCAGTTTGGCCCTTTGGCTTGAGTATATTGCTTTAATACCTTCCAAAAATGGTCCTTCTATTCCTACTGTTTTCATACATTGTATTAAAAACCTCCAAGAAACATTATCGAAAGCCTTTTCGGCATCGATAAAAATCATCGCCGCAGGAATGTCGGTCCTAAGATCCAAATACTCAATAATGTCCAGTATATGCCGAACATTATCTTTTAATTGCCTGTTAGGGAGGAATCCCGCTTGATCTTTATGAATAGATTTTGTTAAGTATTTCCTGAGTCTGTTCGCCAAAATATCTGCGAAGATTTTGTAATCGCAGTTAAGTAACGATATCGGCCTGTAGTTACTTACGTCCATCTTTTCAGCATCCGCTTTTGGTATTAATGTGATGTGTGCCTCCCTCCATGAATCTGGAATCTTCCCTCCTTGTAGAACATCATTAATCACTTCACTAAGCACCGGAGCAAGATATTCCCTTAAAACCTTATAATACTTTGCTGACAGTCCATCCGGTCCGGGTGCTTTTCCGGGTTTCATCTTCTTAATAGCCTCGTTAATCTCTTCCATTGTAATCTTCTTGTTTAATTGAGCTCTTTCTTCATCAGTTAAATATTCCCCTCTATACTCTTCCAAGTATTTTCCTATTTCTACATTATCTTCCTCTCCTTTTTCATACAACTTTTCATAGAATTGGAGAAACTTTTTTTTTTATTTCATCTGGATCTTCTATTATCATATCTCCCGATTTTATTCTATTAATCACATTTTGCTTTTTCCTTTTTCTTAATTGCCACGCCAGTAATCTCCCCGTTTTATTTGCTGATTCAAAGTATTTTTGCTTCATGGATTTAATTCTCCATTCTACTTCTTGGTTTAGTAATGCTGAATATTGTGATTGTAGCACTTTAACTATTTGTTTAGTCCTTTCATCTCCCGAGTTTATTGTTAATTTTTTCTCACAGTCTCTCAGTTGGGTAATAATTTCTTCTTTCTTTTGTTCTCTAAGTTTCCTTCTGTAATTGTTTTGTTGTATTAAAAAACCCCTTAACACTGCCTTACTCGCATCCCAAACTATATTAATTGGGGTTTCTTTATTCAGATTTAAGTCAAAATAATTTTTCAGAGTACTTTTAGCCTTTTCGTTCACCTCGTCAATTTCGAATAGATATTCATTCATTCTCCACCTGTACACTCCCGATATTTCACGTTTTATTTCCAAGACTATTGGACAATGATCAGAAAGGGTTCTAGGCTGGATCTCACATTTTGTTATTCTTGTCGATAATGCACGTGACACCCAAATCTGATCAATTCTACCCCAACTCTGGTGGGGTTCTGAAAAATGTGTGAACTGCTTCGTTATTGGGTTTTTATGCCTCCATATATCTATTAAATCTAAATTTTCCTCAAGGTTACTAAATGATCTTGGGAGCTTCCCTTGATTCGATTTCCCCTTTTTTCCACTTCTGTCAAGTTCTGGTATTGGTACACCGTTCATGTCTCCAAGTAGAATTAATTTGTAATTTTCCAAATCTAGTAATATTTGTTCCAATTTTTCAAAAAACTCTGCTTTGTTTGTATTTGGGGCATAAACTGTTACCACATTGATTTTTTCCCCTTGATGATTAAGTTGTATTCCCAGTATTCTTCCCTCATCGTCTTTACAAGTTAATACGGGGTCCCATTTTTCCTTAACGTAAACAACTACTCCTCTTTTTTTATTTACGTCTGAGTTAATAAATTCCACCCCCAACCTTTTATTTATCAAAATATGTTTATGTTTTTTGGCTACATGTGTCTCTTGAAAACAGATCACATCATAGTTCTTGTTTTTCAAAGCCTTCTCAATTTTATTCCTTTTAAGTTTTTCATTTAGCCCATTCACATTCCAGGACAGAAATTTCAGCGATGCTGTTATGTTTAACTTTTATTTACTCTAACCGGGTTACCAATCTTATAGTCTGGAACCCCTGTTCCCTAAGAGTTCCTCCTCTTCTGCCGCATCTTTTCCCACCGCGGCTTCTTCCTCATCAACTTCTTCTTCCTCTTCTTTCTCATCTTTCTCACTTCCCCTCTCCTTCTTTCTTCTTCTCTCATCTTTACTTTCCCCCCTGTCTCCTAACCTGATTTCGGCCTTGCCAAGCTCCTTCTCATACCTTCTTAGAAATTTCTCCACCTCTTGAGTGTCCGTCAACTTAAATTTTTTATCTTTATAGAAGAAGGTGACCCCTTCAGGGAACTCCCATCTATATTGTATGTCATTTCTTTTTAGGACACCTACCACTTGTCTGTACCCTTCTCTTTTACGTAACAACCTAACTGGTATTTCTTTGTAAATAATAATAGGTCTACCTTCAATTATAAGTTTTTTTTGGTAGCTCGTTTTCAGGATTAAATTTTTCATCTCAATTGAATTAAAGATCACTAAACAATCTCCAAGGAGTTTCCTTGACTTGATTTGTTGCGGTTTCACCTTTATTCTAAATGCATTCTCTATAGAGAAGGCCACATCTTCTTCTTTTATTCCCAGCCACTTAGATAATTCTTTAGTCATTTTTTCTTTTATATCTTCATTCATCTCCTCACCTACTCCCCTAAATTTTAAATGAAGCTGTTTCTGACGCATTTCTGTCATAGCTAGATTATCCCAAATCCTTTCTTGTATTTTGTTTACTTCTCTCATTTCTTCCTTTATTTTTTCTGTCTCTTTTTTCTGTTCTCTCATCTCTTTCTGCATTTTTTTATTAGATTCTTCAATTATTTTAGATTTAGCTGACAGCTCTTGGATCTTAATTGAGAGTTCTCCAACTGCCCCCTCTATCTTTTTATCAATCATCTCTTGCATTTCTCCTAATTTGTTTTCCATGTGTAATTCGTTTTGTTTAAATTCTTCTTTTATTTTTAACCATAGAATGTCTAGGTCTTTAATTTCTTTAATTTCTTCTTGACGTGATGACTTCCTTTCCCCTGGAGTCCCTCCCCCCTTTTTCCCATCTCTCCCCGACATACTCAGGCAAATCTCTCCCTTAAAGGGCTCACAGTCTTTTTGTTTTGTTTTGTTTTTCCTAGAATCTCCAGAAACAAAGAAACAAACCTCTTTTGTAAGCTTCAGGAAGTTCCTTTTACACAGCTTATTGGGTCCAGTTCCCAACACCCTTAGAAAAAACCAGAGGCGGGGCCCAAAATTCTTCCACTGTATCAATATTTGTTGTATACTCAATATTACCTCCCAACTTAATTTAATTACTCTACATATATACACGTGAGAGGGAGAGAGTAGAGAAAAAGAAGAGAAAAAAAAATAAATAAAAATAAAATACCATTAATTGGACACTTTAAATCCTTCTAATCTCGTGACCCCGATATTGAATTATAACAACCTTGGATAACCCACTGTACCTTGGATAACCCACTGTACCCACTGTATAGAATCAAATGGTCAAATAAATCAAATAACCAAATATCTCTGTTATATCTAAATGGTTCCAAATATTGTCTTAAGGAATGTGGGAGTGTTTTTATAATAAAGCAAGTCCCCCCCCCCGAATTATATCCAATTATAGTCAAACAAACTTTAACCTATTACAACTAAATTATAACCAAAATTGTAACCAAAATTATAACCAAAAAAGAACTCAGTCTACTTCAAAAATAAGGCTCCACCAGGATTCTTCCATCCGGGCCTTAACGGTTCTGTTCTCTTCAGCCGCTTGTCGGCCCAATCCAATATCGAAAATAGGGAAACGTCCGAAATGTAGTCCAAAAAAAAAAAAAAAGAAAAAAAGAAAAAAAGAAAGAAGGGGAATCCCCAACAGTTATCAATTCCAATGTGCAGCGCGAATGGGCGAAACTTGTATCCACAGATTATATCAAAGCTTGTATCCACAGATTATATCAGGGATTTAATTAAAGTCATAAGAAGAAGTGAAGAGAAAAAAAAAAGAAAGGGGAAAGTGGGACTTTCCTCTAATCCTTACGTATATCCAATTCAGGGGAACAGTGGGCGAAAAAAATTGAAGTAAAGTGAAGTGAAATGAGACTTGAAGTGAGCATTAGCAGCCCCAATTGGGGGGAGTTAATAAGTCTCAAAGTCCAGGTTTGGAGCGAAGTGGAGAAATGAAAAGCAACCAATATACTACAGAAACATGTCTAGTATAGCTGTTTCAACAACATAAGGAGAGAGAAGCAGAACAAAGGACAAAAATCAAAAATAATAATCTCTTTTGCATTTCAGAGGAAGAAGAAAAAAAAAATTGTTCAGTCTCTGCACTCTTCAGCCACTTGTTGGCCTAATCCGTTTCACAGAAAATATGCCAGACTTTCATTGTTTTCTGTTACCTCAAGTTTTAGGTTTATTAGTTCACTTAATAGTCCTAGAAAAGATGTAGATATTTCAGGGAGTTCCCAATAGTTATGTCAAATAGTATCCAACTTTTCAGAGTCTGAAGTTATTCAACATGTCATTTACTTCTCTCAATTATTTAAGTTTAGTTGGTTATTCATCTCCAAATGTAAAAAGACGTCTTGGTTTAAATGCTAGGAAAGAGAGAGAATGGGAAGAGAAAAGAAGCCAGAGATTTATGAGCAGGACATAAATCCTCCGTAATAAATTTCAGAGTTCAAGGGGTCTTAGTGTTCTTCAGATTAGAGTTCAAATAAACAGTCGTAAAATAAGTCCCAGAAACGTCGATGAGTTCCCAAAGTTAGGGAAAGTTAGAAAAAGTTCTTTTTCCGAATATTTCTTTAATTTCTTTGGGTCGTATTTCCAACTTTGTATTCACTCAGTCAGGCAAAAAGATACATTCCTTCCTCCACCTTGCGACTTTGTAGCCTGCGCCATTTTAGTCCTCTACCGAGGTGAACTCCTAAATTAAATCGTCTAACATCCGACGTTCTCTTAGTGTATTTTTAAATTTTGTAGCATTAAATGAGTCTACTCACACTAAAGGTTCCGTTCTTATATTTTTGGAGGTCCGTCGCATTCTTCAGTGGGAGTCAGAGGCATCGTAATACAGGGTCGTTACTTTCCCTTTTGTGCTGCGGTTTCGCTGCCTCGAGATCTTCCAGAGAAAAAAACCCCGAAAAAACAGCTGACCGCTTCCACACGGCTGGGTATCTCTCCCCCAAGGGTCTCCCCCTTGAGATTTATGGGGGGCGCAGTGCCTTTGCGACACCCCCAAGCCCCTGTATTACTTGGAAAACTCCTCCGGAAATTTTCCACACTCCCTGTTCTGTCCGCGACGGAAACCGGAAACCAAACTTGGAACTTTAAAAGCAGTTTTCTTTAGGGAGCCTGTACTGCCAAATGCAGCCAATGACAAGAACCAGGCAAAGGCACACCTTCAAAGGTTCTAAACGTGCAGTGCTGAGGAATGGTTTACTGATCATAAACCCTGAATTGTCCACCCCAAGCCCTGCCTTATTTCTACCCCCAAACATCAAGCGGAGGGGGGGTGGCTTAGAGAAACCAAGAGGGGTGAGATTTAAGTGCACGATGTATTCCAAGCCCCAGCAGCCTTTAAATTTTACAGTGGGCTCCCGATTTAAGTGGTACCAATGGAAGGGTTGGCAGGGTAAATTAAACCCACACTAGAAGAGTAATAATCAATAAACGGCAGGCACAAACACACGCTGCAAGCACACACACACGCACGACTTAAAATTGGAGAGGAGCCCTGGGGATCATCTAGTCCAACCCCAGCAATGCAGAAATATTTAACTGTCCCATACAGGCTCTCAAGGACAATGGAGGGGGAAAACACATAAGCACCCTGGCCAACAAATTAAATGTAAGGCAAACCCTCTCAGTCACCCAGACCAGCCATGCAGGTGGACAGGCAAGGGCAATAGAGGGGAAAACATACAAGCATCCTGGCCAAAAATTAAAAGCACCAGGAGTGGGGGGAAATAGAAGGTTAAATGTAGGTTTTTACACGGAAAAGAGGACACAGCAAGGCCAACCTGGATGCCTGGGTTTTTTAAAAGCAGTAAAGCAATGAGCGCACGCAAGCCTCTTAAAGTTAAAAGGCATGCAAGGAATCAGACCCCTCCCCCGACTCCAAACCTCATGGCTCTTCTCTGTGATGACTCTCCTAGCTGATGACTTGCGATGGGACGCTGATGAGGAATGAGGCCAGGGAGAGGCTGGCACTGCAGCAAAAGGCTGCTGAACACGCCCCCTCCACGGCACCTGGTTGGGTGGCCATCGGGGGGGGGGGCGTGAGTGCCAGCCAGGTGAGCTGGAGGCAGGGGGCAACGCCCCCTGCTGGGCGGTGCTCGGGCTCCCGCCCACAACCACTCCCCTCTCTTTCAGGGAGGAGAGTCTTTGTAAAATGTCTTTTTACTGAGGATTCTGGGTGAAGTCTTTTTTGGGGGAAAGGTTCCATTTAATTAGTCCAAATTACCACCCTTGGGAGCATCTGAGGACCATAGAGAAATCCACTCAGTGGCTGCAGGGTCAGTAGCTGTGTGGCCTCCCAGCCCATTCACCTGGTAGCACTGGTGAAATATGCCCTTTAGGTCCTCGAGTAAAATATACCCTTCTGTATCCAAACCTTTTAATATAAAAACTGGTCTTTGATCCAGGTCTGATGGTGCCTAGTCAGCTGAAGTTTCGTGTGATGCAACAATCACATATGCCTGGCTGCAGCTTCCTGGTGGGGAACACATACTGCAATCCTTCCCCATAAGATAGCATCAGGGGCCCATGGAGGCCTAGGACTATGAAACAACTATGTGAGTAGCACATATGGGCCTGGCTGAAGCTTCCTGGTGGTGAACAAGTAATCCCTACATGTAAGAGGGTCGCTGAAGTCTGGGACACTCTGTACTGCATCCGGCTGGTTCCTCAGCTTCAGCCCATTTGGATTTGCCCAAACAAGCAGTATATTATGCACCTAAAAAGCTCCTTGTGCCTTTCGAGCCTAGCAGGGACAGGTGCCCTGAGGCACAAAGAAGGTGCCTCTGAGTCTTATATAATGAAAGTCTTGTTAATTGAAAGGAATACACTTCCTTCCCATGTAAGACAGCATCATTTGGAAGCTGAGCTCTAGGACATTCTGTACAGGGTTTCAGAATCTCGAGTTGGGTCAGTCCCAGCCTCTGCCAACCTAGCAGTTTGAAAGCACACCAATGCAAGTAGATAAATAGGTACCGCTGTGGCAGGAAGGTACAGTGGTATCTCGGGTTAAGAACTTATTTCTTTCTGGAGGTCCGTTCTTAACCTGAAACTGTTCTTAACCTGAGGTACCACTGTAGCTAATGGAGCCTCCCACTGCCATTGCGCCGCCGCCACACAATATTTGTTCTCAGCCTGAAGCAAAGTTCTTAACCCGAGGTACTATTTCTGGGTTAGCAGAGTCTGTAACCTGAAGCATCTGTAACCTGAAGCATCTGTAACCTGAGGTATCACTGTACATGGCGTTTCCGTGTGCTCTGGCTTTTGTCGTGTTGTTCTGTTGCTCCAGAAGTGGTTTAGTCCTGCTGGCCACATGACCCTGAAAGCTGTCTGTGGTCAAACGCCGGCTCCCTCGGCCTGAAAGTGAGATGAGCGCCGCAACCCCAGAGTCGCCTTTGACTGGACTTAACCGTCCACGGGTCCTTTACCTTTTACCTTTTTACTGGGGTATCACAAGCACTTAGGATTGTTAAAATTAAAAGCTGTATGTTCTGGGCCTCAGAGCCCAATCAGCTTCTGAACTTGCCTGCCCTGGTGCACCATGCTCCTGTTTTGGTTTGCGTGGATCAGTCAACCAGGAAATGTGGAGCTGGGCAGAGAACCCATTCAAAGGAACAGGCCTGCCTCCACAAAAGATAGCATCAGAGGACCACTGAGGTCTGGGACATTCTGTAGAGCATCCAGCTGAACCCACATCCCATTAACATTTGTTAAACAATCAGGACATGATGCACTTAATGGCTCAAGGAACCACCACCCACATCTCTGCTGCTCTTCAGAGCCACCCCAGAGTCCTCTTGTACCTTGAAGCCTATTAGAATGGGTTGAGCAGCCAAGAAGGCCCCTCTCGGCCTTATATAATGACAGTATTGAGCCTCAGACAGAGAGAAGTATTTGAGCTCTTCCTCCTCCATATTACCAGGAAGCCTAGTCCTCTGTCTCCAAGCAATCACTCTTCGAAATAGTCTTTCTAATCAGACAGAGCTTTTTCCTTGCTAACATGAAGCCACGCTTGGCTCAGGTCTGGCTGCTTGGAGTCTGTCTTTTGCTCTGCCTCAGCTGTGGAGGTAAGTCCCACCTGCCAATGGAAAAACATGGTAGGCCACCAATTCAAGTGTGCCGTATGTCCACCACCTATCTTCCTAAGAACTGGCAAACCCGTAAGCTATTTTCTTTCTCTTTTTAGCTCTGGCACCTATTTGGGGATAATGATTGAAAGGCTAAGTTTGGAAATAACGCAGACCTGGAAAAAGGTTTAGATGCTATTAAGTGCCAGATCTATACAGGCATCATTACCTCCATGTTTGGGTCAGGGTATTGGCAGAGATGATTTCCACAAACCCACTATGTCTCCTGTCCTTGTAATCCCTGCACAGTCCCAACTTCAGAAAGTTTTTCAGGGGAATGATACTCTATTGCATGGGGGGGGGGCATATTTCAACTTTATTTATTTACTTGTTAAAAACATTTGATTTTTAAAAATCAAAGTAGTTTGCAAGTCATAAGTGCAGCCTTTTCGCTCCCCAAGCAGTTCAACAACTAGTTTTGTAAAAATGTTTAATTGTCTGCATACACTTGACAGCTTACAGTGGCAGCTGAAAGTGCTCCTCCTATCATAGCTGCAGTGACTCCCCCAGTTGGTGCAAACTCTCTGGTGTTCACATCTGTTGATGTTGCCCATCCGGCTGTTGTAGGGTTGCCATACGTCGGAAGCAGTGTCCAAGCAGAAATCACTAAAAATGACTGTGGAAAGCCGGACATATGGCATTCCATGTCGGCATTATCCTTTTGGGGAATTTCCCTTAAAAATAGCTCAAAAACATCATTATTCTTTTCTCTCTTCTTTGCAATTTTGTCCCAAAAGCTCAACAACCCTCACTAATAGTAGTAGTAGTAGTAATAATAATAATAATAATAATAATAATAATAATAATAATATCTCTACAACTTTAGTGTCTAGATTCTCACTTTTTGAAATATGGCAACTCTAAGGTGCTGCTTGGCACCTGCCACTCTCAGGAGGCTCACTAGAGGACCCTTTCTGCAAAGTCTCTGCAATGCTGGAGCTGGCTGCACCCTCAGATGCCTGTTATGGGGATGTGGCAGAGTGGAGGGTGCTCCTGGTTGTAGGCACAGCCAATCACATTCTGCCGAACTCCGTGGGGCTCAATTTACACCTTCTGTAAGAACCCCCAATATACTTTTTAGACTCAGGGCATCTCAGTATTTTTATTTAATTTTTTTCTTTTAGAATTTTTATTGCAAAGTAAATACATCAATACGAAGCCATACATAAAGAATAATAGAAAGAAAAATAAATAAATAAAGGGGGAAAGGGGGAAACAGCAAAGAAAAGTAGATCGTAAAAGAATAAAGAAAAGTATAATATTTCAATACAATAAACACTATTTTACAAAATAATAATAGTAATAGACTTCCATCACTCTCACAACACTTCCTTTCACATTTCATATTTTATCTGTATTTCAGTATTACTTTCAATATATTGATTGATATTGTCATAACTCATACCCATTACAGATATATATATGTATATATGTATGTTTCCCCTTTTCCATTCACGAGGTCATTCTAGACACAGCCAAATTTTTACTTTAGAAACTTGTCTTTCTAAATAATCATTCAAGCACTTCCTTTCCTTCTTGACTGTATTCATTGCCTTTAGTCTTATTATATCTGTCAATTTGGCCAGTTCCAAATGTTCACGTAATTTACATAACCATTCTTCTTTGGTCGGTACCTGGTTACCCTTCCAGTACTTAGCCACCAGGATTCTCACCGCTGATGTCACGTAGAGAAAGAATTTAGTATTTTCTCTAGAAATATCACCATTCAATACTCCCAAAAGGTATGTTTCTGGTCTTTTGCTATGTGAAGTTCTTAGTAACTTTTTTATTTCTTCATGGATCATGTCCCAGAACTTTCTGATCAGTATTTTTCTTCTTTGAAGGAAACAACTAGTTTGGTGACTTAGAAGCCCAGGGAGGGACAAGACATGTAAATAGAAAAGCCTTTCTTACAGCAGATGATTTTCTCTTTCTTTCTTTCTTTCTTTCTTTCTTTCTTTCTTTCTTTCTTTCTTTCTTTCTTCTTCTTCCATTGACAGCAAATGCCTTAATCTGTACTGTGTGCAATTCAGAGGGTGAAGGACAGCCATGTGTACCAGTTGCCCCATATGTACAAAAATGCCCTGATGATCCACGTACAGGACATCCTGCAGCCTGCGTCTTGTACAGAATCTCTTCAAGTGAGTGGTGCTTCTCGTCTTTGTCTCCCCCTTATTTTCAGTGCATTTCCATGGGTGGGTGGTGGGGCATGGCTAGTATGACTGGGTGCAGAGGAGGTCGGGGATCTTGCAATTTCAGCAGAACAAGAACTACGAGAGAAGCACCTCGTTCCAATGGAAGCTCTAAGCTACGCTAATGCGAAACCTGATTCCAAGCCCTCAGTCACATGACGGAACGTATTCCCCTGGAAATTCTTTGAAGCAACAATACCTGCAGGCAGTGAGAGAAACATGAATTTTCTAAGTTCACTTATAATTCTCCAGTCAAACTTTAGCATGCCAAGGTACAGAAAGGATCCTGGATAAGTCCATGTGATACAGACCACCTGGCTGAGGTATCACAAGTCAGGGGCCCGGTTGGGCCCTCTGGCCAGTGGCATCCCAATTGCAGTGCTTCACGTAATGTCATGGGAAATTTCCATTCATTCTTGAGGATAAATGGGGGTGTTGGTTGCTGTACCTGGGAACAGTGGTAGCAAAAACCTGTCTTTCAGCACAGACCCCCGTTTCCCCAGCTGTCTCTGATGGGGACCTTGCCATGAGCGGATCCTTCCTTTACCATCACGCATCCTTCGCTAGATTCTAACAGTAACCCAGATACTTTTCTTTCTCTTCCCAGTGGTAACTAAACATGTGTTGCGCTACTACAAAGGATGCGGCTTCTATGCCAGCGGGTGCAAAACTCGAAAGGTCTACTATGCTGTAAAGCAATTGCATGAGCTCCACTGCTGTAATGACAGAGACCAGTGCCTTTGAATGCAGTCTAAGGAAGATGCTGTATTAAAAGAACTCTGATGTGAACAAAGGGCTGTGCGTTACGTTGCTGTGTGGGGATGTCTATGTGAGTTGTCTCTGTGTGGGCCCAGTGGCATGCAGTGGTCTTGGCAAGCAAGTGGACGGGCATGCTTTTTAAAAATAAAAAATAAAAAATTCTGTGCCACATTTCAGCATTCTTGGAGGCCAGGGAGGAGGGGAGCTTGTCACAGCTGGAGGAGAAGACTCCCTGGCTTCTTCAGCAGTCCCTTGATCACCACTGCCGTCCTTTGCTTCAGCCTTGGAGTCTGAACAGCTCCCTGTCACAGGCTCTTCCTGCTCACTAAAGCCTGTTGCCCCTTTAGCTTCGGACACCTCCTCTCACCAATCTTCTCCCTTTGACCTCTCTGTCCCACCACCAATCCCCGGACTCTGAGCCTTCCTCCTCTGGGGCTTCCCCCAGCTGGAGCCTCCCCACCCCTGCTGACAGCCCTCTTCATTCCCACCTTGGGGAAGGGGCACTCTTCACAGTGACATAGCACTAACCTCATTGCTCTGGGAAACTTCTTGCCCTCAATTCATTGAACTGTTTCCCCTAACACACTCTGCGCATATTGTAGTGTGCTTTGTTTCCCCCTGTATTTTCAGGATACTTCTAACTTTTAGCAATCTGAATGCCACAGGTAGCTAAATTCAAGGTGCTGCTCTCCCATGAAGGGATTAATCTATGCCAACTCCCCACCCTTTCAGTGTTTCCCGATGCTGGTGACAGCTTGCAACAGCCTCCTGTGCGTTTCCGAGCACAATTAAAAGTATTGGTGCTAACCTTTAAAGCCCTAAACGGCCTCGGTCCAGTATACCTAAAGGAGCATCTCCACCTCCATCGTTCTGCCCGGACACTAAGGTCCAGCATCGAGGGCATTCTGGCAGTTCCCTCGCTGTGAGAAGCCAAGTTACAGGGAACCAGACAGAGGGCCTTCTTGGTAGCGGCATCCGCCCTGTGGAACACCCTCTGATCAGATGTCAAAAAGAAAAACAACTACCAGATTTTTAGAAGACATCTGAAGGCAGCTCTGTTTAGGAAAGTTTTTAATGTTTAATAGGTTATTGTATTTTAATATTCTGTTGGAAGCCGCCCAGAGTGGCTGGAGAAACCCAGCCAGATAGGCGGGGTATGAATAAATTATTATTATTATTATTATTATTATTATTATTATTATTATTATTATTTGCCATCCTCTTCCTGGTGTCGTGCCCCAATGAAGAGCTGCCACGACGACTGCCTCCACCACCAACACCACATAAGCATATAGAGTTTTATTGTTGCAATACAAACGCTTTATGCTGGTTTTCCTATACAACATCAACGAACAGAAACAAGGGAAAGATTTATTCCTTCAGAGAAAGAGAGAGGAGAGACTGCGAACCCTGCGGTGCTCCCAAATTTGTTCCAGACGGCTGAGGGAACCCCTAGAACGTATGCAATGGTCACATAGGAGGGAGCCTTATTGCAAAAGCGGAAGTCCTTGCACTGGCAGGACACTTAACTTAGTACCACCTCAGATACAACTCACAAGAGCACATCTGAACAAAAACTGGGGTTGCCATATGTCTGGAAGCTTTTGTGTCCGGATCATCTTCACTATACACTTCAGCTGACCATTCCATGAGGCATCAAACACCCATTTTCATCACAGCAGGCAAAAGCGTAGATTTCTTTTCTGTCGTCGCTCAGGAATTTGCGCCTGCACATGTTTGTGGCTTTGGAAATGCAGTTCCTACGTATATGTTTTACGGTATCTGTTTCGACTGTGGAGACAAAGGCCAAATGAACGTGCAGGATACGTCCTCGGTACAAGTAGAATGCTAAGCCAGGCTGGTCCACCCATGAGGCAAGGGGAGGTAACCGCCTCAGGCGGCAGGATCCACGGGGGCAGCAGAACTGGCCTCCATCACCCACCACTGCTGCCACGGTGCCAATGACAGCTGCAGCATGCACTTTGAAGGCCACATATGGCTCCTTCTTGGCAGCTCCCATCACCATACTGCCTCCACTCTCAGTAATTAGGAGGTACTGCTGGTCTCCTCCCACCACCACAGGTAAAGGACCCCTGGATGGTTAAGTCCAGTCCAAGATGACTATGGGGTTGTGGCGCTCATCTCGCTTTCAGGCTGAGGGAGACGCCATTTGTCCACAGACAGCTTTCCAGGTCATGTGGCCAGCAGGACTAAACCGCTTCTGGTGCAATAGGACACTGACAGAAACCAGAGCGTATGGAAACACTGTTTATCTTCCTGCCACAGCGGTAACTATTTATCTACTTGCACTGGTGTGCTTTCGAACTGCTAGGTTGGCAGGAGCTGGGACAGAGCAACGGGAGCTCACCCCGTCACAGGGATTCAAACCGCCGACCTTCTGATCGGCAAGCCCAGGAGGCTCAGTGGTTTAGACCACAGTGCCACCCACCCCAGCAATAATTCAAAACATACAAAAAGTCAGAATGGTGGACTGAAATTAAAACAACATCTGGAGAGCCAAAGCTTCTCCACAGCTGTTTTAGCGGTTGGAGCAGAGACAATGACAAGCACCCTCGACAGAATCCTTACCATCAATAGTTATTAACTGCAAGCAATATCCATCCCTCATTGTGCAATTGCTTCTTCTAGGCCAGCACTGCATGCTCTCCTCCGGCACCAGTTTGCAGACCTGGCAGTTGATTGCTACTGCTGTAAAAGAAATGCCTCATTTCAGCTCTTCCTGGCAAGCAACCTGCCTAGGTGAGAAGGGTCTAAGAAGAGTTCTGCTGTGCCAGAAGAGCAGCCCCAGACATCCACCAAGCTCACCGTCTCGTTTTTTGCAGCGACAAGCTGGGTGCTTCCCAGAACCCTCCCACAAATTTATTTGCAACATTTCTGCCCTGCCCATTCAGGGGCTGATAGCAGACCTTGGGGAAAATTCTAAGCCCCTTGAATGGGAGCTGAGCTATGAAAGTGAATCCCAGTTTCCAAAGCGCATGTTTTTGGGGTATGTGAAAGGGAAATAGCTAGCTAAGGGGAAGAAGTGTACTAAAAGTGGGTTCTTTGAAAGGGGAGAGAAAATAGATTGTGCCATTTGATCTATCTATCTATCATCTATCTATCATCTATCTATCTATCATCTATCTATCATCTATATATGCTCTATCTATCATCTATCTATCTAGCATCTATCTGTCTATCTATCTACTATCTATCTATCTATCTATCTATCTATCTATCTATCTATCTATCTATCATCTATATCTATCATCTATCTATCTATCTATCTATCTATCTATCTATCTATCTATCTATATCTATCTATATCATCTATCATCTATCTATCTATCTATCATCTATCTATCTATCTATCTATCTATCTATCTATCTATCTATCATCTATCATCTATATCATCTATCTATCTATCTATCTATCTATCATCTATCTATCTATCTATCTATCTATCAATCATCTATCTATCTATCTATCTATCTATCTATCATCTATCTATCATCTATCTATGTTCTATCTATCATCTATCTATCTATCATCTATCTATCTATCTATCTATCTATCTATCATCTATCTATCTATATCTATCTATATCATCTATTATCTATCTATCATCTATCATCTATCTATCTATCATCTATCTATCTATCTATCTATCTATCATCTATCTATCTATCTATCTATCTATCATCTACCTATCTATCTATCTATCTATCTATATCATCTATCTATCTATCTATCTATCTATCTATCTATCATCTATCATCTATCTATCTATCTATCTATCTATCTATCTATCTATCTATCATCTATCTATCTATCTATCTATCTATCTATCATCTATCATCTATCTATCATCTATCTATGTGTCTGTCTATCTATCATCTATCATCTATCGGTCTATATCTACCTGTCTGTCTGTCTATCTATCTATCTATCTATCATCTATCTATCTATCTATCATCTATCTATCTATCTATCTATCTATCTATCTATCTATCTATGTGTCTGTCTATCTATCATCTATCATCTATCGGTCTATATCTACCTGTCTGTCTGTCTGTCTATCTATCTATCTATCTCTATCTATCTATCTATCTATCTATCATCTATCATCTATCTATCTATCTATCATCTATCTATCATCTATCTATCTATCTATCTCTAGCTATCATCTATCATCTATCAATCTATATCTATCTATCTATCTATCTATCTATCTATCTATCTATATCTATCTATCATCTATCTATCTATCATCTATCTATCTATCTATCTATCTATCATCTCTCTATCTATCTATCTATCATCTATCTATCTCTATCTATCATCTATAGATCTATATCTATCTATATCTATCTATCTATCATCTATCTATCATCTATCTATCATCATCTATCGATCTATCTACAGTGGTACCTTGGTTCTTAAACTTAATCCGTTCCGATGTCTTGGGCGAGAGGTCGGAGAAAAGGAGTAGGGAGGGAAAGGCATAGTGAAAACCCAGAAACAAAGGAGGCTGCAGAACAGGAGGAGCTGGATGCTTGAGAATTGTGTGCAAAATTAAGTGTGCATCGTTTAAAACTGCAAGCTTGCTTCAAATTTTAGTTTAAAGAAACCCTGTTGGACGTGATCCACTTAAACATGGCATCTTTTTAATGCTGGGAGCCGGCCAGAGTGGCTGGGGAAACTCAGCCAGATGGGCAGGATATAAATAATAAATTATTGTTATTGTTATTATTATGGGGCAGCAGTAGTAAGCAGATTGCTTCATCGGCACACAGATTTCTCCTTGCACCTTTGAAATCCCCCCCCCCAGGGAAACACAAAATCTGTTTCAGGGCTTTCTCCAAACTTTCCAGAGCAGCTTCTGTTTCTAGGTGTCAGTGGCTCACCCTGGGACCTTACTGTAATCAATAAAAATAAAAATACGTTACTAACAGGAAGAATAAAAGGCTCAAATAATAGTTGGAACAATCCCCGCTAGTTGGAGGTCTCCTCCTCCCCTCCATACCCAACGTATCACTGCATTCTCCTAGAGAGAACCTCCTGCAAGGGACCATGTTATCAGGAGGTCCGTTCCACACCATTTAGGTCTTTGGTGTGTTGTGACACCTGCCTACCCTTTGGAATTCCCTCCCCTCTATTTTTAGGTGGTCTCCACCTCTGCTGTCTTTTCAGCACCTGCTGACTTTCTGAAAAAGTATCCCCCCCCCAAAAAAAAAAGGGATTCCGAGCACTGGTGTTGTAACTCCCCTCCTATCTCATAAGCGGGACTTACCTCCTAGCCCAAAGAAGAGGGTAACACAGGCAGCAAGTAGCCAAAGCTTAGCCAAGTGTGGCCTCTGGGTCTGCAGGGTGAAGCCGTAACACATCGTCCAGCCTGTTGGCATGGAGAAGGAGAAACTGACCTGACCTCTTGCTGCTGTGGACTCTGTTTTGGAGCTCACACCCCTGGACCTATGCTGCTCCTGGCAGTACAACCTGGCTTCACCACCACCACCACCCGCAGCCGGACATCTGGAGGTCTCCTCCTACCTCTGCCAGTTATCCTATCCTGGCTGGGGACGTGTTGGCAGGAGATTTGGCCAGGGAGGGACCGCCCTGCCCACACAATAGAGGCAGAACTTACCTGGGAATCCTCAGCCAGCTCCAGAGCTTCTCCCACTCTGCCCTCCCTTCTTTTGCAGGTTAACCTCTTCTTCACAGGTACACGGGCGCTGCTACATCACGGTCGCTGCTGAAGGGCCGGAAAGGAATTTTCCTGCATTTGCAGGTTTTGCCTTCCCCATAGCAAAACGTCACAACTTTGGCGGTTTCAGACCTTGGGCGGAATCCTTTATCTTCCCTGATTTGGGGGGGGGGGTGAAGCGGTGACCCACGCCCCCCCCTGCGGCGGTGATCCCAGGGTTTCCCGTTAAAGGGGTTGTTTGAGGGGAGGCGTTGGCCATACGCCAATAGGTTGTCATTGCTCTCCCCTGTGACGGTGGCAAAATGGGGGGCGGGCTCTCTGCTTGAACAGATGTTCTCCAGAGCCAGCCCAATCCCCACTCATTCTGGATAACCCTGATGTTTCCCAGCTTCCCGGCCGGGGACTGGGAGGGATAAACACCCAATGCCTAAGCCAAGGTCTCCCCACATCTGAAGTTTTAATAAAGTTGTGGCCAATTTTAATCCCATAACATAGTGTCTTGAGTCATTATTCCACCTGGGGGTTGCCTGGGGTTGGGGGGACTCTGCCTGTCCACGCAATCTTTCCCACTTATCTAATTCAATATTATGACCAAAATCTTGAGCCCATTTAATCATAACCGACTTAACTTCTTCATCCTTTGTATGCCATTCTAATAATAACTTAAACATCTTTGACAATGTTTTTCTTTTGCTATCTAGCAACTCTGTCTCTAGTTTTGATTTAGTATTACCAAAACCATTTCTCTTACTACAGTGGTGCCTCGCAAGACGAAATTAATTCGTTCCGCGAGTCTTTTCGTCTTGCGATGTTTTTCGTCTTGCGAAGCACGGTCCGTCGCAACTGCGCCTCTTCAAGCGGCTTTAGGAAAAAAGCGAACAAACTCGCAAGACGTTTTCGTCTTGCGAAGCAAGCCCATAGGGAAAATCGCCTAGCGAAGCAACACAAAAACCAAAAACCCTTTCGTCTTGCGCATTTTTCGTTTTGCGAGGCATTCGTCTTGCGGGGCACCACTGTATCTTCCTTAAATATATCTTGCAATTGATGGTACTGCAACCACTCTGATAGCTTGCCTCTTATCTCTTCAAATGAATTGAATTGTCCTGTTCTGCTGATAATCGGGATTGTTTGAAATAAAAATAACATTCTTGGTAGCACGCTCATTTTTATAGCAGAAATTCTTCCCATAAATGATAATTTCTTTCTTCCCCAAATTTCCAAATATCTTTTGACTTCATTCCACACTTTCTCATAATTATCCTTATACAGATTTATATTTTTAGATGTAAGCCAGACTCCCAGATATTTTACTTTTTTTGCTATCATCATCATTCCTGTTTTCTGTTGCAGTTCCTCTATTTCCTTACTATCCACATTCTTAGTTAATAATTTCATTTTGGATTTGTTGAGTATAAAACCTGCTAATTGCCCATATTCTTCTATTCTCTCCATTGCTTCCACTGCACTGGATATCGGTTGTTCTAATGTCAGTATTAAACCTGTCTAGTTCCTTTTGTAATCTCAATCTTGTCGGTTAACGTGCTGTTGACTAATAATTTAGCATATTGTGCAGAGTAAATAGCCTGAATACCATTAAGAAACATTGGACCCATATCCATAAGTTCTAAGTTTCTTTTCATAAAATACCAAGACACATTATCAAATGCCTTCTCAGCATCTATAAATATCAAAGCTGCTTGTTTATCTTTCCTGGAACCCAAATATTCAATTAAATCAATTATATTTCTAACATTATCTTTCATTTGTCTCCCAGGTAAGAATCCCGTCTGAGCGATAGCTCTATATTTATATTTACCACATTTGTCTCCCAAAATAAAATCTAAGGTGTGCACCTTCTGTGTGTACACATTACCAGCCTGTTCTGGATCAAAGTCATGCTGCAAGATTCCATCTTCTTATCTGGCCTCCCCAAATGTTCTGTTCTGTTATTATCATCCCACATTTCATGCATTAGGTCTACAAAGCACAGCAATCAATATGCAACGACTGCAGTGAATGGGATCTTGTAGGCTTTTTTAACACACACACACACTCACACACACACACTACATCACAACCCAAGCACAGAATTTCCTTGTGCCTTGAAGAGTATCCAGTGATGAGGCTCAATGGTGACAAAGGACAGAGCTGAGATGACCACTCGATAGACCAGAAACAAAATGTTTGGCTTCCCTTGTACTCATTGCGCCACCTGTAAAGACTGTTCAAATGGAACTGGATTCATTTTACCCATGCTCACTAAGAGCTGATCTGGTACTGCACACAACCCAGCTGCAATCCTACACAATGCAGGTGACTAAGCCCCACTGATTTCTGAGTAAACAGGCATAGGGTTGCAGTGCAGATCTAAATCACTTATACAAACATGCAAGTTGAGCTCAGGTGGATCCAGCCAAAGGCTTGTGCAGTCCACCATCCTGCTCACTCCCTGCCCATGGGCAGCCCACAAGTGGGGCATAATTGCACTCTCTCACTTACGATCTCCAGCAACAGGTATGCAGAGAGAGAGATATTACCCCAGATACCATACAGGCATTGTGATTAGCAGGTATGATAGCCTTAGGCTCCATGGAGAATCATTTATGTTGCCAAAAGGCAAAATTGCACCGGCATTTACAGGGCCTCTCAAGTGCCTTGGCTCAAGATATATGCTCTGGTCTAAGCAATGTAAGGCCTGGCCTGTCCTGGCCTGACTATACTGGCTACCAGTTAATTTCCATGCCTAATTAAAAGTGCTAGGTTTGATCTATACAGCCTTATGCTGCTCAAGACCCCAATACCATAAGAATCACCTCTCACCACACAAATTATGTTTTATATGTGCTGTAATCTGCCCAGAGTGGTTGGGGAAACCCAGCCAGATGGGTGCGGTATTTATTATTATTATTATTATTATTATTATTATTATTATTATTATTACCCAGGCCCTGTGTTCTTCCCTGCTGTCTTCTACATACACCCTGATTTGAATGTTTGGGGTCAGTTGGCTCTGATTCTGATTCTCCTTCCTTGTTTTCTTGTGATATTTTAAGTTATATGCTGTTAAACCTCTATCTAGTTTTTGGGTCAAGTTCTTTAGTCCTATTTTTCAATGCAGATTGAATTGTGTATGGTTGAGCATTAATAGTAAATATACTGATTGGTTCACATTATGCAGGAAAAATTGCCTCAACAAGGCAATTTTTTTTATAAAAAAGTATCTATTGTATTAAAACCATCTTTGCTGCTGCAAAGCGATATTAAGCCAAGTGAGGTTAAACTATTGAAGGCTGGATCCATCTGAAAGTCACATGGTCATCGGAGCTGAGAGAGTTCTCTGCCTAAAACTGGGGGCTGCAAGGGACTCTCACCCCCCCCCATGACAGCCATCCTCATTAGCATTTTGGCACAAGTCTTATTGCTTTGGGAAAGCTCTCACAACCAATTCATTCACCTCTTCCCTCCACAGACTCTGCTAGTGTTGTGGTGTTCTCTCCTGGATTCTCAGGATACTGCTAAGCTTTGGCTGTCCAGATTCCATAGTTACCTGACTTCCGGAGGCGGCGCCAACGGCAATGGCGGTCTTCTTCTGAGTAGGAGGGAGAAGCTCCGCAGAAAGTGGGTCTGTCCGCTACGGCGAAGCGGAGACCCGGCTGAAAATCGCAGGCAGAAGGAGTCTGTGAGCGTGGGACTCGGCGGGCACCATCAGCGCCCCCCGATTTAGCGAAGGAGCCCCGTAAGGGGTTCCGGAGCGTAACGGGAGCGGCGCGGTGCTATGAGTCGACTGCTTCTTCTGCGGGGTGAAGCCGCGTAGCTGTTGCCGGAGAGCGCTGACCTTTTTCCTGTGAAAATTTGGCTGCTAAACGACTATCCGTGAGTAGGTGAATTTAAAAGATTTGGATTCGAAGAGAAAAAAAAACCTGAAAATTTGGCACTGAAGCGGAAAGGTGTAAACAGGAAGTCCGCCTTTCCGCTTTGTAACAGATCAAAGCAAAGACGTTTCTACACTACTACTTTAAAGTGGAGTTTTAAAAATTTCAAATCCAAGCATTAAAACGAAAGAATCCCCCCCCCCCAGATCAGGAGAGGGGGGAAAGCAAGGAAAGTGACTTTATTTCTTCTGGGAAATTTAAAAAAAACAACTGTCTTTTGGAATCCCTGGGAACGGACTGCCAGGTTTATGAGGACTGTTACATTTGGACTAGCACTACTTATGAACATTGTTACATCTAAGATTTAACTCTGCAAGGAGATACATCTTGAGAGTCTTCTTTGGATTGGAAACTGTTGCATGTTTTTATTGGAGGGGACATGGAAAGTTAGAAAAGACTTTGTTATTGTGAACCTTATGGCTGCTACAGTGTCCCCCTAGAGGACTATTGAAGAGTGCATCTAGCTGGGGGAATTTTCCATTGCTGACATTGGGGAATTTCCACAGTAAGGCCTGACCGTGGGACCGACCTTGACTGAAAGATAAAAGGGGATGACTGAACAAAGAGCAACAAGATCTAAGGGCAGAGTGCAACAGTCTAGTACAGTCTCCCAGCAACGTAGAGCATCTGTGCCCGGCCTTCCTGTGACTCAGGAGGAAGATTCGGGGCAAACTGAGATAAAAGGAATGGCCTCAGAAGGGGAATTTACATCCGTACTGAATAAAATCTATGAGAAACTGGAAGGCCTAAGTAAACAGGTTTCAGACCAATCAACTAAAATTGAAGGGAACACAGCCAGCATTAATTCAAACACAAAAGCTATAGAAAAATTGCTGGAGGAATCGGCGTCTACTAGAAAAATAGCTGAGGAAGCAAAAGAAAAAGTTGTGGCTGTGGAGGAAGAAATTAAACCTATGCGTAAACAGATTGGGGATCATCAGGCTTTATTGTCTATGATCGAATTGAAAGAGAGACAGACAAACCTGAGGATCAGGGCCGTGCCGGAACTTGAAAAGGACAATTTGAGTGACTATCTTACACAGGAATTTGTGAAATTTTGGAACTTGGAGCTGGAAAAAGATTTTAAGATAGTGAGCGCCTTCAGACTTGGAAGAGGGGGGAGGAAAAACAGGGTGAGAGACTGTTTGGTGACCCTCCGTACGAAAGAAGAGAGGGACAAAATACTGAGTGCACACTTTCAGAAGACCTTAGAGATCAAAGATTCCAGAGTTGAGATTTTTAAGGATATACCGAAATATCTTTTGGATCTGAGAACCAACTACGGAGACTTGGTGGCCTTACTGAGAAGGAATTGTATAGCCTTTAGATGGGAATTCCCCCAGGGACTGTCTTTTACCTTTAAAGGGAAAAAGTTTAAAATCAGATCAGTGGAAGACAAGGAAAGATTTTTGAGAGACTTCGAAGAAGACTTACAAAAAGAAGCGACAGAAGTGCTAAGAGTCCAGAGACCAGGAGTTCTAGACACAGCACCACCACCTTTGGGACCTGACAAATAAAAAAAAAAGATACCACCGCAAGAACTCGACGAGCTTTTGGGAGCAGTTGGAGGAAATTAAAATAAATACATCATGTCTCTGCAATTATTAAGCTGGAATATTCACGGCTTTAACTCCCCGGAGAAGAGGAGGAAAGTATTTCATTTATTGAGAAAGGAACAATTGGACTTAATTTGTTTACAGGAAACCCATGTGGTAAGGCTCCATAGAAAAGTTCTTATTAACAAAAGATTGGGTCAAGAATTTATTTCATCGGACAAAGTCAAAAAGAGAGGAGTTGTTATTTATGCCAAAGAGAGCCTATCACCGAAATTTGTTTTTAAAGATGAACAAGGAAGGTTTGTTGCAATTGAGATTCAATCACAAGGTGAAAAATATTTGATCGTAGGAGTGTATGCACCAAATGAGGGGAAGTCTGAATTTTTTAAGAAATTGCATGAGACATTGTTGGACTATTTGGACTATAACATCATTATGATGGGAGATATGAATGGAGTGGTATCTACAAACATGGATAAGTCGCAGAGACAGGTGGTAACTAAAGATGGCAGATTACCAAAAACCTTTTTTGAATTGGCTGACAATATGGACTTGATTGATATTTGGAGAACTAAGAACCCCCTTGGAAGAGAGGGAACATTCTTCTCTGAAGCCAATATGACCTGGACAAGAATTGACCAAATATGGATAACTAGAGGACTGGCACCTAAGACACGAAAGTGGAAATTTGTCCAAAAACTTGCTCCGACCATAATGCAGTGAAGATGGAGATGAAACTAACGCCAATCGGTTCCTATAGATGGAGGATGAATGACACCCTGTTCAGAGACCAGGAGGTGATTAAGAAGGCCCAAAAAACTTTGAGAGACTATTTTGAGATAAATCTGAACACTACGGTTGAAAAAAGGACAATCTGGGACGCAGGCAAAGCGGTTATGAGAGGGTTTCTGATCCAACAGAATGTAATAAAGAAGAGAACTCAAAATGAGAAAAAAGATAAAATTCTGGAAAAAATAAAAGAAGGAGAGAAGAAATTAAGAGCGAAACCAAAATCGCAAGAGATTCTGAGAGAAATTAAGTTATATCAAATACAATATATGAAAATGATAAACCAGGAAGTGGAATGGAAAATTAAGCAGATGAGACAAAAGTCATTTGAATCGGCTAACAAATGTGGGAAACTGCTAGCATGGCAGATGAAGAAAAGACAGAAACTAAATACTATCACAAATTTGGAGGTAAATGGAAAGATCATACAGAATCCATTGGAAATCAGAAACTGTTTCCAGAGATACTTTAAACAACTATACACACAAGGGCCACAGATAGAGACTGAGTTAGACCAATTTCTGAGAAAAAATGGATTACAAAAAATCTCTCAAGAAAAAAAGACAATGTTGAGTGATAAAATTACAGAACAGGAAGTGGAGGGTGCCATTCAGAATATGCAGTTGGGTAAATCTCCAGGACCAGATGGCTTAACCTCCAAATATTATAGAGTTTTGAAAGACTGGTTAATTCGGCCACTAAAGGAGGTCTGCAATGAGATCTTAGAGGGGAAAAAGGCGCCGGAGTCGTGGCAGGAAGCCTACATTACACTTATACCGAAAACTGAGTCTGAAAAGACGCAACTTAAGAACTACCGCCCCATATCCCTGCTTAATGTGGATTACAAAATATTTGCTGATATTTTGGCTAGTAGGTTAAAAAAAGTATTACTGGAAGAGATCCATAAGGACCAAGCTGGCTTTCTCCCGGGTAGACACTTGTCGGACAATACGAGGAATATAATTAACATTTTGGAGAAGCTGCAAGTGAACATAAACACCAAAGCAGTTTTGATTTTTATAGATGCGGAGAAAGCCTTTGACAACATTTCTTGGAGTTTTATGAAGAAAAATCTTCAGGGGATGGGGGTGGGCCAAGGGTTTGAAAATGGCATAAGTGCAATTTACTCAGAACAAAAGGCTAAACTAATTGTTAACAATGTGGTGACAGAGGAATTTAAGATAGAGAAAGGTACACGACAAGGCTGCCCAATTTCCCCATTGCTTTTTATTTCTGTCCTGGAGGTATTATTGAATATGATTAGAAGGGACCGTTTGATTAAAGGTATTCAGGTCGGAGCCAAGCAATACAAATTGAAAGCTTTCGCAGATGACCTAGTTTTAACATTACAGGAGCCAGAATCTAGTTCGAAAAGGGTTTTGGAATTGATTCAAGAATTTGGTCAGGTGGCAGGATTTAAGTTGAACAAGTCAAAAACTAAAGTTCTTGAGAAAAATTTAACACCGATTGAGAAAGAAAGGTTTCAGAAGGAGACAGGCCTAACAATAGTAAAGAAAGTTAAATATTTGGGGGTTAACATGACTGCTAAGAACTTAAACTTATTTAAAGATAACTATGAGAAATGTTGGTTAGAAGTGAAGAAAGACTTAGAGATATGGTCAAACCTGAAGCTTTCCTTGTTGGGCAGAATTGCGGCTATTAAGATGAATGTATTGCCAAAGATGTTATTTTTGTTCCAATCTTTGCAAATTTTGGACAAGATGGACTGTTTCAAGAAGTGGCAGAGAGATATTTCTAGATTTGTCTGGCAGGGCAAGAAGCCCAGAATAAAATTCAAAATACTAACTGACGCAAAAGAAAGAGGTGGATTTGCCCTGCCAGACCTGAAACTTTATTATGAATCGGCCGCATTTTGCTGGCTGAAAGAATGGCTGCTTCTTGAGAACACAGACATTTTGGACTTAGAAGGTTTCAATAACGTTTTTGGGTGGCATGCATATTTGTGGTACGACAAGGTTAAAGCTCACAAAGCATTCAAAAACCATATTGTCAGGAAAGCATTGTTTAATGTTTGGCTAAGATATAAAGACTTACTGGAGAATAAAACCCCAAGGTGGTTGTCACCAATGGAAGCAAAGGCACTGAAAAAGTCCAATATGGAGGCCAAACGGCCGAAATATTGGGAAATATTGGAACAAGAAGGAGACAAATTGAAATTGCAGAGTTTCGAGAAATTAAAAGACAAGGTGCGAGACTGGCTTCATTATTTTCAAATAAGAGAGGCCTATAATTCGGATAAAAAAATAGGCTTCCAGGTGGAAAAATCAAAACTGGAAACTGAATTGTTAGAACCCAAAACTAAAACACTTTCAAGAATGTATAACTTGCTGCTAAAATGGAACACGCAGGATGAAACAGTTAAATCTGCTATGATTAAATGGGCACAAGATCTCGGTCATAACATAATGTTTGCTGACTGGGAACAGTTGTGGACCACAGGTATGAAATTTACGGCATGTAATGCCCTAAGAGAGAATATTATGAAAATGATATACAGGTGGTACATGACACCAGTCAAGCTTGCAAAAATCTATCATTTGCCCGATAATAAATGTTGGAAGTGTAAAGAAAATGAAGGAACATTCTTTCACCTTTGGTGGACGTGCCCAAAGATTAAGGCTTTCTGGGAGATGATATATAATGAAATGAAAAAAGTATTTAAATATACATTCCTTAAGAAGCCAGAGGCCTTTCTCTTGGGCATAGTCGGCCAATTGGTACCAAAAAAGGATAGGACTTTTTTTATGTATGCAACAACAGCAGCAAGAATACTTATCGCAAAGTATTGGAAGACACAAGAGCTACCCACCCTGGAAGAGTGGCAGATGAAGTTGATGGACTATATGGAATTGGCGGAAATGACTGGCAGAATCCGAGACCTGGGAGAAGAGTTGGTGGATGAAGACTGGAAGAAATTTAAAGACTGTCTTCGGAAATACTGTAAAATTAATGAATGTTAAAATTATGCTTGGATTGGCAATAAGTGGTAATTGGCAACAAAAGTTAATAAGATTATGTAAAAAATGTATTGATAAATGGTTGAAAATATTGAGTTATAATATGTTATGACACAAAGTTAAGATAATTGAAAAAGGGTAAGAATTTGCTGAACCGAGTATGCAAATGGGAATACAAAAGGGGGGAGGTGTGAGGAGGTCAAGGATACAAGCATATGAATTTGAGGATATGGAGAAAAATGGATTTGTATTACCTTTTTAACTTCTTTTTTAATTAGCTGTTTTACGTGTATTTTTTGTGTCTTCTTTTTTTATTGTTTATTTCTATCTGTGGTTTCTTTTTTATTCTGTAAATCTCTATTTTTCTCTTTTGTAAAACTCTAATAAAAATTTATTAAAAAAAAAAAAACAGATTCCATAGTTACCTAAATTCAAGGACTCTGAAGGTGCTCTTTCCCTATGGGGTGAGGGAATAAGTCCATGCCTGTTCCCCACCCATCAAGGTGAATGGCAGGGGGAGAAGAAGAGCCAGCCCCTGAAAAGAGCTGTATCGGTGTGTGTGTGCAGACAGGCTTTCAAACAGCCCCACGCAATGCTTTGGGTGTGTACATGGGTCCCTAGCAGCAGAATATGCATGTGTAGCCAAATTGAGCAGGACTGAGCAGAGGTTGCAATCCTGTTGGCCACTGTCAGGCAGCAGAGGAAAGCCACTGGCAGGGGTAATTGTTAGGCAAATGAAGGGGGGAAGGAAGCGCCATCACCTTCCCCCAATGAAAAGGGTAGTCCGGTAGAGGACTCCGGGGGGTGTTGCCCTGTCCGAAACCTAGGGAGGTGAGGGCCCACGGCACGCCCCTGAGCGGTGACACCCGTGGGATCCTAGTTGGCGTACTTCAACAGGACTCCCACGGCTGGTGGATAACCCTTCCTGGTCTCCGTGCCGGGTAGTCGAGAGGAGACAATGCCTAAGGCCAATACCTTCCAATTCCTGTAATCAATAAAGTTGTGGCCTTTTACGCCCATTAACCTTAAATAATGTGTCCAGTGTCTTCATTTCACGGCAGGTTGCCAGGAACAGATAAGACAAGGAAAAGTCCTTACCACCTGCTTTTTATTCAATATTTACTGAGCGAGCCTTGGAATAATGGCGTTGTCCCGAGTAAATCTCCACACACACACACCTTCTCTCTGACTTCCTCATTCATCAACAGCACACACACACCCCCTATGTTTGCTGCTTAGGGCCTTCTGCCTCCGGGCTCTTTGCTTTCCTACCTTTAAGGCTTGCCAGGTTCTGAGAATGGTGGGTCTGGACAGGGGCATACAAAGGGGGTTGCAGAGGGGGCAGGCCACCCCGGGCAGCATGCTGGGGGGTTACAAGATGGCCCGCTGCCTCCCCCCAGCTGTAGAGTGGCGGTGGGCGTGCATGCAGTCTGTATGGGCGCTGCGTCTGTACAGGTGTCCATATGGGCTGCCGCTCGCACAGCAACCGTACACGTGCACAGACCGCACAGGCTGCCGCACGTGCGCAGTCCATACAGACATCAAACATGCGCCACTGGGTGGTTCGCCCCGCCCCAGGTGATGGAGAGAGTCCCTCCGCCACTGGGTCTGGAATGGTTTCTAGTAATAACATGTCAGCGAACTGTTCTCCTCCTCCTCTCCCATTATTTCCCAGCTTTCCCCCTCATCTTTCTCTGAGGTGTTGAAGGAAGGATTGAACAGAATTTATTCTGAACCCCAGCTTTGTGTAGAAAAGTAACTAGGCCTGTTTGCAAATGCATCCCAGTAACCAAGCCTGTTTGCAAATGTAAAAAGGAAAAACTTTCTGTCTGTAAGTTTGCAACACAAAGGGTGAAGGAAAGTTTAGGTTGACCGAATGACCTGAACCTGTTAGCCACCCTGAGCCCAGTTTTTGAACCGGGAAAGGACGGGGTATTATTATTATTATTATTATTATTATTATTATTATTATTATTAGGTCAAGAATATGCTGCAGGAGCTGGCTTTATTAAATCTGTTTATAGATTACCATAGGCGTCCTATAGATCCCTGGTGTCCTAAGATCCTGTTACAAAGAATGTCCACACTCCAAAAGCCAAGCCAAGCCTCCAGATGTGGAAGATTAATTATTGTGGCCGACAGTCTGCCTGATCAATGCTGGAATTTTAAATCTTGGCCCTCGTATCAAGTTCTAGGAGTTGCCCTAATCCCTCAGTGCTTTACTGAGTCCTTTTTTTTTTAAATATTTTTTATTAATCAGTTTTTATAAGCACACAAACATAACATAACATAAATACAACAAATACTTAAACAAACAAAGGCAAAAACAAGACAAAACAGAGAAAAACAAATACCATTTCATATCTTAATTTCTTAAACCTTTCTTCCCCGACTTCCTCATGCCTCCCTTTTCTGTATTCCAGATTCTAATCAATTGTTCAGCAAATCTTCCCTTATTTTAATTTAGATTTAAGCTAATCTTCCTTATTCTCCTTGTCTTAACCGTTACTAATAGTAACCATTTACTTTCCAGTCCAACATCATTCTAATTTTCATTAATTTTATAATATTTCTTTAGATAATCTTTGAACTTTTTCCATTCCTCTTCCGCTGCTTCTCTTCCCTGGTTTCGGATTCTGCTCGTCATTTCTGCCAAGCCCATGTAGTCTATCACCTTCATCTGCCATTCTTCCAGTGTGGGTAAATCTTGTGTCTTCCAGTACTTTGCAATGAGTATTCTAGCTGCTGTTGTAGCATACATAAAGAAAGTTATATCCGTCTTTAACACCCCTTGGCCGACAATACCCAAGAGAAAGGCCTCTGGTTTCTTGGGGAAAGTATATTTAAATACTTTTTTAAGTTCATTATAAATCATTTCCCAGAATGCCTTAATCTTCGGGCACGTCCACCAAAGGTGAAAAAAAGTGCCTTCCTTTTCTTTACATTTCCAACATTTATTGTCAGGCAAATGGTAGATCTTTGCAAGCTTGACTGGGGTTATGTACCACCTATAGATCATTTTCATAATATTTTCTCTTAAGGCATTACATGCCGTAAATTTCATCCCGGTGGTCCACAACTTTTCCCAGTCCGCAAACAAAATATTATGACCAATGTCCTGAGCCCATTTAATCATAGTTGATTTGACCGTTTCCTCTTGTGTATTCCATTTCAGCAGCAAATTATACATTTTTGACAAATTCTTAGTACTGGATTCTAACAGTTCTGTTTCCAATTTTGATTTTTCCACCTGGAAGCCAATTTTACTGTCCAATTTAAATGCTTCATTTATTTGATGATAATGCAACCAATCTCTCACCTTCCCTTTTAATTTCTCAAAACTCTGCAATCTCAGTTTATCCCCATCCTTTTCCAGAATTTCCCAATATCTTGTGCTTTACTGAGTCCTAAACAGTCTCCCTCCTACACGTAACAGTGTAGGATGAACTCACAAACCCACAAACAGCGGCAGCTTTACATTTACCACATTCACCTCACAAAACAAAACTCAGTGTGTGCACACCTTCTGTGTACATGTGGCCACTCAGTCCTGGATCAAATTCGTGCATCCGTCTCTGAATATTCTGTTTCGTCATTTATCTTTACACATGTCAAGCATTAGCTCTGGAACACAGAGCAATCCATATGCAGCGACGGCAGTAAATGGGAGCTTTGGGGGGGTTGTTGCTTTTTTGAGATGAATCACATCACTACCCAAGCACATAACTTCCCTGAGCCTTGAAGAGTATCATAGAGATGAGGCTCAGTGGTTGCGAAGGGCAGAGCTGATATGGCCGTTTGATAGGGCTAAAAGCCAAATGTTCAGCTTCCCTGGTACTAATTGAGCCACCTGTGAATACGGCTCACTGGGTTTATTTTACACATGTTGTGCTTGCTTAGGACTGATCTGATAAGAGAGAGAGAGAGAGAACAACAACACAGATATACTATATAATCTGCCACATGTAGAACTGGGATGGATTAACCTAGTTCGTCATCATGGTCAGACGTCTGCCTGTCCTGAAGCGCCATTGTGTGTTACTGCAGCTATCAAGCCCATGTTGATCAGGTGACCTGAGAGAAGCCAATAAGGCTTCATCTGGACTTATATAATAGATGGCTCTTTCCAGGCTCCTCCACTCAACCAACTGAGCTGCCCAGCTGCCAGGGTGGTAGAAACCCGACTGCCCACAGAAGAAAAACAGGCACCCCAGTGGCACGATCTCGATTTCTCTCTGCTCATACAAAAGGGCTATAAAATGGGTTACGGCTTCATCCTGGAGATTCAAGAGCCTCGTGTGGCTCCAGCTTGGCTGCTTGCTGTCTGCGTTATGCTCTGCCTCATGCCAGGAGGTAAGTCACATAGGTGCCAACTCGAAGGGTCCCAGGTCCCTTCGGCCCCCAATAAAATATTTGCAGGGACTGGGGGGGCTCCAAAGTTGATGGGCATTGCTGGGGGGCCACCAGGTGGCGCTTTGGAAGATGGCCGACAATAACATCTCTCTGACCCATACGAGGTACTAAGGGGCTGCTATGGGAAGTATGCAGTCTTCCTAACCACCTCAGGATGTGAGGTGAAACTGCCCTGCCAGCGGTGTTCATAATGCACCCCCTGAAATGAGTGATGGGGGTGCAGAACACTTGGCACAGGCCCTCGGTGAATTCAGATCTTCCTGACGCCGATTCCAATTAGCACGTGCTGGTTGCTGCAGCTTGGAATTATAATTGGAAACATATGTTTGGAAAGCTGAAAGCACATACATCAAGTAAAGCTTGACTGATAAGGCTGCTGACTAATGGATCTCTGCGACCAGGAGTGACGGATGGATAAGTAAATCATCTGATGAATTACCGCAAGGAGACTGTATGTTTGGAACGAAGGGGGGGTGGAGGAAAAAACTTTTTTTTTCCCTGCATGATGTGACATTAATAACCCTTCACCCCAGATAGAAACAAGATCGTCGCGTTTCTATGAATCACAGGCAGGATTTTAAGAACTATGTGGGACGGAGCATAACAGGAAAGAAGACTGGAGAACGGTGAGAAAAGAGGAAAATTACTTATGACGCAGTTAAAAAATGGCGTCTCGCCATGACAGGTCTGCCGGAGGAAGAAGGACTGGGGGAGGAGACTCAGGATTGTTTGAATGAGAAGGAATGTTGGAATGTAAGTTTGACCTGACAGAACCCCCAGAATCATTTGATTTATTCGGTAAGCCTGAGAAAAATAAAGGACAGATCGGAGATTAATTTTGTTTATGGAAGCGTTGTACAGAGGCTGTCCCGGATTGATATGATTTTTGGAAGAGTACAAAACCCACATAGAATGCCAGCTTCTAACCTGCTTGTGAAAACCATCAGAGATCGCAAAGAAAGGAATTTATGATAACAACAAGAAGAGAAAGGAAGTAACAAAGGACTATCCGGATCAAACTGGACAGAACTGTCTAATTAATGCAGTAAGACAAGTGATAGTTTTGGACTCGAGCTGAGCTTGATGTATGGGTATTCCCCCCCCCCCCAAAAAAAATTGGCTGTATAATTTGGAATTAATGCGATATGGATAATGTGATGTGATTGGCCTGTTAATAAAAATTATTAAAAAAAACAAAAAAACCAAAAACCAAGTTGATGGGCATTGCTGCCTTTCTTGCTTTTTCACATTTGGACCTCATTTCCCAACAAGGCCTGTAAAGAAGAAGAAGAAGAAGAAGAGTTTGAATTTGATATCCCGTCTTTCACTCCCTTTAAGGAGTCTCAAAGCAGCTAACATTCTCCTTTCCCTTCCTCCCCCACAACAAACACTCTGTGAGGTGAGTGGGGCTGAGAGACTTCAGAGAAGTGTGACTGGCCCAAGGTCACCCGGCAGCTGCATGTGGAGGAGCGGAGACGCGAACCCAGTTCACCAGATTACAAGTCTACCGCTCTTAACCACTACACCACACTGGCTCTGTGAAAGGGTTGCTGGATGGCATAGGAGCTGGGATTGGTCAAAAGCCTCTAATATCGTTTCTTATGGCCTTTGCGGTTGAAGCTAGAAGGAGTAGCTGTGCAGTAGAGGGGCATGGAGCAAGCAGAGGAAATCATAGCACTTCAACTTCCAAACAAGAAGAAGCATGTGAGATTTGTGTTCTCTGGCTACTTCTGCAAAGTGTCAGTTACAGATAGGTAGCCGTGTTGGTCTGCCATAGTCAAAACAAAACAAAAAAAAATTCCTTCCAGTAGCACCTTAAAGACCAACTAAGTTAGTTCTTGGTATGAGCTTTCGTGTGCATGCACACTTCTTCAGATAGTGGTATCTGAAGAAGTGTGCATGCACACGAAAGCTCATACCAAGAACTAATTTAGTTGGTCTTTAAGGTGCTACTGGAAGGAAAAAAATTTTTTTGTTTCTGCAAAGTGTGTGTGTGTGTGTGTGTGTGTGTGTGTGTTTGTTGCACAGTCTGTCCACCATAAAATGCATAGATTGCTTAATCAAAAGAGAAAAATCCCTATGTAGTTTTCATCTAACAATATGTGTGTGCACGCATATATAGAAAGACCAACAAAAATTAGTCTTCCTGTTCCTATATATGCATAAAGACCAATAAAAATAGTAATATTTAAGACAAGTGAAGACATAATAAAAGTATGCGTCTGGATAGGTTTCTTGCAAGAAATATGTTTTTAGCAGGTGTCTGAAACAGGTGGCCACACTAGAAGATAGGTTCCTTGCAGATCTGGAATGAAGATACATCTTTTTCATCCCCTGCCCCGTGATGTGGCATTTGGTACATTCCCTTCCACTGATTCTCTATCGGAGACACTTCTCCCCAGAGTTTCCCTTTGGCTACATGGCTGTTAGCCCCTGCTCCATGATTTTGCATCTAACATTCCCTTTTCTCCCTCTCCTACTGATAAACCCTCCTTTTCTCCTACCCCACCATGAATCCCACAACCACATTTATTCTGATTTAACGTGGCACAATCTACTTTCCTCCCCGTTTCAAGGAGCCCATTCTCAAGGAAATCACTTTTAGTACCCTCCTCCTCTAAATCCCAGCAAGCAGGTGCAGCGTCCAGGAGACCCCATAGGGCGACCCCCACCATTTCTCCCCCAGGGAGACCAGCAGCGCCTCCTATTCCCCAAGAGGCCACTCTTTTTTTGGCGATCACTCGTAGATGAGTAAGATTGTCTTCCATAAACACAGTTTTAACAGTGGGTCCGTAAAGTGACAGTGGAGGCCAATTCTGGATCCACACGACCTTCCACAGTGGCGACATAGGTTTCCGGGCGGGAGTTGATCACAGTGAGGGTTTGCCAAATGTGCCTTCCTCTTAGCTCGTTTTTCCTTTTCTCCCTGAGTTCGAACATCTTCGAAGCCCACAACACTTTTGGTAAAGGCTGTTCTCCCTTTGGGGCACTCTCAGGCCAGTGTTTCCCAATTGTGTGTGTTTATACTACATTTTTAAGGATTTACCTTGGCAGAGTCTTTAAACTTCTTTTGTTGACCACCAGCATTACGCTTTCCATTCTTAAGTTCAGAATAGAGTAGTTGCTTCGGAAGACGATCATCAGGCATCCGCACAACATGACTGGTTCAATGAAGTTGATGTTGAAGAATCATTGCTTCAACACTGGTGATTTTTGCTTCTTCCAGTACGCTGGCATTAGTTTGCCAAGAGAATGCTATAGAGGCGGCATTGAGGGTGGGCTTCTGAGCTCCAAGGAGGCACTGCTGTTCTGGCAGCGGCAGCAGTACTGAACAATGCATTCCTTGAAGGCCAGATCTGCTGCCCTTGTGGCTCCTGTCGCCTGAGGTCATCCCCTCACCTTGCCTCATGGGTGGATAGGCACTACCACCACCCTCCCAAACTCTTCCTTTCCGTCTTAGACCATGTCTATCTGCGTTGACATTTCAGGGTGGAAATGGTGTAAATAAATATGTTGGAGAAACATCTGGCTAGTGACTACAAAAACACATACAAGATGCTGAGCTTGGTGAATGTTTGGGACCTTTCATCTGGCAGAAGAAAACTCTTCTTATATCTTTCCCACGTGTCTGGGACTAGCAGAGGAGGAATGGTGGAGACTGCCTCCCCATCCTGACCCTTCCAGGGAGGAGGAAGTAGAAGACAGTTTAGATTTACAACAGGGGTTTGAGGGAGGTTATAGCTGAAAGGCAGATGGGGGGAGAAGCTGGGAGAGCAAGAACAGCACCCAGCTGACACGTCATTGGAAAGCATTCCAGATCCTCTGTCTCCCAGAACCTGATGAGCCTTAAAAGTAGGAGAGCAAAGAGCACAAAGACAGAGGGCACGTAGCAGCACCAGTAGAGGAAACGGACGGGGAAGTGGGAGAGACGGGGCGGGTGGAGATTCACTCGGGACAACGCCATTATCCAAGAGGCTGCGTTCTACAGCCTCTCTCTCTAAAGATTGAAAAAAGGGCAGTAAGAAACTTTCCCTTGTCTTTATACTTTCCTGGGCAACCAGCCGGGGGCTGCTGACAGCATCCTGACACCACATTAGGGATGTTGTCTGCAAGGAAGGAAGAGTTACAACAATGTGTCTCTTTTGCAGCAGAAGCCATAACATGCCACCACTGCGCAATTACGAATCCAGACACCAATAAGAGGTGCTTGCCTCCATTTACCTGCACAATCCCTGATGGATACTGCTTGACCATATTAATTTACAAAGGTAAGGATTATTTTGTGGGTACTTACAATCCCTCTGGACATTCCAGGATCAAATCAGAAAATGGGATGGCTTCTGCAATTCCGGGACTGTTACTTGAAAATTGGGGCACTTGGAGGATATGTTATTTCCCGAAAAGAGACTAGTGGCTACACTTCACACTTTGCTTGTACTGAGGACGTATCCTGTCCTTTCACCTATCCTTTTTCTCCCCAGCCCGCCCAGGAGGTGCCTTGAAAAAAGTAGAGAAGACGTGCATATCCAAAAACACAAAGGTATGCGGAATCGAACAGATAAGTGGGGACAAAAAACTACGCCGTGCCTTTGTCTGCTGTGATGAAAATGACAAGTGTTTGATGCCTGGAAGAAAACCAGCATAAAATGAAGAGGACTTGCATCTCTGATTTCCCCCCACCTTTGACATTTAAATTGTAGATATTGTCAGGAACTGCTGCTCATGCCCCATGTGATAACCCACATAGCTATGTCTTCTTCTTGTAGAGCCTTCTGGCTCTGGCTGACTCCACCCACCCAGGCTCCCCATTGGCTCCTCCTGGGCAGGAAGTGGCTTAAGGGCCCCTCTAGGCTGGTGTTGTAATGCAGGTGTCTCCTGCAACATGTTTACTATCATAATTAGCTTTATTATTCCCTTTCTAGAAATACATGTAGCCAAAAAAACCAAACATATACCCTCACCCCCCCAAGAAACATTCCATGAATCTGCTGTACAATCATGTAAATGATATAGTCAAAAAATATGCTTGTAAGTAGTTTAGAATTGCTTATATCTGTCAGGTGTCTTCCACTCTCTTCGTAGATTGTCCCAGAGTAAGCCATGCTCTAAGATGCTTTGCTCCTTTTCCATAAGGGCAATATTTCATATTCTGTCTCACCATTCCTTTAAAGTTAGTAGCTGTTCACAATATTGTGTTGTTATGTTTCTAGCTGCAGACATGGCAATGATTAGCAGGTCCTTGAAAAATAAATTCCTACGGTCATCTATTAACAGATTTAATAAAGCCAGCTCCTGCAGCATATTCTTGATGCAATAATAGTGCATGTTGTTGTTGTTTAGTCATTTAGTCATGTCCGACTCTTCGTGACCCCATGGACAAGAGCACGCCAGGCACTCCTGTCTTCCACTGCCTCCCACAGTTTGTTAGTATAATAGTGCATAGTGGTCCTAAAGCAAACAGTCTACCGTATTTTTCACCCCATAGGACGCACTTTTCCCCCTCCAAAAATGAAGGGGAAATGTGTGTGCATCCTATGGGGTGAATGCAGGCTTTCACTGAAGCCTGGAGAGCGAGAGGGGTCGGTGCGCACCGACCCCTCTCGCTCTCCAGGCTTCGCACAGATCTCCACAAGCCGTGGGGAGAGTTGCCTGCATGCCGAAGGCTGGTCGCGCTGAGCTCAGTGCGCCCAGACTTCACGCAGCTCTCCGCAAGGTGCAGGAGCCCTGCGCTGGGCTCCCACGGCTTGCAGAGAGTTGCCTGTTCTGGGGGCTGGGGTCGGGGGAAGCTCGGGCTTCCCCCGCCCCAGCCCCGCGCCTGGGGGGAAAATATTTTTTTCCCCTTTGTTTCCCCCCAAAAAAACTAGGTGCGCCTTATGGGACGGTGTGTCCTATAGGGCAAAAAATATGGTAATTGGTCAACGTCTAAAAGATATCGAGCATCAGAACAACCTGGCCACTATAAGGAAATTCTGCCCTTGGTATGTTCAGTTTCCACCTCTCCATTTTGATTCTCTGGCCTCATATCTGCACAAACTTATTATCCCAAAATACAGACGTGCTTTTGCACTTGCAAGACTGGATGTTTTGCCATCTACGGTACTTGAGGGTTGATTCCAAAAGATCCCGCCTGAGAAACGTCTTTTCCCCTGTGGAGACGGTAGCACCGAAACAGTGGCACACATCCTCCTGTCCTGTACTCTCTACAAAGACCTGAGGAATGAGATCATCACCCCACTCGTACTAACCATCCCAGGGCGCTCAACCACTGCCACAATGTCCTTTCTTCTATCAGATCAAAATGAGCAGATAACAGCAAAGGTTGCTAGGTTCATAGCAGGGGCAATCAGAATAAGGGCCACTAACTGACTGCTGACTGCAAACCAGGCCATTGAAGGTGACTGTTGTTGCTAAGCATTAATCAATGGTGCCAGAGGCCCTCCAAGTTTAATGGACAAGTGGATGCAAGAAACACACACACATCTAATGTCATTACGCCTATTGATTGTTTTATTAAACATTAGTTTCCTTTCATTTCTTAAGCCGAGGATGTTTTGCTTCCGAGACACGCCACTGAACTGCAGGAATCATTCTGGATTTCAGAATCACCAGTTTCTAACATCAACGCAAGGCGACTTTAAATGGCGGCACTGCTGCCATCCAAATTCTGAATTGGTCCCTTCGATGTTGTCGCAGGCGCCTCCGTGCTTTTCAGCTTTTCAAACTGGCTTATTTCTTCATTGTCAAAGTTCTTCCTGTAAAGACACCAATGCGCACTGGGTTTTGTTTTTTGTTTTTTTAAAGGCAGTGAAAAGCAGCAAGATCAATAATAATAATAATAATAATAATAATAATAATAATAATAATTTATTTATACCCCGCTCATCGGGCTGAGTTTCCCCAGCCACTCTGGGCGGCTCCCAATCATGTGTTAAAAACAATACAGCGTTAAATATTAAAAACTTCCCTGAACAGGGCTGCCTTCAGATGTCTTTTAAAGATAGGATAGCTGTTCATTTCCTTCACATCTGATGGGAGTGTGTTCCACAGGGTGGGCGCCACTACCGAGAAGGCCCTCTGTCTGGTTCCCTGTAACCTCATTTCTTGCAATGAGGGAACTGCCAGAAGGCCCTCGGCGCTGGATCTCAGTGTCTGGGCTGAACAATGGGGGTGGAGACGCTCCTTCAGGTATACAGGACCGAGGCTGTTTAGGGCTTTAAAGGTCCATCTCCTCCCTACACTAGCCCCCAAGCATATACCAGTTGTATACTGGTTTGTTCAGTAGGACTTTCTCTCTTTTGCCTGCTTTAGTCAAGTGCCTCTGCTACGCTGTCACAGGGATCAGAGGCCGATGAACAACACAATCCTATACAAGTCCACACAGAAGTACATCCCTGTGGCGTTTGCCCTCCTAGGTGTGTGACATCATACTGGGTTCATAAAGAAAGGGTTAACTAATTGTAAAATGACTAACCAATAGGAACCCAAGGGGAGGGGTTAGAGTTGTTGAGAAGTCAGTCTGGAGTTAGAGAAGAGACGGAGAGGATAAGTCTGTGGGTTGGGCTAGTCTGATGTGGGAGAGTGAGAGAATCGGTTAAGAGGAGTCAGTCAAACAGTTGATATAATCAGTCAGAAGGCATTAGGAAGGTATAGGCCGGTAAAGAAAGTAAAGAAACTGACAAGAATATTCTGAGAAACCATAAACTTGTTAATACTTATAAAATAAACTTGTTTATTTGCTTCAATTTTAACAACTGTCTGGACTCAGTGTGTACCCGAGAGTAATGGCTTGCTGGCAGCGGGGAAGTGAACACAGTGGTGGCACAGGGATCAATAGGCCGTTAAACGTCCAGGGACCCTGTGTGATCGCCACAAAAGGCTCCAGTCTCTTCGGGGGCATGGGTTCGAATCCCACCGCTGACACCACTTTTGTGGCGATCACACAGGGTCCCCGGACGTTTAACGGTCTATTTATCCCTGTGCCACCACTGTGCTCACTTCCCCGCTGCCTTATGAACCCAGTATGATGTCACACACCTAGGAGGGCAAACGCCACAATCCCATTTATTTCAGGGATTCTTACTCCTAGGTAAGTGGTTTAGGTATTGCCAGCTAAATGTGGAGGAACCATTCATCATTAGTCTCCCAGCAGCACCGAAAGGAAAGGAAGAAGAGGGCCACAACCTGAAAACAGGAAGCTTTTGATTAAAGGCACAGTGACCCAGAAACACCATCGATAGTGCTTTGCCTTAACACACTGGGCAGGCTGGTGCTGTAACTGCATTCTAGGGTGGCAAACAAAATGGGGAGGGGGAATGGGAGGAGAACACAGAAAACTCTGGAATACAGTGAGCTGACAATGAAGTTGCCTGATTACTCCATGAAAATGGAATGAACTTTTATGGCAATTCCAGAGAAAGGGGTTACCATGGACGGATCCAGGGTTTCCAATTGCAGTTGTCTTTATTAGAGCAGCAGCTAAATATGTAACGGAAATCAGTTTTTGGGTGCCTCCACTGACTTCCACATTTGTGCTTTGCATCCTCTTCACAACCTAGCATAAGTTTCTCCAACCGCTTTTCTGGAATTGGGAAAAGAGAAAAAGAGTTTGTATTAGGGAAATTCCAAGAAAATGTCCGCCTACAAACCCATTTTTTTCATATAGAGTTAACATGTTCTGCATTATTTTAAAGATAACTTTCCAAATTTTCCTTATCTGCCAACAGCTTTTCGAAATGGCATTTTACACGTGAGTAAAGCAACCAGGAGCATGACATACAAGATGACTCAGAATCTCTCTGCTTCTTTTCTAAAGATTAGTTAAAGACCTCTCCAAGGAAATAGACAATAGTTTAATGACCCTTTACTGTACTGAAAGTTTTGGTTTTGCATTTAGTGAACTGACAATAATTTTTATGTTAGGAATAAAATTGGATGAGCTTAGTTGGGTGAGCATGTTGCATTGGTCACAAAAACACCTCCTCCCCCCCCCCCCGCACACAACAAATGAAGAAAAAAATCTATATTTTTTAATTTTAATCTCTTCTTTGAGGTTCTTAGCATTAAGAAAATGTGACGAGATGTTACCTGAAATATGTTTTACCTGCAACATTTATTGTGACCAACGTAACACCACAATGTGCAGCTTACTTAGCATAAATATGTTGTCGTGTGTGTCATATAAACCTTCCCCCCCCCCAAGGACTATCGCAATTCCTTTCTAGAGAATGTAATAAGTTGTACTATACCATCAATGTAAGGCATATTACAGTTTTACAAAAGAGACAGGAGCCTACATGAAAGGACACAAATTAACTATGGAACTGGAGGAAATGAATTGTTAGCCATCAAAGCTGCTTTGAAAAACAGCAACACCATCCAGTGTTAGTGCCAAGAAACCATAAGACTGAATATACAGACTTCCGGGTTAGCGCCAACGACGAATGGTGGAGTTCCTCCGATCGGAGGAACAGGCTCCGTGGAAATTGGGTCTTCCCGCCGCGGCGAAGGCGGGGGCCCGCTAGAAATCCCAGGCAGAGAAGCCTGGGAACGTGGGGTTCGGCAGAGCACCAAGAGCGCCTCCCCTACTCACGAGGAAACCCCTTTTCGGGGCTCCGGAGTGAAGTGGGGTGAGCAGCGCAGTGCTGCGAACCGATCGCTATTTCCATGGAGGGAAGCCGCACAGCCATCGACGGATAGCGCTGACTTTTTCCTGATGACATTTGGACTCTAAATCAAGTACCCGTGAATAAAAACGGAGAATTGGATCAAGAAATTTGCAAAATTTATGAATTAGGCACAAGCGGGAAGGTTTAAACAGGAAGTCCGCCTTCCGCTTTTTGTATATAGACTGAAGCAAAGACCTTGCAACCTAATAGCCTGGAAAACTGCTTTAAAGTTGGAAATTTCCTGCATCCATAACCAATAAAACCCCCTTGGAAGCAGGAGAAAAGGGGGGGGGGATTTGACTGTTTAATCCTGCAGGAGGAGAGTAAAGGAATTTAAGTTTCCATCGTCCCAAACTTGGGGACGGGGTGTGGGGACAGAAATTGTTTGAGACATCCATTGATTGAAAGTGGAGTACTTTGACAGATAGTTAAAAAAAAGAAGAAGAGAAACAAATTAACTTCAACGCTACCTTCTGCATTTCTGTATTTTAAAGATACAAAGTATCTGAAAATCGAAAGGATTTGAAATCGAAAGTAATCTCCTTTGTTGGATACATTTTAAAAGTGGATATAAATAGAAATTGTGTCCCCTAGAGGGAGCCTGTCAGTTTGTTGTTGCAGTTTACTTGGATTCTACAGCTGCGAGATTTGGATCGTGGGACCAGCCGTTTGACCTTGAACAGAAATGTGTTGGAAGGAAGGTTTGGTGTCTGCCCTTGGCATGACAAACGCCTTGCTGGAGCAGCTGCATGAGAAAATGAACTTGATGCATGAAAAATTGGACTTGTTGAGTGCTGTGGCCAGTGAATATGATTTAACATGGAATAAGGATAAAGAAGTTATACAGCGACCAATTCAAGAATCTGGTTTGACAAGGCAAGTCCAAGGGCAGATGAAGAAGGAAGAGGCAGTGATTACTCCTCAAACAACACAAATGGAGAGATCCAAAGTCCTGCAGGAACAAAAGCCACTGCGTTGGAAGATTGAACTTGGAGAGTGCTGGGAAGTGTTTGAAGTCAAGGAAGTTCTTAACTCTAGTGGGACTATGAAACAGGTGAACAACTATCTTTTGGATAAATACTTTTTGAATTACAAAGATGACAACGGGGAGTGGGACTGGGGGGAAGGGGCCAGTCTGACGAAGGAAAATGGAAATTATTACCGGATGGAACCCTCCGGAGACCCACTCCCCAAGAAACCAACAATAGACAAAGAAGTGCGTAAGCACAAACAAGGACAAGAAAATGTGCAGAAGGGGCCTAGAAGAGACTTAAGGGCCTCGGACATAAGAACACCAGATTGATGGACTGGATGTAATGGACAGAAAGGTCTGACATGACCCGAAACCAGGAAGAAGGGACGTTGGATAAAAATTAGAGATATCAAGGGAAATTCTTTTGTTAATTTTGGAATTAGTGCAACATTAATGAAATATCAGGGAATATGCTGGAAAGGAACTAAATTGGCTTTAGCAGAAATGATTTAAGGAGATATGAATGAATATGATGTAAACTTTGAAATTTTAAGATTTTTAAGATAAGACAAGGTTAAAGAGATTAAGGTAAATTGAATAACAGATTAAATTAAAAGATGGAAAGGTTATGTTGAATTAATAAATAAGATAGATTGTGAAGATTAATCATTTAAATTAAAATCGAGAAACATGGGAAGAATTTGCTGGAATAATGAATCAAACTAGAATACAAAAAGGGAGGTGTGAGGATGTTCAAGAAATAAGCAAATGAAAAGTTGTAATCTGAGATTTGTATTTTTCTTTTTTCTTTTTTGGTTTTTTCTTTTGGTTTTATTTTTTGCTGTATTTTTCTGTTTTTTTTGTTTTTGTTTATGTATTGATGAAATTTTGAATAAATATCATAAAAAAACAACAACATAAGACTGAATATACAAAATAACCAATAACATCTTCACTGGTGATTGGTATAAAGACAACAATAAAAAAGAAGAGTTTGGACTTGATATCCCACCTTTCACTCCCCTTAAGGAGTCTCAAAACGGCTAACAATTTCCTTTCCCTTCCTCCCCTGCAACAAACACTCTGTGAGGTGAGTGAGGCTGAGAGACTTCAGAGAAGTGTGACTGGCCCAAGGTCACCCAGCAGCTGCATGTGGAGGAGCAGGAAAGCGAACCCGGTTCACCAGATTACAAGTCCACTGCTCTTAACCACTACACCACACTGGCTCTCCAGTGTGGAGAGGAATTATATTGGGATGTGCATAATTTTGAAAACGGCCTGCCTTACCAGGTTGGCATAAAAATATTTGGTGATATCCAGGCAACTCATACTCAGTGTAGACCCACTGAAATTAAGTTCAGTGACCTCAGTGGGTGGACTCCACCTGGATCTCATCCAATGAGATCCATGTGAGGCTTGCTTTCAATTCCAGCTCTTTGAGACAGCATAGTTCAAGGGACGCCTGGGAGCAGAATGCTGTCCTGCGTCCAACACAGCCAATTCTATAAAAGGGTGGCGCTTAGAGAATGCACGACCTCCAGAAAGGCTCCTTACCCCCCAAGACTTTCAGGGTGAAGCAGGCACCACCACGGACTTGGCAGAAATTTTTAAATGGAATGCACGGTGACATTGGCCACATAGAGAGACACTGCCGGCAGACCAAGCCATCTGCTGTTAAAGAGACAGAGACATATTTTATTGCAGCGTCTCCCTGCCTAAACGCATTGTTCTTACCTTGAATGCTCACCGCACCAATTTTATCTTTTTTATAGTACTGCCTGAGGAGTACGTAGGAAGGGTTCTATATGTGTATACTCAGAAGCAAGTCCTGTAGAGTTCGGTGGGGCTTGCTACCAGAATTGCAGCTTCAAACTGACCATGGAATAATGATGATAATAATATTTATTTATTTATTTATTTATTTATTTATTTATACATACATACATACATACATACATACATACCCCACCCATCTGGCTGGGTTGCCCCAGCCACTCTGTGCAGCTCCCAATAACAATAATAAAAAAGCAACAACATCAAACATTAAAAACTTCCCTAAACAGGGCTGCCTTCAGATGTCTTCTAAAAGTCAGATAATTGTTTATTGCCGTGACATCTGGTGGGAGGGCGTTCCACAGGGCAGGCGCCACTACCAAGAAGGCCCTCCACCTGGTTCCCTGTAACCTCACTTCTCGCAGTGAGGGAACCACCAGAAGCCCTCGGAGCTGGACCTCAGTGTCCAGGCAGAACAATTGGGGTGGAGACACTCCTTCAGGTATACTGGGCCGAGGCCGTTTAGGGCTTTAAAAAGGTCAGCACCAAAACTTTGAATTGTGCTCAGAAACATACTGGAATAACTCTCTTGGACTATCACCAGGGTAGAGGGACACTTTTTTTCCTTGGGTACATTTTCAAAAATTGTGTTTTAAGAATTGGAAGCTATTGTCACCTGTAACTTTGGTGATCCCAACCTAAGGGGATGTTCCCCCACACACACACAAAAAAAGGGACACTGTTCCCTCAAAGCATGACTTGATATTTCCCCATAAAAGCACATAATTGCCATGGACTTAGGTAGCAGGCATCCAGTTTGGTTGAATAAAGCTAATTGTTTCAGGATAATATTGGGCAAAACCTTTCTAATCATGCCACAATGACTTTTACTAAAACGAACCTCAGGGGGAATAGGACATCAATGTGCCTCTGAGCACAGAGAGATGTATATTTTTTTAGATTCCCACGCAATCTGCAAGCCCCTCCACCTCTTGCACACATCACCACAACAAGTACATTGAAAGTTAATCAACATCATGCTAACAGTGAGCCGCCTTCGCCTCCATGGAGCATAGGTCTGTAGGGGTGTAAAATGGCAGCAGTTTGCATTCCAACCCATACTCACCACAACCAGTGCTGTTTCCGTTGTACTGTGGTTTGGTTTCTGCCAAGTGCTGTGTTAGTCATCTCACTCTCCGCTATTCAAAGCAAGCTACATAAATTGCGGAACCATTTTCGCAACATACATTCATTTCAATGGCAAAGAAAATACCAAAACAATGTAAGAGAACAATCATGTGCTGTTTGCAAACATAAAAATGCAACAGTGAGAAATAATACGGATCATATTTGCTTATCTGATTTCAATTCCTGACCACAGATGAACACCTGGACTGGAGCAATTTCTACTCCCTTTTCCTCTTCTGACATCCCAATATGTGTGTGCTCTCCAAAGGCAGCGAACCTTTTCTCAGCTAGTTTTTTCCCCCCTCCCCTGAAAATGTCTCTGCAGAAACTTAACATCGCTCTTGCAAATTATCTTCCAAATTCAGAAAGCAGCTTGGGGATTTGTCACTTTTTAAGAAGAGACAAGAAAGTGGAGGGGGGAGTAATAGAACATGTCACTGGCCGGCAGACGTCACCTTACCTTTTGACAGGTCTTCTGGTATGAGGCAGAGGAAAACATAGACTACAAGCAGCCATAGCCGGAACATGACTGGCCCCCGAGCCCTGAGGAAGAGTATGTTCCCCATTTGACAGACTGAATTAAACTACTGCTTGGTGGTTGTTGTGATTGTTGTTGTTTATTTTTTTAAAAATCTACACCTACACTCCAAAGATCAACATGTTCTCTTGGCGATGAGCCAAAAGATCATTGCTGGTCTATGGAATGTAAGACCCTCCCAAGTGAAATATCAAAATATCCTCCCACTCCCTAAATCTTGGCTCTTCTGAGACTGGCAACTGCTGGTATGTATTTGCTTTCTTGTTTATTCATAATATAGGACTGACTGTCCTTAATAATGGACACCAGTGGGTCTGCCCCATTCTTAAAAGAAAAAGAAGGAAGGAAATCCCTATTTGGATTTTTTTAAAGGGTTTGTTTTGGTAGTGCTGCAAATCATAGAGTCCGGGCCCCCCCCCCCCCAAGTCTGCTGATCATTCTTTTTTGCATCTGGATGCTGCTGTTTTCATAGAATGGTAGAGTTGGAATGGATCCCGAGGGTCATCTAGTCCAACACCCTGCAATGCATATGTTTTTCATACCTGTATCTTGACTTCCTTCCATGACGGAACACAACAGCTTGCCAGGCAGGCCCATCTTCAAGGAGTTTGATTTGACTGAAACTCTGCTCTGGAAAATGTCAAATGAATTCATCCAAACCCCCCCGGAAAGCATAAAACAAAAACAAATACTGGAAGCATTACTTCAAAATATAAGAGAGACAAAAAGAATTACAGGGATGAAGTGTAGAGAAAAAGAATACAAGGTCAAAGCCTTCGCTGACGATATAGTTTTGACATTACAGGAACCATAAATCTTGACAGCGGAAGCATTAAAAGTAATTAAGAATTTGGTTTGTTGGCAGGACTGAAAATTAACAAGAATAAAACAAAAACGATGGTAAAATATATGAACGGGTGTCAGGGGCTCGGGAGCAGGAGCACAGGGGAGAGAGGAATTGGAGAGCGAAGGGGAAGAATCCGAGGGCAGCGTAGGGGAGTATGACAGTGACCCGAGAGATTCCATGAGCTTCTCCAGCAAATCAGAAGATTCCCAGAAGGGGGCGCCGATGGTCAGGGCAAGGGGGGTCCCAGGGGGGACGCACCAGAAACAAGGAGCCAGCGGGGAACCCCAAAGCAGCAGCGGGGGATCAGGACCAGTTTTCCCACCAGAGCGCAGTGGGGGGGAAGAGTCACATGTGTCAGGACCAGCGTCTCCTCCAGCGGGGAGAGAAGATGAGTCAGGGCTGACCACGCCTCCATCGGAGAGTGGGGGAACGGAGGGGAGGTCAGTTGCAGCTAGCCTCCCTGAAGGGGGAAGCAGTGACAGCAGCAGTGAAACGGTCAGGAGGAAAGTTACTGGCTGGGCGCGCGCGCCAAGTTCAAATGTACAGGCACGGGGGACAGCAGGAGACCCGGATTGGGAACCAGCTCCTAAAGCCCGCCGGAGGGAGGGGAAAGGCTCAGGGGATTCAGCGTCAGAAGAGTCTAGAAAGGGCAAGACCCCGACGGACAGGCGGAACCAGAGGCGGAAAGAACAGAGGAAGAGGTGGAGCAAGGCTAGAGTCTTAAACTGGTGTCTGGGGGGAGGAGATTCAGACGGTGCATCAGCGATCTAGAGTTTGAGACGTAGAGCTGCACGCTGTGGCTCTGGAAGTGAAACTGAACTTCAATAAAGACTTTCGTACTTAACAACGAAGCGGCGTTGGTCCTTTGTGAGCTGGGACCTCGGGCAGCTCTGACAGTGGGGAACAAAGGGGGGATCAGTTGCAAAGCAAAACGGAAATAACAGTGGTAAAGAAAATAAAATATTTGGGTGTCTGGTTCTCCCTGAAAAACACAAACCTATTTAAGGACATTTATAAAACAACAGGCAGGCTCATCTTCAACAAGTTTGATTTGACTGGAACTCTGCTCTGGAAATGGGAGGTGGATGGCGCTGTGGGTTAAACCACAGAGCCTACGACTTGCCAATCAGAAGGTCGGTGGTTCGAATCCCCGCAATGGGGTGAGCTCCCGTTGATCAGTTCCTGCTCCTGCCAACCTAGCAGTTCAAAAGCACATCAAAGTGCAAGTAGATAAATAGGTACCGCTCCCGCGAGAAGGTAAACGGTGTTTCTGTGCGCTGCTCTGGTTCGCCAGAAGCGGCTTAGTCATGCTGCCCACATGACCCGGAAGCTGTCTGCGGACAAACGCCAGCTCCCTTGGCCTGTAGAGGGAGATGAGCACGCAACCCCAGAGTCGGTCACGACTGGACCTAATGGTCAGGGGTCCCTTTACCTTTACTGCTCTGGAAAATGTCAAATAAATTCATCCAAACCCCACCCCACCCCAAAAGCATAAAACAAAAACAAATAGCCCCTCTTTTTCGCAGGAGACTATTTTTGGAAGCAGGGGGTTGGGGAAGAGGTTTTGGCCCAGCATTTGTGTGGACGGAGGGATTCCTTACTGCAAACAACATGTAACTTTAAAAAATTAAAAAATCTGAATTTTTATTGAACGTTTTCAGCATATAATACAATAAAACAAATAAATCTAAATTAAAATAGAGAAAAGAAAGAAAGAAAGAGAAAACAAAGAGAGAAAAGAGGAGGGAAAAGAGAGAGTTCTGTATTAGTAGATCTTGACCCTTATCTCGCACAAAAGGGTGTGGAGCCTCCCAGCTCTCACCTGGGAGCTTCCATTGCTTCTCCCAGCCTCCCACCCTGGGAGTTCTTCCCTTCCCTGCCTCTCACGCAAGGTCCTTCGTCAGTCCTCCATGACCTTCCTGTGAGTATCCTCCTCAACTCAGAGTAGAGGACATCAGAAAACGAAATACAACTTAAACAAAAATGAAATCAACCAAAAACAAAAAGCACAAATGCTAAATATAATAAAAAGGAGAGACAGAAAGAGGCATAAGGTAAAGAGATAGAAATGACTTCCGATTCTCCATCGGTCCATTATGTATATTCAGATTGTTCAAAGCATTCAGAATGTTCACTCCAAGACAAGGTCCAGGTATTCCTCAATCTGTTAGGCGGTGCTTCCTCAATCTTCAGTCTCCAAATTTGTTCATTTTCCTTTCCACGCAAAAGGTCCAAAAGGTGCTCTTCAATTGTTGTTATCACTAGAGACTCAGAATATTCTTCCTCCGGCCCAGTGTATTCAGTTTTATCTCCAAGAAGTTCCCTTAGTAAGGTAATAATAATCCATAATTACTTACTTCTTGCATGTTCATTAGTTCATACCCTATTCCCTTCCCTTCCAGACACATTTCCTATTGATTTCCCATCTTAATTGAGAAGAGAAAAAGTCACAGAATCGTAGAGTTGGAAAGGACCCTGAGGATCATCTAGTCCAGGCATCCCCAACCTTCGGCCCTCCAGATGTTTTGGACTACAATTCCCATCACCCCTGACCACTGGTCCTGTTAGCAAGGAATCATGGGAGTTGTAGGCCAAAACATCTGGAGGGTTGCAGGTTGGGGATGCCTGATCTAGTCCAACCCCCTGCAGTGCAGGAATGTGCAAATGCCCCTTAAGGGGATCAAACCTGCGACCTTGGTGTTATCAGCACCACGCTCTAACCAACTGAGCTGTCCTTCCATGTTTCTATCCAAAGAACCATCCTTTTCTCACAGTGGCCTATGGGATGCCTATGGCAAGCCCCCAAGCAGGATCAGAGAGTGTTGGCTTTCTCCCTACCTGTGACTCCTAGCAAACAGGTATCCAGGGGCATACTATCTCCAACACTGAAAATGAGGACCAGCATTACCAGGGACGCGGGTGGCGCTGTGGTCTAAACCACTGAGCCTCTTGGGCTTGCCAACTGGAAGGTTGGTGGTTCGAATCCCTGCAATGGAGTGAGCTCCCATTCCTCTGTCCCAGCTCCTGCCAACCTAGCAGTTCGAAAGCACTCCAGTGCAAGTAGATAAATAGGTACTGCTGTGGCAGGAAGGTAAACGGCATTTCCGTGCACTCTGGTTTCCATCACAGTGTTCCGTTGTGCCAGAAGAGGTTTAGTCCTGCTGGCCACATGACCCAGAAAGCTGTCTGTGGACAAACGCCGGCTTCCTCGGCCTGAAAACAAAATGAGCGCCGCAACCCCATAGTCACCTTTGACTGGACTTAACCGTCCAGGGGTTCTTTACCTCTAATTTATTATTTAAATATAAAAATACTTATATCCCATTATGTCATTAAAAAATACATCAAACCAGTTTACCGGAACACAACATAAAACGGTACAATATAAGCCATGGAAAAGCGTTTAAAACAGGTATCGGTTAACCCTTACAGAGCCACAACATTGGTTGGGCTTACCTCCTGCTAGGAAGCAGAGGAAGAACAGGAAGCAAGTAGCCCAATCCGAGCCATGGCTAGCTTTCGGCGGTCCTCAAGTAGAAGCCCTGTCCTGTTGGCGCCAACAGAGAGAAAGCGACTTCTCATTTGTGGGCAAACTGGTTTTTATCCCGATAACAGAACACATCTATTCTCCAGAGATTAGCCCTCACTTCTGAAGGTGGGTTGAAAGGTGACAGGTGGGCCTTGAGATCACAGACAACCTTTTGAATGTTTGAATCGTAGTCGAGATCACAGCATGTGCACACAAACCGGCTGGCACACATTACTCTGGGAGTCTTGGAGCTCCCTTATCATAGAGTGGGGTGAGGGTACATTCAGTTCTCTGAACAAGATCAAATACGCTCATATTTTCTTTGCCTACATGTCCAACCTGTCCTGGATGCTATGGATGCTGGCATTGCGACATTCTGCCTTCTGATTTTGCTCTCCCCAAATCATAGAATCATAGAACTGTAGAGTTTTAAGGGACCCCCATGGGTCATCTAGGACCCTCGTACCTACGGGACTGCCTCTCCTGGTATGTCCCACGGAGGATCTTATGGTCTTCAAATAAAAACATCTTGGAGATCCCAGGCCACAGGGAGGTTAGGCTGGCCTCAACCAGAGCCATGGCTTTTTCGGTCGTGGCCTCGATCTGGTGGAACGCTCTGTCACAAGAGACTAGGGCCCTGCGGGACTTGACATCTTTCTGCAGGGCCTGATAGACAGAGCTGTTCCACCAGGCCTTTGGCCAAGGCACACTCTCTCCTTCTGTAATCCTCATAGAACTCTAGCCCAATGGTTGCCATTAATTTGACTCTGAATTGATTTTAGAATGAATTGATTTTAGAATGTACCCGTATTTCCCCCCCCATAGGGTGCACCTAGTTTTTTGGGGGGGAAATAAAGGGGGGAATTACTTCCCCCCCAGGCATAGGGCTAGGGCGGGGGAAGCCCGAGCTTCCCCCGACCCCAGCCCCCAGAACAGGCAGCTCTCCGCAAGCCATGGGAGCCCGGAGCGAAGTCGCGCCAGGCTCCCATGGCTTGCGGAGAGCTGCGCGAAGCCCGAAGCCTGGGGTGCGCTGAGCTCAAGCCCTGGGTTTTGGGATACAGGCTGCTATCCGCAAGCCTAGGGAGCCCAGCGGGAACTCCTGCGGGCTCCCCAGGCTTGCGGATAGCTTCCTGAAGCCTGGAGAGTGAGAGGGGTCGGTGAGCACCAACCCCTCTCGCTCTCCAGGCTTCAGTGAAAGCCTGCATTCGCCCCATAGGACGCACACACATTTCCCCTTCATTTTTGGAGGGGAAAAAGTGCGTCCTATGGGGTGAAAAATACAGTATTTCAATTAATTGATTGTGATTTTATGTAAACTGTGTTTTTTTTACTGTTGTTAGCCGCTCTGAGCCCGGCTTCGGCTGGGGAGGGCAGGATAAAAATAAAATGTTGTTGTTGTTGTTGTTGTTGTTGTTGTTGTTGTTGTTGTTGTTTACTCCAACCCCCTGCAATGCGAGAATCTCAGTTAAAGCATCCATGACAGATGGCCGCCCAGCTGTTCTTCTCCTGAAAAATGATACGCAACATCTCCTCTCCCACCCTGTACTGTACATCTTTCCTTTCCTTTTTTTTTACTTGTTTCTTTATTTAAAAATATATTGCTTAACATAATAAACAAATCTGTAAGGGGTTTACATGAAAGAGGAATAAACGTGAAGGAGCATCTGCAGAAGGTCCTTAGGTTCATTTTCCAGCTTCTCCAGGTAAAGTTGAGAGAGATTCCGGCCTGTCATTCAGTGCAGAGAATACCGAGATAGCAGAACCAATGATCTAACTCAGTATAAGGCAGCTTCCTATATTCCAGCACTGAGCAGATCATTTGCTTCTGTGTTCTTTCATTTTATATCCCTGGATATAAAAGACTTCCAGGTCAGATGCTTGCTTTCAATGAGTTGGAAGGTAAAGAATTGTGACGGAGGGGGCAGAGCTAGTGTGTGCATCCATATTGGCCCCCACCGCATCTAGGCGATTGTGGTCAGGGCTTTTTTTTTTCCGGCCAGAACTTTCCGGAACTCAGTTCCAGCACCTCTCAGGTGGGCGCCATTGCCATTATAAGAGAACAAGGGAGGGGTTCATGGTGAGTTCCAGCATCTCCTTTTCTAGAAAAATAGCACTGTGGTTACTGTTGTGCTTACTGTTGTGCAGAATGTGGTAACTAGGGCTTTTTTCAGTAAAGCGGTACAGTGGTACCTCGGGTTACGACCTTAACTCATTCTGGAGGCCCGTTCTTAACCTAAAACTGTTCTTAACCTGAGGTACCACTTTAGCTAATGGGGCCTCCCGCTGCCGCGGTGCCGCTGGAACACGATTTCTGCTCTCATCCTGAAGCAAAGCTCTTAACCTGAGGTACTATTTCTGGGTTAGTGGAGTCTGTAACCTGAAGCGTCTGTAACCTGAAGTGTCTGTAACCTGAGGTACCACTGTATATTTCATAGAATCATAGAGGTGGAAGGGACCATGAGGGACATCTAGTCTGACACCTTGCAATGCAGGAATCTTTCACCCAGTTTGGGGTTTAAACCCACAACTCTGAGATTAAGACCCTGAGATTAAGAGTCTCATTCTCTACCAACTGAGCTATCAACTACCAGCTAAACATCGTGATATACCAATCTATCACGATCTCTGAAATATGGATGGAGCTATGTAGAGACACTGAGATCCAGGGCCAGGGGCCTTCTGGTGGTTCCCTCACTGCAAGAAGCGAGGTTACGGGGAACCAGGCAGAGGGCCTTCTCGGTAGTGGCGCCTGCCCTGTGGATCGGCCTCCCACCAGATGTCAAAGAGATAAACAACTATCTGACTTTTAGAAGACATTTGAAGGCAACCCTGTTTAGGGAAGTTTTTTATGTTTAATGCTGTATTGTGTTTTTAATATACGATTGGGAGCTGCCCAGAGTGGCTGGGGAAACCCAGAGATAGGCGGGTGTAAAGGGAATTGGGGTTGCTCGTGCGTAAGTGGGCTGCTGCTCTAGGCAACGTTGTCTGGCTAAACCTTTCCCTGGCTGGACAGCCCTTTCTCCGTGGCTGTGTCAGTCACTGGCAGAATCCGTCAGTGGGTGTTTCCTGAACTTCTTCCAACATAAAAGCTGCTTGACGCCAAGTCTCCGCCTAGCTTCCCTGCGTGGAAGTCTTCTGCGCAGAGTGGGCGTGGCCAGCGGAGGTCCTGGGCTCTCCCCGCTAGTCTCTGCGGAAGAGTCTTGGAGCCATCTCTCCAAAGTCCTTCCCTGCTCCCCTTTCTTCCTGGTGTCACGCCGATTTCCTTCCCCAAAGGAAGTGTTCTCTCTCTCCCTGCTGGTCCCTTCTCCTGCATCGTTGGGGAGCCTTACCTCCACTCTTGGCTCCGATGGCAGTTCCCTGACAGCGGGGTATAAATAAATTATTATTATTATTATTATTATTATTGGCTAGCTTCATGGCTTTTCCTGCATCTTGATTTTTGCCAGCACCTGCTTTTATGATGCACTGCACCAATCGATAGAAACATTGGTTGACTTCATGGGTTTTCCCACATTGTGTTTTTTTGCATAGCACTTGCACACTGATTTGTGATATGCTATTGCCAGGACAAAAATGATGAAATCACAATATCACAATACAGCCTTCAAACCAGTTTTGGATGATATATTGGATGATATATGATGTATTTGCCATGTATTGGATACTGTTTGAGATGTAATTGGTGGTGCAGAAAAATAATTGTCCCGGGTGTATTTGATCCATTTTATGAAACTTGGTTTGGTTTTATTTGGTTAAAGAAAGTTACTTAAAGTGTGGAGGCGTGGGGCGGGAGTACTGCCTATTCCCACACTGTAAACCTTCAGGGAAGCAGCTTAGAGTGCTATTACCAACATTGGGGGCATGCATGTAAGGAGGACAGCAGTGGGGAAGGAAAGGGTTAAGCCTCCTTTCCCCGCACACTGCATTCCCAATGAGATCCTACAAACCCCATGACAAACTGGGTGTTCTAATAATGTGTGTTTAGCATCACATTTACTTTGGCCATGAGACCAAATATATAGCTTGTAGAGGAATGGGACCAGTTTGTAAAGAGTCTCGCTGTGCTTCATTTAAATGTATCTCTTCTTCTCCAGTAGTTTCATCTGAGAAAATCTAGTCTGCAAGCTGGCAGCGGAAACTGTTTGCAGATAGCATGGGTTGACTGGACTCGGTCGTGCCACAATCCCGTCAACTATTTTTAAATTGAAGGGCATGTGTTCAGCGACAGTCTCTCTCTCTTTTTTTTCTATACTGTAGGTCAGGGGCAAAGGGATGCGGGTAGCACTGTGGGTTAAACTACAGAGCCTAGGGCTTGCCGATCAGAAGGTCGGCGGTTTGAATCCCCCGACAGGGTGAGCTCCCGTTGCTTGGTCCCTGCTCCTGCCAACCTAGCAGTTCAAAGGCACAAAGTGCAAGTAGATAAATAGGTACCGCTCCGGCGGAAAGGTAAACGGTGTTTCTGTGCGCGGCTCTGGTTCGCCAGAAGCAGCTTAGTCATGCTGGCCACATGACCCAGAAGCTGTACGCCGGCTCCCTCGGCCAATAAAGCGAGATGAGCGCCGCAACCCCAGAGTCGTCCGCGACTGGACCTAATGGTTAGGGGTCCCTTTACCCTTTACCTAGGTCAGGGGCAAGGTAACCCAGTGCTTAATTTGCTGGTCTGCACATCTGCAATTTGCAACCCCTAAAGGGAACCAAGATCACACTGTGACTGCACGTTGGAAGCAGAAACTGGCTGTGGGCAGAATTGATTGGCTGGAGTCTGTCACGCCACAAATCAGCCTATTCTTCCGCATTCCCTGATGCAGCTTGGCTTAAGGGGGGGGTCACAGATTCCAAGTGGGCTAGAATTACTCTTCCAGTTTCCACATCAACGTGGCCACCCAATACACCAAGCGAGGACTTTGCTCCCAGTGTTTGCATTCTCCCCGTTTCCCTGCCCGTGGTGGCAAATGGAAATCTCAAATAAAGAAAGGGCCACATGCTTAGCTATAGAAGGGAGGGACCACGGAGTCATCTGGTCCAAACCTCTGCAATGCAAGGTTATTTTGTACAACGTCAGGCTCAAACCCATGACCTTGAGATTAAGAGTCTCGACGTGAGATCTCCAGGCTGACAGAAGATTAAGACTGGACATTTGTTGGGGATCGAAACCGGGAAAGGGGGTGGTGGGGTTTGAGAATCCAAAGGGTGTATAACTATGATCTGTCTTTTTTTTTTCTTTTTGGTTAACAATATGAAAATTGGGAAATTCGTGGAATGGAACTAGGGTCGACTTTAGGAAAAAGATTTGTGTATTGAGGTACAAATACTGATGTTTATAAGTTAAAATAAGTTTTAAAAAATGAATTAAATATAAAAAGGTTAAAAATTGGGGATAGGAACTTGTTGAACAAACAACTTGAATTGGAATGCAAGAGGGGGAAGTGTGGGGAAGTCTGGGAAATATGGTAATGAAAATATGAAACTATAAATTTTAAATTTTTCCTTTTTATTTTTATTTTTTTGCATTTTTTGTTCTTTTTGATTTTTTTGTATTGAATTTGAAAAATCTTAATAAATATTTCATTTAAAAAAAAAGAGAGATTAAGAGTCTCATGCTCTACCGACTGAGCTATCCCAGAGCATAAAAGCATAAAAAGAAGAGCACTGCCGAATCGGACCACAGGCCTCTCAGGTCCAGCCATTCTTCTCCTTAAAGTGCCAACCATAGGTCTAAAGGCAGCCCACATGACCACAGAAACATTCTTCCACTCATGATCCTCAACAGCTCATATTTGCCTCTGGCCCTTTAAGTAGCATGTGGCCATGGTGAATAGCGGCCGCTGGATTTGTTTAAAGCTGCCTAGGTTTGTGGCCCTCACAGTGTCCATGGGAGATGGTGTGACTGACGGCTGAACAAACACTCAGTTTTTCGGTATCTGTTAATTAACTGAAAGACTTCTGGTCGCGTGGCATGCATATCTGTGGTATGACAAGGTTAAAGCTCATAAAGCATTTAAAAACCATATTGTCAGAAGAGCATTGTTTAATGTCTGGATAAGCTATAAAGATTTACTTGAAAATAAAACCCCAAGGTGGTTATCACCGATGGAAGCGAAGGCTCAGAAGAAGCTCAATATGGAGGCCAAGTGGCCAAAATATTGGGAGATTTTGGAACAAGAAGGTGACAAATTGAAATTGCAGAGTTTTGAGAAACTAAAAGATAAAGTGCGAGACTGGCTTCATTATTTTCAGATAATGGAGGCTTACAATTTGGACAAGAAAATTGGCTTCCAGGTGGAAAAATCCAAACTAGAAACAGAACTTTTAGAACCCAAAACTAAGATACTATCAAGAATGTATAACTTGCTGTTGAAATGGAATACCCAGGATGAAACGGTTAAATCTGCTATGATTAAATGGGCACAAGATGTTGGACATAACATTATGTTTGCTGACTGGGAACAGTTGTGGACCACAGGTATGAAATTTACGGCATGTAATGCCTTAAGAGAAAATATTATGAAAATGATATATAGGTGGTACATGACCCCAGTCAAGCTTGCAAAAATTTACCATTTGCCCGATAATAAATGTTGGAAATGTAAAGAAAATGAAGGTACATTTTTTCACCTTTGGTGGACGTGCCCTAGGATTAAGGCTTTCTGGGAAATGATTTATAATGAATTGAAAAAGGTATTTAAATATACCTTTGTGAAGAAACCAGAGGCCTTTCTCTTGGGCATGGTCGGCCAATTGGTGTTAAAAAAGGATAGAACTTTCTTTATGCATGCTACAACAGCAGCAAGAATACTCATCGCAAAGTATTGGAAGACGCAAGATCTACCCACTCTGGAAGAATGGCAGACGAAATTGATTGACTTTATGGGATTGGCAGAATTGACTGGCAGAATCTGTGACCAGGGAGAAGAATCAGCAGAAGAAGAATGGAAGAAATTTAAAGACTATTTGCAAAAATATTGTAATATTAAGGAATATTGAGTGATGTTGGATTGAAATTAAGGGGTTATCAGCTGTAATGGTATAAAAGAATATGAAAAAATAGTGTTTTTTTGTATATAAGTAAAAGTATAAGTTACAATAATTTAAGAAGATGGATAGAAATCAAGGCTTTTAGCTGTAATGCTATGAGATAAGGATTTGCTGGATGAACAATTTGAACTGGAATACAAGAAGGGGAGGCATGAGGAGGTCAGGGAAATATGTTATTGAAAAATAAGTTATGAAATTTATGTGTTTTTAATATTTTTTCTTTTTAATTTTTTCTTTTTGTTCTTTGTTTGTATAAAATGGAAAATCTTAATAAATATCTTCTTTTAAAAAAAAAGAAAGACCCCCTCTTCATTCTTCTCTCAACGTCACACAAAGAACTAAGACACGCAACACTGCCATCTATTATTGCTGAGTGCAATAATTTTTATCGGCGCAACAGGAGAATGTGTACAGTTTGTTAGTGCGCTTGTCAAAATTCCATTGGTCACACCTGTCGTCATCCACATTCGTGCAGCCCATGACCTTCTGCCACAGCTGGAAACCTGGGGTGGTGGGAAGAGGCACGGGGAGAAAGGAAAGCATTTTGATTCGTGTTGTTATTCATGTTCTGCTTGAGGTGAAACAGGAACGTGCTGCCACCCCGCCCTGCTGCCCACGACACACTAGCCGCTGCTTCTCTACTGGCGGTGGAGGGGGGTGAGTGGCAGAGGTGAGGCAGGCACCACCTCTTGGACTTCTTCCACCACTCAAGGTAGGTGCCTCACCTTCGTTCGTCAGTAGACCAGGCCTAGCTGTGAGTCCCGACCTATCTAAGGCCAGCTGGGGGATTGATGCCCCAGTGGCAGCTGTATTCATATCTGAAGGAGCATCTCCACCCCCACCGTTCTACCCGGACACTGAGGTCCAGCGCCAAGGGCCTTTTGGCGGTTCCCTCACTGTGAGAAGCCAAGATACAGGGAACCCAGTAGAGGGCCTTCTTGGTAGTGGCACCCGTCCTGTGGAACGCCCTCCCACCAGATGTCAAAGAGAACAACAACTACCAGACTTTTAGAAGACATCTGAAGGCAGCCCTGTTTAGGGAAGCTTTTAATGTTTGATGCATTACTGTATTTTAAAATTTTGTTGAAAGCCACCCAGAGTGGCTGGGGAAGCCCAGCCAGATGGGCGGGGTATAAATTTTATTATTATTATTATTATTATTATTATTATTATTATTATTATTATTGTAATCCACAGGCCAACACAATATGACTTTCCCCTTGAAATAAGTGCTAGCTTGCAAGGAAAAGGTCAAGGTTGCCAAGAAGACAAGACACCTTACCTTTGTAGATTTTCAAGATTATGCAGACCATTCTGTTCTTTATGGCAGCGCATCTTCTCCCTAACGGCATGCATGGTATCCATGGCCTCATGGTAGCACACTGTCGGCAGACAACAGCATCTGTCGTTAAGAAAGAGCATTAAAAATAATAATGCGGTTGCTCCTAGGATCCACATTAGCAAGTGTCTCCAGATCAAGTTTATCTAGATGCTGGATAGGGAAAAGAGATATTATCTTCCTCCTCCTTTTCTCCTTAACGCAGCAATGCTCATGAAAATGGAGCTATGTCATGACACAGTGCTGTTCACATTGCTATGTCATGACATAGTGCCGTGTGCAAGGAGTGTGACAGGCGCTGTAGTATAACTGCTTTAGCTCCTCTGGAACGAGGATGCGGGTGGCGCTGTGGTCTAAACTGCTGAGCCTCCTGGGCTTGCTGATCAGAAGGTCGGCAGTTCGAATCCCCGCGACGGGGTGAGCTCCCGTTGCTCTGTCCCAGCTCCTGCCAACCTAGCAGCTCGAAAGCACGCTAGTGCAAGTAGATAAATAGGTACCGCTGTGGCGGGAAGGTAAACGGCATTTCCGTGTGCTCTGGTTTCCGTCACGGTGTCCCATTGCTCCAGAAGCGGTTTAGTCATGCTGGCTGCATGACCCGGAAAGCTGTCTGTGGACAAACGCCGGCTCCCTTGGCCTGAAAGCGAGATGAGCGCCGCAACCCCATAGTCGCCTTTGACTGGACTTAACCGTCCAGGGGTCCTTTACCTTTTTATATATATAACTGCTTTAGCTCCTCAGGAATGAGTAACAATGGCTCCCAAAGACAGTGTTAAATAGCATTAACGATCCAATGCTAAAGCATTTCAAAACATAATCCAACAAGCAACTCATTTTGTGTATATGGACATTAGAACATTCTCAGGACTTCGTAAAACAAACCATTACAATATATCAGACAAATACGTAATCAATATGCCCAAGCAACTGCATATTCTTAGAGCACTCATTCTCCCTCCCCCCCCTTCAGAGTTAACCTTTGAGATGACTTGCTGTTTATTTCCTAAAACGTTTTCATATCACCAAGGCAATGTGCAGCAATTATACCAGTATACCAGTACAATAAAATACAAAGTGCCATACAAACTGTCTACAATAAGGATTGAAACGACTGGTAGCCTTAAGAAAACTGAGTTCTGACACCGATTTGTCTTTCCCAAGTTCAAAAGCGTTTTGGATATGTAGTTGTCCTCATGATATCATGGGCTGCATGAAAGTGGGGATTTACAGAAAGGCGGCAGATGGCGAAGATTCTGAGGAAGTGTATGTTTGTATTGTTCACAGATATTGCAATATCACCTGGGACCAAGTGGCAAAGCTATCTGATCTAATTCTACAATTAAAAACAATAAATTACCTTGTAATTTACCTTGAGGGGGAGAAGCAAATTGGGGGTTTGACTTATAGGTCATACATTTGAAACACATGGCTTCCCTCAATGACTCCTGGGAACTGGAGTTTGTTAAGGGTGTGGAGAATCGAAAAACTGTAAGGGGTAAATTACAGATCCCAAGAACCCTTTGGGGAAGCCATGTGTTTTAAATATGCTTTAAATGTATGTGGCGGATGGGGGAAAGGGTGGTGGGACACGATGCCCAGACCAGTGTCATCCCATGTATTATTATTATTATTATTATTATTATTATTATTATTATTATTATTAAATTAGTGCTTTTTTGTAAAAAAATGTTTAGGGGTACTTTCATTTTCCTACTCATATTGAAATACTGCCCCTCAATGAGGCCAAACTTATATTCACAAAATGTTTAAGGGTATTTCTGTTGTTGTTGTTTAGTTGTTAGTCGTGTCTGACTCTTCATGGCCCCATGGACCAGAGCACGCCAGGCACTCCTGTCTTCCACTGCCTCCCGCAGTTTGGTCAAACTCATGTTGGTAGCTTTGAGAACTCTGTCCAACCATCTCGTCCTCTGTCGTCCCCTTCTCCTTGTGCCCTCAATCTTTCCCAACATCAGGATATGCGTACCCCTAATTATTATTATTATTATTAGTTGTTGGGCTTACCTCCTGCTACGAAGCAGAGAAAAACGCAAGATGCAAGGAGCCAGATGTGAGCCATGCCCAGCCACAGTGGTCCCCGAGCAACAGCAGTGTCCTCTTAGATGGCACTAACAGAGAGAAAGTGACTTCTCGTTTGTGGGCAGTCTGGTTTTTATCCCAACCATAGAACACATCTACGCTCCAGAGATTAGCCTTCGCTTCTGGAGGTGGATTGAACACATGGGATCACTGATTACCATTTTAATGTTTGGATCTTAGGTGAGATAATGTTTTATTTTTAAAAAAATTATATCCCACCCATCTGGCCGGGTTTCTGCAGCAACTCTGGGCAGCTTACAACACATACAGAAACGCAACAAAACATTAAACATTAAAAAACAAAATACCCTACACAAGCAACAAACAAACCAATAAATCAATAGAAATCAGTAACAGCAACAATAAAGAGTTTACAGTTACACCCAAATTAAAATAACCACCAACTCCAGCTAAACATTTAACCAACACCAACCCGACAAAAACAAAACAAAGGAATTAAAATTAGATACTCTGGGATTTTTTTGATCTCCTTTATCCTAGAGTGGGATGAGTATGCACACCATGGGCAGCAATAACTTAGCAAAGTACATTCAATTCTCTGAAAAAACAAACACACCCATATATTCTACGCCTACGTCTCCAACTGGTCCTGGATTCTCTAGTTCCTGCCATTGCAGCTTTCTGCCTTCCGATCTTTCTGTCCTCATATGTTCTGCTCCAGAAATATCCCACTTTTATTAAACAAAAAAAAAGCTTGCCGTGCCTTCTCTCCTGCACTCTAAGCTTTTAACAGGATGAAATCGACAGAGATGTCGAGGAGTTTCAGTTTTGAAACTGTCACTTACTGTGGTGTTCTTCCATTTTGGGTTGTTGCCTGAATTGTTCCCATCATCACTGACCATTGGCTAAATTGATGGGAATTGTCGTCCAACAACGTCTAGGGACCTGCAGCTGAAGAACACCAACTTATACTATATTCACTATAACAGCCCCATCAATGGAAGCCCAGTGCAAGGACTTCTGCTTGCACAATGAGGCTTTCTCCCTCTCTTCCTCCTGCTTAAGGTTACCAGATTTTTTTCAGTGAATCCGAGGACACCTTTCTTTCTTTCTTTCTTTCTTTCTTTCTTTCTTTCTTTCTTTTTCTTTTTTAGTAAATTTTATTAGTATTTTCCACACAACAAAAAAGAAAAAGAACAATACACAAAACACAAAAACTAGCAAATAAAAAAACAAATCCAAATCTTACAAATAAATAAACACTAAAAAAGAAAAAAAAAATGACTTCCACCAATCCCACAGCACCTCCTTTACCTCTCATTGTATCTTCCTGTTTTCCTTATCATCCCTATCCTAACATCTAGATATAAATCCCGCTTTCTTGTCCTTTCACTTCACAAGCTTATTCCAGACTCAGCCAGATTTCTGTCCTTGCACCTTGGCTTTTAAGGTATTCATTTAGGCACTCCCCTTCCTTTTTCACTTCACTTTTTGGTTTTTGTCTTATTATATCTGTCAATTTTGTTGTTTAGTCGTTTAGTCGTGTCCGACTCTTCGTGACCCCATGGACCAGAGGACGCCAGGCACTTCTGTCTTCCACTGCCTCCCGCAGTTTGGTCAGACTCATGTTTGTGGCTTCGAGAACACCATCCAACCATCTCGTCCTCTATCGTCCCCTTCTCCTTGTGCCCTCCATCTTTCCCAACATCAGGGTCTTTCCCAGGGAGTCTTCTCTTCTCATGAGGTGGCCAAAGTATTGGAGCCTCAGCTTCACGATCTGTCCTTCCAGTGACCACTCAGGGCTGATTTCCTTAAGAATGGATGCGTTTGATCTTCTTGCAGTCCATGGGACTCTCAAGAGTCTCCTCCAGCACCATAATTCAAAAGCATCAATTCTTCAGCGATCAGCCTTCTTTATGGTCCAGCTCTCACTTCCATACATCACTACTGGGAAAATCATGGTTTTAACTATATGGACCTTTGTTGGCAAGGTGATGTCTCTGTTTTTTAAGATGCTGTCTAGGTTTGCCATCACCTTTCTCCCAAGGAGCAGGCGTCTTTTAATTTCATGACTGCTGTCACCATCTGCAGTGATCATGGAGCCCAAGAAAGTAAAATCTTCCCCTTCTATTTGCCAGGAGGTGATGGGCCCAGTGGCCATGATCTTTGTTTTTTTGATGTTGAGCTTCAGACCATATTTTGCGCTCTCCTCTTTCACCCTCATTAAAAGGTTCTTTAATTCCTCCTCACTTTCTGCCATCAAGGTTGTGTCATCTGCATATCTGAGGTTGTTGATATTTCTTCCGGCGATCTTAATTCCGGCTTGGGATTCATCCAGCCCAGCCTTTCGCATGATGAATTCTGCATATAAGTTAAATAGACAATATACAGCCTTGCGGTACTCCTTTCCCAATTTTGAACCAATCAGTTGTTCCATATCCAGTTCTAACTGTAGCTTCTTGTTCCACATAGAGATTTCTCAGGAGACAGATGAGGTGATCAGGCACTCCCATTTCTTTAAGAACTTGCCATAGTTTGCTGTGGTCGACACAGTCAAAGGCTTTTGCATAGTCAATGAAGCAGCAGTAGATGTCTTTCTGGAACTCTCTAGCTTTCTCCATAATCCAGCGCATGTTTGCAATTTGGTCTCTGGTTCCTCTGCCCCTTCGAAATCCAGCTTGCACTTCTGGGAGTTCTTGGTCCACATACTGCTTAAGCCTGCCTTGTAGAATTTTAAGCATAACTTTGCTAGCGTGTGAAATGAGTGCAATTGTGCGGTAGTTGGAGCATTCTTTGGCACTGCCCTTCTTTGGGATTGGGATGTAGACCGATCTTCTCCAATCCTCTGGCCACTGCTGAGTTTTCCAAATTTGCTGGCATATTGAGTGTAGCACCTTAACAGCATCATCTTTTAAAATTTTAAATAGTTCAGCTGGAATATCATCACTTCCACTGGCCTTGTTATTTGCAGTGCTTTCTAAGGCCCATTTGCCTTCACTCTCCAGGATGTCTGGCTCAAGGTCAGCTACCACACTACCTGGGTTATACGAGACATCTATTTCTTTCTGGTATAGTTCCTCTGTGTATTCTTGCCACCTCTTCTTGATGTCTTCTGCTTCTGTTAGGTCCTTTCCACTTTTGTCTTTTATTATGGTAATCTTTGTACGAAATGTTCCTTTCATATCTCCAATTTTCTTGAACAGATCTCTGGTTTTTCCCATTCTATTGTTTTCCTCTATTTCTTTGCATTGCTCGTTTAAGAAGGCCTTCTTGTCTCTCCTTGCTATTCTTTGGAAATCTGCATTCAATTTCCTGTATCTTTCACTATCTCCCTCGCATTTTGCTTGCCTTCTCTCCCCCGCTATTTGTAAGGCCTCGTTGGACAGCCACTTTGCATTCTTGCATTTCCTTTTCATTGGGATGGTTTTAGTTGCTGCCTCCTGTATAATGTTACGAGCCTGCATCCATAGTTCTTCAGGCACTCTGTCCACCAAATCTAAATCCTTAAACCTGTTCCTCACTTCCACTGTGTATTCATAAGGGATTTGATTTAGATTGTATCTTACCGGCCCAGTGGTTTTTCCTACTTTCTTCAGTTTAAGCTTGAATTTTGCTATAAGAAGCTGATGATCTGAGCCAGTCAGCTCCAGGTCTTGTTTTTGCTGACTGTATAGAGCTTCTCCATCTTTGGCTGCAGAGAATATAATCAATCTGATTTTGATGCTGCCCATCTGGTGATTTCCATGTGTAGAGTCGTCTCTTGTGTTGTTGGAAAAGCGTGTTTGTGATGACCAGCTTGTTCTCTTGGCAGAACTCTATCAGCCTTTGCCCTGCTTTGTTTTGAACTCCATGGCCAAACTTGCCAGCTGTTCCTTTTATCTCTTGACTCCCTACTTTAGCATTCCGATCCCCTATAATGAGAAGAACATCCTTCTTTGGTGTCATTTCTATAAGGTGTTGTAAGTCTTCATAGAATTGGTCAATTTCAGTTTCTTCAGCACCAGTGGTTGGTGCATAAACTTGGATTACTGTGATGTTAAAAGGTCTTAATTGGATTCGTATCGAGAACATTCTATCATTTTTTAGATTGCATCCCAGTACAGCTTTCGCCACTCTTTTGTTGACTATGAGGGCCACTCCATTTCTTTTACGGGATTCTTGCCCACAGTAGTAGATATGATGGTCATCCGAACTGAATTCGCCCATTCCCGTCCATTTTAGTTCACTGATGCCCAGGATGTCAATATTTATTCTTGCCATCTCATTTTTGACCACATCCAACTTACCAAGGTTCATGGTTCTTACATTCCAGGTTCCTATGCAATATTTTTCTTTACAGCATCGGACTTTCCTTTCGCTTCCAGGCATATCCACAACTGAGCGTCCTTTCGGCTTTGGCCCTGCCGCTTCATCAGCTCTGAATCTACTTGTACTTGTCCTCCGCTCTTCCTCAGAAGCATGTTGAACGCCTTCCGACCTGAGGGGCTCATCTTCCAGCGTCATAACTTTTATATGCCTGTTGTCTTTGTCCATGGAGTTTTATTGGCAGGGATACTGGAGTGGCTTGCCGGTTCCTGCTCCAGGTGGATCACGTTAGGTCAAAACTCTCCACTACGACCTGTCCATCTTGGGTACCCTGCTCGGCATAGTTCATAGCTTCTCTGAGTTATTCAAGCCCCTTCGCCACGGCAAGGCAGTGATCCATGAAGGGGTCTGTCAATTTGGCTAATTCTAAATATTCTGACGCGGGTGGCGCTGTGGGTTAACCACAGAGCCTAGGACTTGCCAATCAGAAGGTCGGTGGTTCGAATCCCCACGACGGGGTGAGCTCCCGTTGCTCAGTCCCTGCTCCTGCCAACCTAGCAGTTCGAAGTGCAAGTATATCAATAGGTACCACTCCAGCGGGAAGGTAAACGGTGTTTCCGTGTGCTGCTCTGGTTCGCCAGAAGTGGCTTAGTCATGCTGGCCACATGACCCGGAAGCTGTACGCTGGCTCCCTCGGCCAATAAAGCGAGATGAGCACCGCAACCCCAGAGTCGGTCATGACTGGACTTAATGGTCAGGGGTCCCTTTATCTTTAAATATTCTGAAAGCTTACATAACCATTCTCCCCTAGTGGGTTACTGATTCCCAGGGACACTTTTCAACTTCCTACTAAATAGATGGATTTTGTCAGGGGACTGATCTGTAAATTCGGGGACTGTCCCTGGGAAACGGGGATGTCTGGTAACCTTACCCTGCATGCCCTCCACATTCCCCGAGACTGGTTGGGGTGTGTGTGTCAGGAGAACCCCCAAAGCAGCCACCTGGCAGGAAGAAGCGGGGTCTTTCCACATGGCAAGCTGAAATGCTTGTGCGGCAAAACAACTGGCACACTTGGAGCAGCTCCCATTTTACATCCACTGATCTCACAACCAGACACCAGAAAGGGCTGAAGCACCTTAGTTCTCCCCAGCACTATAAAATTAGGTGCTCCTGGACATGGCCATAGCTAGGATTTTTGTTTGCGGGGGTCAGTTGTTGACCTTTTTCTCCCGGGTTCCTTATCTACACTTACCTATGGTCATATCTCACACCATACATTGAAAGCAGTTTTACAAACTTAGTTGGTCTCCAAGGTGCTACTGGTAGGATTTTATTTAATTTTGTTTCGACTATGGCAGACCAACTCGGCTTGTTGTTGTTTAGTCATTTAGCCATGTCCGATTCTTCGTGACGCCATGGACCAGAGCACGCCAGGCACTCCTGTCTTCCCCTGCCTCCCGCGGTTTGGTCAAACTCATGCTGGTAGCTTCGAGAACACTGTCCAACCACCTCCTCCTCTGTCGTCCCCTTCTCCTTGTGCCCTCCATCTTTCCCAACATCAGGGTCTTTTCCAGGGAGTCTTCTCTTCTCCATGAGGTGGACAAAGTATTGGAGCCTCAGCTTCAGGATCTGTCCTTCCAGTGAGCACTCAGGGCTGATTTCCTTACCTGTAATTAGTTTTACATCAGTTCAGCAGTCATGGAGAGAATCCCAGAAACTGTAGTCTGTTAAGGATGCTGAGAATTGTAGTTTGGCTATTCCTTTGAGATGGTAAATAGATTAGTTCTTGAATCCAGGTCACAGGCCCACCCTATTCATACACAAAATATGCCCTTAGGGCAGGATTTGAAGGATTTGGAAGTGAAAGGGCTACTGGGAAAGGTTTCTCTTCTGCAGAGGAAATATTTAGAGTCATTAGGAGAGCCAAGATGGCTTGGGGGCGGGGAGTGCTGTGTGTGTGAAAATAATGTGTCATTTCCTCAGGGGAACATTTCCTAAACTTTGGAGGGTTTTCTGTGGAGTGTGTGCACCCTAACACCTGTGTGGAAAAGTTGCGGCAACGGGAACTTTTTGGTTTCGAGAAAAGGCCAGTGAGAAGTTATGTGATAGAATTGCGTGAAATTATGCAGCTTCATAAGAGTATATATTTAACGAAGATGAATAAATGAGCAAATTAAGGTAATTTAGATATGCAGAAGATATTAAAAAAAGATTTGGGGGGGCACAGAAAGAGGGGAGGGAAGACAAGCTTTGAAATGTCAAAATGATTGTAAAAAATAGTGAAATGTATAAACTTGAATGGTATAAAGAAATTTTTTAATATATATATTTTTAAGAAAGTGGCGAAAGAAGAGTTCTCCCTCTCTGGTCCCACCAAAACTCGTGGGCACCAGATGAAGGTAATGGCTGGAAGGTTCAGGTGAAAGAAAGCGCTTCTTCACAGGTAAACTGCGGAACTCCCTCCCACAGGAGGCAGGGATGGTCACCAACCAGGTTGACTCTAAAAGAGGATTCGGTACTAGCCACGACAGCTAGGCTCTTCCTCAGCAGCTGGAGGCAGCAAAGCTCCCGAATAGCAGTTGCTGGGAGCCGCAGGAGGGCAGAGCAACTGCAAGGCCTACAGAGCAACTCCCTGCAAGGCCTACAGAACGGGGGTAGCGAAAGGAACCCGCAAGGCGACGCCTTTTGTGAGTCTACCCACACGCCACGCGTCTATGGAAAGCGGAGATAGCGAAAGCGGCCGGGAGAACGAATCAACCGTTAGCTCTATGGCCTCGGCGGCGCTCAGAGCGTCGCTTCCGGTGACGTCAGAGCCGCTTCCCAGAGCGGCGGAGGAGGCGGGGCGGAGAACGAATCAAGCTGTAGCTCTATGGCCTCGGCGGAGCTCAGAGCGTCGCTTCCGGTAACGTAGGAGCCGCTTCCTGTGGTGGCGTTTACGGAACGGGTTTGTTGTGGAAGTGGGAGGAGGGGGCTGGCGGTTGGCCGGACGTCCAGCAGGCCGTGCGGTTCGCCCCGTCAGCCGTCGCCCTCATGTTCGCGGGGCGGGAAAGTGAGGGCCAAAGCGGGGCGGCGGGGCTGCCGTAATTGCGGCCGTGCTGCGCGGAGGAGCGGCGGGTTTTGTGGGGCCTCCCGTAATTACCCCTCTAAAGCTCCCTCTGAAATTGCCCTTATTGCACGCCGTGAGATCCCCGCCCCTCTGGCTTCTCCCTGGCAGCCGGTTCAAAACACCGCGCCGTCTTAACAACGGCAGTCTTAGCCCCCGAGCCCAAGTCCTCTCCACAGAGATCTCCTGTGCTTCAGGTTGCAGGTGCGCTTCAGGTGCCTGCCTCAGTCCTAGAATTCCAGAGCTGGAAGGGATCCTGGGAGTCGTCGATCCCAACCCCCTTATGCAATGCAGGGATCTAAACTAAAGGATCCCTGACAGATGGCCACCGCCAGTCCTGCTGCCCTGCCTCTTCCTCCTCTGCCTGCGCTGGAGTGGTGCAGTAGCTGACCAGGGTGAGCTGAAATAAAAGCCCTGTATCATCTTTCTGTTCATGGTGTGGCATTCTCTCAGTTCACCGCTCCTACAGTGCAACGTGAGGGCCTACTAGGTTGGGCTGTTGTACAAGGGCTTGAGATAAACGCCTGTGAAGTGTTTTGGGGGAAGCGCTGCATAAACGGTGACCAGCTTGCCAGGAAGGAGGCTGCTGTCCCCTTGTTAACTAAGACAGGACTGTTTAAAAGTGTGTTTCTGGTGCGTTTTAGCTTTTGCTAGATGGTTCAGAGGCAATGGCCCACTATCTGGGCCCCACAGGGTGAATTGGATATCGCTGTACAAAAGGGGAAATCTCAAAAGCCGACATTTAAAGGGGTAAAAGATCTGGAACGAAACAGGGGTGGAGAGGGTGACCCTACTTTAATAGGGAGACAAGCAGGTACAAATGTATGGCTTACTCCAGTGTGGACAGGCCCAGAGTTTGGGTAAGAGTCGTGAGCTAGAAAGTCTCTAATTCAGATCTTGCTTGAGATATAAATACCCTTGGGCAAGCCAGTGTTTTCTCAGTCTCAGCACTTCATCTGCTGTATGGGGATAATTTATAATACTAATTTTGCTTAAAGGCTGTTGTAAGGGTTACTGGATAATACATGTGAAGTACTTCGAACACTTGGAAATATGCTGTATAAATGGGAAGTATTATTGCTTTCTAAATATTTTTTTTTTCCTTTTGACCTTCCAAGGGAATACCAAAGTGTTAAATGCTAGACGACTCATTTGCAAGGTGCCTTGGTGTTAAGGAACTGGAAGAGATCAACAGCCATAGCTTAACTGTTCAACTGTGATGTTGAATCATGCCTCGGCCAGCTCCCAATGGATAAATCTTTGCTGTCCAAAACCCGGCTCAAAGAGGAAAATACGCTTGCAGCTGAGGAGCTCCAAACAACAGGGTAGGTAGTCTGGCATCGCCTGCCCTAAAGGGTTTTGAAGTACCCTGACAAATACTAAAACTGCTGTAATGCTGAGAATTGACACTTTTTAATTGGTTAGTTGAGAGCCACTGTGATGAAGTGAATAGGTTAGCTTTGAATCTGGGAGACAGATTCTGCCCTCCAGATGTTGGGCTGCTGTGTTTAGCATTAGCAGAATGTGTGCAAATTACACATAGCAGAGGAACACCTGTCATAGGTTCCAGGGATTGTACTAATTTTGCGGCAGCAGGAGAAAGTCCGGGGAACTTTGCTCTCCGTATGTTGCTGAACCACAAACTGTTGGGCTGTTAGCATCCAAAATGCATATGGAAAAGGTTAAGGTTTGAAAGGACTGTAGAACCCTGTGGTGTCATACGCTCTGTGGCGTTTCTCTCTGTGTGGTATTTCAGTTGGTTCAGTTGGTTTCATACACTCTGTGGTATTTCAGTTGGTTCAGTTATTAACAGTCTTGTGAGTCTTAACGGTTAGAGCAGCAGGTGTGTTGTGTTGTGCTGCTGTTTGCCTCAGAGTCAGAGTAAATGTTAGTCAGTAACAGTCTATGTAAGATGTTCTAGCAACTAAATAAACTTCCACCTGCAGTGTGTGTGTGTGTGTGTGTCTTCCACCTGCAGTGTGTGTGTGTGTGTGTGTGTGTGTATGTGTATCTGCAACTCCAAGTACGCTAAGTAAAAGTTACTTGGTCTTTAAACATGAGTATCTTGTGTGGTTTTTATAGGAGGAAAAAGAGAACTAAAGGATCAAACAACCCAGGGCTGTCTTCCACATAGTCTGCAAATAGGGACTAGAGTCTTAATTCCCCGCACAAACATCAGTCTCAGCAAACATGGCCAATGGCCAGGTGCGATGGGAGTTATAGTTCAGCAGTGCATGAAGAAATTATCTTAACTCTTTAGATTGATATATATACCCTGTAGAAGTGGGCTGAATTTGTAATGTAAAAGATACTGCAAGTTTGTTTTGATGCTGTGTGAATGACTACATGCAAGACTTAACATATGTTCATGTATTTGTCCTGGAAGACAACACTCAATGTTTGGTGGTTGCTTTCAGAATTTTCAGTAGAGTTTGTAAAATGAACAAAACAAAGTTCAGCAACATCTGAAGGGCCACGGATTCCCCACGCCTGAGCTAAATAGCGGGTCTGTGATCAGGATGTGAAGGATATAGGGAAAACATTCCATATTGTTTTGGGTCGTATATGAGTTACTGTGTGCTTACACTATGCTCAATTAGAAATATTTCACATGCCTGTGTACATGGTAGGTCACATGCCTTAGTATTTGAGAACAATTGTGTATTCTGTGTATGGTGCAAATTTGGTGTTTTTATGAAAAGAACACAGTTGGGACAAATTGAACTGTGCCACCACTCTGTCGTGGCCATATGCAGTGTTATTGTACGCTAGTGCAAGATCCCTTGCACTGGTGGATGGCATGGTTTAAAGATTGTGCAATGAAGGAATCAAACAGCTGTTGTGCTAGTGGAAGCTTGTTGCACAACAGCTGTGTCATCTGTTGGCGAGCAGTCTTTTGTAATATACTTGTTTTCCTTTGCACAGCAATGCTCCGCCAGCACAACAAGGATATCAATAAGTGATTTAGTGCTACGCTGGATACAGCCCTTGGTTCTGCCATCTATGCTTTCCCCCTCCTGCCTTTGAGGAGTCATGGCCACCACAAACCCTTTGGAGAACCTCCAGGTAGAAGCCAGCTGCTCTGTCTGCCTGGAGTACCTCAAGGACCCCGTGATCATTGACTGCGGCCACAATTTCTGCCGAGTATGCATCACCCGCTGGTGGGAAGATCTGAACCGGGACTTCCCCTGCCCCGTCTGCCGCAAGACTTCGCGCCACCGCATTCTGAGGCCCAACCGGCAGCTGGGCAACATGGTGGAGATAGCCAAGCAGCTGCAGGTCACGAACAAACGCAAGGTGCGGGATGAGAACTTGTGCGAGAAGCACAATGAAGTCCTCCGCCTCTTCTGCAAGGACGACCAGGAGGCCGTTTGCTTAGTGTGCGAGATCTCTCACGAACACCGCTCCCACACGGTGGTGACCCTGGACGATGCCTCCTTGGAGTATAAGGTAAAGTGCGGATGGGACATAGCTGGCATCAAGTTTTTAAAAAAGACGGGAGAGGGCATGAAGACCAATATTTGAGTTTGTTCATAGTAATTGGTTTTAATATTTCTATTGCGTCTGTAAGTGACTTGGAGTCATTTCCATGAGCAATGCGATTAATGTATATAAATAACAACCAGAAACACCACCAGCTGTGTGAGGTATGCATTTGATGTGTATCTGCCCATTGCGGGCAGATGCCTTTTTTGCCATCACAGTCGCACATAAACTTGCACAGTCTGTACTTAACCTGATTGAATAGGGAAGCCCAAGTGGGATCTGCAAGAAAATGCTGTCCTATATTTTGGTTTGCTTGTTTAGTCATTAAAGTGCTCAGCCAGCCAGCCAGCCAGCCACGGCTTCCTCTAGGGAGCTATAAGTAAGCCAATTCACTCCCCCATTTTTTCTTTTCAACGTAATGCTCAACTGGTTGCTAGTGACCACTGACTGCTCTCAGTCTCCATAGGGTTGTCTGGGTGGGGGCTGTTGTTGGCTCTTCTGCAACCCTCAGGGGTCCCCTGAGTATGCTGGTGCCTCTCTTTTGTTTCTTGGTGGCTTCCGTGTTAGTTGAATTTCTGTTAGGCACTGCTGTCAGAGGTGGACTTTGCTATTAGAGGGTGTCATGGAGATGAGGAACGGAAAGCCTTAAAAAGGAGGGAAGGAGCTTGAAATTTGATGTGAGAATTCAGTGCAGAGTTGAATGGAGAAAGGGAACACAGTTGTCTTCCTATAATGAATATGAAGGCTGGAAGAATGGCAAAATAAAGGCAGCAAATGACGGATACAATGTGGGTAGGTTGCTCTTATGTTTGGGAACAAGGTATGCAGCCTGCTATAAGTGGAGTTATGCTGCTATGTGGTGGGGTACACTTAGATCCAGCTTTCTCACTTGAACCTCAAGTGTCCAAGGTGGTGCCTTTGTCCAGCTCTTGCTTACTTGCCAGGCTACAGTTGTTTCTGGAGAAGAATACTCTTTTTCACAGTTCCCCAAATTCCAGCAACCTCTCCCTTGCTTGCATTGCAGTAATCCCCCTGTGCATGAGGCTGCCCTTGAAGATGTGAACACTTCAATTAGTGCAGAATGCATCTGGCCAAATGTTGACCAGTACGTGTTAGACTTGTGAGGTCAGTTGGCCCATAAGCTGTTACACAGGGCCAACAATCTGTTGTTGATACTACACCACACTTCAGCCAGTGTGATCAGCAGAACGTTAAGAGACTTCCTGCTTTCTACTTGACAGTATTCTCCAGAGTTCCCAGTTTAGAAAACTCCTTACCCACGCAGTTCAATCCAAAATAGAAAATGTTTAGGCACAAGACGAGCATAAACATTCTAGCTATGTTAACTTTAAGTTATGTTGGTACATCATGAACTATTCTACAGTCATACCTCATGTTACGGACGCTTCAGGTTACGTGTTTTTGGGTTGCGAACCGCGGGAAACCCGGAAGTACCGGAACGGGTTCCTTCCGGGTTTCGCCACTCGCGCTTGCACAGATGCACTAAATTGCGCCTGCGCAGACACAGCGCTTTAGGATGCGAACACTGTGGGTTGTGGACGTGCCTCTGTCACGGATTACATCCACAACCCGAGGTTCCACTGTACTATAACACAATCATCTGGGCTTATAAGTAAACCTTGTAAAGATCAAAGTATACAGGAATATCCACTAGCACTTTATCATGCTTGCTCACCATGCTATACAGACATCGTGTTAGAAACTGAGATATGAAAACTAGGAGCTAAATGGCACCTTAAACCTAGGTTATGGGCGCAACAACGGAATGTCTAGGTGCACTTTTTTATAACAAGAATTCAAAGCTGAAAATGAATGAACTGCGACTAAAATATTCATTTATTTTTCACATGGTTTAGTCCTTCTCCTGCCCACCCCCCTGATATTCTTAAGAGGGTCTCTTCTCCAGTCTTCAGAGAGTACCTGGAAGTGGGGAGGCAGAAAAAGGTCCTCCTTTCCTTCCATTCTGCTGTTTTAATCTGAAATCTTAGGTGCGGTACTGTGCCCAGAGCTCAGAAACTGCTCACGCTAATGAAATTCCCTGTCGCAAAATGCGCCTAGAATAATGGGAGTTTTGAACACTTCTGACACCATATAGCAGAATCTCGTCAGGGTAGGACAGCATTACTATTTCCATAGAAATAATGCTGCAGAGATTGTGGGTGGGAGGGCAATGGTTGTTTGCAAAAGACCATCTAGAACATGGGTAGGCAACCTAAGGCCCGGGAGCCAGAGCCGGCCCAATTGCCTTCTAAATCCGGCCTGCGGACAGTCCGGGAATCTGTGTGTTTTTACATGAGTAGAATGTGACCTTTTATTTAAAATGCATCTCTTGGTTTTTTGTGGGGCATAGGAATTTGTTCATTCCCCCCCGCCCAAAAAAAAAATATAGTCTGCCCCTCCACAAGGTATGAAGTACAGTGGACTGGCCCCCAGCTGAAAAAGTTTGCTGAACCCTGATCTAGAACGTCTCTGAAATGGCACTTGGACCAGGAACTCCCAACTTGTTTCATTTTCTGTTTTTAAAGCCATTACATTCTGTTAAAGATAGCTTTTGCTTCTAACTATAGGATAGATCTGGCAGCAGTAGCAGGTGAGCACTCAAGTTGTGGGCAGTGTTTGAAATTAGCCAGGTGCATTTTGCACCTGCCTATCAACCACTTGCGACCCAATGAAGATTCCTGGGCGCACCAAGATGGCACCTGACATCTCCACCATCTGGAGGTGCATGCCTGGGGATCATTGGATCTTAACTGTTTTCACACACTAATACCGCACCCTGTACAATTCTGTCAGTTATATTTTAGCGGCACAATCGGAATGAATTTCAGGAACCAAAATGCTTTTTCTGTGCAGCCTGAGCAGGAGTAGTGAATAACGTTATATGTAATTGTTGTAGCTTATCTTCACTTACCCCACCCTACTGCCCTGTTCACAGTTGTGAAGAATATTCTTACATTATGAAAGGTCTGTGTCAACCTTAAGAAAAAGAGGCAGGAATAGGCCACTGTATATGTAGATTGTCCCTGGATAAAGTGACTTTTCTTCTTTAAGTCCTCAAAGTTCTTAACCTAGCTCAATGTAGCTCAATGTAGCCAGATGTTTAACTGAGAATCAATCACAGCCAGTCCACCATATGAAAAATAAGATTTTAGAGCTGTTTAACTCCAAAATTGCAACTAGACATAGAGTCTTAGAGTTAGAAGAGACCCAATGGTCATCTAGTCCAACCCCCTGCAATGCCGGAATTTCAGCTAAAGCATCCTTGACTGATGGCCATCCAACCTCTGTTTAAAAACCTCCAAGGATGAATTTTTTTTCCGAATGTTTAGTCGGAATCTCTTTTCTTGCAACTTGAAGTCTTTGGTTTGAGTCCTACCCTCCAGAGCAAGAGAAAACAAGCATGCTCCCTCCTCCATGTGACAGCCCTTAAGATATTTGAAGATGGCTATCATATCTCCTCTCAGTCTCCACTTTTCCAGGCTTAACATACCCATGCCTTCAAGCGCTCCTCATAAGGTTTAGTTTCCAGACCCTTCATCATCTTGGTTGCCCTCCTCAGCACACATTCCAGCTTGTCAAGATCCTTCTTAAATTGTGGTGCACAGAATTGGACACAGTATTCCAAGTGTGATCTGGCCAAGGCAGAATAGAGTGGCACTATGACTTCCCTCGATCTGGACACAGGTTTTGTTTTGTTTTTGCTGCTGCTGCATCATACTGCTGCTCCATCCATACAGATGGATACTTTGTGATCCATCAAGACTCCTAGATCCTTTTCACATGTACTGCTAGTATGCAAGGTGTCCCCCATCCTATATTTGTGCATCTGGTTCTCCCTGCCTAAGTGCAGAACCTTACATTTGTCACTATTGAAATTCAAGTTGTTATTTTGCGCCCAGTTCTCCAATGTGTTAAGGTCATTTTGAATTCTGATTCTGTCTTCTGTGGCATTAGCTACCCCTCCCAGTTTGGTGTCTGCAAATTTGATGAGCACCCCCTCAATTCCTTCATCCAAATCATTTATAAAGACATTGAACAACAACGGGCCCAGGACAGAACCCTGTGGCACTCCACTTCTCACTTTTTTCCAGGATGACAAGGAACCATTAATGAGTATTCTTTGGGTTTGGTCAGTCAACCAGCTACAAATCCACCTAACAGCTACCTCATTCAACCCACATTTTACCAGCTTCCTCATGAAAATATCACCGGGGGGGTGGGGAGTGTCAAAAGCCTTACTATGTCCACAGTGTTTTCCTGCCTGAACCAACAAGTTTGTATAATTCCATCAAAAAACGAAATCAGATTGGTCTGGCATGACTTATTTTTGAGAAACCCATGCTGGGTCTTAGTAATCACAGCATCCTTTTCTAAATGCTCATAGACCGATGTTGAATTATCTGTTCTAGGCTCTTCCTTGGTATTGATGTCAAGATCACCGTTTGGTAGTTACCTGGGTCTTCCTTTTCCCCCTTTTTGAAGATGAGGGCATTCCATTTTGGAGACTGTAACCTTGATTTAAGGAGCTATTTTGCACTTAGCTTATATATCTGAGTTTCTAACGCTGCTTGTGGGCGTCCTAGAGGTGTCTGTCTGTTTGTTTTTTGGCCACTGCAGGAAGCAAGATGGGTGGTTCTTATGCTCGTGACTCGTACTCTTTAACTGTGCTAGCTCCCAATTATGCCATCTCCTCTTTCAAGCAGGAAAAGCTGCAGAAATGCCTGGAGCCACTTGAACGAAAGCTGCATGAGATCGGCCAGTGCAGATCCCGGGAGGAGAAGAAGCCAGGGGAGCTCAAGGCAAGTGCTGCATGCTTTGGATTGCATCTCTTTCACTTGGAATTTTCTCCCAAAGCAAATGCTGCAGTGGAAACCCTGTGAGCCTTGCTTGAATTCAAGTGGACTACTACTAGTAGTGGGACATGGGTGGCGCTGTGGGTTAAACCACAGAGCCTAGGACTTTCCGATCAGAAGGTCAGCAGTTCGAATCCTGCCGAGCTGCCGTTGCTCGGTCCCTGCTCCTGCCAACCTAGCAGTTCGAAAGCATGTCAAAGTGCAAGTAGATAAATAGGTACCGCTCCGGCGGGAAGGTAAACGGCGTTTCTGTGCGCTGCTCTGGTTCGCCAGAAGCGGTTTAGTCATGGTGGCCACATGACCCGGAAGCTGTACGCCGGCTCCCTCGGCCAATAAAGCGAGATGAGCGCCGCAACCCCAGAGTCAGTCATGACTGGACCTAATGGTCAGGGGTCCCTTTACCTTTACCTTACTACTACTAGTAGTATTAACATTTTCTCTCACTGAGGCAGCTCAAGGAGTCTTTATAAAAACAAAAGACAAGCTTTCATAATATCCAAGGGGTAAAGGAAAAATACACACATTAAAAACAACAGTACATCACGTGTGCTTTAAAAGGCCATATATCATTAACAGCCAGAGGCATGGTTGAAGAGGAATGCTTTTGCATTGCACTTAAAGATATGTAACAAAGGCACCAGGGAAACCTCCCTGGTAAGAGCATGCCACAAATAGGGAGCCACTACAGAAAAGGCCTGTTCTCTGTTGCCACCCTCCAGTCCCCTTGTGGAGGCGGCACACAAAGAAGGCTTCAGATCACAGTTGCAGAGTCTGGATTGGTTCATATATGTGCTGCTGGCTCTTCTTGCCTAAGTGCAGAACCTTACATTTGTCCCTGTTGGAATTTATTTTGTTAGTTTTGGCCCAGCTCTCCAATCTGCTGAAAGTCAAATTGAATGCTGATTCTGTCTTCTGGGGCATGGGCTACCCCTTCCAGTGTGGTGTCATCTGCAAATTTGATGAGCATCCCCTTAATATAAAGAGCCCAGAACAGAATCCTGCAACACCCTACTTGCCACTTTTTTCCAAGATGACGAGGAACTATTAATGAGTTCTCTTTGGGTTCTGTCTGTCAACCAGCTACAAATCTACCTAAGTTACCTCGTTCAACCCACATTTAACTGCTTCTCCACAAGAATAGCACAGAATTTCCATGCTCCACCGAGCTTGTAACTGCTATCGAAAAAAGAAAGAAAACTTAATAGGAAATAGTTAATAAAACCACTCGCTGTATAAAATACAAGCTGGTACAGTCGTACCTTGGTTTTCAAACAGCTTTAGTTCTTGAGCGTTTTGGCTCCCGAACACCGAGTGGCTGTTCTGGTTTGCAAACTATTTTTGGAAGCCAAATGTCCAACAGGGCTTCCGCGACTTGCAGTTGGCTGCAGGAACTTCCTGCAGCCAATCAGAAGCCGTGCTTTGGTTTCCGAACGTTTTGGAAGTTGAACAGACTTCCGGAACGGATTCCATTCGACTTCCAAGGTACAACTGTCTGTGATATTTTCATTTGTTGTGATACACCTGCACCAAGATTCCCTCAAAAAATAAATGATATTTCCCTCAAAAAATAAAAAATAAATAAAAATATAGAATAAAATATTCTATATTTGGAATATATAGTTAACTATCTCAAAGTTCTGTGCCACTTTTTGTTGTCCTTCTGCCCCCACCCTGGCAGAATCAGAATGGCTTAAGAAAATACATTCTGTTAACTTTTATGTCAAAACGAACCAATTATAAAAAGGAACACAGTAGCACACCGGAAAATTGTAATGTACCAGAATTGCATACTTTGGGATAATGTGCTCTTTTTTTCCTTCCATTTAGTCCTGACAGTTCTTCATGCTCCCTTGCTTTTAATTTCTTTTAGTTTTAGCTCCTCTGGAAATTGCTTTTGATGATGATGATGATGGTGATGATAAAAAATGTTTTGCAAAACAACAACAACCCACAAAGTACCCTTCAAACAACTTAAAAAGTGCATTGTTATTAGTAACAGCTAAGAAGCCACATCTGTGGGTGGGAAAACACAAGGATTTGTCTTAGTGATACAGGTGAAACCGTGTAACCCAGTATGCTGTGTAGCCACATTTGTGTATGTAATGTTTATGCTCCTCTTATCCTCTTTGCAAAGCCTGGGATAGCCGACAATTGTACAAAGCATATTGAAACAATTAAAAAATACAACAAAATTATGCCAGCTTTACAGTGGCAGCAGCAAGCAATGCACTCTTTCAGCATTAGTACCTTTGGGAACCTAGAAACAGTGTAAGAACGTTTCCTGGACCTTCCCTTCTGGGTTTTGTCCCTCTCATTTGATATTCAGAGGTATACTGTCTCTGAACGAGGAGGTTCAGTTTGGTTAAAACGGCTGACAGGCTTGGCCTAAATGTTTTCATTTAGTTCTTTTTAATGTTGCATTGAGATGCCATAGTACCGCCCATAGTAGAGAATCACATTACAGTGGACCCTCTGGTTACGTACCGCTCTGGATACGTAACTTTTCGGTTGTGATTGCGGCAAACCCGGAAGTATATACTTCTATACACTTCTATTGTGTATACCTCTATTGTGCTGTGCGCAGAAGTGGCACCTCCAGTTACAAACTTTTCGGGGTAAGTACAGACCCCCCGGGACGAATTAAATTCATATCTGGAGAGTCTACTGTATTCCAAAAAATATTAGATTGCCACACTTCATGGCCAACTTTTCCTCCAACTCTAGGTGGTACACAGTGGGATAACTCTCCTCTGTCTTCACAAAAAAATTGGTAACCTTCCAAGAGGAGCGCCAGCGTTAGTCTGTTGGAGCACAAACCACAAAGATTCTTGTGACGCTCTAAAGGTTGACACATTTATTATGATGTAAGCTTTCATAGACAGAATCCACCTCATCACATTATCATCATTCATCTGATGAAATGGACTTTGATCTACTAAACTGGTGCTCAAGGTGTCACAAGGCTTTTTTGTTGTTGTTTCTATACAGTAAGTTGGGCTGAGAGGGAGACTGTCCCAAGGTCACCCAGTGAGAGTCACAACTGAGCAAGTACTTGAATTTGGGTCTTCCTGGGTCACGTCCTTCTGTAATGTGTCGCACCACGGTTTTGTATCCTGAGCATCAACCTCATTGGGTTGACCTCATTGAGCCCTGCCTGAACCCTGTCTCCCATCTCCCTGCAGCGGAAGGTTGAGGACCGCCGCCAGCTCATCATCCGAGAGTTCGAGGAGATGCATTTGTTCCTGGAGGAGGAGCAAGAAGTGCTGATGCAACACCTGGAGGACGAGGAGAAGGAGATCTTGCAGAAACTAAAGGACAATGTGGCTGAGCTGTCTGAGCAGCGGGTCTCCCTCAACAGCCTCATCACGGAAATCGAGGAGAAGTGTCTGCAGTCAGGCATGGAGATGCTCAAGGTGGGGTGTGCCTGTCTCCTGCATCTGAACAAATGCTGCTTGGAACATCCCGTTCCTCAGCAGCCCTTGAGTCTGCCTCCTTCCCTTACTTTTTTCTAGTGCTTTAAGGAGTAGTAAACCGCCAGTAAAGCTTAAGGCAGGTGGTAAATCAACAGTAGATGAAAACAGACTTGAACTATCTTTTGCACCCACAGATCTGAAAGAGAGAGCCTGCTTCCCCTTTTTTCCTCAACTGCAGCCTGATGGAGCAGATAAAGCTCTAAACAGGACTTTCTTAGGAAGCAGTGATTGCATGTGATGGGTTCAAAGAACCTCCAGAGATCATTTGCCTCAGCCAGTTTCTTAGGAATGCAGTGCTCTTGGCTTGGGACCACCGTTGAATGGGGCTCATGTGGGGTTTTGGTTCCATCACTGATCGTGCAACTCAGAGGGATGAGAGGAGAACAAAGGGTGAATGGATTCTGGTCTTGCGCCAGCCCATTTCTGTTCCCCACTTCCTCCACCTCTCATCTAACATTTCCATAAGGGTCTGTGAACCCCAATTTCTATAGACCCTTTGGATGTGAATCTGTATGCCTCTTGTGGGAAGCAGGGCAAGATGCGTAGGGCTCTAGCTCTCTGTAGTCCTCATGCAAGCATGAAGTCCAGTGTAAGGTCATCAGAATTCGTTTGCTTTGTGAAGGCAGATCCTTGGATAGGTGCATATGGCTGATATTTCAGGACATTGCAGTGGCAGGCTGGAAGCTGATGTGGTTTGCACAAAAGGTCCAACACTTGAATCTTTTTGGTGCGTTTGGGGTTTTTAAAACACGCCTGTGCTTTTTTTAAGCTAAAACAGCAGAATAACATGTGTTGCTTTAACCAAAGGTGGGATCTTCCTCATTTCACCAGTCTGCATAGATAGATTTTACTTAGCGGTTGGGCTCCTTAATGACTACACGACTCTTAACCATTTTTATTTCTTGTCCTTCTCATGCAGGACGTGAAGCACACCCTCGAAAGGTAAGGAGCAAATTCTTTGGTCATCACAACAGCCTCACTGCCTCTTAACATGGGGTCCCATGAGGTGGTCCTTGTCGTAAACAGCTGTTGGACAAGTATTTGTCCTGGTTTGACACATAAAATGCTCTTTTAAAGACTGCTGGTCTCCTTACCTCTTGAAGGAGCGCTTCCAATGGATGCCTTCACTGTCTGAAAGGAGGTGGGCAGCTACCAAAAACAGGGCCTTCTCTATGGTGGCGCCATCCGCCTTCACAACTGCGGAAAGCTCTCCCCAGAGAGGTTTGCCTTGCAACCTACCTTACTGTTCTTTTGGCATCAGGTGTGGTTGAAGGTATGAAAGGCCCCTGCTTTGCTGAAGCAAATACTTGTAAGGGCAAAGGCAAAGGGCTGGATCTAAAAGTGCCACTTCATTCCAAGAACAGATTGGCCTTTGATCGAGGCCCAGACTAGTGGAAATGTGCCAAGAACAATGGGAGTTTTGAACAATGCCAGCAGGGTTTCCCAAAATTAGGCCTCCAGCTGTTTCTGGACTACAGTTCCCATCATCCCTGACCACTGGTCCTGCTACCTAGCGATGATGGGAGTTGCAGTCCACAAACAGCCAGAGACCCAAGTTTGGGGAAACCTGGTGAAAACTAAATAAGACCTCCCTGAAAATAAACAAGTTGCTCAATTATAGCCTGGGAGACGATTCACACCCCCCACCCCCAGGTCTGGAGACTCTTTTATATATTTATTGTAAGTATTTTTTTATAACTGCCTTTCAATCATATTCCCAGGGCAGTTTACAAAAAACAAAAAAGCATATTAAACTAAAACACACAAAAATATGTAAAAAGCAGCATAAGAGAATCAGCAGAATTAAAAGTACTTGTGAATCTCAAGAATTTTTATTTGCTTATTTACGTTTGTACACTGATATCCCACCTTCGTTCCATCCCAGAAGCCAAGGCTGCAGACATGTCGGTTCTCATGTGGTCACTCATCCAGGCAGTGACCAGACCTTGCAAGTATTTGAAGTCTGGCCTCACAATAGCCATGAAATGAAAGATGATTGGGGGACACATGGAAGCAATAGACAACTTCAGGGACAGTAAACCTGGGGCCCACCAGTGTTCCTGGGGCCCACAGCTTGCATCATCCCTGACCCTTGTCCATCCTGGCTGGGGCTGCTAGGGGTTGGGAGCCCGGCAACGTCTGAAGGGGCCACAGGTTCCCCAACCCTGGACTTGCCCTCACCCAACTTGCTCTTCTCTTCTTCTTGCAGATGTGAAGAGGTGCAGGCCCAGAAGCTGAACCTGGTCTCCATCGAGCTGGAAAAGAACTTCTGCAACTTCCCCAGGCAGTACTTCGTCCTGCGCAAAATCATCAAGAGGCTCACAGGTAAGCTGGTGTGGTGTCACATCCAGGCATTTTTCTTTTTGGTTGGTGTGGGGACTGGGAGAATTGGGCCTCTTCTCCCTTGCTCATGGATCAGGGGGTTCTTCCACAGTGCCAACAAAACTCTTTGAGTTTGGAATAGATTCTGCGGATTAGCACCGTCCAAGCAATTGAGCTTAATTCTGATCATTGCACACACAACATAACTCTGTAATGAACCGAGTCCAGGAGAGGTGTGCTAGAATTGTTGATAGTGGGAGAGGAACAGCATTAGCCTTCCCCAATCTGATGCGCTCCAGATGTTTTGCGACACACACACCCCACCCAGCACAGCCAGTGGTCAGCAGTAACTGGAATGATACAGTCGTACCTTGGATCCCAAACACCTTGCGAGTCAAATGTTTTGGCTCCCAAACACCACATACCCAGAAGTGAGTGTTCCGGTTTGCAAACGTTCTCTGGAACCCGAAAGTCCAACACAACTTTCATGGCTGCTGATTGGCTGCAGGAGCTTCCTGCAGCCAATCGGAAGCCACGCCTTGCTTTCCGAACATTTTGGAAGTTGAACGGATTCGGAGAAATCACTAAATATGGACTTGTATTTTGATTTGTATTGTTATAATTCTGTATTTGTAAAATCAAATGAAAATTATTTCAAAAAAACAAAAAGCATCCTGAGCCATTGAGGCCTGGCCACCGTCGCAGCCGAGCCTGAACGAACGTCTCTCCCTTTTCCTGCAGGAGATTTGACCCTCGACCCCGAGACGGCCCACCCCAACTTAGTGCTCTCCGAGGACCGGAAGAGCGTCAAGTTTGTGGAGCAACGCCTGCGAGACCTGCCTGACAGCCCGCGGCGCTTCACCACCTACCCTTGTGTCCTGGCGACGGAGGGCTTCACTTCGGGCCGCCACTACTGGGAAGTGGAAGTGGGTGAAAAGACCCACTGGGCCCTAGGGGTCTGTAACGAATCTGTGAGCCGCAAAGGGGAGACGACCTCCCTGCCGGAGACTGGCTACTGGCGGGTGAGGCTCTTCAACGGGGACAAGTATGCGGCCACCACCACCCCCTTCACGCCCCTCAGTGTCGCCACCAAACCCAAGCGAGTGGGTGTCTTCCTGGACTACGAGGCCGGCAGGCTTTCCTTCTACAATGTGACGGACCGCTCCCACATCTACACTTTCACCGACACCTTCACGGAGAAGCTGTGGCCTTTTTTCTACCCAGGAATCCGTGCCGGACGCAAGAATGCTGCTCCCCTCATCATTCGGCCTCCCACGGACTGGGAGTGACAAGATAGCCGATTCTTCTCCCTCTGCCCCCCGCAACCTCGTTCTAGGATTAGCCCTCAAAGGTGGTTTTTAATTGAATGAATTTGAAAAATTTTTTTATTAGAGCATAAAGGAAAGTAGATAATATCAAATATCTGTTTCCCACACCCCCCCACTAAAATATTAATCTAAATATCTTATCAAATGTGTTGAGGGAGTTATTTAAGGCAGTTTCTCAGTGGAGAAGGACACAAGGGAGCAGGAAACCAAGTTGCGTCATCCCCAGCCGGGAATGGCAGAAGGAAACGTGGAAAGGCTTTCAAAAACACCACTGAAGGGGGTGGGGACCGCGGGAACCCTACAGAAATATTGGTATTTATCTTTTTGGCTTCACATTTTCTTGAAGGGATGTGACGCTAATGAAGGGAATATTCCCACAAAAGCAAAGAGCCTGTTTTGGAGTAGTTCGGCTTTTGTGGAGGCCAGTGAAGAAATGGATTCCTTCTGCTTTCCCAAACCTCAAACGGGGCTTAAATCTGAGACGGTGATGCTGAAACTTGGGGGGCAGGGTGGAGAAAAACCAAGCCACACTGTTTGCATTAGCTGTGGGCAGAGCTGGTCAGAAATGTGTGTGAATGAGAATGTGGCAGATGTGTGCTATATGGGCAGTGGAGGGAAGTGACCTCCCTCAAGGGATTCATCATTGCGTGTGTAGATTGAAGAAACCATCTCTTTTTCCCTTCGCTGCTCCTTCTGCAGTGTATGCAGAAGCAGCCTCCTGTAGTCTTGGTAGAGTGCTGTAATGTACCGTATTTTTTGCTCTATAAGACTCACTTTTTCCCTCCTAAAAAATAAGGGGAAATGTGTGTGCGTCTTATGGAGCGAATGCAGGCTGCACAGCTATCCCAGAAGCCAGAACAGCAAGAGGGACCACTGCTTTCACTGCGCAGTGATCCCTCTTGCTGTTCTGGCTTCTGGGATTCAGAATATTTTTTTCTTGTTTTCCTCCTCCAAAAACTGTGGTCTGGTGCGTCTTACAGAGCGAAAAATACGGTACATGTGAGAATAAAGCAGGCCAGGAATGGATCCTTTCCTCTTGAACACCCCAGCACTCCCTGGGTAGAGTATTAAGAGATCTCTATGGACCAGGGCTGGGCAATACCCGGTTTTCAGCATCGCAGTATGTCGCCAGCTAAACATCACGATATACTGATATATCACAACGTCTGAAATGAGGATGGAGCTATGCAGAGGCCTTGGCTGGCTTCACAGTTTTCCCCACATTGTGTTTTTTTGCATAGCACACAAATGCACATCGCGATTCACAATATATTGCCAGGTCAAAAACTATGAAAGCAATATCATGGTATGGACTTGAAACCAATTCTGGGTGACATATCGATATATTGCCCAGCCCTGTTATGGGCTGCACAGCCCTTGCAGCCAGCTGGCAGATCTGGACTGAAGGGTGCTGGAACCGAGTTTCTGTCTCAGACCCAGGAAGCAGAGCTGCCTGGTAGTGAGCGCCCTTGGACAAGCTGGTCTTAAGGCCCAAATTTTATTCAGTTGTATGGTTTGTAGTTGGCGGCATCCATTTGGCTTTAACTCAAGCTGCCATCCCAAAGTCTTTCATGAATTGAACGGCATGTATTGTGACCCTTGCCTGTGGGCTGTGAAGAGGAATGCCTGGTGGCATTTGTCACGGGTAAAAGTAGTGCCCACAGTGCACAGATGAGTCGAGGGCAATGGCCTGCAATGGAAGGTGAACGTTTTCCAGTAGTTCACTTGAATCGAGGAAAAGGCACCTCTGCAAACCTTTCGATCCTGAAGTTCACCCATGTTGCACAGCTTAGCCAAACGTGAGGTGGAGGGAGCAACACCAAAAAACACATTTTGGGCAATGTTTTGGGGGAAGTCAGCAAAATGCAGCTGCTACGTTTACCTGTTTGGAACGCAGACCAATCGGGCTGCACTGTAGTGTGACATCATCACTCTGCTTGGAGGTTTTTAAGCAGAGGTCGGGTGGCCGTCCGTCATTATAAGATCTCAGCTTGGCTGCTTCTGCCTTAGGAAACGGCCTTTGTTCGGGCAGTTTTTATGGAGGAATGGTGCTGCTGCTGCTTAAAGCTGGAGAAAGAAGCAGCTTTAGACAGGTGACAAGAGCAAATAAGAAAGGTAATGGGGAGCAGATGAATATGCAACTTTCTCACCACCACCGCTCATCGTCCTGAGAGATTCCACCAGAATTAGAATATTAAAAGTTATTACAGAAGGTATGTATGTTTGTGATTGGTAAAGGTAAGGTAAAGGACCCCTGGACAGTTAAGTCCAGTCAGAGGTGACTATGGGGTTGAGGTGTTCATCTCGCTTTCAGGCCGAGAAAGCCGGCATTTGTCCAGACAGTTTGAAAGCACACCAGTGCAAGTAGATAAATAGGTACCACTGTGGCGGGAAGGTAAACGGTGTTTCCATGTGCTCTTGCTTCCGTCACGGTGTCCTGTTGTGCCAGAAGCGGTTTAGTCCTGCTGGCCACATGACCCGGAAAGCTGTCTGTGGACAAACGCCGACTCCCTTGGCCTGAAAGCGAGATGAGCGCTGCAACCCCATTGACGCCTTGGACTGGACTTTGCTGTCCAGGGGTCCTTTACCTTTTTATGTTTGTGATTAAAATACCCTTGAGTGCAAAATATGTATGTTGAATAAAGATTCCAACAGCCTCTGAACATGGCAGGGAAAATTCCTCTACAGCAAGGCCCTCCAGATGTTGATGGACCACAGCTGCCACAACCCCGGACTCTGGACCATGCTGGCTGGAGGGGATTGGAGTTAGAGCAGTGGTGTCCAAACTTTTTTCAAAGAGGGCCAGATTTGATGAAGTGAAGGGCCATGAGGGCCGACGAAAGTTGTTGACCTTTTCTTAGGGTTGAATTTGTTGAGGTTTTTTAGGATTTTACCCCAGGAAATAAACTGGCACAGGGGCAGATTAAACAGACCGGCGGGCCAGATTAGACCCCCAAAACTGACTTTGGACATGCCTGGACTAAGGCAACATCTGGAGGGCCACAGGTTTCCCCACCCACCTTGTTCTAAGACATTCAGCCTCATTCCCAGTTCAGCCTCAGGTTAGTTATTGGCTTTAACCCATCCCTCCCAGTGATGCCCTGTGGGGCTCAGCTTGCCTCTACCTTCCAATGGTAGTGTCTGGAGTTGCGCGATTGACTTGTGTACGTGTGTGTCTATGCGGCTGAGGAAGCTCTGACTTGGGTGCGTCCGACCCTTGAGCATGAGTGGGCTGGCAACCCACAGCTTAGGGCAAGATCTATGTCTTGTGGCTTGTAAGATTATTAATAAAATCTCTTTGTTTTATTTGACGATATATGTGTGTGCGTGTGCGTATGTCACTTCTTGGGCATTTTTATTTTATCGGCCGGGAGAAAGATGTCAGAACTGCAGTTCTTTCAGCAGCAACGTAACACCAAGGGCTTTACCTTGCTCCAGGTAGCAGTCAAGGCACCAAGTTTTGCAGTAGCTGCAGCTCCCAGGCCAATTTTTGGGGCAGCACCACACATTGAGAGCCAGCGTGGTGTAGTGGTTAAGAGTGGTAGACTTGTAATCTGGTGAACTGGGTTTGCTTCCCCGCTCCTCCACATGCAGCTGCTGGGTGACCTTGGGCCAGTCACACTTCTCTGAAGTCTCTCAGCCCCACTCACCTCACAGAGTGTTTGTTGTGGGGGAGGAAGGGAAAGGAGAATGTTAGCCGCTTTGAGACTCCTTGGGGTAGTGATAAAGCGGGATATCAAATCCAAACTCTTCTTCTTCAGTGCAATGCAGTAATCCAACCTGGAGGTTACCAGTGCATGGTCAGGCTATTCCTGTCCAAAAATAACACTAGCTGCTTTACAAGCTGAAGCTAGTAAAGAAAAAAGCTGCGGGAACCTAACCAGCCTAGCGGAACTGTTGGGGGACACACATGACATTTCATGTGTGCCCCTTTCCAAACTTAAAAATGGAAAGCGTAATGCTGGTGGTCAACAAAAGAGTTTTAAAGAATGTCTCAATCTAAAAAAAGGTAGTATAAACACCAACAATTGGGAAACACTGGCCCGTGAGCGGTCCAGTTGGAGAACAGCCTTTACCAAAGGTGTCGTGGGCTTTGAAGACACTCGAACTCAGGACGCAAGGGAGAAACGTGCTGAGAGGAAGGCACTCTTGGCAAATCCACACACTGATCAACTCCCGCCCGGGAACCAATGTCCCCACTGTGGAAGGACGTGTGGATCCAGAATTGCGGACTTACTGACTCACTGTTAAAACTGTGTTTATGGAAGACAATCTTACTCGGCTACGAGCGATTGCCAAAGAAGAAGACAATCTTGGGGCAACCTGGCGACTATGCCTGGTGCTTTTCTGAAACATTCCTCCTCCCCGTGGCCTTTGGCTAATTAAACAATCAATGGTCTTTTAAACGGGGGGGGGGGGCATTGTTTATGTTTGTTACTACGTTACGTATTTTTCTGTTTATAAACTGCCCTGTAATCCTTGGATGAAGGCCAGTCTAGAAATCTAATATATAAAAATCTAATAATAATAATAAATAAATCTCAGGCCTTCCTTCACTTTGGCCTATAGTTTGTCTCCTCAGAAGCCCCACCTTGGAGTGATCCTACTCTGTGCTTTGTGGCTCAGGGTGGTCTAAATTTTGGGATGTAAGTGGGGACAAGAGCAAAGGATGGGTGCAGGCCATGGCACAGACAACAACTTCCTGTTTCTTTCCATTCCTAAACATTTATAAACCTGGATAGGACTGCCAAAATGAATTATAGTGAAAGACTGGCATACTGCTTTTTAAAAATATTTATTTTCACCAACTGTGATTTTCCAGGAAGTGGTCTGTCTTCTTTTTTCAAAAAGCCAAAAAACAGTGATTAGATAGTCTAAGTATGTAGAAGACACAAAGACTTTAATAGGGAGGAAGAAGTGAATTTTTCATATTTAACAATGGTTACACCACACCATGCATATATATGTCCTGGTAACACTTTTAAGAGCCATGGCTGCCCATCCCCAGATTGTTCTGGAGAACTTAGTTAAGAGTGTTAGGAGGTCCCACGCAGAGCTAGAATTGTCAGCGCTCTTAACAAAACTACGGTTCCCAGGATTCTTATTTTTAACTATTTATTTGGGCTTCTACCTTGTATTTTTATCTTGTGAATGCCCTGAAATCTTAAGATCGATCAATTGATCGATCGATCGAATATATATATATATATATATATATATATATATATATATATATATATATACTGCCCTTCATCCAAAGATCACAGGGCAGTTCATAAAACATGTATGCATTGCTTTACTCACACACAACTAACTTTTACTCTGAGCGGACACATTGCAATGAATGGCCATGACTAACGTAGGTCCATTAATTTCCATGCGCCTACTCTGAGTAAGAGAGAAGGAAAACTCTGGTCCTCCATCTCCACTGCCTTGAGAGACATCTTTGGGAGAAGAAATGGCTAGGGGGTTAAACCCTACCCAAATCTGGAGTGGAGTCCCTAAGACACCTTGAGAGCCAGTGTGATGTAGTGGTTAAGAGCGGTTGACTCGTAATCTGGTGAACCGCGTTCGCTTCCCCGCTCTTCCACATGCAGCTGCTGGGTGACCTTGGGCTAGTCACACTTCTCTCAGCCTCTCAGCCCCACTCACCTCACAGAGTGTTTGTTATGGGGGAGGAAGGGAAAGGAGAATGTTAGCCGTTTTGAGACTCCATAGGGTATTGATAAAGCGGGATATCAAATCCAAACTCTTCTTCTTCTTCTACCTCATGTTGTGTCCACTTCAGGTTACATGTTTTCATGTTGCGTCCCACGGCAACCCGGAAGTACCGGAACAGGTTACTTCTGGGGTTTGCCGCTCGTGCATGTGCAGACACACTAAACCATGCCACGTTCGTGTGCAGATGCAGCACTTCGGCTTGTGTCATTTCCATGGTACGGACGGGCCTCCGGAACGGATCCCATCCATAACGCGAGGTTCCACTGTACACCTCCTTCTGGCAACTCCTGCTGGTGCCAAATGCATCGTTCTGCTTTCCTTTGGTCCATATCAGAGAGGCCAAGAGAGGTCGGTCTTGTTGTCTGGGCAACCCAGGACCTCCATACACCCTGCCCAGGCTTGTGCCCCAGGGAGGTCACATTAAAGCCCTAAACGTCCTTGACCCAGTATACCAGAAGGAGCTTCTCCACCCTCATCATTCAGCCCAGACACTGAGGTCCAGCGCCGAGGGCCTTCTGGCGGTTCCCTCACTGCGAGAAGTGAGGTTACAGGGAACCAGGCAGAGGGCCTTCTTGGTAGTGGCGCCCGCCCTGTGGAACGCCCTCCCACCATATGTCAAGGAAATAAAGAACTATCTGACTTTTAGAAGACATCTGAAGGCAGCTCTGTATGTTGTTGTTGTTTAGTCGTTTAGTTGTGTCCGACTCTTCGTGACCCCATGGACCAGTGCACGCCAGACACTCCTGTCTTCCACTGCCTCCCGCAGCTTGGTCAAACTCATGTTCGTAGCTTCGAGAACACTGTCCAACCATCTCGTCCTCTGTCGTCCCCTTCTCCTTGTGCCCTCCATCTTTCCCAGCATCAGGGTCTTTTCCAGAGAGTCTTCTCTTCTCATAAGGTGGTCAAAGTATTGGAGCCTCAGCTTCAGGATCTGTCCTTCCAGTGAGCACTCAGGGCTGATTTCCTTCAGAATGGAGAGGTTTGATCTTCTTGCAGTCTGTGGGACTCTCCAGAGTCTCCTCCAGTACCATAAAGAACTATCTGACTTTTAGAAGACATCTGAAGGCAGCTCTGTATAGGGAAGTTTTTAATGTTTGATTCTATTTTTAATATTCTGTTGGAAGCCGCCCAGAGTTGCTGGGGAAACCCAGCCAGATGGGTGAGGTATAAATAATAAATTACTACTACTACTACTACTACTACTACTACTACTACTACTTTGGTGCTGCTAACGCAGCCATTTGACATCACCCCTGGAGGCGCACTCCATTGTTATTCAAGACAGACAGGTGTGAACCACAAGTCAAAGTTAATTAAAGACAATCTGTGGTATGTACACAGCCAGACTCAAAGTTTTGTGCTCCCTGCCCCCCAAAGCAATATGAAAAAGTCTCCTGGGCTGTGGATTCCCACTTTCGCTGTTCTTGAGACTCACCAGAAAGCTGGTTGCAAAGGACAGAAAACTGTCCGTGGCACGTTTTGCTACCTTTTCTCTTTGTTGGTGTAATGAAGCTGATGGTAGGAGACTCAGTCAGGGTTGGGTGAAGGTAAGGTAAAGGTAAGGGTACCCCTGCCCATACGGGCCAGTCGTGACCGACTCTGGGGTTGCGCGCCCATCTCGCTTAAGAGGCCGGGGGCCAGCGCTGTCTGGAGACACTTCCGGGTCACGTGGCCAGCGTGACGAAGCTGCTCTGGCGAGCTGGCACCAGCGCAGCACACGGAAACGCCGTTTACCTTCCCGCTATAAAGCGGTACCTATTTATCTACTTGCACTTAAGGGTGCTGTCGAACTGCTAGGTGGGCAGGAGCTGGGACCAAACTACGGGAGCTCACCCCGCCGCGAGGATTCGAACCGCCGACCATACGATCGGCAAGTCCTAGGCGCTGAGGTTTTACCCACAGTGCCACCGCGTGGTGAAGGTAGAGGAACAGAAAAGGTAGGCCTGGGAGGAGTCCTGGCTTGAGGAAGAAGGCCCTCCTTACAGAACCCAGTTTGTATAATGTGAACCCAGCTGGGCAGATTCAGAAACTTTTAAAAAGAACATTAGGTACATTCAAGAACTACAACCATGCCACATTCTTGCAAATCACTAGATGCTTCCTTGATCTAGTGCTGCACAGTGTGTTCAGATTAAGCCAGTCTCGTTACACCCACCTCAGCGAGGCTGCTAATCGCCTCCAGCTATTAATTAATAACCCAAGATCACAGCATCTTTCCAATAGTTCCTGGACTTTCATGCAGGGTCAAGATGTCCCTCACCTGGCTAGTCCTCGCTCTCTGAGGATATCTATCTCCAATAACACCTATAATTCTGTATCTTATCAGAGACTCTTTCAAGTTGCCAAAACCACAATTCCTGCTCAGCCTTCTTAATCCTGAAAAATACCAAGCCATAGTTTGACCCGCTTTCCTGATGCATGGAAAAAAGGGAATACTTGTTTCTTTCAAAAGTTTCATTCTGTTTAGGCATGCAGGATTCCTCAAATTTATCCATTATTTCTTTAAGTTTTGTATTTTCACACACCCACCCCAGAAACAGAAAGAGATCCTTTTATTTATACTTTTCAAGTTTACATTCATTTTGACATTTCAAAACTTGACTTCCATCCCCCTCCTTCTGCAGTTCCTTAAATTTGTTTTGAATATCTTCTGCATATCCAAATTTACTTAATTTACTCATTTATTCATCTTCTTCAAAGACATACTCTTCTAAAACCGCAGGTTGTTACAATAATCCTGCCAATGTTTTATTCTCTTTATAATTTATCCGTAAATATTCAATAAACCATTTCCATTCACCTAAAAAGGTAAAGGTACCCCTGCCCGTTTGGGCCAGTCTTGCCAGACTCTAGGGTTGTGCGCTCATCTCACTCTATAGGCCGGGAGCCAGCGCTGTCCGGAGACACTTCCGGGTCACGTGGCCAGCGTGACAAGCTGCATCTGGTGAGCCAGCGCAGCACACGGAACGCCGTTTACCTTCCCGCTATAAAGCGGTCCCTATTTATCTACTTGCACCCGGGGGTGCTTTCGAACTGCTAGGTTGGCAGGCGTTCCATTCACCTACTGCAAAGTTATTATTAATGCCCAGTGCCTTCTCTTCACAGAACAAAATGGATTACAGTGGTACCTCGGGTTAAGTATTTAATTCATTCCGGAGGTCCGTTCTTAACCTGAAACTGTTCTTAACCTGAAGCACCACTTTAGCTAATGGGGCCTCCCACTGCCGCCGTGCCACTGCCGCACGATTTCTGTCCTCATCCTGAAGCAAAGTTCTTAACCCGAGGTACTATTTCTGGGTTAGCAGAGTCTGTAACCTGAAGTGTCTGTAACCCGAGGTACCACTGTATTTGATCCTATCACTTTTGGCTTCTGATTCTCTTGCTGCTAAGTAGAGCTCATACCTTTATCTGCTGGCTTAATCCACCAGCCCACAGGGTGTGTTTTTCTAAAAGCCCACCTTCTAGCAGGGAGACTTTATCAGGCATCTCTTTTTCCGCCTTTATGAAAATTTCCACCAACTGAGAAGAAGCAAGAGATTCCGGCATGGTCCAGACCCTGATTTTTGCCACCTGTGTGCTGCTTTGCCTAGATCTCAGCCTGGCAGGTAAGTCTAATTCTGGTGTAACCATTTACATTGAATTGCATTTGCCATTTTAGTGCCCATTCGCTCAGTTTGGAGAGGTCCTGTGAGAGCTCTTCACAGTCTCTTTTAGTTTGAAACTATAACAATAATATAAGGGACACAGGTGGCGCTGTGGCTTAAACAACAGAGCCTAGGGCTTGCTGATCAGAAGGTTGGCGGTTCGAATCTCCACGACGGGGTGAGCTCGGTTGCTCGGTCCCTGCTCCTGCCAACCTAGCAGTTCGAAAGCACGTCAAAGTGCAAGTAGATAAATAGGTACCGCTCCAGCGGGAAGGTAAACAGCGTTTCCGTGAGCTGCTCTGGTTCGCCAGAAGTGGCTTAGTCATGCTGGCCACATGACCCGGAAAAACTGTCTGTGGAAGCGGACAAACGGCGACTCCCTCGGCTGGTAAAGCGAGATGAGTGCCGCAACCCCAGAGTCATCTGTGACTGGACCTAACGGTCAGGAGTCCCTTTACCTTTACCTATAAAAATAATAATAATAATTTTATTATTTATACCCTACTCATCTGGCAGGGTTTCCCCAGCCACTCTGGCGCCTAAACATTTCCACGTCCAAAAATATTTCTATGTCGGTTTGTGATTTTCCTCATGGAAATTCATAGAATAGAATGGTTGTGTCAGAAGGCACCACATGGGTCATCAAGCCCAACCCTCTGCAATGCAGGATTTTTTTGCCCAACATGGGCCTCAAACCCAGAACCCTGGAATTAGGAATCATATGCTCTACAAACTGAGCTATCCCTTCAGCATTTTAGTGTGCATTTCTTTAAATATTGTTGTTGTTTAGTCATTTAGTCGTGTCTGACTCTTCATGACCCCATGGACCAGAGCACGCCAGGCCCTCCTGTCTTCCACTGCCTCCCGCAGTTTGGTCAAACTCATGTTGGTAGCCTCCCAACAGAATATTAAACAACCATCTCGTCCTTTGTCGTCCCCTTCTCCTTGTGCCCTCCATCTTTCCCAACATCAGGGTCTATTCCAGGGAGTCTTCTCTTCTCATGAAGTAGCCAAAGTATTGGAGCCTCAGCTTCAGGATCTGTCCTTCCAGTGAGCACTCTGGGCTGATTTCCTTCAGAATGGAGAGGTTTGATCTTCTTGCAGTCCATGGGACTCTCAAGAGTCTCTTCCAGCACCAGAATTCAAAAGCATCAATTCTTCGGCGATCAGCCTTCTTTATGGTCCAGCTCTCACTTCCATACATCACTATTGGGAAAACCATAGCTTTAACTATACAGACCTTTGTTGGCAAGGCAATTTTGGCCAATATAGGCATTTTTACAAATCAAGTTTCCTGGTTATAATGCATTTTATATGTTGTTTTTCACTTAATACTTAAGTGCAAACTGAACCAAATTTCTCAACGCACACTAGACGTAGACAACTCCAATTTTGCCATCACATCTTCTCAACAGGAACTGGCTTCTCGACAGATCTAGCTGTAGGATATTGTTACATGCACAGTTCCCTTCTCCAAGTGTGACTTGGTTCCAGGGGATCTAGTCCTTACTCAGAGTTTGGTTCCCTTGGAATAAGGTTACATTGGAGACTGGCATTTTGTAAAATTTGCATTTATTTACAATTATGCAGGTTGAGCACAGGTGGAGGCTCACAGAATTAGCACAGCAACAGATGCTGCTCCCCCATGGGGCTTTTTTTTGGGGGGGGACACTGCACCCTAAAGATTCTGCCAGATTTCCGACTCAGCTTTTCCACCTAGAGCCAAACTTCGCTAAGTCAGGACTGCTTGTATTTCACCCAGAAGAAGAAGGAGCACGTTCCATAGTGAAAATACACATGCAAAAAAGTGCATTATACATGGGGAAGCGGCTTAGCAAAAAATGTATACACATACAGTATTAGGATAAATTAGCACCAAAACGATAATGTATTTTTGGGGGGGGGGGATTGCCAACAGATGTGGTAATGCGGAAAATAGAACTTAAGGTTGGAAAAATGAGAGCTGGAGAGAAACCAACATTGACAGATTTGCCCCGTCCTGAATGTGTGAACATGTTAGGTAAAGGTAAAGGACCCCTGGACGGTTAAGTCCAGTCAAAGGCGACTATGGGGTTGCGGCACTCATCTCGCTTTCAGGCATTTGTCCACTGACAGCTTTCCGGGTCATGTGGCCAGCAGGACTAAACCGCTTCTGGTGCAACGGGACACTGTGATGAGTGCCAGAGCACTCATGGAAACGCCATTTACCTTCCCGTCGCAGTGGTACCTATTTATCTACTTGCACTGGTGTGCTTTCAAACTGCTAGGTTGGCAGAAACTGGGACAGAGCAACAGGAGCTCACTCCATAGCAGGGATTTGAACCGCCAACCTTCCAATCGGCAAGCACAAGAGGCTCAGTGGTTTAGACCACAGTGCCACCCGCGTCCGCACATTAAACCCAAACGACAGGGTGTTTCTAATGTATCTCACCTGCGCTGCTTCCTGTGACAGAGCGCACCAGATGCTACAGCTGTCTCATGAACTTCCCTGAATCTGGGTGCGTAACTGGAGGAAGGGCATGTTCGGCCGACCTAGACAGAGGACAGAATTGTATAACGCTCCATTTTTTCCACGGTAAGTCGTGGTCCCGTGACCACACATTCTCTCTTCTGAATGGGCATTTTGTTTGTTTGTTGCCCCATCACGAGGCAACTGTCTCGCTTTGCCAAATGGTAGAGCCGGCTCTGGAGCAGGTTAGATAGATAAGATAAAGATTTATTAATATTAGCCAATGGCCATAGCAACAGTAAAACATTACAGTATGTGCAGAAAAGGAAATTTGATATAAAAGAACAATTTAAAGTCCTGAATCAGCAGTCAGTTAGTGGCCCTTATTCTGATTGCCCCTGCTATGAACCTAGCAACCTTTGCTGTTATCTGCTCATTATGATCTGATAGAAGAAAAGGACATTGTGGCAGTGGTTGAGCGCCCTGGGATGGTTAGTACGAGTGGGGTGATGACCTCGTTCCTCAGGTCTTTGTAGAGAGTACAGGACAGGAGGACGTGTGCCGCTGTTTCGGTGCTACCGTCTCCACAGGGGAAAAGACGTTTCTCAGGCAGGATCTTTTGGAATCGACCCTCAAGTACCTCAGATGGCAAAATATCCAGTCTTGGAGGTGTAAAAGCATGTCTGTATTTTGGGATAATAAGTTTGTGCAGATATGGGGCCAGAGAATCAAAATGAAGAGGTGGTAAATGAACATACCAAGGGCAGAATTTCCTTATACAGTGATACCTCGGGTTACATATGCTTCGGGTTACATATGCTTCAGGTTACAGACTCCACTAACCCAGAAAAAGTGCTTCGGGATGAGAACAGAAATCGTGCTCTGGCGGCGCGGCAGCAGTGGGAGGCCCCATTAGCTAAAGTGGTGCTTCAGGTTAAGAACAGTTTCAGGTTAAGTTCAGACTTCCGGAATGAATTAAGTACTTAACCCAAGGTACCACTGTAGTGGTCTGGAGCAGGTTTGAAAGTGTCCTGAGTAATGTGCCCCCCCTCCCTGAGCCCTAACAACTCTCACCCATGCTCCAGCCCCCCCATAACCCCCCCCAATAGCCAGTACCCCTTAGTAGAATCACACGATTGTAGAGTTCAATGCAGATGTCTTGGCTGAAGCATCCATGGCATATGGCCACCCAACCTCTGCTTAAAAACCTCCCAGGAAGGAGAGTTCACAGGAGACCATTCCATCTCCAGAATGGAGACCAGAAGCATCAATCCTGAATCTAAACTCCGTATTTTAGTACCACAGTCCGGATAAGCCATCCATATACAGTGGTACCTTGGGTTAAGTACTTAATTTGTTCCGGAGGTCCGTTCTTAACCTGAAACTGTTCTTAACCTGAAGCACCACTTTAGCTAATGGGGCCTCCCGCGCGATTTCTGTTCTCATCCTGAAGCAAACTTCTTAACCAGAGGTAATATTTCTGGGTTAGCGGAGTCTGTAACCCGAAGCGTATGTAACCTGAGGTACCACTGTACATGCAAAGGTAGCTCACCACTAGCCTCGCATTTTATTACCTTTTTGCAGAAGAGCAAGAGCTGTTGCGTTCCCATGGTTGCACCAGGCCTGGTATCGACGTCTGTGGCACAGAACAGAAAAGCGGTGACTATACCATCAAATTTGAGTGCTGCGTGGAACCGGAGATGTGCAACAGGGTTTTCTGGGAAAGCAGTACAGATTATCCCGAGGATATGGATTCGTTGTGATCAGTCTCCAAAGCAGTCAGAGAAGGGCCTGTGGGTTATGCTGCTTTCCTGACGCTCCATCATGTGTGTGCACACACTGGTGTACTCCTCCCCTCTTCCTTCACTTAAGCTTCCCTCTTGTATGATTAGGGATGGGAAAGAAAACCGTATTTTAATGCAAACTCACCTCTCACTCATGGAAAAACCCCAACCTAGCTATCCTTCAAAACGCATACTTCTACAAAATTTCTCAATGCTGTCCCCCCCCCCCCAAAAAAAAAAGCGTACCAAAAGAATGTAAATTAGGGGGAAGTGTTTTAAAAAGCACCCTTATTTTCATGGAACTAACACCAAAAATGCATTTTATTAGGGGAAGTTGCTTGTAAACAAAATGCACGTGGAGACAAAAATTCATATGAAGACAAAACTGCATATGGAGACAAAAATGCATATGAAGTTTTGTTCACTCAAGAAACAAAACAAAAGCAAACTATTGTGGGAATGGGGACAACTGAATTTAAGATTGGGAAAATGAGAAAGAGGGAGAAACTCAAACTTGGTTGATTTGTCCACTCCCATAACAACATTTCACCGAGACCAGACGAATGAATTATCTTCCAGAAAATCTCATAGCCTTGTGTGTATGCACCAAGTAAATAAAATCCAAATAAACTACATGGTGGTCCCAAAGGAAGTCTCTGAAATGCTTTATCTGAGAAACTGCAGACTGCTTTGCAATAGTCTCAGACTTTAGCACTTGCAAAGTCAATTCCCCAATGCAGGACATGGCTTATCCATTGGATCACACTGGAGGAATTCCAGTTGATCAGTCTAGACTGTTGGCAAGCTGTGTTCATTGTCTGTTAAAGATGACTACCACAGATAATTACTGGATGCAGCAAATTCACAGACAACAGGTGTATCAACTGCTTACTATTAGCCACAATAGTAGCTGGATTGGTACCTTCCAGATTTTGGACTACAAATCATATCATGACCAGTGGTCCAGGATGATGGGAGATGCAGTCCAGCAACATCTGGAATGTATCACATTGGCTACACCTGCATACGGGTCTGCTTTTTGCTTCTTGCTTCTGCACAGAGCAACACAAAAGCTAGTGACCTACCAAAATCTGTCTTCCAGTTTCAAGGGGCTTCAGTTTTTCTGCCTGACTCTCGGGGCATCTGAGAATTTTGATGGGTGGGTGCGGGTTTTTTTAACAGCTAACCTAACTGTTGTGAGGTGGCCAAGGGAGGTTTCTGTGTTTTGCTTTCATGCAAACACTTATTGAAAGTTCTGCAGCCTCCCTGGCTACCCACATTTCCCACTCTGAAGAGATGCCCCTTGAGGAGAGTTACCAAGGCTTATGATGTCTTCCCCAGGGCTTTAATTGAAGCATAGACACCCGGGAGGGCTGCAGAGTGCAGACCTTTGATAAGATGATTTGTAGAATGAAAGAAAGGACACTCAGAAACATTAGTCAGCTACACATCTGTGTGTGTGTGTGTGTGTGTGTGTGTGTGTGTGTGTCATTTTCAAAAACAGGAACAGAGAGCATATTTAACCCCTCTCCCCTCCCTTCCCCTCCCCTCCCCCTGTCCCACTTAAAACTTCATACCAAATATAGTAGTATTAGTAACAACAACAACAACAACAATAATTCATTATTTGTACCCCAGCCACTCTGGGCAGCTTCCAACAAAGATTAAAAATACATAAAAATGTCACACATTAAAAACTTCCCTGAAAATCTTCTGTTTTTTTAGGACTTCCATTGTTACCATCCCCAAGAGGAAAATCTCAGGTGTTTTGGGGAAAGTTTTTTTTAAGTATATTTTTTAATTCATTATATATAGTTCAGCTACCTGAAATATAAAATAAGCACAACAAAAACTCTGCTTTTTATTTTTATTAATATTTTCTCTCCCCTATGATAATCTTCTAATGCAGTTTTTTTTTCTTATTAATTGATAGAGTTATAAAAGGAAACACTGGAGACTTTTTTTTTTTTGCACAAAATTAATATTGCCCTTCCCTTTGACCACAGGGATGGGTATATTTGTCACCTCCAGCTGGCTAAACTGGTCTGAACTGGCCTTCTGTTAGCAATGGAAAACTTTTTTGTTTCTTCAGAGTTAATGATGGGGTTAGCTTGACCCACTGAAGGTGGATCTTAAGGACAAAACACCTCTGCTAGATCTTTAACTGCTCAGCCAGCACATAACATTTCCCTTTTTTAAAAAAGGAAGGAAGTATAGGGACATCTTGCCAGCATTCAGCTATGACAATCCAGTTCATGCCTGGCATATTCTTTTGGAGGAGGCTGGAGAAGACCAGAACATCATCTGGTGCCGAACACAAGATGTTCTAAGCACCAACCCACCTCTGCTTCCCATAAACCCACATATACACAGATGACAAAATGCCACAAGCCAATGGCAGGAATGAACCTGGTTCAAGTCAGTAAAGGGAGCTGTGTTCCATTCACTACAAGGTACTGTTGTAAACAAAAATTGCTCTTTTCCTTTATGGGGTATCCAATTGGGGTACCCTATTGGTAGGAGAAAATAACAGAGGCCAACCAGAGAATATTGAGAAGCAAAGCAGCTAGTAAGCTTGATCTTTATTGATCTGTTGCAACAGGGTGCTCCTCTCACCCACAGGAAAGGAGGAGGAACCCAGAACAATAGCGAGCAAGGCCTTATAAAGACTTTTGAAATTGTCACCCTGTAGATCAAGACCACCCCCAGAAACATCATACATACATCACAGAAGGGGTGTAACCTAAGACCACCCTCCAGATACATCACACCTACATCACAAAAAGGCGGTCTAAAACAGAAATTTGAATGTTGTTTTTCTCCTGTCCTTGTTTATCTCTGCCTGGCAGGTTACTTGATTGGATTGCCTGGGGAGCCTGGCCAGTCTTTTGTAATGATAAATACTTAGTTCCTGGGCCAGGTCACAGGCTCACACCCTATTCAAAGTTACAGATAGGTAGCCGTGTTGGTCTGCCATAGTCAAAACAAAATTTTTTTTTCCTTCCAGTAGCACCTTAAAGACCAACTAAGTTAGTTCTTGGTATGAGCTTTCGTGTGCATGCACACTTCTTCAGATACACTGAAACAGAAGTTGCCAAATCCTTCTATATAGTGAGAAGGTGGGGAGGGGTATTCCTCAGAAGGGTGGTGTATCTGCAGCTATCTGCCAATCACCCATTCCCACCACCCTTCTGAGGAATACCCCTCCCCATCCTCTCACTATATATGAGGGTCTGGTGTCTTTTGTTTCAGTGTATCTGAAGAAGTGTGCATGCACACGAAAGCTCATACCAAGAACTAACTTAGTTGGTCTTTAAGGTGCTACTGGAAGGAAAAAACCCTATTCAAACACAGACATACCCTTAAGACAGGATTTGTGAGGAAAGAGACAATGGGGAGGTTTCCCACTTTGACCTTGCAGAGAAAACATTTGCTCAGTTTAGAAATCAAAATGGTTTCAGATCGGTCTTCCTGTGCTGATCTATGTACGTGCTTGGTTGGTACACTTATGAACATTTTAACATATAACTAAGACCTCAAAATTCCTATCACAGTACTCACAACAGACAAAGCGTCCTGCCATTGGTGGTACTTTCAGGGTCAGATAAGAGATATGAAATCAGGGTGCCAACTTGAATAAAATATTGGAGGGGGAGGCATGTGAGCCCCGCCCCACATGATGCAGTGCACGCACACATGGGTGCAGCCAGGATTTTTGTTAAGGGGTGACAGAAGCTCAGATTTGTATTGATATGTATAGATTTTGATTGATTTTGGGGGCACAACTGCCCCCCGCCTCCTCTTGGCTACGCCCACGGATACTCACCATTTGAATGGCAATGCCCATCAACTCTGGAGGTGTGGACCCCATGGGCGTAGCCAGGATTTATTTTGGGGGGGGGTAGGCTTTATGTTGGGGGGGCAGAACCAAGTTATCTGTGATATAATTGGTCTGTTTGTTAATTTTTTTTTCCTTGATTTGCTCAGGAGGGCGCTGCCCCCCTGCCTACGCCCATGGCTGACCCTCAAATATCTTATGGGGGGAGCCAAAGACCCCTCGACCCCTAGGATTTGGCTCCTATGGATGGAACGCAGTGTACACCCTTGTGCAAATTAATTGAAACAAGCAATGTAGTTTATTGCCCAAAACTCACATATACGTACATTAGTAACAGATATGATCTCCGCTATTTTTAAGCAGCATTTGAACACGGTTTGGCACGCAGTCTTCTAGTTTCGAACAGTCACTGTTGGTTTTCGGATCCCTGTACCACACTTGAATCAGAAGGAGCTTCTCCAGTCGTACAGTCTACAGCACGGAAGCGACTTTTGCATATAGCCCACAAATTCTCAATGGGATTTACGTCCATGGAATTCCCTGGCCAATCAAGTAGCTGTATTTGCTGCTCTGTCATGAATTTCTTCACCACTTTCGATGTGTGACAGGGGGCTAGGTCCTGCTGCAATATCCTAGTACCATCTGGATACTTCTTTTCCAGCTCTGGAATAACTCTCTTTCGTAGAACCTCAATATATTGTGGTGAGCGCTTCATTCCTTCTATTGGCTGCAGTCTTCTGACGCCATAATGATCAACTGACTTTTCATATTTGTTTTGAGCACAGGATTACAAGTAAGATAGAAAACATGCTTTGTTTCAATTAATTTGCACAAATGTGTAGGAGGGATTTATGAGAGTCACAAAAGGAAGGCACGCAGGAATGGATGAATTTTAGCCAAAAGTTAAATGCAATTAATATTGAGACATTAAAAACAAACACAACAACAACACCAAAATCTACACTCTGGGTCCAGGGCCGGATTTAGGTTTGATGAGGCCCTAAGCTACTGAAGGTAACGGGGCCTTTTATATGTCCAGCTGTCCTTTGTCAACAACAAATTGTCGCTGGTTTTTGTTGTTGTTGTTAAATATATGCTATTTGGTAATTTATGGACCTAATAGGTATCTAAAGCCATTTGCACATAACAAATAGGAGTCTACACAACACAAAACACTGTTGCTGTATGTAAGTTTTATTTTATTTGTTTTTTATCTTATATTTTGGAAATGTACATCCAGTGGTTTTTTTCCCTTTAACTTTTTTTGGGGCCCCCAAGAGAGTGGGACCCTAAGCTATAGCTTGTTTAGCTTATACGTAAATCTGGCACTGGTAGGAGGGATTTATGAGAGTCACAAAACGCAGGCACGCAAGAAAGGGTGCATTTTAGCCAAAAGTTAAATGCAATTAATATTGAGACATTAAAAAAACAACAACCAAGAAGAACACCCAAATCTACACCCTGGGTGTCTGACTCCTACATCACCAGCCAGCAGTCCCAGCACCGCAGCTGGAGACAGAGGCGCTGGCGACGGGTTCCCCTGAGCCTATCCATCCATCTCTCTGTCCAGATCTTCCAAGCCGGTCCGGAGAGGAGGCTCCGTCCTCGGCAGCCACCAGAGGGCTCTGAGTATGGCTTGGGGAAGAGAGAGAAACGCGGCTCTTTCTCTCTCGCGCTCTCTCTGCGTGTTTCCTCCGGGCGTTGAGCTTCCTGGGTGACTCGGATGCAGCTGAGAAGCGGGCGGGATCAGCTGCTCTGGCGCCCCAGCCGGAGTCGATGCCCGCGGGAGACCTGCGTGCCCTAGACGGGACGCCTCCCTTGCCATTGCCCGGCCAAGGTGGGAAGGTCTCCGGCTCGCAAGGACAGCCGATCCAGGGCTGCGGGAATGCCCTGAGGTTGGAGGGCTGTAAGGAAGCTGAAGGCAAAAGACTGGGGAGGGTGGGGGGCGGTGGCTGCGTCTCATCCTGCTGCCTTGATCGCCTGCGCATCTCGGAGCTGCAGCCTGCGCGAACCTCCCAAAGCTGTGCGCGCACTCGCTTGACACGGAATTGGCCACTCCGGGAGATGCTCCCGTTCACAAGCAGGTTGGTGAAAGAAGAAGGGGTGACCCCGCCCCATCCCCGCCCCACACTTTCCACGGGGGGTCTACTATGCGATGAAAAATTCTCGGCTGCCATCAGTCAAGGGTTTGCTGTTCAATGGTGGCGCATGAGGGCATGCTTTCGTTTAGTGATTTTTTTTAAAAAAAATAGTGTTTCTTCATACAATGCAAGCTCTGACGCTTGATCTACGGAGAAGGCAGTTAACACGTGTAAATGATAAAGCTGCAAGACGGAATAAGAATGGGGTCGCTGTAACAAACCAATGAACCCAGGAAGGGAGCAAAATCCAGGCAGAATTAGAAACAGCAACTGTCCCAATTTTCTTGCATAAAAAGAGTTTGTAGTACCTTTTTATTGTATGTGTCTTTAGTTGACCTATTGCCTTGTTAATCATTTGCATTGCAAAGCGCAATGAATGTATTATTATTATTAAATTAACTTTGTATACCACCCTATGTCTGCAGGTCTCAGGGCAATTCACAACATAAAATCACAATATAAAAACACAAATACATTATGTTCTAGAATAAACAAAGACTAAGGGCACTTCCACTGTCACTATTTTGCCAGGGAATTTGGGTTTGCGCAATTAAAGCGGATTCAAGCTCTGGCGCAGGAGTGGGAAACCTTTGACCTGTTGCATGTTTTGCTGGACTACAACTCCCATCACCCGCAGCAAGCATGGCCAATGGCCAGGGATGATGGGAGTTGTAGTTTAGCAACAGCTGGCAGGCCGGCCAAAGGTTGTCTACACAGCCTCTGTACAACTAATCTTTAAACAATAATGGCTATTTGCAGTTGGGAAAGTGACTTGAAAATAGGCTGGAAAGTGTGGGATTAACGAGTGACACCCCACAAACAAATCTGAATGAGTGCTCAGTGAAGACCAGTCACCACGTAAACTTTAGGATGAATGCTGAATAAATTGTTATGGCATAAACTTTCACGGTCTGTATTTCAGGTTCTCAGTTGCATGAAGAGTAATCCTGCATTGCAGGTACATATACATATTGCATAGGTCGTAATCGCAGGACAGTATATAGACAGTGGTGTTTACGTTATGAAAAGTGGCCATCCACCCTACTCTGGTTAACACTTCATGTATCTGAGAAAGTGGACTGTATGCAATGCACAGAAGCTTATGTCATAATTTACTTATGCCATTTGTTTAAGAGGGCAATCCTATGTCAAGATCGGCCGGGATGAGCAGCTATTCAAAGCGCACAATTCAAAGTGTTGGTGCTGACCTTTAAAGCCCTAACCAACCTCGGCCCAGTACACCTGAAGGAGCATCTCCACCCCCATCATTCAGCCCAGACACTGAGGTCCAGCGCCGAGGGCCTTCTGGCAGTTCCCTTGCTGTGAGAAGCAAAGTTACAGTGAACCAGGCAGAGGGCCTTCTCGGTAGTGGTGCCCGCCCTGTGGAACACCCTCCCATCAGATGTCAAGGAAATAAACAACTATCTAACTTTCAGAAGACCTCTGAAGGCTGCCCTGTTTAGGGAAGTTTTTAATGTTTGGTGTTTTATTGTGCTTTTAATTACGTTGGGAGCCACCCAGAGTGGCTGGGGAAATCCAGCCAGATGGTCGGGTTATAAATAATACATTATTATTATTATTATTATTATTATTATTATTATTATTGATGATGCAGCAAATCTCTGGCTCAACCAGAGTTAAGTCTCCAACCCCAACTCAGTGTAATTTGCTCAGCTCTCCAAGTCCCGCAAAATGGGTGCTTTATGGATGGAACAGGGCCAGAGACAGAGGACCCAAGTTGGATCCTAAGATTGTTCAGCTTAGTCACATGGCCTGACCACCCAGCACAGAATACTATTTTAAAGGCTCGTTTCCTCTTACGCAGAGCAGCAACAGAAGCCCTTCTGCCAAACAGGGTTTGGATCTGGTGCTCCTTAACTTACTCCACCGGCTTTCAAGGTGCCACAAGATTTTTGCGTTCATTTTTTACAACGGACTAAAGGGGCTACTGGACAGGTGCTTATTGCAGGATGGGTGCTGCCCAGGCATGCAAGTGTTTCACGGCATCTGCGTGACCTCGGCGGCATCGATATGCCAGCATGTGTCGCCAATTAAATTTTGATTCCTGCAGAAATATCCGGTAAGCCAAGGTGGCTGGTGCTCGTTGGAACTGACGGGGTGGAAGGCAGGGAGCCCAACACTAGGGGGAGACAGAGTCAACAGCAGGCAGGCAGCAGCAGGCAGGAAGTTCCTCAATATTGGTGTGGTGTTGCCGTTTTGTGATGGTGGGGCCAGAGAGACCGAGGCTGGCATGGAGAGTTTGTGGCCTCCTGGATATTGCTGGACTTCAGCTCCCAGCAGCCCCAGCTCACACAGGAATTTTTTTATATATATAATAATTTTTATTAAATTTTTCCTTTACAAATTCATCAGCACAACCATGTTCACAAATTTCCAGTTTTTGTACTTCCACCAGCTCCTCCACCAAACATCCATATTTTCTATCTTTACTCATTTTCTATATTTAATATTGCCAATTAATATTATCCTTTCATTTCTGTTTCTTTTTTACAATACATCTTTAACTATCACAAAGCCTCTTTAAATCCCACTAGCGTTGTCTGTTCATCACATATGCTTTTCAGATAATCCGTGAACTTTCCCCAGTCCTCGATGAACTTGTGATCCCTTTGATATCTAATTTTCCCAGTCATTTTGTCCAATTCTGCGTAATCCATAAGTTTCATTCTCCACTCTTCAAGGGTCGGTAACTCCTCTTGTTTCCATTTTTGGGCCATTAATATTCTTGCCGCCAGCTCACACAGGAATTATGGGAGTTGTAGTCCCAGGGTGTGGTCCAAGGGGCACATGAAGCCACTACCTTGCTGAAGCTAAGCAGGCCTGGGTCTGATCCGTGGCTGGAAAGGAGAACACCTGGGCACCACATGTAGTCTGCTTTGGGTCCCGTGATGGAAGAAACCTAGGATATAAGTGTAAGAGGGAAAATGTCCCTAATGTCCCTTTATTTATACCCAGTCTGTTGCATACTAACCTTCCTTTCTTTCTGATTTTTCACTAGGCACCACAAGGAGCCAATCCCTGCTACTCAGGTAGGTGCGCAGTGCTGGTTTATAGTTCAGGCAGGCGTAACCAAAACCCAGGTTACGCAGAGACTTGGGTCTCTGGTTGTTTTTGAACTACATTTCCCATCATCCCCACCTAGCAAGACCAGTGGTCAGGGATGGTGGGAATTGTAGTCCGAAAACAACCAGAGACCCAAGTTTGGGAAACCCTGCAGTGAAATGTCTTCAATGTGCTAAACGCACCCCAAGTTTATCCTGGCAGGAATGAGTCACTTGAACTCTGAAAATGCCTATCGCTTTTCTGGAAGTTGTGTAGATGTGCGTAGAAACTAGTCTATGGTACAAAGGTAACATTTAAATGTGCTGCTCTGCCCACTTTGTCCTCTGGCCCAGCCCACCTCTGGCATGTGGCCCTTGGAAAGCTGCCCAGAGGGAAATATGGCCCTCAGGTTGAAAATGGTCCCCCGAACCTGCCACGTGGAAGAAAACATTAAGAGCATCCATTCAAATGTTTGCCACAATGAGCAGGTCATATCTTGGGGTTGTTTCCCCCCTGCAGCCTCCAAAGTCAACGTCATTCACACACGGGCAAAAAACGTGTGTTTCAAATTGGGCAGGCAGGTTTTCCTCCAGGGCTAGTTTGATGGATGGGCAAACTTCTCCTTACAGATGCGAGAGGCCTCCGAGACCAAAGGTGCACTTCGCAGGAGAGCAGGGCCTCGCCACCTGAGCCCTCTGCTGGAATATCATGCAGGAGAATTATGAGACGCTAATCTCTCTGGGTAAGGATTCCAGCAGTGCCAGTGAGGCAATTCTGGACCCTGGAACATGAGGACCTTCTCCCTTTAGACAGCCACATGCACAATAGCCACAATAGACATTTTCCTTGTTCTTTCGCCGCCATTCCATTCTTTACAACTCGTTCTACATTCCTGTCGTGTCAGAGCGAAAAGGTAAATAAAAAAAACAAACATGTAGCCACACTTTGATTTTTAAAAGAAACAGCCTGCGAGACAGCCTGTTTTTATTGTTATGATTATTGCTGTAATATATTACTGTAATATAAGGGACTGGCGGGATGCGGGTGGCGCTGTGGGTTAAACCACAGAGCCTAGGACTTGCCGATCAGAAGGTCAGTGGTTCGAATCCCCGTGACGGGGTGAGCTCCCGTTGCTCGGTCCCTGCTCCTGCCCACCTAGCAGTTTGAAAGCACTCTTAAGTGCAAGTAGATAAATAGGTACCGCTCCGGCAGGAAGGTAAACAGCGTTTCCATGCGCTGCTCTGGTTTGCCAGAAGCGGCTTAGTCATGCTGGCCACATGACCTGGAAGCTGTACGCCGGCTCCCTCAGCCAATAAAGCGAGATGAGCACTGCAACCCCAGAGTCGGCCACGACTGGACCTAATGGTCAGGGGTCCCTTTACCTTTAAGGGACTGGCAGTGAAAACCCCAAAGAACTCCGTGGGCAAGGGTGAATAGGAAGCGGCCTTTATCTCAAGTCAGGCTCTTGGCCCATCTAGTTCACTATTGCCTACACTGATTGGCAGGGCTCTCCAGGGTCTTAAATCGTCGTTTGGTTAGCGGAATAGCAGAACTTTTGGCAGATAAGTGGATTCCGTAAAGACACAGATGGCAGAAAATGTATTGAGTAGAGATTTACTAAGGCATCCATCTTACTGTTTGTTGCTAGCTCCCCAGCAAGGCAAAACTTAGCTCCTATTTAGCAAATCCAGTTTCAGCAGTCAAAAAAAATCACACCGCATGAATATAAATGCCAAAATGAAAGTAAGAACAGGACGGTACAAGAAGGAAGAGTAGAATCATAGAATCATAGAATCATAGAGTTGGAAGAGACCACAAGGGCCATCAAGTCCAACCCCCTGCCAAGCAGGAAACACCATCAGAGCACTCCTGACATATGGTTGTCAAGCCTCTGCTTAAAGACCTCCAAAGAAGGAGACTCCACCACACTCCTTGGCAGCAAATTCCACTGTCGAACAGCTCTTACTGTCAGGAAGTTCTTCCTAATGTTTAGGTGGAATCTTCTTTCTTGTAGTTTGGATCCATTGCTCCGTGTCCGCTTCTCTGGAGCAGCAGAAAACAACCTTTTTCCTTCCTCTACGTGAGCTCCCTGGCAGGCAGTTGATATAGACTGTCTCTGGGGCAAACATGCTTGAAGTTTGGAGATAGCACAGTAGAAAACCAACAGCTGTGCCCTCTCTGTGCCCTCCAGAACACTTCAGAACCTTTGAAAGCAGAATGTACCAGAATGTTCTGGTGGCGTCTGCACTTAGAAAACTTATTCCCTGACGCATTCGGCCTTCGTAGCGTAATAATAATAATAATAATTTATTATTTGTACCCCGCCCATCTGGCTGGGTTTCCCCAGCCACTCTGGGTGGCTTCCAACAAAGATTAAAAATACATCAAAATGTCACACATTAAAAACTTCCCTAAACAGGGCTGCCTTCAAATGTCTTCTAAACGTCAGGTAGTTTTTTATTTCCTTGACATCTGATGGGAGGGCGTTCCACAGGGCGGGCACCACTACTGAGAAGGCCCTCTGCCTGGTTCCCTGGAGCTTTGCTTCTCACAATGAGGGAACTGCCAGAAGGCCCTCGGCGCTGGACCTCAGTGTCTGGGCTGAACGATGGGGGTGGAGACGCTCCTTCAGGCATACCGGGCCGAGGCCATTTAGGGCGTTAAAGGTCAACACCAACACTTTGAATTGTGCTCAGAAATGTACTGGGAGCCAATGTAGGTCTTTCAAGACCTGTGTTATGTGGTCTCAGCGCCTGTCACCAGTCTAGCTACCGCATTCTGGATTAGTGTAACCCAGCCGCTACATAAGGTAGGGAGGAGAGTGTTGCTGCAGTGACGAGGGTTTGCACTGGGAGAATGCTTTCGCATGGGGGAAGTTAGCCAGCAGCATCTCAAGGCTCAAAGCCCAACGCCCCGGCCAGCCTGCCTTGTGTTCTGACGGCATCCTCTCATCTTGTTAGCAGAAGAGATGGCCATCAGCCTTCCCCGGATCACTGCGCTGGCCGACTCGCATCGCAGAGGACTGGCGTCAGGTGAGTCCCATGCAGTAAACGTCGTGCTCTATGAGAAAAAACAACAACAGCAACAAAGGAAATTATTTGCTGTATCAACCCACATTCTGCACTCAGAAAAAATTCTGCAAGCTGGATCAGAGTCAGTGATCTTCTGAACACCAGATGGTGGAAACCCCAGGAAGGGAGAGGGCTCATGCGCTCTGATCCCGCTTGTGGGCTTCTCATAGGCATCTGGTGGGCCGCTGTGGGAACCGGATGCTGGACTAGTTGGGCCATTGGCCTGATCCAGCAGGACTCCTCTTACGTTCTGACCTAGGGGTAAGCCCCAGTGAATTCAGTTGGATTGACTTCTGAGTAGATACAATTAGAGTTGCCCCATAAGTTGGTGGCTCTCATAACGGCATAGTCTGGCTGTGAGCAGTGGGACTTGCTTCTGAGAAGACCTGTATACGATTGCACTGCAAGCATCACTTGAGCAAACGTGCAAAGGAAGGTAGCCCAGCAAGAAAGAGGGATGGGGCCCTGTTCATGGTACTGAAGTGCCAGGTAGGGATGTGGGTGGCACTGTGGTCTAAACCACTGAGCTTCTTGGGCTTCCCAATCAGAAGGTCAGTGGTTCAAATCCCCGCAACAGTGGTGAGCTCCCATTGCTCTGTCCTAGCTCCTGCGAACCTAGCAGTTCGAAAGCATGCCAGTGCAAGTACATAAATAGGTACCACGGTGGCGGGAAGCTAAATGGCATTTCCGTGCACTCTGGCTTCCGTCACAGTGTCCCGTTGCGCCAGAAGTGGTTTAGTCATGCTGGCCACATGACCCGGAAAGCTGTCTGTGGACAAACGCTGGTTCCCTCGGTCTGAAAGCAAGATGAGCGCTGTAACCCCGTATTCACCTTTGACTGGACTTAATCCGTCCAGGGGTACCTTTACCTTTTAAGGAGTCTCAAAGCAGCTAACAATCTCCTTTCCCTTCCTCCCCCCCACAACAAACACTCCGTGAGGTGAGTGAGGCTGAGAGACTTCAGAGAAGTGTGACTAGCCCAAGGTCACCCAGCAGCTGCATGTGGAGGAGCAGGGAAGCGAACCTGGTTCACCAGATTACGAGTCTACTGCTCTTAACCACTACCTTTTTACCTTTACTGAAGTGCCACCTTCGTTTTCTCATCAGCTGGATTTCCACTTTCCAAACCTGACCTGCTCTCCTGGATGGACCGAGGGGAAGACCCATGGGTTCCAGATTTTCAGGAGCCGGGGGGAAGGGAGATGCCAAGGGAGATGTCTAGCCCAGGTGAGGAACCAGCATTTTTAAAAAAATGGAATTGAACTTCAGAACTCAAAGGTAGCTCTCCTGAACCAGACTAGTGGTCTCTCCTGGGTGGGAATCATAGAATTGTAGAGTTGGAAGGGACCACGAGGGTCATCCAAACTTTTGCAATGCAGGAATCTTTTTACCCAATGTGGGGTTCGAACCCACAAGCCTGAGATTAAGAGTCTCATGCTCTACCGACTGAGCTATTCCAGCTAGGTCCAACCTGAACAACGTGGTGCGATAAGTTGTGTCCCTTTCAGGCACTTATAGCATATCTAGGACTGATTCTCATCTACATGTTCAACACTCAATTACTCTGTTGGTTATCAAGTGGTGACTTGCATGTGTGAATGAGCCATTGCAGATCAAATACCAGACAGAGAGATCTCCATCCCCCCCAACTCTTCCCATTTTGGAGATGCCAGTCATTCAGGGCTAAGTGATTAAGTTGTTGGGATGGATGTGGAAGGTAGGATAGCATACATTGTTTATGAATTATCCTTCCTCTCACTCACTTGGGTAATATTAGCATCTAGTTTAGCAGAGTTAAGAATATACCATCCTTTCTAACACTAACATGGAAACTTGGGACAAAGTTGTGTAGCTTTCTAGAATTATCCAGGATGCCTTTTTGCAGACCAGAGTTTCATGAGAGACTTTGTTTATCCATCTATACAAAATAACAACACAGAACTCTGTAATGTAAAATATAATAATATTATTTGCTTACGTAAAGTTGCAGACTTGATTCAAGCAGCAAATAGCAGTAGATAAGTCAGGCAAAATATCTTTCTAAATTACAAAATACATGGCTTAGATTAGGGCTTCCCAAATTTGGGCCTCTGGCTGTTTTTGGACCACAACCAACCTTCCGATTGGCAAGCCCTAGGCTCAGTGATTTATACCATAGCACCACCCGCATCCCGCAGTTGTTTAAATAAGGGGTGGTTATTTTGAATGGAATGTAACTGAGAAGAATAAGAACTTAGAACGCAGAAACAAAGTAATTATCAATTCTAGCACGTGGGAGGCCACGTAAATTATATAATTTGGCATTTGAATGATTGGGATTAGTAATGGTATTGTAATTTGGCATAGTTATAATGAGGCTACCATGAATTATTGTAACTGAAAATTAATAACAAATATTGTCAAAAAAAAACAACAGTTAAGTTGTGGTGAAAGGTGTACCACAGAAGGCAGCTCACATTTGCTTCATTTGTCTTAGGTGACGAGCTGAGAAGGAAGAATGAGGATACCCATCAGCAAGAGGCTTTGAGCAAGACAGACCTGCAGGCAGAGAGCACCCTGGATGGGAGTCCAGTAGAGGGAGAGAGCCAGCCAGAAGGGAGACTGAGGCGCACGGAAGCAGCAGAAGGAAAGGCAGAGAAGGAAAAGCAGGCAGTGAACGCTTCCAAACTCCTGCTGCCCCCTGGGAAGCCGCAAGGGACCAAGAGGGGCCACCACTGCCCCGAGTGCGGCAAAAGCTTCAGCCAGAAGTCCAACCTCCTCAGGCACCAGAGGCTTCACTTGGACGAAAGGCCCCACAAGTGCGACGGGTGTGAGAAGAGCTTCTCCGAGGCCGAGGCCCTGGCCAAGCACCGGAAGTGCCATGCGGGCGACAAGCCCTACAAGTGTGAGGACTGCGGGAAGAGCTTCAGCTGGACCTCTCATCTGGAGCGGCACCGGAGGGTTCACACCGGGGAGAAGCCCTACGCCTGCAAGGAGTGCGGGAAGGCCTTCAGCGTCGGGTCGCACCTGGAGAGGCACCGGCGGATCCACACTGGCGAGAAGCCGTACCAGTGCAAAGACTGCGGGAAGAGCTTCACCGTCAGCTCCACCCTGGCGCAGCACCAGAGGACTCACGCGAACGATAAGCCCTACCAGTGTGGGGACTGCGGGAAGGGCTTCAACCTCAGCGCCAACTTGGCCGCTCACCAGAGGAAGCACCTGGGCCAGAAGCCGTACGAGTGCCCCGACTGCGGGAAGAGCTTCAGCTTCACGTCCCACCTCGAGAGGCACCAGAGGATCCACACGGGAGAGAGGCCCTATCAGTGCACCGACTGCGGGAAGAGCTTCAGCCGCAGCTCCCACCTCTACAGGCACCAGCGGATCCACACGGGCGAGAAGCCACGGCAGTGTGCGGACTGCGGCAAGAGCTTCTACCTCAGCGCAGCTGCCCTCCATCACCTTGGGACGTCCCCGGCAGGGGGCCGGGATCCCACCAAATGCTCCGACTGCAGCCGCAAACGGGCCGCCCCCAACCCACCCTCTCCACTGCCGCCGCCTGCCTCACCGCCACCTTGCAGCGAGAAGCCCCACAAGTGCGCGGACTGCGGGAAAGGCTTCGGCCAGAGTTCGTCACTGGTGAAGCACCAGAGGATCCACACGGGAGAGAGGCCTTACCAGTGCCCGGAGTGCGGAAAAAAGTTCAGCTGGTGCTCGGCCCTCATCAAGCACAAGAGGATCCACACGGGCGAGAAGCCGTACCGGTGCGAAGAGTGCGGGAAGGCTTTCAGCGTCAGCTCGCACCTCGAGAGGCACCAGCGCGTGCACTCGCCCGACAGACCCCACAAGTGCGGCGAGTGCGGGAAGACCTACGGGGAGCTGGCGTCTCTGGTCAAGCACCAGAAATCCCACACGGCCGAGAGCAAGCGTTACGGGTGCGCCGACTGCGGGAAGAGCTTCAGCTGGAGCTCGCACTTGGAGAGGCACCGGAGGATCCACACGGGAGAGAAGCCTTACGCCTGTGGGGATTGCGGAAAGAGCTTCAGCGTCAGCTCCCACCTGGACCGGCACCGGAGGATCCACACGGGGGAGAAGCCCTACCGCTGCAACGAGTGCGGGAAGAGCTTCAGCGTCAGCTCCACCCTCCTGCAGCATCAGAGGACCCACTCGAGCGGGAAGCCCCACAAGTGCAAGGAGTGCGGGAAGCGCTTTGTGGCTAGTGCCCAGCTGCTGACCCACCAGAGGACCCACCGGGGCGAGAAGCCCTACGAGTGCGCCGCCTGTGGCAAGAGCTTCGGCTTCGTCTCGCACCTGGAGAGGCACCGGAGGGTCCACACGGGCGAGAAGCCGTACCAGTGCCCCGTGTGCGGGAAATGCTTCAGCCGCAGCTCCCACCGCAACCGCCACCAGCGCACGCACGCCGCCAACCGGCCCCCCAAGGGAGGGGCGCGGGGAGGGGCCGAGGGTGGGAAAGGGGGCTCCAAGCGCTACAAGGAGCCGGCCCCGAGTGTTCCTGAGCCCGCTCTCTCTATCGTGCCACCCTGGTGGGTCGAGGGCGACAGGAACAGCAACCCGCCAGCTGCTCCCACGTGGCCCAAGGTCCCAACTCCCTTCCAGAGCCCTATCCCTAATGCTGTCCATCCTGGGGGTCTGCAGGGCTGGGGCGTGAAGGGGTTCGTGCCCCCAGATACATGGAGACTGGGGGAAAGCAGCTCGGGCTGGGCGTCCACCCTTGCCCAAGATGGTTGGCCGCAACTTCCCCCCACCTCCTAACTGGGCGACGGACCTCAACTTCCAGATCTGTTTTGGCTTGCGGGGTGAGGCAAGAGAGGAAGTATTCATCTTTCCTCCACCACCGCCCCTCAGCTGATGCTGAAAAAGTACGAGGTAACAGCTCTGCTGGGACGGTAGCATTTCAGAATGGGTGTTTGTGGGCGTGGAGGAACGACTACTTGAGCACTTCTTCACATTAAAGAACAAAACAAAACTCCTGCATGTAGACAGCTAGTGTTTTGAAAGAGGAGGAGGAAGCTGTGGGGAAGCTGCTTGTGGGCCTCCCATACAGGCCTCCCTTATGGGGTTTCCATGTTCTGAGAGGGCCGGATTCGACCACACGGTTGTGCTAGTGGGAGCCAGCACAATCAGAACGCAAGCAGAGCCTGCTGGATCTCACAGTGGCCGACCAGATGAATTAATCCGGCTAGGGCAACCGGGGCTTTGTCCCCACACGACTCCAAAAGCAGCTGGCGGGTGGGGTGGGGGGGTCAGGAGAGCCCCCAGAACAGCACACGGCTGGGGAGGGGGGAAGGAAAGCGGAATTGGTTCCACCTGGAAAGCAGAAACGCTCGCGCTGATGGAATGATTGTGACAGCACAACACTGAATGCCACACAGTTTCTTCGATGTAGGGGGCATTGAAAGGTGCGGCAAATCTTGTGTTCAGAGCCGGACCAAGACATTTTGCTGCCCGAGGCAGAGAAGAGGATGGCGCCAGCTCAACCAGGAGCTGAGTGTTACTTGAGAGCAGCAGGGGGGCGGGGCAGGTCACATGATGCACACAGCTCTTCCCCCAACAGGCAGTTAGTTACACAGCTAGGGAACTTGGAAGAAACAGCAGTGGGGCTGCTGCCTGCCTCCCCACCCACTTTCAGCATCTACCTCCTTACATAGTCACCTCATCGCCCAACGGTAGGACCTGCATCTCTCCATAATGAGGCGATACAATCCCAGGTGGACTGTATACCATGTCCTTTTTTCCCCCTGAGTGGCTGAACTGGCTCACAGTGTTGTTGGGAATGGGCTTAAAGGTTTGCAATGAGCAGAGCAGAGGAGGAATGCCTGTTCCCACCCAGGCATACCTCTGTTCTTGCGGGCATCACGGAGATGGTGTTTTATGTACCTTATTAGAGGTACCTGGAATCATAGAATTGTATAGTTAGAAGAGACCCGCCAGATCATCTAGTCCAACCCCCTGCGATGCAGGAATCTCAACTAAAGCATCCATAACAGATGACCATCCAATCTCTGCTTAAAAACCTCCAAGGAAGGAGAGTCCACTACCTCTTGTGGGAGTCTGTTCCACTGTTGAACCGTGCTTACCGTCAGAAAGTTCTTCCTGATGTTTAATCTGAGTCTCCTTTCTTGTAACTTGAAGCCATTGGTTCGAGTCCTACCTTCCAGAGCAGGAGAAAGCAAGCTTGCTCCATGTGACAGCCCTTCAGATATTTAAAGATGGCTATCGTATCTCCTCTCGTTCTCCTCTTTTCCAGACTAAACATACCCAGCTCCTTCAAGCGCTTAGCTTCCAGACCCTTGATCCTCTTGGTTGCCCTCCTCTGGACACGTTCCAGCTTCTTAATTTGTGGTGCCCAGAACGGGACCCAGTATTCCATGTATGGTCTGATCAAGGCAGAATAGGGTGGTACTGTTACACTGGACACTATACTTCTGCTGATGCATAGGAGGTTCAAGGTGCATTTTATGGTATCCAGGAGAAGTACTGGGTGATGGGCCAGTCTGACCAAGCTCTGCGGAAGCAAGGGGTGCTGCTTGAGAAAGAAGCATGGGATTAAGTCTAGAAATGGGGCCCAGCGATGGCAGTGGTTCTCTGGGGCAAGTCGCCTCTCACGTGAGCATGCAGCCCGAAAAGATCTATGTCTCGATGTTCCTCTGTAGCATGTTGGAGACTATGGAAAAGATGAGAGAGCATGACTTTCCAAAGGCCGCAAGGGAAGGGGTCCACAACAGAGTTGACCTTGAATCCAAAATTCCCACATCCATGCAAGACCCTGAATTGCCAGATCCCCACTGTGAGGCTCTTGATCCCAGGGTCATAAGTTTGATCTCTACATTGGGTGAAAGATTCCCGCAATGGACAGGGCTGGCCCCTTCCAACTCTACAATTCCATGATTCTATATACAGTGGTACCTCGGGTTACAGACACTTCAGGTTACAAGACGCTTCAGGTTACAGACTCCGCTAACCCAGAAATAGTACCTCAGGTTAAGAACTTTGCTTCAGGATGAGAACAGAAATCGCACAGGGGCAGCGCGGCGGCAGCAGCGGGAGGCCCCATTAGCTATAGTGGTCTTCAGGTTAAGAACAGACCTCCAGAACAAATTAAGTTCTTAACCCAAGGTACCACTGTAATCAGCATTGGGGCTGCCTTAGTGGGAAACCAACCTTGTCCGTTGATGCCCCTTGGTTGATCTAAACCTCCCCCTGCCATCAGTTCCTAACAATAAAGTCTCCCAGGACCCAGCTGAGAAGTCCAGCTCGTAGCAGATATATAATATAGAATATATATCCTAAAGGAGTGTCTTTCTCCATAACCAGTTCATTCCAAAATCAGGTCTTTTCTTGGCCCAACATTCAGAGGATGGGGTTTGAGCAAATGCTTAAAAGAGTCTAGTCTTTTAGGGAAGAGGCCATTTCCTCTCTCCCACCTTGTATATTCTCCCACCTTGGGCACTTCATTATATCCTAGCTAATCATAGGATTGCCACCGACCTGCAAAAGGCTGGCCAGCTCCTGTGCCTTTAATAACAGCCTGAGAGGAAGGAATTAGCAGGTGTTGCAAATTTTCACAGCGTGGCCATAAACACCAGACATTGGTCTGCTGCTTAAAGGGGCAGCTATAGAGCTTGTTTGGACAGATGGGACTCCCCTATGGGGTAAGAGACAGGCCTGAAACATGTGGTTGTGATAAAGGCAGGCCCTGACTATGTGCAAAAAGCTAGGACTTTTTAATAGAGCTAAATAGAAAAGGTAAAGGACCCCTGAAGGGTTGAGTCCAGTGAAAGGCAACTATGGGATTGAGCTGCTCATCTCGCTTTCAGGCCCAGGGAGCCGGCGTTTGTCCGCAGACGGCTTTCCGGGCCATGTGGCCAGCAGGACTAAACCACTTCTGGCACAACAGGACACCATGACAGAAGCCAGAGTGCATGGAAATGTCATTTACCTTCCCGCCGCAGCGGTACCTATTTATCTACTTGCACTGGTGTGCTCTCGAATTCTAGGTTGGCAGGAGCTGGGACCGAGCAACGGAAGCTCACCCTGTAACGGGGATTCGAACTGCTGATAGCTAAATAAAGAGATGCTCAGAGCCATGAATTGGATTGCAATTGCATTGCAAGGAGTTGGGTTACATGATCCTCAGGGCGCCTTCCAACTCTACAATTCTATGATTTTCAACCAGAGGCCGTCGGGATGGGGAATGGCAGCTGTAGAGGACTTAAGCACCATAGGCACACACCTGAATATGTCGTTTCAAACACATAACCATGAGCCCTAGAATCTCTTTGAAAGTAAAGAACCCAGGACCCAAGAGGTTTGGGCTTAAATCTCAGCTTCGTTACAGACTCACTGGATAGCCTTGGGCCAGTTACAATCTTTTAGACTCAGTTCCCCATCTGTAAAATGGAAATCAGGGCGACTTACCTCACAGAGTTAAGGAGAAGAAGAAATTTCCTGGGCAGGACTATCCTTCCTGCCTTTCATCCACTTCTTCCAGTTTTCCCCCTTCTGTCCAGTTTAGGAAATGATGCTGAAGCAATCACGAGGAGACTCTAAACCTGCTGCTAAGACCTACTATGCCTCAATAATGTCAGCAAAGAAATCTTATGGCAATGGTTGTTGTTTTTTGGGTTGGTGGACGGGGTAATGAAACCCCCAACATTCAGACCAGATCTTTTGCTTTCTGTTGTGCTTCCTTTGCTCTGTACCACCCTTACTTCTTCTTATTTTCTATTTTTAAATTATTGTGGGGAAATCTCAATGTAACAGTTGTCTGAAATGAACTCGCTTTATTTGGAATTCAGCACTACAGAAGTTTTTTTTAAATCACTATTACAATTATACTATATGCTATTATTATTATTATTATTATTATTATTATTCTATTATGATATATAGGTGAACCTCAATAAAGGAAGAAAACATCCTTGAAACTGTGAAAACCCTCCTGCTTTTGTTTGGTTTTGCTTGGCCAGGCTTCTAACAGCTTGGTAACAGGTGGAAATAAGGAAGATGGAAGGTTTCTCTGCCACTGCTTCCCCATACAAGGGGAAACTTCCCCTGTTGAACTTCTGTTGGTTAACTCTTAAAGGCACAGAGACCTCCCGGATGGCAAAATAGCCTGGTTTTCAACCAGATGTGTTCCTTTGTGAGGGGAGGAGTGCCTATAGTTGGGGGCGCGAGAGATCTAGAATGGAAAACATTGTGAAAGGGAGTTCCCCCGCCCAGTGGTCCTGATCCACCCCTGCCACTGCTTTTAAAATAAATTAACAGGGCCACCCCACTATGCATGTGCAATCTTATCTCTCAGGTGAGAGAATCTGAGGTGGTTCAATGGAAGAGGGACAAGAGACTGTTAGTTCTTCAGGTATTAAGACTGTATCTTATTGCTTTAAGCTTGGCAGTGACCCTGTGTACTTGGGTTGTAATATTGCAGAGTGTGAGTGGTTTATGTACGAGTAGCTGACAGATAAAATGCTTGAGGCAGTGGGTGCTTCTAGTGGTTGTGTGAAACATGACAAAATTGCATGTACGCTGTGTTGATTGAAATTTTGAATTCTACCACCTAGTAGTCGTGCTCTCTGAATTTATTTTATGTTATGGCTATGGGTGTGGAGTTTCCCCTCCCCCCCCCAATGCATTTTGTAACGAGAATCATTTGATACGGGTTTATTGTACTTAGTGTGGCGCAGTGGTTAGAGTGCTGGGATGGGTTCCGGAAGACTAGAGTTCAAATCCACACTTGGCCATGAGCCTCACTTGGTGACCTTGTGCCAGTCACTCTACTCTCAGCCTAGCCCTACCTCACAAGGTGGTTGTGAGCATAAAACGTTGCTGGGGGTGATGTCCCATAGGGCCACACCCTGAGTTCCCTGGAGGAAAGACGGGATATAAAATGTAATAGAGAGAGAGAGAGTGCATATAAATTGCTTTGAGAACTTTTGAGTAGTAAAACGGTCGACAAAATGGAAATAAGAAACAAGTAAGAAAGCCTAAAAGCCCGGAAGCGGGGTCATTTCCTACAGATAACTTGGCCTGTGTAAATAGGATAGAGAAATTCTCTACAACAGCGGTTCTCAAAGGGTGTGGCAGAAAGATTCAAGGACAAAGAGACAGTTAAACATTTTAGTGTTGCGTGGTATCAGAATAATTTATTTGCAGAATATGAATAGATACCCTTTTCAAAACGACAGCCATAGCATCAAGCGATAATCTTACAAATCACAAGCGATGTTTCTCTCCCCCCCCCCAATGAATTTCTATCAATAATAATAAATTAAAAAAATCGGCGCGGCGCAGAGGAAAAAAAGTTTGAGAACCACTCTGCTCTAAAAAGCACAATAGCAGCGGCGGCAGCAAATAAAGGATAGCTGAAGAGCCAGACTGAAAACGAGGAAGAAAGCGTTCAGACGAAGAACAGGATGAAAAGAGAGCAAAAGCGGCCGCCGCCCATGCCATTTCCCCGCTTTGATCCCCACCCCCAGGCAATCCAACGAAGCCGGAGGAAAGAATGCGGGAGCCTGATTGGCCTCGGCTCGAGGCGGACCTGAAGGGAAACCGCAGGGGGCAGCCGGGAAGCGGCGCTCGGCGTCCGGCTGCAACTTTGCACCTATATAATCATAGGGGGGGGGGGCGGTCAGTTGGGGCGTGAAGCGAGGTTGCCGGCATGGCAGGGCGAGTGGGGAGGCTGGAGGAGATGGGGGCGAGGATCTTGGCCCTGGTGGAGAGCGCCGTCGCCCTGAAAGAAGACTTGAAAGCCGAACTGGGTGAGCAGCAGCGCCTGATTCTCCAGGGCTCAGTTACTGGGAAGAACTTTTTAATCCCTTTCCACAGCGGCATTGCTCCAGTGAGGGGGTTTCAGGCTCGACTTTAAAAATATATATATATATTTTAAAGGAGGTGGATTGCTTCACCTTCCTCTATCGGAGTTAGGAGATCCGTTTTCTCTTCAGTTGACTGTGCCTCAATCACAGATATGTAAAGGCGTAGTTGGCTAGTGAGGCAAATGCACTCTGCACATGGGCAGATGAGCTGTTGGACATTATGATTAAATGAAAACGGGGTCGGGGCTGAGCCCCTTTTTGGCTATGTACCTACATTTTTACTGTTGCAGTTGTCATTAAAAATTATTTAAAATGCAACGCTAAACACTTACCGTTCCCAAAAAAACCTTGGGAGCAAAAGGCCTGGGTAGGAGGGGGCATGTCTTGGCTATGGTTCCTGCTGCTAAAGTGATGGGATCTTTTAAAGATTATGAGTTAAATATTAGAATTTGGTGCATGGGTGTGTTGTTTTTGTTAGTCTGTTTGGTTCTGAACATTTGTTCTCCAGCTCTGAAATCCTCCTTTTAGATCTTGCCACCAAAAAGAGAGAAAGCCAACAGAGTAGCTGTCTCCAGCTTCTCATTGGGGTGTGTCCAGTCTAATAAGCACTTGGAGACTTGGAGCTCACCTTGATAGATGCTCTTCCTAACCCAGGAGGATAGGCCCAGTGGAAGCCCCAGTTCTTCACACTCACTCCGGAAAGGCCAGTTGCCTTCCATTTCCTATTCTGTGACTTACCCATCAGGATTTCCAGTTAAGGGAGGAAGTGGGAAAAGGCCCATTTAATAAAAAAAGAAAGCTTGCTAAGAGGAGACTGTTACCTCGAGTAGACCAATGCCTTTAAGGTCAGCAAAGCAGGAACTGGGGCAGGTGTGAGCCATTGGGCTGAAATCCACTAGGACAGAGGTTTTCAACCTTGTTGAGTTCATGACTCTCTTGACCAACTACAGTGGTATCTCAGGTTAAGAACTTAATTCATTCCGGAGGTCCGTTCTTAGCCTGAAACTGTTCTTAACCTGAAGCACCATCCTGAAGCAAAGTTCTTAAGCCGAGGTACTATTTCTGGGTTAGCGGAGTCTGTAACCTGAAGCGTCTGTAACCTGAAGCACCTGCAACCCAAGATACCACTGTACATTCTTTCTGTGACACCCCTGTGGGGCTCAGAAGTCCAGTTATGTCACCCCTTTCCTGCAGAGTTGGCAGCTTCTCACCGTTTTTCAAACACCCTCCTTTGTGGAGGGTTCCCTCAGCCTCCTCTCCCCTCTCCTTGGTAGTCTTCTGGGCACCCACAGCTGCCACCCCTGGTCTCTGAGCTGCCCCCGTGCCCCAAACAGAGGTGCCACCTCACACTGCCCCAGAGGGGCCTGAGAAGCACCAGGGGCACCATTCACCTGGGTAACTTGTAGCCAGGGCTACTGCAACAAACAGCTGTGCAAGCTTTTAGGAGGCAGGGACGCAAGAAGGCATGGGGGGGGGGGAGGAAAGAGGGACAGAGGCCAATGTTGCCTGTGGCATCCCTATCAGTCATGGCACTCCAGGGTGCCACGTTGAAAACCATGGCACTAGGATGTTCTCCTCCACAAGCTCCTTTGTCATGAATAGGAAGTGGTCAAAAGTACTGCTGTTTACACAGTTGGATTTTGGTAGGCCTTGGGCAGGAGAACTTAATTGTGGTGAATTGTTATATGCTGATATGTGGGATGGAGTCACTTTTGGACTCCGAACTTTGAGGAGCAAAATCTCACAGGAGGAACCCTTCAAATCAGTGATTTGACTGAGTCCTAACAACAAATAATCTGGGACGGAAAATATGGAAAGGCAGGGATCTAGAGGAGAACGTCATGTGGACAAGAGAGAATTAACAGTGGTTTGGAAAACTTACTCTCCACATTAAATGACAGTAGGGATAAGCCCCATATCAAATGTGTAGTAGCCATGGCCAGCCCTACTATTAGGCAAAGGGGGGCAGTAATGACAGAGGGGGTGCTGGTAATGGTAATCTCTCCAGCTGTTGCTCCTGAGCTCCCCCAGTCATTCTCATCTGCCAGGAGGACAAAAGGTGTGTATTAATATGCCCCAAGGCCAGCCTGAAAGGTGCTGTCCAAACACTAATGTTGAAATGAGAATCATCTGTAGGGGACACATAAAGTATTGGGCTGGGCCCACGCATGCCATGACTGCTTTCTCTCTCTCCCCAAAATAGGGCATGTGTTTGCGTACCAAGAAGATCAAGACAGCTCTCAAGAGGTCCCTGATGAAGGAGTACAGCAAAGTCAACTACAACCGGTGCTGTCACCACTGTCACCGTCAATTTCACCACTGCCACCGCCGCTGTCACCGCTGTCACCACAGCAGCCACTGCAGGCACCTTCTCCTTCAAAGGCAGCCTCTGGGATGCATCTGGGCAGCGGCAGGGAGCTCGGTAAGTATTCTCTGCTGGCGAATGTGGATTTGGCTGACCTAAAAGCCAAATGGCTTGACGGGTTCTGTGCTTTTCTCCAGTGGTGTAGCCAAGGGTGCAGACACGCTACAGATCTAAAGCACATCCTGCCCACCAGCCCAAGAATCCTGGGAACTGTAGTTTACCCCTCACAGGGCAACAGTTTCCAGCACCCTTAACAAATGACAGCTCCCAGTAGCTTTAGGTAAAGGGACCCCTGACCATTACGTCCAGTCATGACCGACTATGGGGTTGCCGCGCTCATCTCGCTTTACTGGCCGAGGGAGCCGACGTACAGCTTCCGGGTCATGTGGCCAGCATGACTAAGCCGCTTCTGGCGAACAAGAGCAGCGCACGGAAACGCCGTTTACCTTCCCGCTGGAGTGGTACCTATTTATCTACTTGCACTTTGACATGCTTTTGAACTGCTAGGTTGGCAGGAGCAGGGACCGAGCAACGGGAGCTCACCCCGTCGCGGGGATTTGAACCGCCAACCTTCTGATCGGCAAGTCCTAGGCTCTGTGGTTTAACCCACAGCACCACCCGTGTCCCATTCAACCTAATAGGGTAGGATAAAATGGGGTTGGGTGGAGAATCATGCCAGTGCTCAAGGCAGCTTTGGAGGAATGGTGGCATATAAATGAGTTGTTTCTTCTGCACAGATGCCATCCTGAAGAACCAAGAAGCTCTCTGCAAGGTCTTGATGAACCAGGATGCACTGAGAAATCTTATGGACAGGCTCCAGAAGACCTTGTCCACCGTAGAAGAGAGGCTCCAAGCCATTGAGCAAGAGATGAGCATCATTTCTCAGTTCACCCAAGAACTCAACCAAGTGGGGAATGAAGCTAACTGGACCTGAACGGTCTCATCCAAGTAGCCCAATGACTAACCTGGTTGCCATCCAAAGCACCTGACTTGCACCTGACTCTCCTATTTTGAAGTTTCAGCTCTACCACAATTCTTCCAGCACCTACAGAGAGAATTTGTTGTACGATACAAAAGCAAAAGATTCTCAGTACTCAAGATCTGATCTTTACAGACAAAAACAAAACACTGCTGCAGTTAGAAACGATTTCAATCTGGCTTGTGTGTATCTCTCTTCCCTAGGATGAAGATGTGATTTATCTTAAAACATGATCTGCCTCGTTCTAGCCTTATTAAAAACCCCAGTTTGATCAAAGAGCCTCATGGTTCTCTGAAGAAGCCTCTTGATGTCAAGTCATCAAGCCTGGAATGTGCCCAGCTGATAAAACTCAAGCCTTCCACCAGAAATAGAAATGTAAACAGCTTCCTTTTCTAGAGGTGCCTGCTTCTCTGTTTTTGCCCATCTTCATCCTAAATGCCACATGGAAAACCTCTTAGTGAGGGTGTGCTCACCTTCAAAACTCAAGGGTCAAGTAAGAAATGAGAGCCAAATGTGAGATTTGTAGCTATTAGCTTCTTCTATTCTCATCTTGGTTTCCACTTCAACCATGATAGATACAGGCAAGGAAGCCAATGATTTTGGACATGATCTTGAGCACTGCAGCGCATTGAACTCTCGTGTGCATCAAATCCCACCAGTGGATTTTAATCTCATAATAATCTGAATGGGTTTTTAATTCACAATACTCCCGATGGTTAGCTCACAGGGTTTGGGGTAGCACTGTTGCACTTTCCGTAAGCTTACAGTGTGAGATAGCAAATGTGCTCTCATGCAAGGAGCGATTTCCCCCCTCCATTTTACTAAAACTATTGTGTGAGTGCTTTGGAAGAATCAATGCAATACAGAGACCTATCACTCTGTCCGATGCCAGCCTGCTGATAACGGTGGCCGTATCCCCGGTCATTTACACTGCAGGTGCCGATTGGACAAACGGTTGTTTAGAAAGCTTCATGTTGGATATGGTACTTTGAGTGGCCTAAATAGTGCTGTTAAGCTGGGCCACAAATCAGAAAAGTACATTTGGATTACAAGAAAGAGGGGGTACTCCTCCCCAGGTATTTCCTGCCTGTCCCCTCCTGGAATGAATGGGAGGCTGATTACAGATCCCTCCTTGCACTGATCAAATTAGCTTCAGTTGATCTTGCAGAGGAACTATTTGCTGTCATTGTTCCTAGGGGTTTATTAAGCATAGTTAAACTTCATAGTGTGTGATTGGTACTATAGCCAAGCCCTCCCTCTCCGATGCCAGCCTGAATATTTTTGGAGCACCCGCCTATGTAGAAAAGGATCAACAGATTTGTCTATACTGATCTTGAATGTATTCATTTGCTCTCAAGCCCCATCCAGCTCCTCTTCTTCTGTGGTGATGGTTTGTACTTGTATACCTTTTGTGCAATACTTGGCAAAATATGTCAAACAAATAAAACTTTCTTGCATACAAAATGTCTGCTTTGGTCTTTGTAGGGCATGGGATGGGGCCTTGTGTAGGAGCATCCCACACTGCAAGTGGCGATGAGTGAGACCTACAACAAAATGTTGCCGTGTGGGGTGCTCCTGCCCAAGGTCCCAGCCCATGCCCTTTCCCAGTCGTCTGCATTCCACTCAACAGCAACAGCTTTAGTCCATGCGAAATTGCAGTCAAACATAGCTATGCATAAGTGCTAGTTAGTGCATGAAGGGGTTAAGACCACCGAGTTCTGTTCCTAGACTTAGCTAGGTCAACCCCACCTCCCGTTTAGGAGGAGGTGAGTTGTTTCTCTTCCTCCATCTCTTTCAGCCATGTAACCGACCAGGACGGACGTGTCTGCCCTTGATCCAAGTTCAGACTGCATGTTTGAAAATGCATTGTGTATTTTGCATGCAAGAGCAATCTACCTGCGTTCTCTTTGCTGTTGCATGGAACAATGCATGAACCAGACCTTTGGATGTAAAAAGTAAAACTTTAAAAGTAGCCTGCTAGCATGTGAGGCTAAGCAGCAATTTGCCTGCCAATTCCTATGACACCTTCCCCCACCACAGACTATATCTCTCTGCTTTCTTCTGTGTGGGTGGAAGAAGTAGACTAGAAACTTTGGCAGAGCTATGTCCCTGGGCCAGGGCAGCTGGAACTCCCAAAGTATTATCCTGATGCATCCTGATATCTGCATGAGAGAATGTGCAGCCCTCACGCCAAGAGATTCGTAACCCCTACCTGTTACAAGAATTCTAAGGTTTTAAATATAAATTAAATGTTCATAAATGTACAAGGCAAACACATACATAAGTATATAGACCACGTGTCCGAAATAGTACAGGAGAGCAATCCAGAAGCCATTTTGACACTCCCAAATTGACCTCAAATATTTCTCTGCAAGGAGGAAGGAAATGGAAAAGCCTCCCCATTGTCTTTTGCTTACAGATCCTGTCTTAAGGGCGTATTTGTGTATGAATAGGGTGAGCCTGTGACCTGGATTCAGGAACTGAAGTATTAACCATCACCAAAGAATGGCCAGACTGCCCAGGTAATGCAATCAGTGACCATTATCAGGTATCCTGGCAGACAGGATTTCTGCTGTAGATGGCCGCCTCCTGTGATGTATGTATGATGTTTGTGGGGGGGGGGGTGTCCTTGGCTACAGGGTGGGCAATTTCAAGAGTCTGTATAAGGGCTTGCACACCATCATTCAGGGTTCTCTCCTCCTGCCTGTGGGGAATAAGGACCCTGTTGCAACAGTTCAATAAAGATCAGGCTTACTAGCTGCTTTGCTTCTCAATATACCATACTCTGGTTGGCCTCTGTTGCTACCAATAGGGAACCCACTTAAGGACTCTTTACGGGGGCTTGGATAACCAGCCTTGGATACCCCATAAGGAAAAAGGAGCAGTTTTTCTTATAACATACCCCTGCTTTAAACCAACCACCTCCAATCCAGTGTCCTCCAGAAATTTTGGACCTCAGCTCCCATCAGCCCATGTGGCCAGTGGTGAGGGATGATGGGAGCTGTGGTTTTGCACTGTCTGGAGGGCTGCAGGTTAACCTCCCACAGCCTGTGGGGCACCTGGGCAACTTTGCTCTCTTCCACAAGCCAGGTAATGGTAAAGGGCCCCCTGACCATTAGGTCCAGTCGTGACCGACTCTGGGATTGCGGTGCTCATCTCGCTTTATTGGCCGAGGGAGCCAGCGTACAGCTTCCGGGTCATGTGGCCAGCATGACTAAGCCACTTCTGGTGAACCAGAGCAGCGCACGGAAACGCCGTTTACCTTCCCGCTGGAGTGGTACCTATTTATCTACTTGTACTTTGACATGCTTTCAAACTGCTAGGTTGGCAGGAGCAGGGACCGAGCAACAGGAGCTCACCCCGTCACGGAGATTCAAACCGCCAACCTTCTGATCAGCAAGTCCTAGGCTCTGTGGTTTAACCCACAGCACCACCTGCATCCCTTGTGGGGCACCTGTGCACCTGTGGAACACCTGGGCAACTTTGCTCTCTTCCACAAGCCAAGATACAGGCAAATGGGAGTGAGTTGAGTGGCTGAGAATATGTCTAAATAAGAATGGTCCTTTCCAACTGTAGGATTCTACGAGCGCGCTCGGTACGGCAACCTTTTGCTACAGGTAAGACAGATCTCCCCCATCAGCGACTTTAAATGCCTACGCTCGACACAGTTAGAGAGCGAGCTTACATCCCGGACCACTGGACCCGCCCCTGACGTCCCCGCCCCCTCCCTGCGCGCGCTGAAGTTCTTTCCTCCACAATTGCGCATGCACACGAAAGCTCATACTAATAACAAACTTAGTTGGTCTCTAAGGTGCAACCGGATGGAATTTTTTAATTTTTTTTTCCTTTAAGACCGGATTAACGATGCAATTCTGGGACCGCCTCCCATTGGCTGGAGCGAGCGAGGAGTGATCGCCTGCGGCTGTAAAGCGGCTGGATCAGCTGGGCGGATCGAGATTCGGGCGGTGACGGGACGCTGCGCGAGAACAAGAGGTTTACGCAGCTCAGCCGACTCCCGTAGTGGTGGTGCAGAGGTAAATAGCGTGTTTCTGGGGTGCGTGTCTTTTGCGTGTTTAGGGTGCAGTCCTGCGCTTCTCCTGTTTTTCTCCTCCTCCCCCTCCAACTGCGCTGCTTTTCTGATGATAACAATTGCGTTCTAGATCTCAGCCCCACGACACTTTCCCCATCTTCCCTCCTTTGCAGCCCCGGTATTTGGATCTGCGCGCGCCCTTTTTGCGCGCAACGCAGGCGGCTGTGGAGCAGTTGCTGCAAACCGTTTCAGCAGGTCGGAAAGGGGGCGGGGCGGGTTGGATCCTGACTGGAGCCGCTCTGATTCCAGTCTGCAAATATCTTGGAAGCGGAGCTTGCCGTTTGGGGTGGGTGGGGCTGATGGTAAGAGCAATTTCCAGGGCGGAAATCCTGTTGAAGTTATAATGCTTCTAATTTGCAAGGAAGAGTTTCTCCCAGGGCTGCTTTAGGCAACCTGCGCGTTAAATAGCCATCCTGATTGGATGGCTAGACAACGCCTGCTCATATTACTGAGCATTGACGTTGATTTACCGGTACAGAGGCTATACTGTATCCGCTCTTTATTGAGCGTTAATCCCATGTTGTATTATCCTGCACTTTAGTGCATTTCCCTGTTACTTTCCTGACCCCAGAAAGTCTGTTTTGAAAAACAGCAACAACGCGTATTTGTTGCACAAGAGCACTTCGTTCTGCTTTAATGATTGCACAAACCTGATTTTCCAGTATGCGATTGAATCCCTCCTGCAAAATACAGAGTCTGCAGTTGACCCTTGTGAAAAGGGAGAGGGATAATCCTGCAAACCTAGATAATCTTGCAAATAGCCTAGATCCAGTGTCAGCAGGGTTGCCACCTATTTTCACATCCCTGCCCTTTGTGAATCACTATTGCCCTATTTTTTGCCTTTCTGAGGATGCCTTGTTAAAAATATATATTCTAGTGCCAATGGTTATGGTAGCTATTTTCTGGTGTTCAACCTCTAGTCTCCCCATCTCCTAGTTAATCCAATCTAGGAGTGGGGTGCATTTGTGTGTGTTTATGGGTGAACAATAGGGTACCACGCAGTGTCCAGATTGGCAAGTTCACACACTGATTGCTTGGCTTAGTAAATTTATTTCTATGTTGCCTTTCCACAATGCAGATTTTAGTTGCCATCCAAGGAGCATCAGTTCCTTGACTGAGATGCAGTTCAGAGAGGGAGAGGTCTTCTCTTGAGGCTAATGATTTACACCTTATCTCCTTTATAGCTACCGTAATTGTTTGAACTGTTGATAACAGTAGCACAATGGGTGGGGGGAGCTCTAGCTTGCCTTTTAGCCGCCTTCTCAATTTTTATCCCTGTAGCCCATGGGTAGGCAAACTAAGGCCTGGGGGCCGGATGTGGCCAAATTGCCTTCTCAATCCGGCCCAAGGACAGTCCCGGAATCAGCGTGTTTTTACATGAGTAGAATGTGTGCTTTTATTTAAAATGCATCTTTGGGTCATTTGTGGGGCATAGGAATTTGTTGTTTTTTTTCCCCTTCAAAATATAGTCCGGCCCCCAACAAGGTCTGAGAGGCAGTGGACTGGCCCCCTGCTGAAAAAGTTTGCTGACGCCAATATCCTGGGGCAGATGGGGCTCATCAACCTGGGAATGCAGCCCATCTAAGAGAAGAGAAACTCTGACCATAAACCTCCGCTGCCTTGCAAGATATATTCGGGAGAAGAGAAGGCTTAGGAGTAAACCCGACACACAAATCCGGAGAGTAGTCCCTAAGGCGCCTTGTGTGCCTCCTTCCAGCAACTACTGCAGCCAAACTACTGGTGCTAAATGTATTGCTCTGCTTTCCTTTGGACCACATCAGCAGGGCTGGGGTGTGTGTGTGGTCTTGTCATCTGGGCAGGCCAGGACCTCCATACACACCACCCAGGCTTGCACCCCAGGGAGGTCACCCAAGGAAGTAGACTTTTTCAGCTCAGGGAGGCTGCCCCACTGAAGCCAACTAGACTGGCGGGTGAAACTGACTTCAACACTTAGGACTGGGTGGTGAGGGAAGAAGTTTAACTTAGGGGGTGCAGTGCACATCCTGGGCCTACTGCTGACTTGAGGCCCTCAGCCCTGGATGGGAGGTTTATAACACCCTCCTCTTCCTGTTGCTGCTGCCAGACACTCCCAGACTTGAGAGCGAGCTCAGCTTCCTTTGTCCAGCCTTTCATGCCTTCAAGAACAGGGGTCAGCAAACTTTTTCAGCAGGGGGCCGGTCCACTGTCCCTCAGACCTTGTGGGGGGCCGGACTGTGTTTATTATTTTTTTGGGGGGAGAACGAATTCCTATGCCCCACAAATAACCCAGAGATGCATTTTAAATAAAAGGACACATTCTCCTCATGTAAAAACACGCAGATTCCCAGACTGTCCGTAGGCCGGATTTAGAAGGTGATTGGGCCGGATCCGGCCCCCAGGCCTTAGTTTGCCTACCCATGTTCTAGAAGGACCAGCAGGAAGTCCTCCAGGTGTTGTACATCAGGGAGATGTGTTTCCATCACCGTAGCAACAGCACCATGCCAGCCCTCCATTTTCCTTTGCTTCCTAGCTAGTCCCAACCCTTCGTTGCCCCAGCAACAGCTGATGCTGCTCTGGTTGTGAGCTGTATCCCTTTCATTTCCACTGTGCACCCCATCTATGTGGCTTGAGTCCCTGCTTCTGGTCGTGTCTTCCGTTCCTCTACTGTCGCCGGTAAGGAGAACAACAGAAAATTCAGAAAACAGTCACATCCTTACGTTTAAAACAGTCTTACTACGCCACTCCCCCTTTCACAAGGAATCATGGGAAATGTAGTTTGTTAAGGGTCTCCTCACAACTCGGCAGGCCTAAAAAATTACAGTTCCCAAGATTTATTGGGAGAAGTGGTGTGTTTTAAGGTGACATAATTAAGTTTTACATGTACGGCGTGGATGGGACCGACAGCCCCAAACGACAGTATCCTCAGAACCCAAACCCACATGTAAGACATAATAGAAAATGAACCTAAACCACCCTCTGTCCACTCTAAAAATGTCCAGCATTAGGTCCAGGCAGGTCTCCCAAGGAGGGCCTTCCGTAAGATTGGCCCCACAACAGAAAAGACCCTGCTGTTTCACTTTGTAATTTTGCTGGAAGCTGCCCAGAGTAGCTGGGGCAACCCAATCAGGTGGGTGGGGTATAAGAAATAAATTGTTATTATTAGAAATATACTCACCACCCTTCAGCTGGTGAAGGAATCCATAACAGAACCCCAATTTGGACTGAAACACTTGGGAAGGCACAGGCAGCGGAACACTGTCCTTCAGATAACCAGATGGTTTTGGACCTTAAAGGCATGAATTCAGAACTTAAATCAGGTCTGGGAACAGACAGATAACTTGTGCAGATCAGATGGCAGGAATGGGGTGCCCAAGCACTCTATGACATCCCATAGGTAAAGGTAAAGGGACCCCTGACCATTAGGTCCAGTCGTGACCGACTCTGGGGTTGCAGCGCTCATCTCGCTTTACTGGCCGAGGGAGCCAGCATACAGCTTCCAGGTCATGTGGCCAGCATGTGGCGAACCAGAGCAGCGCACGGAAACGCCGTTTACCTTCCCACCGGAGCGGTACCTATTTATCTACCTGTACTTTGACGTGCTTTTGAACTGCTAGTTGGCAGGAGCAGGGACCGGGCTATGGGAGCTCACCCCGTCGCGGGGATTTGAACCTTCTGATCGGCAAGTCCTAGGCTCTGTGGTTTAACCCACAGCGCCACCCGCGTCCCTCGACATCCCATAGGATGTACCAATAATCAATGAAGCCAAAGGGAGGTTAAAACATAGATTTTTTTTCTCATACCATTTTTATTATTGATGTATTACATTTGTGTTCCACTTTTTACCTTCAAGGACCCAGTGTGGTGTAGTGATTAGAGTGTCAGACTAGGACCTGGGAGACCATGAAGCCCATTGGGTGACCTTGGGGCTGGTCACATGACTCCCTGCCTAATTGCCTCCTGGGGGTTGTGAGGATGACAATGAAGATGGAGGAGAGAACCCAAGTATGGAGGAAAGCGTGGGGTAGAAACGAAAACTATAAATTTATTATAATAATTGATTATTGGCTAATGAATTCGTTAGCCATTCTGTGCAAAATATAAAGGCCTCAGGGTAGAATACCACTGACAAACCTGAACATTTAAAAGCAGAAACAGTTGTTCAATTGCACGCTGCTTGAAGAACTGCTAACATGGAGCAGAAGGGTTGCGTTCAGGTGTACATGCCCCGGCGTCACTCATTTTTAAGCTGTTTTTCATTGCCAGATTTCGCCAGCATGAGGGATGACAGCAACCTGTTTGAGCCGCTTCTGGACGAAGGGGACGACAGCAAGCTCATACCTGTGCAGAGATTCTCGTACAGGGAGAAACTCTGGGGAATCCTACCCCGAAGCTCTGCGCCATCATGGCTCTACGGCATAGAATGTGGCGTGCCCAGTTTCTCTGACAAGTCGACTATGACTCAGACGACCAGGCCGCTGGGCAAACGAAAAACCTGGACTTTGATTCTGGTTCTCCTTACCCTTCTCACCCTCCTCGCCCTGGCTTTTATCGGGGCTCTGTTCTGCGCCCCGTGGAGACGGCAATCTCCCGTTGAAGCCGATGGGGCAAAAGCTGTGGAGAACGCGACAGCGGCCATCTTGGTTGGGCAGAAAAACCTCAGTCTTGCGGCTCTGCTGGAAGCCGAGATGCAGGAACCGCAAGAGGGAGCTATGCGTAAGTGCTTGGAGGAAGCTGTTCACAAGTTTTCTGAGGAACCAGCCATGGTGCGGAAGAACTCCAGGATGGTCCTTCAGTGTAACGGAACAAAGCAGGAGTTCGTTTCCGGAAAAGGGGAAGTCCACATCGAAGTGGTCTGGATCAATGGCACAGTGTCGTACATCCTCGATGAGGCCAGCCCAGAAGTCCACATGGCAAGGCTTGGGCGCCACCCTATGCCGCTCAGTCTCGCCAGAATCAGTGGTGTCCTCCAAGACCTGCCATCCAACATCTCCGAGACTCAGGGAGATTTGAAGGAGCTGCATAGCTGCCTCGACAAGGCCTTGCAAGAATTTCCACGTGAGCCAGTGGTGCTACAGGACGATGCCAAACTGATGGTGACGTGTGGAGGAGTAAATCTGACCTTCATCTCCGGGGAGGCGCAGAGCGATATCAACGTGTACAGAGAAGACGGGGAAGTTCAGTATCAGGTGAAGCCTACCTGGTCGGCTTGGTGGGCCAGGCTTTTCAAAGGAAGGCTCGGTTGAGTGACAGGTTGGAGGAGCCAGCGCAGGAGGTACCTTTGTGGCGCTGCTGGGGAGTCAAAAGGACTGACTACAAGGCATCTCACTGCTGCGGTTTCAAATATGCACCACCCTCAAGATCCCATTATTCCAATGTTCTCTGCAGTTCCTGTCAATCGCATAGCTGGCAATGAATGATTATTCACTAGTGATGTATAAAACAATCAAAATCTTTGGTCCAGGATATGATTTCAGGGCGGGCAGGGCATTTCTTTTTTTCCTAGGTGAACAACTATGCCTTAATCACAGATTTAAAATTTTATGCATGCATCCGTCCTACTGCCAAGTATGTAAAGTTTTTTAATGATTAGGATCATGTGTGACAATCTTTTCCCTCAACCCAGAAAGTTCAAGTGCTGCGCCTTATGCGTCTTGTACTTCTGTGTTCTGTTTACTGGTTTATGAAATAAATTTTTTGTTCTTTTTGTTTTGTGTGGGGGGCAAATTTGGTCCAGCAAATCTTTTTGCTGGGGGAAAAAAATGTTCCTCTGCTGGGGTTTTCCTTCTGCTGTAGAAATGTGCTCCTGCCCCTTCCGCTTGGGTGTTGGTGAGTAGGGCTGTGGAGGACACCTTTGTCCCTCTTGATGCCCAGCACTGTCCCCAATCATGTGGGTTGGATGATGGGAAGTGGGAGTCCAACAGTGGTTAGCGTGGCACAAATGGCGCCACCCCCACCCTTGGTGCCATAGTGTTGTATTGATGCAGGAGAGCAGCCAAATCTGTTGGTACCCGCTAGACCCTTGGAATTAGCCCCTGTGACACCCTGCGTGTTTATAATGGAACACTTGTAAGAAGGAGGCAAGCTCTTGTTAGGACCAGCTAGGGTCATGCTCATCATTAGTAGCTCATGGACATTAAAGGACACAGCAGACCTGGGGACAACTACTCCCATTGTCTTGGCCTTGCAGACCTTTTCATGAAGGACATCCTGGAGGAAAGCGGATTGCCCAGGAATTGTTGCTCCAGAAAATGTGGTTAGCTGTGAGAAGATGGGGCAAGGTTGGGGATGGGGGACATAAACAGGTGGCCATCTAACCTCTGCTTAAAAACCTCCAAGGAAAGGAGAGTCTATATCGCTTTCCAAGGGAGTCCATCTAACAGCTCTCACTGTTAGGAAGCTCTTCCTGGTGTTTAGTTTGGAATCTCCCTTATTGTAACTTGGATCCATTGATTCAGGTCCTGGCCTCCAGAGCAGAAGCCCTTTAGTCCTGAATGTGAATAAAATAATAATAATAATAATAATAATAATAATAATAATAATAATAATAATAAATAATTTATTTATACCCCCATTAAAACATGATGGGGGAGGGGAGACAAACAAACAAATCCAGTTTATTAAAATATGGGTTAAAATACAATTTAAAATGCAGCCTCATTTTCATAGTAGCCCATAAATCAAAACCATAAGGGGAGGGAAACATAAGGGTCAGACTGAGTCCAAACCAAAGGCCAGGTGGAACAGCTCTGTCTTGCAGGCCCTGCGGAAAGATGTCAAGTCCCGCAGGGCCCTAGTGTCTTGTGGCAGAGCATTCCACCAAGTCGGGGCCAGTACTGAAAAGGCCCTGACCCTAGCTGAGACCAATCTAAGTACCTTGCGGCTTGGGACCTCCAAAGTGTTGTCATTTGTGGACCTTGCGGGTCAGAAACATCTCCCGCCCTTCCCCTGCTGAGCAGGGAGAGGAGTTCAAGAGTCGCCGTCTTGTGAGTTAGCGAAGAATTGCAGCTATGGGCACAATCCTGCCGGCTGCAGGATTTGGTGGAAGCCCTACTATGCTGGCCGGACCCCCTCTCCCTCTCTGTACCTCAATTAATATGCTTTTGCCATATTATCGAATGCCAAGGTTTGCATAGCTGAAAAGGCTCAAGATAGCAAAAGACTTCATCACACTAGAACCCAACTAATGACTCAGCAAAAATGAGCTGTTATAGACACCGGCTCTTTTGGGAGATGGAGCTTTCAGTTAATGTTGGGTCACGGTCATCATCGGACAAACATTTCAGATAATCATGAATAGCGCACACATCTCAGCAATCTTTGCAGCAACCTTTCGCAGCTAATCATAAGTAGGTGGGGTGGTGCTGGCTAGGCAAATTCTCTTCCACCAGGTGCTCTTTCAGGGAAAATGCATGGTAAATTGGCGCACGCAGAGTCAGCTATGTGGCACCATCATTGAAAGAGTTTGGAGGTTGTGATACAGAGTGGAGAAGCACCCTCTGGTCTGTTAGGGGACCTGAGGGCCACTGGGGAAGATATGCTTCCTGCCTCCCACGCAGTGCTTCATTTATGTACAGTGGTACCTGGGGTTACATACGCTTCAGGTTACACACTCCGCTAACCCAGAAATAGTGCTTCAGGTTAAGAACTTTGCTTCAGGATGAGGACAGAAATCGTGCGGCAGTGGCACGGCGGCAGTGGGAGGCCCCATTAGCTAAAGTGGTGCTTCAGGTTAAGAACAGTTTCAGGTTAAGAACGGACCTCCGGAATGAATTAAGTACTTAACCTGAGGTACCACTGTATAAGGTAAACAAGCTATAGGTTAGGGCCCACTCTCTTGGGGACCCCAAAAAAATTTAAAGGGGAAAAAAGTTATGTACATTTCCAAAATACAGTCGGGTTGAAGGTGCTTCAGGTTGAGCGCTTTCGGGTTGCACTCTGTGGCAACCCGGAAGTAACGGAGCGCGTTACTTCTGGGTTTTGCCGCTCGCGCATGTGCAGATGCTCAAAATGATGTCATGTGCATGCGCGGAAGCGGCAAAACGTGACCTGCACAGACGCACCGTCGTGGCTTACGTTCCATTCAGGATGCGAACGGGGCTCCGGAACGGATCCCATTCGCACCCGAGGTACCACTGTATAAGATAAAAAACAAATAAGGCCTACATACAGCAACAGTGTTTTGTGTCGTGTAGGCTCCTAGGATGTGAGTAATGGGTCCTGCCTGCTAGCCTGCTCCCTAAAATATCACTGGTTTGCTCATTTCTAGATATAGGGTGCCTACATTCTGCATGGACTGGTTGCATGGCAACATGGGCAAATGGCTTTAGATCCCTATTAGGCCCATAAATTACTATATAGCATAGATTCAACACAAAAAACCAGCAACAATTTGTTGTTGACAGGACAGCTGGACACAGAAAGGGCCCCATTACCTTCAGTACGGGACCGCCTCTCCTGGTATGCCCCACAAAGAAACCTACGGTCTGCAAATAAAAACATCTTGAAGGTCCCAGGCCTCAGAGAGGTTAGGCTGGCCTCAACTAGAGCCAGGGCTTTCTCGGCCGCGGCTCCAATCTGGTGGAACGCTCTGTCACAAGAGACTAGGGCCCTGCGGGACCTGACATCTTTCCGCAGGGCCTGCAAGACAGAGTTGTTCCACCAGGCCTTTGGTCAGGGCGCAGCCTGACTCCCTCCTCTGGCAACCTGCACAGAGTTTTGCTTAATGGTTGCCATCAACTTGATTTTAATTAATTTTTATAATGAAATATTTTTAGAATGTTGGTTTATTTGATTGTTTGATTATTTGATTGTTGTTAGCCGCCCTGAGCCTGGCTTCGGCTGGGAAGGGCGGGATATAAATAAAATTTATTATTATTATTAGTAGTAGTAGCTTAGGGCCTCATCAAACCTAAATCCTGCCCTGCTCCCAGGAAGAACAACCTGGCAAGTGTAGGTGGGAGACCAACCCAGCCCCACCCCTAAGCCCCAAAAGAAGTTACTGTAAAGAACTTGCTTCCTGCCTACCGTCAGAAAGCAAAAAAGGAAGCTGATCAGGTTTCCTTGCAGCTGCTATTTGGTTAATAATAAAATAATTATTACTATTATTAATTTTATATACAGCCCTACATATGAAATAATAACAGGGCAGTTTAAAGTATAAAACACAAAATGCATTAACACACAATTCACATGCTACAACCTCTGCCTCCCAAAAGTTTATTACGGCAAAGGGAAAACTAACCTGGCCTCATCTGTCGGCCTCGAAAGGAGCAGCGTCCGCAGAGAGTTTGATTTGCGTTTCTATGACAGAATCAAGAACACACCATATACTTGAAGCAATGTCGTACCACCTTAAAAACATTCCTGGCTTTTCCTAAAGAATTATGGGAGCTGTAGTTCGTTAAGGAGGCTGAGAGCTGTTAGGAAGCCTCTACAGAACTACAGTTCCCAGAGTTCCCTGTGGAGGAATTTGTATGTTAAACTACTCTGGGAAACTAGCTTGGGGGAGGGCATGGAAAAGGGAGTTTCTTAACAACTCTGCAGAAAACCAAATACAGCATCTTGTGCCAGGCTTGTTAACAGATTAATGCTGAACCCTACCTACCTGTTGGTTGCAACTGTATGGAATTACTATTTTTTATTGTGTTGTGAATTTGCTTTGAGATGCTTCACAAGAATTGATTCATGCGTGAAAGAATAACCACAACGTCCTCTAATTTCTCAAAATTGCTGACCATTAACTTGGCTGGCAGATAATATTACTTTGAACCATACACAAACGATATGAGGTTTGACAGCGGGTCAACATGGATGAGTTCTCTGTGCCCTAACTTCTGCCAAAAGACTGCTACTGATTCATTGGAAAGATAATGCTATGACCCGCCTTTAATCAACTCTTGCAACATATAAATGGATTGCTTTTAGACACAGATTGTAAATACAATGATATTTGGAACTCATTTCTAAAAATCATAACAGCTTGCTAATAATTCTTTATTTGTTGCAATAATTAAATTTCATACAGTACTCATATTTCGCATTGCATCACATTTTCAAATATCTTTGCTCTCTTTTCTTTCACTTTTCTTTCCTCACTGAGCCATTCCAGTGAAATATCATTTGAAAAATCACACAATTAAATGACATAATTTTTCAACCACATGCATTTGAAATTATGCAAAGGGGGGGGGGGGTTGGAAGCCCCAACTCTTGCTGTTTGCAGACTTCCATCGTTTCTTTCTGTCATTTACGTTTCCTCAATATAATCTGTTGCTCAACCCCAGAAATATTCTGGAAGACAAGAGGGGTGAGGAACGCCCCCCGGAGAGGGAAGCGGGGAAGCCAAGCAAACGTGGGTTGTGGGTGGAGATGAGGAAGAGAAGTCATTCTTCTTCCGGAATATGAGGGAAATCTCAGAGAAGCCAGGGGAGGTTTGCAAAGATCTGTAAGTTTCCATTCCCCGCTTTTTTTCTCACGTCCTGGCTTGCCTCCCGAGGAGGGGAGACAAAACAGAGAGCAGATGCGAGAAGAGAAGGAAGAATTATGGAGACGGGGGTGGATTCCCAGCTCCTTGCTAGACGTTGCAGTAGTCCGAAGAGCAGCATCGGATGCTGACCTGGTGGCCGTGCGACTCCTTGTTTACCCCGCAGCCTTTTTTCTTCTGTCTGGTGCAGCCCAGGATCCTGAATTTCTCCTTTCCATCTGTGGGTGGGCGGGGAGAAGAACGGAAAGGGAAAGTTTGGCGCCCGCGGCCCCTCCAGCCTCTCACTGCAGCAGCCAGAACCAGCTCTGGGCTTGTAAACTTCCTCCTGACTCATCCCAGCCTCTTAAGGTGCTCCCACCCCTCTGCTATCCCATGCCTGCATATTCATTCATTTATTCATTTAATTTCTCCTCACATTTCTGTCCCAGCTTTCCTGCAGGGAGCTCAAGGCTGCGCACGTGGTTCTTCCTCTCCTCCTCTGATCCCTACAACAACCCTGTGGGGTAGGAATACACACACACACACACACACACACACACACAGTGGTACCTTGGATTACATACACTTCAGGTTACAGACTCCGCTAACCCAGAAATAGTGCTTCAGGTTAAGAACTTTGCTTCAGGATAAGAACTGAAATCGTGCTCTGGCGGTGCGGCAGCAGCAGGAGGCCCCATTAGCTAAAGTGGTGCTTCAGTTTAAGAACGGACCTCCGGAACGAATTAAGTACTTAACCCGAGGTACCACTGTGTATGTATGTATGTGTATATATATATATGTGTGTGTGTGTGTGTGTGTGTGTGTGTGTGTGTCCAGTAGCACCTTAGGGACCAACTAAGTTTGTTCTTGGTATAAGCTTTCGTGTGCGTGCACCCTTTCTTCAGATACCTATGCACACGAAAGCTTATAGCAAGAACAAACTTAGTTGGTCTCTAAGGTGCTACTGGACAATTTTTTTTATTTTTCTATATATTTAGACTGTGTCTGACCAACATGGCTGCGCCTGACCTACCTGAATCTAGAACCTGTGAGGTAGGCTAGGCTAAGCAGTGGCAGTAATGCCAACTCGAATAAAATATTGAGGGGGGGCGGGGCCAGATTTGGGTTTGATGAGGCCCTAAGCTACTGAAGGTAATGGGGCCCTTTATATGTCCAGCTGTTCTTTGTCAACAACAAATTGTCGCTGTTTTTTGTGTTGAATATATATATATGCTATATGGTAATTGATGGACCTAATAGGTATCTAAAGCCATTTGCTGTATGTAAGGTTTTATCTTATTTGTTTTTTATCTTATATTTTGGAAATGTACATCCAGATTTTTTCCCCTTTAATTTTTTTTTGGGCCCCCAAGAGAGTGGGGCCCCTAAGCTATAGCTTGTCTAGCTTATACATAAATCCGACATGGGGGGCAGGTAAGCCCTGCCCCACATAATTGATAACATGACACGTTGCATGCACATGATTTGAATGGCAATGTCCATCAAATCTGGGGGGTCCAGCCCCCCCAAAAAATATTTTTTTGGGGGGAAGGGACCTTGGCTCCTAGGAATTGGCTCCTATGCTCTGTGGGGATAGTCCTGTGCTCTAACCACTGTGCTATGCTGTGTATACATTGCAGGCTTAAAATGCAGCTAGGGTGTACTTTTTATGCTCCTTTGTTGTCTTGATTCAGATCGAAGCTGGGTTTTTTTGGGGGGGGGGGCGCACATCAAAATGTTTCCCAAGAAACAGCAGGATAGATAAAAGAATTGTGGTTTGTGGCTTTGTGTTCATCACTTTCTAAGCCAGCAGCAGTGGGACGCTGGATGAAGAGCAGACCACATTGGGCTAACTTAATGAAAAATTCTTCTGATTTCTATGTACCAGGGGGTGTCGACAGGCAGGGATGCCTTTACCCTATGCAAAAGGTGTTTGCGCCAAGTCTGGAGAGGAATTAGGAGCGCCGTAAAAATTCCAATCAGTTTGAGGCTGGTTTAAGAAATAGCGCGGCAGACAGCAGTATCTTTTGCTGCAAAGCACAGGATACCTATGCATATTGGATTGTGACAGGTGAACATTTTCTTTTTAACAGCTTTGGAATGGCAATAGTTGGGAGTGTGGACACAGCCTCTGTCTCTTTTTGTGTGCGTGGGCAACTTAAGAAACTGCACACACACAAAGTATCAGCATCACTGCTAAAACCAGTTCCATATTATGAAAATCAAGTGCCCTGGGCCAGGGTGCTGAGAAGGACTAGAAAAGGTCTTAGGGGAAATTGGTAGATTGCACCAGTGACGTACAGAAAACACGGGCTTCAGACCCGTGTTAGTTACCGTATTTTTTGCTCTATGACTCACTTTTCCCTCCTAAAAAGTAATGGGAAATGTGTGTGCGTCTTATGGAGCGAATGCAGGCTGCGCAGCTATCCCAGAAGCCAGAACAGCAAGAGGGATTGCTGCTTTCGCTGCACAGCGATCCCTCTTGCTGTTCTGGCTTCTGGGATTCAGATTTTTTTTTCCCTTGTTTTCCTCCTCCAAAAACTAGGTGCGTCTTGTGGTCTGGTGTGTGTTATAGAGCGAAAAATACGGTAACCTGCTCAATAAGTGCTGCCCTGGTTCATATGGCCGCAATTTCCATCGTCTGGCAGCAGAGATATTCCTGACTGTTCTACGAGTCTCCCTGAAAGGAGTTTGCAGGCCCTGAGTGGGCCATACATAGATCACATTTTGAGAGACTCTGGACCCGGGGCAGGGAATCTGCGGCCTTCCTGATGTCGTTGGACTCCAACTCCCATCAGCCCCAGCCAATGGTCAGCGATGATGGGAGTTGTAGTCTAGCAGCACCTGGAGGGCTGCAGGTTCTCCCTGCTCAATTCAACCGGTTCTGAATGATGCAGCAACCAGACCAGGGTCCATTACCTTTCCTGATGCGGATGGTCATGCATTTTTCTCCCTGAGACATGCAACCTTCGACTCCAGTCATGCACTCGGCATCGGGACTCTTCATGAGACAAGTGTTGCATTTGATACTCTCTGGGGAAGAAAGCAGAGTGAGTCCTCTTTGCTTTTGCTCTAAGGTCTGCTGCCTTGTGTAACACACAGTTGGAATACTGCAGTGCGCTCTACATGGGGCTACCTTTGAAGATGACCTGGAAACTACAACTAATCCAGAACGTGGCAGCCAGACTGGTGACTGTGAGCGGCCGCCAAGACCACATAACACCGGTCTTGAAAGACCTACATTGGCTCCCAGTACGTTTCCGAGCACAATTCAAAGTGTTGGTGCTGACCTTTAAAGCCCTAAACGGCCTCGGTCCAGTATATCTGAGGGAGCGTCTCCACCCCCATTGTTCTACCCGGACACTGAGGTCCAGGTCCGAGGGCCTTCTGGCGGTTCCCTCACTGCGAGTAGCAAAGTTACAGTGAACCAGGCAGAGGGCCTTCTCGGTTGTGGCTCCCGCCCTGTGGAATGCCCTCCCACCAGATGTTAAAGGCAAAAACAACTATCTGACTTTTAGAAGACATCTGAAGGCAGCCCTGTTTAGGGAAGCTTTTAATGTTTGATGTATTACAGCATTTTAATATTTTTTTGGAAGCCACCCAGAGTGGCTGGGGAGGCCCAGCCAGATGGGCGGGGTATAAATAATAAATTATTATTACGTATTATTATTATTATGATGATGATGATGATGATGATGATGACTTACCCCCAGATTCAAGCAGAGCAAGGGAACAAGCGGCAAAGAGCAGAGCCCCAACCATCTTGGAATCGATTGCTTCTCTCTCAGTCGAGCTCTTCCGTCGAGAGGTAAAATAACCATCCTACACTGGCAGGGCACAGACCTTTGCAAAAGCACAATCTGTAGGCTGTGGGTGAAGTGGCTGGCTAATCATTCCCAAGACTGGGGGTGGTACTCAGAGTAGACCCATTGAAATTAATGAACAGGACTAAGTTAGGTCCATTGATTTCAATAGATTTGTGCAGCATAACGCTTAGTTGAGTACCACCTTCGGAAACGAGATGTACAAGATTCTATGTGTGTTCCCGTACCATATTTTTGGTACTCTTTAACCTTACAGTTGAATATTTGTGAGATAACGCCAGAGGCCAAGGCGAAGCATAGCTGGGCAGTGAAACGTGGGTTTGCACCCCTTTGGCTCCAAGATCAAACACATGCATCTAGGGAGAGGGCAGGTTTCTATGTATGATTAACAGACCAGTAGTGTTCAGGACTGGGGGTCAAGATCCTGAGGGGGGCTCAGCTTCTTTTCAGGTATGTCCAAAGTCCATTTCGGGGGCCTAATCCGGCTCTCTGGCTGATTTAATCCTGCCCCCGTGGCAGTATATGTCCTGAGGTAAAATCCTTTAAAAAGCTCAACAACTTTGGTCGGCTCTCACGCATGTTTACTTCATCAAATCTGGCCCTCTTTGAAAAAAGTTTGGGCACCCCTGTTTTAAGAGTTGGATAGGAGAGGGTAGGGGTCAAGAGAAAGGAGAGATTCACCAGCAACGACCACCTTTTTCTCTCTTCGCAGGAATACAGACAAGTTTAGGTAGTTTAGGAGTTTGCTCTTGATCAGTTTCAAGAGACGCAGGCTCTTTAAAAACCATTTTTCCTTGCCAGTCTATTACTAGCAGCAAACTGTCTTCTGACTACCCACTCCACAAAAAATAATGATGATCCTGACCACAAGCAGACCACCATTGTATCACTTTGGCATTGAACAGGCAGGCAGCCTGTGGGTCACACAAGACACAGAATCATAGAGTTGGAAAGGACCCCAGCGCCATGGGGTGATGTCCAGCGCCGAGGGCCTTCTGCCGGTTCCCTCACTACGAGAAGCGAAGCTACAGGGAACCAGGCAGAGGGCCTTCTCAGTAGTGACGCCCGCCCTGTGGAACGCCCTCCCCTCAGATGTCAAGGAAATAAACAACTACCTGACTTTTAGAAGACACCTGAAGGGAAGCTTTTAATATTTGATGAATTATTGTATTTTAATACTTTGCTGGAAGCCGCCCAGAGTGGCTGGGAAACCTAGCCAGATGGGTGGAGTATTAATAATAATAATAATAATAATAATAATAATAATAATATAGTCCAACCCCCTGCAATGCAGGAATCTTGACCAACATGGAACTCGAACCCACAACCCTGAGATGACGAGTCTGATGCTCTGCCAACAAGCTTTTTTCCCTGTGCAGTGGAGTCTCTGTGCAAGAGAGGCTGGCTGATATAAGGACCCATCCGGAACTCAATTCCCAAAACAGTAAGGCGTCGTATATGACTTAATTTAAGATCCATTGATACGTCTGATACCAAAACATTTTCCTAGGTAGCAGTGAACATTCCCATTATTTATCCCAATTGTTTTTTAAACTCTGCACATCAAACTTATTTGTTGATAATAAATATCTATAAAAAGTCATCACTGGCTTTTTAGTGTCCAATGAATTATCCAATTGCTCCCAAATTTTGAGTGTCTCAAAGGCTGTGAAGGCCGCCGAACCAAAACAAGTTGCTTAAAAGATGTTGCTGCTTCAAGTATTGACAGATGGTATTTTTCTCTTAGAGCATCATACATATAAAATTAGTCTTCCTCATCTACACCTTTTATCATCCAGCTTTTTTTCCCATATTGCAATATTTTTTCCCAATTCTACTTTAATAGAGCAGGGATAGGCAAACTCAGCCCTCCAGATGTTTTGGGACTATAACTCCCATCATCCCTAGCTATTCAAGTCTCCAGGGCCAGACGAACTGCATCCAAGAGTATTAAAAGAACTGGCAGATGTGATTTCAGAACCACTGGCAGTCATCTTTGAGAATTCCTGGAGAACAGGCGAAGTCCCGGCAGACTGGAGGAGGGCAAATGTTGTCCCTATTTTCAAAAAGGGGGAAAGAGAGGACCCAAATAATTACCGCCCAGTCAGTCTGACATCAATACCAGGGAAGATTCTGGAGCAGATCATTAAGCAAACAGTCTGTGAGCACCTAGAAAGGAATGCTGTGATCACCAATAGTCAGCATGGATTTCTGAAAAATAAGTCATGTCAGACTAACCTGATCTCGTTTTTTGACAGAATTACAAGCCTGGTAGATGAAGGGAATGCAGTGGATGTAGCCTACCTTGATTTCAGCAAGGCATTTGACAAGGTGCCCCATGATATTCTTGTAAAGAAGCTGGTAAAATGTGGTCTTGACTATGCTACCACTCAGTGGATTTGTAACTGGCTGACTGACCGAACCCAAAGGGTGCTCATCAATGGTTCCTCTTCATCCTGGAGAAGAGTGACTAGTGGGGTGCCACAGGGTTCTGTCTTGGGCCCGGTCTTATTCAACATCTTTATCAACGACTTGGATGATGGACTCAAGGGCATCCTGATCAAATTTGCAGATGACACCAAACTGGGAGGGGTGGCTAACACCCCAGAGGACAGGATCACAATTCAAAACGACCTTGACAGATTAGAGAACTGGGCCAAAACAAACAAGATGAATTTTAACAGGGAGAAATGTAGAGTATTGCACTTGGGCAAAAAAAATGAGAGGCACAAATACAAGATGGGTGACACCTGGCTTGAGAGCAGTACATGTGAAAAGGATCTAGGAGTCTTGGTTGACCACAAACTTGACATGAGCCAACAGTGTGACGCGGCAGCTAAAAAAGCCAATGCAATTCTGGGCTGCATCAATAGGAGTATAGCATCTAGATCAAGGGAAGTAATAGTGCCACTGTATTCTGCTCTGGTCAGACCTCACCTGGAGTACTGTGTCCAGTTCTGGGCACCACAGTTCAAGAAGGACACTGACAAACTGGAACGTGTCCAGAGGAGGGCAACCAAAATGGTCAAAGGCCTGGAAACGATGCCTTATGAGGAACGGCTAAGGGAGCTGGGCATGTTTAGCCTGGAGAAGAGGAGGTTAAGGGGTGATATGATAGCCATGTTCAAATATATAAAAGGATGTCACATAGAGGAGGGAGAAAGGTTGTTTTCTGCTGCTCCAGAGAAGCGGACACGGAGCAATGGATCCAAACTACATGAAAGAATACTCCACCTAAACATTAGGAAGAACTTCCTGACAGTAAGAGCTGTTCGACAGTGGAATTTGCTGCCAAGGAGTGTGGTGGAGTCTCCTTCTTTGGAGGTCTTTAAGCAGAGGCTTGACAAACATATGTCAGGAGTGCTCTGATGGTGTTTCCTGCTTGGCAGGGGGTTGGACTCGATGGCCCTTGTGGTCTCTTCCAACTCTATGATTCTATGATTCTATGATTCTAACAGGATGGTCAGGGATGATAGGAGTTGTAGTCCCAAAACATCTGGAGGGCCAAGTTTCCCTATGCCTGCCATAGAGTATTTTAAAAATAAATAAATAATGTTTTCAGATCTATGCATTTCACTAATTTTACAATCATTTTAACATTTCAAAACTTGACTACCTTCCCCCTCTTTCTGCGGTTCCTTAAATTTATCTTTAACATCTTCTGCATATCCAAATTAACTTAATTTGCTCATTTATTCATATAAATATATACTCTTATAAAACTGCAGGCTATTACAATCATCCTGCCAATGTTCTTAATTGTTTACAATTTATCTGTAAATATTCAATAAAGCATTTCCATTCTTTTATAAAAAGTTTGTTATCTTGATTTCTTATTCTTCCGGTAAGTTTAGCTGTTTCTGCATATTCTATAAGCTTTTGTATCCATTCTTCCATTGCTAGGACTTCTGCTACTTTCCATTTGGGGGCAAGTAACGTTCTTGCCACTGTAGTGGCATACATGAATATACAGTTTAGGTAGTTCTGTCCTTATAATTCCCAAAAGAAAAGCTGCTGGGTTTTTTTTGTTGTTTTTTTTTTACAAGCATTATTTTAAACATCCTTTTCAATTCATTATATATCATTTCCTCATAGAGGAAGTGTAAGGAGTAGGGATAGTCAGCATCTTAAAAAGCAGAGACATCACCTTGTTGACAAAGGTCCGTATAGTTAAAGCCATGGTTTTCCCAGCAGTGATGTATGGAAGTGAGAGCTGGACCATAAAGAAGGCTGATTGCCGAAGAATTGATGCTTTTGAATTATGGTGCTGGAGGAGACTCTTGAGAGTCCCACGGACTGCAAGAAGATCAAACCTCTCCATTCTGAAGGAAATCAGCCCTGAGTGCTCACTGGAAGGACAGATCCTGAAGCTGAGGCTCCAATACTTTGGCCACCTCATGAGAAGAGAAGACTCCCTGGAAAAGCCCCTGATGTTGGGAAAGATGGAGGGCACAAGGAGAAGGGGAAGACAGAGGATGAGATGGTTGGACAATGTTCTTGAGGCTACCAACATGAGTTTGACCAAACTGCGGGAGGCAGTGGAAGACAGGAGTGCCTGGCGTGCTCTGGTCCATGGGGTCATGAAAAGTCAGACACGACTAAACGACTAAACAACAACAAAGGAGTAAGGAGTCAATGATCCCCTGTGGCCAAAGACAACCATGCTCCTACTGCTAGACCAAATGACCAGCAGCCTGTTTCTTCCTCTGGAAAGTCCGCAACCATGGTCTTGCATGGCAGCTGCTTTCCCCTCCAGTGTGGGAAAAGGTAAAGGTAAAGGGACCCCTGAACATTTGGTCCAGTTGTAGATGACTCTGGGGTTGCGGCGCTCATCTTGCTTTATTGGCCGAGGGAGCTGGTGTACAGCTTCCGGGTCATGTGGCCAGCATGACTAAGCTGCTTCTGGAGAACCAGAGCAGCGCATGGAAACGCCATTTACCTTCCTGCCAGAGAGGTACCTATTTATCTACTTGCACTTTGACGTGCTTTAAGCCACAGTAGCCACTCTGACCTCCGCTGAAGCTCTCTGTCACCTTTGCTCTGCTCTGCCCAGTGCTGTGTTGATCTTCTGCTGCATCCCTACCCACCCCCTTGCTTATCTTGGGGTTTTTGTTTGTCTCCCAGAGTCCAGATGCTCAAGGCCTCATGGTGCTTTGCTGTGGCTGAAAGGCAGCAGCAGGCAAGGCTAAAGAGAACCTGTCAGCATCCGTGAGACGGCCCTGGTTCTTCTCTGCACCAGCCGTAGCTTTTGGGGATCCAGCCCAAGGACCATGGGCAGGTTGGGTAAGCATGTCAGGTGACTAAGGTGTTACATGGGCAAATCCTTTCTCCTCTCGTTGCTGAGCCAAAAGGGAAGGGAAGGAAAACAGAAAGTACTGAAACCTCTTAGTTGTGGACATGGGTATTAGAGGGAATGGAAGTTCTGTATGCACCATTTATTTATTTCATTTCTATACTGCTTTATATTTTTAAGAAAAATCTCAAAGTGGTTTACAGAATATTAAAACATCAATAAAACAATCTGAAGAAAGTCAAAACAGTGGTACCTCAGGTTACATATGCTTCAGGTTACATACGCTTCAGGTTACAGACTCCGCTAACCCAGAAATAGTACCTCAGCTTAAGAACTTTGCTTCAGGATGAGAACAGAAATCACGCAGCAGCGACGTGGTGGCAGCAGGAGGCCCCATTTGCCTCCAGCTATTAATTAATAACCCAAGATCTCAGCATCTTTCCAATAGTTTCTGGACTTTCATGTAGGGTCAAGATCTCCCTCACCTGGCTAGTGCTCACTCTCTGAGGACATCTGTCTCCAATAACACATATACAGTGGTACCTCGGGTTGCAGACGCTTCAGGTTACAGACTCCGCTAACCCAGAAATAATACCTCGGGTTAAGAACTTTGCTTCAGGATGAGAACAGAAATTGTGCTCTGGCGGCGCGGCGGCAGCAGGAGGCCCCGTTAGCTAATGTGGTGCTTCAGGTTAAGAACAGTTTCAGGTTAAGAACGGACCTCTGGAACGAATTAAGTACTTAACCCGAGGTACCACTGTACACACAAAAATTGACTGGCAGGCGAAGATGATAGAATATTTAGAACTTGCGAAAATGACTGGGAGATTAAGAGGAAACTCAAACCAGAAAGTGAGGAAAGGTTGGACAATGTTTAAAGAATATCTTAAAAAGTACGTAATGTGATAATGCAAATCTCCTGACAGGTCTAGATTGAATCTTGAATAATAACGAAATTATAGAAGCAAAAATCACCTTTGATATTTAACAGTTAAAAAATAAGGAAGTGCGTATAGACCCATCATGTGTAAAAAGTACAATGAGGTGAATCGGAAGACAAAAGTGTGTGTGATCTCAAATGATATGTTGTTAGTGTTTAGTTGTTATGAGGGTATGGTATTGGTCTGTTTGTGTTGTTTTTATGTAGTATGTAAATTGTTTTGCAATAAAGCTTTAATAAATTAAAACAAAAACAAATGCAGAGTATACAGTCAAAGCAACATAATTAACAGAAAACTAAAATATTATCTTAAAGATTTCAAAATACAGTGGTACCTCGGGTTACATATGCTTCAGGTTACATACGCTCCGCTAACCCAGAAATAGTACCTCAGGTTAAGAACTTTGCTTCAGGATGAGAACACAAACTGTGCTCCGGCAGCGCGGCAGCAGTGGGAGGCCCCATTAGCTAAAGTGGTGCTTCAGGTTAAGAACAGTTTCAGGGTAAGAACGGACCTCCGGAACGAATTAAGTACTTAACCCGAGGTAGCACTGTATTACAAAGGAGGTCAACTACGGAATACATATTTAACACAACGTTAACAAACAAACAAAAAGCCTTAAACATTTCCCCCCAAAATTGCTAAGTGAAGTCAAATATAAAATGCACATTTAAAACAGCATAATTAACAAGAGAATAAAAGATTATCATAAGCATAACACGGCTGTTTGGCAGGCACAAAAAGATGGGGCAAAAGTTAGGGGTTTGTTGTCAGGCATAGCAATGTCCCTCTGGTCTCACAAGCAGCCTCTTTATTACAGGTTTTGGGAGTTGTAGTTCTGTGAGTGGTGAACTACAGTTCCCAGGATTTTTCCAGGAGATGTGCACTTTAATGTCTGGTGTGTACTCAGCCAAAGATGCTAAATAGCCCTGAAATTTTCAGATGGCACATGAAAAAATATGAACTCAATTCAGCTTAAGGAATCTCCATACAGATTTGCATGCAGATTTACAGCAAGACCAGGGTTCTCTACAAAGAAGCCTAATTTTTTAATATATGTCTTGGGGCACCATATTAATAATAATAGTTTTTTAAGTATCTATATCTTTTTTCCTCCTGGCAGGTTTTGGAATATTGGGGTCCAGAAAAAAATGTGGAATGTATTTTCTGATTTCGGTGTATGTGACATGAAGAGATTATAGGCACATGTAAACAAGATTTGTGCAAGCACTTCGAGCTGGCTTTGAAGTATTTTTGCTGCAGCATATCCTGTTGCCAAAGAGGCAAGCCACTTTCTTGGTTTAAAAAGCAGCTTGCCTCTTTGGCTATTGCTGTGGCAACAAAATGTAGGGGGTGGGGAGGGAAACAGTTGTTTTCAGTCAAGTCACCACTACTGAGCATACATTTGTTTAATGACAAATTCAGGCGTGATTGTCATGGAATCGTAGAGTTGGAAAGAACCCTGAGAATCACTTAGCCCAATCCCCGGCAATGCAAGAATTTTTTTTGTGCAACGTGGGGTTCAAACCCACCACCCTAAGTTTAAGAGTCCAATGCTCTACCAATTGAGCTATCTCTCTCTCTCTCTCTCTCTCTCTCTCTCTCTCTCTCTCTCTCTCTCTGTGTGTGTGTGTGTGTGTGTATGTATGTGTGTGTGTGTGATGTTTTAAATGGCCCTCAAGAAAGCTTTCAGTCCAGGGTTGATACGACTGCCAAAAGATGAAACAGGCTTGGATGCATTAACCTTAAGTAACAAGAAGTTGGCATATGTCCAATATATTTTTCACGCATGAGATGGAAAAACCCACTCAAGTTTCCTTGGCACCGTTTCTGAATGCTGTTCTTTGAGGGCATAACGCTGAAAGCAGAGATGCTAGCCAATACAGGCTCAAATTTTCGCATTACGGACCAATATAAAGCACAAACGACTAATTTCAGCACTGCATGCAAATACTGTCTTACTGCGTGATTTGCTGATGCATCTGGCAAGAACAAGAAAAAAAAATCTGTCCTTCGAGCCGGAGTCGAACCAGCGACCTAAGGATGACTTTGGCAGCAGTCTACAGTCCTCCGCTCTACCAGCTGAGCTATCGAAGGGACAAGCCTAAGGTGCTATGCCTCACCTTTTAACTGTGGGTGTGGCACCTGCTGGGCGTGGAACTGGAATTTCAATGGGAGATATTCCCTTTGAATGCCTTCCCCAGGCTTCCTTCCTCTCCGCCAGCAAGCCTAAGATCTAAAGCATGGGTAGGCAAACTAAGGCCCAGGGGATCCAGTCCAATCGCCTTCCAAATCCGGTCCACAGACGGTCCAGGAATCAGCATGTTTTTACATGAGTAGAATGTGTCCTTTTATTTAAAATGCATCTCTGGGTTATTTGTGGGGCATAGGAATTTGTTCATTCCCTTTTATATATATATATATAAAGATAGTAACAAAACTCACAAGCATAACCTTTAAAAATCCTGGGCTGGATTTAAACTAAGTCGCTGCGTTGGCAGAACTAGCACAATGGTTAGCAGGCTGTTGTGCTGAAATGTGAAAGCTTTTGAAATAAAAGACCAAGGTGAATCTCCATCCCTTCTTTTTGGGCCTGAGAAGACCACTTCTCTCCTTTAGATCAGGTATGGGAGAATTGTTTTTGTAGTGTTTGTTTGAAATATATCCCTTGCTGTAATGCGTCCCTTGTTGTAAGCTGCTTTGAGCATGGTGTGTGTGTGTGTGTAAAAATGGCATACAAATAAAATGAATGAATAAGTGAATGAATGAATGAATGAATGAACGAACGAACGAAACTTTGGCCCTCCTGATGCAGCTAAACTACAACTCCCATCAGCGTAAGCAAGCATGGCCAAGGATGATGGGAGTTGTAGTTCAGCAGCATTTGGAGGACCAAAGGTTCATCACACCTCTTCTAGATGTTTCTGGACTGTACATCATCCCTGCCCATTGAGGCTCTTAGGTGCTGTAGTTTAACAACTTCTGGATAGGCATACAGGTTCCCCATCTCTGTTAGAAGGGGTCCCCCTCATCTCAGTTCATTGACTTAACTTGCCTTCAGTGTGCATCTTATGATGATGTTGTCATCCATCATCAACAGCTGCCGCCCTTGCCTCTGCAGTGTCATGACTTTGTGCCAAGATTTCTCAAAGAATATATGGAAGCTTTCATTGAAATTCCAGTTCCATGCCCTGTAGGCCAATCACTGCCTTTTTTAAAAAAAGAAAGCCGCATCCCAAGTTAAAAAGAACAAGGCAAAGCTTTGGGCTTGTTCCTTCGATAGCTCAGCAGGTAGAGCGGAGGACTGTAGATTGTCGTCCAAGCCATCCTTAGGTCGCTGGTTCGATTCCGGCTCGAAGGACAAAGTGTTTTTGCTTGCCAGAAGTAGCTCCTGATCTCCTAATCAGTCATACACTGTGGCTTCCCTCGTCATGACTACAGTCTGGAGAAACCCTCTGAGTCATACCGAAGCCTCTAAGCCAAAATAAGATCTCATAGTTTGAAAATACCAGAATATAGTTTTCTGCACCTGGCCTTGAGACAAGTGAGTTTCAGCTCCTGTTTCAGTTGCCGGTTTGTGGACCAGCTACTGAGCCGTGCAGCACGAAACGAAAGGAGTGCTGTGTTCATTGGCAAAGGGGTAGACACTGTTCAATAAAACACTTGTCCAACTGCATCCCAGATCAAATCTGCAAGTGCTACGGCCCTTGAGAAGTGCTGCTGCTGGTGGTTGTTGTCGTGAGGAACCCCATCCCCTCAGCAGCAAGATACTGCCACTGCAGTACATTGCAAAAGCAAATCTTCAAAGCAGAGAAGCTGCTTGGAGGAGAGTAACCAAGACCCTGCAAAACAAACAAGCAGCAGCTACGCATGTATTGCACAGCTGGTGCCTGGGGAAACCAGGACTATTGGAGTCTGACTCAGGAGAGGGGAGCATGGATTTGTGGGGACCTGTACCAGCCAGGAGGTGAGAATCAGAGGCAGGGGAAGCTTCAGAGCTGGAGGAAGAAGAGGAAGAAGCAGGTCAGGCAAGTGAAGGGCCGGAGGCTTCCCGAGCCTCTCCTGCAACACTGTCTCCCAGAACCAGGAGCAAACGGATGTGGAAAGAGCAGAGGCATGTGTGCAGCCTGTCGTGGGGAGGTGCATAAGCTGGTGAAGGGGGCATGGCCCCCTGTTGCTGAAATTCCTTCGTAGAGCGTAGAATAGCTGCCTAGATACAAGGCTGGTGTGTGCAGGTATTCGGAGCCGTGGAAACTACTGTAAGTGTCAGCTTTGACAATGAAGAGCTAACTATCTTCCGTGGGCATTCATGTGGTTGACAAGATATCAGAAGAGAGAGGAAAGTGCCCTCACATCTTTCCTTGTATGTTTCCCATGGGCACCTCGTTGGCCACTGTTAGAACAAGCCACTCTTCTTCTTCTTCTTCTTCGGCGATCACTTGTAGCCAAGTAAGCTTGTCTTCCATGAAATCAGTTTTAGCAGTAGGTCTGTAAGTGACTGTGGAGGCCAATTCTGGATCCACACGTCCTTCCACAGTGGGGACATTGGTGGGAGTTGATCACGGTGAGGGTTTGCCAAGTGTGCCTTCCTCTTAGCATGTTTCTCCCTTTCGTCCTGAGTTTGAGCGTCTTCAAAGCCCATGACACCTTTGGTAAAGGCTGTTCTCCAACTGGAGCGCTCTCAGGCCAGTGTTTCCCAGTGTTTATACTACATTTCTTTAGATTTGCCTTTGAGAGAGTCTTTAAACCTCGTTAACCACCAGCATTGTACTTTCCATTTTTAAGTTCAGAATACAGTGGTACTTCGGGTTAAGTACTTAATTCGTTCTGGAGGTCTGTTCTTAACCTGAAAATGTATTTAACCTGAAGCACCACTTTAGCTAATGGGGCCTCCTGCTGCTGCCGTGCCACCAGAGCGCAATTTCTGTTCTCATCCTGAAGCAAAGTTCTTAACCTGAAGCACTATTGCTGGGTTAGCGGAGTCTGTAACCTGAAGCGTATGTAACCTGAAGCGTATGTAACCTGAGGTACCACTGTAGAGTACAGTGGTACCTCGGGTTAAGAACTTAATTTGTTCTGGGGGTCCGTTCTTAACCTGAAACTGTTCTTAACCTGAGGTACCACTTTAGCTAATGGGATCTCCCGCTGCCGCCGTGCAATTACTGTTCTCATTCTGAGGTAAAGTTCTTAACCCGAGGTAATATTTATAGGTTAGCCGAGTCTGTAACCTGAAGTATCTGTAACCTGAAGCGTCTGTAACCCGAGGTACCATTGTAGTTGCTTTGGAAGACGATAATCAGGCATCTGCACGACATGACCAGTCCAACGGAGTTGATGTTAAAGAATCAAGCCATTAAAACAGATCCAGCAAGACTCTTCTTATGTTCTTAGGCTGTTGATGTTTGTGTGTCTTCTTAGTGCTTCTGGGCCTTGCCGCTCTGCTCCTGCTGCGGAAGAGCACGCCCAGCCCCTTGGAGAGATGTTTTGAGGATCCAGAATATGAGAGGCTGCTGGATATCGCTAAGGACGGGCTGGGCAAAACTGAAGAACCGAGACGGATTGCGATTGTGGGAGCCGGGGTTGCTGGACTTACAGCTGGGAAAGTGCTGCTGGACGCTGGACACAAGGTGATGGGGCCAAGGAGAAGGGGAGGCCTTGGCTGGGTGAGAAGCAAGGGAGGTGAGGCAGGGGTTGCATAATAATAGCAATTTTTTATTTGTACTCTGCCCGTCTGACTGGGTTGCCCCAGCCACTCTGGGCGGCTTCCAACATACAGTATATAAAAACATAATGAAACATTACAAAGCTTATCTGATGGGAGGGTGTTCCACAGGGTGGGTGCCACTACCGAGAAGGCCCTCTCTCTGGTAGCCCACTTTCCTGTAAGTCAAGCCCAAATCCCGCCCCCTTGATTCACAATCTTCAGCCAACCTTGCCCAAACTCTTATCTCGCTCAGGATGATTGGATTTAAAGACACAAGGCAGTGTTTAAGATCAGGCTGATCCAGTCTCTGAGGCAACACCAGAGTGGCCCTACCAAATGATAAAAAAATTGGGACAATGGTTTCTGCAAACGGGTTTGCAAGCCGGGAAAAGAAAACGATGGACGTTTATGAAATATGGATTGTTGTTTAGCCATCCCGTGCATATTCTGGGGGAAACCAAGGGGTTGCTTCCAGTGTGACCTGGTGCAGATGTAATCCTGATTTCTTGCAAACGACAGTTAAAGCAAGCACTGGGAATGCACCTGAATAGGAACCATAGCTAACCTCGGCGTATATGTAATGCTAAACCATGGTTAAAGGCAGTGCTTTTTTTCTGGGGGGTACACATGCCCCTAAACATTTTGTGAATCTAAGTTTGGCCTCATTGAAGGGCACTATTTCAATATGAGTAGGAAAATGAGAGTACCCCTGAACATTTTTTTTAAGAAAAAAAGCACTGGTTAAAGCCAACAAGGCAGAATTTGTCCTCAGAAGGGATTGAGGGAATAGGAGGAGGACGGTATGTGTGTTCCTGAGACTGTCTTCCAGTTTTCAAGCCCTGGTCTTTATAGAGCCAGGTTTACATTTCAAAGTACCAAGCCTGGCATCTTCAGGCAGATGCTGGGGACACAGCACTCTGGAAGGGACTATAATTGATCCTTGCCTTGGGCTCCCATTTAGACAAACATTTGCTCCAGACGATTGGGCTTGGGAGCTGCTGTTTTAATTTCCCACAGTGCTCCTGACACAGCATCCCTCCACGGTATTGTGGGAAATTAAAAAGGTGTCCCCCTTTCTGGTGCCTGAGAATACAGAGGATAGCCTTTCTTAATAATAATAATAATAATAATAATAATAATAATAATAATAATAATAAATTTTATTTATACCCCGCCCTCCCCAGACAAGGCTGGGCTCAGGGCGGCTAACAACCAATAATAAAAACGAGTTGAATGAATACAACTTAAAAACAATATTAAAATACAACATTAAAACATTAAAATGCAGCCTCATCACAGGAGGAGAAAGGAAAAAAGAAAGAGGGGGAGGGAATCAAATTGACTCCAAGCCAAAGGCCAGGCGTAACAACTCTGTCTTATAGGCCCTGCGGAAAGAAATCGGATCCCATAGGGCCCTGGTCTCATGAGACAGAGCGTTCCACCAGGCCGGAGCCAGTGTTGAAAAGGCCCTGGCTCTGGTTGAGGCTAATCTGACTTCCTTAGGGCCCGGGACCTCTAGGGTGTTGCTATTTATGGACCTTAAGGTCCTCCGTGGGGCATACCGGGAGAGGTGGTCCTGTAGGTACAAGGGTCCTAGGCATAATGATATGGTCTCTACAGCATATACAGCTTTCATCATGGTGGCACCTGTCAACGTTGTACTCTCGAAATGTTCTAGACTACAGCTCCCATCATCCCACTCTGGCTGGGAGCTGATGGGAGTTGTATTCCCAAAAATCCGGAGCCTCGCTTTCCTCAGCATAGTTTGCTGAGGTTCAGGGGCTGGGTTGTTCCAATAGCAGCCTTACTCTTCTAGGGGATGCTGGCTCCACTTGAGACCCAGGTGCGAGTAGAAAAACAAGAGCTTCACTCAGCCTAGATTCCCCGTCTGCCTGCCCCCCCCCCGCCCTCTGCTCCTGCAGAGCAGGCTCATTCCAGTCCAATAACGTTTGCTATATACTTTCCCCCCATCAACAGGGCCAACTGGCAGGACTTAATTACTATTTTCTGCTGCAGGGCAAGCTTATGAAAAACAAATGAAAAAACTGGGTGGGCCATGGAGTGTGCAGTTGCACAAACCGCCAGGCAATTAACTATGTAGATGGCAGGCACGATCGCTTCCTTTGTTGTTTTTGCAAATCTTGCAAGCCTCTGTTTTATTGGTGACCTGCCATGCCACAATGTGCAAGACATATTCAAGAGAATGGGGAAGGTAGATAGCTAGGGTGTTGAATTTGGCCCTCTGGGCTTCTACATCTGGCCCTCAAAATTCTCCCCGGCTACATCCCTGCATTAGGGATGCGGGTGGTGCTGTGGGTTAAACCACCACTTGCTGATCAGAAGGTCAGCGGTTTAAATCCCTGCGACGGGGTGAGCTCCCGTTGCTTGGTCCCTGCTCCTGCCCACCTAGCAGTTCGAAAGCACGTCAAAGTGCAAGTAGATAAATAGGTACCGCTCCGGCGGGAAGGTAAACGGCGTTTCCATGCGCTGCTCTGCTTTGCCAGAAGCAGCTTAGTCATGCTGGCCACATGACCCGGAAGCTGTATGCCGGCTCCCTCGGCCAGTAAAGCGAGATGAGCACTGCAACCCCAGAGTCGGCCACGACCGGACCTAATGGTCAGGGGTCCCTTTACTTTTACATCCCTGCATTGCACAAGTGTTTTTGCTTGGCTGGATTGCATCTGGTTCAGTATAAAGGCAGCTTCCTATGCCATGCATGGGAATGGAGATCCAGAATATGTCAGGATCACCCATGTATTTTTGACCCCAAATCGGTTGACACTTTGCCAAGGAGCTAACCAAGGCACAACAGCCTGGTTTCCCAACAGAGCAGTTGCCAATGAGTCAGATCTCGTGGCTTTATTTATACAGGTGCATCTGTTCTGAAGCAGAGTTGTAATCATAACCAGAAAAACAGACCTTTCCCTCAGGGACCTTGGGTAATCTCTGACAAACAGTTCCTCCAGAATGTGACGTTTTCAAGATGTTAGCTGATTGAAAGCACCGGGCCACAGAACAGAATTCACCTACCTGTCTCCTGACCTGTTTTTCCCAATTTTGTTTTGGAGCTAGCTCCGACCCCCCGCCAAAATTTGTTCTGTTGTCTGCCCTCCTAACCCAGGACCAGACATCTGTAACGCAGCAGAGCATGCAAAGATCCTCACTGGTGTCTGTGTGCGTCCTGGTGTGTGCAAAAGATCTGTTGATCGGGGCACTAATCCAGCACTGACCTTAGAAAGGAGAGCAAAGGAAGAGACATCTCTGACGTTGCAGACATAGGAGCGTAGGAAGCTCTCCTTTGCTGAACCAGACTGAAATATACTCAGAGTCGAGAGTAGATTTCATGCTCTTTATTCAGCTCATAGTGGTGAGGAGGAATGAAAGTTTCCCCAAAGTATCTGCTTTATATACATTATTTACACAATGGGCTGCACATGATTGGCTAATTCCAGAATTCTCCTGTAGGCCAATCAGGTTGTGGATTCACTTCCATCTGGAGCTGGATTGGGTGGCTCCTGCAGACCAATCATACTGCTGCATTGTTCTAGGACCAATCAGACTGCTGCATTCTGAATCCTCTTGTTCTAGGACCAATCAGACTGCTGCATTTTGGATCCTATTCAACTCAGTACATAACACAGACCCATGGTCCTCCTAGCTTAGGATTGTTTACTGAGCAGCTCTCCAATATTTTAGACAGAGGGTCTTTCCCAACCGTACTCGGAGATGGTGGGGATTGAACCTGAGATCTTCTGCATGCAAGGGAGATGCACTGCTGCTGAGCCATGCCCTGTCCCCAGATAAAGTGGAAAAACTTGACCTTGCTCTTGTACAGGGAAACCCCACTGAAACAAAGCAGCAATTGCAGGCGGCTCCCCACTCAACTTGCACACAGCTGCATATAGGCAGCCACCTTAGGGAAAAGTGGTGGCTGGGAGGCAGAGCAGCAGTTGCCACTGCCTGCTGATTGGCTCTCTCCTTGGCAAGCAAGCCAATGGTGATGAGGACAATCAGCTGGCTGTAAAGGTCATGAGGAGCTAGACTCTTGGAGGGAAAGGAGTCTTGCCCACCAGCCCTCCAAAATCCAGAGCCAACACGGCTGGCATCTGCACCCTTCCAGCTGTTCTGTGCCTCCCAAGGGGAGTCTGCCCCAACCACCGAAGAAGAGCCTACACCATGGGTAGGCAAACTAAGGCCCGGGGGCCAGATCCGGCCCAATTGCCTTCTAAATCTGGCCTGCGGATGGTCCAGGAATCAGCATGTTTTTACATGAGTAGAATGTGTCCTTTTATTTAAAATGCATCTCTGGGTTATTTGTGGTGCATAGGAATTCATTCATTATTTTCCCCCAAAATATAGTCCGGCCCCCCACAAAGTCTGAGGGACAGTGGCCCGGCCCCCTGCTGAAAAAGTTTGCTGACCCCTGGCCTACACAACACAACCCAGACTTCAGCAGCAGCTGAATGCGAGTCAGCGCTCGCAAGCCCGAAGAACGCTGCCCAGTCCTTCCGACTCAGTGAACTCAAAGCTGATGTTCCTGCAAACTTGGCCATTTTGAATCTGCACTGTCCCCACTCTCTAGTAGCATCTTCTACAGAAAGATGCTTCTTGCAGTTTGAGCATCAATAATATATCAATAAGATATCCATTTCTTCTGCCCTCAGTGCCACCAGCCTAAGTCCATTCTGAGAGCAGACTTTACCCCTGAGCTTGTCCATTTTGCCAGTCCCCAGTACTGGCACCGAGCATTCCTCAACAGTGTGACTTCCAGGCAAACTTAGCAGGTAGAACATTCAGGCTAAGTAATCTGGCAGCAAGTTGATAATTGCCCTTGAATAAGAATAACACCAGCAGATCCAACGTGGCAGCAACTTCTGAAAGGTAACAGCCAATATCCAAGGCTTGTAAGTCTTAATTACAAACTCACCGGAGATGAATGAATGAAATCAGCATGAGTCAACAGACATCTCCGACACCTGAATCTGCTGGTATGATATAATTTGCTTAACCTGCCTAGAATAAGGTGCCAGTGACAAATCGTTCAGCTTTTGGCCCTCTAGGGACTACAGCTCCCATCATCCCTGACCATTTGCCATGCTGGCTGGGGCTGATGGGAGTTGCAGTCCAACACCTGGAGATTGAGGAAAGCTGCTATAATCAGGACTATAAATATTGGACTGGGTATTCTCATAAAACAAACACTTTGGCCCTTTCCCATTGGCACCTTCTTCAACATTGTTCAGTGGAGGCCGTTTTGCAAATGAATTATAGTTTATAATTATAGTTCTTCTTTTGCCCCCCCCAGGTGACAATTCTAGAAGCCAGCAGCTGTGTGGGAGGCAGGATGGAGACTTACCGTGATCCCGAGGGGGGCTGGTATGTGGATTTGGGCCCGAGGCGCCTGCCTTTCAGCCACAGGTAAGAAGGGGCAGTGATATTCCCATGGTGGTGTGTGGCTGATAACATTTGATGGGGGGAAAGAGAGTTGGTATGACAGCCACCTTCAAATGAGAGCCAGTGTGGTGTAGTGGATAAGAGCGGTAGATTCGTAATCTGGTGAACCGGGTTCACATCGCTGCGCCGCATGCAGCTGCCGGGTGACCTTGGGCTAGTCACACTTCTTTGAAGTCTCTCAGCCCCACTCACCTCACAGAGTGTTTGTTGTGGGGCAGGAAGGGAAAGGAGAATGTTAGCCGCTTTGAGACTCCTTCGGGTAGTGATAAAGCGGGATATCAAATCCAAATTCTTCTTCTTCAAATAGAGGGAGGGCTGTCACATAGGAGGCGAAAGGAGCTTGTTTCCTGCTGCTCCGGAGGGTAGGGCCTGAACCAATGGATTCAAAATGGCAAGAAAGGACATTCCCACTAAATATTAGGAAGAGCTTTCTGATGGTAAGAGCTGTTTGACAGTAAAACAGACTTATCTCAGAAGGTGGTGGACTCTCGTTCATTGCAGGTTTTTAAGCAGAGGTTTGGTGGCCATCTGTCAGGGATTCTTTAGCAGCGATTCCTACGTTGCAGAGGGTTGGTCTAGATGAACTTTGGGGTGTCCCTTCCAACTCTGCAATTCTGTGACTCAATGAGAACAAAATCAAGAACAAAACTGAAATGAGTCTGATGGTAAAATGCCCGTCATCATGTCATGCAGTGTGTGCAGAGACGGGAGGCGTTGTAATTTTAGGGGACCCTGTGGTGTGCAGTGGATCCCTGCGGTCACTAAATCTTAGAGTTGGAAGGGATCCCAAGGGTCATCTAGTCCAACCCCCTACAATGCAGGAATCTCAGCTAAAGCAGCCATGATAGATGGCCATCCAACCTTTGCTTAAAAACCTCCAAGGAAGGAGAGTCCACCACCTCTCATTGGAGTCTGTTCCACTGCCGACCTGCTCTTACTATCAGAAAGTTTTTTTGAATGTTTGGTCATTGCATACTTCATTCATTCATTTATTTGCATTTGTATTGTCTCCACCTTTTCCCCCAAGGAGCTCAAAGGGGCCTCCATGGTTCTCCCCTTCCCCATTTAATCCCCACAACAACACTGTGAGGTAGGTTAGGCTGAGAGGTAGTGAGTGGCTCAAGGTCACCCAGTGGACTTTGTGGCTGAGTGGGGATTTGAACCCTAGTCCCCCAGGTCCTAGTCCGACACTCTAACCATTACACCACGCTGGCTCTTCTGCACTACAACTTCCCCTGCATGATCAAAGTCAGCAGAAGTGGAGTGTCCAGTTTCAGAGGGAGAGGGCATGTACTGCCCTCAGTCTCATCATGTCCCCAAATGTAGCACCTTACCTTTGCCCCATAGGAATGGATAACAGCCATTCCCCCATATGTCAGGATGCAAAAGTCCACTGATACGATTGGGTAAGAGTTGAACCCGTTCCTTATCTCTTGCTGATCTCAGCCATTATGAATTCAGCCTTTCTGTTTCTGGGGCTGTGCTTCTTGGTCATGCTAGAGTGTGACAGAATATTTGAAACCAGCTTTTGGGGGAAAGAGAGACAGACAGACAGACAGACAGACAGACAGACAGACAGACAGACAGAAAGAGATTGCTCCAGCAACAGGCCATATGATTGCCAGGTTGCAAGCTTGAGATATTCCCCTTTGAACTTTGTTTCCGCTCTTGAATCAGGAGAAGAGACAGTTGGGGCTTCCCCCTGTTTTGTTTTCCTCTAGTCCACACCCTTTCCCACCTGCTGGGATCCAGCTTGTTACAGCAGGTGTGGAGGGGATGGGAGGATAAGGGGGGGGGGGGAGAAGCCACATCCCTTTCATCTCCTGTTCCAGCAGCAGAATTTAAAGGCAGCTCTCCAGGTTGCAACCTAGCCAGCGACTGTCCAGTTCTGTGGGAGTGGGAAGCTCCCAGGGGGAAGTGATAAGCTTTCAGCACCTTGGACAGCTCCAATGAGTCCTGCTAAGGCAAGCGGCTACCTGAAATGTTGTCTGTGCAGAGAGCTAATAGCAAGGGAAGCCTTGTGTAGGCTGATCAAACCTGGTAGGCTCTGCCAGCCTAGAGGTGCTGGCTGGGTAGTTAAAGGGCCCTCAGCTTATTTTAAAGTCTTTGGCTTCTGTGAGGTTGGGACGACAGAAGTATTGAGAGGACCCTGCTTTTGGGAGGTTGGAAAGACAGAGATACTGCAGGGAATGATGGCAGGCCTGTGTTTCCAGAAGGCCTCTGGTGTGTTTGGGTTTGTTTTGGGGGTTGTTTTGCCTGTTTATTTATGGAATTTATATGCTGCCCTTCTTCTAAGGAGTCCAGGGTGGCAAACATGTATACAATTTAAAAACAGGAACAAAGAGAAATGTTATAAAACAGATCAAAACATAATAAAAAAGAATTAAAAACATCTAAAAGGTGTTACAATTTTAAACCTTCTAAAAGCAACTGCAGTGAAAAACACACATTCATCTCGAGAATGCCAGGAACATTCTTCTTCAGACACCAAATTCCTGTGTAAGCAGGAACCTTTTCAAATCTCTCCTTGATGGAGACAGGAACACCTCACTGTGTAGCACATTCCACAACCTGGGGACCACCACTGAAAAGGCCCTGTCATGGATGAGGACCAGCCTGTGAATGAGATGCTGGTGGTTCTTTGAGGAGGTTTTCCGAACCCTTTCCTCATCAAAGTTCTCCACCCTAAACAGTAAAGTCTCTGATGGGACATGGGTCAGACCCTGGTAGACTATGGCAACGGAACAGGAGGCACAATAAGGGAACAAACTATGCAGAAAAGCTAAACACGGGAAATCAAAGACTAATGGCATAATAAACACACCCCTTTATGTTTAATACCCATTCTTCCCCTCTGTTACCATCTTTCCCCCCTCTGATCCGCCCATTGCTCTCTCTACCTCCATGCAGAATTGTCCGGGAATATGTTGCAAAATATGGCCTGAAATTAAACCATTATTCAGACGGCAATGGCAATGCCTGGTACCTGGTGAACAATATCCGAGCCAGAGTCAAAGAGGTGGAGAAGAATCCAGACATTCTGGGATACCCTGTAGATCCCTCTGAACGTGGGAAGTCTGCTGTGGAGCTGTATTATGAAGCGTTGAAACCGGTGAGTTTCTTTTTGTAAACTGTTTTGAGTAGTGTATAAATTTTATGAAACAAATGAGAGTGTGTGCATGCATGTGTTTGTGAACACAGTTGCCAACAGGTTAGCAGGGAGCCATACCAGCCTGCCAGAGGGGTATCTGTGCTACTGTGCTGCAGCAAAAACTGTCAGGAGACCTGTGGTACCTTAAAGACTAACACTTTTTAGTGTGACATTGACACATACTCTATCCATCTATCTGTCTATCATCATCTATCTATCTATCATCTCTATCTATCATCTATCTATCTATCTATCTATCTATCTATCTATCTATCTATCTATCATCTATCTATCATCTATCTATCATCTATCTATCTATCATCTATCTATCTATCTATCTATCTATCTATCATCTATCTATCTATCATCTATCTCTTCTTCTTCTTTGGCGATCACTCGTAGCCGAGAAAGATTGTCTTCCGTAAACACGGTTTTAACAGTGAGTCTGTAAGTGACTGTGGAGGCCAATTCTGGATCCACACGTCCTTCCACAGTGGGGACATTGGTTTCCAGGCGGGAGTTGATCACGGTGTGGATTTGCCAAGCATGCCTTCCTCTTAGCATGTTTCTCCCTTGCGTCCTGAGTTCGAGTGTCTTCAAAGCCCATGACACCTTTGGTAAAGGCTGTTCTCCAACTGAAGCACTCGCAGGCCAGTGTTTCCCAGTTGTCCGTGTTTATACTACATTTTTTCAGATTTGCCTTGAGACAGTCTTTAAACCTCTTTTGTTGACCACCAGCATTACGCTTTCCATTTTTAAGTTCAGAATAGAGTAGTTGCTTTGGAAGACCACACACACACACACACACACACACACACACACACACACGTTGTCTGTAAAGGGGCATAGTTGTACACAATGGTGCCAGAGGGAAGTGAAATGTAAGAAATCTCGACAGTGAGAATTCAATTAGACCTAGAACATATGTGTGGCTCCCAACAAAAAAACCACAATGCAACATCAAACACTAAAAGCTTCCCTGAACAGGGCTGCCTATGTGTCTTTTAAAAATCACATAGCTGTTTATCTGTTTGACATATGATGAGAGGGCATTCCGCAAGGCGGGTACCACTACCGAGAAGGCCCTTTGCCTGGTTCCCTCTAGCCTCACCTCTTGCAATGAGGAAGCACCAGAAGGCCCTGGGAGCTGGATCTCAGTGTCCGGGCTGGACAGTGCGTGTGGAGATGCTCCTCCAGGTATACAAGGCTGAAGCTGTTTTTTATTTATTTTTGTTTTTATTTTATGTTGTAAACTATGTGATATTTGGCTGAAGGGTGGTATACGTTGTTGTTTAGTCGTGTCCGACTCTTCGTGACTCCATGGACCAGAGCACGCCAGGCACTCCTGTCTTCCACTGCCTCCCGCAGTTTGGTCAAACTCATGCTGGTAGCTTCGAGAACACTGTCCAACCATCTCGTCCTCTGTCGTCCCCTTGTGCCCTCCATCTTTCCCAGCATCAGGGTCTTTTCCAGGGAGTCTTCTCTTCTCATGAGGTGGCCAAAGTACTGGAGCCTCAGCTTCAGGATCTGTCCTTCCAGTGAGCACTCAGGGCTGATTTCCTTCAGAATGGATAGGTTTGATCTTCTTGCAGTCCATGGGACTCTCAAGAGTCTCCTCCAGCACCATAATTCAAAAGCATCAATTCTTCGGCGATCAGCCTTCTTTATGGTCCAGCGCTCATTTCCATACATCACTACTGGGAAAACTGTCGGGAATTCAAGCCCATATCAGGAGAAACTGGCAACAATCCCAGGCACCCGGCTTGATTCCCTGTTGACCTCCCTGGCTGCATTCCCCAGCAAATGCAGGCTAGGTCTCGATCGGCGATTCTTCTCAAACGTGAGAAGAACACACCCCCTCTTTCCTGCCCCCTGGTAGGGGAAAGAGATAGACAGAAACGTATTTACATGCCTTTATTTCTTTCTTTGCAGCGTTATAAAAAACATGACTGCTCTCTTCAATCTCCAGCAGTGTAGTGACAAACACTTCCTGCACTTCCTGGACAGGAACAAACGGAAGAGCTCATATTACACTCTGAGCTAATTCCGGTGCTTCGCACTGTGAATTGACTGTCCCTCTGTTTCCCACGGGCAGTCCCAACATTCCCATCATGTTTACTTTTCAAGCTAGCACTTTGCAGCTGCATTGCTTCAATATCGTAACATGGCTTTCACTATACGGACCTTTGTTGGCAAGGTGATGTCTCTGCTTTTTAAGATGCTGGGTGGTATATAAGTCTAAAATAAAATAATAATAATAATAATAATAATTTATCCTTCTGTTTCTCTAAACCTGAGGTTGATGGGGAGAAAAGGAGGACACCCTTTGCCATTCAAGGATAGTCCTACAATAACCCGTCTTCGCTTGTGCCCTTCAGATAGAAGAGGACTTGGCGAGATCAAACTGCAGCCATGTGCTTGAAAAATACGATGCCTATTCTCTCAAGGTGCTCGGTTTTATTGATATACGTGGGTGATATTTGCTGTTCGTGGCACGGATCTGCTTCTCCCTCTTTTTATATATATTACATTACTTTGTGCAATTGAGAGCCCCATTCGATGATACACAAGACATGGAAATGCTCCTGCTTGTGCAATGCTGTGATTTGCATCTCTCCAGCCCCATCTCACTTTACTGGCTGTTGGAAATAGCAAAGGGACAGAGAGCAGTGGCAGTTCCATGTCTGGTTTGGCACTTTTAAGTGCAGACCTCTCCATCCATTCATAATTCATATGAGTCTGTTCTGGCCAAACTAAACTACAAGCATTGGCCCAAGTTCATGTAGGTTTGCAAAAACCTTCCATTTCTGCCACCAGGGGGCAGCAGATTGCTACCATGTGTATAATGACTGCAATAAAAAAAAGCCAGTTTGTTTAATTGAATTCAATTATTTCGAAACATTCAATTTCAAAGTCTAGAGTACAATTTTTTAAAAGTCAACACCTGAAATTTGGATTTTGGAATAAAACTCATGCTTTGAGAAGTGGGACGGAAAATTGTTAAGCTTTCACAAGGAAAACTCATCATTTGAGTTTTGACATTGAAACGTCTATGTTGAAATTTGGAACACGGTTTTCAAAAGTTGTTAGCTTAGTTGTTTTTAATTTAGGGTATACGGCAGCCTTTGAATTTTAGGCAAAGATGTGTTTAAGCTCTATCAATATTTCCACTTGAGCGCAGCCATATTATTCCTCATATACTCTTCCACCTTCACAGGCATATCTGATCGAAAAGGGAAATCTAAGCCACGCAGCCATCCGAATGATTGGAGACCTGATTAACCTGAGCGCGGAGTTTTCCCGCAGTTTCATTGAATTCCTCCGAGAAGTTTTCCTGTTTACCCGTGAAAAGAGGTAATGAAAGCCGGTTGCATAGGTGCTGACTCCCTGGGAGAAATTCCCCATGAAGGGGAATTTACTTTTCAGTACTCTGCTAAACTGGGGCGCGGGTGGCGCTGTGGGTTAAACCACAGAGCCTAGGACTTGCTGATCAGAAGGTCAGCGGTTCGAATCCCCGCGACGGGGTGAGCTCCCGTTGCTCGGTCCCTGCTCCTGCCAACTTAGCAGTTCGAAAGCACGTCAAAGTGCAAGTAGATAAATAGGTACCACTCCGGTGGGAAGGTAAACGGCGTTTCCGTGCGCTGCTCTGGTTTGCCAGAAGCAGCTTAGTCATGCTGGCCACATGACCTGGAAGCTGTACGCTGGCTCCCTTGGCCAATAAGGCAAGATGAGCGCCGCAACCCCAGAGTCGGCCACGACTGGACCTAATCATCAGGGGTCCCTTTACCTTTTTATTCTGCTAAACACATGGGAATGGGTGAAGGGATCAGAAGGTGTGGAGGGCTTGTGTGAGCAATCCCACTCCCCTACCCACATGTTTGGGACATTTCGAGAGTCGAACGGACTTCCGGAACGAATTAAGTTCGAGAACCAATATTCCACTGTATATAAATTCAATAAATAAATAAACACACACACACACACTCCTGGTAGTTGAATGAGCATGTCTAGCAGAAATGACTTCTCCAGCCTTTTCTTGACCTCCAGGTACGATGAGATCGCTGGCGGGTTCGATATGCTGCCCAGGGCTATTCACCAGTCACTCCCAGCTGGCACCGTGATGCTCAACAGCACCGTGACAGAGATCCTCAGAGAAGGGGACACGGTTTCAGTGCTCTACCATCCTTCCAGCTCTCTGGCCTCGCCGGGCACCATCCTGGCTGACTACGTCATCGTCACGTCCACGGCAGAGGCCACACGCCTCATCCGCTTCCACCCTCCCCTCTCGCCTGCCAAGACCCAGGCGCTTCGTTCTCTGCGCTCCACAGGAGCCACCAAAGTGGCCTTGGCCTGCGCTAAGAAGTTCTGGGAGGAAGAAGGAGAAGAGATCTACGGTGGAACCTCCATCAGTGACCTGCCGTCCAGGATCACCACTTACCCCAACTGCAACTTCTCCAGCGGCCTGGGGGTCATCCTGGGCTCCCAGACTTATGGGGACGACTCAGAGTTTTTCGCCCCCCTCAGCCCCCAACAGGCTGTCGAGGTGGTTCTGAGGGACTTGTCCACTATCCACCGACGCCCCCTGGAAGAGCTGAGGCGTCTTTGCAGCCGGTGGGTGGTCAAAAAATGGAACCTGGACCCCCACGCCATGGGGGCCTTCACCCTCTTCAGGCCTTACCAGCTGAGCGAACACGCTGAGGCCCTCGCCCACAAGGAGGGGAGGGTCTATTTTGCCGGAGAGCACACGGCTTTGCCACATGGTTGGATTGACACTGCGATGAAATCAGCCCTGAGGGCATCCAGGGATGTCCACTGGCATGCAGGGGCACAGGGCTGTGGTCACCAGACAGGCATTTTTGGTGATCAAGGGGGTGGCTCGGAAGTTTGTAAACCTCCTTGATCCGTTGTAAGGCTATGCCGCCTTTAAAAATTTAGAAGCAGTGAGTAAATAAAGATGACTCATCTGAATCGTTTTCGTCAGTGTTTGAAAACACATGGAATATTATTCTGTAAGCCCTTGTGAAACGGTTCACCTGCTCTTTTAAGTTGCCCCCACTCGGGTCTTTTGAATATGCCTCTACCTCTGAGTCCACATCTTCAGTTGTTGTTAGTCAGGTGGGTATCTTCCAGATGTGGCTTTGCAATGCTTCAAATTGACCTCCGTCGCCCTTAGTAATGTTATCACGTATCACATAATCAGATGTGTTTGGCTACGTAACACAATAGAAGGGTCATGCTCACCAGTTGGTTGGGATCATCCATGTGACTCATCTAGGAAGCGTCACCCTCATTCTTGCTTGCCTCACTTGATCGCAGCAATGTCATCACATACCTAATTTGTACTTGCTAAGTGATGACATCCTGTTTTTGCTTTGACTCCTGATTGCCTACTCTATGTGGCCAGTCCAGAGTGGAGAAAGCATAAAAAAACTCTCTCTGTGTGTGTATGAGAGATTATCAAGCCACTGCTGTGGCTGTAGAGGCTGATACGGGAGAGACATGTTTTGTTGCAGCTGTTGTTGTTTAGTTGTTTAGTCGTGTCCAACTCATAGAATCATAGAATCATAGAGTTGGAAAAGACCACAAGGGCCATCGAGTCCAACCCCCTGCCAAGCAGGAAACACCATCAGAGCACTCCTGTCATATGGTTGTCAAACCTCTGCTTAAAGACCTCCAAAGAAGGAGACTCCACCACACTCCTTGGCAGCAAATTCCACTGTCGAACAGCTCTTACTGTCAGGAAGTTCTTCCTAATGTTTAGGTGGAATCTTCTTTCTTGTAGTTTGGAACCATTGCTCCGTGTCCGCTTCTCTGGAGCAGCAGAAAACTCTTCGTGACCCCGTGGACCAGAGCACGCCAGGCACTCCTGTCTTCCACTGCCTCCCGCAGTTTGGTCAGACTCATGCTGGCAGCTTCGAGAACACTGTTCAAACATCTCGTCCTCTGTCGTCCCCTTCTCCTTGTGCCCTCCATCTTTCCCAACACCAGGGTCTTTTCCAGGGAGTCTTCTCTTCTCATGAGGTGGCCAAAGTATTGGAGCCTCAGCTTCACGATCTGTCCTTCCAGTGAGCACTCAGGGCTAATTTCTTTAAGAATGGATGCATTTGATCTTTTTGCAGTCTGTGGGACTCTCAAGAGTCTCCTCCAGCACCATAGTTCAAAAGCATCAATTCTTCAGCGATCAGCCTTCTTTATGGTCCAGCTCTCACTTCCATACATCACTACTGGGAAAACCATAGCTTTAACTATATGGACCTTTGCTGGCAAGGTGATGTCTCTGCTTTTTAAGATGCTGTCTTTTTAAGATGCTGTAGTTGCAGCAGCTAGGGCAGATGAAGGTGTCCGGTTGTGCTGCGGCAGATGCTTCATGGCATATCTTCTTTCTGCAGTCCTCCCTGCAGTCCTTCCTCCTCTGGTCACTGCTGTTATGCATCAGATCATACGGAAACGAGCACTTTGGGGCTTGCATATTTCTCTTCTGTTGACTTCCTACCTTCCATTTCTGCCAATCTTTGCCAGAGATAATTCAGTGTGAGAGAGAGCCAGTGTGGTGTAGTGGTTAAGAGCGATAGACTCGTAATCTGGGGAACCGGGTCCGCTTCCCCGCTCCTCCGCATGCAGCTGCTGGGTGACCTTGGGCCAGTCACACTTCTCTGAAGTCTCTCAGCCCCACTCACGTCACAGAGTGCTTGTTGTGGGGGAGGAAGGGAAAGGAGAATGTTAGCCGCTTTGAGACTCCTTAGGGTAGTGATAGAGCGGGATATCAAATCCAAACTCTTCTTCTTCTAACTCAGATGTGGCTGTTGCAATATGAGGGCACTGGGGCCATGCCTAAGAAAAGCAGGCGATATCGCTCCCATTTATTGATAACCAGTTGTGAAACCTGCAACACCAGAGCCTATAAAACAGCCCTCCCCAGCCCCAGCAAGCAGCCAGAGCAGGGCTCCTGTACCTTTAATAGTTGCACTAATTTATGGTAGGTGTAGCTTTAAACTCTCGTCCATGTAAGCTGTCAAAAATTATCCATCTAAATGCCTAAACAACACCCTTGGGTCCTGTGCATCTGTTTGCTCTACAAACGGCATTGGCACACCACAACATTCATTGCACCATGGGGTGTGTTTCGCCATGCCCATTTACTGGGTGACATTGCCCAGCTCAGCATTGACAGAAAGGTTCCTGGTTATGGTGGAAGCCAGGTAGACAAAACCACCTGCCACTTCAGATGTCCCAGGATGTTGTTGGTCTTCGTCAGGCTGATGGTGAGGCCAAACGCCCCGCAGGCTCGGGCGAAACGGTCCATTAGTCTTGGCAGAGCTTCCTCAGAGTGCGCTGTCATCTGCAAACAACAACTCTCTGATAAGGACCCGCCGTACTGTCAAAGTCACATTTTACAGATAAAACAAAGAACTCTGGAAAACCGACACATTCTCTTATTGTGCATGATGCTGAGGCTATCTTAAGATTCACTTTAAAGCTGAAATGAAAAATGTAGAGAGAGAAAGAAAGAAAAATTAAACTCACAAAGCTTTTTTTTAAAAAAAAGGAACCTGCAGGCACCCTCCTCTTGTGGAATGTCTAAAAAGTTAAACTATTAAAAGAAAACAGTCAACTTCTTGTGAAGGTTTCGAAGAAATGTGGATCAGTTTGTTTTATTTGGGAATCTGTTATGTACTGAATTGAATAGGATCCGAATGGCAGCAGTCTGATTGGTCCTAGAACAATAGAATCCAGAATGCAGCAGTCTGATTGGTCTGCTGGAGCCACCCAATCCAACTCCAGGTGGAAGTGAATCCGCAGCCTGATTGGCCTACAGGAGAATCCCGGAACTGACCAATCACGTGGGGCCCATTGTGTAAATAATGTATATAAAGCAGACGTTTCGGGGGAATTTCGATTCCTCACTACTATGAGCTGAATAAAGAGCTTGAAATCCACACTTGACTCCGAGTATATTTCAGAATCCCTGTGTGCTCCTTTAATTATTTTAAGTTTACAAAGCTCAAGAGCATGCTCAGAGTCTCTCAGCAGTTAAGGCTTAACTGATCTGGAACAAGTTGATCCTGTGTATGTTCTCTGCCATAATTACATGTCTCAGACCAAGCTCTGTATAAACCAACCTTTGCAATAATAATAATAATAATAATAATCCCCACAACAGCAAGCTGGGAATGGACTTCAACTCAGTGGATATGCATGCAGATGGTACTAGGTACAATTGCCACTGGCATGTCCAGGTTGAGCTGGGAATGCCCACCTCCCATCCGAAATCTTGGTGAGCCCTGCCAGTCAGTGTAGACAATATTGACTTAAATGGACCCAAAGTCAAACAGCTTCCTATGCTCCACAAGGTGGTCCACTGGAAATCAGAGCATGGTTTATTGGTGGGCTGCCTTCTGCTCACTGCTGTGTTATGCTCAGTGCATTATTTGCCCAAGTTTTCCTTGGGAAACACAAAAGGAGATTCCCTAGATTACTCAATAACCTGTGATTGCCTTATCACCTTCCGTCTGAGGTGGTGAGAAAAGGGCATGATCCATGATGCTATGTCACATGATAAACTAGGCTCTGCATAGTTTCATTCCATTTGTGGTTTCCCAGTATGCAAGTATGTTGTCTGGCATCTTGACAATCTTCTTTCGTCGTTTAGATCTCTTTAAAAATAACAAACAGTTCTCAGGGAAGGCTTGAAAATGTTTGGGTTGCATCTTGGCAGAGGAAGATCAGGAAACAAGGGCAAAAGAGGTTGTGCAACGTTCACTCTTTTGGGCAGTGGGAAGGAGGGAACTCCAAGGATTTGTGCCGCTCCATGCTGCTGTTCTTAAAAAGCAGAGACATCACCTTGCCAACAAAGGTCCGTATAGTCAAAGCTATGGTTTTCCCAGTAGTGATGTATGGAAGTGAGAGCTGGACCATAAAGAAGGCTGATCGCCGAAGAATTGATGCTTTTGAATTATGGTGCTGGAGGAGACTCTTGAGTCCCATGGACTGCAAGAAGATCAAACCTATCCATTCTGAAGGAAATCAGCCCTGAGTGCTCACTGGAAGGACAGATCGTGAAGCTGAGGCTCCAATACTTTGGCCACCTCATGAGAAGAGAAGACTCCCTGGAAAAGACCCTGATGCTGGGAAAGATTGAGGGCACAAGGAGAAGGGGACGACAGAGGACGAGGTGGTTGGACAGTGTTCTCGAAGCTACCAGCATGAGTTTGACCAAACTGCGGGAGGCAGTGGAAGACAGGAGTGCCTGGCGTGCTCTGGTCCATGGGGTCACGAAGAGTCAGACACGACTAAACAACAACAACAACAACATGCTGCTGTTCACACAATCTTGCAAAGCTCACCCGGCAGCTTTCTTCCCCAAACTGAAGAGTCTTTCCATATGGTCCCCATAGCTTATATTTCAGCTGGAAGCAGGGAATGCCATGCCTCAGTGAATTAACAGTGAGGCTCTTCCTCCTTCCCCACTCAGCCATCAAGAAAGGCTTAGTCCATTGCAGCGGTGCTATATAAAAACAGAAAGGTGAAACTGATAAAAGACTGAGGACCATCTGTGCAATGCTGCTAGTGGGATAGCTATGACCTTACAGATAAATAGAGCACATTTTGAAAAGGCATTCATGTTTATTGTTGCTTTATTACACCATCAATGTGCATATCGCTTGAAAGCATAACAAGACAGCCCCTGCCCCCAGTGAGCTTACAATCTAAAATCCAACACAGGGAAAACAACAGCAGAGCAGAAGCAATGTGTGCTGGAGGCCTTGTGTAGACCGTGGAAGTCTCTCTTGTTGCAGGTACTTAGATTGGCAGTAAGCAACGGGGAATCCTAACTATAGGAAGGCAGCATAAGTAAGGTCATCGTTGTTGTTGTTTAGTCGTTTAGTCATGTCCGACTCTTCGTGGCCCCATGGACCAGAGCACGCCAGGCACTCCTGTCTTCCACTGCCTCCCGCAGTTTGGTCAGACTCATGTTTGTAGCTTCGCGAACACTGTCCAACCATCTTGTCCTCTCTCGTCCCCTTCTCCTTGTGCCCTCCATCTTTCCCAACATCAGGGTCTTTTCCAGGGAGTCTTCTCTTCTCATGAGATGGCCAAAGTATTGGAGCCTCAGCTTCAGGATCTGTCCTTCCAGTGAGCACTCAGGGCTGATTTCCTTCAGAATGGATAGGTTAGATCTTCTTGCAGTCCATGGGACTCTCAAGAGTCTCCTCCAGCATCGTAAGTTGTCCCTATTCCAAACTTGGTTCAGTAGCTCCTACTGCCAGCTGAGACAGCTGGTGAGCATGGACCAAGCTGGGCCCTAAGCCACATGACTCAGTCTCTCCTTGCCCCGTCCCACTCCCGAAATGCTTCTTTTGGGGGATTTATGCTGGTGTAAATTATGCTGACGTAAGTTTTTCTGGCAAAATGCTGAGCTGGGGTAATGGACTTACACCAGCATAGCAGACCTTCCAAGTAATCCTTATATCCCAGGGACAGTCCCAAATTTACAGAAGCCGTCCCAGTTTCTGATTTGATCCCAGAATGTCCCGCTTTTCATTAAAGGTAAAGGTAAAGGGACCCCTGACCATTAGGTCCAGTCATGGCTGACTCTGGGGTTGCGGCGCTCATCTCGCTTTACTGGCTGAGGGAGCCGGCGTACAGCTTCCGGGTCATGTGGCCAGCGTGACTAAGCCACTTCTGGCAAACCACAGCAGTGCATGGAAACGCCGTTTACCTTCCCACCGGAGCGGTACCTATTTATCTACTTGCACTTCATGCTTTTGAACTGCTAGGTTGGCAGGAGCAGGGACTGAACAATGGGAGCTCACCGGATTCAAACCGCCGACCTTCTGATCAGCAAGTCCTAGGCCCTGTGGTTTAACCCACAGCACCACCCGCCTTTCCTTAGAACATCCCTATTTTCATTGGAGAAATGTTGAAAGGTTTTATGTACTGAGCTAGGATCCTAGAACAATAGGCAGGTAGAATCCTAGAATGCAACAACCAGATTGGCCTGCAGGAGCAGCCCAATCAGGCTCCAGGAGGAAGTTAATCAGCCTATTGGGTCAGGAGGATCCTAGAATGCAACAACAGTCCAATCAGGCTCCAGGAGGGAAGCGGAGTCAGCCAATCACACGGGACCCATTGTGTAAATAATGTATATAAAGCCTGAAGTTCGGGGGGCAGGGGGATTCAATTCACTCAGCATATAACAAACTGTATGGCATAGGTCCTGCAGATTGGATTGCTTTGTTATAATATCTGAATGGTTATGGGTTCTTCCCCCATCCCTGATTTACATGGATTGCAGAGCAATTGTACATATGAAAACCAGCTCCTGGAAGGGCTTCTCTGAAAGACGAACGTCTCCTTGCATGGAGATGCAGCGATAGGGAAAAGATGTCAGATGGCTATTGGTGTCACACCAGCAGCTAAGAATCCAGGAATCCTGCTGGATATTCAAAAACACCTGAGGCAAGCCACACAACCTCAGAGGACTCATTTGATAGGAAGATTTTTATAAAATGAGCCACCATCTAACTGATTGCACCTCTCACAAGGCTCTGAGTCGCAAACCTCAACTGACTTTTAACAAGCTCTAGCAAACCTCTGGGAGATCAGGAGGCACCATTGCCAGTCGCTGGGGTGAATTAACATCATCAATTATCTTGCTAATTGCTCCCCCACAATGCAGGTGCCCTTTTTCCCAAGGCACTGGCCCTCTTACCTCATCTTATCAGAAATCAAAGAGGCACAGGTAAGCTGTGATCATGGGAGGGAGAATTCTTGCATCTCTGGTTGTGTTGTGATTATGCAACGGGGACGTTCCAGAAAGCCTGACATTTCTGGTCTTACCGGAATGTCGCAGCTGAAACACCGGGCCTTACATAAGGGCCTGTGAGAGTGCGTCACCTGTTCCACAAAAGACCAATGTTGAGAGGAAAGTGAGTCAGGGCAGCTGACAAGAGAGGGGAGCCAGGAACCAAGGGGACAGAGCACTGGGGGTGGCAGAGCTAAATAATAAAAACGAAACATGCGCCATTGTTCATAAAGCTCTTCCTGTCTGGGTGTCTGCCACCTGCCCAGATTTTAACTTGTCTGAATTAATTTTAAGATGTTATTTAATTAGTTGATGTCTGTTTTTATACATATTGTGTTGCTTTTATGATGTTAGCCGCTCTGAGCCTGGCCTTGGCTGGGGAGGACGGGATACAATATTATTATTATTGTTATTATTATTATTATTATTAATTTTATTTATACCCCGCCTTCCCCAGCCGAGACCGGGCTCAGGGCGGCTAACAACCAATAATAAAACAAGTTGATTGAAATACAACTTAAAAACAAGATTAAAATACAACATTAAAATGCAGCCTCATCACAGGAGGAGAAAGGAAAAAGAAAAAAAGAGGGGGAGGGAGTCAAATTGATTCCAAGCCAAAGGCCAGGCAGAACAACTCTGTGTTACAGACCCTGCGGAAAGAAATCAGATTCCACGGGGCCCTGGTCTCATGAGAAAAAGCGTTCCACCAGGCCGGAGCCAGTGTAGAAAAGGCACTGGCTCTGGTTGAGGCTAATCTGACTTCCTTAGGGCCCGGAACCTCTAGGGCACGGGTGTCAAACACAAGGTCCGTGGGCCGAATCCGGCCCGCCAGACCTCGTCATGTGGCCCGTGTAGCCGCCACCGGCCGCCAGCCTTCACCTTTTATTCTCGCTCTTTTTTCTTTTTTTGACACAAGAAAGCTGCCTCTTCAGCGCATGCGCGGCAGCCTACAAGCCAGAGAACGTCTGCCCTCTAGCGGCGCCGGACGTTCTACACAGGAAACCTCCACTTGTTTTTATATTGAGCGCATGCCATCCTGTGATGTGACAGATCCAACGGCTGCCTGAACCCTTCTCTCCTGTACTGTAAGTCCTACAGATACAACCGGCCCTTTGAGGGTGACCAAACTGCTGATGCGGCCCCCGATGAATTTGAGTTAGACACCCCTGCTCTAGGGGGTTGCTATTTATGGACCTTAAGGTCCTCCGTGGGGCATACTGGGAGAGGCAGTCCCGTAGGTACGAGAGTCCTATTATTATTATTATTATTATTATTATTATTATTATTATTAATTGGTGGACCCAGCCAGAACTGGCCAGGAAGAGGCTGGAACCCGCAATCATCCTCCTCAGTTATTTGTATGTTGCCTTTCCACTGGAAACCAATCTCAAGGCGGCTCCAAGGACTACAAACTCTACCTAATTCACCAGCCCCTCTTTACCCTGCCCTCTGACACTTGAGATGTACATCTTTTAGGAGCCACCCTATACTTGTGGCCGCAATTTGTTGAAACCGATTTACATGTTGTCTTCTAAATTGCCGCCGCATGCCCTGGGACCTTAGGGCAAAGGGCGTGTAGGAAATTAATCACAACAACAACAGTGACAAGACGAGTCGAAAAGGGAAACAGCCGTAAACAACAGGCTAGTTAAAACCTCTCGTATTAATAAATATGCAGTAAAATCGGGCAGTCCGCCGATCATCCTCTGGAAAGCCTAATGATAAAAATACATAATTCAGAGAGCAGCAAAAAAATAAATACAGTAAAGTAAAAATGCGTCCCTAAAACTTAATATTGACCCCAGGGAAAAGCCCCTAAAGTAAATAACCCCATGATGGTACCCTGAATGGTAGCAATATTTGTTGGTGGAGTCAGTCGAGGCCACGCCCTCCCAGTCCCAGGCCACAAAAGCAGGGAGCAGGTCACAGCAAAAAAAGGTGTCTGGCACCTTTGTCAGGATCCGAGCACAAACGCATTTCCCCCTCCTGTGGTTTCCAGCAACTGGAATCGGAAACATTACATTTAGGGATGTATTTTTATGTTTGATCTTTTATTGTGTTTTTAATATCCTGTTGGAAGCTGCCCAGAGTGGCTGGGGAGGCGCGGCCACAGATGGGTGGGGTATAAGTAATAAATTATTATTATTATTATTATTATTATTATTATTATTATTATTATTATTATTTATTATTATTTTACCGTCTTTAGCTTTGGAGGCAGAGCATAGCCATAATGGCCAGTAGCCATTCATAGCTCCCTCATCCATGAATTTGCCTTAGTTTTTAGAAAGCCATGTCAGTTGGTGGCTTCGCTGCCTCCTGTGGAAGTGAGTTCCATAGTTTAACTGTGCGACAAAGTACTTCCTTTTCTTTCTACAGAAGCTTCTAACATTCAGCTTCATGGGATGTGCGAGAGTTCAAGCGTTAGGAGAGAGGGAGAAGAAATTTTCTCTCACCTCTTTTTCCATGCCTGCATACTTTTATGAACGTCCATCTGGTGTCACCTTTTACTCACCGCTTTTCTCCACACTAAAAAGCCCAAAACATTGGCCTTGCCATTGCCACTCTCATCACGGTTGCTACCATTTAAAGAAGTGCATAGGAACATAGGAACCTGCCTATACAGTGGTACCTCGGGTTACAGACGCTTCAGGTTACAGACGCTTCAGGTTACAGACTCTGCTAACCCAGAAATAGTACCTCGGGTTAAGAACTTTACCTCAGGATGAGAACAGAAATCGTGTGGCGGCAGCAGGAGGAACCATTAACTAAAGTGGTACCTCAGGTTAAGAACAGTTTCAGGTTAAGAATGGACCTCCAGAACTAATTAAGTACTTAACCCGAGGTACAACTGTACTGAGTCAGGTCATTGGTCCATCTAGCTCAGTATTGTCTACACTGATTGGCAGCAGCTCTCCAGGATTATCAGACAGGGAGCCTCTCCCAAGCCTACCAGGAGATGCTGGGGATTGAACCTGGAGCCTTCAGCTTGCAAGGCAGACACTCTACCACTGAGCTAACCCCAACCGTTCCCTGTTCTGTAGGATGCAGTGGGATTTACTTCTGAGGAAACCATGCCTTGATAGAATTGGGTAGCTGCATATAGCAGCAGCAACATTTTCCACTCCTGCCCTCTTAGTCCTTACCCCATCCAATTTACAGTGGTACCTCGGGTTAAGAACTTAATTCATTCTGAAGGTCTGTTCTTAACCTGAAACTGTTCTTAACCTGAGGTACCACTTTAGCTAATGGGGCCTCCCGCTGCCGCTGCACTGCCGCCGTGCGATTTCTGTTCTCATCCTGAAGCAAAGTTCTTAACCCGAGGTACTATTTCTGCATTAGCGGAGTCTGTAACCTGAAGTGTCTGTAACCCAAGGTACCACTGTGTTTTGCATTGCTATTTTAAAGATACTGCAGTATTGCGCTGTCTCCTTCAGAATCTCCAGTGCTCCAGGGCAGTGCAGTCTTCCGAGCACTATTTGAGCTACAATACATCCTCTTCTGTAAATTGGCATTTCCATTTCCTCCCCACCCACCCCCACTCCAATCTTTCAATAAAGTTGTCAACAATTAAAATTCTGGGCTGGTCATTTCAGAGCCTCAGTGTCTCTGCCTATAAAATGGGCAATAAAACTATCGCCCGAGCATGCCAGGAAAGTTAATTAGCTGATGTGCAGACGGACGGAGACAGAAATAGCAGTGAGTTATTATTATGGCTGCTGCCTCTGAAGTGAGCTCAAGGGATGGCAAGGGTACTGGTCCCTTTCGTGGCATTCCACAGACGTGATACACGAGGGAAGCATTTCCGTCTTGGAAGGAACTAAACAACTTAAGAGGAAGTTCGAAAGCTGCAAATCGGGTTCCTTTGAAAACAATGATCCATGCAAGGTGCATCATCACAGACTTAGAAATAACACCATTCCTATGCTTATTATTGATGGTTGTGAAGCTTAGTGAAAGCCAGGGCATTCCAGGGATCTGCACCCAGACAAACACAACCCCTTCCCATATTGCACATCTGAAGAGCCCTGCTGGGAACCTGAGGGTCATCTAGTCCAACCCCCTGCAATGCAGGGATCTTTTGCTCAATGTGACTCTTGAACCCTGAGCTTAAGAGCGACATACTCTACCCAGATGGAGCATGTGAATCCCAAACTGCAGTCTGCAGAACTCAAAGAGCGATATTAAGACTCAAGTAATTATAATAAGTGGTAGTAGTCATGTAACTGAATTGCAGGTGGGGAAATGCAGGTCTCTGTCCCAAGGACCATACAATTTAGTATATATCACCAATAAGGTGGGATGGTGGGGTGAGGCAAAGTTTTAAAAAAGAGATATGGGTACAAAGTGCACTTAATGCACTTAGGTCTAGTTTCAGTTGTGGGTGATGACTAGCTGATGACTTAATGGACAAATTTGAGGTGGGATATAATACTTGTAAGGACACGAGTGGCGCTGTTGGTTAAACCACAGAGCCTAGGACTTGCCGATCAGAAGGTTGGCAGTTTGAATCCGTATGATGGGGTGAGCTCCCGTTGTTTCAGTCCTTGCTCCTGCCGACCTAGCAGTTCGAAAGCACGTCAAAGTGCAAGTAGATAAATAGGTACTGCTCCAGCGGGAAGGAAAACGGCATTTCCGCGCGCTGCTCTGGTTTGCCAGAAGCGGCTTAGTCATGCTGGCCACATCACCCGGAAGCTGTGCGCCGGCTCCCTCGGCCAATAAAGCAAGATGAGCGCCATAACCCCAGAGTCGTCTGCAACTGGACCTAATGATCAGGGGTCCCTTTACCTTTTTAATACATTTATTCTTCCCTTCCGTTTCATAGAAATAGCTTCAACTGCTAAATCTTGTCACTTTCACTGTGTATTTTCTGTATTGGGTTTGAAATTGTTCTTACATATGACATTGTTTTTAATGGTTTGCACAGACGCAGTGGTTTTTACTTGTTTATACTGCATATATGGAATGGTTTAAATCATTTATACACATTGAATTGGTTTTTTTATATGGGATTGCTTTAAAAGGTGGAATTGTTTGTGCATTTATGGGATTGTTTTCAATTTCTTTGTTGCTGGTGTTTCTGTGGGGAAATTGCTTTGAGATATTTTATGGGAAGTGAAATCAAATAAGTTTGGGGTTTTTTATTATAAAAAAATCACCCTTCTCTGTCTTATGAAGAAGAGAGAATTTGCCATCTCCTTTCATTATATTTCATATATCTTAGGTTCCACCTTGTTTTTGTAATGTTAAGTTGTTTTAAACAGTGTTTTTAATATTGTGTATCATTGTGTTTTAATGTTCATGTTGTGTTATAACCCACCCTGAGACTGAGGGCAGGGTAATAACTTGCAATAACAATAAAAATAATAATAGCCTCTGACATTGTAGCACTCCTTTCTCTGCACTTCCTGTTTCTTCTCGCCAAACTCTCTTCTCTGCTTTGAATTCTTTCTTTCCCTCTGTTTATACACCACCTTTTAACAGCATCAGCAGCTATTGATGCTATTTTAAAATGGAACATTCTATTCATGGATCTCGTGTGGCACACCTGGTTTAGCCCTTGAGGTTGCAAGCCTGCCTGAGGGCAGGGCCCATGAGCTATTTTTGTTTGATGAAATGCACCTCGCCTTTGTGAGTGAGAGCTCCGTACATAAACAATAAGGAACAAGAATTCTAATGAAACTAGTGAAGTGAAGGTGTTTGAAGAGGGGGATCATAGGAGAGATGGAGAGATCTCTGGATAATATCTTCTTGTATCATAGGTAAAGGTAAAGGGACCGCTGACCATTAGGTCCAGTGGTGGCCGACTCTGGGGTTGCAGCGCTCATCTCACTTTATTGGCCAAGGGAGCCGGCGTACAGCTTCCGGGTCATGTGGCCAGCATGACTGAGCCGCTTCTAGCGAACCAGAGCAGCGCTCGGAAATGCCGTTTACCTTCCCACCGGAGCGGTACCTATTGATCTACTTGCACTTTGACGTGCTTTCAAACTGCTAGGTTGGCAGGAGCAGGGACCGAGCAACGGGAGCTCACCCCGTCGCGGGGATTCGAACCACTGACCTTCTGATCATAAAAAAGCTTTAATCAAAGGTATGGACTGCAAGAAGATCAAACCTATCCATTCTGAAAGAAATCAGCCCTGAGTGCTCACTGGAAGGACAGGTCCTGAAGCTGAGGCTCCAATACTTTGGCCACCTCATGAGAAGAGAAGACTCCCTGGAAAAGACCCTGATGTTGGGAAAGATGGAGGGCACAAGGAGAAGGGGACGACAGAGGACGAGATGGCTGGACAGTGTTCTCGAAGCTACAAGCATGCGTTCGACCAAACTGCGGGAGGCAGTGGAAGACAGGAGTGCCTGGCGTGCTCTGGTCCACGGGGTCACAAAGAGTCAGACACGACTAAACGACTAAACAACAACAATGCTTTTTAAAATTAAAGGTTCATATAGAAGATGACTGCTGGACTCAAATCCCTATCATCCCTGGCCATGCTGGTTGGGGCTTATGGGAGTTGGAGTCCAACAACATCTGGACACCACTGCATTGGCTACCCCTATCCTAAGCCCTGTCTTAGGTTCCTTCCAGACTGTCATCATTTTTTGTGCAGATCTCATCCATTCAAGTAGATGCTGGGAGATGTCCTTCATGCAATAAAGCACACCTTCATTACCCATTCAGAACCAGGGAGTCCCCCATACCCACCCGCCCCTTGTCCCCCCAAAACAGTACATCTGTCTTGTCAGGATTCAACCTCAATCTTTTACATTCTACTCATGTAAAAACACCTCTGGCCCCAACTGTTCCCCTATAAAAAAATTCACTGCACGCCCACTGGAGATAATCATCATGATGATAATCACCATATAACATCTGCACACATTTTGTGCCAAGAAATCAGGAGAAATTGCCTTAATTCATCTGCAATGAGCTTCCTCCATTCTCCTCTTAAGACTGCAGCCAGGGCTTATTAATTTAGTAACTGTCCTGCATCTCAAATACAGATTTCTGTTCCCTGGCTTCATACCTTGTTCTCTATCATAAACATATTTTTCTGCCTTTAAAAAAGAACGAGGAAGAGTTCTGTGTCATCTGAAAGCTCACATGCTGCAGCAATAAGGTGTGATTGCTACTTATAAAGGTGGTGGTTGTTTTATCGTCCCTCAAAAATTTCCAGGATGTCAAATTCTGGTCCGGCTACCACACAACACATTTCCAAGCCTAGCAGAATATGCACCTTGCAGTTTACACCCTCTGTTTTGGATGGTAAAAACTGCCGGTGCCCAACTCACCTTACAGATATAATTAAACGACACACGGCATGTTCAACAGATTTTGCCTCTGCAATATCATGCTGCAGTTTTGCTTCACCGCCCCCTCAAAGGCATCCTCAGCCTTTGTCCCAAGAAGAAGGAAAATAATTCCTCCTTCGAGCCGGAATCGAACCAGCGACCTAAGGATGACTACAGTTGTACTCTACAGTCCTCCGCTCTACCAGCTGAGCTATCGAAGGGGTGATGGGAACACTCTCTGAGTCATTCCTTTTCCCTTCCAGTTTGTGGTTTGCCTAAGACTTACAGCACATGTAGCTCTTCAGCTTAATAATCTGGCCTTGACTCATTTCCTTTAGAATTCCATGTTAATCAACAGCTTCCATTACGAAAAGAAAAAAGGAATTGCCCCAAGGTTTCGCTGTTGTCTTGCGTGTAAGGTTTTGTTTCTGGCCATGCTAATAACAGGTCACACATGATCCCAGGCATGTACACACACACAAATGCAAACACAGCCCCCTTCCTCACCTCATTAGCTGAGGAAGAAGGGTAGAGGCCCCCAATTCTTCAGACTATCGATATGGTGAGTGGAGAGGTGTGATCCCCCCCCATCCCTGTCATAGTGATGGGCTGGGGAAATGAGGTTTAACCGTCTCTGCTTAGCTCAGCACCACAATGGGAATGAAAAGTGTGCTGTCTCCACTTGCCTCTGCATTATTGTTTGTTTTTCCACTGGCAACTCCTCCCCCAACAGAAAATCAGGTCAGTGACCAGTGGGCAACTGGGGAAAGGTCAGTGGCTCCCAGTATGTTTCCTAGCACAATTCAAAGTGTTGGTGCTGACCTTTAAATCCCTAAACGGCCTCAGCCCAGTATACCTCAAGGAGCATCTCCACCCCCATCGTTCTGCCCGGACACTGAGGTCCAGCGCCAAGGGCCTTCTGGCGGTTCCCTCACTGCGAGAAGCCAAGTTACAGGGAACCAGGCAGAGGGCCTTCTCGGTAGTAGCGCCCACCCTGTGGAACGCCTTCCCATCAGATGTCAAGGAAATAAGCAGCTATCTGACAGGGCAGCCCTGTTTAGGGAAATTTTTAATGTTTGATGTTTTATAGTGATTTTAATATTTTGTTGGGAACCAGATAAATAAATTATTATTAGTATTATTAGCCTTCAGACTGGCACCCCTCCTTTGTCCCCTAATTTGGTGGGGCACTCAATCCCACTATGAAACTCCTCAGTATTATACTTATTAACATTATTGCATTATTATTATTATTATTATTATTATTAATTTATATAGTAATAAAAACATACCTTCATCCAAAAAAGGAATGGAGAAAGGAAGGGGATCCAAAATTGCGTCATCTCAAATATGGTTCATGGTCTCTGAATCCAAAGTTATCCTCTAGCATCTTTGCACATGTAGATCTGCATATGCGGTCTGTATGTCCACATACAGATTACCAGGGGGTTGTCATCGATAAGACACCTTTTCAAATAGTGATAAGACATTAAGGCCAGCAATTCACCAGACAAACGAAGGCTTGGACTTCTTGTTGCAGAACTGCAGGGTCCACCATCAGGGCCCTCCACCGTTGGCCAACTGTTAACTTCCAAAGTGCAGGACCGGCGTTGGTGCAACAACTCTGGGAAGACGCTCCTTGCTTGGCTTTGCTGATCCAGTTCCGGATTCTGCTGGGCAAGCTCCCCTGGCGGCCCAGACCATCCTGCAAAACCCATCCTGTTCCTGCTGGACATAGAATCATAGACTTGCACAGCTGGAAAGGGACCTCAAGGGTCCAACCCCAATCACAGCTGAAGAACCCCAGGAAGATGGCCATCCAGCCTCTGTTTAGTCTCTGTGACTAGCCTTGCCCTCTGGGTCAGTCCCTCTTCTAGTCTATGGCAACTGTCCATCAACTTGGGGTTGGCCAACGTGGAGATCTATTCAGGTCCTCCTCCTGATAAAAATGCAGATGTCTTGAACTGCACGTCCTCCTCCAGCCCACGTTGCTCTTTGATTATATTATCATGTTACAGGATCAAGGTCAGCCCTCCAGGTCTTGATTACACAGGGCTGCTGAGACAAGCCCAAGGCAGTGGACTGCCGGGCTGATTCTGCATTGCTTCTCATGGATCTGCAATAGCCACACGGCTGTTTCTGACGCAATACATTCAGAGTCTCCTTCAGGGGCTGTAGAAGAAGAAATTACCAAATCAGATACAGAGGTGAGTTCCAAGGAACTGAACCTCTTCCGAGGAAAAAAGATTCATCACTTTCTCTGAACCGAGGCCAGAGGGTTCCAGAGCCCTAACTTGTTTCAGTTATGGATACTCTAGCTGAGATTTCTCATTGCAGGGGGTTGGACTAGATGAAGAAGAAGAGTTTGGATGTGGTATCCCGCTTTATCAGTACCCGAAGGAGTCTCAAAGTGGCTAACATTCTCCTTTCCCTTCCTCCCCCACAACAAACACTCTGTGAGGTGAGTGGGGCTGAGAGACTTCAAAGAAGTGTGACTGGCCCAAGGTCCCCAGCAGCTGCATGTGGAGGAGCGGAGACGCGAACCCGGTTCCCCAGATTACGAGACTATCTCTCTTAACCACTACACCACACTGGCTCTCACCTTGAGGAGATGAACCTTGAGGAGGGCAGGGTCCCTTCCGACTCTACAATTCTATGATTCTGTATGTAAAATGTGAACCAGGCTCTTTGCAATAACCAGGGCTACATTTTAGCACCCACAAAATGGTGTGGGCCCAGCTCCTTCACCAAGGAGAAGGGGTGAGTGAAGATCTACATCAGGAACAAGGATGGGAGGAGACCAACAGCGCCTCCTATTGGCCAAGAAACCACTGTAGAGGTGGCATTGGGGAGGGGGCAGATCTGGTCTCCAAAGAGTGCACCGCAGCTGATGCTGCCACCAGTGGGCGATGTGCTCCTTGGAGGCTGGATCTGTTGCCCCTATGGATCCTGCCACCTGAAGCAGTTGCCTCACCTTGTTTCATTGTTGGATCGGCCTTGGCCATAATTAAGCTCTACGAAATCGCGACCAACTTTTGACCTGGAAAATGGCGTTAAGCTCCCAGCACCAAGCACCTATCTTTCCGCACCAGCAAATTAAGGTGGGCATTGTTATAATGATGCTGTTATTGGAACGATACTGGAAAATCTATAAAAAATGTATTTTTAAAAAAAATTAAGAGCTGTGAGAAAGATCAGGACAAGTGATGCCTTGGGGGAAAAGGTGGGCTGTGCACAGCAATTAATGGTTGCAATTTGCTTACCTCCCAGCAAAGCGCTTAATTACTCCCAGCCTGCACCTTCTGCTAATCTGCTGGAAAGGGCAATTTTCTAGGATTACACATATTTGGGCTGAGACAACCTTTTGCTTCCCATAATGAGCACAACAGCACACGTAATTAGGAAACTCTGTAAGCAGGGAACCAACGGCACTTTTCTCCGTTGGGTGATTGTATTAATTCTTTGGCCAAATAAGGAAGCTTTCGAACCTTAGCATCCCTGGGCTGTTGCCAAAGGAGCTCTACTCAGAGTAAACCCATTAAAAGGAGTGGGTGGAATCAGGGCTGGATTTTGGGTTTGATGAGGCCCTAAGCTACAGAAGGTAATGGGGCGCTTTATATGCCCAGCTGTTCTTTGTCAACAACAAATTGTCGCTGTTTTTTGTGTTGAATGTATGCTGTATGGTAATTTGTGGACCTAATAGGTATCTAAAGCCATTTGCACATAACAAAACATGTGTTTTATCAAAGTATTTTGGAAATCTACATCTAGTTTTTTCCCCTTTACTTTTTCTTTTGGCCCCCAAGAGACCACAGCACCTTGGGCAAAGGCTGTTCTCCAACTGGAACTCTCTCAGGCCAGTGTTTCCCAGTTGTCGGTGTTTACGCTATTTTTTCTTTTAGATTTGCCTTGAGTCTTTCAACTTCTTTTGTTGACCACCAGCATTACACTTTCCATTCTTAAGTTTGGAATAGAGTAGTTGCTTTGGAAGATGATCATCAGGCGTCTGAACAACATGAACGGTTCAACGAAGTTGATGTTGAAGAATCATTGCTTCGACACTGGTGATCTTTGCTTCATCTAGCACACTGGTATTAGTTCGCCCATCTTCCCAAGTGATGTTGAATCCGGTCCAGTGAAGCTAAATTAGTCATGCCCAGGGCTTTTTTTCAGCCAGAAATCACAGGAACTGAGTTCTGGCACCTGTCAGGTAGATGCCATTGCCATGATAAGAGAACAAGGGAGGCATTCATGGTGAGTTCCAGAACCTCTTTTTCTAGAAAAATAGCACTGGTCATGCTTATTATCTTCAGTGGGTCTCGTCTGAGCAGGACTAGCACTCGATACAACCTACTCCTTCTAATAACTAATTCAGGTGTGGAGTGCCAAGGTAGGAGGACACTTTGCATTGTAAACATCTGAGCGAAATCATTGGTCCATCTAGCTCAATATTGCTTTCAGGTGGGGGTTGCTTCCAGTCCTACCTGGAGATGCTGAGGATTGAAGCTGGGACTCAAGCAGATGCTCTACCACTGAGCTATATCCCGTCTCCAAACCCTAAAGGGTATGAGTCAATGTTCCAACTCTGTGTTGACATCTGTTGGTAGATGCAATGGAAAGCAAGGGATGGGGACAACAGTCCCCTTTCAATCCATTGGCATCAGACGTCCTTTTCAGTAACATGAGCCAGAATATCAAATGCATTTTCTCCCTGCAGCCCCCTTTTGAACCCAGGCCTTTTGCTTCCTGAGGCTGACAGCAGTATAGGGTTTCCCCAGCTCCCCCCAATTCCAATACAGAAGCTCACCCTATTGGCAACTGAATCTTAGGCTTGTTGTTGTTTAGTCATTTAGTGGTGTCCGACTCTTCGTGACCCCATGGACCAGAGCACGCCAGGCACTCCTGTCTTCCACTGCCTCCCGCAGTTTGGTCAAACTCATGCTGGTAGCTTTGAGAACACTGTCCAACCATCTCGTCCTCTGTCGTCCCCTTCTCCTTGTGCCCTCCATCTTTCCCAACATCAGGGTCTTTTCCAGGGAGTCTTCTCTTCTCATGAGGTGGCCAAAGTATTGGAGCCTCAGCTTCAGGACCTGTCCTTCCAGTGAGCACTCAGGGCTGATTTCCTTAAGAATGGATAGGTTTGATCTTCTTGCAGTCCATGGGACTCTCAAGAGTCTCCTCCAGTGCCATAATTCAAATGCATCAATTCTTCGGCAATCAGCCTTCTTTATGGTCCAGCTCCCACTTCCATACATCACTACTGGGAAAACCATAGCTTTAACTATACAGACCTTTGTTGGCAAGGTGATGTCTCTGCTTTGTAAGATGCTGTCTAGGTTTGTCATTGCTTTTCTCCCAAGGAGCAAGCGTCTTTTAATTTCTTGACTGCTGTCACCATCTTCCCCCAAAGAACCCCGGGAACTGCTGGACCTAAAATTCCCCAGTGCTCATCACAAACTGCAGTTCCCAAGATTCTTTAGAGGAAGCAACATGCTTTAAATATACAGTACTGCTTAATTCAGCACTGTATCTGGGGCAGTATCCTACATTGTACCACAGGGAAGGAGGCTAGCTTAGGGGCCACAGGGCAGCCCAATCGGCAAACACACGTGACTCTGTCCTCCAACACCTCACTGCCTCTCCCTGCCCCCTGGGACTTGCCGCCTGAGGCAGCTGCCTCCCTCTACCTAATTGCAGGGCCGGCCCCAAATTTTCAAAACACGTCTAGCTGGAGGAAGTCAAAGTGTGAGCACCGCTCCCCTGCTGAAAGAAGGATGGACATGCCTCTGGATGTCTGCGTCATTCAAGGGAGAGAAATGCCAGCTCACTCACATTACAAGAGCATAATCTAAGAATACTCAGCAGGCAGGAATCTTCCAAGATTCCTGAGCCACTGCCTGCTCCCAGGCTTTCAGAGCCTGGCTCAGCTCCCATGCAAATCCTTTCTTCAGCCACTATATAGCCATATAGGGCTGTTCCATGAATTGCCGAAGCAGTCAGCTTCTAGCTCCCAGTGGGTGAAATCCTGACCCAAAGTGATCTCGTTGAACTCCACTTGAGTAGTTTCGTTGGAACTGGCAGCTCATCCAGCCTGTGTGTGTGTGTGAATAACACTTAGCAAGGCTCAGCAAGCGCTACTGAAACAAGCAGTGGCTTTGGGGATAGGGCGAGCTGTGTGGAGCAATCAATGATGCCTCATTAATTGAGTCAGTGCAGCATAGTGGTAAGAGAGTCAGACTGGGGCCTAGGAAACCAGGGTTCGAATCCTGACTTGGCCATGAAGCTCAGTGGGTGGCCCTGGGCCAGTCACCGTCTCTCAGCCTAACCTACCTCACAGGATTGTTGTGAGGCGAACAAAGGGAGGATGAAATTGTGTACACCGCCTTAAGCTCCTTGGGTGAAAAGTTTGTGGTACCATACATTTAAACCACCATCACAATAAATAAAACCTATCAAGGAAACACTGAGAGCGAGAAAGGGGGAAAACAAGGAAAACAACAGTCCCCCAAACAGAATCATAGAATTGGAAGGAGCCAAGGGTCATCTAGTACAACCCCTGCAATGAAGGAATCACAGCTAAAGCATCCATGACAGACGGCCATCCAACCTCTGCTTAAAAACCTCCAAGGAAGTAGAGTCCACAACCTCCGGAAGCAGACTGTTTCACTGTCAAACAGCCCTTACTGTCAAAATCCACACACACACACACACACACACACACACACACACACACACAATGTTTAGGTTGGATCTAAGGTGTAGAAATGTATTTCCTGACTGATGGGGGAAATGGCAAGGTTTATTCCCTGTCTGCTCAAAACCCTTGAGGTTCAATAATATTTGTGTCTCACCCATCTCTCACACACAGCTATGTTCCTGATGGATCAGATCACCCGCTACCAGGATCCCAGGCCAGAGAAATGTCCTCAGCAAAACAGAATAGTTGCTTATCCCCCAAGGAATGGGTCCCTTCTAATGGATTGTGTCCCTCGTCCTCAGGGGCACACCCTCCTTCTCTGAGACCCTCCTTCTTCTCCACGGCCGCAGGATGGCTATCATCCTGGGAGCGGGACACAGCTGTAACATCCCTAAAAGACTTTGTCCACCAAACTAGTGAACATCTGTTGAAGCTGGTGAGCATGGCTAACAGTGGCTACCAACCAGCTGCTATGTTCTGCCTCCAGTATGTTCTGAGAGCTAGTGTGGTGTAGTGGTTAAAAGCGGTAGTCTCGTAATCTGGTGAACCGGGTTCGCGTCTCCGCTCCTCCACATGCAGCTGCTGGGTGACCTTGGGCTAGTCACACTTCTCTGAAGTCTCTGAGCCCCACTCACCTCACAGAGTGTTTGTTGTGGGGGAGGAAGGGAAAGGAGAATGTTAGTCGCTTTGAGACTCCTTAAAGGGAGTGAAAGGCGGGATATCAAATCCAAACTCTTCTTCTTCTTCTCCACTGTCAGAGAGGCAGTAGGCCTCTGAATGCCAGTGACTGGCAATTACAAGTGGGCAGTGTGCTGTCGCTCTCATGTCCAGCTTGCAAGCTTCCCATAGGCAACTGGCCGGCCACTGTGAGAACAAGATGCTGTTCCAGATGGGCAACTGGCCTGATCCTGCAGGGGCTTGCATTATGTCCTTAACTTCTCCACCTCTCTCAGCTTGACCAACTCATCCATTGGGCCGGATGGTTTATCTGATTGGAGACAGTCAGCAGTGATCAGAGGAGGAATGACCACCAGGAGGAGGAGGAGTGCAAAGAGAAGATGAACCATGGTGCATCTGCAGCAGCACAACTGGACGCCTTCATTTGCCCCAGATGCAACAAAACATGTCTCTCCTGTATCAGTCTCAACAGCAACAACAGGCACTATAATTCTCCAATGGTTTGACTTTTCCATTGTCTCCTGAGGCAGGCGGGTGCCAACCAATACCTGTACCATAAACAAATAAGTATGATATCTGTTCCCACTCACAGCCCTGCGATCGTTTCCCAGGCCTTCAGAGCTTGGGCTGCTTTGCATTTTTTTGGCTCCTGGGAAAGAGGAGGGCGACGTGAACTTCAGCAAGAAAGAAAGGGTGGAGCGCAGCTCTGGCGAGCGTCCAACTATTCCCCTTCCCAACAGAAAAATCCATTCTGTTGCATTCAAAACATACTATTGGCAGAACAAACAGCACACACCACTGCCAAAATAGCTGAGAGGAAACACGAGAATTTGACAAGAGAAAAGACCCAACCTTGGGTGGGGTTTGTTTGCCTGCTGTTGATGTCAAATATTTCTAAAGTGGTGTTTGGTTTCAGGTGGCACAGTAGGCCTCGGTCACAGCTGCTTTCTTTTCTGGACAAATCAGGTACATTTCTTTTTTCTGCCCATGACTGAGACATCTTTATCGGGGTCCACACACCTTGTACTCTGGATTCCCTAACCTGGAATAACTGCCTACCACCACCCGTGTTCTCCATGCCACAACCTCCAGCATTTCACAAACGAAAAGAGGTACATACGCCCTTATTCTTGCAAACCAAGGATCCCTTGGTGGGCCATGTGGGCCACCTCGCCCCCACGACTGAGGGGGCCCGGGGCCACATAATGTTAGCATGCCATGCAAGCACATCCTGCAGGTTGCTTGCGTGGTCAGCCTGCCCCACTGCTGTTGGCCCCATGGCGTGCTGACATGTGTGGATTGTTACTTTTTGCAATATATTAATACCGTATTGGCCCGAATATAAGCCACACTCTTTCCCCCCCCCAAACTCCGACCGTGAAAAATTAAAATGCGGCTTATATTCGCAGCCTTACAAAATTTGGCTTTTACGATATCACTGTAGGATTTTCTTCTACATTCGCCATTTACAGGTGTGAGTGCCTGAGGAATTTTAAGGGAGCGGCTTATATTTGGGTATTGTCTCCCCCCCCCCCACCTTGAATTTTAAATCTGAGGCTTATTTGCGGGTGCGGCTTATATTTGAGCCAATACGGTACATCGTGAAAGCCTCTTTGCTGGCTTCTCATGGCCCCTTCCAACTCTACATTTCTATGATTCTGGATTGATTTAACTCTGCAATAGTCCTGTCCCAGTTCCAAAGATCTTAAAAAGTTCAGAGTTATACTAGAAAAATGTGAAATTGCCTGGTTTATCAAAACTTTAAAATAGATGAGGGCAGCTGTAGCAGGTGAAACATCAGGGTGTGCATGATTCTCGGTGTTCATGCACATGAATTTACCAGAGCTCATTCGGCAGAGTGAAGCGGACACCTCAGGCAGCAGATGCTGGCAGCAAAGGACTGGAGGTAAGGAGCTGGAAGGAAGAACTGTCTGTTTCCCACAGCCTGCCCTGCGCTCCTTAATGTAGCTTGTGTGGTAGAAGATCTCACCCCATCACTGCCAGCAGGGGCGTATGAAGTGGAGGGCGGAGGGGGTGGATCGCCCCGGGTGCCACCCTGGGGTGGGTGTGTGACAAGATGGCCCCTGCCTCCCCCCAGCTGTAGAGCAGCCGAGGGCATGCACAGTCAGTATGGGTGCCACTTGCAACCATACGGGCTGTCACATATGCGCAGTCCATACGGATGCCACTCGCACAGCAACCTGTATGGTTGTCGTGCAAGCAGCCACCCATATTGATGTCTGTATGGACGGCGTGCATGAGCTGCATCCCATATGGTGTGCACATGCATAGCAGCCCGTATGGTCACTACGCAAGCGGCTGGCTGCCTTGCATGCGCACTCCATATGGGATGCCACACATTGAAGTAAGGTTCAGTTGTCAGTCCATTTTGCTTTTGTACACAGAAGAGAATTTCAGCTGTCCATCCGTCCTCGCTGCCAATCACATCTGCCTGCCATGTCATTGTACCACAAGCCACCGGTCAATCCATGAAGATTCAACTGCTAAACCATTATGGCTTTTTGTGCATAGGAGAGGACGTAGGAAGCTGCCACATGCTGGTCCAACGAGCTCACTATTGTCTGCACAGACTGGCAGCAGCTTACCCCCCATTCTTACTTGGAGTTGCTATGGAGGGTTGAACCTGAGAGCCAGTGTGGTGTAGTGGTTAAGAGTGGTGGACTCGTAATCTGGTGAACCGGGTTCGCTTCCCCGCTCCTCCACATGCAGCTGCTGGGTGACCTTGGGCTAGTCACACTTCTCTGAAGTCTCTCAGCCCCACTCACCTCACAGAGTGTTTGTTGTGGGGGTGGAAGGGAAAGGAGAATGTTAGCCACTTGGAGACTCCTTAGGGTAGTGATAAAGCGGGATATCAAATCCAAACTCCTCTTCTTCTTCTGCATTCAAAGAAGATGCCCCACCGCTGACCTCTGGCCCTTGCCCCCAGATGCGGTGGAGAAGAGCACCACCTTGTCCTCTGCCTCAGGCAGCAAAATGTCTTGGGCTGGCCTGAGATCCATTCCTGCTTTGGGGCAGATCTGCCAAGCTCAAGGAAAGATGGGCACCAAGATCTCAGCCCTAGCATTGCAGATAAAACCCCAGCTGCACCTCCTCCTGCCTCCCTTGCCCCCGTCAGCATTAACAGCTACGGCTTATCAGACGGAAGAATCTCCCCGAGAGCCAAAAACGAGCTCGTCTTCCATCCTAGAGGCAGTTCCTGCCACATCTTGGCAGAGAAAGCTGAGCTCGCCGCGGAGCGAAGAGGCTGGTTGTGCAAGAGTTGTTTACCTGCAGCTGGAGCTGGGAGGTGCTCCGCCCCAGACCTCCCCGGTGGCCCCACCCCCTTCTATAAAGAGCCAAGCACTTGGCTGGCAGCATCAAACCACAGAACACACAGACCGACAGAGACGCACACACGCAGCATGGAAGGCAAAGGGCTCGTGGCTCAGCTGCAGAAGGCAGCTATCTGCCCCGCCTGCAGGGGGCACTTCAAGGATCCGGTGATCTTGGACTGCGATCACAGCTACTGCCGGGCCTGCATCACCCGCTACTGGGAAGAGGCGGCTGCCACTGGGAAGGGCCCCAGGGTTCTCTCTTGCCCCCAGTGCAAGACAGTTTTCGAGAGGAAGAACCTGCGGACCAACGTCAAGCTGGCGGTGGAGGTCAAGATCACCCAGCATCTCAACGCCAAGACGGCTCACGTGCCCCTCGCACCCAAGCCCAGGAGGCGCCGTGGGGGATGGATTCCTGCAACCGGCATCCAGGAGGAAAAGGTATGACACGAGAGTTGGGGCTCACCAAGGGTCAATGTCAGGACTCAGTTCTAGAAATTGCAAAAAAAGGGGGGATAGAAGATCTCTGAGTATGTGCAGAGTGCCTCTCATCAATGAATTGATTTGTTTGGTATTATTACATTTGCATCTGGCCCTTCTTCCCCAAGGAACAACCGCAACTAGCCCCTGAAGGTCTCGGGAGAAGGGCTTTCCATGAAGAAAGCATGAATTCCAATTAAGCTACCACCTTTCATGGAAAGGCTTTTGTCACAGAATCTGAGATAAATTTGCAGGAATCCAGGGTCCTGTGTTTTTTCTTTCTTTCACATTTTTAAACAAATTCCTTCACCAGGAAGATCTATGCTATACAGTGGTACCTCAGGTTAAGTACTTAATTCGTTACAGAGGTCCGTTCTTAACCTGAAACTATTCTTAACCTGAAGCACCACTTTAGCTAATGGGGCCCCCCGCTGCTGCCACACCGCCAGAGCACAATTTCTGTTCTCATCCTGAAGCAAAGTTCTTAACCTGAAGCACTATTTCTGGGTTAGTGGAGTCTGTAACCTGAAGCGTATGTAACCTGAAGCATATGTAACCTGAGGTACCACTGTATAAGGTCCGTTTCAAACCTTTCCCTTTAACTGAATATAAACAATGAACAGCACAAGACTGAGGGTGGAAAGAAAGTCGCCGTCCACTTCTGCTTTTAAGAGGACAGGCAGAAATTCAGTCAGTGAAGCTTTTCCCCAGCACTGGGATGCAGGGAACAGTTCCTGTTGAATTTCTGACTGCCACTCCAGCAATTAAAGGCAACAAAGCCAAGAAAACAGAGTAGATACTGAAGAGCACAGGGATGTTTTCTTACAGTTGGACAACATTAATAACTGAAAACCAGAGACTTAACCAGCAGCAAGAGATATCCCTCCTTTCCCCTTCCTCGTATGTCAGCCTTCGCCAGCTTGGTGCCCTCAATAAGCTTTGGACTACAACTGCAGCTGGAGCTGATGGGAATTGTAGTCCAAAACATCTCTGCCTAGAAGAGGGATGGGGAAACACATGGTCCTTCTGCCATCCTTGACCATTGGCTTGGGTTGATGGGAGCTGAAATCCAACAACATATGGAAGACAACAGGCTCCCCATCCCTGCTCTAGAACCTCAGTAGCCAAGAACCTGGCCTAGAACATCAGGAGCAGACTTCATAAGAAAGACCCTCCAGGTGTCTCTATTTTCCAGGGACAGCCCCAGATTTACAGAAGCCATCCCAGTTTCTGATTTGATCCTGGAATGTCCCACTTTCCTTAGGACGTCCCTATTTTCATGGGAGAAACGTGGGTATGATAAGATGATGAAGATCTGACACTGGACCTCTTTCAGTTTGGGTGTATAGCAACCACAAGGTGAGGGAGCCACATGGATCAATATGACAGGCCTTTTTTTTCTTACCCTGTCATCATGTGCTGTTTCCCTAGGGAAATTCCCCTCCAGCCATGTTCGTACATTTTCTCAAGCAGAGCAAATTTGTCTCCTCTGAGCTACGGGAAAGGCTGATGCTTAGCGGTAGAGCGTGCTCTCTGCACGCAGGTAATTCTCAGCACCTCCAGGGAAGGCTGGGAAGGACTCTGAGAGTTGGAGACTCTGGTGAGCCATTGCGGTCAGGGCTAGATGGGTGAACGGTCCGATTTGTTATCTGGGAGACCCAAGGTTTTCCCTTCCCTCCTGCAGACTAAGGCAGCCATGGCAAGACAGCAGGGACACTCGAGTTACGTGAGAAGGCAGGCCTATTAGTTTGGAGGCTCCCCTGGAGAAACGCTCTAGGGACTACTCCTTCACTGGAGATTTTTAAGCAGAGGTAGATGGTCAGGGGTTCTTGAGCTGTGGTTCCTGCACTGCCTGGGGCTGGACTTCCAGCTCTGCAGGTCTGTGATTCTATAAACACAAAGCAGGGCATGATACCCATGAAGAACTCCTATTATTTGTATATCACCTTTAAGAAGGATGCATTTTACAGAAGGAGCAGGGGGAGAGAAGGATCTCTGCAGATCCCGAAACCTCACCCTCCTCAAAATCCGAGCAAGGCTCCGTTCCTTTGACCCACACAGTGAAATGTTCCTCATTGTCTTGCATTTGTCCAGCCTGAGGCTCCAACCTTATACCCACTTGCACGGAAAGAAGCCCCGCAGAACTCAGCGGAACTGAACAGACATGTCTAGGATTGCACCGTCAGACAGCCAGTCCCCAGGATTTCCACATTTAAAATAACATGCGCACACACACACACGCGTAAAAAATGCCTCAACCGAAACGGAAAACAGGCTCATCTGGTATGCCGTTGACATTAGCATTACAGGTAGCCTGGATCTCAGAGCGGCAGATAGAAAGAGGAAGGAGAGCAAAACCGCTTTGTATTATCTGGAGGGACAGGGAAGTTTTTGCCCTTCAGATGCAGAGCCTACAATTGTCCCTATTTTCCAGGGACAGTCCTGGAATGATAGAAGCCGTCCCGGTTTCTGATTTGATCCCAGAATGTCCTGCTTTTCCTTAAAGGTAAAGGGACCCCTGACCATTAGGTCCAGTCGTGGCCGACTCTGGGGTTGTGGTGCTCATCTCGCTTTATTGGCCGAGGGAGCCGGAGTACAGCTTCTGGGTCATGTGGCCAGCATGACTAAGGCACTTCTGGCAAACCAGAGCAGCGCACGGAAACACCGTTTACCTTCCCGCCAGAGCGGTACCTATTTATCTACTTGAACTTTGACGTGCTTTCAAACTGCTAGGTTGGCAGGAGCCGGGACCGAACAACGGGAGCTCACCCCGTCATGGGGATTCGAACCGCCAACCTTCTGATCGGCAAGTCCTAGGCTCTGTGGTTTAACCCACAGCGCCACCCACTTAGGACACCCCTATTTTCATATTGGAAGCTATGCAGATTTTGCTGGATTACAACTCCCATTATCCCTGACCATTAGCTGTTCTGGCTGGGGCTGATGAGGGTGGAGTGGTGAAAAATAATGAATAAAATAAAAAAAAGTAAGGGGATAGCTTTCGTAGAGGCAGGAAAAAGTTGGCAAACCTAGTGACCTCCATTCTGGAAGGGGGATTTCCAAACGCATTGCAAGAGAAAGGAGTAGGGTGAACACTTAATGGAGCAGGAATCTCAGATATTTGATTCAGATTTTGGACTCGAATTACAGCGGCCAACTAACCAGGGGCGGTTAGGAAAGAGGCATAGTCTCTTTCGACTACAGCTTGAGCTGCCTATATCAGCCAGTGAATCTTTCTTAAGACATGGAAATATGCATAATCACTTGCTAAGGTCTGCAGAGCAAGCTGCTATATGAAAGGCGCAGGTGCGTGGGCTGGGAAAGAAGTTGGCAACCTTAACTAGAATCTTCATGGAAGGAGGAGATAGAGAAAGAAACTTGATACTACAGGAAAAAGCAAAGAGGAGAATCAGAAGACGGAAAGAAAAGCCGCAAAAATGGACGACTATGTATTATGTAATAATTACATATTACATGAGGATGATAGTCATACGGGTGTTTTTAAAATAGTGGTTTCTCTTCTTGCAAATATGCATAGATGAGAGCCTAGCAAGGCTTTATGTTTGTGTGTGTATGCAAAGCCTGCTGCTCTTATCATACACTATCCTGAGGGTAATCCAATCCATTTCCATCGGTAATGAATTTAGTCTGATCGCAAGCCCAGATTTGAGTTACAACATCCCTCTTGTGTTTTTTTTACACTGAATTTTCGTTCTCCTGGAAGTCTTAAAACTTGTGCCTTCTTGCTGCTGCAACAAGACGATAATCCGATAAGATCCAGCCTTCCTTACATAATGCCTACTCAAAACAGAACAGGGCAAAACATAATACGGAATTTGGAATTTAGTGGAAGATCCTCGTGCAGTGGAAATTTCATGGGTCTGACCTGCCTTCCCGGATTGCACCAGCCACAATTTATCGGGCACATCCCACAAATCCTTCGCCTTCTGTTGCTTCAGCATCTCCTACATAGCTAAGGTGGAGATCAGATAGAGTGGCCTTGCTGTTCTCGACAGGCAAGATACGCAGCAATACTGGTGGGGCAGCAGGATGGCGGCACATGCCAATGAGTGATGCCATTGCTGAAACAGGGCATATATTTTTTTTAAGTCTTTCCGGGAAAGTGAGGTCAAAAAGTTTTCACTCTTGGTCATTGTTGGACTCCAGCTCCCATCATCCCTGACCATTGACCACACTGGCTGGGGCTGATGGGAGTTGCAGTTCAACAACAATGCAGACGAAAGGCAGCCCACCCCTAGCGTAGACACTGGCTGAGCTACATGGATCAGTGCTCTGTCTTGTTTATAAGATCCGCTGGAGTGGGCTCCTCTGTGTCTGACTAGGACTGAAGACACCTGGATTCAAATAAGCCACGGATAAGAACATCCCCACCAAGTGTCCCGGGGAAAATGGGACATCTCGTATTTACACAAGAGATCTCGGTGGCCATTTTGGGTGCCACTGTCTCGTGCGTTCTGGCGACGCGATCTGGCCCTGAAAAAAAACACCTTTTAAAAATAATATATTTTATTACATTTCCACAAATTTCACATAAAATTCCAATACATAATAAATTCTTATTTTGCTTTATCAACTTCCCATCCCATTTTCCATGGTTTTTTTAAAATTCTATCTCATTGCTCTCTTCACTCTTTAATATCAAAACCATAATACAATAATCTCTAATTATTTCTGTTGCTCACAGTTCAAATCCTGATTGCAAATTTATCATATTAAAATATTTATTTAAGTTGTCCGGAAAGGGCTTCCATTCTCTTATTTTAGCTGTTAGCTTTGCTGCTTCAGCATAGTCCGTCATTTTGCTGATGCTGCTTCTTTGGTGGGAATTTCTTCATCTTTCCATTTCTGTGCATAAAGAAGCCTAGCTGCTGTCGCTACATACGTAAACAAATGCAAAAAAGCAATTTTTCAGGGCCGCGTGAGATCGAAAGAAACCGCTTTTTCGGGTCACCTGACTTAGCCATATTTCTAACATGCAGCCAAATTCAGCAAACCCCTAGCCAGTTCAGGTATTCTATGTGTTCCAGCTCAAGCATACCTGGTACAACTAATGGAGCCCTTTATTAGTTGCATCAGGTGTGCGTGAGAAAACACCTGTTGTATTTGTGCTGTTGTGAGCGATTCTATTCAGGGGGTTGAATATCAGTGAGCCTGGAGAAACCAGTTTAAGTTGCATTTTCAGCTGAATTTGGGGTAACCATGAAGCTTTTGTTGTGTTGAGCTATTTCAGTTGCTTTTGTTTGATTTGCCCATTGCAAACAGCTGCAAGTCTGGAAATTTTGATAATAAACCTGATGTGCAATGGGTTTTTTTAAAAAAATAATTTCCATTGCGACTGTGGAACTGTAGAGTTGGAAGGGACCTGCCCTTCTTTGAAGGGGAAATGTGTTTTAAAGGCATAGCATGCATGCACACACAGACTCACCTTTTAATCTCAGCACCCAGGCAGGGTAGAGATGCTCCTTCAGGTACAGTGGTACCTTGGTTCTCAAACTTAATCCATTCCAAAACCAAAGCATTCCAAAACCAAGGTGCGCTTTCCCATAGAAAGTAATGCAAAACGAATTAATCTATTCCAGACTTTTAAAAACAACCCCTAAAACAGCAATTTAACATGAATTTTACTATCTAAAGAGACCACTGATCCATAAAATAAAAGCAATAATGTACTGTACTATAAAATAAATAAGACAGTATTGTAGATGATAAAAATTAAAATTACAGTCATACCTCAGGTTGAAGTCGCTTCAGGTGAAGCCTTTTCGGGTTGCGCTCTGTGGCGACCCAGGAGTAACGGAGCGCGTTACTTCTGGGTTTCACCGCTCGCACATGCGCAGACAGTCAAAATGATGTCACGCGCATGCGCAGAAGCAGCGAATTGCGACCCATGCAGACGTGGGTTGCGTTTGCTTCAGGATGCTAACGGGGTTCCGGAACGGATCCTGTTCGCATCCAGAGGTACCACTGTATTATTTTTTCTTACCTGCACTGATGTATAGTCATTGTTTGGATGGGGGGCTTTTATCCACTTCCGCAGACACACAATCAATCAATCAGTAGCTGAACTGGATTCCACACAGTCACAAAAACAAATTAATCAAAAAATCCTCAAAAACAAAAACACAAAATAAATAGAAAAAACAAAAGCGCCAGACTTAATCAGTTCCGGAAGTCCATTTGACTTCCGAAATGTTCAAAAACCAAGGCACAGCTTCTGATTGGTGCAGGTGCCCCGGAAACAATAGCTAACAGCCGCACTGGATGTTCGGCTTCCGAAAAATGTTCAAAAACTGAAACACTTACTTCCAGGTTTTTGGAGTTTGAGAACCAAAGCGTTTGAGTACCAAGTTACCACTGTATTAGGGGCCCAATCACTCAGGGCTTTATACATCTGCATTAAATTGGTATTGCTCATACCTTATAACAACTGCGTGCAATATCACTAACCACTCAATAAAAGCAAAGAGGTGTTTGGTTTGGTGCGTACATGCCTAGACGGTTTTAATTCTCACCCCAGAATATTAAGCCAACAAGCTGGCCCAAGAGGTAGGTGTAAGGACAAAGGGTCTGAAATGCAGGGTGTCCACGTGACTGCTCCTGCTTGCTCATCCCTTAAGTGGCAACCTATGATCATCGCATTTCAAAGGATTAGGAGTCTTAACTGGCCGTAGTTACATAGCTGCGAAGCACCAGGACTGACACTTCCTGGGACAACAGCTCTGGGGCCGGCCTGCTCATTGGACACACAAACCAGAAAAGATCATCACTGCTAAAACACGCACACCTGTCAGCAGCTCTATGATAAAGCACCTGCTCTGCAAGCAGAGAGTTCCAGGTTGTCTCCATGGGATGCTGTAGCCCTGAGCCAAGACCCCTCTCTAGTGTCCTTTGACATTGGCAACAGAAGCCTACTTCATTTGTTCAAGAGATTTGGCTCATCATTGCCATGGTGGGTCTAGCAGGACAGAAGAGCATTCTAATAATGGCGACCAAACATAGCAGCGAAGAGAGAAAGTGGAGAGAGGAGGCAGGAAACGCACCTGGCAAAATGACAGATCCGTAGGAGGGGTGAGGATTCTGATGGGATCAGGATCCCTTTGATTAAGGCTAATTTCTCAGTCTGGTTGAGCCTGTCCAGAGAACATGCCGCAGCCCTAATGATTATCAGGCCCTTGGGAAAGGATGGTTTTGGAAAGAGATGTCATCATACGAGGACAGGTAGAATGGCGTGGATTATTACAAAGGAGACAGATATATGAGTAGATTTTTTATTTATTTAAGTAAATGTAACTGAAATTGTGGCAGATGGAAAATGGCTCCATATCAACATGGGATTTGGGACTTCAGTAATGAATTAGACAACAGATGGCACTTCTACCTGAGCAATAAGCCCATTGGTGAAGTGGGAAGGTGAACCATTTTACAATGGACACAATGCATGAAAAGCACTCAGGGTGCCTCAGGTCCCAGCCTCTACGATCTCTTGGATGAGGAGAGGCCACATCCCTGGGAAGGAAGACTGACTGCTTGAATTTTTCAGTGAAAAGTGCCTGCTCAGTATTGTGCCTGTTCACAGATGATCAAAACATGCAGATACAAAGCTACCTTCCAGCCAGATCCTAAAACTAAAATAAGTCTCTAACTGAAACTGTGGCAGATGAACTGTAGCTCCGTATAAACATGGGACGCGGGTGGCGCTGTCAGTTAAACTACAGAGCCTAGGACTTGCCGATCAGAAGGTTGGCGGTTCGAATCCCCGGGACGGGGTGAGCTCCCGTTGCTCGGTCCCTGCTCCTGCCAACCTAGCAGTTCGAAAGCACGTCAAAGTGCAAGTAGATAAATAGGTATCACTCTGGCGGGAAGGTAAACGGCGTTTCCGTGCACTGCTCTGCTTCGCCATAAGTGGCTTAGTCATGCTGTACGCCAGCTCCCTCAGCCAATAAAGCGAGATGAGCACCGCAACCCCAGAGTCGGTCATGACTGGACCTAATGGTCAGGGGTCCCTTTACCTTTACCTTAAGGATCAAAGGATGGCACAATCATCTTCCACCTGAGCAGCATATTTCCTGTCTCTAGTTGAGGTTGCCAACGCGGTGCCCTTGAGGTCGTCTGCTGGTCACCACAAAACTTAGGAGGTGATGAGGGCGGTTCGTTTTTTCTCCCTTGTAAAGTCCATGGAGCTGACAGAGGGTGTTGGACAAGTGACCCACTTTTCCCCTTCTTCCTTTAGCTCTATGTAGTTTCAGACACTCCAATTAGTTCTACTGTAAGAGGCCAGAGAGTGTGGCACCCATGGCACTCACTTAAAAATCCAGATGAGCCCATAGATTGGCAACTCCTGCTTCTAGTACAAGACACACCATATTAGTGTCATTCACAAGTGTCTTATGCTAGGCTATGAGGTGTTCGTATGCTCACTTTGGACCCATCAGGGTTAAAAGGATGTTAAGGTTTTAAGTTCTGCTCCCTCCCCTCTAATAATAATAATAATAATAATAATAATAATAATAATAATAAATGACTTATATGCCACCCATCTGACTGGGTTGGGGTAGCCCACTCTGTACAGCTTCCAACAACTCTGTGAGGTACTTTAAGCTGAGAAATGGTGAGCTTCACGACTGAATGGGCATTTGCACTCTGGTCTCCCAGATCCTAGTCCAACACCACGGTGATGCAATCCACTCTGCAGAACAGTGACCAAGCACCAGGACACAGAGCAGCAACGATGTGTACAGCAATGAGTGCACCATGTCAGAGACTTCTAGTATTCCAGGCATGAGGAAATGGCAGGGAGACTTCCTGTCCTTGGCTGTATGCAACATCACTGGGAAGCAATCAGAAACTCCACCTGAGAGTTCCAGGGGAAAGAAAAGTTGGCATCGTCTCAGCCCTGACCTCACAAACAAACCCAATGCTCTCAGGGCAGGGACATTGTCACTTGTGTCTGCATCCTGAACGCCACCTGTCGTGTGCTGATGACTCCGGACGACATCCACCAATTAAGCTCAACTATTGCTTGTTGAAAATTACAGATAATTATAGCGTGCAGCTCAAGAGGCCATTGGTTCGGTGCTTGGCATCAAAGGTTGACAGGTTTATTTTATTTTTATTTATTTATCTATCACACTTATATCCTGCCTTTTTCTCCGAAGAGCTCAAGCTGGCGTACATGGTTCTCCTCCTTTAATCTCCACAACAACCCTGTGAGGTGGGTTAGGCCGAGAGGCAGTGATTGGCCCAAAGTCACCCTTTGTGAGCTTCGTGGCCAAGAGGGGATTTGAACCCTGGTCTCCTGGATCCTAGTCCAACACTCTAACCACTACACCACCCTGGCAGCAACCTGGAGACCTGTGCTTTTAAATGTGTTGATGCAATGGATGGCACAGCAGCCTCAGGTCACTTGCCTGTTGCTTAGTCCCTGCTCCCGCTTCCCTGCTGTTTGGCACACCTGGAGTTTAGGTTTGTTCCCTCTTAAGTTTGATACGGGACATTGCCCTTTTGATCCTTTGCTGGAGAAGGAGGAAAGGTAACAGCCGTGGCTCCGCCATGCTTCTCTGCTCATTCCTCCCTCCACGACTTTGTCATTCCCCTTGCTTGCCCCACCTGCTGGGGCAATTAGGACTTCAGGTGTGCCACATATATGCAGCAGGCGATACAGTGGGGTGCACAGCCAGCACCATAAAAATCATGGGCAGGAGATAGAGTGGCCAGCTAACCACAACCTTGTCTAAAGGTAAAGGTAAAGGGACCCCTGACCATTAGGTCCAGTCGTGGCCAACTGGGGTTGCGGCGCTCATCTCGCTTTATTGGCCGAGGGAGCCGGCGTACAGCTTCCAGGTCATGTGGCCAGCATGACTAAGCCTCTTCTGGTGAACCAGAGCAGCGCATGGAAATGGCATTCACCTTCCCGCCAGAGCGGTACCTATTTATCTACTTGCACTTTGACGTGCTTTTGAGCTGCTAGGTTGGCAGGAGCAACAGGACCAAGCAATAGGAGCTCACCCTGTTGCGGGGATTCAAACCGCCGACCTTCTGGTCAGCAAGTCCTAGTCTCTGTGGTTTAACCCACAGCGCCACCAGTGTCAGCTCTTTAAAAACAGCTTGACCTTCAGAAATGAGCTAGTGAAAATTTCACTCCGCGGTGATAAACTTGAGGCAGATGCTTAGCGCTGACTCAGACCATTGGGCTGTCCAGCTCAGCATTATTGTCCTCAATGGCTATCCAAGATTTTCTCCCAGCCCTAAGTGGAGATGCCAGGGATCGAACCAGGGACCTTGTGCTTGCAAGGCAGAGGTTCTACCACTAAGCTACAGCTCTTCCACTACCCAGTCACTGTTAACATCAGCCCATTGATGCTGATCTGGCACAGCTGCAGGGAACAGTTCAGAACCTTAATGGAAGACGACATGGAGGAACTCCAGGCCACCATTTCTCCCTCTTCACCTGGAAGGCAGCTCCTGTAGTCTGTGGTGGGCGGCTCTGCTGCAAAACCCGATAGCTATCTGCGAAGGAGCAGTCATGTCGAGCTGCACCAACGCAAGACGTCTCTTTTTGCCAGCAGCATCGCACCTGGAATCCATAAAGTTGCTCATTAGAAGCTGGCAAAGCTGGATGAGTCACTAATGCATGGCAAAATGTACCTAGTCAAATAAGTACTTTTGGGAAAAGATGCTCCCGTCTAATAATGTCAAGCAGCGCACATCGCAGGAAACAGGGGCGAACCAGGCCACACAGTGAGAAAACAGTCATTATATTTAACTATGTAAATATAAGGCATACGTAGTCATGCCACAAAAGGACACACCTGCTGTGCACTGGTGAGTTGTGGATTGCTGACACCATAGCCATGTTTTGCTCTCGCACAATCACTCGGACAGGCTGAGATTTCTAAATACAGTGGTACCTCGGGTTAAGAACTTGATTCGTTCCGGAGGTCCATTCTTAACCTGAAACTGTTCTTAACCTGAAGCACCACTTTAGCTAATGGGGCCTCCCGCTGCCGCTGCACCGCGGCTGCACAATTTCTGTTCTCATCCTGAAGCAAAGTTCTTAACCCGAGGTAATATTTCTGGGTTAGCGGAGTTTGTAACCTGAAGCATCTGTAACCTGAGGTACCACTGTAGTGGCATCTTCTGGTGGTTCTTATGCTTCTACTATCACCTGAGGCGCCTGACATGTTGGCACCTGGGGCACTGAGCTGCTCCCATCAACTAGACAGAGCTCCCCCTCCTTCTGCTCCCAACCCAGATCTTCTCCAGAGGGGTGGGAGAACCTCTAGAGCAGATTTGGGGTGTGTGCATGCGCATGATAAGTTCTCTTGTCTTGTGAAAGGTATTCCGCTCTTGCAATCACTCTAGCTCCATCCGCACTACACATTTAAAGCACTATCACACCGCCTTAAACAGTCATGGCTTCCCCCCAAAGACTCCTGGGATCTGCAGCTTGTTAAAAGTGTTGAGAGTTGTTAGGTGACCCCTATTCCCCTCGCGGAGCTACAATTCTCAGCCATATCACAGTGGTTAGAGCATCTGCTTTGAATACAGGAGGTTCCAGGTTCAATCCAGGTAAGCCTGGGGAGGATCCTGATCTGGAACCCTGTTTTGCTGCAGGATCGAGTGTGGACCAGGGTTTCCCAAACTTGGACCTCCAGCTGTTTTTGGACTTCAACTCCCATCATCCCTTTCCACTGGTCCTGTTAGCTAGGGATTGTGGGATTTGTAGTCCAAAAAACAGCTAGAGAACCAACTTTGGGAAACCCTGGTGTAGACAATACTGAGCGGGAGGGTCTGGTTCTCAGTAGAGGGCAGCTTCCTGTGTTCCTATATTTTGGCTCAGTTGTAGATCATCTGCTTTGCGTCCAGAAGGTCCCAGGTTCCCTCCCTGGCTTCTCCAGGGCTGGGAGAGAAGCCTCCCTGAAAGGCTGGAGAGCTTCTTCCAGTCAGTGTAGACAATACTGAACTAGATGGACCAAGGATTCAACTCTGGATAAGGGAGCTCCGTACGCTGCTTTAGATACAGGAGACTATCATGGCATCCTTGTGGACGGATGAGCCCGTGGTGCTGGAGGAAAACTCGTGCCTGACACCTCTGCCCCAGACACAGGCAGCTCATAAATTCCTGGAGGCTGAGGTGGTTGTGGGTGACCTCATGTGCATCGAGTGGCTGGAGCATGCTGCGGAGCAGAGCGAAGGTTGCAAACTTTAATTGGCACTGCTGAGGCTCAAGGCATGTAACTGATGGGAAGGATTTCAGGGACACCACCCTCCCTCGTGACTCAACCACTCGTAGGCCAACCATTAGGTAAGGCAGCCCAAGACAATGGTGTGTTTATGTTGCTCCATGCCTCAGCCTGGGTCGTAGCCAACCACTCCTGATTATCGGGCATGAACAGCACGTGGAATCCCAGGTGAGCAGGTGGCACACAGAGTCTTCTTCTTCTTCTTCTTCTTCTTCTTCTTCTTCTTCTTCTTCTTCTTCTTCTTCTTCCATGAACACGGTTTTAAAAGTGAGTCTGTAAGTTCTGGATCCACACGTCCTTCCACAGTGGGGACATAGGTTTCTGGGCGGGAGTTGATCACGGTGAGGGTTTGCCAAGCGTGCCTTCCTCTTAGCATGTTTCTCCCTTGCGTCCTGAGTTTGAGTGTCTTTAAAGCCCATGACAAATTTGGTAAAGGCTGTTCTCCAATCGGAGCGTTCACATGCCAGTGTTTCCCAGTTGTCGGTGTTTATACATGTGTGTCCAAATGTGTACAGTGGTACCTCGGGTTAAGAACTTAATTCATTCTGGAGGTCCGTTCTTAACCTGAAACTGTTCTTAACCTGAAGCACCACTTTAGCTAATGGGGCCTCCCGCTGCCGCCGCGCCGCCGCCACGCAATTTCTGTTCTCATCCTGAAGCAAAGTTCTTAACCCAAGGTACTATTTCTGGGTTAGCAGAGTCTGCAACCTGAAGCGTCTGCAACCTGAAGCGTCTGTAACCCGAGGTACCACTGTACATGGAAGGGGCTCCAACCCTTTCCCCACCAAAGCCAATGTAATTATCGTTAACAGCTTCCTGGCAGAAATTAAACAGGCACAGCTTTTCCCAACACAAAGGTGACCATGATTGCATCTGTTGAATTTCAGGCTGACGTACAACTGTTAAGGTACAGATCCTCTGTCGGGGAAGGTGGGTGGGTGGGATAGCCTATTTAGGTGTAATTTGGGAAAGGAGAGATTTTAGGAGCACACAAGTTCTTGGGAGGATAGCGAATCCCATAGCAGCATTCTCCCTGCAAATTGCAGATTTTTCACTAGGGTGACCGCATAAGGCACACTGGTGGACCAGTGTTAGTTGTGTAGAGGAGGGAGATTAGGCAAACATGCCTGGCCCATAGGGACAGACAAAATTGCACTTACTGAAATTCATAATTCAGTTAAGGAGTCAAAACTGTGTCATTGTGAGCCCTGTCCTTTTGCAGCTCATTGCCTTGTTTTTCAGACACACACACACACGCACCCTTCAATTTAGCAATTCATTTTGTACCTTGGTCTGGGGCTGCTTGTCCAAAATAGTGGGCCTGCCCCTTTAAATAATAAGCACATGGAAGGAGTCAATGTCCCACCCACCAAATGTGGTTGGAACCCCAGCTGCCATCATCCCTCACCACTGGCCATGCTGGCAGGGGATGATGGGAGTCCAGCAACATCCTGCTAGCTACCCTGACATAGCAAACACAACAACATAGTTTATTTCCTTGCAAAGCCTGGAATTATAATAATAGCAAGAGACCAGTAACCCTCTGGAGGAGCCAGAGTTATTTTCCTTCTGCTAGTTCTCCACCAATCTCTTCCAGCTCCCCTTCACTAGAGAGCCAGTGTGGTGTAGTGGCTAAAAGTGGTAGACTTGTAATCTGGTGAACCGGGTTCGCTTCCCCGCTCCTCCACATGCAGCTGCTGGGTGACCTTGGGCCAGTCACACTTCTCTGAAGTCTCTCAGCCCCACTCACCTCACAGAGTGTTTGTTGTGGGGGAGGAAGGGAAAGGGAAAGGAGAATGTTAGCCGCTTTGAGACTCCTTCGGGTAGTGATAAAGCAGGATATCAAAGCCAAATTACTACTACTACTACTACTACTACTACTCTTCTTCTTCTTCTTCTTCTTCTTCTTCTTCTTCTTCTTCTTCTTCTTCTTCTTCTTCTTCTTCACTATTCGGAAGGAGTAACCAGGAGCTGCCCTACCATCAGGCCAGAGTCGCAGGGAGGAACTTGTGAACTTCATGGGAGCTCACAATAACATCTGGAGAACCCAGATCCCTTCATCCCTAGTGCAGCAGGACAATTTCATTTGCCTTTAACCCATATACCCTCTTGCCTGCGGAGACTGGAGAGCAGGTTATGGTAGGAGGGACAAATACAGCACAAAATGTGTACCTGGTTCAGGATGGGACAACATTCAGACAGCAATCTTTGGCATGAGAACTTGGGTGACACAAGCATGGCCTGGCTTGATTTAACCTGTGAGATGCTGGAAGGTATGTCTTCATCTGGGCTTGGGGACACTTGCCTCCAAGCCCTCTGCTGACCTTCGTTTGGACACTTGCATTGTCTAGTTTGCATTCATAAGAGCTCTGCCTTGACTGGGATAATGTGGAATAAATAAGCATAATACACAGATGGGAGCAATTGATTTTTGAGGCACTTGTCTCCTCCTTGGGGGCTTCCCATAAGCATCTGGTTGCCCGCCGTGATAAAAGATGCTTGACTAGATGAGCCGCTGGACTGATCCAACAGGGCCCTTATCAACATTGCAAATACAATAGCTGGAAAAAGTGTTGAAACCACACATCGGATGGAATACTGTTGTTTACAATTTTTCCTTTGGATGAGACTCCCTGTGCTACTATTGCCCAAAATTTTCTATCGTCTCGCGATATCGTCCCAGTAGAGCAGCGTATATGTCCTTGTCATATGAGAACCAAAGAGGATCTCACACATTACATGTTGTATTGTCCCATCTATTCGGCCTTCAGGGATGCGATGTTACAAACTATTCCCAAATCAATAGCCAACCCTGAGGACCAAGTAAAGTTTTTACTGGTGGACGCTGATCCACGGATTTCTCACGTGGTAGCGGTCTTTGTGGTGAAGGCTATGAAAACTAGGGTATGGTTCCTGGAGGAAATGGTGAGGTTCCTCCCATTGCTCTCCTAACCTGATGCTGTATCTTCTTTCCTGAATGGCGAGGTTGTTTGGGTAGTTTCCTTGCTGGGACAGCATGGCATGAATTTTAGCTTATTTTTATAATTTTATTGTTTATCTTTTAATAATGTTTTATGGTATTTTGTGTAAAGGCATGGACCTCACAAATCTAATAAACTTTGACTGCTTAACATTGCAAATAAGCAAGCAAATAAATAAATAAATAAATAATCCTCTGTGGAAGTGACTGCTTCCATTTACAAGCCATCAAAGTCAATGGTCATCGCCGTATATCTTTTGGCATTGAATTCCAATTAAATTACGCTTGTGCAAAGAAACATTCTACTTTGTTTTCTATGTCGATGGGCCTGTGCAGCTGTTTAAAATTTTATTGAGTAGCTGTTCATTTTCATGATTGATCTGTAAGGCTTTTAATGGTCTTTTTTTTAAAAAAAAAAAGTTTGTATATTGCTGTACACTGCCCTGATATTTTATGAGAGTGCAGTATATAAACACCATCATAAATAAACAATATAGAATAAATTCTGACTTTGCTGAACCTACTGCCAATCAATATGAATCTGACTCAACACATTTTCTGTTTGCTCCTGCTCCATCGATATAGACAAGATTACCACCTTGACCTATCCATCTAATATCGCCTTCTCTCTCTTTTTTCCAGGAAGTCATCAGAGAAGTCTGCAGATGGTGAGTCTACTCCACCTTCTCGATTTCCAGATACTTGAAAACTAACCTTGCCAGGCATTGAATCTGGCAGCTTTATGTAAGCCAAACACACAGTGCCGGATTTATATATAAGCTAAGCAAGCTATAGCTTAGGGCCCCACTCTCTTGTGGGCCTCCAAAAAAATTAAAGGGAAAAAACCTGGATGTACATTTCCAAAATATAAGATAAAAAACAAATAAAATAAAACCTACATACAACAACAGTGTTTTGTGTTGTGTAGGCTCCCATGATGTAAGTAATGGGCCCCACCTGCTAGCCTGCTCCCTAAAATATCACTTTCACTGTTAATATACTTCTTCTTAATTGTAAGTTCAACAATTACTTTGGTAAAATACATATTTTGTTATGTGCAAATGGCTTTAGATACCTATTAGGTCCATAAATTACCATATAGCATACAGTATATTGAACACAAAAAACAGCGACAATTTGTTGTTGACAAAGGACAGCTAGGCATATAAAGGGCCCCATTATCTTCAGTAGCTTAGGGCCTCATCAAACCCTAAATCCAGCCTTGCAAACACGGGCTCAAACAGTACTATAAAGGTAAAGGGTAAAGGGACCCCTGACCATTAGGTCCAGTTGCAGACAACTCTGGGGTTGCGGTGCTCATCTCGCTTTATTGGCTGAGGGAGCCGGTGTACAGCTTCTGGGTCATGTGGTCAGCATGACTAAGCCGCTTCTGGCAAACCAGAGCAGCGCACAGAAACACTGTTTACCTTCCCGCCAGAGTGGTACCTATTTATCTACTTGCACTTCGTGCTTTCGAACTGAACCTAGGCTCTGTGGTTTAACCTACAGTGCCACCCGCGTACTATAGATGGCCCTAAATATGTTTGTAGAAGATAGCTGCTTAAGTATCAAATTGCAGGCCAGGGAAATTTTTGGATGAGGGAGCAACCCTGGGGCTTTTCAGTGGGTCACTCCAAATCCCACCAGCCCCAGCACCATTTGGAGGGCTGAACACTCCCATTTCTGCTATAAGGGATTCCCCACATCTCAGTTCATAATCTTTTGGTGATGCTGTGATCCACACAGGTACCAGAGCTGCAACTGCTGCCTCAGCAGCGTCATGACTTTGTGCCAAGATTTCTCAAGGAATATATGGAAGCTTTCATTGAAATTCCACTTCCATGCCCTGTAGGCTAATTGCTATCTATTTTTAAAAAGGAAGCCACATCCAAAGTTGAAAAGAACAAGGCAAAGCTTTGGGCTTGTTCCTTCGATAGCTCAGCTGGTAGAGCGGAGGACTGTAGATTGTCGTCCAAGCCATCCTTAGGTCGCTGGTTCGATTCCGGCTCGAAGGACAAAGTGTTTTTGCTTGCCAGAAGCAGCTCCTGAACTCTCAACCAATCATACACTGTGGCTTTCCTCATCATGACTATAGTCTGGAGAAACCCACTGAGTCATGGGAGTTGTAGTCCAACAATGCCACTGTTTTCCCCTTCCCTGACGTAGACGGTCATTTAATATATTGGCTCTGAACTGTTGAGGAGCATTAAATGTCATCACAATCTTAATTGTGCCTGGAAGCGCCTGCTAAAAACATTTTTTGTTCAGACAAGCCTACCCAGATGTAGAAGCCAGCAAGTATTTTTAATATGTTTTCAGCTTATTTTATATTTTAATTATTTTCTGCGTTTTTAAAAATGGCTGTTTTTAACTCCTTTTTATTGATAATTTTAATGTTTGCTTTCTTTTTTTATAAACCGCTTGGATATTCTATTTGCAATCAAGTGGTTTACAAATTTCATGGAATAAAATAAAAATAAGATGTCTGACACCTCTTATACAGAAACACCCTTGAGATTCCTCCACTGAGCAACTGGAACCCTGAAATGTAAGCGCTGCCTTCCATCCTAGTCTTGATATTTATTGTTTGTGTATCTTCATTTTTCTCTCCACAGCTAATGTGGTTTGGATGCTCCCAGACACCCATATTCACCAGAACCTGCAGAACAACCTACCTGGAGCCCCTCAGAGTGGCAATCCCTGCTTCCCAAGATTTGAAGACCCTCAACAAGATGGCCGAACAAGCCATCTCCAAATGGCTCAGGCTATGGCATGGGGGCAGCTAAATTTGGGGAGGGCTGCTGGTGGTGGAGAAACTGAGATATCAGCCAAGCATGAGGCTCTGGATTTACGAATGGACCTGCAAGAGTTAGGGAGACTCTCGTGCTGCAGGGCTTAAGTTATTTTCTAGAGAGAGATATCAAGCTGTCTCGGAAGCTACAAAATGCATTGGCTTGGTGAGGGGGGTGGGCGGGAAAAGTGCTCCATACATGGCAGAACCCCCTTACTTTGTTAGGGTTTAGAGTTTGGAATCAGATTTCAGGCTTCCGTCATCCCCTAGTTCAGATTAAGCCCTGCCCCATAACTGAGCAGAACAGGCTAAATCTGCGAGGAGTGACTGGTTCCACGTTTGACTAAGTCTTCAGAAGTTCTGGTACCTCCAAGTGTCACTTGATGTGGGAGAAGACGAGATCTTGGAGAAGAATGATTGGTTTTCTTTTAGTTTATCCATCTCTGCCATCTTCCTCTGCTAATTTCTTGTCTGCCTTGTCTGGGAAGTATAAACCTTCTAGGCAAAACTCCCCAGTTTCTCTGTTCTTTACAGGGTCTAGAACACACTGCTGACACCGTGTTAAATGGCAGAAGGAATAACTATTTGACATGAACTGGTATTTACTGAAAGGCATTAAAGTGATCTGAAGTTCCCAATGCAGTTATTTCATACATGACCAGTGGGTGGTGCTGTGTGGTCATTTATCTTTCTGGCTAGCTTTAAAAAAATCTGTCAGTGATTCTAACCAGCTTCTAAACTTGACCCAGCTACCATCTGAGGGGAGAAATTTGAAGTTCAATGTACATACCTTATTTCCCCAAAGTCCACTCCCCTTTCCACAATATATTGTACTGCTGATAAGGAAGAAAATGTATTATACCCACAAATAACGTTGTGTTTGTTTCGTGCACTATAGATAATTATTTTAATTTTTGTGTGTCTCGAGTTATTTGAGTCCATCCGTGGAATGGACTTTTAACTGTAAATCCACGGGCAAGTAAATTAAAAAAAGGCATTATCCCAAAGGAAATATGTGGTTGTGGTTGTTTTCTTTGGTGAGGAGTTGGCTTGGAAGGTTTGAGTGAACAGCCAATGGAAATTTCCCCAAAGGCCTAGCATAACATCACATAAGCAATTTTCTTCTCCTTTCCCCCAGTAATGTGGAGAACTAATCACGCAGCACAATTCAAGGTTAATTTAGTAGATTTGAAACCCAGAGTCTTGATTTGTTGCCCTACAGCAGGATTTCCATGTCTTTAACAGTGGCACGACAGTCAGAAGGGGAACGGTCTCCCTCAGGAGGTTGTGGACTCTCCTTCCTTGAAGGTTTTAAAGCAGAGGTTGTGTGGCCGCCTGTCCCTGGTGTTTTAGCTGAGATTCCTGCATTGCAGGGGGTTATGATTCTAAGTGTAAGGGACAGTTCTGGTGTGGGAGTGAGAGACCTTTAGCCCTCCAGATGTTGCTGAACTACAATTCCCTTCAGCCCCAGCAAGCATGATGCCCTCCAAATGTCGGTGGCCAATATCTCCCATCATCCCTGTCTACCGGCAACAGAGGCCATCTTCTGAAGCAGGGATGAGAACGCTGCGGGCCTGCTGGACCACAACTCCCATCATTCCTGACCACTGACAATGTTGGCTGGGGCAGATGAGAGTTGGAGTCCGAGCACCATTGGTTCCCATTCCTGATCAGTAGGCCACTTCATGCCTCCTGCTATGCCCCGCGGAGGACCTTAAGGTCCACAAATGACAACATTTTGGAGACCCCAGGTCGCAAGGTGGTTAGATTGGTCTCAACTAGGGCCAGGGCCTTTTCAGTACTGGCTCCGACCTGGTGGAACGCTCTGTCACAAAAGATTAGGGCCCTGCGGGACTTGACATCTTTCCGCAGGGCCTGCAAGACAGAGCTGTTCCGCCTGGCCTTTGGTTTGGACTCAGTCTGACCCTTATGCTGCCCTCCCCTTATGGTCTTGATCTATCAGCTACTTTTAAAATGAAGCTGCATTTTTAATTGCATTTTAACCAGTATTTTAAATTGGTCCCCCCCCCATTATGTTTTTACTGTGATTTTATTGGTGTTAGCCGCCCTGTGCCCAGCTCTGGCCGGGGAGGGTGGGGTATAAATAAATAATAATAATAATAATAATAATAATAATTATTATTATTATTATTATTATTATTATTATTATTATTATTATTCTAGCTGCTGGTGGAAGGGGGACCTCTCTAGCTAGAGAAGCAGCTTGTCAAAAACAAAGTCCCACCAACCTAAGACACTTATTTTTCTACGAACCAGTTGCCTCTTCCCTCCCCCAAACACACCCCCTTTGCATCCTAAAATGGTAACATTCTAGGAAAAGCTTAAGCATTTTGTGGAATGTATAAACTTGCCCGGAGATTAGCGAAGGCAGAGCCTCCCTCCTCATCCCTGTTGGATATGGGAAACCATGTGACATCTCTCAGCTCCTGTACTAAAAATACATTTCCCGTCCAAATATGATGCATCGCTCCAAGCCCCTTCAGGCCAGCTCTTGCCAAGCTAATTAAACATCCTTCTCTTGTCAGAACTGTTGAAAACCCAGCCTTGGATTTGTCCCAGAGGCTGGGGGGCCCCATTCACAAACCCCACCTGGATTCTTCCTATATTAGCGCAGCCTCCTGCCTTGGCATGTCCACAGCAGGGGGAGGAAAAACTACAGGTGTTGTTGGGGATACAGCCAGGTTTGGAGCCAAGCAAGGTTATACCTTTTAACGGATGCTTGTTTTCAGAGTGCATAAGAATAATTTGTGTGTACTGAGGAATGATTTCTAAAAACTAGGGTTCCCTCTTCCCCATCCTGCCCCAAAGCCTCCGGTGCCTTTTCATGATGGCACTGCATGCATAATTTTGACAGGTAAAACTGTAACACACACCCTGCATTAGCAGGGCAGGTAAAGATTTCTCGGCCTTTTGGTCACACACTTCAGGAGTGAGTCGATTTCAGGCTTGTTGAATCTACTTTGTTTTTTTAAAATCAGGACTAGGGCAGGGGGATATATCAATACATCATCCAAAACTGGTCTGAAGTGTAAATTGTGGTATCGGTTTCATAATTTTTGACCTGGCAATATGTTATGAATCATGATGTGTGTTAGGGCTGAGAGATGTCTGGCTTTCAACACTGTGATATATCATCAGCTAAATATCACGATATACCAATATATCACAATGTCTGCAATAAGGATGTAACTACATAGAGGTCGAGACAGAAGGAATTGTGAGAGAAGTGACGACTGGCTTCACGGTTTTTCCCACATCACCATTTTTTACTTAGTACCCCCACACATTGTGATTCTATAATAATAATAATAATAATAATAATAATAATAATAATAATAATTTTATTTATACCCCACCCATCTGGCAGTGTTTCCTCATCCACTCTGGGTGGCTTACAGCATACCTAAAAACATGATAAAAGTATCAAGCATTAAAAACCTCCCGCTACAGGGCTGCCTTCAGGTGTCTTCTAAAAGTTGTGTGATTCTTTAACTCCTTGACATTTGAAGTGAGGGCGTTCCACATATATATAGCCATGTTGAATATTATGAAACTGTTACCACAATATGGACTTCAAACCTATTTCTGACCATGTATTGATATCTTGCCCAGCACTTGTGTGTGTGTGCTTGCACTATGCAAAAATCACCATGCAGGAAAATCCCTGAAGCCAGCCAATGCCTTTACATAGTTACATCCTTATTTCAGACATCATGATATAGCAGTATATCACGATGTTTAGCTGGTGATATATCACAGTGTTGAAAACCAGATGTTGCCCAGCCCAAATTCAGGACCGTAAGATTTAAAGCAGTCAAGTTGGAAGGAGCATACTGTTAGAATCAGAGGGTGCCTGTCAGCAACTCATCCTGAGCCTAGGAATTTATTCTCAGCGCCAGAATTGAACTGTGCTCACAGTCTTTCCCCATAAAGTCCACTCCCAGCTGACTTTCTTCATTTGAGCAGCCCAATTCAGGTGTGTGGGGGGGGGGAGAGAGTAGTTTTGTTCTCACTGTTGCTAAACAATTGGAAATCAGAAACTCTTGCAGATCTGTAGAAAATCACCAGAGATTACTGATGGATCCCAATCTACTTTCTGCCCATCCATGATGTCGTTAATTGGGCCTGTTAATTGGGGATAGGGGAGAGAATGAGAAAATGCAACTCATCTACAATGGGAGATCTGGCAGACAGCATGAATGGAAAACGGACAGGCAAGCTTGTTTACCCAAGCTTTTTGCAGCACACAAGCCTATCAGGAAAGGAAATGGATGGGACAGAAGGCTTGCTTCTCTCCTTTTTACTGCCTCTCCCACTTTTTAATGTTCTTGCTCCTATTCTCTTTACCAGCAGCCTAGCACACATATGTAGATACTGAAAGAATGCTGGGCATGTGTTTTAACGCAGCCTACTTATGGTGCTGGAGGAGACTCTTGAGAGTCCCATGGACTGCAAGAAGATCAAACCTATCCATTCTTAAGGAAATCAGCCCCTAGTGCTCACTGGAAGGACAGATCGTGAAGCTGAGGCTCCAATACTTTGGCCACCTCATGAGAAGACTCCCTGGAAAAGACCCTGATGTTGGGAAAGATGGAGGGCACAAGGAGAAGGGGACGTCAGAGGACAAGATGGTTGGACAGTGTTCTCGAAGCTACAAACATGAGTCTGACCAAACTGCGGGAGGCAGTGAAAGACAGGAGTGCCTGGCGTGCTCTGGTCCATGGGGTCACGAAGAGTCGGACACGACTAAACGACTAAACAACAACTTTTAAAGCAGATATAACCACACTTTCTTCTGAATGAAACTTCCCTTTCCTGGTTTGTACAGCTGCTGGGGAATATATGACGTGGAAGCAGGGCATTCCTTAGAAACAACCGTAATTTTAAACCATGTTTCTAGCCCTTATGACATACTTGGAATTGGGTGTGCCTATCAGAAGCCAGAGGCGCTGTTTGAAATATGACTAGCCAAGTGTTTATGCAAAATGGTAACTGCAGAATAAATGATGCAAAATATGGGAACCAGCCATATTTGACCTTGGTGTAGAATTTCTAGGGTCCCCCAGCCTAAGTGCAGGATATGCACAGATCTGTTCATAAACCACCCACCCCCAGACCGGGGAATAAAAGGGTGTCCTTCAAGATCTTTTCCCCAAAAGCCTTCTGCAATTGCTTTGGTGTAAAGATCTCAAACTGCTTTATTATGGTGAGCAAGAGCAAGTCCATATCGCATCTTTACCAGCCCTGCCACTTCAGATCTTTTAATCGCAAGCCTAGGTCTTTCCTCATGCAAGACCTGAGCTCTTTTACGGAGCTACAGCTTTTATGTTTGTGGGCGGGCGCACTGTTGTCCCTCCTAAATCAAATGCAGTAAGAAAGACTAGGAAGGTCTCGTATATATCCCAGAAGGTACTCTTGCATCGCCTTAGGAGATGCGTGTTTTAGACCCATGTGACAAGTTGGCTACTATCCAGCCATGTTTGGAGGCATGTAGATGGAAACTGCAGAATTCCCTTTTGCTCAGATCTTGCTTGTGGGCTTCCCCTGCCACTTTGGGTAAAGGAGGCTGGACTTGACAGACCATTGGGCCTGATCCAGCATGGTTCTTCTCAGGTTCTTGTTTTAACAAACCACCACTGAAGGAAGCTAAAGGATTAGCATGGCCTAATAAAACAGAAGCAGGTACTTTAAACACCTTTACCTGCCCTCTAGCGGTCAGTTCATTTAACAGCATTGCCTCATTCGTGATTTGAAGTTTTATTCTTTGAGCTCATTTCCTCTGTGGAACTCAAGAGAGCACACATATAGTTCCCAGCACTGTGAACCATACAAGTGGTTCAGATTAAATAAATTTGGTTTTCCGTGCAGAAAACAACACCACCAGAACTGTTACAGCGTATGCCTTCAAACCATAACACAGGCTGCCCGTTTCACTGTGAATTTATATAATGCAGCTTGCAAAATGAAAAGGCACCTGTCAGATACGTGAGATCTAGTTTTAATTTTAAAAAATAAAATAAAAGCATGTTCCTAGTCCTCTGTGTTGCAGAAATAAGCTTTAAAAGTGAACACATTGGCTGCTGAGGCTGGAGAGGGTGGTAAGAAGAATTACAAGTGGCTAGAGGCTGAAGGATATTATTCAGTTTCCTCTCTTCTCACCCTCTCTGTCTGCCAGTTGTCCATATGGCCCATTGCTTGTTACCGTGCTAGGAACTCCCCCCCCCCCAGCATGCTGGAGGCAGCAAGGTCTCGACTAGTCCCTCAGTGCATCTGCTAAACAGCAACTGTGTTTAAACGAACCAGAATTTAATTGGTGTATCAAATAATCACAACAGTTGGGTAATGTATGCCATTTGTAATGAGCTTGACAAAATTTGGCATTTGGGGTTGCAATACATTTGAGATGGGTACGTATCTTATAAGCTGGTTGAGCAGCACAGGACTTAGGGCTACTGGAGTGACCAAGGAAGCAAAGATTTCTGTCCAAACCTGCAGGCATTTCTGTTTTAAACTCCAGAGGCACCTTCCTAAGGTGTTGCATCTAATTTTCTTCCTAGGGCAAGGCAGGAGAGAAAGCAGCTTCGCTAAGGAGCATTTTGGCCCCCCTTTTCTTTTTTTGCTGGTAAATGGGGATGCTTATTATTTGTAGAGCAACTACGTGCGGCTACAAGCTCAGCGGTCCCACTTGCTCAGCCTCCCACCTTGTGGCCAATAGGCACTTCCAAGGCCAACAGAGGAAGTGCCCAAGATGGACCAGCTAAACATGTCACATTTCCTTCGTCCAAACAAGACAGGCCAATAATAACACCAGTCATGACTCGCCTATGAAGTTCTTCACCCTGTTTGTGTACAGAAATCTGTGGCTTACCCTAGCGTAGTTGCTCCAAAACTGTGTTCAACTTATTGGGGGAATGTAGGACCCCAAGTTATGAAATCCTCAAGCCCCACACCCCCGACTTTCCCTTGATTTGGGCCAAATTCTGCCTGCTAAGGAGGACTATCACAAAAGAAGGTGGTTAGGCCCACTTTACCCATCAGGCAATCTGAACACCGTGCTACGGGAATGAAAGCGTGCTGCACAAAAGAAATTCATCAAGAGGCTTCCCTGAACCCAAAGCACTTGCTGAGAGAGGAGGTGGCGACAGCGGCAGCCCATCGCATCTCCCATCTCCTGCTCTGCAATGTGTTCTTGCTCAAAAGAGTGACTGATGCAGAAATGGATGGGGTAAGCTTTGAGAGCAACCGTGCACCACTTGCGTTCACTCCCTGACAGAGAATCTTTTCAGATCAGAGTGTGACGTGTGCCTCCAAGTTTTAATTCAGACAGGCCTATGCCTCAGCCATTGGAAGCTGGAGAAACACTGCTGATAAGGAGTTCTCAAAACCAGGCAGAGGTCCCCTAACTTGCTTGAAACCTTGTGGGAAACGCTTTGCCATGTGGTTCTCTGGGGTAGCGTGACTTTTCATTAGAAGCAAGCCGACACTGGCGCACAGGGGCCAGAGAGGGTGCGAGGCTGTACAAAACAGAGAACTGAAAAATTCAGCCCAGGACTTTTTCCCTGAAACCGCGGACAGGGAGAGTGACAGAGTGATCTGTGAGTCATGCAAGGGAAGGTGCCCCTGTCCCACATGGCAATGCCAGGATCCCTTTGCGGTCATGTGAGATTTCAGGAGGGGAGGGGGGAGTTCGTTTAGTATGATCCTGCAGCCAAAGGATGGAAAGTCAACAGAAGGCTGGTATTCTTCGCACAAGGTCATGAAGTCCACCTTCTGCTGACGTTCCACTTCACCGTGAAAGCTGATCAGGATCTGTTTTATTCGATCGTGGACCTTCTCCAAACGAGGACCAACCTTGCTCCCTGGGCAGATGCCAGAGTCTACCATAGCACATAATTCTCAGCCGCCTTCCACATCCACAACGCCTCTTCCCCAACTCCAGCACCAGTTTCTAAACCCCCACCCACCACCTCACGAGTTAGGTGCACCCACCCTGATTTCCTTCCTTTTCTCCCCAGCCCCACTTAAAAGAAAATATATCACAGCCTTCCATAACATAATGAAAAAGAAGCATTGTTGGGTTTTGTTTCATTTTTTTTAAAAAAAAGGAACCGTGGAAGGGAAGGGTGCCCTCTTAGAAAGACACAACTGAAGACAACCAATCACAGTTGTTGTAGCAGTGCGGAGGAGGAACCGAGGGCTCCTGGAAAAGTTTAGGACGGTGGGGAAACCCCACAGCTGCACCCTTGAGGCAGCTGTGTGTCAGAAGCAGAGGCCCTGCAGCGGTGGGGAGGCAAAGAGTGGGGTACGGGGGGGAGAAGAGAAGTGGGGGGGGGCAATCAGGGATCAGAGAGGGCAGGGTGAGAGTGAGAGAGAATGAACATCATTGAGGGTCAGAACTGGGCTGATTAGGGAAGGAAATTGCTGGGGAAGGACAAGGGGAGGAGGTGTACAAGCAGAAAACGGAGGGGTACTCAAAGCCGGGAACAGGGAGCGAGAGGGCATGCATGTCCGACAGGAGCTCGGGCACAGCTCCATCGCTGCCCTTTTCTGAAGCAGCACCCGTTTCCCATCTTGTTTATCACTGATGCAAATATTTAATGAAGAAGCATGGGGGGCAGAAATTCAGCCAAGAAACCCAGCGGGCGCTCTCTCTCTCTCTCTACATTCCACATTGGGTGGAGTGAGGATGGGTGTCACCAGACGGACTCACCAGCCACGGATGGACAGATAGACAACAGTAGCAGCTCTGGCACAAGGCAGGTGGGGAGCTGGATGCAGGTGCCCTCCCCTCCCCTCCCTCCCCCTCCCCTGGGACCGAGGCAGCACCAGCGCCGGCACAAGACGGACGGGTAGCTGATTGTGTGGGCCCTCCCCTCCCTCCCCCTTGCCCCTGAGTTGGGGCAGCGTCAGTCCCTGTTTAGGGCGGAAGCTGGGGCTCCCCTCTCCCGCCCCGTGGCAGGGAGGGGTTCAGTGCTGCATCGCCCCGGCGTGGTTCTGGTCAGGTGGCTCCGACTTCTGGGGGCTGCTCTCCGACGGGCTGGGGTCTCCCGCTTTGCCCCTTCCCTTCCCGTGCTGGCCTTTCTTGTGGCCCCGGATGCAGTGGGCGTTGCCGCAACCTTCGTCGTCCTCGTCTTCGCTCTCTGTGGAGCTCTCGCCAAACGCCCGTGGCTTCTCGTAGATGCAGCAGCCTGCGTCGGGTGGGAGGGGAGGGAAAGCAGGCAAGTGAGGGACGGAGAGCGTTCAGAAGGGAGATGGTGAGAGATGTCAAGGTAAGGAAGATGGGAGAGGGAGGGAGGGAGGGAGGGAGGGAGGTTTAAGAATATGGGTCATCATCCAGTGTGTGGAGGATCATGATGTGGAAAGAAGGATGGGATTGAAGAAGAGACAGGGTGGAAAAATGGGATGGAGGAGAATCATTAAGCAGGAGGGAAAAGAATATGTAGGAGGAGAGGAAAAAGAAGAGGTGCATCATGATGGAAGGAAGGAAACAGCAATTACAGGGTAGTAGAGCATTAGAGAGAAGAGCGTAAAGGGAAGGGCACAAGGAGGGAAGGAAAAGAGGGGCAGAGGAAGAAGGGAGAGAGAATCAGACAACAGCCTGCCAATGATCAATATCCTTTGGGAGCAAAGGAGCAAACCCTCTCATCTACCAGTAATTCACACACATGGACTTCTTTCAGACAGCCTCAGAAGATTTATCTCCTGTGCAATGTCGGCTGCAGGTGTTGAACCTGCGTTGTCAGAGTGAGCAATTCAACTCTCTCTCTCTCAGGTGTGGAGAAAGCAGAGGCCAAAAGGATGAGAAAACCTCCTGTCATGCTTCTCCACTCCTCGCATGTGAAGACAGAGGAAGGAAGGATTCTCTCCTAGCATAAGGCCTACTGCAGCCGGAGGTATCCCCCCAGGAAGGAAGGCTATAGCTGAGTCAAGCAGCCTGAAAGCTTTCTACCTCCACCTTCACCTCTTCCTTATAAAATCTGTTAAGCTGTGTCCAGCAACATTCCTTGCAGTGACGGAAGACTCTCTGACCCAGCGGAGGCTCCCATCAGGTGAATGGGAAAGGGAGGCCATTGTTAGTGATCCCCACTTCTGCTGCCTTCAGCAACCTCCCATGCTGTGCTGAAGGATCCCCAAACCATCTGGAGCAGATTTTGGGGAGTACTAGAGGGGGGATGAGGAAAGAGGAGGAACCAGCAAAAATGGTCTCCATCCCCATTCTGTTGACTGAAACTGGATCAAAGTGGCACATCCCTTACACCCGTGCAAAGGAGAGCACTGGATTCGGCCCACAGCTGACACTGAAGCATAAGAATGGCAAGATCAAGAACAAATGCCCAGTACCATACACACACAAACACACTTTTTCTCCACCTGTCTGTATTACCCCTCACTTCTCAGTCCATATGCTGGTTCCTTCCCGCTAACACTTCATTATATTGTCGTTTCATGCACTCTTGAGTGTATAATGTTTGCACCTAATGACTGCAGACAGCTTGTGCCCTGGAAAATCTCGCAGGTACTGCGATGCAGTTTTATTCTCCATGGTCTCCTCCTGCCACCACGCTCTGTTCCAATCAATCCAGGCACTGCTAAGGTAGCAATTCTTCCCCCTTATCCCTTTGCAGCTATCACTTGACGTGCTCCCTTCAAGCATCTAGATACAGTAGTACCTTGGGTTACATACGCTTCAGGTTACATACGCTTCAGGTTACAGACTTCGCTAACCCAGAAATAGTATCTCAGGTTAAGAACTTTGCTTCAGGATGAGAATAGAAATCGTGCTCCGGCAGCAGCAGGAGGCCCCATTAGCTAAAGTGGTGCTTCAGGTTAAGAACAGCTTCAGGTTATGAACGGACCTCCTGAATGAATTAAGTACGTACCCAGAGGTACCACTGTAGAAGTGCTGAGCCTCTGGGATTCCTGCTGGCAACTGGCTGCCAACCACAGCAGGAACATCTCTGTCCAGCATGGCATAAGTAGCCTTTGGTCTCCAATGTCTGTCATGGGAAGGTAAGAGGAGCCCTGCTCCGATGGAACAAAGGCCCCTGTAGCCTGGCATCCTGTTCTCAAAGTGGCCACCCACGTGCCTATTGCTGAGTCATATTCAATAAGCATATTATTAGAAGACGGCAATCAGCCATTTTCAGGGGATGCTGGCTAATGTGGGATGAGATTATAGTGGCTGGGCCAGGATACAAAATCACACAGGAGTTTACCTGCAAGTAAACATACCAGGGATTTTAAATCTCATCTGCACTAGTCTACAGGCCTCCTCACACATAAGTCACAACTGATACTGCCATTCCAATACACCAGACCAGGGATGACAAACTGTGGTCTTCTCATGGTCCATGCAGCCCCCAGACAGTAGTGTCAGGGCCAGAAGGGTGCCTTGCCAATCAAAAGCAACCCCTCGTGAGTAGACAGGTGCTATAGTAGAGCTGGTGCATCTAGCAGAAAGGGCTTCGCAGACTTGGCGGCAAATACAAACATCTATGCATATACATGTCAGTGCATTGAGATATGGAATATTTTGCTTCTTAAAGCTTTTGCTTCCCTTTTCCAGTAGGAAAACCTTTATACACCTTGATTAAAATTAGGGAGAGCTGCCAGTGGATATGGGGTGGAAAGAGAGCTGGAATAAAGTGAGGGAGGGAATAAAGTTGCCCCAGCCTCAGATCTTGCCTAGAACCACCATCCCTGTGCAAAACTGCTCCCAAACATCAGCAGACAAATACCCCCCCCCCATACAAAGCATTTCTACTAAGCATTTCTTGCTATAAAGTTGAGAGCTAATAGCGAAGCTGAGAGTGATGGACTGGGACCGAGGAAATCTGGGCTCAGATCAGAACTTGGCCATGAATCTTTGTCTCAGGCCAATTACCGTCTCTCAGCCTAACCTACCTCACAAAGTTGTTTGTAAGGATAAAAGAATTAAATGGGTGTGGCCAGGTTTTAGAAGGAGGGGGGGAGAAGAGAGGAACCATATACACTGTCCCAGATGCTTTGGGAAAGTACAGAATAAAAATGGAACAACAATCATAAAATGGTGGCTAAACTAGCCAAATACAGTGGCACCTCAGGTTAAGTACTTAATTCATTCCGGAGGTGTGTTCTTAACCTGAAACTGTTCTTAACCTGAAGCACCACTTTAGCTAATGGGGCCTCCAGCTGCCGTCGTGCCGCCAGAGCACAATTTCTGTTCTCATCCTGAAGCAAAGTTCTTAACCTGAGGTAATATTTTTGGGTTAGCAGAGTCTGTAACTTGAAGCGTATGTAACCCAAGGTACCACTGTACATCCCTAAAGCTATGACTCCTCAACAGGTGATCCACAAACGACATCTGGCTTGCTGAGCCTATTGGATTGGGAGCACTGGGCACCCAGCTTCCCGGCTGTTCCAGGCTACTAAGTTTACGTGCCACACTGTGCTGCTGTGCACACCCAAGGACATAAGAAAAGATGGCAGCTGGGGGACAAGTGCTGGTGAATGCTGGGAACAAAAGGCAGCATGACAGGAACTTGGCTAGCAGACTCCGTGATCTCACCACAGAACCAGGGAGATGGGTTCATGGGGGGGCGGACCCTCTGGGGATACAATGATAATACAGTGGTACCTCTAGTTACGAACTTAATTTGTTCTAGAGGTCCATTCTTAACCTGAAACTGTTCTTAACTAAAGGCGTGCTTTCGCTAATGGGGCCTCTTGCTGCCACTGCCACGATTTCTGTTCTCATCCTGGGGCAAAGTTCTCAACTCGAGGTAACTCTTCCAGGTTAGCGGAGTGTGTAACCTGAAGCGTTTGTAACCTGAGGCGTTTGTAACTCGAGGTACCACTGTATAGTGAGGAGTCGGTCTCTCAACGTAGCCGAGATAGGTGGAAGCGTGGCTCACATTTGGAAGATCTGCGTCCCAAGTGCTCGTTGTCCACCGTGTCACTTGACCATTCCACTTTCTTGGCTGGTTTCCGTTTCCTCAGTTTGATGGTGAGGCTGCGATTCTCCTGTGAACGTAATGGTGAGAAACAGGGAGAAGATTGTCTCATGCGTAACAGAAAATGGTATGCCAATTCCCCCATTCAATACACGAGTACTTGACTGTCAAAAACTCGAGTCCTCCAGGAACACTTTCCGCATCAGCATGTCTGCCTAGGAACTCTTTGCCTCTGCCAATAGTAAATCCATGTACAATTGCAGAGGATTCTGAAGTCTTAGCGGCTCCTCCTCCTCCTCTCATCAAACCAATATGACAATATCCTCATGTCACAGGCCTTCCCACAGAAATAAGAAAAAGGCCTGCAGAGGCGTCCTCTCTGCCTGTGCAGACTGTTTCCATCCATTTTAAATATCCCCTGGGGCAGAAATGGGAGACTGCCCAAAGAAATCAATTGAGAAACCCAAGATTTAACTGCAGCTGTAAGTAATATGATCTCAGGTTCTAGGGATCAGATTTGCATTTTCTTTGCACCACCGTAAAAAGCACCAGCCAGCCAGCAATTTAACATGCAGCAGTACAGTACTGTAAAGCAACACATTACTTTTCAGTATATTTATATGTAACCATTTTCAAAAGCACAGCCATGCCAGTCCGTTGTAGCAAAAGCAATAGTCTTGCAGCACCCTGAAGACCAGTAGTAAGATTTGCCATGAAACCAGTGAAAGGCAAGGGCAACTACTGACACTTTGCTGTAAAGGAAATGCCAGTCAGATCTGCAGAACCCATTTATAATCCCCAACTACTTTCAAAATCAGCCATTATTCTGAATTTTGAAAATGTTAGGAATGCTCCCTATCTTAATTTGTGTCTCATGCTGCATATCATCTGCATATATCAAGTTTAGTGCTTTTATTAAGGGGTGATAAAGGATGAATCAATTACTTTTACAGTATTAGCAAATCCACTGTACTGTGTCTTTGCTGCCATCTTTTGGAGGGGCAGCAAGAAGTAAAGAAACACACAAACGTCCAATCACAGGTAAGCTAAAATCCTGGATTTCTTCACTGATTCCTATGGGCAGCTCTCACTTCTGCTCCGGTGAGAAGGAAAAAGAACTTGCACCAAACCCATAAACTGGTTCTGCATTTTTGTTCCATTTTTACAAGCCTGTGAAATTTCCCGATAGAGGTAGGTAGAGTAGGCTGAAACAGACATTGTAGTGGCTGCACTCACATTGTTGTGAGGCATGATGGCACCATAGTATAGAGTGGATGGAGCTTGTCAGGAAAAAGAGAGAGAGAGCTACTACTTCTTGAACTAGGCAGATGGCAGAAGACTGGACGAAGGAGGTCACCAGCTAAGCAATTATGGGCTTGCAATAAATATTCCATCAACAGCTGGGAATATTTTAGAAACAATGGGAAGGAAGACCACAATGCCACACAGGATCTACACATAGTGGAACATGCAATTGTTTATCAACCTGCTTGTTTTGTGCTGAAATTTAAAATGTGTTTTATTTAATCCCTCTGAACCTTCCTTGCTTTCCATTCCCACTCCTTAGGTTGCCAGTTTCCCTTCTACAGCTGGTTTGTTTTCCAAAATCTGTGAAAAGTGACTCTGATACCCAGCAGATTCAGTGGGCTTTGCATTGCGGCCCACTTAGCTCTTGTAAACTGTTCCATAGAATCAAAGCTGGAGCAAACCTTGCAGGCAGTCCAGCCCAACCCCTTGCTTAATACAGAATATACAGAGCTGTTTAGTTTCTGAGATAGAGAGCACCCATCACGACATAGACAATTGGCTCCACTGCTGAACTGCTCTCCTATTGTTTCTCCTAACGTTTAATGAAAATCTGTAACAAAACCATTAGATCTAGCTCTGCCGTCTGGGGAATCAGAGAACAAGCCTTTGACATCTTCTGTGTGACAGCCCTTCAGGTACTTGGAAGAATGCTACCATGCTTTCCCAACTCCCAGTCTTTCAGTACTGCTAACTATCCATGCTGCCTTCCTCTGAACCAAGCTGTCACAGTGCTTACAACCAAGTAGCTATAAAAGCACTTTTGATTCTTTCTTACTGTAGCTGGAACACAGGAAGCTGCCATATAGAATCATAGAATCATAGAGTTGGAAGAGACCATAAGGGCCAAGCAGGAAACACCATCAGAGCACTCCTGACATATGGTTGTCAAGCCTCTGCTTAAAGACCTCCAAAGAAGGAGACTCCACCACACTCCTTGGCAGCAAATTCCACTGTCGAACAGCTCTTACTGTCAGGAAGTTCTTCCTAATGTTTAGGTGGAATCTTCTTTCTTGTAGTTTGGAACCATTGCTCCGTGTCCGCTTCTCTGGAGCAGCAGAAAACAACCTTTCTCCCTCCTCTATGTGACATCCTTTTATATATTTGAACATGGCTATCATATCACCCCTTAACCTCCTCTTCTCCAGGCTAAACATGCCCAGCTCCCTTAGCCGTTCCTCATAAGGCATCATTTCCAGGCCTTTGACCATTTTGGTTGCCCTCCTTTGGACACGTTCCAGTTTGTCAGTGTCCTTCTTGAACTGTGGTGCCCAGAACTGGACACAGTACTCCAGGTGAGGTCTGACCAGAGCAGAATACAGTGGCACTATTACTTCCCTTGATCTAGATGCTATACTCCTATTGATGCAGCCCAGAATTGCATTGGCTTTTTTAGCTGCCGCGTCACACTGTTGGCTCATGTCAAGTTTGTGGTCAACCAAGACTCCTAGATCCTTTTCACATGTACTGCTCTCAAGCCAGGTGTCACCCATCTTGTATTTGTGCCTCTCATTTTTTTTGCCCAAGTGCAATACTTTACATTTCTCCCTGTTAAAATTCATCTTGTTTCATGAGTCAGACCATTACGAGTCCAGCTCAGACAGGGTTATTACTCCAGTCCTATCTGGACATGCCAGGGATTGAATCTGGGACCTTCTGCATACAAAGCAAATGCTCTACCACTGAGCTACAGCCTGTCCCCACTTATCCACTTAAGCGCCTTCCGCTTATCCATTTGCTGTTGCCTTTGCAGCCTAAATCACTTTGCTTATTAACTGCACTGGATGCTGCTGCCATTGCAAACGCACAGGAGATGGGTCAAGCAAGGCTGATGGGAATGAGAAAACAACTGATAATGGTGGCGGACCCGGAGACCTGAGTGGTTTGGCAATCGATTATTTTCTATGTGGCCCATCATGAAAAACAACCGTGCAATACTGGGTTAAGTTGTGCAGGCTCTCTCTCCAGCTCACAAAACCTTGACTGTGACACCCAGCAACTGGTATTCAAATGCATTACAGCGGAAGACACGGCCATCACGACAGCTGCCAAAGGCTTCACTTCTGCAAAAAGCAGGCTGGCTGACTCACACAAGCCTGCAGCAGCGGCATCCATCCTTTTTGCACAGGAGAGTCGGCATGGTGCAGTAGTTTATGAGCGTTAAAACTAGGAGCATGTGGGCTCAAATCCCCACTCTGACCAAAGCTCATGGCCTCCCAGCCGTACTTGACTTGACAGGGCTGGCTGTGAGGATAGAATGGGTGCAGGGAGCTCCTTGAGGCAGGAAGAAATAAGCGCAGGGTGCGGATCCATATATATATATATATGAGCCCTGTTGCATGGTCAGACCAGAGGTCCAGCGTCCTGCTTCCCACAAGAGAAAACGATAAAAGGGAAATCGCAAAGCCTGTGGATGCCCCACCCTCGCACGCTCAAAGGAGCATCCCACCTCTGGCCATGACGAACGCCCACAGATGCACCTGACTCCCTCCGTGAGTCTGCCTCACCCCCCTTCCAGAGGCATTCGCGGTTGCTACGGCAACCGAGGGGGACCCGGACCCAGACACCGGGGGCGCTGCTCCTCCTCCTCCCCCCCCAACTCCATCACCGCGGTTGCCATGGCGCCGAACGCAGTCCCCGGCCCGGCCCGGCCCGCCCGCTCCCCACCCCCCTTCGCCCCGGCCGCTCCCTCGGCTCCCCGTCCTCACCGGCTCCGTCACCTCCGTCTCGGTGACCGTCGAAGAAGCTCCCACGGCGGTCGTGGACTCCGCCATGGCGCGGCTGCCTGCGGCCCTGTCCGCCGTGGCGCCAGTTGCAGGGGGGACGGGGATTCGGAGGGGCCCGGAGACAAAGCTCGCCCGGAGCTTTCGCAGCCTCGGGGGAAACCTGCCGGCAGCTGTTCGGACGCGCCGCAGCTCCTCTCCCTCTTTCGTTCTTTCCCTTCCTCCACCTACTCCTCCTCCTGCAGGTGCAGCAGCCTCTCCCTCAGCCGACTTCCGGCCCCGCCACTTCCTACTTCCGCTCAGGAGTCCGTCGCGTTAAGCGGTCCCCCAGCTGGGCCCCAGAGTCATTTCCGCCGTATGCGGCAGGAGGAGGAACATAACAAAAAAAAACCAACAGATGGCACCGGCGCGCGCGTAGTGAAAGGAGGCTCGCGTTGTTTGAGAGAGGCTTGCCCTTTGCTCAGTAAAGTGTGCTTGCGCTTGTGCGGTCGCAGAAGTCGCTCGGCATTGGCTCCCCGCTTTTGCCAGGCATTATTTTTAATACTTTGTGGGAGCCGCCCAGAGTGGCTGGGAAAACCCAGCCAAATGGGCGGGGAATAAATATACTATTTACAACTCTGAAAATGATGCTTATATTATATTATTATAGACCAACGTCTATGCTGGCTCGGCCATGTCCACAGAATGGAAGATGGCACGATCCCCAAGGATGTGCTCCACGAGGAGCTAGCTTCGGGCACCAGGCCCATCGGCAGACCAACTCTGCGCTACAGATATGTCTGCAGTTGTGGCAGGAACCCTGGCCTGTGGGAACCGCTTGTGAAGGACCACAGCACCTGGAGACAGGCAGGTTGTGTACCCGTAGCAGTGATCAGAGGAGAAATGACCACTGGGAGGAGCACAGAGAGAAGAAATGCCATGATGCATCTGCAGCAGCACATGGTGCATCTGTCTGCAGCCTTCATTTGCCCCAGCTGCAACAAAACAGGCCTCTCCCTTATCAGTCTCTACAGCCGCAGCAGGCGCTGTAACTCTCCAGTGGTTTGACTTCACCCCAAATGTTGTGCTCCTCCATGGCTCCCAACAACCTGGTGCCTTGGGGATCCTGCCATCTTGCATTCTGTGTACATGACCAAGCCCTAAGGTTATCGTGGTTTAAGCATCCATGGATTCAAAAATCTTTACTAGACCATAAAAGCTCACGGCACAATAAGTCTCCTTTGTTTCTGCATTGAAATGGCCATAGTGTCAACAGCTCCTGTAGATATCATGACTATTTTTTTGTTTTATGGAATTTTAATTGGATTTGTTTAAATGCTTTCATTTAAAACCTTGCAGATGCTGCCTCAAGGACATTTTTTGTTGAAAATCATTCTACAATAAATTATTGTGGTTTTTATAAAAAAAAAGTTATGCAAATAATTTTCAGCCTTGGGGGTAGAGAGGAGCCTAGAAAAACTACCTTCTTCATTTGGAATGTAGCATTGGGAAGTTAGGGTACTTCATAACATCTGGAAGTGCCAGGGGGGGAGAAAGAAAGGTAGGGGCTGTGAAAGAGAGTGAGCAGAGGCGCCTAAGGCTGCAAGTCTAAGCACACTTCTAAGGGAATAAGCCACATTATGCACAATGGAACTTACAGCTGTGTATTAGGAACATAAGAAGCTGCTTTGTCTGGAATCAGACTGTTGGTCCATCTAGCTGTCTAGCTAAGTATTGTCTATTGACTGGCAGGAGTCTTTCTTGGTCTAAATGAGACATGTTGGGGATGATTTACCTTTGAACCTTTTGCTCACAAAACACCATCAAACTACAGCTCCTTCCAGAATTATCTCCTAAAATTGCACAGCGGGAATATAAGCTACCAAACTTGTGTAGGGTACTGAAACACAAGGGACATTTTCAGATTGTTTTGAAGGGTGAGTGGGAAGATTCATGGCAAGGTACAAAGGCCCATTTTAAAAATATATTTAAGATTAGATAGCAGCAACTCAGCTGCCAGTGTGTAGAATATTATCAGTCAAATATATCTTTAGCTGACTGTAGATTCAGGTAGGTAGCCAGTTGGTCTGACGCAGTCGAAATAAAATTTAAGAATTGTCTAGTAGCACCTTAGAGACCAACTAAGTTATGTTCTGGGTATAAGCTTTTGAAGAAGCGTGCATGCACATGAAAGCTTATAGCCAGAACAAACTTAAGTTGGTTTCTAAGGTGCTACTGGACAATTTAATTTTTTAGGTGACTGCTTTCAGTTTTGCCTCAAAGGTCAGGTGCTTTTTACTCATTTATTAGTTTATAATATATGTGTTACATTTATGGCTCAGGCTTAAGACTGGTATAATTTACTTTTCAGTAGTGAAGCTGGGCACAATCATTCTCATTTTAACAACAGCTGTGAGACAATAAGCAACTCTGGGCAAATTGCTGACTTGGTATTCAAATAGATATCCCACCTCTCTCATCCATCCTGTTAGTAACTCCTACCTTAATTTCTACAACAATTTAGATATTTCAAATAAACCTCTCAATTGGGATGTTAAGTGGCTGGCCTCAGCCAACCCCCGCCCATTGCTCTCCAAGGCACACAAGAGCCAAAGAACCTTGTCATTATCAAAGTAGAAAACATCAAACTGCCATATTCTGCAAACTATATATTACAAATAGGTTTTATCTTAAACAATAGCAAACACAGTAAATAAAGAGTTCACACGTCAGTGGTTCAGTGCTCATTTCTTCTCTTCCCAAATTAGATTTTATCTTGAACAATTGCAAACGCAGTAATAATTAGTGCACTTGTGACAGAGCAGTGGTTCAGTGCTCAGATATTGTTTCAGTAATCCAATGTTTCATGGCTAAAGAGCTTAGATATCAAGCTTTGTAGTAAATAATATACAAGAGAAGACAGTATGTAAACGACTTAAAGCAGGGGTATATCTGTCCCCATCTGCATGTTTCCATCGGGAAGAGCATAGAAAGAGGACGATGTCCTTCAGTTTGTTAAACCTCCTGCTATTGTATCACGTCATTTGTTAAATTACTGCTATTGTATCATGTAAGACGAAGGTGTTCACTTTTGGTATGGGGCTAAATATATAGGTAGTATTCAACTAATTTTTACTCAGAGTAGATTCAGTGGACAGTTGACAGTGCAACAGACTCCCTAGGGAGCTGGTGGGCTCTCCTTCCTTGCGAGATTTTAAAGCAAAGGTTGGATGGCCATCTGTCATGTATGATCTAGTTGAGATTCCTGCATTGCAGGGGGTTGGACTAGATGACGCTCAGGTTCCCTTCCAACTCTTCGATTCTCTGATTCTATGACTCACTGAAACTGATTAACAAGGCTAGACCAGATCCATTAATTTCAATAGCTCTACTTTTAGTAGAACTTCAGACTAACCGAGTATATCAAATTAGATCCAGATTACGTTCTCCCACTAAACTCAGCGGGAGCCATTTTGACCAGAGCCTACATCTAGCTGTGTAGCCTAATACTTCCATCTTCAGAACCCTGCCTTGACTTCTGTTTCCTTGGTCGCAATGAAGTGTGACCAAGGCTGGGTGTCTGCTGAAAAGACGATAGATGCAGCCCATTGCTTCTGCACTTTCAGTAACAATCTGCTGATACGAATCATGATAACCAAGAAGAAAACTTTCAATGAGGGAAAACCGCTCTTCACCACTTTGATTTTGAGGAGGAATAATAGTAATAGTAATAATAATAATAATAATTATAATTCTTATACCCTACCAGTGGCGTAGCGTGGGGGTGCAGGGGGGGCCGGCCGCACCGGGCGCAACATCTGGGGGGGGGCGCTCGCACTCGCAGCTCTCTGCCCCTACCTGGCTCACTCACTCTCTCTCACTGCAGTGCTGGCTGTGCGAATCCGATCCGAGCCGCTGGGTCGCCGCCCACTGTGGAGGGGGTGGGTGCCAGGCGTGCGGTGCGGAGAGAGGGCGAGGGACTATCTGGGGGAGGGACAGTGCAGCGGCCGTCCAGCGCAGCGCTGAGCGCGGGAGAGAACCACACCAGACCAGCCCAGGCAGCAGCAAGAAGAAGCTGGCAGCGGCGGCAGGTTAGGGGTTAGGGGGCGCAAATTACTTACCTTGCCCCGGGTGCTGACAACCCACGCTACGCCGCTGTACCCCACCTATCTGGGTGGTTTCCAACAAAATATCAAGAGTGTTATGAGAAGGTAGTTAAAGTACAGAAGGCAGGAAATAATCCACATGAGGACCCAGCCCCCTCTCCCTCATTGACCACCAAACCAGCAATATGATGCATATGCAAAGAAAACCATAAAGTGCTTTATTCTGCGTAGAGTTACAGGGGAGCTACAGGCACTATGCACGAAATCCCCCATCTCAAGTAACAGAATGTTTCCATGGAACCCAAAAAGGACTCCACGGCCATAGTAACTAGACAAAAATGACCCTCGGAAGTGAAGTTCCTCAGACACAGTGTCCCCCACACATTTGGGTAAAGCCGATCAAGAATCTTCCTTTTCCTGGAACCTGGAAGTGAAAAACAAATACATATGTACAGTGGTACCTCAGGTGACAGACGCTTCAGGTTACACACGCTTCAGGTTACAGACTCCGCTAACCCAGAAATAGTACCTTGGGTTAAGAACTTTGCTTCAGGATGAGAACAGAAATTGCGCAGCGGCGGCAGCAGGAGGCCCCATTAGCTAAAGTGGTGCTTCAGGTTAAGAACGGACCTCCAGAACGAATTAAGTTCTTAACCCGTGGTACCACTGTATTTGTAAGGCCATTCCCCAGTGGAACTTGCCAACGGAAGCAACTCACAGAGAACGGTGGCTGGATGACAAAGAGAATGGTGTTTTGTAGCACTGCACTCCAAAACTCTTGAGCAACCTCTCCCAGTAGTGTCCATGTAGATACAGTACTGAGGAAAGTCAGGGATGAGATGGATTCTCACAGGCCCTCAAAAGGCAACAGCCATGGAGATATGCAGATCTTCCCTCAATACCATCTTATGAGACCTACTCTCCTAGAAACATGAGAACCATCATAAAGCAGTATCTCCAGCATTCATCCTAGGGAAGGACAGTGGCATGGCGATAAGAGTGACCACTCTGCATGTATAAGGTCTTAGGTTCAACCCACTGCACCTCTATGTAGGGTTGGGAAAGACTCTGGGGAGCTGATGCCAGTCACTGCAGACCAGCTGGGGCTGAATGGAAAGTGATACCTGCTGAATCAGAAGGGCCATAGCTCAGAGAGAAGGTCCAGGTTCAATCCCTGACTTCTCCAGGTAGGGCTGCAAATATCCTGTCTGAAACACTGGATAGCTGCCACCAGTCAATGTAGACCATGCGTGGGTAACCTTTGGTGCTCCATACATTGCTGAACTACAACTCCCATCAGCCCTAGCAAGCATGGTCAATGGCCATGGATCTGGGGGGGGGGGGAGTTCCTTACACTTGGTGTAGGCAGCACTGAACTAAATGAACCAATGTTCTGACACAGGAAAAGGCAACTTCCTCGCCTTTGTAGGCAGCTCAGAAGAGTTGAAACCTACTGCCAAGCCCAGCAGAACCAACAGGGATGCATCTATCTAGGTCCCAATGGAGACTATTCACCAAGGCAACTCAAGTTCTTTGTCTCAAAACCAGGCTGGATGATGCAATCTTAATAAAAGTTTGTAGCATATGTTTCTTGGCAAATCATTTGGGGTGGATGGGGTTGCTCACGGTGCTAATAATCCAATAGGGGACAAACAAACATATTTTGCAAAGCATGGACAAAGCGAACAGGGTGTCCAAGAGAGGCATGAACAAGCTGTTAGTAGCCTATCCTTACTTGCATCGAACGCAGGTGTAGAAGACCGTCTGCCCTTCATCCGCAGACCTCATCTGCCGCGTATGGTATGCCATGCCCTCGTTCCCGCACTGGGGACACTTCCTGTCAATCTGAGAGGAGAAACATAGGATAGTGTCAGACCGGGAGGTGGGTTTCCCCATTCGGAATTTCATTCAGAGAACCCGCTTGGGGAAAAGAATATAAAGACATCTAAAATTCCAAACTCAGCACCCAAATTGCAAATCTGGGAATTACAATTCTGCCCCCAACAATTTCTTCCTGATGTGGGAACCATGTCAGCCAGATTCCATGGGCAGGATTCAAAGTATGTTGCTGTTGTTTAAGTTCCACAATGAAAATCCAAAACTCAAAGAGAAAATTGTGCACACACCCCGCAATTCATATTTTAAAAGTGTGCATCTATAAGTTTAATGTTGGCAGGGTCAAATTATAAATTCTGTACTCTTTTATATAGTCCACTGTAAACAAGTGTACCTGCAGGCATGGAACAGCAACACTGTCCTGACAACAACTTGCATACCACCCCACCAGTTTTGAGCTACCTCGTTTGAGTTAAAGGAACAAAGATATTGGGAGGCCTCTGCTACAGACAACTGAATCATTCCAGTACAACACCTACTTTCATTTCCCCATCCACTTACCAATGGTCCCTTGACTGCGCTTCCTTCATCCTCCGTCTTCAAAGAGGTGGAATCTGTACTGTTGAATGTGACGGATGTATGCACAACTCGCATCTCAAAAACTGTGTAGAGAAGAAACGTATGAGGAACAACAGAGAACAGAACTCAAAAATGCAAGCTTAAAATCCCCTCCTAATACTCTTTACAACAGCCTTCCATTTAATATCTCACCTGGCAGCCACAGGTGTCAAGGAAATCCAAACAGGCATGTGTAGGGACTTCCATACAGGCAATAGTTACTTCCATACAGACAACTGAGAAAGGTAGCAGTTGAGGGACAGATGGCTCCATCCCTCCCGTGTTAGACTGCTGCATTCTTAGGCTGGCTGCTTAAGGAGTGGGTTCATCGTCTCAATGCCTGGCATCAAGACAACAGGCTGATGAAAGAGGGGTGAAGCAATTCATACACACCTGGCCCCTCTTCCAACAGTTCATTTGGTTTCCATGCTAGACTGCTAGTGGTGGAGAGGAGAAGGCAATCCTTCATCCACAGTCAGCACAGAAATGCAGCCTATCAGCCTCTTAGCAGAGAAGTAAAAAGAACAACCCTAAAATAGCAAGATAGCAACTGTTGTGGGTTTATTTACAAGGCCATTCTACACTTTCACCGATCTGAGAGCACAGAAAGCTTCCCCATTCTTTTTCAGTCCAGGCAAAATCTGTTGCAGGCACCTCAAAATACTCAAAATTTTGTGGAAGAAAAACTGGTGACCCCTCCCCCAAAACTTTTCAAGAGGGGTGCATAATTGCTATTCCTCTTTTAATGAGAGATCCCTAAAAGTGTTATAGGTATTTACATAGTGGCTCCAGATCTGAAGTTGGGTGAGTGTAGAGATGCAGCCCACAATTATACTTATGTCCACCTCTTGGATGACCACACCAGCCTTCAGGAATTTCTAACATGTCTGCCTGGGGCCTCCCCAGAATGTGTCAGGAAGAGACCAAAGCCCTTACCTCGCACATCAATGGAGTAAGAGCAACAGGGGCATGTCACCTTGTCCTGGATCCCCGGCAAAGGCAGGACAGTACCGCACTCGGGGCAGAAATCGAGTTCAGATTCAAAGCAGGAGCTGCCTTGTATCATAATGACCGAAGCAAGTGGAAACTCTGAGGGGAGAAAAACACACACGTGGTCATGAAAACATCAGCTAGTCCAAGTGAAAACACATGTCAATGCTTTAGGAAAGGAAGGCTTTGGGAGCCGCTTGTGGTACCTCGTATCTCTTGGGTGACTGCCCAGCTAAATATAGTCCCGTCCACCCATTAACTCCTCCATTTATCTGGACAATCGGTCACTGTATCACATACAGTGGTACCTCGGGTTAAGTACTTAATTCGTTCCAGAGGTCCGTTCTTAACCTGAAACTGTTCTTAACCTGAAGCACCACTTTAGCTAATGGGGCCTCCTGCTGCCGCCGCGCCGCCGGAGCACGATTTCTGTTCTCATCCTGAAGCAAAGTTCTTAACCTGAAGCACTATTTCTGGGTTAGCAGAGTCTGTAACCTGAAGCGTATGTAACCTGAAGCATATGTAACCCGAGGTACCACTGTACATCATGCAAACTGAAAACAGATTCCTCCAAGAAGCCATTGTAGCAAACTTATAAGGAGTTACAGCTAGGATAAATCCATCTTGGGTAATCTTGCGGTTATATAAATAAATAAGAGGAGAAAGTCCTCAAACCCCCAAAATGACCAGTTTCCTTTCTGACTTCTTTTATATCACCCTATATATAAATAAATAGGGTGAGAACTTACTCCCCGCTAAAGCCGCTGAGGCTACAGCAGCAGATCTACAGGAACAGAACCGGAGCTCTGCAAATCAAATCAGGCAGACGCCAGGCTGCCCGATTCTCCCCAGGCTCCCTCCTGCGTCCTCTTACTGGGTTTGATGCAGCGGCTGGTTCCACGGGCAGCTGATTCCGCACGCGCTTGCATGGAACACTCACTTCATTTCCTGGAGAGACAAGCTCGGCAGCCTAGAGCGCCCGCGCGTCTAGAGCGGTGAAGAAGAAAGATGCAGAGGGAAACCGCTAGAGCGTCTTCATCCACGGAGGTCTTCGAATTTGACAGCAGGAATCGCGCACATTGGAATTAAAGGCTCTTCGACAAGCGCGCTTTGGTTCCCATTAAATGCACATAGGATCAGACTAGATAGGATTTTCCGAACTGGGGTTTATTTGTTTGCTTGTGTGTTTATTAGATTTCAATGCCGCCCTTCATCCGAGGATCACGGGGGGTGTACAATAAAAAAAAAACCACAAATATGCATGACAAAAACAATAAAAACGCTTATTTATTTGTTTGTCGCTTTGTTTCGTATAGCTTTCAACACACCCGCCAAAAATGCCTCGCAGAGCAGCTGTCAGATAAGTAAGAAAAATTAAAAAACAAGATCGTCCCTGCCAAACTCAGTCTTGAAAAACGTGACACAGAAAGAAAATGGATGGGGTTGGAAAATCAAATATGCAATGACCGTGTCCCAGATTTTAGTGGCGGGCCGGCTTACTCTCAGCTAGCTATTTATCTTACCTATACTGAGAATAAATACAGATAGGTAGCCGTGTTGGTCTGCCATAGTCAAAACAAAAAAAATTTTTTTCTTCCAGTAGCACCTTAAAGACCAAGTAAGTTAGTTCTTGGTATGAGCTTTCGTGTGCATGCACACTTCTTCAGATACACTTCTTCAGATCTTCCTCATCTTTTGTTTCCCATTCTAACAGAATACTATATGCACCCTTCAGCAACTTCACTTTCCCTTCTATGACTTCCTTTTGAAATCTAGAAGTGGTGTAACTAAATCCTTTCTTGTTGTCTTCTTTGTACATCTCATGTAATTGCCTGTAATGTAACCAACTCTGAAAATGATACTTATTTCCTCATACTCTTTTAGTTTCCATTTTCCTTCTTGGTCTTTTAATAAATCACTGTATGTAAGCCACTTTCCTTTTTTGCCAAGTATCTTGAGCAGCAAAGCTTCAATTGGTGAGAGCCACCAAGGTGACTTTTGTTCTATTAAATCTTTATATATCTCCCAGACCCTCATTAATGATTTCCTAATTATATGATTGTAGAATCCTTTATGTACTTTTCCTTTCCCATACCATAAGTATGCATGCCATCCAAATCTGTTATCATGGCCTTCTAAGTCCAATGCTTCTTACTTTTCCAGTTTTATCCAGTCCCTGATCCATACCAAACATGCAGCCTCATAATACAATTTAAGGTCTGGGAGGGCAAAACTGCCTCTTTCTTTTGTGTCTGTAAGTATTTTATGTTTAATCCTTGGCCTTTTGCGCCCGCCCGCCCGCCCCCAATAAACTTGGAAATTTCCTTCTACCATCTTTTGAGCCAATCATCTTTCACCATTACTGGGACTGTCTGGGGGGAAAAAAGAGCATTCTTGGCAAAACAGTCATTTTTACCGCTTAAATTTTTCCTAGTAGGGAGAGGTTCCATATTTCTAAATTTCTTTTTATCTCAAGCCACACTTTTTCATAATTATCTTTATAAATGCTTATATTTTTTGCAGTTAGCCATATCCCTAGATATTTTACTTTTTTATGGACTTCTATCTCAATTCTTTGCTCCAACTCTTTTTTCTCTCCTTCCTTCAGATTTTTTACTAATAACTTTTGTTTCTATTTAATTTAAATCCTGCCACTTCCCCAAATTTTTGAATTTTTTCTATAACTCTGGGGAGAGTTTTTTGGATCTTCCACTGTAATCACTAAATCATCAGCTTATGCTTCAGATTTAAACTCACTTTTCCCAGTTTTTATCCCAGTGATCTCTTTATCTGCTCTTATGTTTCTAGTAAGTACCTCCAGAACCAGAATGAATAACAGTGGTGATAGTGGACATCTTTGTCTAGTTCCTTTTTGTATCTTACAGTCATCCATTATCACCTGATTTGCAATTAATTTAGCTTTTTGTTCTGAATATATTGCTTGTATTCCTTTTGAAAATATGGATCCACAATTAATTTCTTCAAGTAATTTTGTCATAAAATTCCAAGAAACATTGTCAAAGGCTTTTTTGGCATCTATAAACATCATTGCTTCTTTCTTTTCATTTTTGACCTCCAGATATTCTATTTCATTCAGGATATTTCTTATATTCTCTTTCATTTGTCTACCTGGAAGAAATCCTGTCTGATCTTGATGTACATACTCATTTAATATTTTTTGCTAGCTAAAATGTTTGCAAATAATTTATAATCATTGTTTAACAATGAGATAGGCCTATAAGTTTTAATTTGCAGCAAATCTGAATCTTGTTTTGGGATTACTGTAATATAAGCCTCTTTCCATGTTTCTGGGATTTCACCTGTATTTAAAATCTCATTCATAACATCTTTCAATGGGTTTACCAATTGTTCAATTAATTTTTTATAATACTTTGCAGTTAAACCATCTGGACCCAGTGCTCCCACTGTGCTCTGGAGGCTTTGCGTTGCTTTCACTGAAGCCAGGAGAGCAAGAGCGGTCGATGAGTGCTGCAGCCCCAGAGTTGTCTGCAACTGGACCTAACAGTCAGGAGTCCCTTTACCTTTAATACCACTTTAAACAGCCATGGCTTACTCAAAGAATGCTGGGTGCTGTAGTTTAAGTCGGGTTGCCATATTTCAACACCCCCCCTTTTTTTGCCAAATCTTAAAAAAAATGAAAATTGCCAAAATCTACACTACCAACGTGGGCTGCCGCACATCCGGATTTTCCCAGACATTTCAGTGATTTTCTGCCCAGACGCTGTTTACCAAGTACTGAATACTGACTGTGTCCAGGAAATTTCGGACGTATGGCAACCCTAAGTTTATGGTGCTGAAAGTTATTAGAAAACCCCTGTTCTCCTCACAGAGCTACAGTTTCCTACAGAATCAGACAGCATTTAAAAAAATTAGTAATCTACTGTATAGACCACAGCAGCAAATCAGATCCACTTTCCCCTTCCCAAAAGCAGCAGCACAAAGCACCTTATGAACTATGAAAACAAGCATTACAAAAGAACAGAAAACATTAATAATAATAATAATAATAATAAGAATAATAATAATAATAATTTTATTTCTACCCCGCCCATCTGGCTGGATTGCCACCAGTAGTCGCCAAACCAAAAAGCAGCATCAAGGAAGAAGAACATAAAGGGTCCAAACGAAGAATCAATAAACTAACAGTTAATAACTTTGCTGAACTTACAACACAAGTTCCACAACTTGGGCACAATTATAGCAGTTTGAAATACTTCTGCAAATGACGAAAGAACTCTGACGAAAGTCGCCTTCCCTGAGGATGTCATGCGAGGCAGCTGGCCTTTGGGACTGCATGTCTTAATGGGGAACCTGCCTCTAATTGTTCAGCTTGAAGTTTGATTCCCTGAGGCTCCGTGATGTGCAGGAAACTTCCTTGCATTGTCCATTAGATTCTTGAGACGCAGCAACAACAGCCTCTTCTTCAGTAAGATCCCCATAAAGCCAGCTCCCTTCCCCTCCGATGCCCTGCAAGAAGTAGGCTTAAGCTGTGGGAGGTCTCTAGGTACATGTAGTTGGGGTGCAATTCTCAGCCAGAATACCAATGATGCTGGGGTGAAGTAGACAAGTTGTGGGGAGAGGGAAGATCCAGCTTCTCCCTTTTATTTAATCTTTGAGGCTCTGCAGCTATCTTTCCAACCTTTCTGATAGTCTATATTCGTATCTGTTTCCATTCTCCTGATCTTACTCTCTCCCTTTCCCACCACAAACACACAGACAAAGAATGGACGCTTCCTCCCATCTAACTTCTAACTGCATTCAACTCCTTTCTCTCACCTCTTTTTTTCTGTCACAAGTAAACACATCGACATTTAATTCATTATAGTCTATAATCCTTGGACTCTTTCCTAGGAATATAGCATTTCCTTTCTTCACATTCCACATCTATCACCCCTCTTTCTGTCTGTCTGCCTGCCTGCCTCTTTGTACCTCTCCACACCTGTCTGCTTCTCTTTGCTTGACTTTCTCCTTCCATGCTGCCAGCCTCTCCCTCAAGCCAACTTCTGCCACAGCCTGTGATCTCTGGCCATAGCTTCCTGACCCTAAAAGCCTATCCAGAGTGCATCTGTTGATGGGAGCAAAGTCCCAAGACAAGCTGACTGCTCTGGTCTCCTACAAGTAGCAGGACAAATACCAGAGCAACGGAATCATCCCTGGAATAGAAGCAAAAATCGTATCCTTCGTCATCACACGAGAGAAAAACTGGAAGAAGGGAAGGCGATTGTTACGAAGACAGAAGTGAGGTTAGGAAGGGGCCGACCCAGCAAAAGAAGAATAACTTTGTACTAGAGTACCAATATACGTGAGATGAAAAGGAGAGCTGAGATTAAGTGGCGTTTAGTTTATGTCTTTCGATCTATGGGAAGCAGCCTTTTCCTTCATGCAGAGGTGAGTACTGTAATTTGCTTTATTTACTCCTGCCGGAGGTTTCTAATCCTTGTGGTTTTGCAAAATTTTGTGCCAACAGGCCTTTGCATCTGCCTCCCCAGAAACACTCTTTAATGCATATTTGTTCTGATTTGCCCTCATGGTGCTCTCTGAGCGGTCACACCCAACCCCACTTTTAATACAGTTTGCGCCTGCAGAAGCTTTCGGATAGTCATACTATTTCATTTCCAAGCAGTGCACAAACTGTAACATGCCGCTGAAATCCTGTAACTTTTTATACCACAGTTTTTCCAGTTTACTTTTGTCCTGCTGCATGTGGACAGCAATAACACGCTAGCGTTGGGGAAGCATCGCAGAACTGAGGGCTCGTCGACACTTCCGCTTGTCCGTTGCCTAGAAAGAGCAGTTTTCCCCAGGGGAAAGCAGCGGAGCAAGAGGATGTGCGGACAAGCCCTAAAGCAGGATAAATCCATTACTAATTCACTGTTGGGGGACGCGGGTGGCGCTGTGGGTGAAACTACAGAGCCTAGGGCTTGCCAATCAGAAGCTCGGCAGTTCAAATCCCCGCAACGGGGTGAGCTCCCATTGCTCAGCCCTGCTCCTGCCAACCTAGCAGTTTGAAAGCACGTCAAAGTTCAAGTAGATAAATAGGTACCACTCCGGCGGGAAGGTAAACGGTGTTTCCGTGTGCTGCTCTGGTTTGCCAGAAGCAGCTTAGTCATGCTGGCCACATGACCCAGAAGCTGTTCACCGGCTCCTTCGGCCAGTAAAGCGAGATGAGCGCCGTAACCCCAGAGTCGGTCACGACTGGACCTAATGGTTAGGGGTTCCTTTAATTCACTGTTACTGTGTCAATAACACGTTGCAGAAGACACATGCAATAACACACCCATCTAGAAGTGTCCATTTATACATTCCTTGTTTGACATTGCTCTATTCCTTGACTGTATTGTTTCCATTTGTCTTTTTCTGCACCTCTTTCAGTTCTACAGAACTGTGGGAGAGTCAGAAACCAGAGCAAAACACAGTTTTCAGTATTTATTATTATTGTTGTTTGTTGAATTTGTATACTGCCCTTCATCCAAAGATCCCGGGACAGTTCACAACATAAGAACACAAAATGAGAATACAAAATACACAATAAATGAAAAACACCTACCAAAAAACACATTTAAAAAGCCATAACAAAACCCAAATAAGCCCATAGGAAGTCCATGGGTTGAAAGCTTGGCATTTTAATTCATGTCATATTAAATCACTTTGAGATTTTTTATGGGAAGTGATTCACTAATTAAATCATCATTATCACCATGCTCCTTTATTTTCAGTCCTAATAATTACTGGCACTGAATTGTTTTGTCTCTCTCTTTTATTCATTACAGCACACTGCTATAATAAGTGAGCTTTCTGATATGGCCCCAGGATGTATTGGGGAAACCTTGGGAGCCCACAGCCCCATTCAGACAGCGTTAGCATGTTTGTGAAATTCAGACCCCTTTGCATCACTTTAGCCTTATGCTGAATGCCACTTGCTCTGCTGTTGCCTGTTTAGACAATTTTGGTTTTGGAGCTCTTCAGAATCTGAGATTTTACAATGATGAATAGTTTACTGCCATTATTAGAAACCCTGACTAGTTCAAGTTGCACCCTTGACTTGCTTATGAATCATTTAAGTAAAACCAGTGTGTCACACACACACACACACACACACACACACACACACACACACACACATTCTATTTTACATTTTAGAATATTCATTTAAACAACTTTAAAATGTCAATGACTTCCCTTATTCTCTTTCCATGGTTTATTTTACATAACATAAATTCCTGCATATTTTACATAAACTAAACCATTCAGTATTCCATTATTACATCCATCAAAACTTATTTACACTGTTGAATTTATCTTAATACTGCCAACATTTTCAAATGTACACAATTTTCACCCATATATTCAAAAAAAATTTTCCAATCTTCTTTAAACGTATGTTCCTCTTGTTAAGTCTGCAGTTTCATTGCAGAACTTGAGGGGGAAAACCAAACCCCACAGCTTTCTTGCCCCCATAAACTGTCAAATTGGGTTGCAGACCACTAAGTTCTACTCAGAGTAGAGCCACTGAAATCCATCAGTGGGTCTACTCTGAGTAGGACTAGCAATACAGACAGTTGTCTCCCCTTGATCTCTTGGGTTTTTTAAACCAGTAACATAATCCATAAGAACAGTGAATCTCAAACTGTGGTGTGTGGATCACCAGTGATCCGCAAGCTTCATTCAGGTGCTCTGTGGGGTTGTTCGTATTAAATATGAATATTGCATAAATATAAATGAATATGAATATGGTATATGGATATACAAATAGATATTGTATATGGATAATTGTATTTTTATTCTATGGAATGCAATTTGTAACACAACAAAATAGAACGCCAGAAATTAAAACAGTGAAAATTCAATTAAAAATCACACAGCATCTTCTACAGCACTTTACAATTTGTTACAACAGGCAGAAACATAATTAAGGGTCCACCCATACCTTGGCTTAATGTGGAATGTGAACTGCTTGTGCCTCCTTTATTCCCCTACGTCCATGCATTGTTCCCCAACTGTTGCTGTCCCACACTTTATCCTCCCTAAACCAATGCAGCTCTCGTACTTGGATTTTCAAAGCATAGGCAATATCCAGTTTTGAGGGCGGGAAAGTGATGGATAGCAGCAGTTGGAGGAGAATGCTCACAGTAGAGCATGAGACTCAGTATCAGGGTTGTGGGTACATTTATTAAAGATCACAACATAAAAATCACTGCATGTGGTCCCTTTCATGTACCCTCCAGCATTTCTCCAATGAAAATAGGGGCGTCCTATTCAACAACAACAACAGTTTTACTATTTATATCCTGCTCATCTGACTGGGTTGACCAAGCCACTTCCACATATATAAAAACATAATAAAACATTAAACATTTAAAAAACTTCCCTATATAGGACTGCCTTCAGATGTCTTCTAAAGGTTGACACAATTGCCACTGAGCACCCTCTCCCACTTTGTGGTTCTCGCTTGGATCCCTAGTATACTCTAGAGCAGGGTGGTCCAACACGTGGCCCTCAAGGCCTTTTTTGGCGGCCCTCAGCACCGTATGCTGCCCACCACCTGCAGCCCTCGCCTTCCCAAAGCTGGATAAGTGAGTTGCTGGGCTTTGCAAAGGAGGAGCGAGGGCTCTGACAGGGTCTTCGGGTCCCCCTGCCTCTTTCCCAAAGCCCAATTAGTGCTTTTCCTGCTTTAGGAAGAAGGTGGGAAGGTTCTAGGATGCCGTCGGAGCATCGTGCCTCCTTCCCAAAGCCCAGCCCTCGCTTCTCTGGCTTTGGGAAAGCAGCAGGAGGGACCCCCTCAAATCTTGGCCTCGCTCCCCTGCCCTGCATGGCAAGGCAGTGTGCAGCTTGTGGCTTCTATGTCGAAATTCTCTTGCGGCCCACTTGGTATGGAAGGTTGGACTGCTCTGCTCTAGAATCAAGGGTGAGGAAACAAGCTGGGAGATGATTCGAACATGCGTGGAGGAAAACTCCGCTGAATGAAATTGAACACTAGTGAGGGCTCATAGAATCATCGAATTGTAGAGTAGGACCCACAGGACCATCTATTAAAAAACAATAATTTTAAAAGTTGTGTGTCCTTGTTTCTCAATTTGATCCTTTCATATGGTTTTCTGGTCTTTCATGCATTGTGAGTTGCCATTATTTTTATTGATTATAGTTTAGTAAATCTTTATTATACAGTGGTACCTCGGGTTACAAACACCTTGGGTTACAAACACTTCAGGTTACAGACTCCACTTACCCAGTAGTACCACCTCGGGTTAAGAACTTTACCTCAGGATGAAAACAGAAATCGCGCACCGGCTGCGCGGCACAAGCGGGAGGCCCCATTAGCTAAAGTGGTACCTCAGGTTAAGAATGGTTTCAGGTTAAGAATGGACTTCTGGAATGAATTAAGTGTGTAACCAGAGGTACCACTGTAATTGTTAAGTGTAAACTGTTTAATAATTTTTTGCTGATATTTAAGTTTGCCGTTTACAAAAGTCCACAGCACTTTTGGTAAGGGCTGTTCTCCAACTGGAGTGCTCACAGGCCAGTGTTTCCCAGTTGTCAGTGTTTATACTACATTTTTTTAGATTTGCCTTGAGACAGTCTTTAAACCTCTTTTGTTGACCACCAGCATTACGCTTTCCATTTTTAAGTTCAGAATAGAGTAGTTGCTTTGGAAGACAATAATCAGGCATCCGTACAACAAAGTTGATGCTGAAGTTGAAGTTGATGTTGAAGAATCATTGCTTCAACACTGGTGATCTTTGCTTCATCCAGTACACTGATATTAGTTTGCCTGTCTTCCTAAGTGATGTGTAAGATTTTTCAGAGAATCTTTTGAGAAGTTGGAGATGGCGTTTGTAAGTGGTCCATGTTTCACAAGCATACAGTAAGGTTGGTAGTACAATAGCTTTGTAAACAAACTGAGTCATCAAGCCTACCTAGAGGCACTGAAGGCTGCCTCCATTGCATCCCCCTTGTGCTGTCCAGCACAGCTTTTCCAGGTATGGAGATGACAGCAGCCCACTAACTGTAACTTGGACCAAAACTTTAGAGGCCAGAGCTCAAGTGCCAGTCCAAGTATGGAAGTCTTACGAGAGGTGATGGACCCTCCTTCCTTGGTGGTTCTTAAGCAGAGGTTGGATTGCCATCTGTTGTGGATGCTTTAGTTGAGATTCCTGCACTGCAGGGAGTAGGACTAAATGATCCTCAGGGTCCCATCCAACTCTACAGCTCTATGATTCTTAGAGAAAGCACAATCTCCCAGCCAAATAACTATTGCTTCCATTTGCTGGTTGTCTGTGATTCATTAAGGTCTCCTTGATGTTACAGATGATGTACAGGGAAGCATCACAGGAAGAAGGCAACCAAAGCTACCAAGGAGAATTCATCTTACTGGGAGTGGCTGACCGCCCACGCTTGGAGATGCTGCTCTTTGCCATTATACTGATCTGCTACGTGATGACCCTGTTGGGAAACACAACCATCATTGTGGTGTCGCGGCTGGACCCCCATCTCCACACCCCCATGTATTTCTTCCTCTGCAACCTCTCCATCCTTGACCTCTGTTACACTACCAGCCTCGGACCCCGGATGCTGGTGAGCTTCTGGAGGAAAAACAAGTCCATCTCCTATGGCGGCTGTGTGGCTGAGTTGTACATCTCCCTTGCTTTGGGCTCCACAGAATGTGTCCTTTTGGCTTTTATGGCCTATGACCGATATGCTGCAGTCTGCCATCCGCTGCGCTACACTACCATTATGAACCATTCTGTATGTTTCACAATGGCTGCCATCTCCTGGGTTAGTGGCTTCAGCAATTCACTAGTGCAGACCGTGTTGACATTTAGGATTCCACGATGCGGAGAGAACCGAATAGACCATTTTTTCTGTGAGGTGCCCGCCTTTATGAAATTGGCCTGCGGAGACACCTCACTCAATGAGGCTGTCCTCTTTTTTGCCAGTGTGGCCATCCTTCTGTTACCAGTGGGCCTGATCACCATCTCTTATGCCTACATTGTGGCAGCTGTGTTAAAGATCCGCTCTGCTGAAGGCAGGCAGAAGGCCTTCAACACCTGTGCTTCCCACTTGATCGTGGTGTCACTCTTTTACGGGTCAGCCATTTTCAGTTACCTCCAGCCCCGATCAGGCCACTCCCATGACCAGGAAAAGATGGTCTCCCTTTTCTATACATTTGTCACCACCATGCTAAATCCACTAATCTACACCCTGAGGAACAAAAAGGTACACAAAGCTCTTGGAAGGGTAATGAAGAGGAATTAATCCCAATAGCTCCTTACTTTATTCAGCAGCTCAGTCTTATCTTTTAATAATAAAAAAATCTCTCACTAATCATATGTATGATTCCCCTTCCTGTGGGAATTTGTCACTTTTCTAGGTCCTATATTAATGAATGTTTCTTTTGTGAATGTTTTACTGCTGTTATGATTACTCTAATCTTATTAATGCTCTAATATAGTTTTAATGAAATTGTTATAGAAAGGTGGGGTGGAGATGTTGAAAATAAATAAATCTTTCTTTCTTTCTGTACTGGCCCTTGCTTCTTGACAGAATACTCAAATTCAGATTTCTGTTTCTACCAAAATATTTTATTCACAGATTACTATGATACATAGGCACCACAGCAGACAGGAGATGGTAGTGCTGCAGCAGGACATTTATCTGATATATAGAGCCAGTGTGGTGTAGTGGTTAAGAGCGGTAGACTCGTAATCTGGGGAACTGGGTTTGCGTCTCCTCTCCTCCACATGCAGCTGCTGGGTGACCTTGGGCTAGTTACACTTCTTTGAAGTCTCTCAGCCCCACTCACCTCACAGAGTGTTTGTTGTGGGGGAGGAAGGGAAAAGGAGAATGTTAGCTGCTTTGAGACTCCTTCAGGTAGTGGTAAAGCGGGATATCAAATCCAAACTTTTCTTCTTCTTCTTCATATCTACCTCATGCCCCCTTTTCTCTCTCTCCCAGAACGCCAGAACATGTGGGCCTCAAACAAAGCTGACTGTAGAAAGATAGAAGAAATTATTTCTCCTCAAAGCACATATAAAAATTTTGGTGCTTGCTCCCACAGGAGGCAGTGATGGCCACCAACCAATAAAGCCTTGTCCTCCATGCTTTTCTCCAGCCCTCGTTTAAAGCTATCAATGGCTACTAGTCACGATGACTTATCTTCTACATCCTCTGTCAATACCAGTTTCTAGAAGTTGCAGGAGGATAGAGTGCTCTTGTACGTGCTAGTTTTCCACAGGCATCTGTGAGACGACTAGATGGGCCTCTGACCTGATCCAGTAGGCTCTCATGTTCCTGATGTGCTCCTAAATTTTCTCTATATTGAATAGATATTTTTAGAGATTGCATTTCTGTTTATTGTCAAGAGGTTTTCACCGCCACAGTACACCAAGGGGTGGGTTTTCTCTAATTGCAGAGGGCAGGCCACCTTCTTCCACTTTTGACACTCTAGAATTTGTAAACCAATATTTTAGATTGCAGCATGGTTAAAAACGTTTTCCATTAGGAAATGCTAAACCCCTTTTGGTTGAGTGTTCTTGCTGCTACTCTGGGCTTCTTCTTGTTGTTTAGTCATTTAGTCATGTCCGACTCTTCATGACCCCATGGACCAGAGCACGCCAGGCACTCCTGTCTTCCACTGCCTCCCGCAGTTTGGTCAAACTCATGCTGGTAGCTTCGAGAACACTGTCCAACCATCTCGTCCTCTGTCGTCCCCTTCTCCTTGTGCCCTCCATCTTTCCCAACATCAGGGTCTTTTCCAGGGAGTCTTCTCTTCTCATGAGGTGGCCAAAATATCGGAGCCTCGGCTTCAGGATCTGTCCTTCCAGCAGTGGCGTAGCGTGGGGGGTGCAGGGGGGGCCGGCCGCACCGGGCGCAACATCTGGGGTTAGGGCAAATCCACGGGTTAGGGGGCGCAAATCCACGGGTTAGGGGGCGCAAATTACTTGCCTTGCCCCAGGTGCTGACAACCCACGCTACGCCACTGCCTTCCAGTGAGCACTCAGGGCTGATGTCCTTAAGAATGGAGAGGTTTGATCTTCTTGCAGTCCATGGGACTCTCAAGAGTCTCCTCCAGCACCATAATGCAAAAGCATCAATTCTTCAGCGATCAGCCTTCTTTATAGTCCCTGCTCATAAAAAGTTGAATAGGTCTTCCCATTTTTTGAAGTAAAGTTTCGCTCACCTTCAGTGGTATATTTGACATCAGTAAATAGAATTTTTCTATGTTCATCTTTATTACTGAATTCCTAGCCATCCCCCACCACCTCTGCACTCCTTCACATGAACCGCATTTCCTTCCCCTGCCCAATCCCCTCCTAGTCACTTTCTCTCCCCCCCCTCCTCCCCAAGCAAGGACGGCGAGACTGCGGCTGAGTGAGCGCGCTTCTCTGCTGCGACGACGTGGATGGCCCAGCTCGCTTCGCCTGTCCCTGCCCAGATGAGACCCCCACCTGCCTCCCATGCCATCCCCATCGCGCCCGGCCCTACACCATGATCCTGCTGCAGGAGCCAATGCAGCGCAGGGCAGTAGCACGAGGGCAGGAACAGCTTTTCCTAAAAAAGGTCAACAACTTTGGGGTCCCCTCCCCTTAATAAAGGTTGACAACTCTGGGAAAGGGGGGGTACCAGAGGGATATTTGCACCACAGCACCAGATATCCTTAAGATGGCCCTGTACACAACTCAGGACGTTGTTCTTCTATGTACCACACAGGTGAGTTGGCAACAGGAAGGCAATTGTGATCATCCTCAGGAGAGGTGACTATCACTGGCATTGTTTATTCATTTGCAGAAGCATTCCTAATTATTCTTACTATTATTGTGCCCAATGTGTTTCAAGTTGAGCAGATATGTTTGTTTGTTTGTTTTGGCTCTCTTTATGGACTTGCTCTTGGAGGTTGAGTTTTGTTTGACAGTTGTGCTTTAATGATGAACATACTGTTATGAGTTTTGGGGAGAAGCATCAGTCTGGATGATAACCTGGGTCCCTTCCAAAACCTTTGATCATGTATCTGTGAGGTACAATGGGTAAGGAGTAACCTGCCAAACCCGTTCCTTTGTCAAGGTGATGGCTTTGGCTTGCTAAGTACTATGATTTAGCATATCCAAAGAAATTGCTCTGTGCCTTAGGAACAAATGAGTTGCTGAATTATACTCGGAGTCGAGTGTGGATTTCATGCTCTTTATTCAGCTCATAGTAGTTCCCCAAAAATATCTGCTTTATATACATTATTTACACAATGGGCCGCATGTGATTGGCTAATTCTGGGATTCTCCTGTAGGCCAATCAGGTTGCGGATTCACTTCCACCTGGAGCTGGATTGGGTGGCTCCTGCGGACCAATCATACTGCTGCATTCTGAATCCTATTGTTCTAGGACCAATCAGACTGCTGCATTCTGAATCCTATTGTTCTAGGACCAATCAGACTGCTGCATTCTGAATCCTATTGTTCTAGGACCAATCAGACTGCTGCATTCTGAATCCTATTCAACTCAGTACATAACAGTTGCCTTCCTGTTGCCACCTCACCTGTGGTGTACATAGAAGAACAACGTCCTGAGTTGTGTACAGGGCCGTCTTAAGCGTATCTGGCGCCCTGGTGCAAAGATCCCTCCAGCCCCCCCCCCCGTTTCCCAGAGTTGTAGACCTTTTTTCTAGGAAAGGCTGCTCCCGCCCTCGCGCTGCTGCCCCGCGCTGCCCATGCGCGACCGGGCATCAGCTCCCACAGCGGGATCATGGTGTGGGGTTGGGCACCCAGGCGTGATGGGGTTGGCACGGGAAGCAGGCAGGGGTCTCGTCCGGGCAGGGACAGGCAAAGCGAGTTGGGCTATCCACATCGCTGCAGCAGAGAAGCGCGCTCACTCAGCCGCAGTCTCACCGTCCTTGCTTGGGGAGAAAGGGGTGGAGGGAGTGTGACTGGGAGGGGATCGGGCAGGGGAAGGAAATGTGGTTTGTGTGAAGGAGTGTGGTGGGGGCAGCGGGAGGAGGCAGGCTCTGTGCAAGGCGGTGGCACTGGCGTAGCGTGGGTTGTCAGCACCCGGGGCAAGGCAAGTAATTTGCGCCCCCTAACCCATGGATTTGCGCCCCCTAACCCGTGGATTTGCGCCCCCTAACCCTAACCCCCAGATGTTGTGCCCGGTGCGGCCGGCCCCCCTGCACCCCCCACGCTACGCCACTGGGCGGTGGAGAAGCAGGGGAAGGAGGGGGCGCTGGGGGCAGCAGTTGCAGCGTGTAACCTCGAGCACAGGGATGTTTCGAGGTAGAGGGACAGGGGGAGCCGTGGTAGAGTCATGTTTATTATGCACAGGGTGCAAGCACACACCACGCAGCCAAGGAAGTGGTGTGTCGCAGAGCTAGTGGAGAAAGCTCCGGACTGTGGGAAAGCATCTGGAGCCTTCCTGCCTCTGATGGGTGCTGGAGGCATACAGGCACTAAGCCCCCGCTCTGCCTCACTTACCTCCCCACTCTCCCCTCCCTGGACTCTTCCTGGACTCTCCACCTAGCGCTGTCCACTGCTTGGCGCCCTGGCTCGCTGCGCCACTACACCCAATGGTAAAGACGCCCCTGGTTGTGTAAACTGGAGAGAGAGACATGTTTTGCTCTGTGTGTTGAACTTTGGGATTCCTCTGGAAAATAAATGGGGAAGCAAGATCTAGTGGGATGTTAGTGCTGTGAGCTCCTCCATCCTGTGCTCAGGTTATGTATATGTGTAAATAAAACCATATATTCTAAAGATACCAGTCTCTGCTAACCTTCAAATGGAGGTCTGGGAGGAAGGAACCACTGGAATCTCTCACCGCTCAAAGACTGTGCATAACATTGCATATATAAGAACATAAGAAGAGTTTTCTGGATCATGGCAACGACCAGTCCAGCATCCTTTTCTCACAGTGGCCATCCAGACAGGTTATTGTTTCTTTGTGATCCCACCTTCAATGCTGTTTATACCTGCAAATATTTGGGGTAGACATGCTGCTTTGTTTCTGTGCATGTCATATTTCAGTGCACGCCATGTAGCTCCTGCTGAAATCTTGTAACTTTTTATACCGTAAACCTTCCAGTTTAATTTCTGTTTTTGTTGTGTGGTGTAGTGGTTAAGAGCGGTGGACTCGTTATCTGGTGAACTGGGTTCGCTTCCCTGCTCCTCCACATGCAGCTGCTGGGTGACCTTGGGCCAGTCACACTTCTCTGAAGTCTCTCAGCCTCACTCACCTCACAGAGTGTTTGTTGTGGGGGAGGAAGGAAAAGGAGAATGTTAGCCGCTTTGAGACTCCTTCGGGTAGTGATAAAGCAGGATATCAAATCCAAACTCTTCTCTTCTACCCCTCTAGATGCCAATACTGCAGTATCATTGGGGAAACATTCCAAGACATCAAATGTGTGCGGATGCCCAGGTATAAATCCACCACTAATTTGGAATAATATTTAATCATAACAAATAAATTAAAGAAAGAAGTAAATATCTAGCAATTGGGAAAATGTGAAACTTTTGGATGGCTAGGAATTCAGTAATAAAGATGAACATAAACAAATCCTATTTACTGATGTCAAATGTACCACTGAAGGTGAGCGAAACTTTACTTCAAAAAATAGGAAGAACTATTCAATTTTTTATGAGCAGGGACCATAAAGAAGGCTGATTGCCGAAGAATTGATGCTTTTGAATTATGGTGCTGGAGGAGACTCTTGAGAGTCCCATGGACTGCAAGAAGATCAAACCTCTCCATTCTGAAGGAAATCAGCCCTGAGTGCTCACTGGAAGGACAGATCCTGAAGCTGAGGCTCCAATATTTTGGCCACCTCATGAGAAGAGAAGACTCCCTGGAAACGACCCTGATGTTGGGAAAGATGGAGGGCACAAGGAGAAGGTGAGGCAAGGAAGAAGGGCTACCCCTATGCTATCCATATAATCAGTTATCAGTAATCAATATATTCATATATGCTCACACATAATCAGGGCTTACAGTATTTTATAATCCATTTTGAATCAAAGGGAAGCCATGCCTTAGCTAATTACATACTGCTTGAAACAGCAAAATTAGGAGCCGACCTTTCCCCTACAAACATCCATGTACCTTGGACAAGGGGAAGGCGTGAATCAGAGATTCTGGTACAAAATCCCCTCAGATACAGGCTAAATTAATCCACAGAACAGGAAGAGCAAAACCACAAAATCTCCAAACTCCCTGTCCTGTCATAACTAGGGGAGAGGTTAGACAGAGCGTCACTGCAAGCATCGGAAAGCAGAGCTAGAACTCCATGCTTGACCAGTGCTTGACCAGGAGCTGGTAGCATGGCAAGAAGCTTGCTAATTGGCTAATTTTCGCTGGCAATATCGTGACTGCCTCATGGTTGTCTCATGATCTATGATTTGCTGTGATCTGCTCAGGTATAAAGACCTCTGGATTTCTGTCGATCGGGGTCCCAGTTCCTTTTGGAAGAGATTCCAAACTGGGTCCTTATTGCCTGGCAATAAACTTCACCTTCTTATTCTCCATTGCTGAGTCCTTATTTAACACCAAGCGAGTACCTGCTTACGTTCACGTGCTTCAAAGGGGATGACAGAGGACAAGATGGTTGGACAGTGTTCTCGAAACTACGAGCATGAGTGTGACCAAACTGCGGGAGGCAGTGGAAGACAGGAGTGCCTGGAGTGCTCTGGTCCATGGGGTCACGAAGAGTCGGACACAACTAAACGACAACAACAACAAGAAGCCCAGAGTAGCAGCAAAAACACTCAACCAAAAGGGGTTTAGCATTTCCTAATGGAAAACGTTTTTAACCATGCTGCAATCTAAAATATTGGTTTACAAATTCTAGAGTATCAGAAGTGGAAGAAGCTGGCCTGCCCTCTGCAATTAGAGAAAACCCACCCCTTGGTGTACTGTGACGGTGAAAACCTCTTGACAATAAACAGAAATGCAATCTCGAAAAATATCTATTCAATATAGAGAAAATTTAGGAGCACATCAAGAACATGAGAGCCTACTGGATCAGGTGAGGCCCATCTAGTCGCCTCAAAGATGCCTGCGGAAAACTAGCAAGTACAAGAGCACTCTTTCCTCCTGCAACTTCTAGAAACTGGTATTGTCAGAGGATGTAGAAAATAGTCATCGTGACCAGTAGCCAATGATAGCTTTAAAAGAGGGTTGGAGAAAAGCATGGAGGACAAGGCTTTATAGGTTGGTGGCCATCACTGCCGCCTGTGGGAGCAAGCACCAAAATTTATATATGTGCTTTGAGGAGAAATAATTTCTTTTATCTTTCGACAGTCAGCTTCGTTTGAGGTCCACAAGTTCTGGCGTTCTGGGAGAGAGAGAAAAGGGGGCATGAGCTAGATATCAGATCAATGTCCTGCTGCAGCACTACCATCTCCTGTCTGCTCTGGTGCCTATGTATCATAGTAATCTGTGAATAAAATATTTTGGTAGAAACAGAAACCTGAGTTTGAGTACTCTGTCAAGAAGCAAGGGCCAGAACAGAAAGAAAGATAGATTCATTTATTTTCAACATCTCCACCCCACCTTTCTATAACAATTTCAATAAAACAATATTACAGCATCATAAGATCACAGTAATCATAACAGCAATAAAACATTCACAAAAGAAGCATTCATTAATATACGACCTAGAAAAGCGACAGATTCTCACAGGAAGGGGAATCATACAGATGATTAATGAGAGATTTTATTATTATTAAAAGTTAGGAGCTATTGGGATTCTCTTCATTACCCTTCCAAGCGCTTTGTGTACCTCTTTGTTCCTCAGGGTGTAGATTAGTGGATTTAGCATGGTGGTGACAAATGTATAGAAAAGGGAGACCATCTTTTCCTGGTCACGGGAGTAGCCGGATCGGGGCTGGAGGTAACTGAAAATGGCTGACCCGTAAAAGAGTGACACCACAATCAAGTGGGAAGCACAGGTGTTGAAGGCCTTCTGCCTGCCTTTGGCTGAGCGGATCCGTAACACAGCTGCCACAATGTAGGCATAAGAGATGGTGATCAGGCCCACTGGTAACAGAAGGATGGCCACAGTGCCAAAAAAGAGGACAACCTCATTGAGTGAGGTGTCTCCGCAGGCCAATTTCATAAAGGCGGGCACCTCACAGAAAAAATGGTCTATTCGGTTCTCTCCGCATCGTGGAATCCTAAATGTCAACACGGTCTGCACTAGTGAATTGCTGAAGCCACTAACCCAGGAGATGGCAGCCATTGTGAAACATACAGAATGGTTCATAATGGTAGTGTAGCGTAGCGGATGGCAGACTGCAGCATATCGGTCATACGCCATAAAAGCCAAAAGGACACATTCTGTGGAGCCCAGAGCAAGGAAGATGTAGAGCTGGGCCACACAGGCACCATAACTGATGGTCTTGCTTTTCCTCCAGAAGTTCACCAGCATCAGTGGGGCCGCACTAGTAGTGAAGCAAAGGTCAAGGATGGAGAGGTTGCTGAGGAAGAAATACATGGGGGTGTGGAGATGGGGGTCCAGCCGCGACACCACAATGATGGTTGTGTTTCCCAACAGGGTCATCACGTAGCAGATCAGTATAATGGCAAAGAGCAGCATCTCCAAGCGTGGGCGGTCAGCCACTCCCAGTAAGATGAATTCTCCTTGGTAGCTTTGGTTGCCTTCTTCCTGTGATGCTTCCCTGTACATCATCTGTAACATCAAGGAGACCTTAATGAATCACAGACAACCAGCAAATGGAAGCAATAGTTGTTTGGCTGGGAGATTGTGCTTTCTCCAAGAATCATAATTTGCCTGCCACCTTTCTATATTGCTATATTGCAGTGTGGTGTAGTGGTTAAGAGCGGTAGTCTCGTAATCTGGGGAACCGGGTTCGTGTCTCCGCTCCTCCACATGCAGCTGCTGGGTGACCTTGGGCCAGTCACACTTCTTTGAAGTCTCTCAGCCCCACTCACCTCACAGAGTGTTTGTTGTGGGGGAGGAAGGGAAAGGAGATTGTTAGCCGCTTTGAGACTCCTGAAGGGGAGTGAAAGGCGGGATATCAAGTCCAAACTCTTCTTCTTCTATGCACAAGGCGGTTTACAAGCTGAAGAAACCACAAAATAGACAGCAAAGATCGCACACCTAATAACGATCTGATCCAATGCAAAGAAGCCATAATAAAAATGTAACTTTAAAATAAACAACTTACATCAAATAAAGCAATATTCAATAAGTAAACTGTAAACTTAAATATCAGCAAATAATAATTAATCAGTTTACACTTAACAATTACAGTGGTACCTCTGGTTACAAACTTAATTCGTTCCAGAAGTCCGTTCTTAACCTGAAACCATTCTTAACCTGAGGTACCACTTTAGCTAATGGAGCCTCCCGCTTGTGCCGCGCCGCTGGAGTGTGATTTCTGTTTTCATCCTGAGGTAAAGTTCTTAACCCGAGGTGGTACTTCTGGGTTAGTGGAGTCTGTAACCCAAAGTGTTTCTAACCCAAGGTGTTTGTAACCCGAGGTACCACTGTATAATAAAGATTTACTAAAGTATAATCAATAAAAATAATGGCAACTCACAATGCATGAAAGACCAGAAAACCATATGAAAGGATCAAATTGAGAAACAAGGACACACAACTTTTAAAATTATTGGTTTTTAATAGGTGGTCCTCTGGGTGCAACTCTACAATTTGATGATTCTATGAGAAGAAGAAGAGGAAGAGTTTGGATTTGATATCCCGCCTTTCACTCCCTTTTTAAGGAGTCTCAAAGCGGCTAACATTCTCCTTTCCCTTCCTCCCCCACAACAAACACTCTGTGAGGTGAGTGGGGCTGAGAGACTTCAAAGAAGTTTGACTGGCCCAAGGTCACTCAGCAGCTGCATGTGGAGGAGCGGGGAAGCGAACTCGGTTCCCCAGATTACGAGACTAACGCTCTTAACCACTACACCACACTGGCTCTCACTGAGCCCTCACTAGTGTTCAATTTCATTCAACGGAGTTTTCCTCCACACATGTTCGAATCATCTCCCAGCTTGTTTCCTCACCCTTGATTCTAGAGCAGAGCAGTCCAACCTTCCATACCAAGTGGGCCCCAAGAGAATTTCGACACAGAAGCCACAAGCTGCACACTGCCTTGCCATGCAGGGCAGGGGAGCGAGGCCAAGATTTGAGGGGGTCCCTCCTGCTGCTTTCCCAAAGCCAGAGAAGCGAGGGCTGGGCTTTGGGGAGGAGGCACGATGCTCCGACGGCATCCTAGAACCTTCCCACCTTCTTCCGAAAGCAGGAAAAGCACTAATTGGGCTTTGGGAAAGAGAAAGGGGACCCGAAGACCCTGTCAGAGCCCTCGCTCCTCCTTTGCAAAGCCCAGCAACTCACTTATCCGGCTTTGGGAAGGCGAGGGCTGCAGGTGGTGGGCAGCATACGGTGCTGAGGGCCACCAAAAAAGGCCTTGAGGGCCACGTGTTGGACCACTCTGCTCTAGAGTATACTAGGGATCCAAGTGGGAACCACAAAGTGGGAGAGGGTGCTCAGCGGCGATTGTGTCAACCTTTAGAATACATCTGAAGGCAGTCCTATACAGGGAGGTTTTTTAAATGTTTAATGTTTTATTATGTTTTTATATATGTTGGAAGTGGCTTGGTCAACCCAGTAAAACTGGGCAGTAGTAAAACTGTTGTTCTTGTTGTTAAATACGACGTCCCTATTTTCATCGGAGAAATGCTGAGATTGAGTCTCATGCTCTACTGAGAGCATTCTCCTCCAACTACTGCTATCCAACACTTTCCCATCCTCAAAACTGGATATTGCCTATGCTTTGAAAATCCAAGTACAAGAGCTGCATTGATTTAGGGAAGATAAAGTGTGGGACAGCAACAGCTGGGGAATAATGCATGGACGTAGGGGAATGAAGGAGGCACAAGCAGTTCACATTCCACATTAAGCCAAGGTATGGGTGGACCCTTAATTATGTTTCTGCCTGTTTTAACAAATTGTAAAGTGCTGTAGTAGATGCTGTGTGATTTTTAATTGCATTTTCATTGTTTTAATTTCTGGCATTCTATTTTGTTGTGTTACAAATTGCATTCCATAGAATAAAAATACAATTATCCATATACAATATCTATATGTATATCCATATACCATATTCATTTATATCTATGCAATATTCATATTTAATACGAACAACCCCACAGAGCTCCTGCATGAAGCTTGCGGATCACTGGTGATCTGCACACCACAGTTTGAGATTCACTGTTCTTATGGATTTTGTTACTGGTTTAAAAAACCCAAGAGATCAAGGGGAGACAACTGTCTGTATTGCTAGTCCTACTCAGAGTAGACCCACTGATGAATTTCAGGGGCTCTACTCTGAGTAGAACTTAGTTGTCTGCAACCCAATTTGACAGTTTATGGGGGCAAGAAAGCTGTGGGGTTTTGTTTTTCCCTTCACATATGTTTAAAGAAGATTGGAAAATGTTTATTGAATATATGGGTGAAAATTGTGTACATTTGAAAATGTTGGCAGTATTAAGATAAATTCAACAGTGTAAATAAGTTTTGATGGATGTAATAATGGAATACTGAATGGTTTGGTTTATGTAAAATATGCAGGAATTTGTGTTATGTAAAATGAACTATGGAAAGAGAAGAAGGGAAGTCACTGATATTTTAAAGTTGTTTAAATGAATATTCTAAAATATAAAATTGTGTGTGTGTGTGTGTGTGTGTGTGTGTGTGTGTGACACTACTTTTACTTAAATGATTCATAAGCAAGTCAAGGGTGCAACTTGAACTAGTCAGGTTTTCTAATAATGACAGTAAACTATTCATTATAGTAAAATCTCAGATTCTGAAGAGCTCCAAAACCAAAATTGTCTAAACAGGCAACAGCAGAGCAAGTGACATTCAGCATAAGGCTAAAGTGATGCATACCAGGGCAAAGGGGTCTGAATTTCACAAACATGCTAACGCTGTCTGAATGGGGCTGTGGGCTCCCAAGGTTTCCCCAATACATCCTGGGGCCATATCAGAAAGCTCACTTATTATATCAGTGTGCTGTAATGAATAAAAAGAGAGAGACAAAACTATTCAGTGCCAGTAATTATTAGGACTGAAAATAAAGGACCAGGGTGATAATGATGATTTAATTAGTGAATCACTTCCCATAAAACATCTCAAAGTGATTTGATATGACATGAATTAAAATGCCAAGCTTTCAACCCATGGACTTCCTATGGGCTTATTTGGGTTTTGTTATGGCTTTTTAAATGTGTTTTTTTGTAGGTGTTTTTCGTTTATTGTGTATTTTGTATTCTCATTTTGTGTTCTTATGTTGTGAACTGTCCCAAGATCTTTGGATGAAGGGCAGTATAAAAATTCAACCATAATAATAATAATAATAATAATAAATACTGAAAACTGTGTTTTGCTCTGGTTTCCGACTCTTCCACAGTTCTGTAGAACTGAAAGAGGTGCAGAAAAAGACAAATGGAAACAATACAGTCAAGGAATAGAGCAACTTCAAACAAGGAATGTATAAGGAAGTTGTGGGGTTGGGGAGCTCAGAAAGAAAAACCAACCGAGGACACTTCTAGATGGGTGTGTTATTGCATGTGTCTTCTGCAACATGTTATTGACACAGTAACAGTGAATTAAAGGGGCCCCTGACCATTAGGTCCAGTCGTGACCTCATCTCGCTTTATTGGCTGAGGGAGCTGGCGTACAGCTTCCGGGTCACGTGGCCAGCATGACTAAGCCGCTTCTGGCGAACCAGAGCAGCGCACGGAAACACCGTTTACCTTCCCGCCGGAGCGGTACCTATTTATCTACTTGCACTTTGACGTGCTTCCGAACTGCTAGGTTGGCAGGAGCAGGGACCGAGCAACGGGAGCTCACCACGTTGCTGGGATTCGAACCACCGACCTTCTGATTGGCAAGCCCTAGGCTCTGTAGTTTCACCCACAGTGCACCTGCGTCCCCCCAACAGTGAATTAGTAATGGATTTATCCTGCTTTAGGGCTTGTCCACACTTCCTCTTGCTCCACTGCTTTCCCCTGGGGAAAACTGCTCTTTCTAGACAACGGACAAGCAGAATTGTCGACGAGCCCTCAGTTCTGTGATGCTTCCCCAATGCTCGCGTGTTATTGCTGTACAGATGCAGCAGGACAAAAATAATCTGGAAAAGCTGTGGTATAAAAAGTTGCAGGGTTTCAGCAGCATGTTACAAGTTGTGCACTGCTTGGAAATGAAATAGTATGACTATCCAAAAGCTTCTGCAAGCGCAAACTGTATTAAAAGTGGGCTTGGGTATGACCGCTCAGAGAGCACCATGAGGGCAAATCAGAACAAATATGCATTAAAGAGTGTTTCTGGGGAGGCAGATGCAAAGGCCTGTTGGCACAAAATTTTGCAAAACCACAAGGACTAGAAACCTCCGGCAGGAGTAAATAAAGCAAATTACAGTACTCACCTCTGCATGAAGGAAAAGGCTGCTTCCCATAGATCGAAAGACATAAACTGAACGCCACTTAATCTCAGCTTCCCTTTTCATCACACGTATATTGGTACTCTAGTACAAACTTTTTCTTCTTTTGCTGGGTCGGGCCCTTCCTAACCTCACTTCTGTCTTCGTAACAATCGCCTTCCCTTCTTCCAGTTCTTCACTCGTGTGATAACTAAGGATACAACTTTTGCTTCTATTCCAGGGATGAATCCGTATTTGTCCTGCTACTTGTAGCAGACCAGAGCAGTCAGCTTGTCTTGGGACTTCGCTCCCATCAACAGATGCACTCTGGATAGGCTTTTAGGGTCGGGAAGCTATGGCCAGAGATCACAGGCTGTGGCAGAAGTTGGCTTGAGGGAGAGGCTGGCAGCATGGAAGGAGAAAGTCAAGCAAAGAGAAGCAGACAGGTGTGGAGAGGTACAAAGAGGCAGGTAGGCAGGCAGACAGACAGAAAGAGGGGTGATAGATGTGGAATGTGAAGAAAGGAAATGCTATGTTCCTAGGAAAGAGTCCAAGGATTATAGACTATAATGAATTAAATGTCGATGTGTTTACTTGTGACAGAAAAAAGAGGTGAGAGAAAGGAGTTGAATGCAGTTAGAAGTTAGGTGGGAGGAAGCGTCCATTCTTTGTGTGTGTGTTTGTGGTGGGAAAGGGAGAGAGTAAGATCAGGAGAATGGAAACAGATACGAATATAGACTATCAGAAAGGTTGGAAAGATAGCTGCAGAGCCTCAGAGATTAAATAAAAGGGAGAAGCTGGATCTTCCCTCTCCCCACAGCTTGTCTACTTCACCCCAGCATCTTTGCTATTCTGGCTGAGAATTGCACTCCAACTACATGTACCTAGAGACCTCCCACAGCTTAAGCCTACTTCTTGCAGGGCATTGGAGGGGAAGGGAGCTGGCTTTATGGGGATCTTACTGAAGAAGGGGCTGTTGTTGCTGCATCTCCAGAATCTAATGGACAATGCAAGGAAGTTTCCTGCACATCACGGAGCCTCAGGGAATCAAACTTCAAGCTGAACAATTAGAGGCAGGCTCCCCATTAAGACATGCAGTCCCAAAGGCCAGCTGCCACTCGCATGACATCCTCAGGGAAGGCGACTTTCGTCAGAGTTCTTTCGTCATTTGCAGAAGTATTTCAAACTGCTATAATTGTGCCCAAGTTGTGAATCTTGTGTTGCAAGTTCAGCAAAGTTATTAACTGTTAGTTTATTGATTCTTCGTTTGGACCCTTTATGTTCTTCTTCCTTGATGCTGCTTTTTGGTTTGGCGACTACTGGTGGCAATCCAGCCAGATGGGCGGGGTAGAAATAAAATTATTATTATTATTATTAATAATAATAATAATAATAATAATGTTTTCTGTTCTTTTGTAATGCTTGTTTTCATAGTTCATAAGGTGCTTTGAGCTGCTGCTTTTGGGAAGGGGAAAGTGGATCTGATTTGCTGCTGTGGTCTATACAGTAGATTACTAATTTTTTTAAATGCTGTCTGATTCTGTAGGAAACTGTAGCTCTGTGAGGAGAACAGGGGTTTTCTAATAACTTTCAGCACCATAAACTTAGGGTTGCCATACATCCGAAATTTCCTGGACACAGTCAGTATTCAGTACTTGTAAACAGCGTCTGGGCAGAAAATCACTGAAATGTCTGGGAAAATCCGGATGTGCGGCAGCCCACGTTGGTAGTGTAGATTTTGGCAATTTTCATTTTTTTTAAGATTTGGCAAAAAAGGGGGGGGTTGAAATATGGCAACCCGACTTAAACTACAGCACCCAGCATTCTTTGAGTAAGCCATGGCTGTTTAAAGTGATATTAAAGGTAAAGTTACTCCTGACTGTTAGGTCCAGTTGCGGACAACTCTGGGGCTGCAGCACTCATCTTCCTATCCCTGAAGCCAGGAGAGCAAGAGGGGTCGGTGCGCACCGACCCCTCTTGCTCTCCTGGCTTCAGTGAAAACAACGCAAAGCCTCCGGAGCACAGCGGGAGCACTCCTGCATTCGCTCCATAAGATGCAGACACATTTCCCCTTACTTTTTAGGAGGGGAAAAGTGTGTCTTATAGAGTGAAAAATACGGTACTAAAGGACAGTTTACATGGACTTGAATTTGGACTTGGACTTTTAATTTAGAAGTACATCTTGGATTTATATAAAGTTGGACTAACTCTTACTTCCCACCACCTTTGGGAAAAGGAAAGGACAGGACTGAAGAGAAGTATATGCTTTCATATTAATTTTATATGTCGGCTGGATTGGGAATGGTCTTGTTTGATTAATTTGATTTGATCTGGAATTGTTTTGCTTTTTCTGTTTTTTAAGGGCCTGGGTGTGAGAACTGTTATTTTTATATTTTATAGATTTAGTGTGATATCATTTTATGCCTTTTCCTTTGTCTGTTTTTGGATTATTTTATGCTTTTCTTTTGTCTGTTTTTGGTTTACTGTCTTGAGGGATTGCTAGGAGACGGAAGGTTGTTTAAAGGGAAATAAAAATTTAATGGTTCAGTCTGGAAGTGGGAAAATATCTACACTTCTGGGCTGAGCCAGGAAATGCAGAGTTCAAAACAAGAGTGCCGAACTGTGGGAAAGACTGCTGGCCTAGATATGGTGGGTAAGCAAGATGCAGGAGCGGTTACTAGGAAATCTGCTATGGAGAAAAGATGTGCAAGTGTGCAAGAGAAGACATTAGAAAAAGTAGGGAAAGCAGAACATACTGATTTCCTTACACAACAGTTTATGGAATTTAGGAAAGAGATGGTTCAGTCAATGAAAAGTTTTACTCAACAAGTGCATATGGATATGGAGAAATCTAACAAATTGTTGACAGAACAAGTGCATAGGAAGTCATAGGGATATGGAAAATTCCAACAAGTTGAAGTTGTTGACAGAACAATTTGGAAAATTAGGCAAAAAGGTCAATAATTTAGAAACTAAAGTTGACAGACTGGGAGGGGGGACTACTGAGGAGTTAGGGCACTTGAAGGAGGAACAAAAAGCAGTTATGGGGACGGTTACACAGACAATTGCAGAATGGATGGGGGAGAGGCAAGACTGGATGGCAGAAAAGTTGGAGAGCTGTTTTTGAGTAAGGACGAGAGAAAGTAGACTGAGACGGCAGCCTGGAGATATCCTATTAACATTAGCTTCAAATCAAATGAAGGATGCAATCCTTCAAAAACGTTTTGAGGTCAGTCTCGTGGTTGCTGGACAGAAAGTTGACATTTTAGGGAGATTCCATTGAAATCGAGACTTAGGAGGCACAAGTACCAGATTTTAGCAACAGCATTGAAGAGGGTAGACATCAGGTACAATTGGGAATACCCAGAAGGGATCTCATTTACATTCATGAAAAAGAGATACAGGTTGACAACAGAATACCAGGCCAAAGAATTCTTTGAAAAACATAGGAGAGACTTAGACCCTGGACATGACACAAGAACAGACCCAGTAGCAGAACAAAGAGCTGCTTTGGAGCGGCTGTCATTGGAAGGAGCAACAGGTGGAAAAACAGATATTGTAACTGACTCTGAAAATGGCCAATCTTAAAATATTGAGTTGGAATGTTAATGGCTTGAACAGCAAAGCCAAATGTAACAGGATTCAACATGTAATTTTAAAACAAAAGTTGGATATAATTTGTCTTCAAGAAACACATACTGCAAAAAAGCATAAAATAGTTTTAATTAATAAAAAATTAGGTTTGGACTTCATCTCAGTGGATAAAGCAAAAAAGAGGAGTAATTTTCTACATTAAACCTGCACTAGAACCCAAATTGATTCAGAAGGATGAGAAAGGTAGAATTTTAATAATACAAATAAAAGTTCAGGGAGAGAAGATGATTTTGGTAGGAATTTATGCCCCCAATGAGAAAAAAGCAGTGGGTTTTGTTTTTCTTTAAATGGAAACAGAACTACTTGAATTTGCAGATCAGAAGATGATGTTAATGGGAGATTTAAATGGAGTTTCATCATTAGAAAAAGACAGATCAGCCAGGAAAAAAGAGACGAAAGAAGGCAGATTACCAAAGACTTTTTTTGATTTGGCTCAAACTTTGAACTTGATAAACAATAACAAGATAGCCTAATGGAACAGGTCAGAGGCCCATCTAGTCGTTTCACAGATGCCTGCGGAAAACTAGCACGTACAAGAGCACTCTATCCTCCTGCAACTTTTAGAAACTGGTATTGACAGAGGATGTAGAAAATAGTCATCGTAACTAGTAGCCAATGATAGCTATAAACGACGGTTGGAGAAAAGCTAGGAGGACAAGGCTTTACAGGTTGGTGGCCATCACTGCCTCCTGTGGGAACAAGCGCCAAAATTTATATATGCGCTTTGAGGAGAAATAATTTCTTTTATCTTTTGACAGTCAGCTTCGTTTGAGGTCCACCAGTTCTGGCGTTCTGGGAGAGAGAGAAAAGGGGGCATGAGCTAGATATCAGATCAATGTCCTGCTGCAGCACTACCATCTCCTGTCTGCTGTGGTGCCTATGTATCATAGTAATCTGTGAATAAAATATTTTGGTAGAAACAGAAACCTGAATTTGAGTACTCTGTCAAGAAGCGAGGGCCAGAACAGAAAGAAAGAAAGATTTATTTATTTTCAACATCTCCACCCCACCTTTCTGTAAATTTCTGTAAAAATTCTGTAAATTTCATTAAAACAATATTACAGCATCATAAGATTGCAGTAATCATAACAGCAATAAAACATTCACAAAAGAAACATTCATTAATATAGGACCTAGAAAAGCGACAGATTCCCACAGGAAGGGGAATCATACAGATGTTTAATGAGAGATTTTTTTATTATTAAAAGATAAGACTGAGCTGCTGAATAAAGTTAGGAGCTATTGGGATTCTCTTCATTACCCTTCCAAGAGCTTTGTGTACCTCTTTGTTCCTCAGGGTGTAGATTAGTGGATTTAGCATGGTGGTGACAAATGTATAGAAAAGGGAGACCAACTTGCCCCGGTCGCGTGAGTAGTTGGACGGGGGCTGGAGGTAACTGAAAATGGCCGTCCCATAAAACAGCGACACCACGATCAAGTGGGAAGTACAGGTGTTGAAGGCCTTCTGCCTGCCTTCAGCTGAGCGGATCCTTAACACAGCTGCCACAATGTAGGCATAAGAGACGGTGATCAGGCCCACTGGTAACAGAAGGATGACCACACTTGCAAAAAAGAGGACAGCCTCATTGAGTGAGGTGTCCCCACAGGCCAATTTGATAAAGGCGGGCACCTCACAGAAAAAATGGTCTATTCGGTTCTCTCCGCATCGTGGAATCCTGAATGTCAACACGGTCTGCACTAGTGAATTGCTGAAGCCACTAACCCAGGAAATGGCAGCCATTGTGAAACATAAAGAATGGTTCATAATGGTAGAGTAGCGCAGCGGATGGCAGACTGCAGCATAGCGGTCATAGGCCATAAAAGCCAAAAGGACACATTCTGTGGAGCCCAAAGCAAGGGAGATGTACATCTCAGCCACACAGCCGCCATAGGAGATGGACTTGTTTTTCCTCCAGAAGCTCACCAGCATCTGTGGTCCGAGGCTGGTGGTGAAGCAAAGATCAAGGAAGGAGAGGTTGCTGAGGAAGAAATACATGGGGGTGTGGAGATGGGGGTCCAGCCGCGACACCACAATGATGGTTGTGTTTCCCAACAGGGTCATCACGTAGCAGATCAGGATAATGGCAAAGAGCAGCATCTCCAAGCGTGGGCGGTCAGCCACTCCCAGTAAGATGAATTCTCCTTGGTAGCTTTGGTTACCTTCTTCCCGTGATGCTTCCCTGTACATCATCTGTAACATCAAGGAGACCTTAATCAATCACAGACAACCAACAAATGGAAGCAATAGTTATTTGGCTGGGAGATTGTCCTTTCTCCAAGAGTCATAGAGCTGTAGAGTTGGATGGGACCCTGAGGATCATTTAGTCCTACTCCCTGCAGTGCAGGAATCTCAACTAAAGCATCCACAACAGATGGCCATCCAACCTCTGCTTAAGAACCACCAAGGAAGGAGGGTCCATCACCTCTCGTAAGACTTCCATACTTGGACTGGCACTTGAGCTCTGGCCTCTAAAGTTTTGGTCCAAGTTACAGTTAGTGGGCTGCTGTCATCTCCATACCTGGAAAAGCTGTGCTGGACAGCACAAGGGGGATGCAATGGAGGCAGCCTTCACTGCCTCTAGGTAGGCTTGATGACTCAGTAGGTTACAGCGCTCCAGTTGGAGAACAGCCCTTACCAAAAGTGCCGTGGACTTTGAAGAAGCATGAATTCAGGGCTAAGAGGAAGGCATGTTTGGCAAACCTTCACCATGATCAACTCCCGCCCGGAAACCTATGTCTCCACTGTTGAAGGACGTGTGGATCTAGGAAGTGGCTTCCACAGTCACTTACAGACTCACTGTTAAGACTGTTTTTGTGGAAGACAATCTTACTTGGCTACGAGTGATTGCCAAAGAAGGTTAGAGTGTGGTGCTGACCATGTCAAGGTTGTGGGTTAGATCCCCATATGGGGCAGCTGCATATTCCTGCATTGCAGGGGCTTGGACTAGATTTCATTTCATTTCCATTTCACTTTTAATTTGCATGCCACCTTTCTATATTGTTTGCACAAAGCGGTTTACAAGCTGAAGAAACCACAAAATAGACAGCAAGGATTGCACACCTAATAACGATCTGATCCAATGCAAAGAAGCCATAATAAAAACGTAACTTTAAAATAAACAACTTTCATCAAATAAAACATTAGTCAATAAGTAAACGGCAAACTTAAATATCAGCAAAAAATTATTAAACAGTTTACACTTAACAATTACAGTGGTACCTCTGGTTACAAACTTAATTTGTTCCAGAGGTCTGTTCTTAACCTGAAACCATTCTTAACCTGAGGTACCACTTTAGCTAATGGGGCCTCCTGCTTGTGCTGCGCAGCCGGTGCACGATTTGTGTTTTCATCCTGAGGTAGAGTTCTTAACGTGAGGTCGTACTACTGGGTAAGTGGAGTCTGTAACCCGAAGTGTTTGTAACCCAAGGTGTTTGTAACCCGAGGTACCACTGTATAATAAAGATTTACTAAACTATAATCAATAAAAATAATGGCAACTCACAATGCATGAAAGACCAGAAAACCATATGAAAGGATCAAATTGAGAAACAAGGACACACAACTTTTAAAATTATTGTTTTTTAATAGATGGTCCTGTGGGTCCTACTCTACAATTCGATGATTCTATGAGCCCTCACTAGTGTTCAATTTCATTCAACGGAGTTTTCCTCCACGCATGTTCGAATCATCTCCCAGCTTGTTTCCTCACCCTTGATTCTAGAGCAGAGCAGTCCAACCTTCCATACCAAGTGGGCCCCAAGAGAATTTCGACACAGAAGCCACAAGCTGCACACTGCCTTGCCATGCAGGGCAGGGGAGCGAGGCCAAGATTTGAGGGGGTCCCTCCTGCTGCTTTCCCAAAGCCAGAGAAGCGAGGGCTGGGCTTTGGGAAGGAGGCACGATGCTCCGACGGCATCCTAGAACCTTCCCACCTTCTTCCGAAAGCAGGAAAAGCACTAATTGGGCTTTGGGAAAGAGGCAGGGGGACCCGAAGACCCTGTCAGAGCCCTCGCTCCTCCTTTGCAAAGCCCAGCAACTCGCTTATCCAGCTTTGGGAAGGCGAGGGCTGCAGGTGGTGGGCAGCATACGGTGCTGAGGGCCGCCAAAAAAGGCCTTGAGGGCCACGTGTTGGACCACTCTGCTCTAGAGTATACTAGGGATCCAAGTAGGAACCACAAAGTGGGAGAGGCGATTGTTCACATTCCAAATTAAGCCAAGATATGGGTGGACCCTTAATTATGTTTCTGCCTGTTGTAACAAATTGTAAAGTGCTGTAGTAGATGCTGTGTGATATTAAATTGCATTTTCATTGTTTTAATTTCTGGCATTCTATTTGTTGTGTTACAAATTGCATTACATAGAATAAAAATACAATTATCCATATACAATATCTATATGTATATCCATATACCATATTCATTTATATCTATGCAATATTCATATTTAATACGAACAACCCCACAGAGCTCCTGCATGAAGCTTGCGGATCACTGGTGATCTGCACACCACAGTTTGAGATTCACTGTTCTTATGGATTTTGTTACTGGTTTAAAAAACCCAAGAGATCAAGGGGAGACAACTGTCTGTATTGCTAGTCCTACTCAGAGTAGACCCACTGATGAATTTCAGGGGCTCTACTCTGAGTAGAACTTAGTTGTCTGCAACCCAATTTGACAGTTTATGGGGGCAAGAAAGCTGTGGGGTTTTGTTTTTCCCCTCACATACGTTTAAAGAAGATTTGAAAATGTTTATTGAATATATGGGTGAAAATTGTGTACATTTGAAAATGTTGGCAGTATTAAGATAAATTCAACAGTGTACATAAGTTTTGATGGATGTAGTAATGGACTAATGAATGGTTTAGTTTATGTAAAATATGCAGGAATTTATGTTATGTAAAATAAACCATGGAAAGAGAAGAAGGGAAGTCATTGACATTTTAAAGTTGTTTAAATGAATATTCTAAAATGTAAAATTGTGTGTGACACTGCTTTTACTTAAATGATTCATAAGCAAGTCAAGGGTGCAACTTGAACTAGTCAGGTTTTCTAATAATGACAGTAAACTATTCATTATAGTAAAATCTCAGATTCTGAAGAGCTCCAAAACCAAAATTGTCTAAACAGGCAACAGCAGAGCAAGTGAAATTCAGCATAAGGCTAAAGTGATGCATACCAGGGCAAAGGGGTCTGAATTTCACAAACATGCTAACGCTGTCTGAATGGGGCTGTGGGCTCCCAAGGTTTTCCCAATACATCCTGGGGCCACATCAGAAAGCTCACTTATTATAGCAGTGTGCTGTAATGAATAAAAAGAGAGAGACAAAACAATTCAGTGCCAGTAATTATTAGGACTGAAAATAAAGGAGCATGGTGATAATGATGATTTAATTAGTGAATCACTTCCCATAAAACATCTCAAAGTGATTTGATATGACATGAATTAAAATGCCAAGCTTTCAACCCATGGACTTCCTATGGGCTTATTTGGGTTTTGTTATGGCTTTTTAAATATGTTGTTTTTTTGTGGGTGTTTTTGGTTTATTATGTATTTTGTATTCTCATTTTGTGTTTTTATGTTGTGAACTGCTCACCCCGTTGCTGGGATTCGAACCACCGACCTTCTGATTGGCAAGCCCTAGGCTCTGTAGTTTCACCCACAGTGCACCTGCGTCCCCCCAACAGTGAATTAGTAATGGATTTATCCTGCTTTAGGGCTTGTCCACACTTCCTCTTGCTCCACTGCTTTCCCCTGGGGAAAACTGCTCTTTCTAGACAACGGACAAGCAGAAGTGTTGACGAGCCCTCAGTTCTGTGATGCTTCCCCAATGCTAGCGTGTTATTGCTGTACAGATACAGCAGGACAAAAATAATCTGGAAAAGCTGTGGTATAAAAAGTTACAGGGTTTCAGCAGCATGTTACAGGTTGTGCACTGCTTGGAAATGAAATAGTATGACTATCCGAAAGCTTCTGCAGGCGCAAACTGTATTAAAAGTGGGGTTGGGTATGACCGCTCAGAGAGCACCATGAGGGCAAATCAGAACAAATATGCATTAAAGAGTGCTTCTGGGGAGGCAGATGCAAAGGCCTGTTGGCACAAAATTTTGCAAAACCACAAGGACTAGAAACCTCCGGTAGGAGTAAATAAAGCAAATTACAGTACTCACCTCTGCATGAAGGAAAAGGCTGCTTCCCATAGATCGAAAGACATAAACTAAACGCCACTTAATCTCAGCTCTCCTTTTCATCTCACGTATATTGGTACTCTAGTACAAAGTTTTTCTTCTTTTGCTGGGTCGGCCCCTTCCTAACCTCACTTCTGTCTTCGTAACAATCGCCTTCCCTTCTTCCAGTTTTTCTCTCGTGTGATGACGAAGGATACGATTTTTGCTTCTATTCCAGGGATGATTCCGTTGCTCTGGTATTTGTCCTGCTACTTGTAGGAGACCAGAGCAGTCAGCTTGTCTTGGGACTTTGCTCCCATCAACAGATGCACTCTGGATAGGCTTTTAGGGTCCAGAAGCTATGGCCAGAGATCACAGGCTGTGGCAGAAGTTGGCTTGAGGGAGAGGCTGGCAGCATGGAAGGAGAAAGTCAAGCAAAGAGAAGCAGACAGGTGTGGAGAGGTACAAAGAGGCAGGCAGGCAGGCATACAGAAAGAGGGGTGATAGATGTGGAATGTGAAGAAAGGAAATGCTATGTTCCTAGGAAAGAGTCCAAGGATTATAGACTATAATGAATTAAATGTCAAGAAAGGAGTTGAATGCAGTTAGAAGTTAGGTGGGAGGAAGCATCCATTCTTTGTGTGTGTGCTTGTGGTGGGAAAGGGAGAGAGTAAGATCAGGAGAATGGAAACAGATACGAATATAGACTATCAGAAAGGTTGGAAAGATAGCTGCAGAGCCTCAGAGATTAAATAAAAGGGAGAAGCTGGATCTTCACTCTCCCCACAACTCCAGCTTGTCTACTTCACCCTAGCATCATTGGTATTCTGGCTGAGAATAGCACCCCAACTACATGTACCTAGAGACCTCCCACAGCTTAAGCCTACTTCTTGCAGGGCATCGGAGGGGAAGGGAGCTGGCTTTATGGGGATCTTACTAAAGAAAGGACTGTTGTTGCTGCGTCTCCAGAATTTAATGGACAATGCAAGGAAGTTTCCTGCACATCACGGAGCCTCAGGGAATCAAACTTCAAGCCGAACAATTAGAGGCCGGCTCCCCATTAAGACATGCAGTCCCAAAGGCCAGCTGCCACTCGCATGACATCCTCAGGGAAGGCGACTTTCGTCAGAGTTCTTTCGTCATTTGCAGAACTTCAAACTGCTATAATTGTGCCCAAGTTGTAGGACTTGTGTTGCAAGTTCGGCAAAGTTATTAACTGTTAGTTTATTGATTCTTCATTTGGACCCTTTATGTTCTTCTTCCTTGATGCTGCTTTTTGGTTTGGTGACTACTGGTGGCAATCCAGCCAGATGGGCAGGGTAGAAATAATAATAATAATAATAATAATAATAATAATAATAATAATAATAATGTTTTCTGTTATTTTTAATGCTTTTTTCATAGTTCATAAGGTGCCTTGAGCTGCTGCTTTTGGGAAGGGGAAAGTGGATCCGATTTGTTGCTGTGGTCTATACAGTAGATTACTAATTTTTAAAAATGCTGTCTGATTCTGTAGGAAACTGTAGCTTTGTGAGGAGAACAGGGGTCTTCTAATAACTTTCAACACCATAAACTTAGGGTTGCCATACGTCCGAAATTTCCTGGACACAGTCAGTATTCAGCCCTTGTAAACAGCATCTGGGCAGAAAATCACTGAAATGTCTGGGAAAATCTGGATGTGCGGCAGCCCATGTTGGTAGTGTAGATTTTGGCAATTTTCATTTTTTTAAAGATTTGGCAAAAAAGGGGTGTGTGTTGAAATATGGCAACCCTACTTAAGCTGCAGCGCCCAGCATTCTTTGGGGAAGCCAGGGCTGTTTAAAGTGGTATTAAAGGTAAAGGGACCCCTGACTGTTAGGTCCAGTCACGGACGACTCTGGGGTTGTGACGCTCATCGGGCTTTATTGGCCAAGAGAGCCGGTGTACAGCTTCCAGGTCATGTGGCCAGCATAACTAAGCCACTTCTGGCGAACCAGAGCAGGGCACGGAAACACCGTTTACCTTCCCGCCAGAGCAGTACCTATTTATCTACTTGCACTTTGACGGGCTTTCGAACTGCTAGGTTGGCAGGAGCAGGGACCGAGCAACAGGAGCTCACCCTGTTGTGGGGATTCGAACCACCAACCTTCTGATCTGCAAGCTGTAGGCTCTGTTGTATAGACCACAGTGCCATCCGCTGTGGTATTATAGTGGTTTAAATGTGTGGTGTGTGAAATATACTCAGAGTCGTGTGGGAATTTCATGCTCTTTATTTAGCTCATAGTAGTAGCAATGAATGAAACTGTCCCCAAAATGTCTAGCTATATATACATTATTTACACAATGGGCCCTGCCTGATTGGCTAATTCCGGGCTGCTTCTGTAGGCCAATCAGGTTGCGGATTCACCTCCTCCAGAAGCCTGATTGGCTGTGCCTGCAGGATTTGCTTAATTCCAATCCCCGCCCCCTTAAACTTTGCTGAGAGAAGGGCGTGTGAGAGCTGGGTGCTTTACCTCATAGAGCGCTTTGCTTTCCTCCCTCCCTGGATCCTCCGCCTCCCCCCACCCCCATTTACCGCTGCATTTTGCTTCCTCCTGAGTTAAATTTCTACGCTTTACTCCCCCACCCCTTATTTTATTTTATTTTATTTTTACTTTTTTTTGGCGTTTGGTTACCCAGCCTTTTGGCGTCCGCCACCTTTTGCCTCCCCTACCTCCCAGCCTTTACTCTCGTGTGGGACAAAACAGGGGTTCTTTTCCCTTTCCCTTGTGCTAGCTGTATCGCAACAGCGGCAGAAGCTTTAAATCTATAAGGAAGATGAAATATACTCGGAGTCGAGTGTGAATTTCATGCTCTTTATTCAGCTCGTAGTAGCAATGAATGAAACTTTCCCCAAAACGTCTAGCTATATATACATTATTTACACAATGGGCCCTGCGTGATTGGCTAATTCCGGGCTACTCCTGTTGGCCAATCAGGTTGCGGATTCACTTCATCCAGGAGCCTGATTGGGTGCCCCTGCAGGCCAATCAGGTCGCTGAATCACTTCCACCTGGAGCTGGATTGGGTGGCTCCTGTGGACCAATTTGACTACTGCATTTTGGATCCTATTGTTCTGGGATTCAGCTCAGTACATAACAGAAGAGGAGCGTGTAGGCAGTGGGTGTATAACAAGGGCCTTTCCTTCATTGAAACAAAATAAAAAAATTTCCTTCCAGTAGCACCTTAGAGACCAACTAAGTCAGTTATTGGTACGAGCTTTCATGTGCATGCACACTTCTTCAGATACACTGAAACAGAAGTCACCAGACCCTCATATATAGTAGAGGGTGAGGATGGGTATTACTCAGAAGGGTGGTGGGAATGGGTGATTGGCTGATAGGTGTGGTAAACCTGTTGACGGCTGTTAATGACTGCAATGGTCTTACAGGAAAAAGCAAGGGGTGAGATGACTAAAAATAGCTTTGTCATGTATAATGAGATAAGAATCCAATGTCTCTATTCAGACCAGGTCTCTCCATGGTTTTAAGCTGGTGAGCTTCTGGAAGAAAAACAAGTCCATCTCCTATGGTGGCTGTGTGGCTGAGTTGTACATCTCCCTTGCTCTGGGCTCCACAGAATGTGTTCTTTTGCCTGTCATGGCCTATGACCGATATGTTGCAGTCTGCCATCCGCTGCGCTACACCACCATTATGAGCCGCTCTGTATCTTTCAAAATGGCTGCCTTTGCCTGGCTTTGTGGCTTCAGTAATTCACTAGTGCAGACAGTGTTGACTGTTCAGCTTCCACGGTGTGGACATAACCGAATAGACACTTTTTTCTGTGAGGCGCCAGCCTTAATCAAATTGGCCTGTGTTGACACCACGCTCAATGAGGCTGAGCTCCTTTCTTCCAGTGTGGTTTATCTTCTTTTACCACTGAGTGTCATTATAACCTCTTACAGCTATATAACAGCTGCTGTGTTGAGGATCCGCTCAGCCAAAGGCAGGCAGAAGGCCTTCAGCACCTGTGCTTCCCACTTGATTGTGGTGTCGCTCTTTTACGGGTCGGCCATTTGCAGTTACGTCCAGCCTCTATCCAGCTACTCCATGGAGAATGGCAAGATGATGTAGCTCTTTTATACATTTGGTACCACTACCCTCAATCCACTGATCTACACTCTGAGGAACAAAGATGTTATGTGCTGAAGTTCTCACCCTGGACCAGAAGGGGGATACTGTAGATAGTTTTCACTCAGGTCCGCATATGCAAATAAGGAATTGAAAGTGACATTCAGTGATTGGATAGTTACAGAAAGTTGTTACTGTTGCTTTGTAGTTGAGCTCTATATAAGCAGGTTGGCTGAACCCTTCAGCCCAGTTCTGTTCTGGCCTGTGAATAAACAAGATCTGTTTGAAGAATCGCTGTGTTGTCTGATATGTTCACCCACAACTTAACAAAAGACATGCACAAAGCTCTTGGAAGAATAATGAGGAAATCAACAACTTGAGTCGAATGGCTGCCAACTTTTTTAATAAAGGTTTTTTATTTATACTTTTCAAATTGATACATTTCATTAATTTTACAATCCATTTAACATTTCAAAATTTGACTTCCTTCCCCCTCTTTCTGCGGTTCTTTAATTTTTTTCATTTCTGCATATTCAAATTCATTTAATTTGCTCATTTAATTATCTACTGTGAATATATAGTCTTATAAAACTGCAGATTATTACAGTAATCCTGCTAATGTTTTTATCTGTTCACAATTTGTCTGTAATTATTCAATAAACCATTTCCATTCTTTTATAAAGAGTTTGTTATCTTGATTTCTTATTTTTCCAGTAAGTTTCGCCATTTCTGCATATTTCATAAGTTTTTGGGTCCATTCTTCCTTTACTGGGACTTCTACTTCTTTCCATTTTGGCGCAAGTAACATTATTGCTGCTGTAGTAGCATACATAAATTAATTTATATACAATTTTGGTAGTTGTGTCCCTATAATTCCCAAAAGAAATTTTTATAATTTTTTTTTTATAAATGTTATTTTGAACATCATTTTCAATTCATTATATATCATTTTCCAGTAAGCTTTAACCTTACTACAAGACCACCACATATGATAAAAAGAACCTTCTTTCTCTTTATGTTTCCAACATTTGTTTGATTTAGATTTAGATTTTGCCAATTTTCTTGGTGTTAGATACCAACGATATATCATTTTCATATAATTTTCTCTTAAACCATAACACGCTGTAGATTTTACATTCAAATTCCACAATCGTTCCCATGCTTTCATATCTATATTATGACTGATATCTATTGCCCAGTGTATCATTGAAGATTTTATTTGCTCATCCTTTGTCTCCCATTCCAATAATATTTTATACATTTTAGACAACACGTTTATATTACATTCCAGCAGGTCTCTCGCCAGTTGTGATATTTGTTCCCCAAAGCCTCATATCCAAACTTTATTAAACACTTCATTCAAATGATGATATTGTAACCATGTTGTTAATTTCCCAGATAATTCCTTAAATTCTTTTAATTTATACTCTCCTCCCTCTTGTTTTTATAAATTTCTATAAGTTGTCCACCCTTCTGTCATGTTCTTTTTCTTTACTGCTATAGCTTCCAGCTGTGAAAGCCATAATGGTGTTTTTACTTCTAGTAAATTCTTGTAACTATCCCGCACTCTATACAATTTTTTCCTAATTATATGGTTTGTAAATCCTTTATGAACATTCACCTTTTTGTACCATAAATAAGTGTGCCAGCCAAAAATATTATCATGATTTCTAAGTCTTAAAATATGTGAATTCTCTAACGTCATCCATTCCTTCAACCAACAAAGACAGGATGCTTCATAATATAATCTCAGATCCAGCAGTGAAAAACCTCCTCTTTCTTTTAATATTTTATCCTCGGTTTTTTCCCTTGCCAGATATGTTTACAAATATCCTTTTGTCATGCCCAAAAACAATCCATCCTGCCGATCATTGGAATCGATTGAAACAGAAATAACATTCTTGGCAACACGTTCATCTTTATGGTCAACACTCTGCCTAATAATGAAAGATTCATATTTGGAACAGAATGGCTGCCAACTCTAATAATAATGAATTGTCCTTCATTCTATGGTGACTTTCAGTGTTGCTTCTGTTCATTTGTTTTTAATGATTATTTTACAGATGTTTTATTGGTGTTTGGAATATTTCAGTGTTGTAACATTGTAATGTAATAATGACATTATTTTTATAGAAAGGTGAGGTGAAAATGCTGCAAATCAGTGCTCCTGATCGGTGGACCTTGGACCCCAGGGGATCCATGGCACCATTCACACAACAAAGGCTGCCATAGAGATATTAAAAATTTAAAAGTAAGGGTCCATTTGAAAGGCAGAGGGTCCACAGTCCTCAGTGCCGGATTACCAAATAGGCAGTCACCAGCCTATGGGCTCCATGCCCATAGTTTGATCTCCCTTCGAACTAAATCCAGTTCTCTAAATGTGACACCACATGAGGTCTCCTAATAGCTAATTGGAATACCCAGAAATATCCACATGCAATGAAATAAATTTCTCCAACCAACTTTGAAAATTTCTGCATAGCTAGTTAATTCAAAGACTTTTGCTCCCTAAGGAGTTAAGTAGTCTTCTCTTTTCCATCCCTTCCCTGGTGCAAGTCACAGCCTCCAGAGGACGCTGTGCAAGGGAAGGGGAGGCAGGTCCTTTGGGGCTTCCTTGCTCATGACTGAAGGGTAACATGTAGTTTCCCCTTAATTATCGAGCCTGAGTTCTGGCCCTTATGGGGCTTCATGATGGTTCCTCAGAGAGCTGCTGAAGAAGGGGAGAGAGAGCAATTTCCTCCACCTCTCCCATCCTCCTGGATAACATCATAAAATCATTTATCCTGACCCCTGAAGGCCCCTTTTGAGATAGAGAGATCAGACTACTATGGTCATGTATATGTGCCGGTATCAACAGATAGTATGGGACACAATGCTGAGGCAGAAGAGCCAAGGAGCTGGACTGAATTAGCCAAGCCGCTCAGGGTAAAAGTTGCGGAGAGTATTTCTCTTTTGCTACCACGATTTACATTGATCATTATGGAGATATAAGAGAATCTGCATCTCTTTCTCTTTCTCTTTCAGTCTCCTCCTGTCTTTTCCCCCTTGACCCTCTCCCCTTCACAAACTCACACACATACTGTTCTTGCTCTCTGCTTTTTCAAAAAGATTTCTTGTCAGTGTGGTTCAGTGTGTGCTTCTTTTTGCTTGGCTCATCCTCTCTGGGTGTCTCCCCCAGTCGCCATCTTCCCTTCTGCCCCCCTCTAGTCACATAGGAAGGGCCATAGCTCAGTGGTGGAGCATCTGCTTTGCATGCAGAAGGTTCCAGGTTCAAACTTGGACATCTCTTGAACGGGCTTGCGGGCTTGCCTCCAGGTGTAAGAGAATCTGCATTTCTTTCTTTTTCAGTCTCCTCCTGCCCTTTCCCCCTTGACCCTCTCCCCTTCAGATACACATACACACTGCTCTTTCTCTCTGCTTTCTCAAAAAGATTTCTTCTTATTTGATTTCATTCTCTACCTGCTTCAACTATAGAACAGGAAGGTGTAAAGCAACCTTCGCTGGCGTCGTGCCTGACAGGTGGCTGGAATGACAACTGCCATCAACTCCAGTTGACATGATTAATAGTCAGGGGTGTGTGAGGTTTATTCTGAAGCAGCCTTCCCTTTCCTACCACACCACCCCTGCCTGTTGGACTACAACTCCCATCGCCCATCACCATTGGCTAAGGTGTCTGAGGGGTGATGGGAGTAGTAGTCCAACAAAACCCGGCAACTCAAGCACGGAGAATACTGTGTAATACTGAGAGAGCTGGACTAATGCTCTTATTGGCTATAAGGCAATTTCATGACTGCCCAGGCTACCCCTGGTATTTTCCACATAGTACCCTCTTGATGACCTGGACTACGGAGCTGCATCCAGAGTGAGCTCTGTGAGAGTTTCCTTGGCCCAAGGTGGAGCCACTTGCTCCCTCAACACAGACTGTCACAGCAGACCAAGAGTCAGGGGTGAGCTAATTCCAAAAATGAAGGGTGCTAAAAGTTCTAACATGACAGGAATTCAAAAGATATTTTTGTTAAATTAATACAATTTTGTTTTGCTTGATAAGTAAAATGGGTGTAAGATTGCATAGATATCATTACAATTGATTGCCAAGTGCTTGCAGTTATATATTTTATATGATAATATTAAACTTATTTGGTTTTCCAAAAGTAGTTTATGTGCTTCTTCATCAAACGTCGACTTACCAAACTAAATGTTGTCCAGTTACAAAAATAATAGCAGATTTGAATTCCTCACACTCAAGAATACCTTGCAATAATTAAGTTTCACCCCTCAAATGACACGCCCTTCTGAGGTAGTGTGAGGAGTGTCATCTTGAGAAAGGGACCACAAATTACAGGATGGATGGAAGAGAAATGAAGAGAAGAAAAGAGATAAAATATTGCATACACATTTTTCAGAATGAATTTACTTCTCACTGAGACAGAGGTGAGCTAAATCAAAAATAAAGGGTTGCTAAAATGTTGTAAAATAACTTGGGAATTCAAAAGACATTTTGGTTAAATTAATACAATTTTGTTTTGCTTGGTAAGTAAAATGGGTGTAAGATTGCATAGATATCATTCAAATTGATTGCCAAGTAGCTGCAGTTATATATTTTATATGATAAAATTAGTATTATTTGGTTTTCCAAAAGTAGTTTATGTGCTTCTTCATCAAATGTGAACTTAGCAAACTAAACGTTGTCTAGTCACAAAAATAATAGCAGATTTGAATTCCTCACACTCAAAAATACCCCTCACTGAATAAATTGGCAAGAACTAAGTTTCAACCCTAAAATGACACTCCCTAGTGAGGTAGTGCGAGGAGTATCATCTGAGAAAGAAAGTGACAATAAATTATATAATGGATGGATGTGAAATGAAGAGAATAGAGATAAAATATTGAATACATATTTTTCAGTTCATGGGACATGGCAATTTCAACAATATGCTGGTAAGTAATTTTCTTGTCTTGTCCTCAAGTTTCTCTCCCTCACAGCTTTGAGACGTGTGCTCGGAAATGTATATGGGGAAAGTGTATGGAAAGGATATTTCAAGGTGAAGTTGGGAAACAGATTAAGCATATTTATCGCAGATTCCTACTCCCTCCTTAAGTTGATTCTTCTTTTAAATACCGGAGGGGGGGCAAGCAGCTTTTGTCTTTCTGTTACTTGTATTTGCAGCTGATACAATTAGGTTATTCGACTTTTGTGTAGTTTCTCTAAACAAATCTTCCTTATAAGCGAGGTCTCCAACCCTGGATCATTTTATTGTATGCTCTTTGTCTTTATGTATTTTTAACCGCAAGTCTACATTTTTCTGAGATTTGACCACCAGAATAGTACACAGTATTCAAGGTGTGGCTGACCACTGGTTTACATATGAGCATATGGTAGCTGGTACTTTATTTCAATCTAATTATTTTCAACTCTAATTTGCCTTCTTTCTATCACTACAAAATATTATCGTTTTTAGTAAGCATCTCAACCCTTACATATCCTGTTCAGAGCCAAACAACATTTTACCATTTAAAAAAAGGAATTGGCTAACTCCCAGTTTGTGGGTTCCTGTCAGAAGCCACTGTATTTTGTATGAACTAAACTCTTCTGGTATGTTCTAAAGGTAGCACCATCTAGAGCACATTTAAATATTTATTTGTAAATACTGATATGCCACTACAGTGGTACCTCGGGTTAAGAACTTAATTCGTTCTGGAGGTCCGTTCTTAACCTGAAACTGTTCTTAACCTGAGGTACCACTTTAGCTAATGGGGCCTCCTGCTGCTGCTGCGCTGCCGAAGCACGATTTCTGTTCTCATCCTGAAGCACAGTTCTTAACCCGAGGTACTATTTCTGGGTTAGCGGAGTCTGTAAGCCGAAGTGTCTGCAAGCCGAAGCGTCTGTAACCCGAGGTACCACTGTACTCATAAAAATACCAGAGTGGTTTTCCACAGCTCAAAATAAAAACCATACAATAAAAACCGCAGAGCAATCTTAAAATCCAAGATCAGCTATGTATTCTCTTCCATTAGCACTATGCCTCCCATCATTCCCGATCATTTCCCATGCTTTCTGGGAGCTGAAGTCTAGTGTTGGCTGTCCCTGTGCTAGAATAATCTGGAGCAAGAATGTATGCCCATCCACCCTTTTGCTTGTTTCGTGTGTAGAAAGCATGGGTCCAAGTGATTTTCCACTTGTCCCATGCTTTCTAGGCAGAGGTTTTGCCTTTGCCCTGCTACTTCCCCCAGAAAGCCCACACTTTAGTGCTAAATCAGAGCACCCTAGTCTTCTGACTGTAACCTGGTTTAACTCCTTTTAATCTTGAATATTAGATTACCCTTGGCCCTCCAGACATAGCTGTACTACAACTCCCAGCTTCTCATGCTTTTGGCGATGCTTGCCAGGGCCGAGAAGCGTTGTAGTTCAGGAACATCAGGCGGGTTCCCCATCCCTGCGTTAAGCCATGTAAAAATTAGAAGGTTTTCTCATTGTACACATGGTACATGGGTGATCTCAGCCATACCAAGATGCCACTATTGCTTTTGTGCCAACTGTATCCCAGCTCCATTTTGAGTAGGTATTTTCCTATTTTTGTTTCTTCCTTTTCTAGATAACGTACAGGGAAGCATTGTGGGAAGAAGGCAATAAGAGCTATGAAGGAGAATTAATCTTACTGGGAGTGGCTGACCACCCACACTTGAAGACGTTGCTCTTTGCAATTCTCCTGCCCTGCTACACAATGACCTTGCTGGGCAACACATCCATCATTGTGGTGTCGCGGCTGGACCCCCATCTCCACACCCCCATGTATTTCTTTCTCACCAATCTCTCCTTCCTTGATCTTTGCTTCACCACCAGTGTGGGTCTGCAGATGTTGGTGAACTTCTGGAGGAAAAGCAAGACCATCAGTTATAGTGCCTGTGTGGCCCAGCTCTACATCTTTCTTGTGTTGGGCTCCACAGAATGTATTCTTTTGGCTGTCATGGCCTGTGACCGCTATGCTGCCATCTGCCCCCCGCTGCGCTACACTACCATTATGAACCACTCCCTGTGCTCCAAAATGGCTGCTTTTGCCTGGATTAGTGGGCTGACATTGTCTTGAATAGCAGTACATCACCACAAGTGGGGTGAACTGCGTCATGTGCATAGCAAGGAGACAAAAAGCCGAGGGGGAGAAAAACCAAATGTGGATCAGTTCCTAGTGAATTTTGTGGCTGTATGACGATGTGAAGGGACGTGGGTGGCACTGTGGGTTAAACCACAGAGCCTAGGACTTGCCAATCAGAAGGTTGGCGGTTTGAATCCCCGCGACGGGGTGAGCTCCCGTTGCTCGGTCCCTGCTCCTGCCAACCTAGCAGTTCGAAAGCATGTCAAAGTGCAAGTAGATAAATAGGTACCGTTCTGGCAGGAAGGTAAACGGCGTTTCCGTGCGCTGCTCTGGTCCCCCAGAAGCGGCTTAGTCATGCTGACCACATGACCCTCGGCCAATAAGGTGAGATGAGTGCCATAACCCCTGAGTCGTCTGCGACTGGACCTAATGGTCAGGGGTCCCTTTACCTTTACCTTTATGATGCTGTGAAGCCAGATCCCTCCTGGGATTAAAACTAGTTGTCTAAATGTGACACCACACGAGGTGTCAAAATAGCAAATTGGAGTACTCAAAATATCAATATGCCATGAAATAAATTTATCCGACCAACTTGGAAAGTTCCCATATAGCTAGTTGATTCAAAGACTTTTGCTCCCTAAGGAGTTAAGTAGTATTTTTCTTTCCAGGCCTTCCCTCGTGCAAGTCACAGCCTCCAGAGGACATTGCGCAAGCGAGGAGAAGGAGAGTCCTTTGAGGCTTCTTTGCTCATAGCTGCAGCGTAAAGTATTCCCCTAATTATTGGGTCTGAGTTCTGTTCCTTCTGCGGCTCCATGTTGGTTCTTTAGGGAGCTGCTGAAGATGCAGGTGGGGAGGATAGCAATTTCCTCCTGCACCTCCCTGCTGGATAACATCATAAAATCTGACAGTAATTTGGTTTAAATTTTGTTTTTTTAAAAAAAAATACTAATTACCTTTGGCCCTCCAGATGTTGATGAACTACAACTCCCATCTTCCCAAGGCTTTTGGCCATGCTTGTTCGGGCTGAACAGAACTGTGCTTCAGCAACATCTGGAGGGCTGAATGTTAAGTCATGTAAATATGAGAAGGTTTTCTTGTACACATGGTACCTGGTTCATATTCATACTGCATTGATTCAGAAGCAGATTGGGTAGAGATTACACTTAACTGGAGCTTGGACTTCGAGAACGGGGACGAGTCTCATGTCCAAGAATGAGAATCACTGGGTGATCACAGTCTTGCAACCATGCCACTATTGCTTTTGTGCCAACTGTTTATCCCAGCTCCATTTTGAGTAGGTATTTTCCTATTTTTGTTTCTTCCTTTTCTAGATAATGTACAGGGAAGGATTGTGGGAAGAAGGTAATCAGAGCTACCAAGGAGAATTCATCTTACTGGGAGTGGCTGACCGCCCACGCTTGGAGATGTTTCTCTTTGCCATTATCCTGACCTGCTACATGATGACCCTGTTGGGAAACACAACCATCATTGTGGTGTCACGACTGGACCCCCAGCTCCACACCCCTATGTATTTCTTCCTCAGCAACCTCTCCTTCCTTGATCTTTGCTTCACCACCAGCCTCGGACCACAGATGCTGGTGAGCTTGTGGAAGAAAAAGAAGTCTATCTCCTATGGTGGCTGTGTGGCTGAATTGCACATCTCCCTTGCTCTGGGCTCTACAGAATGCGTTCTTTTGGCTGTCATGGCCTATGACAGATATGCTGCAGTCTGCCATCCACTGCACTACACTACCATTATGAGCCACTCTTTATGTTTCAAAATGGCTGCCATCGCATGGCTTTTTGGCTTCAGCAATTCATTAGTGCACACAGTGATGACTCTTCGGCTCCCACGGTGTGGAGAGAACCGAATAGACCATTTTTTCTGTGAGGTGCCAGCCTTAATCAAACTGGCCTGTGTCGACACCTCCTTCAACGAGGCTTTACTTGTTGCTTTTAGCGCAGTGTTCCTTATAGTACCACTAGGCCTCATTATGGTCTCTTATAGCTATATTGTGGTTGCTGTGTTGAGGATCCGCTCAGCAGAGAGCAGGCAGAAGGCCTTCAACACCTGTGCTTCCCACTTGATCGTGGTGTCGCTCTTTTATGGGACGGCCATCTTCAGCTATGTCCAGCCCGCGTCCAACTACTCCCGCGATCAGGGCAAGATGGTTTCCCTTTTCTATACATTTGTTGTCACCATGCTCAATCCCCTAATCTATACCCTGAGGAACAAAGAGGTGCACAAAGCTCTAAGAAGACTGACGAAGAGAACTTAAGACCAATGTCTCCCAACTCCATGCAGAGGCTCTGTGGTTATATTTTAATAAAAATAAATAAAACATCACTGATCACTTATATGGCAACCAGAGCTTCTTTTTTATGTTGGATTGCCTGCACTTGATTGTGGTGTCACTCTTTTATGGGATGGGCATTTTCAGTGACCCCCACCTCCACCCAGCTACTCCAGCTAATTCCAACAATAAATGTGAATACCTCAACCACTTGATATCCATATTTAACTTTTTCTGGGCCTTCGCCTCCATTGGTGAAAGCCATCTGGGTGTCTTCCTTTCTAAGAGATCATTATATTTTATCCATACGTTGTACAGAGATTTCCTAATTACATGATTTTTGAAAGCATTATGGGCCTTTACTTTATCATACCATAGATATGCATGCCATCCAAACAAATTATCGAATCCCTCTAAATCTAAAACATCAGTGTCTTCTAGTTGTATCCATTCTTTAATCCAGCAAAAAGCAGCTGCCTCAAAATAGATTTTCAAATCTGGCAGGGAGAATCCCCCTCTTTCTTTATAATCCCTAAGTAATTTATATTTAATTCTGGGTTTCCCCCCCTGCCAGAGAAATCTAGATAAAGCTTTCTGCCATTCTTTAAAGCATTTCACATTATGATTGGGAGGGCTTGAAACAAACAAAAAAAACCACCTTTGGCAATACATTCATCTTAACCACTGAAATCCGGCCCATTAATGACAGTTTTAAATTTGACCATATCGCTAGGTCTCTCTTAATTTCATTCCATAGTTTCTCATAGTTCTCTTTATATAAGTTCAAGTTTTTCCGAGACAGATTCACACCCAAATACTTGACTTTTTTCACAAAATCTAGGCCCGTCTTTTCTTGTAATAGTTTTATTTCATCATGTAAAGGGAATTGGGGTTGCTCGTGCGTAAGGGGGCTGCTGCTCTAGGCAACGTTGTCTGGCTAAACCTTTCCCTGGCTGGACAGCCCTTTCTCCGTGGCTGTGTCAGTCACTGGCAGAATCCGTCAGTGGGCGTTTCCTGAACTTCTTCCAACATAAAAGCTCTTTGACGCCAAGTCTCCGCCTAGCCTCCCTGCGCGGAAGTCTTCTGCGCAGAGTGGGCGTGGCCAGCGGAGGTCCTGGGCTCTCCCCGCTGGTCTCTGTGGAAGAGTCTTGGAGCCATCTCTCCAAAGTCCTTCCCTGCTCCCCTTTCTTCCTGGTGTCACGCCGATTTCCTTCCCCAAAGGAAGTGTTCTCTCTCTCCCTGCTGGTCCCTTCTCCTGCATCGTTGGGGAGCCTTACCTCCACTCTTGGCTCTGATGGCAGTTCCCTGACACATCATTATCCAGATTTTTCTCTAATACTTTGGTTTTACTCTTATTTAACTTAAATCCCGCTACCTGCCTGAATTCCTGTATCAACTCCAGTGCTTTCACTGCACTGGAGTCTGGATCCTGTAATGTCAGTACTAAATTGTCAGCAAAGGCTTTTAATTTATATTGTTTGGATTCTACTTTAATACCTTTAATTTGTTCATCTTTTCTAATCATACTTAGCAAGACCTCTAGGACCGAAATAAACAGGAGAGGGGAAAGTGGGCACCCTTGCCTGGTTCCCTTCTCAATTCTAGTTTCCTCCGTTACCACATTATTTACAATAATTTTAGCTTTTTGTTCATGATAGATTGCATTGATACCATTTAAAAAGTTATGTCCCATCCCCAATCTGCTTCTGAATCTATGCAGTATGAATATGAACCAGGAACCATGTGTACAAGAAAACCTTCTCATGTTTACATGTGTCAGGGAATCAGGAGCAGGAGCACTGGGGAGAGAGGATTGGGAGAGCGAAGGGGAAGAATCCGAGGGCAGCGTAGGGGAGTATGACAGTGGCCCGAGAGATTCCATGAGCTTCTCCAGCGAATCAGAAGATTCCCAGAAGGGGGCGCCGATGGTCAGGGCAAGGGGGGTCCCAGGGGGGACGCACCAGAAACAAGGAGCCAGAGGGGAACCCCAAAGCAGCAGTGGAGGATCGGGACCAGTTTCCCCACCAGAGCGTAGTGGGGGGGGAGAGTCACATGTGTCAGGGGCAGTGTCTCCTCCAGAGAGGGAGTCAGGGCTGACCACGCCTCCATCGGAGAGTGGGGGAATGGAGGGGAGGCCAGTTGCAGCTAGCCCCCCCGAAGGGGGAAGCAGTGACAGCAGCAGTGGAACGGTCAGGAGGAAAGCTGCTGGCTGGGCGCGCGCGCCAAGTTCAAATGTGCAGGCGCGCGGAACAGCAGGAGACCCGGATGGGGAACCAGCTCCTAAAGCCCGCCGGAGGGAGGGAGAAGGCTCAGGGGAATCAGCGGGAGAAGAGGCTAGAAAGGGCGGAACCCCGGCGGGCAGGCGGACCCAGAGGAGGAAGGAGCAGCGGAGAAGGTGGAGCAAGGCTAGAATCTTAAATTGGTGTCAAGGGGGAGGAGACTCAGACGGAGCATCAGCGGTCTGACACTTGAGACGTAGAGCTGCGCGCTGCGGCTCTGGAAGTGAAACTGAACTTCAGGGGGGGCCACTAGGTGGCGCATCGGAAGATGGCTGACAATAACATCTCTCCGACCCACACGAGGTAATTTGGAGGCTATGATGGGGGTAATTAGCCTCCTCAACCCCCCCAGGATTATGGGGGGGACGGCCCTTGCCTGCTGTGCCCTATACCACCCCCGAATTTGTGGGGGTGGGGGCACTAGGCACAAAGCCCTCCTGTGGGACTCCGGCACTCCTGGACGCCGTCCCTGATCCGCGCCTCTAGTTTGCAAGAATCTTCAAAAGAAACAATTTGGACGAGATAAATTGCACATATTTCAAGGAAAAAGGGGGAGTAAAGACTGCTGACAGAAGAGATCTCTGATAACAAGGCAAGAACAAAATATGAGAAGATACGTCAAGATACGGTATTGCAAATGACTGAGGGGGGAGGGGGAAAAAACTTTCCTTTCCTCTTTATGTGATTAACAAGAATCCCCTCCCCTAATGAGTTAGAACTTTAAGGACTTAAGCTGTGATTTAAGGCTGTGTGGAGATAAACTTTCGAACCAAAGCAATGTTTCAAGACGAAGCTGGAAAGTTAAGAGTTTTGGAATGACGCAGTTAAAAATGCCGTCGCCATCTTGGGAGGCATTGTTGGAGCTCTTGGGTCTGGGAGGAGAAAGAGAGAAATAGAGCTGTTTACATATCGTGGATTAATTTCTCTGTGGGACTTAAGAGCGAAAAATGCCTGATTTATGATGGAAAGAGTGATGTTATCTACGAAGGAGATATATGGAAACCATCTGGACTTAGATTGGAAGAACGGGAAATTCACACAGGATTATTATATTTGCTTATCGGCTTAAGGAGACTAACAGAAGAGATCGTAAAAGAAAAAGAGAAATTATATGAACAAGATATGATGTGGAAACACCAAGATAAGACTGGATAGAATTATGAGCTTTGTCTGGACTGATTGGGACTGATTTGGACACTGACGCAGTAATAAGAAGATGATTTGAATCCCCCTTTGGATCTTGAAGTATGGGTTCCCCCAACAAAATTTAAAAATTTGGCTTTGTAATTTGGAATTTATGTGATGTGATTTAATTTGATGTGATTGGCCAGTTAATAAAATTTATTTTTTTTAAAAAAAAAAGGAAGTGAAACTGAACTTCAATAAAGACTTTTATACTTAACAACGAAGCAGCGTTGGTCCTTTGTGAGCTGGGACCAAGGGTAGCTCTGACAACATGACTTAACATTGAGCCCTCCAGATGTTGCTGAAGCACAATTCTGTTCAGCCCCAGCAAGCATGGCCAAATACTGGGATGATGGGAGTTGTAGTTCACCAACATCTGGAGGGCCAAAGGTAATCTAGTATTTTTTAAAAAAAAAAAACAACAACATTTAAACCAAATTACTGTCAGATTTTATGATGTTATCCAGTGGGGAGGTGGTGGAGCAAGTTGCTATCCTCCCCAGCCGCATCTTCAGCAGCTCCCTGAAGAACCATCATGGAGCCGCAGATGGAACAGAACTCAGACTCAATAATTAGGGGAAAATTTTACGTTGCAGCCATGAGCAAAGAAGCCTCAAAGACTCTCCTCCTCCTCGCTTGCGCAATGTCATTTGGAGTCTGTGACTTGCATGAGGGAAGACCTGGAAAGAAAAATACTACTTAACTCCTTAGGGAGCAAAAGTCTTTGAATCAACTAGCTATATAGAAACTGTTGGTCGGATAAATTTATTTCATTGCATATTGATATTTCTCAGTACTCCAATTTGCTCTTTGGACACCTCGTGGTGGTGTCACATTTAGAGAACTAATTTTAGTCCAAGGGGGGGGATCTGGGTTCACATCATCATACAGCCACAAAATTCACTAGGAATTGATCTACATTTGGTTTTTCTCCCACTTGGGTTTTGTTTCTTTGCTATGCATACGACACAGTTCACCCCCCTTGTGGTGATGTACTGATATTCAAGGCCCTGTCAGTGATATTCAGCAACATGTTTTTGACACCATCACTGTGTATTAGTGGCAGTGCTTTTTCCCTCCTAAAAAACTGTTTAGGGGTGCTCTCATTTTCCTACTCATATTGAAATACTGCCCCTCAATGAGGCCAAACTTAGATTGACAAAATGTTTAGGAGTATGCGTACCCCTGCGCCCCCCGAGGAAAAAAGCACTGATTAGTGGTAGCATAAAGAATTTGCTTCAGGTTGTTCTGTGATGCTTCCTCAGTGTTACCACATAACTGCTGGGGCTATAGCATAACAGATGTGGGAGAAACCCCTTACACCAAACATTTGTGGTATAGAATATTTCAACAGGAAGTTTGCAATGAATGGAAATGCAGCAGTGTGACTGCCCCCCAAATTCTGCAGGTGCAATCAGCATCGTTTGGGCAGCCAGATGGACAGGGTACATATAAAATTGTTGTTGTTGTTGGATTGTATGTGACCACCCCAAAAGCATCCTGAGCACAAAGAGCTATGAATGTGTGTTAAAAAGGACAGCTGCAGGGGCCCTTAATTTGACTTTCCAATCCAAGATCTTTTGGCTTAGCTGTCTGCCAGTTCTACACACACACACACACACCATACCAACACACTACTTTTCTGTTTAATGCATTTTACGGCTGCTGATTGTCATTGTGTCATGTGAACCAGCCATTTGATATTATTGCTACTTTGGTGGGGGTGACTTCCATTCTGCAGAACCAGTTTGACACTGTTTTCCCTACCTTCCTTCCCCTCCCGTCTTTGGCCTTACAGTACATCTGTAGGAAGGACATTTTATCCTCCATTTTATTCCCATCAACCCAACGGTCGTATTAATGGCAGTCTTTTTAATCTTTATCTTTTTAAAAAGGATATTAGTTCTCAATGCACACCTCCAAATGTAACTTCTAGGGATGAAGGAGAACGTACCTAATAGGCACCAGCAGTTACCATTCAACCTTAAAATGAATGCACCTGAACTCTGAAGGTGAAAGTAGACATTACAATATACATGGCATTCAGGCTTTAAATATCAGTTGCCAGGAACCGCAACTGGAGAGGGTGGTTGTTGTGCTCTCCTTGAGCTTATCCACTTTTAGCTTTCCTCCACACTTTCCAGACATGGTCCATGCTTTAAATCTGCACCTGAATGACCTTTTGCTTTAAAGAGTGTTTTCTGTGGTGAATGCACTGGAGCAAAATGGGGAGGGGCACTAAAACACAAAGTTTTAAAACAAGGACATGTGCCTGGAAAGAACGGGGCAAGCCCATTGTACCTCAGGATATAAATTAGTGCATTAAGCGTGGTGACAACAAATGTATAGAAAAAGGAAACCATCTTGCCTGGTCACAAGAATAGTTGGACCGGGGGCTGAAGGTAACTGAAAATGGCCACCCCATAAAACAGCAACACCACAATCAAGTGGGAGGTACAGGTGTTTACTGCCCTCAGCTGAGTGAATCTAACACAGCATCATAGTGTAGCTATGAAATCCATAATGAGGCCTAGGGGTGCTACAAGGAATACCACACTGGAAGCAAAGAGCACCACCACATTCAGTGAGGTGTCACAACAGGCCTATTTGACTGAGGCTGGCACCCAGGGCCAGCCCTATCATGGGGCAAAGTAGGTAACTGCCTAGGCCACAGACCTCAGAGGGGTGCAGTACAGACTGCAGTGTCCAGCCTGATTCATTGGCATATCTGGCAGTCAATTCAAAATTAAAAAGAAGCTCTGTTTAAGACAAAAAGTGCCACATAAGTGATCAGTGAGGTTTTATTTATTTTTTATTAAAATATAACCACACAGTCTCTGAACGGAGTTGGGAGACATTAGTCTTAAGTTTTCTTCATCAGTCTTCTTAGAGCTTTGTGTACCTCTTTGTTCCTCAGGGTATAGATTAAGGGATTGAGCATGGTGACAACAAATGTATAGAAAAGGGAAACCATCTTGCCTTGATCACGGGAGTAGTTGGACGGGGGCTGGACATAGCTGAAGGTGGCCGTCCCATAAAAGAGCGACACCACGATCAAGTGGGAAGCACAGGTGTTGAAGGCCTTCTGCCTGCTCTCTGCTGAGCTGATCCTCAACACAGCAACCACAATGTAGCAATAAGAGACCATGATGAGGCCTAGTGGCACTATAAGGAAGACAGCACTAGAAGCAACAAGCAAAGCCTCGTTGAAGGAGGTGTCAACACAGGCCAATTCGATTAAGGCTGGCACCTCACAGAAAAAATTGTCTATTCGGTTCTCTCCACACCGTGGGAGCCGAAGAGTCATCACCGACTCCACCACTGAGGTGCTTAGCCCACTAATCCAGGCGATGGCAGCCATTTTGAAGCATACAGAGTGGCTCATAATGGTAGTGTAACGCAGCGGGTGGCAGACGGCAGCATAGCGGTCGCAGGCCATGACAGCCAAAAGAATACATTCTGTGGAGCCCAGAGCGAGAGAGATGTAGAGCTGGGCCACGCAGGCACCATAACTGATGGTCTTGCTTTTCCTCCAAAAGTTCACCAGCATCTGGGGACCAAGACTGGTAGTGAAGCAAAGATCAAGGAAGGAGAGGTTGCTGAGGAAGAAATACATAGGGGTGTGGAGATGGGGGTCCAGCCGTGACACCACCATGATGGTTGTGTTGCCCAGCAAGGTCATTGTGTAGCAGATCAGGACAAGACCAAAGAGCAACATCTCCAAGTGTGGGCGGTCAGCCACTCCCAGTAAGATGAATTCTTCTTCATGGCTCTGATTATCTCCCCACATTGCTTCCCTGTACAACATCTGGAAAAGAAAAAAAGATAAATAGCAAAATACCTACTCAAAATGGAGCTGGAATAAACTGCTGTCACAAGAGCAATAGTGGCATCTTGGTATGGCTGAGATCACCCATGTACCATGTGTACAATGAGAAAACCTTCTAATTTTTACATGGCCTGATGCAGGGATAGGGTACCTGCACGTAAGGGTTGGGATGCTTACTGAAAATGGTAATGTTTTGTAGTGATCTAAAGAAGGCAAATTTAAAGTTGAGAATAATAAGATTGAACTAAAGTGCCAGCTACCATATGCTCATATGTAAACCAGTGGTCAGCCAGTGGGAGGCCCCATTAGCTAAAGTGGTGCTTCAGGTTAAGAACAGTTTCAGGTTAAGAACGGACCTCTGGAACAAATTAAGTACTTAACCTGAGGTACTGGCCACGTGACCCGGAAGTGTCTTCGGATGGCGCCGGCTCACGGCCTCTAGAGCGAGATGAGCACGCAACTCTAGAGTCGGACACGACTGGCCCGTACGGGCAGGGGTACCTTTACCTTTACCACTGTATACATTTTCAAGCACATGTCTCAAAACTTTGTGGGAGAGAAACTTTAGGAGGAAAAACAAGACAAGAAAATTGCTCACCAGCATATCATGAAAAGTGCCATTCCCCATGAACTGAAAAATGATAACAACAACAACAAAACTTTTATTTGTATCCCGTACTCCCGGGCCAAAACTGGGCTCAGGGCGGCTAATATCACATATATCATTAGTATAAAATCAAACAATAATTAAATTACCCACTAAAAACAAGTGTATTCAATATTATATCTCCATTCTTCTCTTCACATCTATCCTATAATTTATGGTCTCTTTCTCAAGATGACACTCCTCACACTACCTCACTAGCGCATGTCGTTTCAGGGGCTGAAACTTAATTTTTGCAAATTTATTCAGTGAGGGTTATTTCTGAGTGTGAGGAATTCAAATCTGCTGTTATTTTTTGTGACTGGACAACCTTTAGTTTGATGTCGACGTTTGATGAAGAAGCACACAAACTACTTTTGGAAAACCACATAATACTAATTTTATCATATAAAACGGCTTTAGATCCATTTCAGTCCAGTTTCCATCCTGGTTTTGGGACCGAGACAGCTCTGGTTGCCCTAACAGATGATCTCCGTAGACAACTGGATCGAGGCGGGTCAGGACTGCTGATCCTTTTAGATTTGTCAGCAGCCTTTGACATGGTCGATCATGATCTTCTGGACCACCGCCTCGCAGATGTGGGGATACAGGGCATAGCCTGTAACTGGCTGTGCTCTTTTATCTCTGGTCGGGGACAGAGGGTGGCACTAGGGAGGGAAATGTCATCGTGCCATTCCTTGGTGTGCCGCAGGGCGCAATTCTCTCCCCGATGCTTTTTAACATCTTTATGCGCCCCCTTGCCCAGATTATCCGGAGCTTTGGGCTGGGCTGTCACCAATATGCTGATGACACTCAGCTCTATCTGTTAATGGATGGCCACACCGACTCGGCCCCGAACACACACTGAGCAGATGCTTGGAAGCTGTGGCTGGATGGTTTCGTGGGAGCCGATTGAAACTAAATCCTTTGAAGACAGAGGTCCTATGGCTGGGTCGGGATGGCATGGGGATGAGGGCCAACTCCCTTCTCTTGTGGCGGCCCAATTAGTGCCATTGCCTTCCGTTAAGGGTTTGGGTGTAATCCTTGACGCCTCCCTTTCCATGGAGGCGCAAGTTACAGCAACAGCCAAGGCGACATTTTTCCACCTTCGCCGCATCAAGCAGTTGGTCCCTTACCTTTCCCGCCCTGACCTGGCCACAGTGATCCATGCGACGGTCACCTCCAGGCTTGACTACTGTAATTCGCTCTACGCGGGGCTGCCCTTGAAGCTGACGCAGAAACTCCAGAGGGTGCAGAATGCTGCAGTGAGGCTCCTCACGGGGTCTCTGCCATGGGAGCATATTCCCCCAGTGCTTTTCAAACTGCACTGGCTCCCGGTAGAGTACAGGGTCAGATTTAAGGTGCTGTTTTTGACCTTTAAAGCCCTTCACGGCCTAGGACCCTCGTACCTATGGGACCGCCTCTCCCGGTATGCCCCACGGAGAGCCTCAAGGTCCATAAATAGCAAAACCCTAGAGGTCCCGGGCCCTAAGGAAGTTAGATTAGCCTCAACCAGAGCCAGGGCCTTTTCAACTCTGGCTCCGGCCTGGTGGAAAGCTCTGTCTCATAAGACCAGGGCCCTGCAGGATCTGATTTCTTTCCGCAGGGCCTGTAAGACAGAGTTGTTCCGCCTGGCCTTTGGCTTGGAGCCAATTTGATTCCCTCCCTCTCTTTCTTTTTTCCTTTCCTTCTCCTCCTGCGATGAGGCTACATTTTAATATTTTAATGTTTCATTATTTTAATAACTACTGCTGCTGCTGCTCAGGTGAGTGCTGGGTGGACCGCTCCATTTCCTGCTAACTCCATCTGGCCTAGGGGGCGGAGCCTGCACTCATCGCCACAGCTTGAGGGCCTCCATCAAGGCCTCTGGGACACTGCTGCTGTTGCTGCCTGCGTGAGTGATGGGAGAACTGCTCCCTCTCCTGCCAATTCCATCTGGCCTAGGGGGCGGGGCCTGCACTCACCACTAGTTTAGAGGCCTGAGCAGCTACCTGCAGCAAGTGACAAAATGGTTTTAAATGTTTTAACTGCTTTTAATTTGCTGCACCTTAAATGGTGGTTGTTGTTTTTTATAATGTTTTATAATTTTATTTCTGCTTGCGGTTGGTTAAGTATTTAGTTAGGGTGGGGAGTAGTTTAATTTTAGCACTATTGTTTTTTGCTGTGCTTCTATCTTTATTATTCTGTTAAGTTATTATATAGTTTGTATTTTGCCTTTTAAGGGGAAGGGTCAGGGCTGCCTGGGAGTGGGCCTCAGCCAATAGAATGGCTGGGGCAGGTTCCACAGGAGGGAATGTATTGGGACACCCGATCTCAGTGATCATGGGCAGGAGGAGGAGTTACGCTAAGACCAGACCATGTCATTACCGAGGAGGCAGGTTTAGTCGTTGTTTGAGGACTATCCCTGCCTCCAGGTCTGGTCCTGACCGGAAGGATACTGGAATCAGCAAGGGAAACCCACATGACCTGAAAGTGTTGCTGTGCAATGCCACGTCAATGATGAATAAAACCACTGCCATCCACGACCTGATTGTGGATGGAGGATTTGACCTGGCATGTGTGACAGAGACCTGGTTGGATGAAGCAGATGGGCCTGTCCTTGCCGCTGCTTGCCCACCAGGTTTCTCTTACACACAGCAACCCAGGTCATGTGGGCGTGGAGGGGGGGTTGCAGTGATTTTTAGGAAGTCATTAGTCTGCACCAGGCGTCCTATTGGGAAGACCCAGTTCTCTGAGTACATGTTCTGGAGGTTGGGCAATAGGGGCAGTACAGGATTCCTATTGGTGTACCGACCTCCCCGCTGCACCAAGGATTCCCTGCCCGAGCTGCTTCAGGTCGTGGCGGATATGCTCCTGGAGACACCTAGCTTGGTTGTCCTGGGGGATTTTAACATCCATGCCGACACGACCTTACAAGGGGCCGCTCGGGACTTCGTGGAAAGCATGGCCTCCACGGGGCTGTCCCTGAATAATTTTGGCCCAACTCATAGCCACAGACATGCCTTAGACTTGGTGTTTACCTCTACGGATGTTGGTGATCTGACATTAACTAAAAGCGAAACAAAAGAAGTGCCATGGTCAGATCACTTCCTGGTGCAACTGGACTTCTCCGCGACCCTTCCCCTCTGCAGGGAGGTGGGACGGATTCGGATGGTCCACCCCCGCCACTTAATGGATCCAATTGGCTTCCAGAGAGTGGTAGGGGATGTTTTATCCCAAGTTGATGGCCTTTCAGCTGGTTCCCTGGTGGCCCGCTGGAATGTGGAGTTAACCAGGGCTATTGACTGTCTGGCTCCGAAGCGCCCTCTCCGATTGCATGGAGCCCAGACAGCCCCATGGTTTTCCCCGGAGCTGAGGGTGATGAAACAATCGTTGAGACGGCTAGAGCGCCGGTGGTGGAAAACTCATTCTGAATCAGACCAGACACGGGCTAGAGCTCAACGTCGAGCCTACCAAGTGGCAATGGCGATGGCGAAGAGGGCCTTCTTCACCGCCTCCATTGCATCTGCAGAAAACAGCAGCAGGAGACTTTTTCATGTGGTTCGCAATCTATCGGAACCACCTGCACCACCGGGGCCTGGTAGGGACCCCAAGATCTCCTGCAATGCTTTTGCAAAGTTTTTTGCAGATAAAGTCGCTCAGATTCAGAAGGAGGTAGACTCCACCGTGGGAGCAGGGCCAGGGTGGGAGAGTGCTAGAGTTCTGTCTAGTCCTGTTACATGGGATCAATTCCAATCTGTTACCTCCGAGGATGTGGACAGGCTGCTTGGACAAGTGAAACCGACCACCTGTCTCCTTGATCCTTGCCCATCCTGGCTGATAAAAGCGAGCCAGGAAGGGCTGGGCGATGGGCTCTGCGGGGTGGTGAATGCTTCCCTCTGTGAGGGAGCCTTCCCAGACCTGCTGAAAGAGGCGGTCATTAAACCGCTTCTTAAAAAAACATCTTTAGACCCAGCCAATTTGGCCAACTATCGCCCAGTCTCAAATTTACCATTCTTGGGCAAGGTGATTGAGCGGGTGGTTGCCAAACAACTCCAAGCACGCCTGGAGGATGCGGACCATTTGGATCCCTTCCAGTCGGGATTCAGGCCTCACCATGGGACTGAAACTGCCTTGGTCGTGCTGGTTGATGATCTCCGGCGGGCTAGGGACAAAGGTGAGAGCTGTTTCCTAGTTCTGCTGGATCTCTCAGCGGCCTTTGACACCATCGACCATAACATCCTTCTGGATAGTCTAGAGGGGCTGGGAGCTGGGGGCACTGTTATACGGTGGTTCTGCTCCTTTATCCTGGGCCGTGTCCAGAAAGTGGTGGGGGGGGATGAGTGTTCAGACCCCTGGGCTCTCACTTGTGGGGTGCCTCAGGGTTCCGTCCTCTCCCCCATGCTTTTTAATATCTATATGAAGCCGCTGGGAGAGATCATCAGGGGGTTTGGGCTGGGTGTTCATCAGTATGCAGATGACACCCAGCTCTACCTCTCCTTTAAATCAGAACCAGTGAAGGCAGTGAAGGTCCTGTGTGAGTGCCTGGAGGCTGTTGGAGGATGGATGGCGGCTAACAGATTGAGGTTGAATCCTGACAAGACAGAAGTACTGTTTTGGGGGGACAGGGGGTGGGCAGGTGTGGAGGATTCCCTGGTCCTGAATGGGGTAACTGTGCCCCTGAAGGACCAGGTGCGCAGCCTGGGAGTCATTTTGGACTCACAGCTGTCCATGGAGGCACAGGTGAATTCTGTGTCCAGGGCAGCTGTCTACCAGCTCCACCTGGTACGCAGGCTAAGACCCTACCTGCCCGCGGACTGTCTTGCCAGAGTGGTGCATGCTCTAGTTATCTCCCGCTTGGACTGCTGCAACGCGCTCTACGTGGGGCTACCTTTGAAGGTGACCCGGAAACTGCAATTAATCCAGAATGCGGCAGCTAGACTGGTGACTGGGAGTGGCCGCCGGGACCACATAACACCGGTTCTGAGAGATCTGCATTGGCTCCCAGTACGTTTCTGAGCACAATTCAAAGTGTTGGTGCTGACCTTTAAAGCCCTAAACGTCCTCGGTCCTGGATACCTGAAGGAGCGACTCCACCCCCATCGTTCAGCCCGGACACTGAGATCCAGCGCCTAGGGCCTTCTGGCGGTTCCCTCATTGCGAGAAGTAAGGTTACAGGGAACCAGGCAGAGGGCCTTCTTGGTAGTGGCGCCTGCCCTGTGGAACGCCCTCCCAGCAGATGTCAAAGCAATAAACAACTATTTTACTTTTAAAAGACAACTGAAGGCAGCCCTCTTTAGGGAAGTTTTTAATGTCTGATGCTGTACTGTTTTTAATATTCAGTTGGAAGCCGCCCAACTGATAATAATAATAATAATAATAATATAATATTATAATATTATAATATTATTATTATTATATAATGTTGTATTTTAATTTTGTTTTTAAGTTGTAATCATTCAACTTGTTTTTATTATTGCTTGTAAGCTGCTCTGAGCTCGGCCATGGCTGGGGAGGGCGGGGTATAAATAAAAATTATTATTATTATTATTATTATTATTATTATTATTATTATTATATAACTGCAAGTACTTGGCAATCAATTTTCATAATATCCATGCAATCTTACACCCATTTTCCTTACCAAGCAAAACGAAATTGTATTAATTTAACCAAAATATCTTTTGAATTCCCAAGACATATTAAAACTTTTTTGCACCCCACATTTTTGGAATTTAAAAGTTGAAATATTCTATATACCCTACTACCTCACGCCTGTCACAGTGAGAAGTAAATTCATTATGGCTAGGTCAGTTTTACACACTGGATATTCTTTTATTTATTTAATATGTGTATAGCCCACATGCATTCTGAGATCTTTGGCTGGGGAAAATAAAAAAAGATTTGCAAAGAAGAATATTAACAACAACAAAAATCTATCCCATGGAGTGGCCCATAGCTTGGCCTCTTGGACTGCTATGACAGTTCAAGAAGGACACTGACAAACTGGAACGTGTCCAGAGGAGGGCAACCAAAATGGTCAAAGGCCTGGAAACGATGCCTTATGAGGAACGGCTAAGGGAGCTGGGCATGTTTAGCCTGGAGAAGAGGAGGTTAAGGGGTGATATGATAGCCATGTTCAAATTTATAAAAGGATGTCACATAGAGGAGGGAGAAAGGTTGTTTTCTGCTGCTCCAGAGAAGCGGACACGGAGCAATGGATCCAAATTACAAGAAAGAAGATTCCACCTAAACATCAGGAAGAACTTCCTGACAGTAAGAGCTGTTCAACAGTGGAATTTGCTGCCAAGGAGTGTGGTGGAGTCTCCTTCTTTGGAGGTCTTTAAGCAGAGGCTTGACAACCATATGTCAGGGAGCTAAACAATACAAATTGAGAGCATTTGCAGATGACTTAGTACTTACATTGCAAGAGCCAGAAGCTAGTACGAAAAGAGTTTTGGAAATAATCCAAGAGTTTGGTCAATTGGCAGGATTTAAATTGAATAAGTTAAAGACAAAGGTATTGGAGAAAAATTTAACACAGATTGAAAAAGAAAGGTTTCAGAATGAGACAGGGTTGATCGTGGTTAAAAAAGTGAAATATTTGGGTATAAATATGACAGCTAAGAATGTGAACTTATTTAAAGACAATTATGAAAAAACTTGGACAGAAGTGAAAAAAGATTTGGAGATTTGGTCAAACTTAAAGCTTTCCTTGTTAGGTCGAATCGCAGTTATAAAAATGAATGTATTGCCAAGAATGTTGTTTTTGTTCCAAGCATTACAAATAATGGAAAAAATGGACTGTTTCAAGAAGTGGCAAAAAGATATATCTAAATTTGTCTGGCAGGGCAAGAAGCCCAGAATTAAATTTAAGATATTAACGGATTCAAAGGAAAGAGGGGGGTTTGCCCTGCCAGACTTTAAACTTTACTATGAAGCGGCAGCTTTCTGCTGGCTGAAAGAATGGCTGCTTCTTGAAAACACAGACATTTTGGATTTGGAAGGTTTTAATAACATTTTTGGGTGGCATGCATATTTGTGGTATGACAAGGTTAAAGCACATAAAAGTTTCAAAAACCATATTGTCAGAAAAGCACTATTAAATGTTTGGATCAGATATAAAGATTTGCTGGAAAATAAAACTCCAAGGTGGCTGTCGCCAATGGAAGCTAAGGCAGTTAAAAAGTTGAACATGGAGTCGAAGTGGCCAAGATACTGGGAAATCTTGGAAAAGGAAGGGGACAAATCGAGATTGCAGAGTTTTGAGAAATTAAAAGGGAAGGTGAGAGATTGGCTGCACTATCATCAAATAAATGAAGCGTTTAAATTGGACAGTAAAATTGGCTTCCAGGTGGAAAAATCAAAATTGGAGACAGAATTGTTAGAACCCAGTACTAAGAATTTGTCTAAAATGTACAACTTGCTGCTGAAATGGAATACACAAGATGAAACGGTTAAATCAGCTATGATTAAATGGGCTCAGGACATTGGTCATAATATTTTGTTTGCTGATTGGGAAAAGTTGTGGAACACCGGGATGAAATTTACGGCATGTAATGCTCTAAGAGAAAACATTATGAAAATGATATATAGGTGGTACATAACCCCAGTCAAGCTTGCAAAGATTTACCATTTGCCTGATAATAAATGTTGGAAATGTAAAGAAAAGGAAGGTACATTCTTTCACCTTTGGTGGACGTGCCCGAAGATTAAGGCATTCTGGGAAATGATCTATAATGAACTTAAAAAGGTATTTAAATATACTTTCCCTAAGAAACCAGAGGCCTTTCTCTTGGGTATTGTCGGACAGGGGGTGTTAAAGACGGATACAACTTTCTTTTTGTACGCTACAACAGCAGCTAGAATACTTATTGCGAAGTACTGGAAGACACAAGAACTACCCACACTGGAAGAATGGCAGATGAAGGTGATAGACTACATGGGCCTGGCAGAAATGACAAGCAGAATCCGAAACCAGGGAAGAGAAGCAGCGCAAGAAGAATGGAAAAAGTTCAAGGACTATTTAAAGAAATATTACAAAATTAACGAAAGTTAGAATGATGTTGGATTGGAAAGTAAATGGTTACTATTAGTAAGGGTTAAGACAAGGAGAATAAGGAAGACTAGATTAAATTTAAATTAAAATAAGGGAAGATTTGCTGAGCAATTGATAAGAATTTGGAATACAGAAAAGGGAGGCATGAGGAAGTCGGGGAAGAAAGGTATAAGAAATTAAGATTCGAAATGGTACATGTTTTTTTTTGTTTTGTTTTTGTTTTTGTCTGTTTATGTATTTGTTATATGTTTTGTTGTTGTTATAAAAACCTTTAATAAAAAATCATTTAAAAATAAAAAAAAAGACAACCATATGTCAGGAGTGCTCTGATGGTGTTTCCGGATTGGCAAGGGGTTGGACTCGATGGCCCTTGTGGTCTCTTCCAACTCCATGATTCTATGATTCTATGACTGTCTGTATTGAGAGAGCAAGTGGCTCCACCTTGGGCCAAGGAAACTCTCACAGAGCTCACTTTGGATGCAACTCCAGGTCATCAAGAGGGTATTGTGTAGAAAATACCAGGGGTAGCCTGGGGCAGTCATAAAATTGCCTTATGGCCAATAAGAGCATTAGTCCAGCTATTTCAGCATTACACAGTATTCTCCGTGCTTGAGTTCCTGGGTGTTGTTGGACTACTACTCCCACCAAGACCCAGACGCCTTAGCCAGTGGTGATGGACGATGGGAGTTGCAGTCCAACAGCTCTGGGGATTGAAGCTTGAAGGACACTGGTCTAGTCTGACAGGCAGCAGCTGTCAAGATTGCAGACCCAGCTCTCTGCAAGCCCGTTCAAGAGATGTCCAAGTTTGAACCTGGAACCTTCTGCATGCAAAGCAGATGCTCCACCACTGAGCTATGGCCCTTCCTATGTGACTAGAGGGGGGGCAGAAGGGAAGATGGCGACTGGGGGAGACACCCAGAGAGTATGAGCCAAGCAAAAAGAAGCACACACTGAGCCACACTGATAAGAAATCTTTTCTAAAAAGCAGAGAGTAAGAGCATCCAGTAAGTGTATGAGTTTGTGAAGGGGAGAAGGTCAAGGGGGAAAAGACAAGAGGAGACTGATAGAGAAAGAGATGCAGATTCTCTTACATCTGGAGGCATCTCCATAATGATCAATGTAAATCGTAGTAGCAAAAGAGAAATACTCTCCGCAACTCTTACCCTGGGTGGCTTGCCTAATTCAGTCCAGTGCCTTGGCTCTTCTGCCTCAGCATTGTGTCCCATACTATCTGTTGGTACCGGCACAAATACATGACCATAGTAGTCTGATCTCTCTATCTCAAAAGGGGCCTTCAGAGGTCAGGACAAATGATTTTATGATGTTATCCAGGAGGATGGGAGAGGTGGAGGAAATTGCTCTTTCTCCCCTTCTTCAGCAGCTCTCTGAGGAACCACCATGAAGCCCCATAAGCGCCAGAAATCAGACATGATAATTAAGGGGAAACTACATGTTACCCTTCAGTCATGAGCAAAGAAGCCCCAAAGGACCTGCCTCCTCTTCCCTTGCACAGCGTCCTCTGGAGGCTGTGACTTGCACCAGGGAAGGGATGGAAAAGAGAACACTACTTAACTCCTTAGGGAGCAAAAGTGTTTGAATTAACTAGCTATGCAGAAATTTTCAAAGTTGTTAGGAGAAATTTATTTCATTGCATATGGATATTTCTGGGTATTCCAATTAGCTGTTAGGAGACCTCATGTGGTGTTACATTTAGGGAACTGGATTTAGTTCGAGGGGAGATCAAACTATGGGCATGGGGCCCATAGGCCGGTGACTACTGTGGGATAAAAAAACACTGGTTCTGAAGACAATGTCCCATGACCCTTTAAAATGAATTCTGAACAAAATTGGTGAAGTAGCCAAAAGGATTATTGAAAGAAAAACATCATTTCAAGATAGGTGACCAATGCAGGCACACCTTGTTCAGGGAGTCACAAGCATATTATCCTTTCCCCGAGCACAAAAATTCCTCCTCTATGTGCCCACCAGGAAGGGGCGTGCAAAGTTTACAGCCTATCACGTCCGCCTTATTAACATATAACCATCCTACTTCCCCTTGTTAATCATTGCACAGATATGGTCAGAAGCCCCCTTACAAAAATCTATTGACGTGAGCAGTATCTATTTTCTTTCCACAAGCTGTCCTATTTACACGTATTTATTCTTAATGCGAGCACAAGCTAGTTTCATATCTGATAACGCTAAAATGGCAAATCACAATTTGCTTACCAAAGGTTCTAGCCCTAGGTGTAAGAGGGTCTTTGCTTCTGGGTCCTAACCACAAGCTATATGACTTTCCGAGCATTCTAACCACCAGTTTTGCTAAATGTGTATATACCTATCTGTAGCCATTTGTGGTTATCACAAGCTCGGCTAATTTTGCAAACCTTGTCAAAGTCCATGCATTCTCTTGTTCTACTAGGGCTAGGCAGCTACTAATTTGCAACATACAATCAGATTGTATGTCTCCTAGTTCTATCAGGCAATCATCATCATCATTTATTTGTATGCCGCCTTTCCATAGCTAAAACAATGCTCAAGGCACTTTACAGCATGACAAGATTTACATAATTACCAACATAACAAAAGTCATAAACAAGAAATAAAACATTAAAAAGGACACAACCAAACTTAAAACAATTTCCACATGAATAAAAAAATCTAAAACTAAGAATACAGCATTAGTAAGAATCACATATTTGAGGACCGGGACATTCGCAGGGAAACCAAAATGCTTGTTTACAAAGCTATTGTACTGCCAACCTTACTGTATGCTTGTGAAACATGGACCACTTATAAACACCATCTCCAACTTCTCAAAAGATTCTCTGAAAAATCTTACACATCACTTAGGAAGACAGGCAAACTAATATCAGTGTACTGGATGAAGCAAAGATCACCAGTGTTGAAGCAATGATTCTTCAACATCAACTTTGTTGGACTGGTCATGTTGTGTGGATGCCTGATGATCGTCTTCCAAAGCAACTACTCTATTCCAAACTTAAAAATGGAAAGCATAATGCTGCTGGTCAACAAAAGAGGTTTAAAGACTCTCTCAAGGGAAATCTAAAAAAATGTAGCATAAACACTGACAACTGGGAAACACTGGCCTACGAGCACTCCAGTTGAAGAAGAGCCTTTACCAAAGGTGTCATGGACTTTGAAGACACTTGAACTCAGAATGCAAGGGAGAAACGTGCTAAGAGGAAGGCACACTTGGCAAATCCACACCATGATCAACTCCCGCCCAGGAACCAATGTCCCCACTGTGGAAGGACATGTGGATCCAGAATTGGCCTCCATTACAGACTCATTGTTAAAACCGTGTTTATGGAACACAATCTTACTCGGCCACGAGTGATCGCCAAAGAGAAGAAGAGAAGAGATTTTTTTATCTATGTCATTTTAAATTGTGATTCGTACGCCTGAGTACGAGCACAGTACGAATTAAAAAATAATAACATATACGATAATGACTCTTAACATTTTATCTTGGAACGTGAAAGGACTAAATGACAAATCTAAAAGGAATAAAATTTCAAAGGTTTTGATGAAAAAGAATGTTGATGTGATATGCTGTCAGGAAACACACGTGGCCAAAAAACACAAACATATTTTGATAAACAAAAGGTTGGGGGTTGAATTTATCAATTCAGATATAAACAAAAAAAGAGGAGTGGTGATATATGCAAAAGAAAAAGGGGACCCTAAATTAATATGCAAAGATGAGGAAGGGAGAATTGTGGGGATACAAATTAACCATCAGGGAGAAAAATTAAATGTGGTAACTGTCTATGCCCCAAATACGAATAAAGCAGAATTTTTCAAAAAACTGGAACAAATTCTACTGGATTTAGAGCCTCATAAACTGATTCTACTCGGTGACTTAAATGGAGTTCCAATACCAGAGTTAGATAGAAGTGCAAAAAAGAAAAAATTGAGCCAAGGGAAATTACCAAGATCGTTTAAAAACCTTGAAGAAAATTTAGACTTGACGAACATTTGGAGACACAAAAACCCACTGATAAAACAATTCACATACTTTTCAGAGCCGCACCAGAGCTGAGGTAGAATAGACCAGATTTGGGTATCAAGAGAACTAGTAACAAGAGTTGAAAAATGTGAAATACAACCCAGAACTCTTTCTGATCACAATTCAATATCCCTGGAAATCAAGTGTGGAGTCCAGGGTGTGTATAGATGGAGAATGAACGAATACCTATTTGAAAATTAGGAGGTAATTGAGAAGGCCAAAAACACCTTAAAAGACTTTTTTGACTTAAACCTTAATAAAGAGACAAATATTGATATAGTCTGGGATGCCAGCAAGGCGGTGCTAAGAGGCTTTCTAATCCAACAAAATAGCCATAGGAAAAAAATAAGAGAACAAAAGAAAGATGGAATCCTGACCCAATTAAGAGAATGTGAGAAAAAATTAATAACAAATCCTAGTGATGAACAGATTAAACAAACATCCAAATTGTTACAATCACAATATTCAATGCTAATTAACCAAGAAGTCGAATGGAGAATTAAATCGATGAGGCAAAATTTTTTCGAATCCACAAACAAAACAGGGAAATTTTTGGCCTGGCAACTACGAAAAAGGAAAAAGCAAAATGTGATTAATAAGATAAAAATAGAAGAAAGGCTTGTGGAAGAGCCAAACGAAATAAAGAAAAATTTCCTAAAATTCTTTGAAAAACTTTACCAAAACGAAGAAGAAGACATAATAGAAATAGGGAAATACTTAGAAAATAACAGAATAACATCCATAACGGAGGAAGAGAAAATCCAATTGAACAAGTGCATAACAATAGATGAAGTTCAGGAAGCAATAAAGAGAACGAAACTAGGGAAAGCACCGGGCCCAGACGGATTATCGGCCAAATATTATAAAGTTTTCGAAGAATACTTAGCCCCGGTGTTATGTGAAGTAATGAATAATATCCTGCAAGGAGGGAAGATACCGGACTCCTGGAAAGATGCTCACATAACGCTGATACCTAAAGCGAACTCAGACAAATTGAATATAAAAAACTATAGACCGATATCGCTTCTTAACAATGATTATAAAATATTTGCTGAAATAATGGCAAACAGACTTAAAAATTATCTAAAAAATGTAAGACACACGGATCAAGCTGGATTCCTTCCTAATAGACAATTAAAAGACAATGTTAGGCATATAATAAATATCATCGAATACCTGGAAAAGAAGAATGAAATTCCTGCAGCATTAATTTTTATCGATGCAGAAAAAGCATTCGATAATGTATCATGGCGATTCCTATTAAAGTGTATGGAGACAGCAGGGATAGAAGGTGCTTTCATGGAGGGAATCAAAGCAATTTATTCAAATCAAAGAGCCAAACTGATTATTAATAACAATTTATCTGACACATTCGAAATTTCAAAGGGTACGAGACAAGGCTGCCCCCTGTCACCACTTCTATTCATAATGGTATTGGAAGTAATCGCAAATAAGATAAGGAAAACACCAGAGATACGAGGAATTAGAATTGGGGTGAAAGAATTCAAACTGAAAGCATACGCTGATGACTTGGTAATATCAGTGGAGGACCCAAAACAGAGTATTGACAAAGTCCTGGCATTTCTAGAGGAATTTGGGAAAGTAGCGGGCTTTAAGTTAAATAAAACTAAAACTAAAATGATGGTTAAGAACATGGGAGAAGATCTAAGGAGGCAGTTAGAATTTCAATCGGGAATCAAAGAAGCAAAAAAGGTAAAATACTTAGGAGTGTGGCTAACGATGAAAAATATAAATTTAATGGCTGATAACTACATAAATACCTGGAAGGAAATCCAAAAGGAACTAGATATTTGGAATAGGATAAAACTCTCCTGGTCAGGTAGAATGGCAGCAATTAAGATGTGCATACTGCCGAAACTATAATTCTTATTTCAAAATGTCCCGGTGATTAGAGGAAGTGTAATATTCAAAAACTGGCAAAAAATTCTCTCTAAATTCATATGGCAAGGCAAAAGACCGAGAATTAGACTTAAATTGTTAACGGATAGAAAAGACAGAGGAGGATTCTCGGTCCCAAATCTGAGATTGTATTATGAAGCCTCGTGCCTTTGCTGGCTTAGAGAATGGATTACCTTAAAAAATACAGATCTGCTAGATTTAGAAGGCTTCGATTTAAGATTCAGTTGGCATGCTTATCTCTGGCAGAATAAGGAAAAGGTGCATAAAGGCTTCTCAAACCACATTATCAGAGGAACACTGTTAGAAGCGTGGGAAAAGAATAGAAAATTATTGGAAAAAAATACCCCCCGGTGGCTATCGCCTATTGATATATTAACTATTAAAAAAACAAACATGGAAGGTGAGAGATTGACCTATGAAGATCTCCTGGAAAGATCGGAAAGAGGATGGAAAATTAGACCATACGAAGAGTTAAAAAGCAAATTAGCAGGTTGGTTGCAGTATCATCAAATTAACGCCTTATGGAAGGAAGACAAAAAGATTGGAATGAATGAGAAAAAATCTTAGTTCCAGGTAGAGATAATAGAAAGTAAAACTAAACTGCTATCTAAAATGTATAATCAGCTATTAGATTGGGACACCAAGGACGAAGAGGTCAAGGAGGTTATGGTAAAATGGGCAATAGACATCGGATATAATTTGGATTTTGACAAATGGACGAGGTTGTAGACTAAAGGAATGAAATTTACAGCCTGTACCACCCTTAGAGAAAATATGGAAAAGATGATGTACCGTTGGTACATCACCCCTGTGAAATTGCAAAAAATGTATAAGACTGGTGATAAAAGGTGTTGGAAGTGTAAATCTAAAGAGGGAAGTTTCTACCACATGTGGTGGAAATGTGAAGAAGTTAAAAAAAATTGGGAATCCATATACAATGAACTGAAAAAAATACTTAAATACACTTTCGTTAAAAAGCCCGAAGCCTTCCTTCTGGGAATGATCGGAGATGAGATTAAGAAAGAAGATCATATAATGTTTCAATACGCAACTGTAGCTGCCAGGATTCTGTTAGCACAAAATTGGAAAACCCCAAATATCCCGACCATTAAAGATTGGCAAATTAAATTATTTGAATATATGGATTTGGCAAAAATGACGCAGAACATCAGACAGCAAAAAGGTACAAAGTTTATTGACGATTGGACCAAATTCATAACATATATGGAAACAAATTCTAGAGATATAAAAATCACAGTAGGTTTAATATAACCCTTGTGATGTGTAGACAATATAAAATGAAAAACTGCAGAATGGATTTAATATTTACATAACCCAAAACCGAGATGGAGGGAAGTCAACCGTTATTTGTTGTTAATTAATGTTTGTCTTCTGGTTTGTTCATGTGTTTTGTTTTGGTTGATGTTTTCTTTTTTCTTTGGTGTGTGTTGTTTATTTTTGTTTTTCTTTTTTGTGGTTTGGTTATAGAAAATGAATAAAAAGAAGTAAAAAAAAATAAAAATAAATTGTGATTCGTATTAATGCTGTATTCTTAGTTTTAGATTTTATGATTCATGTGGAAATTGTTTTCCGTTTGGTTGTGTCCTTTTTAATGTTTTATTTATTGTTTATGACTTTTGTTATGTTGGTAATTATGTAAATCTTGTCATGCTGTAAAGTGCCTTGAGCATTGTTTTAGCTATGGAAAGGCGGCATACAAATAAATGATGATGATGATGATGATGATGATGATGATGATGATGATTGCCTGATAGAACTAGGACACATACAATCTGATTGTATGTTGCAAATTAGTAGCTGCCTGGCCCTAGTAGAACAAGAGAATGCATGGACTTTGACAAGGTTTGCAAAATTAGCCGAGCTCGTGATAACCACAAATGGTTTTTGTTGTTATTTAGCCGTTTAGTCGTGTCCGACTCTTCGTGACCCCCTGGACCAGAGCACGCCAGGCACTCCTGTCTTCCACTGCCTCCTGCAGTTTGGGCAAAGTCATGCTGGTAGCTTCGAGAACACTATCCAACCATCTCGTCCTCTGTCGTCCCCTTCTCCTTGTGCCCTTCATCTTTCCCAACATCAGGGCCATTTCCGGGGAGTCTTCTCTTCTCATGAGGTGGCCAAAGTATTGGAGCCTCAGCTTCAGGATCTGTCCTTCCAGTGAGCACTCGGGGCTGATTTCCTTCAGAATGGAGAGGTTTGATCTTCTTGCAGTCCATGGGACTTTCAAGAGTCTCCTCCAGCACCATAATTCAAAAGCATCAATTCTTCAGCGATCAGCCTTCTTTATGGTCCAGCTTTCACTTCCATACATCACTACATATACAGATAGGAATATACACATTTAGCAAAACTGGTGGTTAGAATGCTCAGAAAGTCATATAGCTTGTGGTTAGGACCCAGAAGCAAAGACCCTCTTACACCTAGGGCTAGAACCTTTGGTAAGCAAATTGTGATGTGCCGTTTTAGTTTAATCAGATATGAAACTAGCTTGTGCTCGCATTAAGAATAAATACGTGTAAATAGGACAGCTTGTGGAAAGAAAATAGATACTGCTCACATCAATAGATTTTTGTAAGGGGGCTTCTGACCATATCTGTACAATGATTAACAAGGGGAAGTTGGATGGTTATATGTTAATAAGGCGGACGTGATAGGCTGTAAACTTTGCACGCCCCTTCCTGGTGGGCACATAGAGGAGGAATTTTTGTGCTCGGGGAAAGGATAATATGCTTGTGACTCCCTGAACAAGGTGTGCCTGCATTGGTCACCTATCTTGAAATGATGTTTTTCTTTCAATAATCCTTTTGGCTGCTTCACCAATTTTGTTCAGAATTCATTTTAAAGGGTCATGGGACATTGTCTTCAGAACCAGTGTTTTTTTATCCCAAAGGGTGGCGCTGTGGGTTAAACCACAGAGCCTAGGACTTGCCGATCAGAAGGTCAGCATTTCAAATCCCTGCGACGGGGTGAGCTCCCGTTGCTCGTTCCCTGCTCCTGCCAACCTAGCAGTTCGAAAGCACGTCACAGTGCAAGTAGATAAATAGGTACCGCTCCGGTGGGAAGGCAAATGCCGTTTCCGTGCCCTGCTCTGGTTCGCCAGAAGCGGCTTAGTCATGCTGGCCACACGACCCGGAAGCTATATGCTGGCTCTCTTGGCCAATAAAGCGAGATGAGCGTCGCAACCCCAGAGTTGGTCACAACTGGACCTAATGGTCAGGGGTCACTTTACCTTAGTCACTGGCCTATGGGCCCCATGCCCATAGTTTGATCTCCCCTCGAACTAAATCCAGTTCCCTAAATGTGACACCACATGAGGTCTCCTAACAGCTAATTGGAATACCCAGAAATATCCATATGCAATAAAATAAATTTCTCCTAACAACTTTGAAAGGTTCTGCATAGATAGTTAATTCAAAGAGTTTGCTCCCTAAGGAGTTAAGTAGTGTTCTCTTTTCCTTTTTTTTTTTTAAATAGATTTTTATTAGTTTTCCATACATTCAAATCATTTATCCAAATTTTACCAGATTTTAACAAAATTCATATTTTGGACTTCCTTCAACTTCCCTGACAATCATCCATTTTTACCCTTTAATGCGCATTTCTTTAATAGCATTGCCATTTGTCTTCCCTCCTTTTTTCTATTTACTTTCAGCAATACCTCTTTAAAAGTTTTTACAGTGCTTCTTGAAACCCCACTAGCGTTGTTTGCACCTCACATACATTTTTCAGATAATCAACAAATTTTCCCCAATCTTCGATGAACTTTTGGTTTCGAACATATCTTATTTTCCCAGTCAGTTTGTCCAGTTCCGCATAGTCAGTCAGTTTCATTCTCCATTCTTGAATCGTCGGTATGTCCTCTTGTTTCCATTTCTGGGCCAAAAGAATTCTTGCTGCCGTAACTGCATACTGGAAGAGTCTAAAGTCTTTTCTTCTTATATCTTTTCCTGTAATCCCTAAAAGAAAGGCTTCTGGTTTCTTAATAAAAGTGTATTTTAACATCTTTTTCAGTTCATTATAGATTGCTTCCCAGAAGCTTTTCACTTTCTTACATTCCCACCACATATGGTAGAATGTTCCCTCTTTTTCTTTACATTTCCAGCATTTATTACATGTTTTGTACATTTTTGCCAATTTTACCGGGGTGATATACCATCTATAAAACATTTTCATGACATTCTCCTTCAACCCCATGCATGCAGTAAACTTTAAACTTTCCTTCCATAATTTTTCCCATTCTTCAAATTGAATATTATATCCAAAATCTTTGGCCCACTGTATCATTACAGATTTAACCTCTTCATCTTTCGTGTTCCATTCTAACAATATCTTATACATTTTAGACAGAATTTTGTATTCATTAGCTATAATCTCTGTCTGGAACTTTGAGTCTTTTTCTGCATATCCACTTTCTCTTATATCTTTTTTAAACATTTCATTCACCTGAAAGTAATGTAACCAATCATATACATAATCTTTAACCTCTTCGTATGGTTTTAGTTTCCATTTTCCTCCTTCTTTAGTTAATAATTCTCCATATGTCGCCCAATTCCCTCGCATGTTAATTTTCTTAACACTCATAACCTCTAGCGGAGATAACCAGTGAGGGACTCTTGGTTCTAGGAGGTTTTTGTACCTGTCCCATACTTCTATTAAAGGACTCCTGAAGATGTGGTTCCCGAATCCTTTATGGACTTTCTTCTTATCCGCCCATAAGTATGCGTGCCACCCAAATCTGTTATCAAAACCTTCTAAATCCAATAACTCCGTGTTTTCTAATTTAATCCACTCTTTTAACCAGCAAAGACATGCTGCTTCATAATATAATTTCATATCTGGCAGGGCGAAGCCTCCCCTTTCCTTAGCATCTGTTAATAATTTATATTTTATTCTTGGCTTCTTGCCCTGCCAGATATACCTTGAAATCACTCTTTGCCAATCTCTAAAATTCCCTACCCCCTTAATAACAGGGATAGTCTGAAATAGAAATAACATCTTTGGGAGCACGTTCATCTTTATCGTAGATATTCTGCCCCAAAAGGACAGTTTCATTCTACCCCACACCTCCAGGTCCTTCTTAATTCCTTTCCATATCTGAACATAGTTATTCTGGAACAGGTCAATATTTTTATGAGTCAACCAAATTCCTTCCCTTTTCCATCTTTTCCATCCCTTCCCTGGTGCAAGTCACAGCCTCCAGAGGACGCTGTGCAAGGGAAGGGGAGGCAGGTCCTTTGGGGCTTCTTTGCTCATGACTGAAGGGTAACATGTAGTTTTCCCTTAATTATCACGTCTGATTTCTGGCGCTTATGGGGCTTCATGATGGTTCCTCAGAGAGCTGCTAAAGAAGGGAAGACAGAGCAATTTCCTCCACCTCTCCCATCCTCCTGGATAACATCATAAAATCATTTATCCTGTCCCCTGAAGGCCCCTTTTGAGATAGAGAGATCAGACTACTATGATCATGTATTTGTGCCGGTACCAACAGATAGTATGGGACACAATGCTGAGGCAGAAGAGCCAAGGCACTGGACTGAATTAGGCAAGCCACCCAGGGTAAGAGTTGCGGAGAGTATTTCTCTTTTGCTACCACGATTTACATTGATCATTATGGAGATGCCTCCAGATGTAGGAGAATCTGCATCTCTTTCTCTATCAGTCTCCTCCTGTCTTTTCCCCCTTGACCCTCTCCCCTTCACAAACTCATACACTTACTGGATGCTCTTACTCTCTGCTTTTTAGAAAAGATTTCTTATCAGTGTGGCTCAGTGTGTGCTTCTTTTTGCTTGGCTCATACTCTCTGGGTGTCTCCCCCAGTCGCCATCTTCCCTTCTGCCCCCCCTCTAGTCACATAGGAAGGGCCATAGCTCAGTGGTGGAGCATCTGCTTTGCATGCAGAAGGTTCCAGGTTCAAACTTGGACATCTCTTGAACGGGCTTGTAGAAAGCTGGGTCTGCAATCTTGACAGCTGCTGCCTGTCAGACTAGACCAGTGTCCTTCAAGCTTCAATCTCCAGAGCTGTTGGACTGCAACTCCCGTCATCCATCACCCTCAGGTGTCTGAGGGGTGATGGGAGTAGTAGTCCAACAAAACCCGGCAACTCAAGCATGGAGAATACTGTGTAATAACTGAGATAGCTGGACTAATGTTCTTATTGGCTATAAGGCAATTTCATGACTGCCCCAGGCTACCCCTGGTATTTTCTACACAATACCCTCTTGATGACCTGGAGTTGCATCCCGAGTGAGCTCTGTGAGAGTTTCCTTGGCCCAAGGTGGAGCCACTTGCTCTCTCAATACAGACTGTCATAGCAGACCAAGAGGCCAAGCTATGGACCACTCCATGGGATAGATTTTTGTTGTTGTTAATATTCTTCTTTGCAAATCTTATTTTATTTTCCCCAGCCATAAATCTCAGAATGCAGTGTGGGCTATACACATATTAAATAAATAAAAGAATATCCAGTGTGTAAAACTGACCTAGCCATAATGAATTTACTTCTCACTGTGACAGGGGTGAGATAGTAGGGTATATAGAATTTTTCCACTTTTAAATTCCAAAAATGTGGGGTGCAAAAAAGTTTTAATATGTATTGGGAATTCAAAAGATATTTTGGTTAAATTAATACAATTTAGTTTTGCTTGGTAAGTAAAATGGGTATAAGATTGCATGGATATTATGAAAATTGATTGTCAAGTACTTGCAGTTATATATACCGAGGGACAGGCTTTGGGGAAAGCTAAGCGCCGCAAATATAAACAAACGCCTACTGTATCTCATCCACAGTCTATATGAAAATACACGGATCCGGGTAAGGTGTGACCGACAGGGCCACCTATCCAAGGAAATCCAAATCCACCAGGGGGTCAGGCAAGGGTGTGTCCTTGCGCCTACTCTATTTAACTTCTATATCAACTCGCTAGTAGGAAATATGGAGAAGGAAAATGCCCATCCCCCCAAATTGGCTGGTACGCCCCTCCCGGTCCTTTTATATGCGGATGACACAGTCTTAATGTCTTTTTCTTGTGTTGGATTAAGAAAACTTTTGAGATCTCTTACGAAATATTGCAGCATCGAACAACTAACAATTAACTACAACAAATCCAAAGTTATGGTGTTCTCTAAAAAAAGGAGGAGGCATAAATGGAGAATAGACAATCGCTCAATAGAACAGGTAGCAACCTTTAAATACCTGGATGTAACCTTCCAGGAAAGGGGCTCCTGGCACTTTCAGATTAATAATACTATTGCAAATGCAGAAAGATCTACCAAAGCGTTAATAAGATTCTTCTATGGGAAAGGGGGCCAACACATACCGGCAGCCTCCCAGGTCTTTGCTGCCAAAATACTATCACAATTGTTATATGGATCCCAGATCTGCAGCTTTAAAAACCTTACTCTCTTAGAGGCATTCCAAACTAAGTTTTTCCGCTGCCTGCTGGGGATCCCCTCCTGTGTATCCAACATAGCGGTCCGTTTGGAGGTTGGGCAAATTCCTATCAGTACTCGGATATGGATATTGAAGATCCACTATTGGCTAAAGCTTATTTTCTTCCCGGTTGGGCTGGCACCTTTAACCTTACTAGATACCTACCAATCCAAATGGAAAGCTACACTGCTGGAAAAGCTTAAAGGCTTGGGGATCCCACAGCAGACCCTGATAGCGACAGGCTTCGAGAAAGCTAGGACTACAATTCGCCAGCGTATCTGGGACGTAGAATTACAATGCCACATGAGCGAAATGATTAAACATCCAGCAATAAGGGACCATGGGAGAGGTTTCTCTCCAGCTAACTATCTGTCAGGTCTTCAGGTACCCAAATACAGACGGTCTTTTACCCTCGCCAGATTCAACGTTCTCCCTTCTGCTTTACTTCAGGGCAGATTTTAGGGTAAACCATACACAGCACGGGTCTGCCCTTGTGGCTCGTTGGAAGTTGAAACTGCTGCACATGTACTATTACGTTGTCGTTTCTATGAGGATATACGTTTGACTTTTATTACACCTGTTTTGCAAAAGTCCAGGAAAGAATCGGAACACCATAGTTTAAAACTACTGCTAGAGGACAAGAATCCCAAGACTACATTAAATGTAGCTAAATTCTGTGCGTCTGCAATCAATCGCAGGAAGCAAATGGTATTCCATAGTGACTAAACCCCTAAATGTTATTTACAGGGGGCACGCTAATAATTAATTTTAATTTTTATATTTAAATCCTTGTTATATTCATATTGTCTTTTGTATTTCTGATATATATTTTTATGATCTGTGATATTGTGTGTGTTGACGCTGGTCTGTGACCGTATTAATAAATTCATTCATTCAGTTATATATATGATAAAATTAAGTATTATTTGGTTTCCCAAAAGTAGTTTATGTGCTTCTTCATCAAACGTCGACATCAAACTAAATGTTGTCCAGTCACAAAAAATAATAGCAGATTTGAATTCCTCACAGTCAGAAATACCCCTCACTGAATAAATTTGCAAAAATTAAGTTTCACCCCCTAAAATGACATGCCCTAGTGAGGTGGTGTAAGGAGTGTCATCTTGAGAAAGGGACCATAAATTATAGGATGGATGTGAAATGAAGAGAAGAATGGAGATATAATACTGAATACACTTGTTTTTAGTCGGTAATTTAATTATTGTTTGATTTTATACTAATGTTATATATTTGATATTAGCCGCCCTGAGCCCAGTTTTGGCCGGGGAGGACAGGATACAAATAAAAGTTTATTTCTTCTTGTTGTTGTTATCATTTTTCAGTTCATGGGACATGGCACTTTTCATGATATGCTGGTGAGCAATTTTCTTGTCTTGTTTTTCCTCCTAAAGTTTCTCTCCCTCAAAGTTTTGAGACATGTGCTTGGAAATGTATACAGTGGTACCTCGGGTTAAGTACTTAATTCGATCCGGAGGTCCGTTCTTAACCTGAAACTGTTCTTAACCTGAAGCACCACTTTAGCTAATGGGGCCTCCCGCGCGATTTCTGTTCTCATCCTGAAGCAAAGTTCTTAACCCGAGGTACTATTTCTGGGTTAGCGGAGTCTGTAACCTGAAGCGTATGTAACCTGAGGTACGACTGTATGGGGAAAGTGCCTGGGATGGATATTTTAAGATGAAGTTGGGGGACAGATTAAGCATCTTCATCACAGATTCCTCCTCCCTCCTTAAGTTGATCTTTCTTTTATATACAAGCAGCAAGAAAAAAGCAGCTTTTGTGTTTCTGTTACTTGCATTTGCAGCTGATACAATTAGGTTATTCAACCTTTGTTAAGTTTTTTTAAACAGATTTTCCTTATAAGGGAGGACTCCAACCCTGGATCATTTTATTGTATGCTCTTTGTCTTTATGTATTTTTAACCGCAAGTCTACCTTTTTCTGAGATTTGACCACCAGAATAGTACACAGTATTCAAAGTGCGGCTGACCACTGGTTTACATATGAGCATATGGTAGTTGGCACTTTATTTCAATCTTATTATTCTCAACTTTAAATTTGCCTTCTTTAGATCACTACAAAACATTATCATTTTCAGTAAGAATCCCAACCCTTACGTGCAGGTACCCTATCCCTGCATCAGGCCATGTAAAAATTAGAAGGTTTTCTCATTGTACACATGGTACATGGGTGATCTCAGCCACTATTGCTCTTGTGCCAGCAGTTTATTCCAGCTCCATTTTGAGTAGGTATTTTGCTATTTATCTTTTTTTCTTTTCCAGATGTTGTACAGGGAAGCAATGTGGGGAGATAATCAGAGCCATGAAGGAGAATTCATCTTACTGGGAGTGGCTGACCGCCCACACTTGGAGATGTTGCTCTTTGGTCTTGTCCTGATCTGCTACACAATGACCTTGCTGGGCAACACAACCATCATGGTGGTGTCACGGATGGACCCCCATCTCCACACCCCTATGTATTTCTTCCTCAGCAACCTCTCCTTCCTTGATCTTTGCTTCACCACCAGTGTGGCCCCGCAGATGCTGGTGAACTTCTGGAGGAAAAGCAAGACTATCAGTTATGGTGCCTGTGTGGCCCAACTCTACATCTTCCTTGCTCTGGGCTCCACAGAATGTATTCTTTTGGCTGTCATGGCCTGCGACCGCTATGCTGCCGTCTGCCACCCGCTGCGTTACACTACCATTATGAGCCACTCTGTATGCTTCAAAATGGCTGCTGTCGCCTGGATTAGTGGGCTAAGCACCTCAGTGGTGGAGTCGGTGATGACTCTTCGGCTCCCACGGTGTGGAGAGAACCGAATAGACAATTTTTTCTGTGAGGTGCCAGCCTTAATCGAATTGGCCTGTGTTGACACCTCCTTCAACGAGGCTTTGCTTGTTGCTTCTAGTGCCGTCTTCCTTATAGTGCCACTAGGCCTCATCATGGTCTCTTATTGCTACATTGTGGTTGCTGTGTTGAGGATCCGCTCAGCAGAGAGCAGGCAGAAGGCCTTCAACACCTGTGCTTCCCACTTGATCGTGGTGTCGCTCTTTTATGGGACGGCCACCTTCAGCTATGTCCAGCCCCCGTCCAACTACTCCCGCGATCAGGGCAAGATGGTTTCCCTTTTCTATACATTTGTTGTCACCATGCTCAATCCCTTAATCTATACGCTGAGGAACAAAGAGGTACACAAAGCTCTAAGAAGACTGATGAAGAGAACTTAAGACTAATGTCTCCCAACTCCATTCAGAGACTGTGTGGTTATATTTTAATAAAAAATAAATAAAACCTCACTGATCACTTATGTGGCACTTTTTGTCTTAACCAGAGCTTCTTTTTAATTTTGAATTGACTGCCAGATATGCCAATGAATCAGGCTGGACACTGCAGTCTGTACTGCACCCCTCTGAGGTCTGTGGCCTAGGCAGTTATCTAGTTTGCCCCATGATAGGGCTGGCCCTGGGTGCCAGCCTCAGTCAAATAGGCCTGTTCTGACACCTCACTGAATGTGGTGGTGCTCTTTGCTTCCAGTGTGGTATTCCTTGTAGCACCCCTGGGCCTCATTATGGACTTTCATAGCTACACTATGATGCTGTGTTAGATTCACTCAGCTGAGGGCAGTCAACACCTGTGCCTCCCACTTGATTGTGGTGTCACTGTTTTATGGGGCGGCCATTTTCAGTTACCTTCAACCCCCGGTCGAACTATTCTTGTGACCAGGCAAGATGGTTTCCTTTTTCTATACATTTGTTGTCACCACGCTTAATGCATTAATCTATATCCTGAGGTACAATGGGCTTGCCCCGTTCTTTCCAGGCACATGTCCTTGTTTTAAAACTTTGTGTTTTAGTGGCCGCCCCCCATTTTGCTCCAGTGCATTCACCACAGAAAACACTCTTTAAAGCAAAAGGTCATTCAGGCGCAGATTTAAAGCATGGACCATGTCTGGAAAGCGTGGAGGAAAGCTAAAAGTGGATAAGCTCAAAGAGAGCACAACAACCACCCTCTCCAGTTGCGGTTCCTGGCAACTGATATTTAGAGCCTGAATGCCATGTTTATTGTAATGTCTACATTCACCTTCAGAGTTCAGGTGCATTCATTTTAAGGTTGAATGGTAACTGCTGGTGCCTATTAGGTACTTTCTCTTTTTTAAAAAAAAATAAAATAATATTTATTACTTTTAAACCTTACAAAAAAGAAGAAGAAAAAAAGAAGAAGCAAAAGAAAGAAAATACAATACAATTTATAAACAATACACAACGCAACATTAACACATTAAACTAAACAAAACAAAACAAAAACAATTTAAAAACATACATCATACCATTTCAATGCCCTATCTTTCATTCCCTCGTTTCATCGACCTCCTCTCACCTCCCTTTTTGTATTCCACTTCTGTTAATTGTTTCAGCAATTCCTTTCCATCTTTCTCTATTTTCTGTCATATAATTTTCTTAACTTATTTTAACCTTATTTTCCATTAATACTATAATACTTATTTATACTTAACTTCTTATAACATTTCTACTAAAGCCATATAATTTCATTCCAACATTTTTCTAACACTCATTAATTTTACAGTATTTCTATAAATAAACTTTAAACTTTTTCCAATCTTCTTCCACCGTCTCTTCTCCCTGGTCGCGGATTCTGCCAGTCCTTTCCATCAATTCCATATGGTCCATCAACCTGGTGATCTTCTGTCCGAGGCTCTTAACTCTTTTCCAAGTCCCTTCTGCAGGTCTTCTTCATATTTATACATGCACTTTACTTTGTCTTCTGCTGATCTTGTTCTTAATTTCCTTCCTTTGATGCCAAAGAGTAGATCTCGGGGAAGCTCCGACTTAGCAATGTTTTTATTCCTTCTCGACAGATCAGCCAAATCTCCGTAATTAAAACTAAAATCCAAAAGATATTTCAAGACGTGTTTCAAAATCCCTCCAAATCTGAAGGTCCCCACAACTCCAATCTCCTCCTGACCCAAGTCCAGGTCCCAAAGGTCAGAACATCCCTGCATGGGGGGATCTATCCAACTTTCCTTCTCCAGTCCAAGCAGGGCTCCAATCCTCAAAATCTGACTTTCTCTGAATTCAGTCATAGAAGGCAACAACTTATATTCATCAACTTGCCTCTGTAAGGCTGGGGCTCTCTCCCTCTCCACTTGTATTACTTGAGGTTCAACAACAACTTTCTCCCTCGCCTTCTCCACAATTTGCCATGTCAAAGTAGATTCCTGTATCGATTCCTGAATAGTTTCTGTATAGATGTTCACTTTTTGTCCCAAATTAGTCACTTTTTGTCCCAAGTTATCAATTTTGATAGTCATCACATCTGTCTTCTTATGGAGCTGTTCCAATGAATCACTTATCTTGCATAATGCAATCACTAAGGCTTCTTCTGTTGACATTCTTACCGATCCAAGGTCAATCCCTGGTTCTCACGGTTTTTTATCTTGCAGCTGGAGATTCCCCCAGCTCAACTCTTGTAACAGTTTCAAAGGCTCCCTCTAGAGGGAAACATTTTCTATTTGTATCAATCCTTTTAAGCACGGTTCAAGCGATAAATTTAGTTTCAATTTTCAGTTACTTTTACTCCTTTTTAAACGCAGAAGGAAACAATGGAAACAATGTATTTCTCTTATTTAACTACCTGTCAACAAACGTTTATTCACAGTCAATGAACTTTCCCAAAACGTCAGACTTACTAGCAGCCCGTTTCCAGGTTCAGAGCGGTGGTAATTTAACTTTCTTCACTCTCTCTCCTGCAGGCTTTCGCGGTCCAAAACTTCCCCCCTCTTCTGCCTCCAAGGGGGGTTTAATGATTTTAGCCGATTGAAGTTTAACCCTTTACAAAGGACTTTCCAAGACTTTAGCTTGCAGCCTCTTTGCTTCAGTCTATTTACAAAAGGGGAAGGCGGACTTCCTGTTTGAAACCTCCCCGTTTCGATGCCAAATTAAGACATTTAAAAATCCAATTTTCCGTTCTACTCATGGGTAGTTGTTTTAAGATCAAATTGTCCACAGGAAAAAGTCAGCGCTCTCCGGCAACAGCAATGTGGCTTCACTCCGTGAAAGAAGCAGTCAATTCGAAGCACCGCGCCACTCACCCCACATCGCTCCGGATCCCCGAAACCGGGTTTCCCCACGAGTAAGGGAGGCGCAAAAGGTGCCAGCCGAATCCCACGTTCACAGGCTTCTCCAGCCTGTGATTTTTAGTGGGTCCCCGCCTTCGCCGTGGCGGCCAGACCCTGATTTCCACGAAGCAAATTCCTCCCGATCAGAGGAAGTCAGCCATTGCTGGAGGCGCCAACCCGGAAGTATGTCTGGAGTCTTGGAAGCTTGACTACTCTACGTTCTCCTACAAATGGACCTTGAGCTTGTTTGGAGGTTCTAGCAGGGGAGCGCAGCTATCGTATACCCTTGACCGAAGAACGGTACACTCCTTCTATCTGGGATGGTCGTCCTCTTCCACCGAGCACGCAGCTTTGGGAGGGACGCACATGGAACGGTGAGGGAGGAAGGGGAAATTTTTTTTCTTTTTTGTTTTCTTCCCCGCCCCCCAAAAACAGTTATTCTCTCATTTCTCCATCTTCTTCTTCTTCTTCTTCCACACCCCTTATATAAAGGACATTATTGCACCTTATCAGAACTTCACCAAGGTGTCCAGATAATGCACCATCAATATATTCTTCTGTATTTGCAAGCTGCATGTTCATGTAGCCATCGACGGAGACGAGGTAGCCTTTGTATTCCATCCCCCACTTCAGCTTCACCATCACTGGCTTCCCAGTCAGCCCGTTTAGGAAGGGCTTTGGATTGAGAGGCAGACTCATAGCAACCAGACCAACCTAAGGGCGGCTGCAGCAACAAAAAAATTACTCGCAGGCAGCACGTGTGCCCGCCAAAGCTCTTTCTCATTAACATGGGAACAAAATCCAAGTTCTCCTTCATCCCTAGCAGCATTATTTATTGAGAAGTTACATTTGGAGGTGTGTATTGAGAACTAATATCCTTTTTTAAAAAAGATATGTTTAATTATTGTTGAAAATGATATGTTAAAAAAAACTAATAAAATTAGATAGATAGATAGATAGATAGATAGATAGATAGATGATAGATAGATATAGATAGATAGATAGATAGATAGATAGATAAAAAGGACTGCCATTAATACGACTGTTGGGTTGATGGGAATAAAATGGAGGATAAAATTTCCTTCCTACAGATCTACTGTAAGGCCAAAGATGGGAGGGGAAGGAAGGTGGGGAAAACAGTGTCAAACTGCTTCTGCAGGATGGAAGTCACCCCCACCAAAGTAGCAATAATGCCACATGGCTGGTTCACATGACACAATGACAATCAGCAGCTGTAAAATGCATTGAACAGAAAAGCAGTGTGTTGGTGTGGGGTGTGTGTGTGTGTGTGTGTGTGTAGAACTGGCAGACAGCTAAGATGAAATATCTTGGATCAGAAAGTCAAATTAAGGGCCCCTGCAGCTGTCCTTTTTAACACACATTCATAACCCTTTGTGCTCAGGATGCTTTTGGGGTGGTCACATACAATCCAACAACAACAACAATTTTATATGTACCCTGCCCATCTGGCTGCCCAAACGATGCTGGTTGCACCTGCAGAATTTGGGGGGCAGTCACACTGCTGCATTTCCATTCAGTGCAAACTTCCTGTTGAAATATTCTATACCACAAATGTTTGGTGTAGGGGGTTTCTCCCACATCTGTTATGCTATAGCCCCAGTAGTTATGTGGTAACACTGAGGAAGCATCACAGAACAACCTGAAGCAAATTCTTTATGCTACCACTAATCAGTGCTTTTTTCGGGGGGCACAGGGGTACGCATACCCCTAATTTTGTGAATCCAAGTTTGGCCTCATTGAGGGGCAGTATTTCAATATGAGTAGGAAAATGAGAGCACCCCTAAACAGTTTTTTAGGAGGGAAAAAGCTCTGCCACTAATACACAATGATGGTGTCAAATACATGTTCCTGAATATCACTGACAGGGCCTTGAATAGCAGTACATCACCACAAGTAGGGGTGAACTGTGTCGTATGCATAGCAAGAGACAAAAAGCCAAGGGGGAGAAAAACCAAATGTGGATCAGTTCCTAGTGAATTTTGTGGCTGTATGATGATGTGAACCCAGATCCCCCCCGGACTAAAACTAGTTCTCTAAATATGACACCAACACGAGGTGTCCAAAGAGCAAATCGGAGTACACAGAAATATCAATATGCAATGAAATAAATTTATCCGACCAACTTCGAAAGTTCCCGTATAGCTAGTTGATTCAAAGACTTTTGCTCCCTAAGGAGTTAAGTAGTATTTTTCTTTCCAGGTCTTCCCTCATACAAGTCACAGGCTCCAGAGGACATTGCGCAAGCGAGGAGGAGGAGAGTCCTTTGAGCCTTCGTAAAATTTTCCCCTAATTATTGAGTCTGAGTTCTGTTCCATCTGCGGCTCCATGGTGGTTCTTCAGGGAGCTGCTGAAGATGGGGGTGGGTAGCAACTTGCTCCACCACCTCCCTGCTGGATAACATCATAAAGTCACTTCTCCTGACTCCAGAAGGCCCCTTTTGAGAGAGATTGTGCTACTATGGTCATTTAGATGTGCAGGTACTAACAGATACTATGGGACATAGTGCTGAGACAGAAGGGCCCAGGCGCTGGACTGAATTAGGCAAGCCAACCCAAGTAAGAGTTTTCTGGGGGGAGTATTCCCTTTTTCTTCCACCTTTTGCACTGATCATTATGCAGATGTCTCCAAATATATGCATAGCTGTCAACTTTCAGATTTCAAAATAAGGGATTAGCAGCCTCGAAAATAAGGGATCAGCAGCCTCACCTGTCCCGGGGACAGTCTATGGGATATCTAACAATCCGGAATAGCAGTGGGAAGCAGCGGGAAACGGCGCTGGAATAAGGGAATTTCCCGCAAAAAAAGGGAAGGTTGACAGCTATGAATATATGAGATTCTGTATCCCTGTCTCCTGCTTTGAGCTGTCTCCCTTGACACTCTCCCCCTTGAATGCCCTTTCTCTTCATTCAATCTTATTTCATTCTTCATCTGATTCAACTATTTCTGTACAGAGCAGCCTTCCCTGGTGTGGTGCCTGCCAGATGTTTTCAGCAACAACTCCCATCAATGCCAGTTGACAAGACTAAGAGTTAAGAGGGAAGAGAGTTTTAGTCTTAAATATCTGGAGGGCATCGGGTTTGGACAAGGAGGGTGTCAAGGCTAAAGGTTTAATTCATTCATTTTCTTTGCAAATCTAAACTTAGGTGAACCGCTCGCTCTCCCCTCTCCGAGTCAGCCTTATAATCTCATCTCCCTGGCATCCTCCCTCAGGCCTTTCTTTCACAGTGTAAGCATTGCCCAGCAGGTCGACCACGATCGACTCGTAGATTATCTGACTGATTTCTGTCGATCGCAGCCCAACTTCTCTGTGAGGCAGCCTGAGGGAGCTCAGCACACTTCTCTAGAATGACGCACGCACCTAACAAAGGCAGAAGGAGAAGAAGGGAGCCGGCTTGAGGCAGGAGGCGGGAGGAGGAGGGGTACGCAGACTGGCTTCTCAGAGAAAGAACTTTTGCCTCCCTTTCCTTCCCCCCGCAACTTAGACTCCCCCCTGCCGTGTCCATTTAGCCACCTCCTTCCACACAGGCACCCATGCACGCTTCTCATCCTTCCAGTTTGTGTTAATCGAGCCTGTATTTGGCTGGTTTGGATGGCGCTGGTGCTGACCTGAGCAGGCAACGCAGACGTCAGTGGCCCACCTCAGAGTTGTGCTTGGGCATAATCCAGGGGTCAGCAAACTTTTTCAGCAGGGGGCTGGTCCACTGTCTCTCGGACCTTGTGGGGGGGGGCGGACTATATTTTTTTTGAGGGGGAAGAATGATTTCCTATGCCCCACAAATAACCCAGAGATGCATTTTAAATAAAAGGACACATTCTACTCATGTAAAAACACGCTGATTCTCGGACCATCCGCGGGCTGGATTTAGAAGGCGATTGGGCCGGATCTGGCCCATGGGCCTTAGGTTGCCTACCTATGCACTATAGCATGGACTTGACTTCTGTAACCCTTGAGGATATAGTTCATCCCATAGCTATGGTCTGGGTAGGAAAACCAGTCAGAAGAGCTAAAGAATCACCTCAGGGTCATGTGTGGGGTTTCTCCCCACACATTGCTATAGCAAGGTGTGAAGTATTAAAGCAGGGGAATCATTGGCCCTGCAGATGGTGTTGAACTAAAGCTCACATCACCCATAACTATAGGTGGAAAGAAGGAGTGGATATATCCTCCTCATGTGGTAGCCATGTATTCTGCAGCTGCTGCACTAGTCAAACTCATCCTAGATATGAAGAGCTGTTTGCCCCAGTGAAGCCTAGAGAGATTCCCTCTGAAGATCTCTGCTTACAGTTTTGCAATTCTGAATACTTCACAGCTACTAATACCAAAACAGAAAACCACACTATTCTCTCTGACTCCAGTCCACTTACAAAGAAGTCACTTATGTCATGAATGTTCAGCTTTTGAAAGAGCCTTTTGTAAGAGATTTTGTTTAAGAAACCAAACCAAACCAAATCAAACAGATGCTTTAGTGGGGATTCCTACATTGGGGTCCCTTCCAACACTACAGTTTTATTATTCTATGAAAATACTGTTATGAGTTTGAGGGGGAACAGGCTGTATGCCTGGGCCCCTTCTAATTCCTGGATCCAGCATGGATTCAGTTCTTGGACTAGCTAGACCAGCCTGGTAAGGTAAAGTTAAAGGGACCCCTGACCATTAGGTCCAGTCACGGATGACTCTGGGGTGGCGGCGCTCATCTTGCTTTATTGGCCGATGGAGCCGTTGTTTTGTCCACAGACAGCATGACTAAGCCGCTTCTGGCAAACAAGAGCAGCACACGGAAACACTGTTTACCTTCCTGTCGGAGTGGTACCTATTTATCTACTTGCACTTCGTGCTTTCGAACTGCTAGATTGGCAGGAGCAGGGACCGAGCAACGGGAGCTCACCCCGTCACGGGGATTCGAACCGCCGACCTTCTGATCGGCAAGCCCTAGGCTCTGTGGTTTAACCCACAGCACTACCCCTTCTAATTCCTGGATCCAGCATGGATTCAGTTCTTGGACTAGCTAGACCAGCCTGGTAATGGCCCGCTAAGTATGATTTAAGGTAACAAAGGAAGTGGCTCTGTGCAAATGGGTGGGCCTCCCTCCCTAAACTGCCTGCTAGCCAGGAAGACCAGGGCCAGAGTGCAGAATTGAGTTAGGAGAGCTAGAAGCTGGAGAAAAAGCTAGAGGCTAGAAAGACAGAGGGAGAGTCATACCTGATTTCTACTGGAATCCAAGGCTGTGGCTATGGGAGAAGAAAGACCCTCTTGGAGTGTAATACTGCCAACCCCTCCATCATAGGCCCAGGTGGTATATATGTGCAAATAAACCATCTCTCTTAAAGACACCACCGTCTCCGCTGTCCCTCAGAACCCTGGGTAAGCATCTGGGACCGTTTGAATATTCAGGGGGCATGGACCAATACTGTTGAAAGCAAAGCTACACCATGTCTTCATGTTGATTAAATGTGTATCGCCCGGGGATGGAGGAGACATTTGATTGAGGTTCTAATTTAAAATGAAGTTACGTAATTTGCTCCTTCTGAAATAAATATGCTAACCTAAACACGGCCATTCTTTGAAATTTACACAGCACAGCACTCCAGCCAAGTAATGTGTATAAAACTGCATATAAGTCTGCACCCTAGTCTTCTGACAATCATCTGGTTTAAATGTTGTTGTGTTGTTGTTTTTCAAAAAATAGCAGATTACCTTTGGCCCTCCAGATGTTGGTGAACTACAACTCCCATCATCCCAGTATTTGGCCATGCTTGCTGGGGCTGAAAAGAATTGCGCTTCAGCAACATCTGAAGGGCTGAATGTTCCCCATCCCTACATTAAGCTATGTAAAAATGAGACGGTTTTCTCGTTGTACACATGGTCCTGGTTCATATTCATACTGCATAGATTCAGAAGCAGTTTGGGTAGAGAGTATACTTAACTGGAGCTTGGATTTGGAGAACGGGGACGAGTTTCATGTCCAAGAATGAGAATCATTGGGTGATCACAGTCTTGCAACCATGCCACTATTGCTTTTGTGCCAACTGTTTATTCCAGCTCCATTTTCAGTAGGTATTTTGCTATTTTTGTTTCTTCCTTTTCTAGATAATGTACAGGGAAGGATTGTGGGAAGAAGGTAATCAGAGCTATGAAGGAGAATTCATTTTACTGGGAGTGGCTGACCGCCCACACTTGGAGATGTTGCTCTTTGGTCTTGTCCTGACCTGCTACACGATTACCTGGCTGGGTAATACAACCATCATTGTGGTGTCATGGCTGGACCCCCATCTCCACACCCCCATGTATTTTTTCCTCACCAATCTCTCTATCATTGATCTTTGCTTCACCACCAGTGTGGGCCCTCAGATGTTGGTGAACTTCTGGCGGGAAAGGAAGACCATCAGTTACGGTGCCTGTGTGGCCCAGCTCTACATCTACCTTGCTTTGGGCTCCACAGAATGTATTATTTTGGTTTCCATGGCTTATGACCGCTATGCTGCTGTCTGCCACCCACTGCGCTACACTACCATTATGAACCACTCTGTATGCTACAAAATGGCTGCTGTTGCCTGGGTTAGTGGCCTTTGCAATCCAGTGATAATAACAGTGATGACTCTTCGGCTCCCACGGTGTGGAGAGAACCGAATAGACAATTTTTTCTGTGAGGTGCCCGCCTTAATCAAACTGGCCTGTGTTGACACCACGTTCACTGAAAATGTGCTCTTTATTTCCAGTGTGCTGTTCCTTGTAACACCTCTAGGCCTCATTGTCGTCTCTTATAGCTTCATTGTGGCTGCTGTGTTAAGGATCCGCTCAGCTGAGGGCAGGCGGAAGGCCTTCAACACCTGTGCTTCCCACTTGACTGTCGTGTCTCTCTTTTTTGGAACAGCCCTTTTCACTTACCTCCAACGCCCGTCCAACAATGTTCGTGACCAAGCCAAGATGGCCTCCCTTTTCTATACATTTGTTACCACTATGCTTAATCCACTCATTTATACCCTGAGGAACAAAGAGGTGCACAAAGCTCTAAGAAGATTGATGAAGAGAACTTAAGCCCAATGTCTCCCAACTTCATTCGGAGCTCTGCAGTATATTTTAATAAAAAAGTCCTCATTGATCACTTATATGGCACTGTTCAAATGTACAAAGCTCCCCTTTCATTTTCGTCTCCCACAGAATAATCCAATGAATTAGGCTACTTTCAGCGTTATTATAATGGTAATTCCCGAAGGTCGACTACAAGTTGCTTAAGGTGAGCCAACTGGATCAAGCCAAAATCCTATCTAGACCACCGTTGCCATATGTCTGGGAATTCGCAGACATGCCCTCTTTTGGGGGTCCTACATGCCCATCCTGGGGCGGGATTTTATATTTTAAAGCAAATGTCCTGGATTTGGGGTTTTTTTAAAGAAAAAATGTGCACGGGTGACTCTGGTTCAAGCTCAGGCCCTGGCACTGGCTTCCCCTGGCTGTGGCATGGGTGACTAGGGCTCAGTGGCAGCAGAGGTGCTATTGGGTGATTGCCCTAATAAAGCTCAACAGATTTTTGTGTCTGTAGTTTTTCCCTCTTGAAATATGGCAACCCTAAGTCTAGTATCCTGTTTTCACAATGACCAATAAGATGTCTAGCAAGAAGCAAGACCTAAGTACACTCCTTACTTTTGGATCTTGTCAACTGATATTTAAAGCCTCAACACAATGGCTGTGCATGTTTATAGCATCTTTTAATAATAATTAAAAACCCTCTTTGATCACTTTTGTGGCACTCTTCACTTGCCTAAAGCTTTATTTTTTTCTTTCAGTTTGACTGTCATTAATTTGACCATTAGGTAGATGGGAATAAAAATGGAGGATCAATCTTCCTTCCCAAAGATCCACTGTAAGGCCAACGTTGCAGGGTGGGGAGAGGGGAAACAGTGCCAAACTGTTCCTGCGGTACTGAAGCTGCTCCCACCAGCAGTAATACAACACTCTTGGTTCCCCGGACATGATCAGCCATAGTAAAATGCTGTCATGGACTGGTTTGAAGTTGAGGAATGGTGGGAGGAAGCAGCTCAGAGCTTGGGGATTGGTGGTGGGACAACACTGAGTGGTCAAAGGGAGAAGAGGCAGAAGACTGGGAGGAGGTGTTGGAAGCTGAAGAGGTAGCAGGGCTTAGTGACTCAGAGGAGCCTGTAGCAGAGAGAAGTCCAGAATCAGAGACAGGAGCTGAAGCAAGAAAGGAGGGAGACCACGAGGTAGAGATGAGTCTGGCTGGTGAAGAGGCATGGGTGTCTCCCTCACCTGCTGTGATGAGCTCCCCTCCCTGCTGGTCTCCTATAACAAGGAGAGGCGTGAAAAGGGAGGAGAAGTTAGCTTCACCCAGGCGCAGTCTCAGATTTATTTGGGGGGGGGGTAACCCTGGTGAGGAGGGGACTTAGGCAGCTATGGGGAGACTTGGCAATTGCTTCATGGGGGCAAGACCTGCTGGAGATGAGTTGCTGTGCTCATTAGGTCTGACACTCCTCTACAGATTCTGTTTTTGCTAGTTAACTCCAATTTGCTCAGTGTGATTTACTGCTGGCTCACTCCAGTCAGATGCATTAACTCAAAAAAGGCTGGTGTTCTGCCAAAGACAGCGGACCTCTAAGATTCAGATGGACAACAAAGACCATCAAAATTGCTCTTTAATGGGTTTTATTAACAGGATGAGAAAAATAAAGAACGAAGGAAGAGGAGACAGACAAGATCTTATGGCCCCATCTGTTGCTGGAGAATCCCCCTTCTTGGACTGGCAACGGGTCGAATGGGTCTACAGGAAGGTCTGCAATGAGATTCCCTTTGGTGGGCTTGGACCTTATACACTCTATGGAAGTATTGACCCTCACCTTGCCTATTCCCACATAGCTAGTTAATTCAAAGACTTTTGCTCCCTAAGGAGTTAAGTAGTATTTTTCTTTCCATGCTTTCCCTTGTGCAAGTCACAGCCTCCGGAGGACATTATGCAAGCGAGTAGGAGGAGAGTCCTTTGAGCCTTTGTAAAATTTCCCCCTAATTATTGAGTCTGAGTTCTGTTCCATCTGCGGCTCCATGATGGTTCTTCAGGGAGCTGCTGAAGATGGAGGTGGAGAGCAACTTCCTCCACTACCTCCCTGCTGGATAACATCATAAAATCAGTTCTCCTGACTCCAGAATGCCCCTTTTGAGAGAGACCGTGCTACTACGGTCATGTAGATGTGCAGGTACTAACAGATACTCTGGGACACAGTGCTGAGACAGAAGGGCCCAGGCGCTGGACTGAATTAGGCAAGCCAACCCAAGTAAGAGTTTTTTTGGGGGGGAGCATTTCCCTTTTTCTTCCACCTTTTGCACTGATCATTATGCAGATGTCTCCAAACATATGAGATTCCACATCCCTGTCTCCTGCTTTGAGCTGTCTCCCTTGCCACTCTCCCCCTCTCTGCATGCTTTTGTAGCTGCAACATACTCTGCTTCTGTGGAAGATAATGCTACACAGTTCTGTTTGTAACTACCCCATGAAACAGGTCCATCCCCAAACATAAACACATATCCATCAGCCCAATCTGCCTCAGTATACCCAATCAAACTAGGATTACTGACAGCTGGTAACCTTAACTTAGAATATATAGTACCCTTTAGATACTGCACGACCCTTTAAACTCCTGCCCAATCATAGTGGGGGCATTTACTTTTCTACTAAGTATCCCTACAGCATTGGCTATGTCAGGTCTACATGTGGTACCTGAATACAAAGGTTTACCAATCATTGACCGATATTGTTGTCTGGCAATGGGTTTGAACTCTGCTGATTCTTTAAGAAGTCAGTGGTCATGGGTGTAGCAACTGTGTTTTCAGCTTGCATCTGCATGCTTTCAATTAGTTCATGGATCTTCTGCCTTTGGTTGGGAAGAAACGAGCTGTCTTCTTCTCTTTCAACTTGAATCCCGAGGTAGTACTGAGTGTCTCCCACTTCCTTGACCTCCACTTCTTTGCTAAGATGTTTTACAAGCTGTGCATAGTCTTTTTCATTTGCTGTAGCAATAATCAAGTCATGCAACTGAGCAGTTATCTCTCAAAACTCCCAGCAACCGCCAAACTGGTTGTCACAGCGACCGGTTAGAAGATGGAGGTCATTAGTCCTCTGTCGGAATGTTGCACTTGACTGTCCCTTCACATCCCACAGGGGTCCCTTCCAACACTGCAGTTCTACGATTCTATGAAAATACTGTTATGAGTTTGAGGGGGGACAGGCTGTATGCCTGGGCCCCTTCTAATTCCCGGATTCAGCATGGATTCAGTTCTTGGACTAGCTAGACCAGCCTGGTAATGGCCCGCTAAGTATGATTTAAAGTAACAACAGCTCTGTGCAAATGGGTGGGCCTCCCTTCCTCAACTACCTGCTAGCCAGGAAGACCAAGGCCAGAGTGCAGAATTGAGTTAGGAGAGCTAGAAGCTGGAGAAAAAGCTACAGGCTAGAAAGACAGAGGGAGAGTCATACCTGATTTCTACTGGAATCCAAGGCTGTGGCTATGGGAGAAGAAAGACCCTCTTGGAGTGCAATGCTGCCAACCCCTCCATCATAGGCCCAGGTGGTATATATGTGCAAAGAAACCATCTCTCTTAAAGACACCACCGTCTCCGCTGTCCCTCAGAACCCTGGGTAAGCATCTGGGACCGTTTGAATATTCAGGGGGCATGCACCAATACTGTTGAAAGCAATGCTACACCATGTCTTCATGTTGATTAAATGTGTATTGCCCGGGGATGGAGGAGACATTTGACTGAGGTTCTAATTTAAAATGAAGTTACGTAATTTGCTCCTTCTGAAATAAATATGCTAACCTAAACATGGCCATTCTTTGAAATTCACACAGCGCAGCACTCCAGTCAAGTAATGTGTATAAAACTGCATACAAGTCTGCACCCTATTATTCTGACAATCATCTGGTTTAAATGTTGTGTTTTTTAAAAAAATAGTAGATTACCTTTGGCCCTCCAGATTTTGGTGAACTACAACTCCCATCATCCCAGGTTTTTGGTCATGCTTGCTGGAGCTAAACAGAATTGTGCTTCAGCAACATCTGGAGGGCTAAATGTTAAGTCATGTAAACACTGGAATGTTTTCTTGTACACATGGTTCCTGGTATATATTCATACTGCAAAGATTCAGAAGCAGTTTGGGTAGAGATTACACTTAACTGGAGCTTGGACTTGGAGAATGGGGACTAGTCTCATGTCCAAGAATAAGAATCACAGTCCTACAACCATGCCACTATTGCTTTTGTGCCAACTGTTTATTCCAGCTCCATTTTGAGTAGGAACTTTCCTATTTTTGTTTCTTCCTTTTCTAGATAATGTACAGGGAAGCATTGTGGGAAGAAGGTAATCAGAGCTATGAAGGAGAATTCATTTTACTGGGAGTGGCTGACCGCCCACGCTTGGAGATGTTGCTCTTTGGTCTTGTCCTGGTGTGCTACACGATTACCTTGCTGGGTAATACAACCATCATTGTGGTGTCGCGGCTGGACCCCCATCTCCACACCCCCATGTATTTCTTCCTCACCAATCTCTCTGTCCTTGATCTGTGCTTCACCACTAGTGTGGGCCCGCAGATGCTGGTGAACTTCTGGAGGAAAAGCAAGACCATCAGTTATGGTGGCTGTGTGGCCCAGCTCTACATCTTCCTTGCTCTGGGCTCCACAGAATGTGTTCTTTTGGTTGTCATGGCCTACGACCGCTATGCTGCCGTCTGCCACCCGCTGCGCTATACTACCATTATGAGCCACTCTGTATGCTACAAAATGGCGACGGCTGCCTGGGTTAGTGGCTTTTGCAACCCAGTGATGGAGACAGTGATGACTCTTCGGCTCCCACGGTGTGGAGAGAACCGAATAGACAATTTTTTCTGTGAGGTGCCTGCCTTAATCAAACTGGCCTGCGCTGACACCTCGCTCACTGAGGCTGTGCTCTTTACGTCCAGTGTGCTGTTCCTTGTAGCACCCGTAGGCCTCATTATGGTCTCTTATAGCTTCATTGTGGCTGCTGTGTTAAGGATCCGCTCAGCTGAGGGCAGGCGGAAGGCCTTCAACACCTGTGCTTCCCACTTGACCGTCGTGTCTCTCTTTTTTGGAACAGCCCTTTTCACTTACCTCCAGCCCCCGTCCAACAATGCCCATGACCAAGCCAAGATGGCCTCCCTTTTCTATACATTTGTTACCACTATGCTTAATCCACTCATTTATACCCTGAGGAACAAAGAGGTGCACAAAGCTCTAAGAAGACTGATGAAGAGAACTTAAGCCCAATGTCTCCCAACTTCATTCGGAGCTCTGCAGTATATTTTAATTTAAAAAGTCCTCATTGATCACTTATATGGCACTGTTCAAATGTACAAAGCTCCCCTTTCATTTTTGTCACCCACAATCAATCTTCCTTCCCAAAGATCCACTGTAAGGCCAACGTTGCAGGGTGGGGAGAGGGGAAACAGTGCCAAACTGGTTCTGTGAGACTGAAGCTGCTCCCACCAGCAGTAATACAACACTCTTGGTTCCCATGACATGATCAGCCATAGTAAAATGCTGTCATGGACTGGTTTGAAGTTGAGGAATGGTGGAAGGAAGCATCTCAGAGCTTGGGGATTGGTGGTGGGACAACACTGAGTGGTCAAAGGGACAAGAGGGAGAAGACTGGGAGGAGGTGTTGGTAGCTGAAGAGGTAGCAGGGCTTAGTGACTCAGAGGAGCCTGTAGCAGAGAGAAGTCCAGAATCAGAGACAGGAGCTGAAGCAAGAAAGGAGGGAGACCACGAGGTAGAGATGAGTCTGGCTGGTGAAGAGGCATGGGTGTCTCCCTCACCTGCTGTGATGAGCTCCCCTTCCTGCTGGTTTCACATAACCAGGAGAGGTATGACAAGGGCAGAGAAGAAGTTAGCTTCACCCAGGCACAGTCTCAGATTGCTTGGGGGGGGGGAACCCTGGTAAGGAGGGGAGTTAGGCAGCTATGAGGAGACTTGGCAATTGCTTCATGGGAGCAAGACCCACTGGAGATGAGTTTCTGTGCTCATTAGGCCTGGTACTTCTCCACAGATCTTGTTTTTGCTAGTAAAGAGTTAATTCCAACTTGCTCAGTGTGATTTACTGCTGGCTCACTCCAGTCAGATGCATTAACTCAAAAAAGGCTGGTGTTCTGCCTAAGACAGTGGACCTGTAGGATTCAGTTGGACAACAAAGACCATCAAAATTGCTCTTTAATGGGTTTTATTAACAGGATGAGGAAAATAAAGAACAAAGCAAGAGGAGACAGACATTAATAAACATTAATAGAATTAAAATGTATCTATTAAAGATTAACGTATCTCTTAAAGGTAACAATTAATGCAATTTATTCTTAGAGAGCTGTGCTCTACAAAGCTGCAAATGCTAGGCCCAGCCTATGCCTGGGCACTTCTGAAGGGGGAAATCTTCAGAACTCCTTGTGATACAATGGTCTTCTGAATATGTCCCAATGCAGTTGCCATAAAGCAAGTCCGATATATCCTGGAACAAAGGGTTGGAGCTGTGGGCCCTTCCAGATGCCTCTTGTTATTACACATCTATAACTCTTTGTGCTCAGGATGCTATGAGCAGGCGTTATGTGCAATCCATGGGCGTTGCTGGGGGGGGGCAGGGGACAGCTGTGCCCCGAAATGAAGTCAATAAATAAAAATACTTATCTAACTGACCAATCAGGTCGCAGATAACTCAGTTCCCCCCTTCCCCCAAAAAACCCATAAAGCCTGTCTATGCCCATGGTGCAATCCCACTTTCAATACGGCTTGTACCTTGGAGAACTCACACTGCTTCATCCCCATTCAGTACAGATCCCATAACTTCCTGCTACAGTCCCATAACTTTTTAAAGCACAAATGTTTTGGGGTGGATGTAGGTGTCTCCAAACAGTAATCTGGAGTACTCGGAAAAATCAATGTCTTCTAGCAACTTTTAAAGTTTACTTATTGCTTGAGGATTTAAATACTGTAACGGCACTCCTCCACTGCCCTTTGCCCTTAAAGGGTTAAGCAGCTCTTTTCCTTCCAACCCTTCTCTGGTGCAAGTCAACTCCTCCTGAGGATGCTGTGGAAGGGAGGGGGAGCAGGGGAGTCTTTGGGGCTTCCTTGCTCATTATAATGTGTATTTTTTCTCTCCCTAATGATTCCATCTGAGCTCTGGTCTTTCTGGGGCCCCATGACAGGAGAGCCGCTGGAAAGTGGGAAGAGACATTACTGCCCTTCTCTGTGATGTCATAATAAAATCATCTCTTCTGACCCCACAGGTCCCTTTTGAGTTAGAGAAATCATGCTAGTGCACCCATGCAGGTGCACAGGTACATGTAGGTACTCTTGAAGGCAATGCTGAGCCAGAGAAGCCAAGGCCCTGGGCTGAATTAGGAAGGCCAACCAGGGTAAGAGCTGGCGAGGGAGCTCTCCTTCCCTCCCTCTGCCCCACTATCATCGATCCTTACGAAGCTGGCTCGAAATGCATGGCATTTCGACTCTCTGCATTCAGTTCCATTCTTCATCTGCTTCATCTCTTTCTGTACATAGCACAGAGGTGTCAAGCAGCCTTCCCTGGCATGGGGCCTTCCAGTTGTTACCATCAGCCCAGCTGACATGGCTGATAGTCAGGGAGGATGGGATTGTTATGCTTATTCACAAGAGTTGTAGTCTTGAAACATCTGGGGGGCACCAGGTTGAGGACGGAAGGCTATGTGTTGAATGCTGTGATTTTCTTTGCAAATCTAAACTAGGTCCACTCCTCCCTCCCTCTCCTCTCCCCATCATCAGCCTGACGGATTTCTCTCCCTAGCATCATCCTCAAAGCCTTCCCTTTCCCACTGTTCCACTCTGCTTTAGTTCTCTCTCTCTCTCCATCTCTTTGCCTCTATCCGTCTACACAGTCTCCTCCTTTGCTTGGCTCCCCCTCACTTGGGTGTCTCCCACAGTCTTTGTCTTTCCTTTCTGCCCCTCTCCTTCTAGTCACACAGGGAAGGCTGTAGCTCAGTGGCAGAACATCTGCTCTGCATACAGGCGCAATCGCCAGGAAGGGCTTGGAGGGACCCATGCTTGCAACCTTGGGCAGCTGCTGCCATCAGTGTAGACCAATGTCCTTCAAGCTTGGGTCCCCAGATGTTGTTGGGTTGCAAGTGCCACCATCAGCTAAGGTGGCTGGGGATGATGGGAGTTGAGGTCCAACAACATCTGGGGATGCAAGGTGGAAGAACATGGTACAATACCGAGATAGATGGCCTAACGCTCTAACATGGTGTAAGGCAGGTTTCTATCTTCTTGGTCCATAGGCACACCTAAGATACCTCTGGAATCCCCCTCACTGCAGCCTCATGACTGCACCTATGGACTGCAGAATCATGGAATCTTTGAACTGTAGAGCAGGAAGGGACTCTGAGGATCATCTAGTAGTCCTGCAAGGCAGGAATACGCAGCTGCTCCATACAGGGATCAAACCTGCGACCTTGGTATTATCAGCACCACACTCTAACCAACTGAGCTATCCAGGCTGACCTGAGAGTTCTATCCAGAGTTAGTCCAGTGAGAACTTCATTCGCCCAGGGTTGAGCCACCAGCTCCCTGAACAAAGGCTCTCCTAGCAGACCAAGAGACAAAACTATGGACCACTCCATGGAATAACGAGGACAACAGGAGGTTGGATGCAAGTGAGCTGTGCAGGAGCAGGCTGAAAGGCAAGCTTCGTGGAGCCTCTTTTTATTGGATAAAATACAGTTGGAAAAGAGGTAGTGAAACCACTCTGAACTTTTAACACATTCCATCTAAGCACATTTTAAACGTTAGCTAATACACGTGTCAGCAGGTGCTTCCTGCAGATGTTGCAAAAGTGGATTGTGTCTGTGTTCCTTGTCATGCTTCAGCCAAGCTTTCTGTCTAGTAAACGGATCTTATGAAAGGACAAAAGATCAGGGGGGAAATCTTGTCTTCTAGCCAAGGGGCAGGAGTTCAAGGAGTCTGGGCACAAGGCTCCTTGGCACACTGTTGCACACTGGGTGCGAGGTGTGCCTCAGCACAAGCGGAGTGTTTTTTTTTATAAGATATTTTATTAGCATTTTCCATTTTTTACAAACAATAAAAAGAAAAAATAAAAAATAAAAAATAATAAAAAAACACATAACGTTCAAAACTTATTTTTGAATAACATCTTTCACTGACCTCCTCATACCTCCCCTTCTTGTATTCCAGTTCGAATTGCTTATCCAGCAAATCCTTATCTCCCAACATTTACAATTAAACCCCTTATTTTCTAACCATCCTCTTATATTATTATATCTTAAGCTCTTAATTATTTACCAAGAAAAAAGGGACCATTTTTTCATAATCTTATTACCATTACAGCTAGAAACCAATTAATTTCAATCCTGCATCATTCAACATTCATTAATATTACAATATTTTTGTAAATAATCCTTGAATTTCTTCCATTCTTCTTCTGCCAACTCTTCTCCCTGGTCACGGATTCTGCCAGTCATTTCTGCCAATCCCATAAAGTCAATCAACTTCGTTTGCCATTCTTCCAGAGTGGGTAGATCTTGCTGGAGTGTTACCTCCACACTCTTGTGGGTTTCCCAAAGGAAATCTGGTCAACCACTGTGCGAACAGGACGCTGGACTGGATGGGCCATTGGTTTGACCCGGCAGGGCTCTTCTTCTTAATTTCTTGTTAATTTTATTTATTGCAAATGGCTTGTGTTTCCATGCTTCAATCATCCCCCACCCAGTATCTCGGAGATCTCAGAATGCAGTGCAGGCTACTCACATTTTAAAGAATTAAAATGATACCCGTAGCCCACATGCAAAACTAAGCTGGACATAATGGATCTGCTTCTCACTGAGACAGAGGTGAGGTAATGCGAGGAATGTCTTGAGAAAGAAAGGGGCTGTGAATTATAGAATTAAAGAGATTAACAAGATGAAATATTCAAAAGACATTTTTCCATTCCATTTCCATTCATTTCACAATATCCCGGTGTGTATTTTGCTGTGCTTTGCTTTCCTCCCTAAAGTTTCTTACTGTCACACTTTTGAGACATGTGCTTGGAAATGAATAGAAAAAACGTGTCAGTGGAAGGTAGTTTGAAAATGCAGGTGGGGAGCAGATTGAATATCTTTATTGCAACTTTCTCCCTCATTTTTTAAAAACAGCTTTAGTGGTTCTGTTACTTGATTTTGCAGCTAATGCGTAGTTAGGTCAATAATAATCTTTCAAGGAATCCAAACTCTTAGATTTTCCTAGTCTAGAAGAGCTTCTTCTTTTTTTAAAGGTTTTATTGTTAAAATAATTCAGCATTAATACACACATATTGCGAATATACAAGCATACAAACATACATTTCATACAATCCTTAAAAATGTTCAAACATACTGTAATGGCTTTAGGGGTTGCTTGTGCGTAAGTTACCGCCGCTCTGGGCTAGGTTGCCTGGTTAAACCGTTTCTGTCTGGACAGCCATCCACTCCGTGGCTGTTCAGTCGCTGGCAGAATCCGTCAGTGGGCGTTTCTTGAACCTCTTCCAGCAAAGAAGTTCTTTGACGCCAAGTCGCCGCCTGCTTTCCCTGCGTGGAAGTCTTCTGCGCAGGGTGGGTGTGGGCAGCGGAGGACCTGTGCTCTCCTCGCTGGTCTCCTGCGAAGAGTCCTGGAGCCTCCTCTCTGCTTCCCCCATAGGCTCCCCTCTATCCCTGGTGTTGCGCTGATTTTCTTCCCCAGCCGGAGACCTGCCTCTCTCCCTGCTTGGCCCCTCTCCAGCATCGCTGTGGAGCCTCGCCTCCTCCCCTAGTTCCGATGGCAGTTCCCTGACACATACCTACACTCATTCCCACAGATAATTCATTTTCCCATCACCATCCACCACCCCTCACCCCATCTTTGTATTAGACTTCCAATCTACTCAACTGCAATTTCTTTCCACTTCTATTACTTTCTTTCACACACCTTTAACCTAATTTCATGCTTCTTTTTCTATTACACATTGTTATCCATCTTATTTAGTATTTCAGTATTTAAAACGGAACTTGTTTATTCTAATAGGAGTTCTGATTTTTCAATATGGTTTTGCAAGTATCCTTTAAACACCTTCCAGTTCCTGTCTCTGTGGTATTATACCAACAAAAATAGAGTGGCTTGCCAAATTATTGGAGTACTACAATATATCCAAAACAATGGGAGAAATTGGAAGGATCTCGAAAGAGAAGATAGACAGGGTCTAGAAGAGCTTCAAATCCAGTAACTTTCTAACGATGAATTTGTGATATCTTGATTCATTTGTGATATTAAGCCTCAGTCTGGAAGCACCTGCAAGAACAAGGAGAGAGGCTGAGCTGCCGATGCCTAAAAGAAACAGGGGAACAATAAAATGGCAACTAATGATCACGAAGAAACGAGTTGGCTTCGTGGGTCATCAGACCTCTAAATGAGGCTGGATGTTAAGGAAACCAATACAATATAAAGTGGGGGAAGCATATCATTCAGTGCCATGAGAAGTGAAAATTTCGCCCCATTCCTTGTGACTGCTCAGTTCTGGGGTGGGGAAGACTTTTCACCCAAAGACATATTCCTTCTGGCAACCCTCATCAGTGGGAGGGGCCAAGGGCAAAAGTGGGTGGAACAGCAAATGTAAGCTTTGCTTTTCATATGTTAGGCTAGTTTCTACACACCCTACCCTCAAGCAAGAGACAGCAAGCGAGAGGCAGTAGCAGAATTCAAGGGCAGATTCCAGCCAGGGAGAAACACTTGGGGGGCAAAGCAGAGACAGTGGGGAGAACTCTTAAGAGACCTGGAAGGCTGCCTTTCACTGCTGGGCATGAGGTTTCCCAACCCTGGTTTAGTTGGTCAGATGGGACTCAGCTTCAAATATAATGTTTTTAAGTGTGTTTTAATTGTGTTATACAAATGTGACACTAGATGGTGATAGTGAGCTAATGGGAAATTCAATATATTTTAAAATGTTTTTTTTTTAAAAAAAAGAGCATTTTCGCAGCGTTTTTTTATATATGTCTAGATTCAACCATGGTCTCATCTTACTCTTACCTCTGGATCCACCCCCACCCCCCGGTAATGCACAAATATAGCTATCCTCAACCATGTATTATGCACTATAGCAGGGGTCAGCAAACTTTTTCAGTAGGAGGCCAGTCCACTGTCCCTCAGATCTTGTGGGGGATGGGACTATATGGGGGGGGATGAACGAGTTCCTATGCCCCACAAATAACCCAGAGATGCATTTTAAATAAAAGGACACATTCTACTCATGTAAAAACACGCTGATTCCCGGACCATCCGTGGGCCAGATTTAAAAGGCGACTGGGTCGGATCCAGCCCACGGGCCTTAGTTTGCCTACCTATGCACTATAACATGGACTTGACTTCTGTAACCCTTGAGGATATAGTTCATCCCGTAGCTATGGTCTGGGTAGGAAAACCAGTCAGAAGAGCTAAAGAATCACCTCAGGTTCATGTGTGGGGTTTCTCCCCACACATTACTATAGCAAGGTGTGGTGTATTAAAACAGAGGAATCATTGGCCCTGCAGATGTTCCTGAACTAAAGCTCACATCACCCATAACTATAGGCCATGCTTGCAGGGGCAAACAGGAGCTGTAGCTTGGCAACAGCTAGAGGACCACAGTTAAGCCATGTGGAAATAATAATGTTTTCTTGTTGTACACATGGTTTCTGGTTCATATTCATAGATTCAGCAGTCGTTTGACAGAGGTGGCACTTACTAGAGCTTGGACATGGAATATGGTAGGGTTGCCGTACGTTGAAATTTCCCGGACATACACAGAATCCTTCAATCAGAAGTAGTATCTGGGCAAAATGTTTGGGAAACACATGTCAGCCGTGTTGTTTTTGCAGATTTCCCTTAAAAATAGCTCAAAAATGTTGAACAAAGCTCAACAACATTGCCAAAAATGCAACCCTAGAATAGAATGTGGAGATCTATTTTCTTTTCAAGTACAGTGGTACCTCGGGTTAAGTATTTAATTCATTCCAGAGGTTCGTTCTTAACCTGAAGCTGTTCTTAACCTGAAGCACCACTTTAGCTAATGGGGCCTCCCGCTGCTGCCATGCCACCGGAGCACGATTTCTGTTCTCATCCTGAAGCAAAGTTCTTAACCTGAAGCACTATTTCTGGGTTAGCGGAGTCTGTAACCTGAAGCGTATGTAACCTGAGGTACCACTGTATGGGAATCTTGGGTGATCATAGGCTTAGAACGATACCACTAATCTTCTTCTGTCAGCTGTTTATACTAGCTCAATTTTAAACTTGTGTTTCACTGTTTTCCTTGTTTTCCTTTTTCCAGATAATGTACAGGAAAGCAGTATGGGAAGAAGGTAACCACAGTTACCAAGGAGAATTCATTTTATTGGGAGTGGCTGACCGTCCACGCTTGGAGATGTTGCTCTTTGCAATTCTCCTGCCCTGCTACATGATGGCCTTGCTGGGCAACACAACCATCATTGTGGTGTCGCGGCTGGACCCCCACCTCCACACCCCCATGTATTTCTTCCTCAGCAACCTCTCTTTCCTTGATCTTTGCTTCACCACCAGTGTGGGCCCTCAGATGCTGATAAACTTCTGGCGGAAAAGCAAGACCATCAGTTATGGTGCCTGCGTGGCCCAGCTCTACATCTTCCTTGCTCTGGGCTCCACAGAATGTATTCTTTTGGTTGTCATGGCATACGACCGCTATGCTGCCATTTGCCACCCGCTGCGCTACGGTGCCCTTATGAGCCAATCCCTATGCTTCAAAATGGCTGCCATCTCCTGGGTTAGTGGCCTTACCACCTCACTGGTGGAGATGGTGATGACTCTTCGCCTCCCACGGTGTGGACAAAACCGGGTGGATCACTTTTTCTGTGAGGTGCCAGCCTTAATCAAGTTGGCCTGTGTTGACACCTCAGTCAATGAGGCTGTGCTCTTTGCTTCCAGCGTAGTGTTCCTTGTAGTACCACTAGGACTCATTATGGTCTCCTACGGCTACATTGCAGTTGCCACGCTGGCAATCCGCTCAGCTGAGGGCAAGCGAAAGGCTTTAAACACCTGTGCCTCCCATTTGATTGTGGTGTCCCTCTTTTTTGGGACAACCATTTTCACCTACCTCCAGCCCCCGTCCAACAGTGCCCATGACCAGGCCAAGATGGCCTCCCTTTTCTATACATTTGTCACCACGATGCTCAATCCACTGATTTATACCCTGAGGAACAAAGAGGTGCACAAAGCTCTAAGAAGACTGATGAAGAGAACTTAAGCCCAATATCTCCCAACCATTCAGAGGCTCCACAATATATTTTAATAATAATAAAAACCCTTCAATAAAATCACTTCTATGACAGTAATCGCTTACACAAAGCTTCTTTTTTTGTCATCGCCCACACAATAATCCAACAAATTAACTGATGATGAGAATTATTGTGGCAGCACCAAGGAGGTATCCTAGAACAAACTAAAGCAGAATAAATCCGCCACTAATTCACAATTATTGTGTCAGGAACGTGTTGAAGAACAATAGAAAATAACTGGAAGGGCTCTGAGTAGCAGGATCAACACAAGTGGGGGGAGTGAACTGTGTCGTATGCATTGCAAGGAGACAAGCAATGGAAGAAGGGGAAGGAACCCTGATGTGAATCATCTCCTAGCGCAATGGTTTTCAACCAGTGTGCCATGACACCCTGGGGTGTCTTGAATGATGGTCAGAGGTTCTGTGTGCAACACTGGCCTCTGTCTCTCTTTCCTTCCCTCCCTCCTCTGATGCCCTCTCACTTCTCTGCCTCTCAAAGGCTTGCACAGCTGTTTATTGCAGCAGCCCTGGGTGCAAGCTACCCTGGCGAATGGTGCCTCTGGGAGGCGCCTCTCTTTGGGGGGGAGGGCAGCTCAGAAACCGGGGCGGCAGCAGCGGTTATCCATAGAACTCCCAAAGAGAGGGGAGAGGAGAGGAGGCTGAGGGAGCCTTCCACAGGGGAGGGTGTTTGAAAAAGGGTGAGAGGCTGCCAGCTCTGCAGCAAGGGGTGACATAACTGGGCTACACAGGGGTGTAGTAGTTGGTCAAGGGAGCCAGGGACTCAGCAAGGTCAAAAACCTTTTTGTGACTGCGTGGTGACATGAACCTAGATCTTCCCATGGATCTTCCCATGCGTTTCCAAGCAGCAATTTGAACTACTCTGAATATTAATAAGCAATAAAATAAATTTCTTCAAGCAACTTTCTAAGTGTCCACGTTGCTTGTTGGTTCAAAGTCGGCAGAGGCATTCTTCCTCCCTTTTCCTTAAGGGGTGAAGTAGTCCTTTCCCTCCCATCCCTTCTCTGGTGCAAGGCACCCTCTCCTGAGGAAACTGGGAGGAGGAGGAGGAGGAGGAGGGATCTCTAAGCTTCTTTGCTCATTGCTGCAGTGTAAGATGTAGCTTTCCCCTAATTACTCAGTCTGAGCTCTGGTCCTTCTGGGACTTCATCGGAGAGCTGCTGAAAAGTGGGGAGGCAGCTTCCTCCTCCTCCTTCAGGATGTAATCATAAAATCAGCTCCCCTGACCCCACCAGGCCCCTTTCGAGTTAGAGCAACCATGCTAGGGGGCCCATGTATATGTCTAGATGTATGCAGATACTATGAGAGATGATGCTAAGCCAGAAGAGTCAAGGCTGAATTAGGCAGACTGACCAAGGTGTCCTCTGGTCCATGGGGTCACGAAGAGTCGGACACGACTAAATGACTAAACAACAACAACAACAAACCAAGGTAAGCATTGATGGGGGAAATCCTTTCCTTCCGACCCCCATCCTTTACATTAAACATGATGTTGCTGATTCCAAACGTATGCCATTGTGTTCCGCTGCCTCCACCTGTCTCCTGTTTTGTCCCTTTACCCCCTCCCCCTTTTTTATTTTTTTTTAAATAATATTTATTAGAGTTTCAAACAATCACAAAAATAACAAAAAAATAACAAAACAAAAAAGAATAAGAAAAAATAAAGAATACAAAATACAAAGAAGTAAAACCAATTAAAAACAAGTCAATCCTTCCATGTCTTATCTTTCATTTGCTTGTTTCCCTGACCTCCTCACACCTCCCTTTTTTGTATTCTAGTTCAATAGTTGTTACAGCAAATCCTTACCATTTTTTCCTTTATCTTAATAGTTTATCTTAATATATTGTAACTTTACATTCTCACCTGTTAACAATCCATTTTTACATACCCCTTTGTAACATTACTGCTAAAACCACATAACTTCATTCCAACATCCCTCTAACATTCCTTAATTTTACAATATTTCTGTAGATAATCTTTAAATTTCTTCCAATCTTCTTCTACTTCTTTTGACCCCCAAAAATGTTAATGCCCTCTCTGCTTTTTAAAGACTTTTTGTTTCTTCACTTTCAACCTCCATCTGCTTCAGCTCCTTCTGCACAGACAGAACAGAAAGGTTTAAAGCAACCTTTCCTGGTGTGCTGCCCTCCCAGTGCTTTGAACAGCTCCTGCAAGCTTTCCCTTTCCAACCGCACCACTCCTCTTCCATGCTCTGCCTGCCATCTCCAGAAAGGGCTTGGCAAAAACATGTCTGCAGTCATGGACAGCTGCTGCCCGTCTGCATAGTTCTGAGATAGGTGGACTAATGCTCTAACTTTGTATAAGGAAGTTTCCTGTCTTCCTTGGTTCACATATCTCCTCAGGGTGTCTTCCTCACTGGAGCCTCGTAGCTACATTGGCCCATCTCTGGTCTACAGAACTCCATCCACAGTCAGTCCTGTAAGAGTTTCATGGGCGCAGGGTTGAGGAACCTGCATCCCTATCAAAGACCCTCATAGCCCACCAAGAAGCCAACCTATGGACGACTCCATGAAATTAATGGCTTATGCTACTTTTTTATCGCAAACGGATTATGTCTTATTGTCCCCTGCCCAGAGATCTCAGAATGCAGTGCAGGGTATATGCATTTTAAATAAATAGATATCATTTGCCAGTGTGCAAAACTGACCTAGGCGTAATGAGTGTGCCTCTTACTGAGACAGGGGTGAGTTAGTGTGAGGAGTGTCTACTTGAGAAATAAAGGAGCCATAAATTATAGAATGGATGAATGTGAAATGAAGAAAAGAACAGCTATAAAATGAAACAAAATGAAGAGCAGAGCAGAGATTACATATTCAATATTCTCAATTCATGGGATGTACTGTAGCACTTTTCACAATACTTTGGTGAGCTATTTGCTTTTCTTGTCTCCCTCCCTAAAGCTTCTCACCCCCATATTTTTGAGGTATATGCCTGGAAATGAACAACAACAACACTTTATTGTATTTAGCTAAAAGCCATTACAATCCAATTACAGATCCAACAAATAGAATAAAAATAAAACCTGTTAAAAGAGATCCAGAATGTATATACAGTGGTTTATGACCGTAATCCGTTCCGGAGGTCCGTTTGTAAACCAAAACAGGTAGTAACCCAAGGCACGCTTTTGCCAATGGGGCCTCCCAAAAAAGTTGTTCGTAATCCCAAAAAAATTGTTCGTAAACCAAAAAAAATCGGAATCCAAAAAAAAAGGGTCGTAATTCAAAAAAAGTTTGCAAATTGGGACGCGCACTTCTGAGTTTGAATTGGTCGTAATCCAAAATGGTTGTAAACTAGGCTGTTCGCAAATCCAGGTACCACTCTATTTGCAATAAATAAGATTAATGAATCCTCTGCACAGTCTACAGTATTGTCTTTAATGAAACTAGCGCAAATACTTTTACCGGCTTTAGTAAATAAGGCTGTTTTATATGTGACACGCTTAGTTCTAAGCTCCTCCTCTTGATCCCGCCCACCATCACATCTAAGGAAGACTGTTTGAAATCGCTTCTTGTGGATGCAAATCCCCAAATTTCACGTGGGGTGGCAATCTTTATAGTGCAGGCTTTGAAACTCAGGGCTACACTGACTGGGTAGTGTGTCCCAGACCTGGACCTGTTTTAATTCTTTGTATTACCTTTTTAACCTAATGTGCCGAGCCTATTTTGGGGCCATTATATGTTTTATATACATCTGCATTTTAGATTGCCGGCGCTGGCAACTAAATTTTTACATTATTGTTTTAGGGTAATTTAAATGTCACAATGCCAGTAATATCGTTTGAATCTTGTTAGGTTGCTTCTCTCTAGCATTTTTGTCTTATCCTGCTATGGCTGTATGCTAATGCAATAAAGGTTTGATGATGATGATGATAGGTGACACGCGGATCACAGTCAGATAAGAGCCGGCATATTTACACTTCAGGGGTCTGTCCCTGTAGCAGAGCCAGCAGCTGTTCCAAAAATCTCTTTCTGGGGTTTGGATCGAGCTGACAATGGAGTATATAATGGGGGAGATCTTCTACTTCGCCTGACCCGCAAATACAAAATCTTAAATGCCTTGAGACATTCCTATATCTTCCATCTAAGACTGAGGTGGGCATTGTTTGAAAACGGAGGGCTGTAAAAGCTGTTCTCAGGGAGGCAAAGGTAAGAGCCTAGGGAATGCCAATCAGAAGGTTGGCGGTTCAAATCCCCGCGATGGGGTGAGCTTCTGTTGCTCTGTCCCTGCTCCTGCCAACCTAGCAGTTCGAAAGCATGAAGTGCAAGTAGATAAATAGGTACTGCTCCGGCGGGAAGGTAAACAGCGTTTCCGTGCGCTGCTCTGGTTCACCAGAAGCGGCTTAGTCATGCTGGCCACATGACCCGGAAGCTGTATGCCGGCTCCCTCGGCCAATAAAGCGAGATGAGCGCCACAACCCCAGAGTCGTCCACGACTAGACCTAACAGTCAGGGGTCCCTTTACCTTTACCTATGGCTAGATTTCAGAAAGTGGTACCAGTAGGAAATTTTTGAGATATGGGTTAAAGATAGGTCTTGCTTGTTATCCTGTTTATAAATCCAATAGCAGTCTTTTAATTCCAGGTAATGCAAAGATATCTGTTGTCAGGTTTTTTGAGGCTAGGTGGTCTTGTACTATCTTAGCCCAGCCACACTTCTTCCGCTGTTCCTCCTGCCTGGAAATGAAGAAGAGAAAAGCCTCTGGAGAGGGGATTTTGAAGCTTCAGGTGGAACATTGATTGAGCATCTTTATTGCAAAATGCTCCCTTCTGAAGTTTCCCTTTAAACAAACAAACAAAAGCACCTTTGTGTTTCTGTTACTTGAGTTTGCAGCTAATACGTAGTCAGGTCATTAATAATCTCTTAAGCTTCCCTAAAATAAAAGGAACCCATTTTTTAAAGATCTTTTTAGTAGGAAAAGCCTTCACTGCCGGATCATTTTATATTTTGTCTTCTTCTTTTTTTTTACCTCTTTGAAGTCTATGTTCTTTCTGAGATCTGGAAACCAGAATACTATTGCACTATTTAAAATGTGGGTGATCGTATGTTCATATATAAGAGTATGATCACGGGTAGTTTATTTCATTCTAATAGATTTTAACTGGGAATTTTTATTCTTTACTTTAACACAATACATTGTCTTTTTCAGTAAGCTTTGTAATCAGACCCCAAGATGTCCAGTTCAGAGCCAAACAGTGTTTACTATTTATTTCCTTCCTTCCTTCCTTCCTTCCTTCCTTCCTTCCTTCCTTCCTTCCTCCCTCTATTTAAAACAGGTGTGCCTAACTCACAGTTTCTGGATTCCTGTCAGCAATGTACCTGCTTCATTTTGTACTAACTAAACTTCTCTGGTGCATTTTAAAAAAGCACCATTTAGCACATATTTATTTCTTTATGAAATATATATATTTATATACTGCTGTTAGATATGTTTACAACAGTTACACATTAGACCAAACAATTAACACCATAAAAAAATGGAAACCAATGATATTGCACTAGTCCTGCAACTTCCATCATCCTTGACTATTGGCCCTGCTGGCTGGCGCTTGTGGGAGTTGGAGTCAAATCACATCTGGAGGGGGGGCCACTAGGTGGCGCATCGGAAGATGGCTGACAATAACATCTCTCCGACCCACACGAGGTAATTTGGAGGCTATGATGGGGGTAATTAGCCTCCTTAACCCCCCCAGGATTGTGGGGGGGCGGCCCTTGCCTGCTGTGCCCTATACCACCCCCGAATTTGTGGGGGTGGGGGCACTAGGCACAAAGCCCTCCTGTGGGATTTCGGCACTCCTGGATGCCGTCCCTGATTCGCGCCGCTAGTTGCAAGCATCTTCAAAAGAAACAATTTGGACGAGATAAATTGCACATGCTTCAAGGAAAAAGGGGAGTAAAGACTGCTGACAGAAGAGAACTCTGATAACAAGACAAGAATAAAATAAGAGAAGATACATCAAGATACGGTATGACTGAGGGGGGAGGGGGAAAAAACCTGCCTTCCTTTTTATTATGTGATTTAACAAGAATCCCCTCCCCTAATGAGTCAGAAACTAAGGACTTAAGCTGTGGATTTAAGGCTGTGTGGAGATAAACTTTCGAACCAAAGCAATGTTTCAAGATGAAGCTGGAAAGCTAAGAGTTTTGGAATGACGCAGTTAAAAATGCCGTCGCCATTTTGGGAGGCATTGTTGGAGCTCTTGGGTCTGGGAGGAGAAAGAGAGAAATAGCGTTGTTTACATATCGTGGATCAACTCCTCGGTGGGACTTAAGAGCGACAAATGCCAAATTCATGATGGAAAGAGCGATGCTATCTACGAAGGAGATATATGGAAACCATCTGGACTTAGTGGAGGAACGGGAAATCCACACAGGATTATTATTTTGCTTATCGGCTTAAGGAGACTAACAGAAGAGATCGTAAAAGAAAAATAGAAATTATATGAACAAGATATGATGTGGAAACACCAAGATAAGACTGGATAGAATTATGAATTTTGTTTGGACTGATTGGGACTGATTTGGACATTAACGCAGTAATAAGAAGATGATCTGAATCCCCCTTTGGATCTTGAAGTATGGGTTCCCCCAACAAAATTTAAAAATTTGGCTTTGAAATTTGGAATTTGGAATATATGTGATGTGATTTAATTTGATGTGATTGGCCAGTTAATAAAAAATATTTTTTAAAAAAAAACAAATCACATCTGGAGGGCACCATGTTGGCTATCACTGTGCTAGAAAAAACTGGAGTAACCACATTAAAACATAGCAACAGCCCTGCTAGATCAGAGCAAATGCCTCCATCTAGGCAAGCAAGTAGCAAGAGGGACTCAGCTATACAGCGGCAAATAAAACGTTTTAAGGGTGTTGTAAAGTGCATTATGGACGCAGGTGGCGCTGTGGGTTAAACCACAGAGCCTAGGACTTGCCGATCAGAAGGGCGGCGGTTCGAATCCCTGCGACGGGGTGAGCTCCCGTTGCTCGGTCCCTGCCTCTGCCACCCTAGCAGTTCAAAAGCACGTCAAAGTGCAAGTAGATAAATAGGTACCGCTCCGTCGGGAAGGTAAACGGCGTTTCCGTGTGCTGCTCTGGTTCGCCAGAAGCGGCTTAGTCATGCTGGCCACATGACCCGGAAGCTGTACGCCGGCTCTCTTGGCCAATAAAGCTAGATGATTGCCGCAACCCCAGAGTCGGCCACGACTGGACCTAATGGTCTGGGGTCCCTTTACCTTTACCTTTAAAGTGCATTATACAAATGCGACTCTAGATGGCGATGGTGAGCTATGGCAAATTCCATATATTTTTCAAAACTTTTTTTTTAAAAAAAAAGCATTTTCACAATGTTTTTTTATATGTGTCTAGATTCCACCCAGCAGAGTTCAAGGGCACATCCCAGCCAAGTGAAAACAGTTAAGACAATGAAGAACAGGGTAGGTAGACCTAACAGAAGAGCTACAGAACCTCTGGAGAGCTGCGTGCCAGGTTGTTTTTCTCAAACATTGCTATAGCAAGGTGGGGTGAACTGAGCAGTAGCCTCTCCAAGCACCACCTTCCTGAATTGGTCCTTTGTATAGAAACTGAACCAGAACATGTGGGATTCAAGATGTTTCTAAAAGACAACTCCCATCATCCCTTGCTATTCATTGGCTATGCTTTCAGGACTGATGGAGGCTGTGGTTCAGGAACGTCAGGAGGGCTAAAGGTTCCTCACCCCTGTACGAAGAAGAAGAAGAAGAGTTTGGATTTGATATCCCGCCTTTCACTCCCTTTAAGGAGTCTCAAAGCGGCTAACAATCTCCTTTCCCTTCCTCCCCCACAACAAACACTCTGTGAGGTGAGTGGGGCTGAGAGACTTCAAAGAAGTGTGACTGGCCCAAGGTCACCCAGCAGCTGCATGTGGAGGAGCGGAGACACGAACCCGGTTCCCCAGATTATGAGACTACCGCTCTTAACCACTACACCACACTGGCTCTCAATCTCAATACGAATCAAGTGTAGCATGTGTTCCTTCCTCATGTGTGTGATTCCTGGATCGTATTCATACTGTTATTGAGTCCTCGGTCTTAGAAATGTGTCACTATGGCTCTTGTGTCAGCTGCTCATACCAGTTTCCATTTTGAAATGGTCTTTTGTTACTGTTTTTGCATCTTATTCCAGATAATGTTCAGGGGAGCAGTATGGGAAGAAGGCAACTACAGCTTCCAAGCAGAATTTGTGTTATTGGGAATGGCTGACCGCCCACACTTGGAGATGTTCCTCTTTGGTCTTGTCCTGATCTGCTACACGATGACCCTGCTAGGCAACACGACCATCATTGTGGTGTCATGGCTGGACCCCCACCTCCACACCCCCATGTATTTCTTCCTCACCAATCTCTCTGTCCTTGATCTTTGCTTCACCACCAGTGTGGGCCCTCACATGCTGGTGAACTTCTGGAGGAAAAGCAAGACCATCAGTTACGGTGCCTGTGTGGCCCAGCTCTACATCTTCCTTGCTCTGGGCTCCACAGAATGTATTCTTTTGGCTTTCATGGCCTATGACCGCTATGCTGCCATTTGCCACCCGCTGCGCTACGGTGCCATTATGAGCCAATCTCTATGCTTCAAAATGGCTGCCGTTTCCTGGATTAGTGGCTTAACCACATCAGTGGTGGAGACGGTGATGACTCTTCGCCTCCCACGGTGTGGAGAAAACCGGGTGGATCACTTTTTCTGCGAGGTGCCAGCCTTAATCAAGTTGGCCTGTGTTGACACCTCTCTCAATGAGGCTGTGCTCTTTGCTTCCAGTGTAGTGTTCCTTGTAGTACCACTAGGACTCATTATGGTCTCCTACGGCTACATTGCAGTTGCCACGCTGGCAATCCGCTCAGCGGAGGGCAGGCAAAAGGCCTTCAATACCTGTGCCTCCCACTTGATTGTGGTGTCCCTGTTTTATGGGACGGCCATTTTCAGTTACCTCCAGCCCCCGTCCAACTACTCCCGGGATCAGGGCAAGATGGTTTCCCTTTTCTATACATTTGTTGTCACCATGTTTAATCCACTAATCTATACGCTGAGGAACAAAGAGGTACACAAAGCTCTGAGAAGAGTAATGAAGCGGAAGTAACGCACCCGGCTTCATTAAGAGGTTCTGCTATTTATTTTTTTTTAAAAAAATAAAGATTCCTTGTTGATGACTTGCTTGGAGCTGTTTACAGTACAAAGCTTCCGATTTATTTTGTACCACCCATAGTTGAATCCAATGAATTAGGCTGGATTGCGTATTGCGATTAAAGTCCTTCTAGGAAGTTCTATGAGGCAACCATATGTTTGTGGGAAGGCAACATGCAGGACTTGAGTTCAGCGGTCCTCTACCTATGTGATTACTCCAAACCCAAAGATCTCCAAATTCTCAACTTGGCATTCCCAGCATTTATTGCCCCTGCTCACTAAGCCCTGTTACCTCTTCAGCTTCTAATACTTTCTCCTCCCAGTCTTCTTCTCTGTCCACTTATCATTGTCCCACCACCACTCCCTGGGACCCAAACCTTATTCTCTTGCTGGTTCCCCAGCTGGTTCACCACCACCATTTCTCTGCATCCAACCAGTTCATACCACATAGATTTCTCAGCTTTGATTATATCAAGCAGATCAACTCTAGCCCTGGTCACTAATAGTTGATAATAAATGGAGGGAAGATGGTCCCATCTGTGTTGTGCTTCCAAATCCATAATCTCTTTTCCCAACCCTTTCTCCCCCCCCCCTTGTGTTTCTTCTTTCCCCCCTGCAACTACAATAATCCTACGTATCACTGCTTTGAAAGCACTCCACAATATACAGAGTTGTATCATCTACCGATCCACAATCAAGTCTGAAATATTCGTGTATTTCCTTCTGAATCTGTTGTCTAGCTTCTCTTTTGTCCACTATAGTAGGGTCAAAATGACAAGTTATTTCTCCTCGGTGTAAATTCCATTCTGTCCATGGAGCATCAACAGAGGAATGATCCGAAACCAACTTGAGTTCAATTTTAGCTGCTGCCTCTGCTTAACATAATCTGGGAGATATTAATATGAGGTTTTTCTTTGAATAGGAGTTGCAATTCACTGAGAGAGAAACTTAGGGTAGCTGGGTAAAGGAAGAACAAAACTGCTGGACTTTACATTAGGAGTATGCAGGGGGAGTACAGTGGTACCTCTGGCTGCGAACGGGATCTATTCCGGAGGCCTGTTTGCAACCTGAAAAGAACGCAACCCGCATCTGCGCATGCGTGGGTCATGATCTGCCACTTCTGCGCATGCGCGTGATGTCATTTTACGCGTCTGCGCATGCGCGAGTGGTGAAACCCGGAAGTAACCCTTCCTGGTACTTCCGGGTCGCCGCGGGACGCAACCTGAAAACGCGCAACCTGAAGCAAACGTAACATGAGGTATGACTGTATATGGGAAAAGAGAGAAGAGAAAAGGAGGGGGAGGAATACTCTTCTACGTGCACCAAAACTAGGAGACAGAACACAGTTTAAAGCAAATTACAGCCCCAAGAAGGCTATCAATGGCTGCTGGCCATGACAGCTACGCTCTGGCTCAAAGTTCAGAGGCAGTAATGCTTCTGAGTGCCATTTCCTGGAAATTGCAGGAGTAGAGTGCTCTTGTGCTTGAGTCCCTGCTTGTGGGACATCTGGGTGGCCGCTGTGAGAACGGGATGCTGGACTAGATGTGTCATTGGCCTGATCCAGCAGGCTTCTTCTCATGTTCTCAGGGTGGGTCCTAAAACCTCTCAAGTATCAAAGCAACCACATTATCGTGTGGACGAGTTGCAAGATACACCTGCAAAAGGCCACCATTCCGGAAGGGCCCTAGATGATCCTCACATACCAGTCTCAGGCTTTGGGGAATCGGATCCCTCCCCCGGTGGCAGTAAATAAGCAGATCAAATGAAAGGAGCATTCTTACCAGTTAGTTTCTTTAATAATCACACCCAGAGATAAAGGAATGCATATCTCTCTAGAAATGGCATTGCTCCCAGTACATGTTCACCCCCTCCGTCCCCCTTAATCTACGTCACTCCTACATTGGGTAATCTGAGCTTGTTGCAGCTGAGCTCTCTGTTCTATCACTCTCAACGCCTGTCTAGTCTTAGGCAAAGGGGGCGGGGGCGGGTCAGGAACACTTTCCAAGGATACTGAATCTGCCAGCTCTCTCTCTCCTGGTGTTTCCTCTACTAGCTGTTCCTCACCCAGTATTTCCCAGCTTTTCCCCTCTGGACTATGCCCCTCTGCAAACCACTGTTCTAAATCAATACTGTCTTCCTGCCCTTAGGAAGGATCAGGAGAAGGGGGTCGGCCCCCACCATTCCTCCTCAGTCCTGCCCCTGACAACCAGCAGTCATTTGCATTCTTCCACAAGGTGGCAAAAGCCTCAGCTGAACCTCTGTAACTGGACTTGCAGCTCTCCTGGACTGGTGTTTCGATGGCATCTACACTTCAAAAAAAAGGGACGCGAGTGGTGCTGTGGGTTAAACCACAGAGCCTAGGACTTGCCGATCAGAAGGCTGGCGGTTCGAATCCCCGCAACGGGGTGAGCTCCCATTGCTTGGTCCCTGCTCCTGCCAACCTAGCAGTTCGAAAGCACGTCAAAGTGTAAGTAGATAAATAGGTACCACTCTGGCGGGAAGGTAAACGGCATTTCCGTGCGCTGCTCTGGTTCGCCAGAAGCGGCTTAGTCATGCTGGCCACATGACCCGGAAGCTGTATACTGGCTCCCTTGGCCAATAAAGCGAGATGAGCGCTGCAACCCCAGAGTCGGCCCGACTGGACCTAATGGTCAGGGCTCCCTTTACCTTTACCTTACACTTCAAAAATATTTTTGCATAGATGAGAAGCACCCATCCCGTGATAAACATCCATCTGGAAGCAGCACCATAGTTATAACTGCAATGTACTGCGTTTAGGGAGCTCTGTGGGGTTGTCGCCAACCACCCTGTTCCGTTTGTGCAAGGATTTCCGCTTGCACAACAAAACTCCCCTCCCTTTCATCTCCCCACTAATTTGCTCCAGAGTCCAGATGGAAGACCCAGAATGGATTTGGAAAGGCACATGGGGAAGTGTGGGTTAACGCTTGTTTTGACACAGCATCATCAGACCTCCCGGCAAACAAATCAGGATGAATGCTCACTAAATAGCCAACATGGTCTAATCTCCCTGCAAATAAATCGGGATGAAGGCTCAACAAAACAAGCCATTTGTAAGTGCCTTGACTTTCATCTGCCAGGTTTTTTCCCCCTCCCTGCTCCCCCAGTTTAAGGAGGTGCATTTAAATATCTCCAGTATGTCCTTAGGAAACACATACAAAGGCCGCAGTCTCAGGACCCCAGACATATCATTAGCTGCCAAAAGCCCAAGGGTGTAAAATGATTTTAAGTATGGCGCCTAAAAGACTGTAGGCTACTCAGGAGGTGGCGGCCTCTCCTTCCTTGGAGGTTTCATAGTGGAGGTTTGATGGCCACCTGTCATGGATGCTTTGGTTGAGATTCCTGCGTTCCAGAGGGTTGGACTAGGATGATCCTCAGAGTTCCTTCCATTCAATGATTCTGTGGCATGTGGGCCCTGCATGAACGTGGCCTTCAACAAATGTGTTTGGGGGGGAGATAGAGATTGCCCATTCCTGCCCTCTTTTACTTCCCTGATCTAAACAGCTCCATGGACTAAACAGCTCCATGGGTATCTGCAGCATCAACAATGGCGATTTAGGTTGCAGAAACAGCACAACAGGAAGGAGTTAACAAACATACCCCCCAATGTCTCTTCTCCTATTAAATTAGTATCTGAGATGTTGCCGGTCCAATGACAGGTCTCCAGAGCCATGTCTGTTTAGGCCATCTCTGTCTATAGAGAAGGTTGAATGAGCAGGGAGTGAAATGCCGTCCAAGGGATCCTGGTCCCTACTGGAAGCCATCACTGCACCCCACCATTCCTCATTAATTGCCACCATGTGGCAGAGCGGGCCTTGTTAGTGTCTCTCTGTTGGGGATGGCAACACCGGAGAGCCCTGTTTCTTCTTAATGCCGCTTGCTATTTATGAGAACGGAGACTGTAAACAAGCATTCAGTTCTTTAGCAAGCGGGAGTCTCTTGATGAGCCCCAAAGGGAGAGCCAAGAAGTAACAAAGTCAGAGAGTGTTGCAGCAAAGTTTCAGGGAATCCATAGGGGAGCTGGCACTTCTACAAGTACCCAGAAAAACTCCTTCAATGACTGCATGGAGCGATGGAGAAAATGTCCCCTGATAATGCAGCTCTTAAGTAGGGGTGGGGAGAACCTCAGGTTCAGGTGCTGAATAATAGATACCAATTGTATTTGCTTGATTGATTTCCATTCTGGATATGGGACAAATCTGCAGGCGTCAGCAGTTTCTTGTTTCTCTTATCGTTGGACATCCCCAGCTGCAACCACCTAGGATGGCCAGATGCGAAAGAGAGAACTGCGCTCTTGCACCTTTAATAATCTTCAGCGCAACTGCTTAAGGTGCAGGAACCCCTTGTCCTCTTTTGCACCTGGATACCTTAGACTGAGGGGGACCCGGGTGGCGCTGTGGGTTAAACCAGAGCCTAGGATTTGCCAATCAGAAGGTCGGCAGTTCGAATCCCCGGGACGGTGGGAGCTCCCATTGCTCGGTCCCTGCTCCTGCCCACCTAGCATTTCGAAAGCACGTCAAGTGCAAGTAGATAAATAAGTACCGCTCCGGCGGGAACGTAAATGGCATTTCCGTGCGCTGCTCTGGTTCACCAGAAGCGGCTTAGTCATACTGGCCACATGACCCGGAAGCTGTACACCGGCTCCCTCGGCCAATAAAGCGAGATGAGCGCCGCAACCCCAGAGTTGGTCACGACTGGACCTAATGGTCAGGGGTCCCTTTACCTTTACCTTAGACTGAGAGCATGTAGAGGATGGGCAGGAAAGACCAATATTGAACTGTTCCCATAACCCATGGCCCTCTAGATATTAGAAACCAAGATACTTCCTTTTATGGGTGACACTGATAGGGTTTTTTGTTTGTTTTTGTAGCTGTTCCAGACATTGTTTTGAAGATGCCCGGAGCATTCTTGTTTGTTTTTCCTGCATGGCCCCAGATTATCATTTTCCTTCAGGGCTGAGTACACCCTTTGAGCACACAGAGAGGGAGAGAAAGACGCAATAGTCCTCTTCAAGGGGAGCTTCATTCTTCAAACAGGAACAAAAGCCATCTGAGAGAGGTAGCGGCAGCTGCAACAGAAGGTAAAACTGGCTCCCTTATCTATCCCAGGAAAAGTAGAGACAGACCTTTAGTCATTGCTGCACTATTTTAGGTGAGGGGGGGGGACTCAAAAGTCTAAGTAGGAGAAAGACGAGATCATGCAGATCCGGTTTTTGATAATAAAGAGTAAACGCCAACTTGCTCAGGGTGGTTTACTGCTGACATTGTTGGAAGGAGGGAACACAGGAAGAGACATGTAGATATCCAAAGGGTAGAGAGAAAACCATCTCATTGTCCTATTCTGGTCTGCAGTGATAATCTTATGTTTAAATGTCCCCTAGGGACAAAAGTGAGATGTGGCCACAGAAATCATTTCAATGTACAGTGGTACCTCGGGTTAAGAACTTAATTCGTTCTGGAGGTCCATTCTTAACCCGAGGTACCACTTTAGCTAATGGGGCCTCCCGCTGCCGCCGCGCGATTTCTGTTCTCATCCTGAAGCAAAGTTCTTAACCCAAGGTACTATTTCCGTAAGCCAAGGTACCACTGTATCTGTCACAGGGCATAAATGTGTCGATTAGTAAACCCTCCCAGCTCAAAATGGAGAGAGAAACCACTTTCTTCTTCTGCTGCTGCTGCTGCTTCTGCATCTGCTTCTTCAGTGATCACTAGTAGCCGAGTAAGATTGTCTTCCATAAACATGGTTTTAACAATGACTCCAAAAGTGACTGTGGAGGCCAATTCTGGATCCACACGTCCTTCCACAGTGGGGACATTGGTTTCCGGGCAGGAGTTGATCACGGTGTGGATTTGCCAAGCGTGCCTTCCTCTTAGCACGTTTCTCCCTTTCATCCTGAGTTTGAGTGTCTTCAAAGCCCATGACACCTTTGGTAAAGGCTCTTCTCCAATTGGAGCGCTCGCAGGCCAGTGTTTCCCCAGTTGTCAGTGTATATCCTACATTTTTTCAGATATGTCTTCGGACAGTCTTTAAACCTCTTTTGTTGACCTAAACAGAAGGGGAACCCCAAAACAGTCCAATGGAAACTGAGCATGCTCAGTGTGCATGGAATGCTGGTTGGCTGACAGAGAAGGGAAAAGAGGAAAATCGGGGAGGGGTGAGTGAAATCGATTGCCTGGATCCCCCAAATGCAAAGCACTCCACACTGCAACATTTTGTTGCAAGCCCCCCCCCCCCGCTTCATATGCCTCCAACTCTTGTTCCGCCTCTCACCTGCAGGTCCACCGGCAAAAATGCTCATCAGAATCAACACCGCCCAGTTTCTCATTGTCTTGGTCCTGCTGCTGCTCCTCTTGTTCTCATCCTGGAGAAGGCTCGTGCCCCAGGAAGGAGTCTCGGCTCCCACCCAGACCCATGTGCTGATCCTTTCCAGCTGGCGCTCCGGCTCGACCTTCGCAGGGCAGCTCTTCAGCCAGAACCCTTCGGTCTTCTACATGATGGAGCCAGCCAAGCATGTGTGGCATCGCATGCCCTGGGGCAGCCCCGAACTCCTCCAGGGGCCCCTGAGGGACTTGCTGCGCTCCGTCTTCCTCTGCGACATGGGGGCCCTCCTTGCCTACATCGAGGAACCCAGCATGGTCTACCAGCTCTTCATGTGGCCCATGAGCAGGGCGCTCTGCTCCCCTCCGGCCTGCGAGGCCTTCCGACGCTCTGACATCATCGGGGTGAAGGAGTGTGAGTCCCGGTGTGGCCAAACGCCCTTTGAGAAGATTTCTGAGGCCTGTGCCACCTACAGCCACGTTGTGGTGAAAGCCGTCCGCTTCTTCCAGATGGAAGCGCTTTACCCACTCCTGACAGATCCCTCCCTCCGTCTCCGGGTAATCCACTTGGTCAGGGACCCACGCGCCGTGTACGCATCGCGCCAGGCCGTGTCTCTTCACCCCGATGACCTGGTCATCGGCAACGCCGTCAACGGCACTCCCAGCACCCTGGGAGTCATGCACAGGGTCTGCCGCGCCCAGGCCGAAATGTACCTCACGGCCTTGCACCGCATGCCTCCGGCCTTGAGGGGGCGATACCTCCTGACGCGGTATGAAGACCTGGTGAGGGACCCTCTGGAGCACCTGGCCAAGTGGTACCAGTTCACCGGCCTGACTTCCTCCCACAGGCTCGAGTCCTGGGTCTACAACATAACTCACTGGCCCACCGCCAACAGTGACCAGAAGCTTGGCATCTCCAGCGTGGACCCCTTGGAGATACAGAAAAATGCCAAGGTGGCTTCCCAAGCTTGGAGGAAGCACCTCAGCTTCCAGGAGGTGCAAGACGTTCAAAGCATCTGCAAGGAAGCCATGGGAGTCTTTGGCTACAAGCCAGCTGCATCAGAGGAGGAGCAGAGAGATTTGACGAAAGACCTTGTCCTTCCCAGGGGAAAAAAATAAGTCTCATGGAGATGGGCTTTAATGCAAGGGAGAAGAGGAAGGGTGAAATGGAACCCCCTAGCCACAGCCTCGCCTTACACTGGAGGGGATCTCTGGAGATACAGTGGTGCCTCGCAAGACGAAATTAATTCGTTTCACGAATTTTTTCGTCTAGCGAATTTTTCGTCTTGCGAAGCACGAAATCCCATAGGAATGCATTGAAAATCAATTAATGCGTTCCTATGGTCAAAAAAAGTCCAAACAAAGCCAAATTTGGTACAACAAGAGTTTATTAAGTGCTCTTTAAAGTCACACATACTGTAAAGAGCATTTCAAAATTCAAACCCAGAATTTTTTTTAAAAAACAGCAGAGTGGCCCAATGGTCACAGAAAATCATAAAAATGCAGAAAAAAAGCCACAAGCTTCCAGATTCTTGCAAACCCCTCCCCAACTGTTCCCCCAGCCACCCAGCACACAGAAATTCAAATCCAGATTTTTTTTAAAAAAACAACAGAATGGCCCAATGGTCACAGAAAATCATAAAAATGCAGAAAAAAAACCACAAGCTTCCAGATTCTTGCAAACCCCTCCCCAACTGTTCCCCCAGCCACCCAGCACACAGAAATTCAAATCCAGATTTTTTTTAAAAAAACAACAGAATGGCCCAATGGTCACAGAAAATCATAAAAATGCAGAAAAAAAACCACAAGCTTCCAGATTCTTGCAAACCCCTCCCCAACTGTTCCCCCAGCCACCCAGCACACAGAAATTCAAATCCAGAATTTTTTAAAAAAACAGCAGAGTGCCCCAATGGTCACAAAAAAATCATAAAAATGCAGAAAAAAAACACACAAGCTTCCAGATTCTTGCAAACCCCTCCCCAACACCAAGTCCTTGAATTCCAAACACCCCAACCGCAAATCCAAAACCCCCCCAAAAAGTTTTAAAAGCTTAACTTACCAAATGGCTGCAAAAGAAGTTTTGGAAAAGCTTCAAAAATCACCAAAGTCTTTAAAAACCTCAAAAAAGGCTACTATGTACACTGCGTTCTATGAGTTGCTCCTCGAAGTCAAGTCGCAACTGTATTAACGGTGTTAAGAAAAAGGAAACAAACTTGCAAGACGGTTTCGTCTTGCGAAGCAAGCCCATAGGGAAATTCGTCTTGCGAAGCAGCTCAAAAAAAGGAAAACCCTTTCGTCTAACGAGTTTTCCGTCTTGCGAGGCATTCGTCTTGCGGGGCACCACTGTATTTGCCCAAAGAATGCCCACTATATTCTAGAATTGTAATGTGCTGCAATCTGTCCTCCAATTTCCTCTGAAGTTTTATTCCTCTGTGAAAGAGGTTCTAACTCATTCTCACGGCACATGCAAATTCCATTCGCATTTTGGTGGGTGCGGGATTTTCAGGGTACCTTGTTGTTGGGAGGGGGATGGCTGCAGGTGGTGTGTGTTTTTTCCCTTCTGTTTCTCCAGCACTTGCAGCCCCCCTGGCTGCCTGCACTTCCTAATCTAAAAAAGCCCCTCCACCCGGCCTTTCAACTAAAACATAAACACCTGGGAAGGCTGCCGAACACAGAACGCTGATGAGATGATTTGCAGAATAGGAGAAAGAACATTGGCAAACACCCCTTGGTCATCTCAAAAGGAAGGTAAGCACAGGGTGAGAAGTGAGAACCTGTCTCCCGCCCATAAAGACTTCACCAAATTCTTCTCTCCCTTCTAATCATTTTCAGACACAAATTCTCATCTCATTAATTGGAAATACAGATTTTTTTTCCTTCAACACCACACTAATTCTGCCATCGCAAAAGCAAGCCAACATCTCTGTGACAATCTAAAGACCAGCCTAACATATTTATTGTGGCAGGAGCTTCTGTAGGAATTATTATTATTATTATTATTATTATTATTATTATTATTATTAATTTCTACCCGGCCCATCTGGCTTGGTTTCCCCAACCACTCTGGGCGGCTTTCAACAGAACAATAAAAACAGAATAAAACTTCAAACATTAAAAGCTTCCCTGAACAGAGCTGCCTTCAGATGTCTTCTAAAAGTCGGATAGTTTTTTATTTCCTTGACATCTGAAGGGAGGGCATTCCACAAGGCGGGTGCCACTATTGAGAAGGCCCTGTGCCTGGTTCCCTGTAACCTCACTTCTTGCAGTGAGGGAACTGCCAGAAGGCCCTCGGAGCTGGACCTCAGTGTCTGGGCTGAACGATGAGGGTGGAGACGCTCCTTCAGGTATACTGGGCCGAGGCAGTTTAGGGCTTTAAAGGTCAGCACCAACACTTTGAATTGTGCTCGGAAACGTACTGGGAGCCAATGTAGGTCTCTCAGGACCGGTGTTATGTGGTCTTGGCGGCCACTTCCAGTCACCAGTCTAGCTGCAGCATTCTGAATTAGTTGCAGTTTCCGGGTCATCTTCAAAGGTAGCCCCACATAGAGCGCATTGCAGTAGTCCAAGCAGGAGAGAAAACACCTCCTTCATTGGATGCAAACCTATGGAGCGTATGGAAAGGAGAGGCTCCTGGGGAAGCTGCTCCTTCCTTCCTTCCTGTAGGTACTTTCCTTGTTCGCCAGAAGAACCCTTAAACCCATGCTGCTTTAGGAAGCCTGCCAGGGAAAGCTTAGTCACGGGTAGTTTGGCTGCTCTCTCTTGACACTGAACGGGTTCCAAAAGTGAAGCAGGCACTCCGAAACAGGAGAGACTCCCTTATATGTACACACAACTGAAGAACCACATTTGAGTGCTTTCCAGAAGAACATCCCCTGCAGCCTCCATGTTCAGGTTTCTGCCACGTTGTGGTAGGCTAGTTTAATCTGGAGAAATCAAGCGGCTGAAGCTTTTCCTGGCATGAGAACAAGGGGTGCGGTGGGGGAAGCATGGCCTGTTCAATTCCTGTGCTTCAGGATCCTGTTAAAGCAGGAATGGGGAACCTTAGATTTGGCCCCCTCTGGTTCTCCATCTGGCCCTTGGGACTCTCCCCAGGGCATGCCCTCCTGAACCACACCCTTCTCCCGCTTCCTTTAAAGCCCTTGGACCCTTGCACCTACGGGACTGCCTCTCCTGGTACGCCCCGCGGAGGACCTTACGGTCTACAAATAATAACACCTTGGAGATCCCGGGCCTCAGAGAGATTAGGCTGGCCTCGACCAGGGCCAGGACCTTATCGGCCTTGGCCCCGGCCTGGTGGGACGCTCTGCAACAAGAGATCAGGGCCCTGAAGGATTTGACATCTTTCCGCAGGGCCTGTAAGACGGAGTTGTTCTGCCAGGCCTTTGGTCAGGGCTCAGCCTAACTCCCCTTTTCTTTTTGTATAAGAACTAATATGAAAGAGGCCTCCCAGCATTCTCACAGACCCATATAAGATCAGCGTAAACAGTTGGGCCGATGAGCATTTACTGTTCCCAACCCTAACCCTGTGGAAAGCCATCTAATTAGACTTTAATTTGATTTTGACCTGTTTTTAGGAGGTAGTTTAATTACTGTTTGATTTTATACTAATGTTATATATTTGATGTTAGCCGCCCTGAGCCTGACTTTGGCCGCGGAGGGCGGGATATAAATAAAAGTTTATTATTAATTATTATTATTATTATTATCGTTATTATTATTATTATTAGCTTTTGCCTGGTTGGAATGAGTCCTTGAACCCTGCTCGTGCTTCCTGCTTGCCTGATGGAAAACAGAGAGGGGTGTTTGACCGTGAAGGAAGTCGTCTACTGTACAAAGGACAAAAATAACATCCACTTTTGCATTTGAACCTGCCCACAAGCTGGAATGTGGTAACCCCAGAAGGTTCCTCCAAAGGGATTGCAGATATTTATAGAATTACAGAGTCGGAAGAGACCCCCGGGGTCATCTAGTCCAGCCTCCTCCAATGTTGCTGGCCTCCATCTGCCATCCGCCCCAGCCAGCATGACCAATGGTCAGAGATGATGGGAGTTGCCCAGCAACATCTGAAGGGCTACATGGCCCTCTCACCCCTCTGCTATAAAGGTGCAGGGAGGTCCCTTCGTTCCTTCATACCGCAATCATCCAACCACGAGCTTCTGTTTTAAAAGAACATAAAGACTTGCCCTGTTGGGTCGAACCAAGACCCAGAAGGTTCTGGGCATCCCCAAAGAGTGATGCTCTTTGTTCCTAGCATGCAGGTCAGAGATCCGGCCAGATGTTGTTACATTACAACTCCTGTCACCCATGACAATGGGCTATGCTGGCTGGGGCTGATGGGAGTCGGAGCCCAAAAACATCTCAGAGGCCACAGATTGACCATCCCTAATCAAGAGGCTGAGTCGTCACTGGACTTGGAAGTTCCATTTAGCTACAAGGGCTAATCACTGTTGGCTATCGGAAGTTCATCCACATCACCCACATTTCAAGCACATGGCTTCCCCACACAAGAATCCTAGGAACCATCGTTTACCCCTCTCAGGAACTGCAATTCCCAACAGCCTTGACAAACTACAGTTCCCATAATTCTTTGGGAGAAGCCAGGCCCTAAAAACGTGCTTTAAATGTACGGTGGCGATGTAACCGTTACACATAAGAAACACCATCTTTTTGTGCCAGTTGGCTGCCTAGGATTTGGAAGGAAGGAAGGAAGGAAGGAAGGAAGGAAGGAAGGAAGGAAGGAAGGAATTCTCTCTCCTGCACCCCTCCTCTGCCCAACAACCTCAAATAGATTTATAAACCCATCTCTCCCCATCAACCCCTCCTTTGTTGTCTTTTCTCTAAACTAAAAAGCCCCACAGACAAAAGCTGTTCCCGCCCATTGATCCAAAGGAAGTTTGTCAAACGGCTTTAAAAACAATATCCCCAGAACTGCAAAATGCACACGGGTAATCCATGTAAATAGTTAACGATGAATAATAGCTGAGATTAAGCTTTTGGTTTCATGGGCCACTGCAAACTCTGGTATCATTCTACGGGTTCACTGGGAAGAAGCCAGCCTGACTTTTCCATTGCAAAAGCTTCTGCTAGCAATCATCCAGCCAATTAAAAACACCTGTCTTGTTAGAGGCTCTCTCCCATATCCGAGGAGAGAAACCTGTGCCAATTTTTGTTTGCCTTTTTGAGGGAGGGCAAATGCACTGTGGCTGAATCCCTTGTGGGGCTCTGTGCAACCACACGAAAGGTCCCACTGGTCAAGCAACAGTCTAATGGCTAACTAGATGCCTCTAGGAAGGCAGCAAATCCCTTCCCCATCCCCCGCCGCTGCCACTAACCTGCCTGCCCGCCCGCCCAGCTAGACATATGCCCGTTTGTTGGCCGATGTCCATTGAAACTGGTAGGGTGGTGGGCAGGGAGCCCAACAGTAGGTGGCGCCAGAGCCAATGACTACTAGATGGCAACTTTAAGTTCGCCATTGCGAAGAAGGACTATTGCTACAAACAGGGATGCGGGCGGCGCTGCAGTCTAAATCACTGAGCCTCTTGGGCATGCCGATCAGAAGGTTGGAGGTTTGAATCCCCATGACGGGGTGAGCTCCTGTTGCTCTGTCCCAGCTCCTGCCTACCTAGCAGTTCAAAAGCACACCAATGCAAGTAGATACAGTGGTACCTCTGGTTATGTACTTAATTCATTCTGGAGGTCCGTTCTTAACCTGAAACTGTTCTTAACCTGAAGCACCACTTTCGCCAATGGGGCCTCCTGCTGCTGCCGCACGATTTCTGTTCTCATCCTGAAGCAAAGTTCTTAAGCCGAGGTACTATTTCTGGGTTAGCGGAGTCTGTAACCTGAAGCATATGTAACCTGAAGCGTATGTAACTCAAGGTACCACTGTAAATAGGTATCGCTGTGGCGGGAAGGTGAATGGCGTTTTCCGTGCGCTCTGGCTTCTGTCATGGTGTTTCATTGCACCAGAAGTGGTTTAGTCCTGCTGGCCGCATGACCCGGAAAGCTGTCTGTGGACAAACGCCGGCTCCCTCGGCCTGAAAGCAAGATGAGTGCCGCAACCCCATAGTCGCCTTTGACTGGACTTAACCGTCCAGGGGTCCTTCGCCTTTTTATTTATTTATTTTACAAACAGAATATTGTAAGTTCAGCTGCAGATTTTCCTGCATTAGGCTCCTTCTCAACACATTACAGCAGGCATCCCCAAACTTGGCCCTCCAGCTGTTTTGGGACTACCATTCCCATCATCCCTGACCACTGGTCCTGTTAGTTAGGGATGATGGGAGTTGTAGTCCCAAAACAGCCGGAGGGCCGAGTTTAGGGATGCCAGCATTACAGGCGTACTTCATTTTAATGAGCAGCCTCCATAGCTCAGTTGGTAGAGCGTGAGACTCTTCATCTCAGGATTCCAGGTTTAAGCCCCACGGGGGAAAGAAGATTCCTCCATTGCAAGGGGTTGGACCTCATGGTCCCTTCCAGCTCTATGTTGGAAGCGCTTTATTGCACTTCGCGGATATTGCTTTTAAAACACACACACAAAATGAAGGACTGGAGGAGTCAACATCGAGCCAAGACCCTCCATCAGCAAAAAGATCCTGACTTGCTGAAGGCTCAGATGATGGTTACCATTTTTAGCAATAAAGTATTTTTTAATTAAAGTACATACAATGGTACCTCGGGTTACATACGCTTCAGGTTACATACACTTCAGGTTACACACTCCGCTAAGCCAGAAATAGTGCTTCAGGTTAAGAGCTTTGCTTCAGGATGAGAACAGAAATTGTGCTCCGGCAGCGCGGCGGCAGCAGGAGGCCCCATTAGCTAAAGTGGTGCTTCAGGTTAAGAACAGTTTCAGGTTAAGTATGGACCTCCGGAACGAATTACGTACTTAACCCGAGGTACCACTATACATTGGTTTTTTAAAAAACATAATGCTATTGCACACTTAACAGACTACAGTATAGTGTAAACGCAACTTTTATATGCACTGGTGGGGGGAATTATGCAACTTGCTTTATTGCAATATTCGCTTTATTGCGGTGGTCAGGAACGGAACCCCGCAATATCTCGGAGGCATGCCTTCATTTACAAATATGACCAATGGACAGCAGGAACAATCCCTGTGCAACAAACATGCAATGGGCATAGCCAAAGGGGGAGTGGGGCAGCTGTCCCCCCAATCAAATAAATCAATAAAAATACTTAACTAACTGGGGTTCTGCTCCCCTCAACATAAAGCCTGCCCCCTATCATAAATCCTGGCTACGTCCATGAAACATCCCAAGCCCTAATTTGGTTTTGTCCTGCTTTTCTTCTTATTCCTGAGCTGCCCCACTTTTTCAGTTATGGCCACATCTCACTTTTGTTCCTGGGGGACATTTAAAAATTACCGTATTTTTCGCCCCATAGGACGCATCAAGTTTTTTTGGGGGGAAATAAAGGGAAAAAAATTATTTCCCCCCCAGGCGCTTGTGGTGCCGGCAGCGGGGAGAAGCACTCTTCTCCCCCCCGCCTGCCTTCAGACCAGGTCCGGGGACAGCAGGGAGACGCGCTGCGCCTCCCAGCTGTCCCCGGAGCTTGTGGGGCAGGCAGCGGGGAGAAGCGCTCTTCTCCCCGCAGCCCGCCTTCAGGCAGCGGGGAGAAGCTAATGGGGGGCGGCAGTTCTAAGGAACAAAGTGAGAACCAAAACAAGGCCATCCTTTGAAATTCACAGTTACCTGAATTCTGTGATGTACTTCTCCAACTAACCAATGCTCACGAAAAGTCAGATTATATGGGGAAAGCATGCATAAAAAATGAATGTTTTTGTAAAAAAAAATTTAAAAAGCATACAAAATGTGTTATATTAGGGGGAACTGTTTGCAAAAAATATAAATTGCAAATTTGCTGCAAAGATTTGGAGAACTGAATTTAAGATTCTAAAAATGTGAAACTGGGAGGACCAAAATAGACAGATCCTTCCATCTCTAGCAGCTCCGTTTTGAGTGTTTGTGCTGGAATGAGCTTGAAATAATTTGATATTCCTTGCCGCCTGCTCTTTATTGCTGCATTGCTTATTTTAATATTTTACATGCTGTCCAGTGATTTTATCAAATATCGTAAGCCAGTTTGGGAAAATGTTGCATTTTGAAAAGGAAGCTAACAGTAAATAAATACATAGGCATGTTGATGTGAGATTACTGTTAATCTGATGCCATGCAGATTATTAGTGTTATTAATCTGATTTATTAATTAAACACTAATTAATTATTAGCGTTATTAATCTGATGCCATGCAGTGTTATCTTTTGATTGTACTTGTCAGAGACTGACAGTGCAATCCTATGCATGTAACTGTGTTCTGGGGTCCCAGGTCTACATGATGGTGGTGACTCTAGGGCAGGGGTCAGCAGGGGGCCGGTCCACTGTCCCTCAGACCTTGTGGGGGGCCGGACTATATGGGGGGGGAATGAACGAATTCCTATGCCCCACAAACAACCCAGAGATGCATTTTAAATAAAAGCTCACATTCTACTCGTGCAAAAACATCAGGCAGGCCCCACAAATAACCCAGAGATGCATTTTAAATAAAAGGACACATTCTACTTATGTAAAAACACGCTGATTCCCGGACCGTCTGTGGGCTGGATTTAGAAGGCGATTGGGCCGGATCCGGCCCCCGGGCCTTAGTTTGCCTACCCATGTTCTAGGGCTTGTGGGAGTGGTTTGATACAGGGAAACCAAAGAAGGATGTCAAAAGCGCCAGAATGGCCAGTTCTAGCACTTTATTAAAGAAGGTGTCAATGTGCAACACACTGTACAGAGCCTTGCTACCTTTGCAGACACAGGTCGAACATCGCAGCCAATCTGGGCAGCTTCCAACATATATAAAAAACATGATAAAACATTTTTAAAAAAAGAAATTCCCTATACAGGGCTGCCTTCAGATGACTCCAGGTCAGATAACTCGATACCCTCCAACGTTTCTCCGATGAAAACAGGGACATCCTACCATACCCTCCAATACTTCTCCGATGAAAATAGGGATGTCCTAAGGAAAAGGGATGGCGCTGTGGGTTAAACCACAGAGCCTAGGACTTGCCGATCAGAAGGTCGGCAGTTTGAATCCCCGCGACGGTGGGAGCTCCCATTGCTCAGTCCCTGCTCCTGCCAACCTAGCAGTTCGATAGCATGTCAAAGTGCAAGTAGATAAATAGGTACCACTCTGGCGGGAAGGTTTCCCTGCGCTGCTCTGGTTCACCAGAAGCGGCTTAGTCGTGCTGGCCACATGACCCAGAAGCTGTACTCCGGCTCCCTCGGCCAATAAAGCGAGATGAGCGCCGCAACCCTAGAGTCAGTCATGACTGGACCTAATGGTCAGGGGTCCCTTTACCTTTAAGGAAAAGGGACGTGGGTGACGCTGTGGGTTAAACCACAGAGCCTAGGACTTGCCAATCAGAAGGTCGGCGGTTCGAATCCCCACGATGGGGTGAGCTCCCGTTGCTTGGTCCCTGCTCCTGCCAACCTAGCAGTTTGAAAGCACATCAAAGTGCAAGTAGATAAATAGGTACCGCTCCGGCGGGAAGGTAAACGGCGTTTCTGTGCGCTGCTCTGATTCGCCAGAAGCGGCTTAGTTGTGCTGACCACATGACCCGGAAGCTGTACGTCGGCTCCCTCAGCCAATAAAGCGAGATGAGCACCGCAACCCCAGAGTTGGTCACAAGTCCCTTTACCTTTAAGGAAAAGTGGGACATTCTGGGATCAAATCAGAAACTTGGGATGGCTTCTATAAATCCAGGACTGTCCCTGCCTGGAAAATAAATAAAAATTTAATTTTGTTATTTATTTCGACCGCGTCAGACCAACACAGCTACATACCTGAACCTGGAAAATAGGGATACTTGGAGGGTCTGCAGTTTGAGAGAAATTGTGGTCCTCTCTGAGACATGCTTTTTCTCGAGTTCCAGAGTTCCTTATGGATAGGCAGGGAGGAGAGAGAAGGGACACAGATGCCAGGGACAGTGGGGGCCAGTGCCATCGGCACAATGTGGAGGCTCGTGATGCGTGCCAGTAAATGTTTAGTATGCATGGGCATATACACCATGCGGCCACAACTGGATATAAAAACACAAAGTTCTTCTAGGGACAATTGACGTTCTATATAAGGAAGCTCTAGTTTTCAAATGATTATTCTGAACCGCCAGGGGGCGCAAGAGGCGCACGGACGGAGACGCTACTGGAGGGAAAAACCAGCCTTGAAACCAAGTAGGAAGATGGAGGGGGCGGTTCCCAAATGTGGGCGTGTCTGGTGCGGGCTGCTGGCGGCGGATTGGAGGAAAGCAAAAGGGGAGGGGCGACGAGACCTACCTACGTCGTTTTACGTCCCTTCAAGCGCGCGCGCGTGAATATACATATTTCTGAGGCGAGAGCGACGTCACCCGCCGCGCTTCCCCCGTCCTCCTTACGGAAGAGGTGACGCTTTTGACGCGGCGGGTCAAGGGCGAGCGGGGCGTGGCCGGCGCTGGATCGAACGTCCTTGCGAGTCGTGTGTTGGTTCGGAGCGCGGAGGGAGGGAGGAGGGCGTGGCCTCCGGCGAGGACGGACTCGCCTTAAGAAACCGCCCTCCAGTCTCCGCCCTCGCATGAGGGAAGGAAGGCGTGGCCTCAATCCGAAAGCGGGTGGGGTGGGGGGGGCGGGACGGCTGGTTGCCATGGGTTCGCTTCCGGCGCTGCCTGGCGGAAGTGGCTGGAATTCTGTTGCTGGCTGCCGTTTGCTGCCGTTGCCCTCGGTCAGTGCGCGGGGAGGCGGGGGGCGCCCCTCTCGCCGGAGGAGTTGGGGGGCAGCGCGGCCCCCCCCCCCAGAGTCAGGCGGGCGGGGGAGAGAGGGACCGGGAGGGCTATGGAGGGGAAGGGAGGGAGGGGAGGGGGAACCGAAGGACACGAGGGAGGGAGCAGGGCAGCCCTTCTCCGCCCCGCGCCCTATTTATCCGCGTATTTAGTAGCGCCTGTGCTTAGGGAGCGAGCCTGAGGGAAGCGAAGGGGCTGCTCGCAGTCGGCCGGGAGGTCGGCGCAGAGAAGGAGCCGCGAAAGGCCCTGTCACTTGACTTTTTAAAGGGGAGACCTCTTCCCTATAGGACCTCCCTTCCCCTGGTCAGTAAGGGCGCATATAAGCAGCACTGTCCTCACAATATATAGGTGAGCATAAGAGGCTGCCTGGTACATGGGTACCTCGGGTTAAGTACTTAATTCGTTCTGGAGGTCTGTTTTTAACCTGAAACCATTCTTAACATGAGGTACCACTTTAGCTACTGGGGCCTCCTGCTGCTGCCCTGCCACTGGAGCATGATTTCTGTTCTCATCCTGAAGCAAAGTTCTTAACCTGAAGCACTATTTCTGGGTTAGCGGAGTCTGTAACCTGAAGCGTATGTAACCCGAGGTACCATTGTACTGGGTAGCCCAGTATCGTTTTCTCTCACAGGTAGTAGCTGCCCCGAATCTTAAAAGCTGCACTGGTGTTTGTGTGTGCATATATATATGTGTGTATATATACATACATGCACACACAGTGTTGCCTCGGGTTACATACACTTCAGGTTACAGACTCCGCTAACCCAGAAATAGTACCTTGGGTTGAGAACTTTGCTTCAGGATGAGAACAGAAATCGCGTAGCAGCAATGGGAGGCCCCATTAGCTAAAGTGGTGCTTCAGGTTAAGAACAGTTTCAGGTTAAGAACGGACCTCCGGAACGAATTAAGTACTTAACCCGAGGTACCACTGTATACACACACACAAGATATATATATGTCTGTGTGTGTTTATTTTGAGCTGGGATCCATTGTGATAAAGGGTGGGCTAGAAATGTACCTAATAAAGAAAATTATTATTAATTATTAATAAGAGTTTGTTTATAAGCCACCCATCTGACTGGGCTCCCCCAGCCACTCTGGACAGCTTCCAACAAATCAAAACACTAATTAATTATGTGACCACTGCAATCTGTGCGAGGGAAGGTGTGTGACAGGCGGCCCCATCTGTCCTTCAGCGTCGGGCAAGAGGTTACATTTTAGAGAAATGATTAGATGACTGCCCTCCCGGGTGGTGTTTGCGCGAAGCAACAGAGTTATTCACGGAAATGTTCTGGTCTCAGTCTGTGTTTATTATGTTTTTATAAGTGTTGGAAGCCACCCAGAGTGGCTGGGGCAACCCAGTCAGATGGACAGGGTACAAATAAATAATTGTTATTATTAGTGGTAGTGATCAAGGCTTATGTAGGAATGAGTTGCTTGAAAGGCAGAAGGTTTTTAATCCAGTTTTATATGCTACACAGGGGCATGGTGACTGAGGCCAGAACAATTGGCAACGCAGTGTTGTGCCTCCGACCAGGGAATCCTACTGGCATTGTTTAAATCCAGCAAGAACTTGTGTCTTTTTTGAGATAGTCTAAAAAAAATCTACAGTACTAAGAGATGTGGAACCAGGCTTAAGGACAACTGAGAAGAACAGCTAGACACTGAGGACAATGAGAATCCTTTGCTCCATGGGTTTTCTGTAGCGGAGTTTATGATCAATTGTGAAGACTGAACTTCCCCTCTGTGAAATGGAAGATTCCACACGAGCCTTAAAAAAGACTTGAAGGGGATTATCCTGGCACCAGAAGACCATGCTGCCATTTGTTTTAGTGGTGGCTAAGGCTGCAGGAACATTTCACCCCTACCTTTAAGCATAGTGGGGTCTGTGTAAGAAATTGAAGAAAGAAGACTTTTTCTGGCTTATCTCACTCTACTGTTTCTTCAAGGTGGAGTCTTTGAAGGGGGAGGGGGGTGTCAAGAGACCCCCCTCCCCCAGGAGAGAAGAACATTAGACTGGCCACCCTATATCTATGGCAATATGACACCTTCCAGGTGAGTAGTTAGGTGCAATTCAGTCAAAGCTTACACTTGTTTTGCACTGTAACCATATTCTGTTTAGCTTGCAAGTGTTTGGATGTCATGCACTATGTGTTCAGTTATGAAAGTGCAAGTATGAAGTGAATGAATCAAACCCCATGTTTTTTACCTTTAATCTGTTGAAATCTGGGCTTGATAGGTTATGTGAGTAGGTAGGATTTCATGTACCTCTTGTCCCTAATGTCTGTAGTGTCCCATTTCTTTCCTAATAAAGTAGGTACGTTAAGTAGACTTGTGTGCATCTGTTTGGCTTTCACAATTTATACTTGGTGCAGAACTCCCAATCAGCTAGGCACACATAACCCTTCACAGTAATTGAATCTTGTTGCAACAGGAAGGGTGTGAGGGCCTTTTGAATACACCCTGTAGTAGATCTGGGTGCTTTCCTGTATCGGTTAACTGCAGTCATTCAGAGACAGGGACCACTTGTGCATGTACTGCCTGAGACCTGTGAAAGGACAAAAATAATCATTACAGGAACAGATGTCCAGAAATGTGGTATGTATTTCTGAATAAATCTCTTCGGTGGAGAACACATATGCTAAAATATGCTGGGCACATTGATCATACGTTTCTTTGTTTCTCTTTATATGGTTGTGTTGGGTGTAATTTGCATTTATTTGATCTAGAGGCTTCATTTAGTTTGGATATGAGATATTTCTAGATTGACTTAATGGAGTGGTTGTACTTATTTCTTTAGCCAGATCTATATTTCAGTTTCAATATATCCTATCAATATTTTGGTAATCACAGTATTATAATGGTTGTAATAATCACAGTATATGGATAGAATGCTTGTCAGAATGCTTCAGATTACAAGGCCTTTGTAAGTTAACATTTCAGTCTTCCTGAGCGTTGTTGTTCAGGGGTAGGGAACCCCTGACAGGGGGCTGGCTACGCATCCTCTTGATCCCTGTCAATCTTGGCTGGTAAAGTCTTGTGGGAAGTAATGACTGGATGGTCCATTGTGGTGAATGCCTTGCTATTGGAGGTAGTTATGCCCACTGCCTTGAAAGAGGTGGTAGTGTGGCCCCTTTTGAAGAGGCCTTCATGGGCTCAGATGTTTTAGAAAATTGCTACCCAGTCTCTAATAATTCCTTCCTGGGCAAGGTGATTGAGAGGGTGGTGACCAGCTAGCTACAGGTATACCTGGAGGAAGTAGCGTGAGATACCGGTCCCAGTCAAGGTGTTAGTAAGAGTATACAGAGCCTTAAACAAAGCATGGGACTGAGGTACAGTACCTAAATATGTGCCTCCCTCAACACCAACCATCTTGGGCCCTATGAAAGGGCCCTGTTAGCAATACCGCAGTGTTGACTTCCTGGTTGGTGTTGACCTGTGACAGAGCTTGGGTGGTTCCCCGTTTGTGGAATAACCTTCCTGCTGATGTACAACCTGTCTCCCTCATTATTAACTTTCAGGAAGATCTTAGAAGCATTTCTGTTCACCCTGCCATTGGATGGCTCAAAGATACTGTTCCTTAACTCCTTGAATTTGTTAAACATGAGGGTATGTGATTGTTCTGCAAGTTTCTGGGTTATTCGTAGTACAGTCATACCTCAGGATAAATAAGCTTCAGGTTGAGCGCTTTCGGGTTGCGCTCCGCAGCGACCCGGAAGTAACGGAGCGCGTTACTTCCGGGTTTCGCCGCTCGCGCATGCCCAGACGGTCAAAATGACATCACGCACATGCACGGAAGCGGCAAAATGTGGCATGCGCAGACACGCTGTCGCGTCTTACGTTCTGTTCGGGATGCGAACGGGGCTCCGGAACGGATCCTGTTCGCATCCCAAGGTACCACTGTACTTTTAGATGTTTTGAATGTGTTTTTATTATGAAATTTTTATACTTGGGTGTCTGCTGCTCTGGAATTATGGGATGGGATAGGAAGAGATAAAATTTAATACATAATAATAAATTGGCCTGGCACAGGTTCCAGTTTTGTCTGATACCTCCCCCCCCCCCGCAAACCACACCCACCTGATACTATATGTAATGCCTGGTGTGGAGCAGGTAAAGACGTGGCTGCCAAGGAACTATCAGGAGCCTTGGAAGTGTGTTGAGGTTGTACCTTAAGCTGACTGGGTACGTTACAGAGTTTCCATTTGGGAACTCAGTAACACAGCTGTCCCCTCTCTTGCTATGTGGTATGTGAATCTGTGAGAGATAGTAGTTTACTGAAGGCAACCTAATGTCAGAAGTAAGATCTGGGCCAGAGGCCTCTAGTTCACAGATCAGTCCCATGAATTGCAAACCTGTGTATGTTTATCTAGAAGTCAGTCCTAATGGACTCACTTGTACTCCCAGTAAGCATTTGCAGGATTGCAGCTTTGGCGACAGTGAAATTGAAATACTTTATTGCCACTTGTACAACTTGTATACAGTGAGATTCCACGAGCACCCCCCACTCAGCTCTCTTAGTCTTAAATTCCCCTAGTTTACTGACACACACACACCCAACCCGAAAGTCAGTTGCCCTGTTGTTATCTTTTCATTCAGCAGCCTAACAGCCCACGGATAGAAGCTGTTCTTTACCCTGTTGAAGCAGTAGATAGGAAACTGGAAGTTGAATTTAATGGTTTCTGTGACACGTGAGTCTAGGGCCCAGGGTTGTCTGTCCTGTCTGTTTAGTCTCTGAGTCCTGCCACACATGTTATTGAGTTCATACTAGCATAATTTTGCACTGAGGAAAGGGTGGTTCAACTGGCGTGGATAGGATAGTGCTCAGTGTGGCCACTGCCCTGCCTACGTGATGCCACTCTTGCCAAGTCTGACTTGATCAGTTGCACCCTGATCAAGTTGTGGTATCATGAGGTGTTGTGGTAGTGCATAACCACAACGCATGATATCACACTGCAGCAAAAGCCCAAATTGCTTCCTTACATAGCAAATCACATGCCAGGCTATTAATCTGACATGGGCAAAGCAGGGGCTGGCATGGGGTATTTTTGTAAAGTTCTGTTTATAGTGTCTATTTGCTCACTACTCAGTATACTAAATATTGCTTTCTGAGCACTATTTTTGGCACTTGACCCTCTTGCTTTGACGAGTCCCACAAGCCTCTGCTCTCTTTTTTTAAAAACCTGTTTGATTACTTTGATCCTTGCTTTAAAAATTCAAACTTGTGAAAGCCCTGATCACCTAGTGGGCTTATTAAATCAATGTGCACATTTCCATATATCTGAATACAGCAAGTCCAAACATGATTGTAATTTACTCCCAAGAGTTGTATATGGGCTTCCACAATACAGATGGTGCTTAGCTCTGATACCATGCTAAATTGGAGGGGAGGAGATATTAGGATGTCCCAGATGAAAGATGAAACAAATATGCAGAAAGCGCAGAAGGGGAGGGTGCACATGGAAATGCTTCTGTTTCACTGATCCCATAGAGCAGCAAGGATATGGAGCAAAATGGTTGTACTGCCTGCTACCTCGAATTTGCACAACAGGCAGAGTCATTAGGACTTTAGGGAGAAATTCAACCTTGCTCTAAAGTGATTGTTCTTTCATGGACTTGCCAGATGATATGGTCCCCCCTCTTCCCCCTCTGTGCACCGCTCCAGAGTTTGTATCTCCCCTCTCCCCTCCTCTGACAAGACTTCTGACAGGGCTTCCTCTGATGACTCATTAGCTGAATCCCACCGTAAGTCTACAATAAGCAGCCCCCATGTTTTTAACACTGCAAGATTGGCCTTAAATGGGGTCAAGTTGAATCCTCCACAGTGTTTTACACTGTATATTCAGTATTCTATGCAGCATGTCCTAATTTAAAGTTAAATGTTGGCTCGTAAGGTCAGTGATACTAAAGTAATTTAATAATGGTTGGCTAGGCATGTATTGTGGGCAAGATGTTTCAGCGACTCCCTGTTTAGTTCCAACATCACGTACAGTATTCCCTGTGAATACTGAATTCCACCCTTCTCTGGTTTTCTGAGATCATGACTGTACAAGTACTTTGAGGCCCTAATTAACTCAGTCTCTTCGAAATATGTTCAGCTTCTTATGACTTTATGCAAATTAATGGGGGAAGAGGGAGACTGAGATCCAGGTAACCACAGAAGCTAAACTGAAGATGTTATTCTGATGGTGGATGGCTTTGGGTAGCAGCTCCAGGGTCTTTTCTGAGGGATCCATGTTATCCCCTTACTTGGATTGAACCCAAGCAAAGCCTTGGACTTACACCTGTTCTTCACTTCCATGTGGTGAGGAGGAAGACTTTGCTTGCATTTACTTTTGGTTTCACAGAATCCTGCTGCCTTTTTGCATGCAAAGTAATAAACTATGGTTTGAAGTTGGCTTGTTTATTTGACCAGAATTTGTTTTAAATTCCAATCTTTGATTGGTATGAAAGAACAGACCTCTGTCAAAGTAAACACTAATGAATTCCTTTTCCCAACTGTTATAGGAGGAAAGGGGGAACATGAGATTTCACTCATTCTGACCTGCTCACGTATCACTGAACAATGGTTTAGTGTAACACACAAACAAGGTAGCTGTCTGTTTGGCTACTCAACATGCACAGCATAATAGTTTATCCTGTCTGACCAGAGGGCTATTTAGACTGAAATGTGTCATGTGGTTTCTCTCTTCTCTTCTGCAACACCTGAGAGTTGTGTTGTTATTGCCTTGATTGTGGGCGATCCCAAATTTAATTAGTGTGCCACTCTAAATCAAGATAAACTCTACTCAAGTATAGCCAGGACACTTCAACAAGCAATGCCTTGGCTGCATCTCTTACTCCCTCACTTGGAAGTAGTTGTATGTGTTTACTGTGTAATTTTGGTTCCTGGGAACATAAAAGCCAGTGGAGAAATAGTCTTAGCTAGCCAGGTCAGTGGGAAGGGACATCCTGGATGAAATGTGAGACAAACGGGGGTGGATGTGAAGCTTGCCTCCCTATAGAAACTATTTGTGCTTCATGAGGGTGGCCCCTCTCACAGCTGGAGAACTCTTAACATTTCACTTCACCTGTGAGCTGCTCGTCTCCATTCTTAAACCAATGAATTGTTTTCCTGCAAGATTATTGCGTAAATTACATTATTTCTGTTTACAGCTCTGCCCAGTATAACACATTTGTAGTAAGTAGACACAGGTACCTGCAATATGTTCTGCGCTAGAATGGGAAGCCTGTAGCTTTCCATGTATTTTTGGGCTCCAACTCCCATCAGCCCCAGGCCAGGAGTTGTAGCCCAATAACACTGGGATTCTCCATCCTTATTTTGTAGTGTCCTCACAACCTCAGGAAGAAGTCACAATGGGGCTTGGCCTGTAGATTCTAACAAGATTGCAGGTAGAAACATCTCTATTTCTCATTAGACCTACAAGAATTCCCTGGCATTCACTTTCTAACAGGAATCAGCCAGATGTTTCTAACAGGAATGAGCCACTATCTATGATTTACCCTCCAGCAACTGGTATTCAGATCTGTATGGCCTCCATCTGTGGTACCTTCATTTCAGCTTTCATGGCTAACAGTGATTGATAGGCCTATCCTCTGTAAATTGGTTTGGGCATTTTAAAAAGCCATTTAAGCTGCTGGCCATCTTACATTCTGTGAGGTGATCTGATTCAGAGTTCAGCTGAGACTGACTTGAATGAGTGTTCAGAACTCAGCGATGGCTTCTGTGTTCTGGGGAAGAACTCTTTTCATTAGTGTTAAATATTGAAAGCCATTCAATTAAGTCTCTGTTGCTTGGCAGAACCCAAGAAACATTGCAAAGGGCAGACACGTGTTTTCTGACAGATTGCTCTGATCTGCAGATCTAGAAACCTTGGCTGACTCTGTTGAGAATTCTGGTTACCATTTGACTGGTAGTAGGAAAGAGTCTGTGTAATACTGATAACATATTTTAAGAGCTTGTTTTTAGGAAGAGTAGCAGAACTGCTAATTGCAGAAATGTCTGCCTTCTAGAAGCCAGAAGATTTCTATCCTACTTACAACAGACATGTCCAAAGTCTGCTTTGGGAGCCTAATCTGGACCGCGCCGGCCAAGTTAATCCGGCCCCTGTGGCAGTATATGTCCTGGGGTAAAATCCTAAAAAAAGCTCATCAACAACTCTGGGCGGCCCTCATACATGTTCACTTCATCAAATCTGGCCCCCCTTGAAAAACATTTGGGCACCCCTGACTTACAACCTTTACAAGTCAGCAAGCCGGGTTAGTGTGATGTAACAGCTAGAGTTTCGTTCGTAGAACAGAGAGGCCCAGCTTCAAAAAGCAGCTCCGCCAAAAAGTGACTAGCCCAATGTTTCCCAGTACTATCTCTCAATCTAACCTCCCTCAAAGGGTGGCAAGCAAAAAAAAGGTGTGGTGAACGCTGTAGTTCTGAACTCCTGGAGAAAATATGGAATGGAAATTGAGCACCTTCCTCACCACCCCAAATGCAGTTACCTTGGTAATAAACTTGACTTCAGGGCACTTGTGGTCTGTGCTGAGTTTTGCTTAAGTGAGCACCTTGGAGAAAGGCCAACTTCCCCGTCTCAATGTTCATCCCCACCTGAAATTCTTTCAGATAAGGGCTCAAGGGCAAGTGTGCTCCCAAGCATGTTCAGATGGCCTTTCCTTTGTGAGGATAACGTTTCCCTGTCTGGGGGGGATTGTGTAATTTGGTGACTTCATCTCTCCTGCCTCCAGGGACTGCAGCCTCACAACTGCAGCACTGTCTGAGATGTGACCCAGTGTGAGATGGTGGTTCAGTTGACAGGGAGGGGATTGGCCCCTCTGCTGCACTTGCTGACTTATCTTTACCCATCTAGACAACCACTACCGTATTTTTCGCTCTATAGGATGCACCCAACCATAGGACACACCTAGTTTTAGAGGGGGGAGCAAGAAAAAAAAACTCCCCCTCTCTGCGCAGCGCACCTTCAGCGGAGCGGCAGGAGAAATGGAGCCCCTTCCATTTCTCCTCTCGCTTTGCTGAAGGGGCGCCGCGCAGAGAGGGAAAGCTGCGCATCACCTCTCCAGCGAAGCGAAGCCAGGAGAGCAAGAGGGATTGGTGCGCACCGACCCCTCTCACTCTCCAAGCTTCAGCGAAAGCAACATGAAGCCTCCGGAGCGCTGCGAGAGCGCTCCCGCTGCGCTTCGGAGGATTTGCATTGCTTTCGCTGAAGCCTTGGAGCCTGCATTCGCTCCATAAGACGCACACACATTTCCCCTTAATCTTTGGAGGGGAAAAAGTGCGTCTTACAGAGCAAAAAATACAGTATATACATACTCATGTGGTCTCTCCAGGTGCACTCTACAAAATGGTGCCTGCCACTTCCCTGATAGCCTCGTATTGAGAGGCAGAGCTGAATGGAGCAATACAATGTTCATTGCAGTAGCAGCACAAAGCTTTCAGTGCTTTCACATGTGTACCCCACTACAAATGCAGTTACTGCCCCCATGTGATGCCTCAGCGCTTGCTATAACGGCGCACATGGGCACAATAATAGCACAAACTGCTCAGCTGGAACTTTTTGGCTTTGCGTTCTCTCGTGATGGCAATTGGCCAAGCCTGTAAAATTCTCTCTAGTTGGCAGCACTAGACTCGTCCCCTCTGCAACTGCTTGTGTGTTTCTTTTTGTTTTGCTCCTAACCTCTCTTTCCTTATTTCTGTTCAGATATGTCAGTAGGAGAAGCTTGGTTGTGTAGTTTTAATTGTGGCAGTAGAACTGGAGGGAGAGTTACAGGGCAGATGGTGGCAGATTGTATAGGAAGGGTGGGATGCGTGACTAGGCAGCATGGAGACCTTACTCCTGCCATTGAGAATGGATGGCACTGTTGCAAGAATGCCACTTTCACAATTAGCCACAATTGGACACTATTAGATAGGCTGTTGGTTGACATTTGGTCTGTCACTTGGTCAGCATTATAATTCTAACCAGGTAAGGCTGGAATCTGTTGGATTAGTCTATCATTCTGAAGAACTTTCTCTAGGTTTCGAGGCTTCAGTGGATAAGCCTGGAAACCAAGAGGATGTCAGTCAAAGATGGGGCTTTTAAGAATCATGGGGGAGGCATCATGTGTGAATGTAAGTCTCTGACATATTGACTGACAATCCGAAAGCAACACAGTAGGCTAATAATATAATTACAATACTTTTGTATCACTATTGAATTATGTCTTAATTGGCAATCAGATAACGTACAATATATACATGGTGACACCAACTAATGTGAGTTAAGAAAACGTCCCAAAATAAGGGATTTTTAGGCTGGTAAAACATCACGAAGAATCACGAAAGCTTGAGGCAAATGTGCAGTATTTGCAGAGAGTAAGCTGAAGAAAGTTGGTGCTCCAAACACAGCAACAGGACAGTCCTTCCAGGATGACCGACTGTTTCAATCAATGTTCTTCCTCAGCTGATTGATAATAATACCAAATGGAATCAGTTACATTCAAATACAATAAATGAGATGATATACCTGAACATTCTGTAAATGGTTTATTACACAATAAGAGATACATTACCAAGTAAAACGTCCAAAAGGTACACAGGATACAATGTTGGTGTCACCATGTATATATTGTATGTTTGTATTGTATTGTATTGTATCTGATTGTCAATTAAGACATAATTCAATAGTGATATAAAAGTATTGTAATTATATTATTAGCCTACCATGTTGCTTTTGGGTTGTCAGATTGTTCTGTTCGCAACACAGTGGTCCTTTTTTATTTAGTCTCTGACATATTGTCAGGTATTTAGGAGCCCTCAGTGGCTGCTGTTGTGTAGAAATGTTGGCACATCTGAAAAAGAATCTGACTTACATCACTTTGTGTTTTTATTTTATTTTTTATTAAACCTAAAATGCATTACCCCTTTTGATGTAAAGACCCATATTTTATTATATGAGGTCTCCTGCCTATTCCCCCTGCACCCCCTCCCAATCTGCTTCCACTATGTTACACAGTTTATAAGGCTGTTTATTTGCATGTCCTGGGAGTACAGCATGACTGCAAAAGTTGTATGAAAGCTGAATTTTTAAAATTTGTGCCGGAAATCCAAGTTTCACCATCCAAAGCATGGAGATTAAGCTTTCTGAAAAAATTGAACTTGGTCTTCTGACATCTCTCTCCTGATCTTTGTGTCATGCCTCATCTATCCGTGGTGCAGTACAGAGATCCTAATGGTACATCAACCTGTACTAGTTATATTTGAAGTTTTCTTTGGCAGCAAATATCAGACTTACTTTTTCTTTTTAATTAGGTGACTTCCAGGATTCCTCAGTCTTTCACAAAGTGGATACAACATCTGCACACATGTCATCATGGGAGTTGTCTTACACGCTATACTTGCGTTTAAAAATATAAGGAGCTTTTTGTGCCTGCTTCTGAGAAAAAGGTAGGTGGGGACTCAGTGAGCATGGGTCTGTTGTAGAAGTGGGGGAGGTGGATCAAACTTTTCCCAGCTTACATTTTTTAGATGTGGGAGTGCCATGCATCAACTATCACTTATCTTTAAAATTGGCCGTTTTAAAAGAAGTATTAAAATTTTATCAAGGTCACTTATTTGGATGTGCATCTTGCATTTTTATGTTATGAAGCACCCTAAAATCTACAGATGAAAAGCAGTATACAAATTTAATAAATAAATATTGAAATCAGTGCGAAGGTGGCTTGTTGACAAGTTAGCTTTGCATTTGAGATAACCAAGTTTATTACCGGAGAAATTTCATGCACTTTGTCATGGCTTATGACTTTGAGCATATGACTTTATAACCCTGCTGTTTTGCCCCGAAAGGCTTTCATTGTCTCACAGAATGGCTGGGAATGAGTTCCCACATAGCAGTTAACTAGGGTTGCCATATTTTCAAAATTGAAAATCCGGACAGAATTGTTGTTGCTGTTTTAAGTGGACCCTGCCACCTTCCCAAAGCCTGCCTGATTTTGAGAAGGCAGCGTAAGGGCTCTTGGATGCTCCCACAGCCCTGGCACTGCTTTTCCAAAGTGAGACCTGCCTGCATCTCCCTTTCCATCACTGCAAACTAAGATGCCTGAAAGCGCTACAGAAGCCCTTGGAGGGAGGGAGTCTGCTCTAGGAAGCAGAGAAAGGGAGAGAATGGAAGAGGGATCCTGGCAGAAGGAGAGAGAGGGAAGGAAAGGAAGAGGGTCTGGAGAAAGAGGAGAGGGTTCTGGGGGGAGGGATGTCCAGACAGGAGGCGGGTAAAGGAGGGAGGGGAGGAAATTAAATCAGGTAGTCCTAGGTGGAGGCAAGGAGAGTCTCCCTGAGCCAAATATATCCTCATTTTCTGGAGAAAAGGATATTTGTTGGGGGGGGGAGGCGATGTTGGATGGAAATTGAGAGGAGAGGGGGGATGCAGAAGAGGCCTGCTGGGGAGGAAGGGGAGGGAGCCAGAGGGGGGGCTGCTACTTGTTTTGTCCTTGGGAGCTTGGATTGGGATGTGATGACAGTTGGGTGCTGAGGAAAAAGGCAGCAATTCTCATTTGTGATTTGGCAGTGGGATAGGAGAGGCAAGTGCAGTGGCTTAAAGGCTAGATTTCCCAAATCAATACAGTGCCAAAAGTATCTCTTTAGGGTCCAGTTTTTAAAATTGCTCAAGGTATTGGAACCGTTTTACCTACGCCTCTCTCATTTTTATTCTTTCTGTTAAATGCAGGTATGCTAACAATCTTGCCCTATATTTGCTGTTTGATCTTCCATGTCCATTTTATTTTTCTTCTGGCTCAGTGGCAGTCTGCTGCAAAGCATACCATCTCTCTCCTGGAGTCAGGCATGACATTTCTTCCCTTCTTTTGATGCTCAACCTTTGTGGATGTCTCTATTCATCTTAAAACGCGCCCTAGAAAGAGAGGCAGCTGCTGAAGGTAGATAGAATAAAGCACAGGGAGAAATGTAGCTTGCAAGTGTAAAACGAAATGGAATAGCACCCCATAATAAGATGACAAAAGAATGGGGGCCTATAATGGGTCCTGTTTCATTCTGTGTTGCTTTAAAAAACAAACACTATTTTTAAACCTTCCTGAGGCTTCCAGCAGACAATAGTATTCCTGACCAATAATCTTGATTATTAGCAAGTGTTGCACATCACCTTAAAGTGGTTCACAAAAATTACTTGCCAGCTTGGTGACTATTAGTCCTTTACTGGCATACTGGCAATCTGAAAGGGTTCATTCCCTGTTTCCCTGTTGGGTGGCAAATCTTCCTCAACCCAGACAGCCAATGCTAACTATTTACAAGGCTAGCCAAATAGTAAGAGCAGGTTGGGAAATGAGAAGGCAAGCCATGGGAGGATTGTTCAAGTAACTTCTGCTTTTGTACATGAGGATAGCCACTCCAAAACCAGCACATGGTTTGATGAAGAGGTGTCTGCCCACTGTAATGTGGCAGGTTTCAGGTTTGAAAAAACAGTGTGCAAATTGCAGTAAGTTGCTTGAAACTGAAACAGGCAAATAGGGTGCACACATCTGGCACAGGAAGTTGTTTTGCTGGTGTGATCAAAGTTATCCATCCATGTCCTAGACTAATACTGGGGTCAGATTCCTTTATTAAGGGTGCATATCCTTAAAATGCAGCAGAATGCATAGATAGAGCCACACTAGGCATATTTATTTAACAACATTTTATATAGGTAAAAATAAAGGTAAAGGACCCCTGGATGGTTAAGTCCAGTCTGGTGCAATGGGACACTGTGACAGAAGCCAGAGCGCATGGAAACGCTGTTCACCTTCCCACCGCAGTGGTACCTATTTATTTACTTGCACTGGTGTGCTTTCAAACTGCTAGGTTGGCAGAAACTGAGACAGAGTAACGGAAGCTCACCCCATTGCGAGGATTCAAACTGCCGACCTTCCGATCGGCAAGCCCAAGAGGTTTAGACCACAGTGCCACCCACGTCCCATTAACATTTTCTGTACCACTTGATTGTAATAAAACCTCAAAGTGGTTTCCAAAAAATACCAAAGTTATCAGAAAAACAATTTTAAACAATTTAAAAAATCATTAAAATAAACTGTAGAAAATATTAAAACACACCAACATTTATGGGTCTGGGTTGTTGTTTAGTCATTTAGTCGTGTCCGTAGGATTGCCAATACCTGTTACAAGCAAGTGCCAAAAAGAATGTAGTCAGGGCACCTGCCCAATGTCAAGAGGCAGGGAAATTCAAAGTATGGGTGCTGAAATACTCAAAGACTTGATTCCTTAAAACTGTGTAGCAGGTATTATGTGGCACCTGTAACAGTGCCAGTTCTGTAGATCAAAGTGGTTTAGAGGGCACATATTGGGTAAGGTGATCCCACAAGTAAACCAGTCCTAAGCCATTAAGGGCTTTGTATACTAATAGTAACACCTTGAACTCTGCCCGGTAAGAAATCAGCAACCAGTGCAGATATCTGAGCAGGGTCTCCTGTTAGCAACTGTGCTGCAGCATTCTACACCAACGGCGGTTTCTAGGTCAAGCACAATGGAGCGCCACTTAGAGTACATTGCAGCAATCCAGACTTGAAGTCACCAGTGTCTGAACTATTGTGGTCAAGTTTTCCCAGTCCAGGAAGAATAAAAGCTTTTGTACCAAGCGCGGCTGGTAAAAGGCGCTTCCGGGCACTGAGTCTACCTGTGGCTCCAGTGACAAAGCTGGACCCAGAAGCACCCCTGACTGCATATCTGCTCCTTTAGGGGGAGTGCAGCCCTATCCAGGACAGACAGCTGTCCAGTTTCCCAGACACCAGAACCACTCACCCACAGTGCCTTTTTCTTGCTAAGATTCAAGCTCAACTTTTTCAATCAAGCTCAGCTCATTACATAGTATGAGGAGAAAGACAGCAGGCAGTTATATATGTTATTAGCATGTCACATTTTTTCTTATATTAACTGCGATCCAACCTTGGCTCACCGATTGTCCACTTCTGCCACTCCATATTAGCATTACTTAGCCTAATAACCCATTATGACTATACCACAGTTCTCACGTTTTTGTTTTTTTTTAAAAATCAGGTGTATAAGCTTGTGTGTTAGCCAAGATCTCAAAGATTGCTCACATTGGAATGCAGCATAAAGGACAATGGAACCCCATCAGGAAAAAAATGTATTCCAAATTAACAGGCTACAAGGAAAACAAATGAGTAATAATTTTTTTAAAAATATGTAGGCAGATTCTGACATTGTTCCAAGAGGACAAAAGCTTTACCAGTCTTCTAAACTGTTTGTAGAATTGGTCAGGTGAGCTTTTCTGGATAAAGAGTTCCTATCATTGGGGCACCACTGTGGAGGAAACCATACATCTTAGGCGCATGGACTATGCTTCGTGGTGGAGGTACTTACAGCTAGCCTTCCTTCGAATATTTTTAAATCCTGGGGTGATGTGGAAAGCAGAAGAGCTGAAAGCAACACCACCCCTCATTCACCTATGATCTGATTACTTCCTTCCTTAAACCTTTTGAATTCCCCCTTTATGCAGAGATGGGAATCCGTTTCAAGTGTTCAGTCTCTTGTGCCCTGCCTGTAGCCCTTTATCATGCTGTTAGCTGGGTCACTGTGTCCCAAGCAAGGCAGATTGCTTACAGTGCCCATTATGCCCAGGGAAGGTATCTGTCACCAGTTCTTCTGAAGGATAAAGGAGAAGCTACAAAGCAAGACAATGGGTGTTAAAAACAAGTCTACAGATCGGATTCTCTCAGAATAATTTCCAGGGATTTCTGCCCATGGTGTGCATTATTCCTATATTTTTACAATTTTAGTTTTGCCTTTTCTTTCCAATAGTTTATTTGTTGTTTGTCTTTATTGATTTAAATATTACTTTATATCTCACTTCTCCTCCATTATATTCCACCTCTTTCCAAGGGAGTAAACATTCAGGCACTGAATAGACCCAGAGCTGCTTAGCTTCAGCAAGGCCTCGTGTGTGTGCCTTCAGATCATACACTAGGACCATATCTACAACAAAATGGTGCTTATTTCCAAGTAAATGTGTTTTCCATTCCTTTAGCAAAAGCAAACTGCATTTATTCATGTAGTCATGATACTGTTTTCAGTTTGAAATCCAAATTTCACATGCTTAAAAGCATTTCTATCCCATCAGCACAAGCTTTTCTACTCGGATAATGGGACTTCTTCTACTTCTCCACACCCTTGGTTCTGATTTAAGCCCATGAATACAGTCAAACCTGCTGGTAAATGCTATTCAGCAATTTCATGCTGGATTCTCCCTTGGAAGTTGTTGTTGTTGTTGTTTTTTTGCATGAAAAATATTTATGTTTACGTCAATGGTAGAGCATCCTGGAAGGCTGAAATGTTCTCCTGCTGGTTTCTAAATGTACATGGGATTTATATGTCTGGCTTGTATCCATTTACACTCCTGCATAGTGACTGATCTGTTTGCGCCATATAGAAGGGCTTTGTTGGCAGGTGATGGCTTTCATCACATGTTGAAGATGGGAGGGGGGCTGTGCAGGATCAGTCCAAAGTCCCATCTAGTCCAGCCTCCTTTTCTTACAGTGGCCAACCAGATGCTGCTGAGACATTTGCAAGCAAGACCTGAGTGCAAGGCAGTCTCCCTAACCTTCCCATTTGTTATTCCCAGCAACTGATGTCCAACAGTGGAGGTAGTTGAATGAGCCCCTGATGGTGTGGTGAATATTATTAAGCCCTACACCAGTGTTGTCTGAATGGATAGGCGGGCAGACAAAGTTAGCATCTGGATATGTTGCATGATCTAGTTGCTGGGTTTCTATCTGTCTTGGGTGGTCCAGTATTATTCATTACAGGTGTTTGTCCCACCTTTCAGAATACAAATTCATCCAAGGCATCTTACTAATAAGATTAAACTACATTAAAAAAAGCAATAAATTGCAGCAACATATAAAACGTAACTGGGATCCTTTCTGTGCTGCTGGTGGTAGTTCTGTGGAGTCCAGCCAGCGCAGGTCCTGATGCTGTTGTCTTTGCCTTTCTCCCTGTCTCCAACCTTGAATCCTTCCTACAGTCGATGCTGAAACAGGCTCAGTCTAAGGAATCTTTCCTGTTGCTGACTAGCTGTTGGAGATAAGACAGGCCAGAAGAAGCAAGAGACTTTGTTTCTAAGCCTTCAGCCTTCTCTTCCTCATCCCACCCCTTTTCCACCTGAAGCTGGCACTTCCTGAAAAGGGACAAATTGTGCCCGAGGACATGCGTATTTTGTGCTGTGTCACAGAGCACAGAACCTGCCATGGGATTTGGCTCTTTGAGCAATTGCACTTGCATGCTTTCCAAGTGACACAGGCTTTTGGTCTCTGCAGCTTTGAAGATTTAAAGCTGCGCAGATGGGGCGAATGAAAGGCTAACAAACCAGAAGGGATTTTCTATGAGGTCTTCAAGTGGCAAGGCTTCCCTGGCTCTGGAGCTTTTTATTTCCCTTTCTGTAGCTTGCATTCCTTAGCTCTGGTGGCCCCAATTCTGACGGGCTTGGTCAGCAGCCAAGCCTCAAGAGTCTGTTTCCGTTTTTCCAGCTTAGTGCTGCCCCTTCTTGGCGGGAGGGTGCTGTATTGCTCAGTTCCACTCAACAAGCAAGCAAAGCCACTGAGCAAAACATGATCAATTTACTCACTGAGTTCTCTCTCTTCCTCACACACCCCTCTTTAGATGGGAAAGGTTGATCCTCCCTGATCTGGTAGCTGATGCTCACAGCGGAGGGAGTTAGGTATCATGAGGGAACCAGCTGGACTAGAATATCTCCATCCTGGAGTCTCAAGGGAAGGCATTTTTTTTGTACACCTGTGAAACAAGGCTTCCTGGCTGCCTTCTTAACTCTCTGCGAGTTCACATGTCTTTCTCCTGTTAAGTGCTCATCTGGTCCAGAAAACTATCATGAAAATTGTTGACTCGTATTCCGGCAAGTGAAACTGAGAGACAAAAGGGAGGTTATCTTAGTCTGCTGCTGCTTCATCACCATCAGGGTGGAGAATGTGGCATTGGAGTTTTTTCCCTTTGGGCTCCTATAGCTGCCGTTCCTCCAGTCCCTGGGATTTGGAGACTTCAAGATTGGAGGTTGGTTTCAGTGGGGAGCTTTCTCTGATTTCCATCTGCCTGCTCTGCTCATAGGCATGAAGTGCTCCTCTTTTCTTGCTTTGAGGACTTTCAGCTTGAGACATTTATCCTCTAGAGCCCTCCAGGTGTTTTGGGACTACAACTCCCATCACCTCTAGCTGACAGGACCCAGTGGTCAGGGGTGATGGGAATTGTAGTCCCAAAACATCTGGAGGGCCACGTTTGACCATGCCTGGGCTCTAGAGCTGTGGCTAGAACAAAGGAGTCCTGAGCAAGCCTGAGCAAAATACTTGAACTAGTGGCCTGGTTGACAATTAGCTTCATACTGGGGGCTGTATAACTGAGCAACGGTGGAAGGGCCAGCAGTTTTAGACCTGCCTGCTGACTTAGTCTAGTACAATGTATGGGCAAATGGTTCTTTAATCCCCTCCTCTTCCTTAGTGCACAACATAGACTTGGACAGAGCTCTCCCCTGAAGATGAATCACAGCTGCACAGTCCCCTGTGTGAGTCAAAACACAGGCAAATGGGAGTGAGCAGCTGAGGTGTAGGTGAATGCTGCCAATGTTTCTGTTGCTGTTGGCACAGGAAGATTTTTTTGCAATATGTGAGCTCCCGTAGGACAAAGTGACCGGGTTGCCTAACGAAGAGCTGCCTAAGTAACAAGGAGGGTTCTATCTTGGCGGCCAAATGGGAAGCCCCGTGGGCCAAACTTGGGTTTGTTGCTAGCCTGTTTCAGGACTACTGAGAAACTAGGAACTGTGTCCTTGCACAGAGATGAGACTATTTCTCATCTCTAGGCTCGAATCACATCTCGACAGTATGACCTTTCCAGCCATCCTTCCTTCTGTAATTGACTTGGCTATATGCACGTTAGCTTGGGAGGGAATAGATCATAGGAATATAGTTGCCCAGACCTGTCTGCCCTCTGCTTTGGAAATGCATGTTGTCTCCATAGTCAGAAGGCACGGGATATAGCAGCTTTGCTAAAGCTAAGCAGGTTTGTGTCTGGTCAGTGCTTGGCTGGGAGACTGCCTTGGATGCCCTGTGTATGCTACTTGGAATTACATTGTGGAAGCAAGGTGAGAAATACATTTTAAAAATCCATGTTTTGAACCTTCCTCAACCTGGTGCCATTCAGAAGTCATCTGGAGAATACCGGGTTAAGGAATGCAGAGTTCCTTCAATGGTTCTGAGCTATTAAGTAGACATTTACTGTAAGGTTGCATATGGAGGATTATCAGTGACAAGATGACTATACGTTACCTCTGCTATCCAAAGTGGCATGCTTCTGAGTATCAGTGACTGAGGATCATCAGCAGGAGTACTCTTGTGCTCATTGTGGGATTCACTTAAGCATTTGGTTGGCTACTTTAGGAGCACAATGCTGGACTAGTAGGGCTTTGGCCTGATGTACCAAGGCTGCTCTTAATTGTCTGCCTTGGTTTTGTTGATGGCTTCCTGTTTTTTTTTTGTTTTTTTTTTGTCCATTCTGTTCATTTCCCCTCCCCCCCAACATAATTACGCAGAAGACCAAGCAGGCTGGGACAGAGTTCTGTTTCCTATTAGTGAGTAGGCAGCTGTGGTGGGGATGGAGTTGAGTGATCTGGTCCTAATTTTGCGTCTGGCTCTCCCCGTGTTCAATTGCAGCCTTGATCTTCTGATGCAAACTTGATCCAAATCATCCAATAAATATTTTTGTTGTTTGGTGTTACAGATATAACACCAAAGTCTGATTTGTCACGTCATAAAATCAGTGAGAGCAAGAGAGTTTGGTGGACTCAATGTGTCTGATTAGGCATTTTAACCGTCTTTGCCTTCCGTGTCAAGCTGAATCCTGTCCTCATAATTAAACTGGTTCCCAATGCAGTAAAGATTTTCTTCTTTCTCTCCCGCAATCCCCCAGCAGCCTCTTTGGTTAAGGAGGATTTTAAAATGCTCCAAGGCACATTACCATTGTATCTCTTTTCCTTCCTCCCCAGCAGGCTCTTCCCTTCTCTCACAGTTCCATTGTGCTGGTGTGGAAGACAAAAGTACACACCCAGCCATAGGTAACACTTCACTTTTTCCCTTGCTGTCCCATTGAGACTTCTGAGTGGTCTGAGATCATGCTCATGCTGCATCTCCCGTAATCCCCTTCCCACGATGGGACTCTGAGTGGTGGTGTACATTGCACCCTTAATGCACAGCTCGCCTAAAGTGGTCTTCCTAATTTCCCCACAATTATCCCCTCCCTCTTCTGTATCCTGTTTACCTCGAAACCAGCACATTCTCTCTCTCACACACACACGCACTTCCTCCACCACCACCAACACCAGAAACAGGCGACCAGCTGGCTGGGAAGAGAGCAGTTAATGGTTAACGCTCCTCTGTGGGGAAACGTGGCAGCAGAAATTAGCTCATTGCGGTCATTGCTTGCTTTGCTTTGCTAATCATCTCCAGGAGAACTGTTTTCTCTTCCAGACCTATTCCTAGTATTTTAACAAGAATATTGTACCTTTCGCCTGTGCTTCTTTGCTGATACTCTACTTCAACTCCACCAAAGCCCACTTTTAGCAAAAGAGGGTCGTGTTGATCTGTTTCCTTGGCATAAATGCAGTATGAGGGGTAGCTTGGCATCCACTTCTGTCACTTAGGTCAGAATCTGATCCCAGCTTTGACTCAGTAGAATCATCCGGACTAGTAACTGAGGTCAGAATCCAGGCTAGTAACTGAGGCTAGTAACTGAGGCCAGAATCCAGCCCTCACCTTTCCCATATTGGCCAGTGCAACAGTTTCAGGATTACATTAGCTTCACTGCACTCGCTGTAAGATGCAGACTTGAGAATCCAACCCCTTTATCTTCAGCCTCCCTATGGATATTCTGGGTATGTGAGGGTTAAGCCTTCCCTCTTCAGGTTGAAGGAGGAGAGGGGCCCTGACTTCCTGATAGAGAGGGCTGCCCTGTGGCAACCTCTTAACCCTGCCCCCTTCCCTCCTACAAAGGAGGGGCCACGTTTCCTGATTTCCCCGGGGAAGTGAAACTAGCTCTCTGGGTTCAAAACTTTGCAGCAGGGCAGCGTGCCTTGCCGTCTTTTTCCCCTCCCTCAATTCAGGCATCCAGCGAATCTGTCAGATTCTGCCCTGCCGCTCTGCTGCCACTGGAAATTGGATACCGGCGGAAAGATCTTTTTCAAGCGATAAAAACTGCCAGAGAGACAGAAGGCAAGTTTATAACACTGGACTTGGGCTGTTGATTGCAGAGCGGGACAGAGAGGGGAGGTAGAAGCTGAACATAGCAGCAGCGGCAGGGTGCTCTTGAAGTGGACTTATTTGTCGAGGCGCACAAGGAATGTCTCCTGAGCTGGACTTGCTAATCGGCTCGGGACAAACGCTGTGTGTTAACTCCACAGAGCTTCAGATAGAGGGGAAAGTGCTGGCACCATGTGGCAACAGCAACTTAATGGTGACGGTGGGTACAAGCTGAACTTCTAAGGCACTATGCAGAGGGGATTTAGGAACACTTTACAGTGGCGCGGCCTTTTAAAAAGGATCGAATTCTAGGTTGTTCTGGTAATTCTACGTTTAGTTGTTTATATCTGATGAACTTGGTGCAAAAGAACTGTATAAACAGCCCTGCGTGCATTGAATGTGTTTCCTATGTAGTAGTCGCTGTACAAGTCTGCAGTGGGTATTAGACATGGGAGCAAAACTTTTGAGAGACCTTATCTGACCGGTTTTAGATCTAGGAGTGCTTGTGTTTGTTGTGGCTCATGAGTACATGTACTTTTCCAGCAGTGCTGTTTGGATAGTGGGCCTTTTCGTCCTGCCTTCTGCCTTCTAATAGCGCTTACAGCAAGGAATTAGGTGATAGAATGGTCTGCACCCCTTAGAATCACTTGGAAGGAACAATTTTGCATGGTCATGGCCTCTCTCCTGTTGTCGCCTTGTCTTCTCCCATCATGTTTGCATCCCTCATCTTACCGCCCAGCTAGATCCTTATGGTGGTTTATAGATGAAATATACAAAATAACTGCACAGGCTGTCTTAAGAGCTGGCTATTTACTACACTGAGATGCCTTTAGCAGCTGAGCCACTATCTGAACAGACTTGCTTGAGCCTCTGGGACTCTGTGTGTTTAACTGTAACTAGTTCTAAGTCCAAGGTTAAAGCATGGAGCCGGTCATACTGATATCCTGTCTTGCTAGGCTGCCTCGTGATTAGTCGCTGGCCGTTTCTGTTTGCTGAACAGCTGAGACTGTTGTGTATTTTTTCTTTTTTCTTTTCAGTCTTTAAGTAGTTTTGCTTCCCATTAACCTCCTGTCCCCACACTTTGTAACCTCAAATGCTTTTCTTCTCATGCTCCATTTAGAGCAGGTGTAGATAATCTTTGGCCCTCTGAATGTTAGTGAACTACAACTCCCATCAGTCCCAGCAAGTGTGGCTGATGGCCAAGGATGATGGGAATTGCAGTCTGGAGGGCCAAAGCTTCCCCGTGCCTGTTTGTGAAGCTTTCACAACCAACAATTATGGCTTCAACTGTTTTTATGGGCCTGGCAGAGTAGAAAGTGGGACCTGGTTCCTGTGAGCATTAAACCCAGATGGAGGGAAGAGTGTTTCCATCACTTTGCCTTCTGAGCATTAACACCAGTAACCATGAGGCTGGCAGCTGCGCTGACTTCCTGAAAGGTTCAGTGCTGCATTTAGCGTCACGAAAGTACAAAAACAGAATTTACTTCCTCTGGGCAGGGCAAAGTGTTATCTAAGCTGTCACCTAACAATGATGAACTGAACTAGAATTTGCCTAGAGGCTACCTTTCAGGCAAGATCAAAACCCTACATCTATCCTGTTTTAGTAAATACATTACCCGTTTGCTTGTGGATACACACAACTAGAAAGAGTACTTTAACTCTCTCTTTTGGGGTGGGGTCCGGATGGGGGAAAGAATATGCTCAATTCTGGCAGGGCTGGAAAACCTGAGTCATGAAGGAGTATGATTCAATATATTTGGGGTTAGTCTCTTGCTCATCTGAGTAAGTTGCACAGGGCTAAATGTGTTGAGGTTTGGGTTGTTTTCCCAATGTAGCCTCAGGCTTGTTGCATGTAGTGTAGTTTCTCCTCAAATCCTGAGATGACCTTTGTGAAATTGTGAATCCCCAAAGTTCCCTGTCTTTGCACACAGTTCCATTGCATTGTCTGATGCATGGCTGTGGGTCATTGTGACAGTCGAGGCATTTGACCAGGCACCTTCCCAGTGTATGCATTACAACTCCAATATCAGTAACCTTGTGCCAATTGCAAAGGTAAAAATGGAGGCCCTGATCATCCAAAGCTCCTTGCATACTACTTTCTGATTTGCTTTTTATCTCCAGTTTTCCTATTGATTGTATACTCCAGTAAGCAATAAGCATAGGTAAAAGACACAAGCCCAGAGAGTGTGATTTGCATGAGTCTTCTGCTTCAAAATCTCCACCCTTCCCTTAGTAAGCATGACTTCTTCGTGTTGTATCTGAACACCACCATGCCCAGACCTGACCTTCTCAGGGTCTCCTCCGTAAATGCAATTGTGATAGGAAGTGTGTAAACCTTAGTCTGTAGTTTGGAATGTGAAACGCCTCCTCTTCATATTTAAGGTGTTTATTTTTTGATGAGAGAGAGAATTGAATTGTTAGAACTGATTGATTTCTTGGAAGAGCATTGTGTAGGCTTCTAAGATTTAAGGCCTCAAAGCCCATTGCTTAGAGGTGCTACTGTGGCCTGCCAAAGGCATGTTTCATGAATCTATTGCTAGGATCAGCCAGTTGCATATTCCTTCCCAGCAGCGTGAGGAAATAGAACTAGTCATAGCTCTCCAATAGAACAAGAATTTCTATTCACGCTGCCAAGAACCCTTTTCTTCCCCCTTCCTGTGTTAACCTAGCAAATGTTTGAAAAATCATTGTTATTCTGCAATGACTTTGCCCTGTGTACTTCCCAGATTTCAGAAAAATAGGAGCAGGTCCCAATTAGCTTGCAAAATCAATCCCCAACTCTGATACAGAAATGGCACATAGTTATGGCTATTTATGGCGAGATCCCTATTACTTTGTGTCCTTCATATCTAGAGGGCTGAAGTGTCAACATATGAATTTGAGGGAGTGCTGTTTTGCCATAAGGGGAACAAATGTGTAAGACCACAGACACTATAAAACCCTGAGCAGTACCCACAATTGTTACCCAGTATTTCAGTGATCCAATCCAGAGCTAAAATCCTGTTATTCTAATGTAAGGCGTGTATGCATACATATACATCTAATACAGAAAAAATGTTTCAGTGCTCCCTGCATTTTTTGAAGGAACCAATTTCTTCACTGATGCAAATAATGTGACTCATATCTGGTGCTTTGACAGTATTTAGTTGTGCATGTGGGGCTGTGAGGAATTTAACTGAAACTCAACAGTATCTGTTCCTAGGTTCCCTTTTGGGACCAGGGTTTTCCTCATGTGGATAGAGCTGGAGCCAGACAAAACAGGGATTTGTTGACCTTCCACCTTTGATTTTCTAATCCAGACCAGGGCTCAGCGTTGGACAGTCAAACAAGTTTGGCTGGGAGTTTTCCACTGACAGTTTGACAGATGCTTTGGAAGTTTCGGCATAGCTATTAGTCTGCTGGCGGGGGTGGGTGAGGGAATTCCTGGCTTTGGCTGGATGGACTTGTCTGGACCTCAGCTCCTGGTGGGAAAAAATGCTCAAGGTGTTTTGATTTGGAAAGTGGTATGTCTGGAAGAGGTCCCTCTTATTTGAAGTCCCCATGCTGAAGAAGCCACTATCGACACATAAATAACTCTCATTCATTGACTCAGCTTTACTTCAGTCATGCAAGACAGTAGACCAGGTTGGGGCACTTGGTTGTTGGTTCCCCCTTCCCGGCCATAACTGGAAAGTGGGGGGCTTAGAAGTTACTGTGGTCTGCAGCTCTCAAAGGAAATATCTGTTTGGATTCTGCTGTGCCTGTGTTGGGGGTTGGAAAGGAGGGGTGTTGGGTATAAAACAGACCCGATGCTCCAATATTCTTGAAACATGGAACTCAAAATGGGAGGGTGTTGAATCCTGCAAGTCTCACTGAGTCCAGTCGTGGGCATTACTAATCCATGCGACATGTGTTCATGCACTTGGAATGTTTTCTTTTGCTAGGGACTGAAGGGAATACATGAGGCAGCCCTGAGGAAGTCTTATTCAACCCAAAGAAAGAAGAGGCCTGTTGAAGCTAATGCAGTGGATGCTCGGGTTGCGAACGTGATCCGTGTGGGAGGCACGTTCGCAACCCGCAGAGTTCGCAACCTGCAGTGCTGCGTCTGCGCACGCATGGGTTGCGATTCAGTGCTTCTGTGCATGCATGAGCATCGAAACCCAGAAGTAACCTGTTCCGGTACTTCTGGGTTCGGCGCGGTGCGCAACCCGAAAACGCACAACCCGAAGCGTCTGTAACCCGAGGTATGACTGTCTTGTGTTTGGATTTGGTCATGAGATCCTAGAGTTATCACCCCAGCCCAGCTGGAGGCTTTGTAGTTGCCTCAAAGGTGTACCTAAAATTACTTGCGTCTCTTTCCAGGGAACTGGAAGATGATGGTGTGCTTTGATGAACAAGTTGGTTGAAGCATTTTACAAACTAGGGCTTAATTCCTGAACACACTTATCTGGGAGAAACTGAGTTTCATCCATTTTATAATTGAGATCATTTTACATCAATCTGGCCAAACTATGGTTAATACAGGCCAGGTTCTTCGCAGTTATTACGTGGCGGCATCTCATTCCATCATTCTCTTGCGGGATGGGTTTCCTGCCATGTTTGCAAGCACAGCAATCATGGCCTACAGTGTTAATAAATGTTGTCAGTCAGCTCTTTCACTTCAAAGACTTAACTTAGGGGTTAACACTCCTGGCTTGGTCTGGTCTGAACCAAGGGAAGCAGGCTGCAAGATGTCTTGGTCCCAAGTTGTTTATTGCTTTAAGTGTCTGTAACAAAATACGGACTTACTGGGTAGCTTATTAGCAGCCAGTGCAGATCTTTCAGTGCAAGTGCAATATGTATAAAGATGCCCAGAATTTATTTTATGAGGTGTCATAGAAAAAGCAAACAAAGAAATAGAAGAGCTGTATTTTGTACTAGCAGGAGCTTTCAAACCAGGTGCAAGTGTAGCCCCACATACAATACATTGCGGTACTCTAATTGTGAGGTTACCAGTGTATGGACCACTGTAGCCAAGGCTATCACTGTCTAGGTATGGTTGTAGTACAGTGGTACCTCGGGTTACATACACTTCAGGTTACATACACTTCAGGTTACAGACTCCGCTAACCCAGAAATAGTACCTCGGGTTAAGAACTTTGCTTCAGGATGAGAACAGAAATCGTTCTCTGGCGGCGCAGCAGCAGCAGGAGGCCCCATTAGCTAAAGTGGTGCTTCAGGTTAAGAACAGTTTCAGGTTAAGAACAGACCTCCGAAACAAATTAAGTACTTAACCTGAGGTACCACTGTAGATGCACGAACAGAGGTTGATGGGCACACCTAGCCACTGAGGGCCCCTGGACCCCTAGTGACAAATTAAATCCAGATCCCTTAGGGACATTGGATCACTTTTGCAGCTTCTGTAGGTGTGTGTATTCTGTGTGTATATTTGTGTTCATGCTGAAGGTCCTTTAAAAGATTTTATAGACCTGGCACATGTTACCTTTTGAAAAAGCACATCTTTCACAATCCAGACTTCATCCCACTTCATTTTAGTAGTGGGGAAAGAATGAGTTGCTCTGCGGTGGTTTTTTAGGGCATGAGGAGTCCTCATGCTAATTTTATAGAGGATGTTGTGTTTGGAAAGCAGAATCTGGGGTCAGTGGAGTTCGTCAAGTAATTGGGAAAGGAAGGAGTGTTTGGAAGATAAGACAAGAAAGGGGGAAGTTGAATTGGAGCAACGATTTTGCATTAGGCAAGGGGTCATTCACCACCATCACACACACACACACCCGACATGAAAGTAGTAGAAGCTGGCAGAAGGATACTTACGGTAATTGGGATTGTGCTGCTGCTGCACCTCTTTAAAATGCATCCTGTTTGAGGATTCTAAAGGGGAAGGGAGCAGGCAGATTCTGCTCAGGTTATGAGGATGATGGTATTTGACTGTACTGATACTTAGTATGGTGTAAGCTGCCCTGATCCTAAGGTATATAGGATGTGAATCTGAAGTCAAATAGCAAGAGGGCTTTACCTGCAAGCTTGCATATGTTTGCATATAATAACTGTTGCTTTCTCACTCCTTACTTATTAAACAAACCTATAGGGAAAAAAATCAAAACTCCAGCTCAAAGTATAGACAAAGTTGGTGGCTACTATGCACAATGGCTATGTTATTCCACCGCTTTGGGAGCAATAGTCCCCTGAATGCTAGTTGCTGGAAGCTGCAAGTGGGGATGGCACTGTTGCAGGCATCCCATAAACATTTGGTTGACTACAGTGAGAGCAGGTTGCTGGAGTGGATGGACTTTTAGCCTGATACAGTCAGGGCTCTTAACATTTTTATTGGTTGTGGGGGGAGGAGTATTATCCCTCCTCCCCCTTTTTTTGCCTCCCTAGAGGAATTCTAAATTTATTCTCCACCTATGTTCCCTAAATTATCTTAGTGGACAACTTTAATTAGAGCCTACAATTGAAATGGAAAGAGGTGGGACCTGTCCTACACATCTGAGGTTCTCCATCCATTTTAGAGGATGTTTTGTCACCAGGGTAGACTTCCCCTGCTTAGACATTATCCCCTTTCCCTTTGTTGCTCTTTCCCTGTCCCTTCTCTGCCTTCTAACAGAGAACAGTTTAAGAACTTGCTTTATGTTCTTGCATTTGAGGTGGCTTTGCAAACTTTTTGAACCTGCCTGCTCAGCTTACCCTACATTCTGCCGCTTGCCTCGGCTTACCCAATTCTAACCCTCTGCTCTACAGTAGAGTGCACAGAAGCCCTTCAGCACAGTACAAAGATCTGTGAAGGACACATGACACTCACGTGGCATACATTGGAGGGGGTTGGACTAGATGACCCTTGAGTCCCTTCTAACTCGTAAGATTCTATGATTAGAAAAGGAGTAGAATAAGACACCTCTGTGATCCCATCCTAAAGCTACTTTTCCCAAATCTGATTGGGATGGTGTTGTAAATTTAAGAGAAGGCATCCCTCAGCCCAGGATTACTCAGAGAGGATCCTCTTGGCTGGTAGGCAGAGGAAGGGTACAGTTTTCTCAGTCATATTCTTCCCTGGACATTTTTGTCCTCTTCCAGGTTTTCCACCTACTTCCCACCCAATCTTTCCTGCAGTTCAAAAGCCACTGTTCTAAAGAAATATAAAATGACTTTGAGTTGAAGTGGCCCCCTTGAGTAGGACGTCTACTGCTTAGGAGCTGCCCTTTGTCCTCCATCTTTGGTTCCATTCCTTTTCATGTGTCCTAGTTTCCCTTTCTCTTGAACATATGAAACTGACTTAGATTGAGTCCATCCAAAGGTCTATTTGGCCAGGGCTGTCTACTCAAACTAGCATCAGCTCTCCAGTGTCTCAGATCTTTCCTAGTGCTGCCTTTCAGTTGGAGCTACTGAGGATGGCACCTGGAGCTTCTTCTATGCAAAGCATCTGCTGAGCTGTTGTTCCTATGGCTCTTGCCTTGGTGTTCATAGCAAAGCTCTTTCGGTTTTACCCCAGGAAAAATGCAAACCTGTAGAATATTTATTTCGACCCATTTTTTTGTTATGCAAAAACTCAAATGCAGTGTTCAGAATTTGGAGAAGATTGACAAGGAGAAATTTGGTGCCAGGAAAGATACTGAAAGTTAACACCAGTTAGTGCCAGTACATGCAGGAGACGACAGGTAACAATGCAGACACTCTTTCAAATTTCACTCATCTAGCAGATTGGGTTATAAACAGCACAGCTTGCTGTAAGTTGTAGAATAAGCGCTGGAACACTGACTAGTAAGTCTTGAGATAAGTTCTAAGTATTGCTAGTTATTAAAGGTTAAACCCACAACTGCATCCCATGGATGGTGAAGCCTTCTCTTCCCATCATCACCCTCTGGTTTGTTTGCACATGATGTGTCTCAGTGACCATTGGGAAATAAAAATGAGACTCCAGGCAGATAAAAGCCCATACCAGAAATGTCCATGGTTCTCATTCCACAGCTCCCTTTCTTTGCTTTCCACCATGCTGCCCTTGCTAGTACAATCAACATTCTAAAAAAAAAGAAGAAGAAGTAACAGGGTTGGAATAAATCATGCAACTTAACTCGACAATTTGCATAATTCCTATTCTGGATGCAAGGTATTTGTCTGCGTGTTACCGGCCTTGCACTTCTTTGTTGGGTGTACATGGTTGTCTGGCTTTGCAGGAATATGAGTGCTTTTCTCCATTAAGACCTTGACAGATACAGTTGGACTTTCTCCTCATTTATATCAGTGGCTTAGTGAACTTGGCTTTTGAGATCAGTGTGCTGCTGGAATAATCTGCTTTAAAGCTGACTTGGTTCTCATATGCCTTGCAGATAAGGAAGGAGTGTGGTGCTGTGGCAAGAACACATTCTCTGCAAGCAGAAGATTGCATGTTCAGTCCCCAGCATCTCCAGGTTTGGCTCAGAAAGACCCCTCTCTGCAACCCTGGAGAGCTGCTGCCAGTTGGTGTTGAGTGATTAGTATTAAGCTAGGCAGACCAATGGTCTGACCTGGTATAAGGCAGCTTTCTGTGTTCTGTCACAGAGGGATGTAGGAAGAAGATGAGCATGTCTGGTGGTGCCATCCTGACAACTCCACCTTACTCAAGGCTCTTTTCTGACTTGCTCACTGCTGATTTAGGCAACCCTCTGCTTTCTCTTGTTGTTTCTGGCATCCATGGGTGGAATGCAGAATATATGCAGTCTTTGGTTTTGCGGAGTGCAAAGATGGAATTGTTCTCTCATCTCTCTGCTTTGCTGAATCAGAAATGTGTGGCTGCTTCTACTTCTGGCTCATTCTTAAGGTGGCTGCCCTTGCAAGAGCGTCAGGCCCTCTTCATTCTCAGGCCAACAAGTTAATTCTGCCAGTGCCCATGTCACTGAAAACATTTAGGGGAATTTCTCTTCCGACTCTGTTGACACCGATGTTGTAATGTTTGAAGAACAATGCTACAGCTGAAAGTTCTCTTTTGTATCACCATATCCTTCCCCAACCCCCTTCTAAAATCCTGGCTAATCTTTATTTTTGCAAGGCATATGGAAAAAACACGACTTCCTGTTCTAAACTGCCCTCAGTTTTTTAGCAAGGCGAATACAGTTCCTCTGAAACAGTTAAAAGCAAACCTGTTCTTCTGTATGACGCTTGCCTGGTCTGGCATCCAAGCACACAACTGTTTTCGGCCAGATTCATGAGGCCCTCTAAAGTTGTATCCAGAGCAGTTAATAGCCAAGCAGACTTTTTGCAAAACATGCACTCTGGAATAGAATCCAGGCACTGGAGATTGTAATCCTCATGGCTGTGAAGAAATGCAAGTATCATGTATGTGACTGGTGCAAGGCTGGGAGTTGAGTACAGTACCATTTGAGTGCCCTAGTGAGGGTATTGTTGCTGGGGGGGGCAGGGGTGTCTTCTGTGTTCTGCTTGTTCCTTTTTAGCAATGTGTTCCTGTGGGATCAATCGTTGCAACTGGGTGGCCAGTGGTGGGAAGTAACTACCATAGATTTCCTTCCTTGACTGCCCCACTTTAGTTTTGTTTTTCTGCTTCATTTTTAAGATCCCCATTCAAACTATAGGCATGTTTGGTGCAACTTCAGTTGAATAGTCAGGCATAGTATAGGGCGTCACCATTTATCATGTGCGTGTTGTGACAGAGATATGGCAGTGCTGGCTGGGCTTGCCTGGTGAGATAAGGAGATGTTGAGCAAATAGCAAACTTCTCTTTTTACTCTCTACTTCCTTTACTGGGGACTCTAATTGCCAAGTCAGCTTCTCTTTGCCTGTTCCTGTTAAATGCCAGATCAGTCTTAAAAGGAACAGCGGTAATTCAGCATTTGATCCTGGATAATGAAGCCACTCTGGCTTGGATCACAGAGCTGGTGGGATGAGGCAGCTGACCCTGCGACTGTCCTACTTTCTCCAGCCAGGTATTTGGTCTAGCATCAGTGTAGTGGTGGTGGAAGCAGAGGAGAAATCTATAAAGATTCTATCACTCTCACCAGACACCTTGTCCTGCAGAGGGTTTTATTTAGTACATTTATCTTCTATGGCAGGGGCAGCCCTGGGGGCTTGGTCGTCATTCCACCCATCATAGTGCCTGACTCCTTGATTGACTGTGCAGATGTAATCTCAAATTTGGTGTTTACCCACCTCAAAGCGATTCATTCTTCTTTTCTAGTGCAGTCCAAAATAACCAGGAGGCCAGTGTATTTTGAGCTCTACACATTCTACCAGTCATAGATTCATTTTGGGTTTTGCATAGGCTATGAGAGCTGTTTCTGGTGTCTTAGCCATAAACCGTGAAGGTCAGTATCACAGGATTTAGTTGTTTTCCGCAGGGGACCTGTTGAAATGGTCTGCCCCTGGGAGCAGTTGAATCTGTTGGATTTCCAAGCTACTCTTTGGGTTTTTCCAGCAGACCTTGCAAGCTCTCCTGTCAAATCGCTGGTGTGTTCCTAGCGTAAGGTATCAACATGGGTGGCTGACTATTGCTCCTTTAGTCCAGTGACTAAAATAAAGGCTGCTCCTTAGTTTTTTGAGGAGCTGTAGGAGATTAAGCAGTTGGGATGGCAGCAAAAGTGCAAGTGGTATACTATTCAAGGAAAATCTGCCTGAATGTTTATTCACACTTACCTTTTGCCCCACTCTTTCCAGGCACACGTCTGCGCTTAAAAGCTCTATGTGCAAGCATTTTTTTTTCATTTTTTTGGCCCCGGAGCTTTCCCCATAAAAAGCCATACTTTAGCACTCAATCAAAGCTACTATCATTTCGGGTTTTCTGTGGATTGCTGTTTACTTCAATAAAGCTTTAAAGAGTGGGTTTTCATGGTGAAAGCTCTGGAGCAAAAAGGGGGGGGAGGGGGGCTTGGACACAGAGCTTTAAAGCATGACTGTGCCTAGAAAGAGCAGAGGAAAGCTAAGTGTGGATAAGCCTGAATGTGGTTTAGGAAGAGTAGGCAGAATTGGTAACAAAGAAGCCTATTTGTCATGTTGCCCTATGGAGCTACACCAAGTGGTTAGACTGCTGTTGCAATCTTTGCATGGAGACATCTGCAGCCCACTATCACCAATTTTGCCAAGCTTGTTTGCACTTGAATCACTTGCCTCCATTCCGCTGCCACTTACTTTGGAGTCTGTTCATGAAATCACCTTAGCTTTAGTGAGTTGCTGCTGTTTGGATGAATTTCAATTGATTTCAAATGAGGAAAGGGGCAACGTTATAGGAGAGTATGGGGCACCAGTGGTTGCGCAGTCATTGCCCCTCCTTAAACCTTTGAAGGACCCTGATGACCTTAAGTACTTACTGGTTGTTTTCAGCATCTGTCACTCCAGGTTCTCTTAGGTGAAGCTATTCCCCCCCTCTCCATCCTTAGCAGTCTGATTTTAGCACCCACTGTTGCAATAAAGGAAACGACCATGGTTGCTCTGCCTGATGACTTCCCCCAAGAGAAGTATGGGGGAGTGTGACCATGTTTTATAGAGAAGTTATCTTTCCAGATTCCCTTTGTGGGTTGGTGATTGGAGACACCATATTGTGGCAGTTTTGCTCTTATGTGGAGGGTCGAATTCAGAAGGCAGGGCTAGGGGATTGTTACTCCTGTGAGATTCCACAGGGATCAGTATCGTCTTCTGTTGTATTTGGTGCCACTGGCTGAAGCCATCTGGGGATGTGGTGTCATCAATAGGCAAACCACTGGTTAGGTACTTGTTCAGACCATCCAGTTTTCTCCAGAACACAGGCAAGAAACTGATGCTAAGCTGCTTCAATCTGTGGGTGGACTAGCCTGCTTCATGTATCTTGGATCTGATCCAGTAAAACCCTCTGTATTCCTCTGCAGTCTTCTTGGATAGTTAACATGTTGTGTCTGGGTCCCAAGGGCCACAGCTTCTGTGCTTTTCCTTTCTGCTGCCAAACGTTTGGAAGAAGGCAGTGACTATTGGAGGGGAGAAAGGGGAGTGAGAGATCTGTGTTGCTGGGTGTAGATCCATTGGTGCTTCTGCCTTGCTTGTCTCTTTCAAGTACTGGGTCTGCTTTTTTAAAAAAATCTTACCCATGAAAACTGTGGAATCTTTCCTTAAGATCATCATCCCAGGTCCTCTGGCAGCTTGAATTCTTTATTGTACCTCCTGGGTGCTTGCTATCCTGACTGTGGTCTTTCTAACCCCTGCCTGGACAAGAGGTGGTCATTTTAGGAATCTGACTGACTTAAACAGATGTTGAAGGAAACATCTTGAGAGCTCTGCTGAGCAGCACAGAGGGACACCAGACAAGCACCTAAATGTAACTTCTGCATGCCTTCCTTGATCTCAGGGACGCCAAACAATTGCCTCTCCTTTTTTTCTGCATGCCACACAAGCTGCAGGCTGCCACAGGGCATTTTTATTTGTTTCAGGAGTCAAATTATGTGTGGGCAAGCCAGTCAATATTGATTGTCATCTCCTGTAAGAAGCTGAGGTTCCCTCAGAGTAGTCTGGCTATTAAGTGGGATTCCATGGCCTCAGAATAGCCAGGTTTTGCACAAGCCTGGCTGCAAAGTCCATCTCCAACCCTGCAATGTTAAATGTATATGTCTGGTTCTCTTACTGAGTGGGGATTAAGAAGGTTGCCCATGCAGCTGCTAAGCAGCAGGGGCCAAAGGGAGTCAAGAAGATTAGAGGATTGAGGATTAGTGTTTAAGGGGACAAGTGGTTATGGGGGTCAGCTGCAGAGTTGTGGGGGGTTAAATCGGGGGAGATTTGCAGGTCACTCACACCACAGACCCATAGCATGAAGTGTGAAGGTTTAGATGAAAGCCTATTGAACCATACACGTATGCCTCTCACAAAGTCGCTATCTGCAACCTCACATTCATGAAACCTGCAGCTCCATAGGTACAATAATATATGGTATAAACTTTGTTATGCTGTGTGGTTTTTGCCAGTATTTTTCGTCTTCCCATAACTAGGTTTATGGCTGCCGTTCCCCTATCACACGACAAGCAAATTATGAGCAAGGATGCTTTTAAGCCCTTGATAATTTACTGCTACAAACTCTTGAAGTTGATGCCACTGGAGACTTGACACGTAGAACAAACCAGCTTTACTTACTACTCTGAAACTCTTGCTGCTGCAGCTGATCTCAAAACACTTCTTTCATAAGCTTTCAGTTCGCTTTTCACATTACCTCTGCACACACCCACTCATGAAATGTGTTGTATTATTAGAATAATTTATTTATATCCCAATCTTTCCACTTACCAAGGTAGTGCTTAAGATGACTACTGGCTGTATCCAAAATTCCTACTGACATTGAGAGAGGCTGATCTGAGCCTTGGTTGCTCACAGAGGAACTTGTGGATATAACTTTACTACAGGAGGGGTCTTGGTTAGGCAGGGCCTTGCTCTCTTTCTCATTCTGAGTGTGCTGGTTTCAATGACTGGGTATGGCAGCACTGATTCATTGTGGAATAGTCAAGTACCAAGGTAGCCAACAAGGGTCCCTTCAAATGTTATTGGATTTTAATCCCCACCAGCCCCAGTTGGCATAGCCAATGCTCAAGGGCAATGGGAATTGTAGTTCAACAACATCTGGAGGTCACCATTTTGGCTATCCGGAGTCTAGCAGCACTCAAGCCCCTTTGTATAGAACTGTGCACCCTTAGGTGTGCATAAGTTGGTCATCTGCTTAGGACTTGGGTCCAGTGGAAAGTGTTTCACTTGGATCAGAGTTCAGATTGCAGCCTCCTTAAGGCTTTTGCAATTGCAGCCTAGCAAGGAGTTTAAGCAGAATTTCAATGGACAGGGGTGTAATTTCAGGGCTCCCTGTTTCTTTGTCTCACTATCCGAGACCCAAAGAAGCAAATGTGTACATCGTAATAGGGCCGCCTACCACAAAATGAATCCTGATTGATAATCAGCCACTTCTTAACTGATCAGCTGGTTGGTTAATAAAATAAATTTGCATGTTCTAGATTTCTCTCAAGAGCTTACATTTTTAATAAAGGCTGCCACTCACTGTTAGAAAGCTGTCTCAAATATTTCCTCTTTCCCTCCTTACTGCGGTGGCAATACCTGCAGCCAAAGAAAGACAGACCTGGCTTTGATTCACCCTGGTCTGTAGCAAACTGCTGCTGGATACTCGAGTCATGGCTCTGCAGCGCTGGGTTGGGCTTTGTGCCAGTCCGTGCCGTGCTTGGGTAGTCTCCATTCAGTTTTGTGGTTTCCTCAAGAAGTTAATTGTGCTCTTTCTTTGCCCTGAAAGGAGAGCTGTCCCTGCTTTGTTCTCCCAAAAGATCGGATTCTGCTTTCCAAATAAATTATGCAAATGGAAGTGCTACAAAATTGTCTTGTGCGCAACAAGCTCATGTTACTTTCTTTGTTCTGAACTCAAGTCCTTGAGGTTTTCTGGAGGGAGAAGCGTGGTGAAAATGGACTGTGCTGAGCAAAGGAACATGGGGACTGAATGGAGAAGGGGCACGAGATTTCAAGGCCACGGCCCCAAACACACACAGCAGGCCAGTTGGCACGTGTTGTGCAGCACAATTGCTCAGCAAAGTGAATTGTTCAGTCTAAGCAGGGGTAGAACTGATGTGCCCTTCCCCAGCATTTGGGATGTTGCCTAGTGGTGGGAAAGGAGATCCCCCCCCCAAGCTTTTAATCTCCCTCTGCCAAAAAACTATTGTCAAAAGAAGTGTTTACGTTCGCTTCTACTGGTTGGTGGAGATGAAAGGCTGGCTGGGGGTATAAAGAAGTGTGTTTCTCTTCTGCCCAACCCAAGCAGTTGAATGGCAATATGCATTTTTGATTTTGTCACTGAATTGTTTTATGTGGACGCTGGAAACATGTATAGCTTGACTCATCTTTTGTACACAGCCTGTGGATAGCCTTGCCCTGAAACACAGCATGCAAGGACTTAAAAAAAATATGTCGGGCTTTAGCAAGGAATGAGGGGAGATGGGAAGGCCTGAATTCGTTGTTTAAGCCTGTTGGTCGCTTTGCCTTAGGGCAGGAGGGTGTGACTTGACCAAACTGGCCTGTTGGGCCTAATTCAGCCTGTGGGGCAGAGTGGGGGGCACATTTCCAATGAAGAATTAGCTGATTAGTGTTTTGCAGGCAAAAAAGTGGTCATCTGGTGTCATTGTGATGCCTGGTGATTGACAGGTGGGTAGCACTACCCACCTGTCAAACTTGGCCCACCACAGGTGGGGTAGATAAGCTGGCCAGATTCAATTCCCCACCCCTGCATTAGATGCTAAGGCTGTCCTAACTCCAATCAGCAGGACTTAACTTTTGAGTAAGCATGACTAGAAATGTGCCTTAAGTTTTCAGGTCTCTTCTGGGTGGTACACAGAACGGGAAAAGAGTTTATGTAGGGCACAAAACCAAGAAACCCTGGGTGGTAGCTGCTGCCGTTAGCCAATACTCCTGCTTTGAAAATAGGCAGAGATTTTTCCACCCCACCCTGGTCTGTTAAACACACTTTAATTCAGAAAAGAATGGAACTGGAGGGTGTTTATAGGGCAGATGCTGGGATCGCTTCCAGTCTCCTGCAGAGATTCTTCTACTCAACAGGGGACAAGACTGTAGCAAGAACCAATGATTGTCCCAAAGCTGCTATGTGGAGAATTTGTATTCTTTGTGGTTTTCCCGCTATAAATTCAGATACTTTGCTCAGATCCTCCAAGTGTCTCTATTTTCCAAGGACATCCCTGATTTAGAGAAGCTGTCCCGGTTTCTGATTTGATCCCAGAATGTCCCGCTTTTCCTTAGGATGTCCCTATCTTCATTGGAGAAATGTTAGATGGTATAACTTTGCCCTGTTTTAAAGTTTTCTTATTTTCAAGAAGGCTGCACTGCAGACCAGCTACTTTAATTGCAGGCATGCAAATGCCCATTTAGCTGATTGCCTGTGGCAGAAGAATCATCTCCAAATGCCCAGACCAGGAACTTAACAAAACTATTTCTTAATCTACAAAATGACTGACATAGTTTAAAAAAAAATGTATGTGGGCTTGTAACGTTTTCTGGACTTGCTGGTACAGCTGCTTGGTCTACAGTGAGCAGTAGAATCTCTGTGCTGGGCAGGACCATGCCCTCAGCTGACTCCTTTTCTCTGCAAAATGATGGTTCTCAGTGATTGGTCATAAGAGCCCTGTTGGACTTTATCAAATAGATATTTATGGGTCAATTAGTGCCAGTCCAAGCAAGCTAAATTGTGTAGGCCTTTGATTTGACGTGACCATGTTTTCTTGCCACAATGACTCTGACATTATGTTTATTTCCTTGCAACAGTTCTGTATTTCAAGTAGCCCAAACATTCAGGCATGCATGCCTGTTGCTTTCGCTTAGCATAACTGTCTTGCTTCCATTGCCCTTCTCTAAAACTGCTAATATGAATGGTGGGGCCTACATGGAGCAAGGGAGCAAGGTGGAGTGGACTTCAAAGTAGAAGTGATGCTGAAGGTAGATGATGAATCGAGACTGAATATACCTCTGGTGTTTCTCTTGTTGAAATACCTGGAAAGCACTGAGAGCGCAGGCCCATTAAATCTCTCCTACCTACTGCAGAATTGCACCTTCCATTCAGAGATCTGTGTTAAACATTGCATGTATCATCTTTTTAATAGTCTGGGTTGGTAGGGGGCAAGCAGTGATGTGGGGTAAAAAATAATGAATAGATGCCAATCGCAAATGCAGTATTATGCAAGCTTGGCCGTTTTCATAGTTGTAATTGTTGTTTTTCAAGTACAGTGGTGCCCCGCAAGACGAATGCCTCGCAAAACGAAAAACGCGCAAGACGAAAGGGTTTTTCGGTTTCTGCGTCGCTTCGCAAGACAATTTTCCCTATGGGCTTGCTTCGCAAGACGAAACGTCTTGCGAGTTCTTGCGAGTTTGTTTCCTTTTTCTTAAAGCCGCTAAGCCGTTAATAGCCGCTAATAGCCGCTAAGCCGCTAATAGCCGTGCTTCGCAAGACGAAAAAACCGCAAGACGAAGAGACTCGTGGAACGGATTAATTTCGTCTTGCGAGGCACCACTGTCATTATCTCTGGCAATGAGATAGTCAGCATATCATGCACAAGCCTTTGGATTGCTAAAATGGATTAGTGTGTCAAGTTTTCAGCACCTCTGTTTTTTTGCTTAAATTTGAACAGTATAAGAAAATTGCATGCTATTAACGGTAAGTCTCTCCCAGTAATTCTTCCCCCACCCCCATAATGCAACACTTAAACCACATTAATTTAATAGATGATGATGATGATGATGATGATGATGATGATGATGATGATGATGATAAGGGAAGGCTTTGATTTTCATCCCCTCAAATATATCAGGTCAAACTTTTGTGGTGTGTTGGGGAAAAAAAAACTTTTGTTTACTAAATGCAAGCAAAATAAACGTGATAAATTAGTACATTCTCTAAGGTATCGGAACTTGCCTCCAAGCAAATTATCCTAATTTGCATAGGATTTTAGTGTTTGGAAAACCCACATCACTGAGGGCAAGGAAGGAGGAGAAAAACAGATGGAACATGTTGTGGCCTCCCCTAACACCCTTTTATTTCCCCCCTACTTGTTGTGCAGGTCCATGGTGGTATTGTGACGCCCATCGGAGGGGAAAGCGAGCACGAGAAGACAGGGTGGGGGCCTGCGCCTGTGAAGGATGCTGAAGAAAAGCAACCTGGTTCTCTGGGGCGTGGTGCTTTTTGTGGCCTGGAACGCCCTGATCCTCTTCTTCCTGTGGACTCGGCCTCAGTCCTCCTCTGACCACAGCCGCCTCACCGAAGAGGTCATCCGACTGGCCCAGGACGCAGAGGTGGAGCTGGAGCGCCAGAAGGACCTCCTGCATCAAATCTACCGCTACAGCGCTCTCTGGAACAGGAGGAAGGCTATTGAAGCCAAAAGGCTCCACCTCTCGGCTGCGTCCTCCGCCCTGCCTTCGACAGCTGCCCCCTTGCCCCGCCGCAGCCAAATCTCTCCAGACGCCGTCTTGCCAGTGCTGGTGATTGCCTGCGACCGCAGCACGGTCCGCCGCTGCCTCGACAAGCTGCTGCATTACCGCCCCTCTAAGGAGCGCTTCCCCATCATCGTGAGCCAGGACTGCGGACACGAGGAGACCGCCAGGGTCATCGCCTCCTATGGAGACGCCATCATGCACATCAAGCAGCCCAACCTGAGCGACATCCCTGTGCCCACCGACCACCGCAAGTTCCAAGGCTACTACAAGATCGCCCGGCACTATCGCTGGGCCCTGAGCCAGGTTTTCAGGAACTTCAAGTACCAGGCGGCCATTGTGGTGGAAGACGACCTGGAAGTCGCTCCAGACTTCTTTGAATACTTCCAGGCCGCTTTCCCGCTCCTGCTAGCCGACCCCACCCTCTGGTGTCTCTCCGCCTGGAACGACAACGGCAAGGAGCAGATGGTGGACGCCAACCACCCGGAGCTCCTCTACCGCACGGATTTTTTCCCCGGGCTGGGCTGGCTTCTGCTGTCCGACCTGTGGGATGAGCTGGAGCCCAAGTGGCCCAAGGCCTTCTGGGATGATTGGATGCGACACCCTGAGCAACGGCAGGGCCGTTCGTGCATCAGGCCCGAAGTGTCGCGCACCATGACGTTTGGCCGCAAGGGCGTGAGCCACGGTCAGTTCTTTGACCAGTACCTGAAGTTCATCAAGCTCAACGACCGCTTCGTGCCTTTCACCCAGATGGACCTCTCTTACCTCAAGAAGGATGAGTACCAGCGCTCATTCCTAGCCCAGGTCTACGGGGCCCCTGAGCTACGGGTCGAGGAGCTGCAGGGTAACCAGCGCCGGGAGCTGGGCACTGTCCGAGTGCAGTACACCACTCGCGACTCCTTCAAGGCCTTCGCCAAGGCCTTGGGGGTCATGGACGACCTCAAGTCCGGAGTGCCCCGTGCCGGCTACCAGGGCATCGTCAGTTTCCTCTTCAGAGGCCGCCGCGTTTACTTAGCACCTCCTTCGGACTGGACAGGCTACGATCCTAGCTGGAGTTAGCAGCTGACGACCCTTAAGCATGTTGGACCCTGTTGTCAAAGGGGTGCTTGGAGTTGGGAGTGGGGGGCGGGGGCAAAACTCTGTATTTTTCTTTTCCTGTGTGGCATTCGAGTGCATTCCAGGGATGAGGGTGGTTTTGTGCACTTAAAATTATGGGGTAGGAGGGGCGGGGTTGCGGGGGTTATTCCGATGCCCCAAAGAGGGGGTGAGGTGGAGCGTTCCAGTGCTCTCTCCGTTCTACCCTCCAGTGCCTATTCTCTTTTTCTTTTTCTTTTTTTTTGACGTGGTGGTCTGTTCACTCATTAGATCCTTGGTGGCTTCTCCAAGTCGGTGTGTTTTTGAGGTCAAAGCCCGTGCTAAACCAAAGCAGCAACCCATCGAGGTTTTCCCAGCTTCGTTGAGCTCACGGAGGCCTGCGCAGCTTGTGGCCCAGCAAGCCAGGTGCGGCTCCACAGGCACACAACATGGCTTGATAACTTCCCTGTTCCACGTATGCAGGCAAGCAAAAAAATTGCTGGTAGGTCGCTTTGCATAGCTGGTGTGTTGCATTCCGCCTGATGGGTCGCAGTTTGTGCAGGCCTGAGCAATAGGGAGGAAATGAGGGCCTTTTCTCCCCTCTTGACTGCCTGTTCCTTTCTCATTTGGACATAGTTGAATGCTAGCATTGCAAACAGGAAACTCCTTTGGACGTTCAGTGAGTCCCTTAGAAGGACCACTTTTATTGACCATATTGGCCATTTTTACTTGGGTCTTCTGAATAACTCATTCTTGAACTGTGTTCGATGGGAGGTAAGGTGCGTGCACTGATAAAGGTGATGTGAGGATTGCTCAGGTGAGGCGAGTGTCTAAATCTCCAGTTGTTTTTACCTGGTTAATAGGCATGGGGGGAGATGTGGTTGGTTGCCAAAGGAGGTTCTTGTCAGCTGGTCCTTACTGTAAGCTACGGCGACTGAAATCCAGGCGGGCTGGACCATTTCAGGTGGCAGGTGGGGGATTAAATTTGAAAACTCACCCACATGAAACTCCCCTTATATGTGCAAGGCTAGCATGTCCAGGAGAAGGTCTTGGGCTAGCTTTTTCCGTGACGTGTGTGAAGGAGCATTTGAACCCCCACTTAGTCAGAAATGGTACCGTCTTGAGCACCTATTTGCTCTCAGTTATGTTTTGTGGCCACCATTATATAATGGCTACATGACATCTAAAGGGAGGTTGGTTTAATTATGGCGTGGTGCCACGTTCTCTTCCCAGGTTAAGTGAGGAAACTTGTCCCCAATGGCTGCCTTAATTCGCCTTGGGTTTTGGGGGGAGGGGCGGTCCCTAAATTCGGCCCCACCACAGAGGTGGCTTATCCCTCAGTAGCATTTCTTGCAACTGGTTGTCATATTAGCACTGATCCACCACCAGGTCTGTGGGAGCAACGGGGCAGAGGTAGAATCCCCGAGTCAGCAGAACACACCATGGGAGGAGCCCAGCCTTATTCAGCAGTGCAGAAGCTTCTTTCCCCATTCTTGCCTCTAGAAGGCGCTGTTGAGCTGCTTCAGAGCTTCAGATGAAGTAAGCATGGAGAAGGAGCTTCGGACCTCATATGGCCAAAATTCAGACCACACCAAAGGGTAGTATTTTATTTGTTTCTTTGGATGCTGTATTACTTTTTGTCTTTTTTTATAAAAAAAAAACCTATTCAAACTCTCCATGGTGAATGAAGAAAGAAATACGGGGTTGTATTCAACATAGCACTAAGGAGATCGTTCTGCCAGTGCAACTATTTCTTCTGGTCCAACAGAATGATCTCCCCTGTCCTCCTCCATCCTTGTGTGCTGTTGTGGGTTCTCCTAACCCTCTGGAGCAGATATGGAAAGGGCGTGGGGAGGAGAGGGGAGAAAGTCCTATTGCGCTAGCTGGGATCCTTCTGCTGGCTTTCACTGGTTCCACAATTTAGTTGAATACGGCCCCTTGTCTCTGTTTTGGAATTCCACTTCAGTAAGGAATTTCTCTCCTGCGGCCAAGTTCAGCAAAAGGGTGTGGGAGGCCTTCCTTCCGCATCTCTTGTTTTCCAAGCTGGTGCAGATGGAAGAACAGGAGATGATGCCTCGGGGGAACCGCATTTGAATGATCTTGTTGCATCTATTTAATTATGTTTCATTAGTACTTCCTTGAAAAAGCAGTATTGCTACTGGGATCGTGAGAGAAAGACGTCTCTTCCGTTGAAAACCCTGATCATGAGATTATTATTTTCTTTTTTCAAAGGGTGATCCATCTTGGGCTTCTCTCAGAGGAGGAACCTCTGTGAGGGGATACATATTGGTGAGGTTTTGGGGGAAATAATTCCGTTCGAAAGGGTGTTCACTTATGAATGGGAGATTCTCCATTGAAGGCAAAGGCCTTCTCTTCTCCCCTTGAATGGGTACCTGTGGAAACTCACTGACAAGACCATAGGAGGGTGAAAGAGCGCATGCAGTGATGGTGAGTTGCACTCTCAGTAGGTCCTACACCCTTCTTTGAAATTTGCTTGAATTGGGGGTGGCAGGGAGACAACAAGATGAAAATGAGGAGTAGCTCCAGGACTCTCTTTAGTTTGGGGTTCACATTCCTAGACACAAACTGATCTCCAGTGCAGGGAAGGAAGCACCTTGAAAGATGACCTCTTTGACCAGTGAAAGGCAGTCAGTGAGGTTGGGGTTGGGGGAAGGAGGAGCATATTCTGTCCCTATGCTTCCCCTTTCTGTCTTTAGGGGCACAAGCAAAGGCCCCTGAATTAGAATGGGATCTACCCTTCTTCCTCCTGTCCAGGCAGGAGTTGGTATTATCACCCACCTGTAGAATTCTGAAGATTCAGCCAGTGGATGGGACACTGTTTTTAGGGAATTGACTCTACCTTTAACGCCAACGCAAGGGCCTGACATTGAGGACTTTCTCTGTCCTTCCCACCTAACCCATTGTTTTGGATGGCACAGTTCTGTCCATCCAAGCCATCTATGGCCTGAACTCTTTCTTGTGGCATGTGGTCCGTGTTTTGTGTGAATGTCCTAGCTCACAGTGCTACTACCTCCCTTTCCATTCCCAGAGAGTGCTTCAGGTGAAGGGACTTGAGATCAGCTGAGATGGCATTGGCCCCGGAAGAACGTTTTGGGTCAGTCGGGGAGAATCCGCCAGCATCTTCAGTTCCCTCCTTCTCTCCCAAGCTCCCCTTCCGCTCCTGGAACGGTCCGTTTTGAAATTCCAACTGAAAGTAAAAGCTTGTGAAATTTTGGGGTGGTTGAACTCTTTAAGGTGTTTGCTAGAGAGACGCTGTTTTTAATGTCCAAATTTCAATTGGTGAAATGTTTGAAGATGCAAAAACTTATTTTCCACAGCAAAATAAAAGCCGGTCCTTTTCAAACAGCTCCTGTCTTTTGTGCCTTTGATCTTACAGAATCGCTCGGTGTCAATTCTTCAGTGTTTCACGAGAGTCTGTAACAAAGGTCTGGCAGGGAACAGGCAGAGAATGAGCAGACCAAAGATTCATCTAGTCCATTGTTCTGTCCCAAAGTGGCTGGCTAGTTGCTCCTGGACAGTTCAGAAGCGGGAGGCAGGGGGCTACTAGGTGGCGCATCGGAAGATGGCTCACAATAACATCTCTCCGACCCACACGAGGTAATTTGGAGGCTATGATGGGGGTAATTAGCCTCCCTAACCCCCCCCCAGGATTGTGGGGGGGACGGCCCTTGCCTGCTGTGCCCTATATCACCCCCGAATTTGTGGGGGTGGGGGCACTAGGCACAAAGCCCTCCTGTGGGATTCCGGCACTCCTGGACGCCGTCCCTGATTCGCGCCGCTAGTTGCAAGCATCTTCAAAAGAAACAATTTGGACGAGATAAATTGCACACGCTTCAAGGAAAAAGGGGAGTAAAGACTGCTGACAGAAGAGATCTCTGATAACAAGACAAGAATAAAATATGAGAAGATACGTCAAGATACGGTATGACTGAGGGGGGAGGAGGGGAAAAACCTGCCTTCCTTTTTCTTATGTGATTTAACAAGAATCCCCTCCCCTAATGAGTCAGAAACTAAGGACTTAAGCTGTGGATTTAAGGCTGTGTGGAGATAAACTTTTGAACCAAAGCAATGTTTCAAGATGAAGCTGGAAAGCTAAGAGTTTTGGAATGACGCAGTTAAAAATGCCGTCGCCATTTTGGGAGGCATTGTTGGAGCTCTTGGGTCTGGAGAAATAGAGTTGTTTACATATCGTGGATCAACTTCTCGGTGGGACTTAAGAGCGACAAATGCCAAATTTATGATGGAAAGAGCGATGTTATCTACGAAGGAGATATATGGAAACCATCTGGACTTAGTGGAGGAACGAGAAATCCACACAGGATTATTATTTTGCTTATCGGCTTAAGGAGACTAACAGAAGAGATCGTAAAGGAAAAATAGAAATTATATGAACAAGATATGATGTGGAAACACCAAGATAAGACTGGATAGAATTATGAATTTTGTTTGGACTGATTGGGACTGATTTGGACATTAACGCAGTAATAAGAAGATGATCTGAATCCCCCTTTGGATCTTGAAGTATGGGTTCCCCCAACAAAATTTAAAAATTTGGCTTTGTAATTTGGAATTTATGTGATGTGATTTAATTTGATGTGATTGGCCAGTTAATAAAAATTATTAAAAAAAAAAAAAAACAGAAGCAGGATGCAATAGTGATTTACTACACCTGCCGTCTTGTTCATTGGCAGCATAATGGGTCCAGAGGCAGCATACATCTTAACCTGACAGCTCCATTATACTTTGAATATGGAGCTTACATACCTAGTTAACATAGCTAACAAGAGCCATTGGCTAACCTATTCTCCATCCTCCTGTTGAGTAAAAACGCCTCAGGTGGAAGAGGCATCTGTATAATTGGCACTGTTTGAAATGTGATGTAACATGAATAAAACCTGCAGCTTTCTCACTCATGTGGCTACATGTTGAGGTTAGCTATGTGGGTAGCTCCTTTCTCATATACTTTTTTCGCTGGAAATCTATTTAAGAAAAGACAAACATGCACAAGGGGACAATGAAACAAAAAAAGAATTGCCATCTACAGTCACAATAAATATAGATCTATTCGTATTTACACTTAATGTATTGACATATGCTCTCCAAATCGTAGAACTGTAGAGTTGGAGTGTCTGAATAGGTATTCAAACAAAGTTGGTGTTTATAGAAAATAAGTTTGAATGTAACAAGCGTATTAAGGTGAATATTTACCCTTCTAAATCTCTTAGCACCTGCAAAGGCTTGTAATTTCCATTTTGTGTCGTGCTGATTGCTCCCATAGTACAAGAATATAATGTAAAAGTATATGAACATTTGCAAAAATCAAGGATTTCACTGATAATAAGAGGTAGCATGGACAGCAACTTCAGACCAAAATGGAAATATCGCTGGACAAGCCCAGATATCTGGGCAGTTCATGATGAATTCTCAAGAGGCCTTGGCAGAGCAGACCAGTTGAGGCATCACAGGAATGGAATAAGTGCTTGAATAACTTCATGGGTATATTTTATATATACCTCTTCTCTTCCAAAAAGCAATACAAAACCTTCCATTCTTTGCAATCAGGAACTTATGCAAAATATGCCAATACATGCAAGTCTGTCGTTTAATCCAGTTGTCAAAACTAAAACAAGAAGATTCCCTTCATTTGAAAGTGTATGTTTAAGCAGAAACTTTGGTGCTTAGACCTCTGCAAACATCTGGATTTTGTTAGGCGGTGTAACCTCCATTTTTCGTCTCATGAAATCAGTTTCTCCTCTCAAAGCCTCCCAGATTCTGTGTACAAGTAGACTTTCTCCCACCCATTCAAAAGTTGATAGGGTTGTCATTTGTAGTTAAGGAACTGATTTCCGCCCTGGATCACAGATCTTTGTGTTCCAAGGTGTTCCTTTATTTCAAATGGGAATTACTGTGTTTCCATAGGCAGTAGCAGCAGTAGAGTCGTGAAACCTGGGGCAGCATCTGACTTGGCCAGCTTTTCTTCAGGTGTTTCTCTAGAATACCTGCGGTATCCTAAGAAGATGTGGCAGCTGTCCATGAAATACCTGCAGGACACGACAAATGGGTTTTTGGAAAGGGGAGGGGAGAGGAAAACAGGCTTAGGCCTGAAGGTGAGCCCTGCTGCTGTTATAAAAGAGAGAACCAACCGTGATTTAAGGGAAATAGTTCCTTGTTCTTTACCAGGAAGGAACAGCAAAGGGGATCAAGAACATTTCAAGTTAAAAGCAGTTATTCTCTCGCACGCACACCCCACAACAAAATGCAAATGGAACAGATGCAGGTTATGAATGCTTTGCCAACAACAGCAAAACTTCCTGGAATGGCTCCTGCTGGATCTTCCAGCAAATTGTTTTGTTTCCTTTCTCTGTGCATTTCAGTGACAGTTCAGGAGAGGGGGCTGCTCTTTTTCCCCTCTTTCCCACCCCCCATCCTTCCCCAGTTGCAACTCCTGCCGGCTTGAAAGCAGGCCTGTCCAAACAGCCTGCCAGTCACCTAGGGCAGGCAACCAGAATCTCAATAACAAAAGACAAAATCAGCTTGACAGCCTGTTTTATTTATTTTCTTTCATAAAAAGTTACGCACCGCTTGACTGTTTAAAAAGCCCTTGTAGCTGTTTGCAAAAAGATAAAAAAATAAAAATCCAGAAATTTTTCCACCTATGCTGTGAAGCATTACAAAAGTTAACATATTAAAACATATTAAAATTGCCACCACTTTCTAAGCATCTGCATAGACTTGTCTCCCCAGGAATGTTTTGAATCAGGTGCCAAAAGTATAGCGAAGGTGCCTGCTTGATTCTCAATAGGGAGTTCCAAAGTTTAGGCGCCGTCACACACTAGCCCTGGGATCTCCAGTCTGGCTCCACGAAAATCTCGCTGGTGGGAATAAAATAGAATAGAAATAGAAGTGGGCCAGCAGAGGAAAGTATCAAGATTCCAAGCGTCAGAGTTGGAACCGCTGGCAGAATCGGACCCGCATGTCGTGATCCAGCTTCGCCGCTGACCTACCGCCACCGTGTGGCAGAACCAGGGTAGGGCAGCTGTTTTGCTTGGAAAGCTGAGCTGCAAATATGCATAAGCACGCACGCGAGCACAAAGGCAGGTTCACACGTTACTCTCGCGCGCCCTGCACACGCGCGCCCATTTGTACACGTTCCTGTGCCTCTCTCTGCGCCTGTCCTTCACGCCCTGCCGCCGCGTCGCCCAGTCCGATTAGCAGGATTGCCACCCTGCGCGCATTAATCTGAGAGTAATCCCTTCTGAACACCGAGGAGTTTCCAAGTCAACACGGATAGCATCGACCAGCTGCACGACGACGAGCGTGGTTTAATTCCCATCTGTCTGCAAATATATATATATTTTGCATATATATATATGCAAAAAGATAAAACCATAAAATCCAGAAAAATTTCCACCCATGCTTTAAAGCATTGCAAAAGTTAAAATATTAAAACATATTAAAATTGCCACCACCACTTTCTAAGCATATATATATATTTAATTGCCTCCCCCCTCCATGCTAAATTGGTCAGTTTTACAGAACGTGGCTGGAATGCGTTGCTTTAGAGTTAGCAACGTGCCTTCAACGTCATCTTTTCTGTTGAGTCAACAAATGTGGAATTTGGAAGGCGGGAAAGCAAAGAAACGAAACTGGACGCGGAGGCGCTTATTTGCTGTGACTAAAAGCCACGAGTGCGCTCCTTCGATAGCTCAGCTGGTAGAGCGGAGGACTGTAGAATGTGAAAAGCCGTCATCCTTAGGTCGCTGGTTCGATTCCGGCTCGAAGGACATTGTTTTTTCCCCCTTTTCTATTATAAATGCCCCACCAAATTCCAGATGCGTTCTCAATTTAATTCACAGGTGATCAGAGTGCACTGCAGGCTGAGGGCATCAAAAGTCTCTCCCACCCTCCCCGCAAAAAGGCCCCGCCACTGGAATGCATTTCCTTATAAAGGCATTACGACCAGAGAACCTGGTAAACAGAAATACCTTTAACTGTTAGTCTCCGCTGGGTCAGATCTCACATGTTTCTCTGGCAATGATAGACAGATAGATAGATAGATAAGGAAAGTTTAAATCTGTTTCTCTGCTTTCTGTTCGTGGGTTTGGGTTGCACGTGTGAGCTTTGCAACGAGGGGAGATGCTCATTGAACTAATGGGTGTTACTCGAGAGTAGGCATGCACAAGATCGCTCTGTTTGTCCTTTTTTAAAAATTATTTTTAGTACTGTAACACCAAAACCCACGATATCTGTGTATCTGAAGAAGTGTGCATGCACACGAAAGCTCATACCAAGAACTAACTTAGTTGGTCTTTAAGGTGCTACTGGAAGAAAAAAAAAATTTTTTTTTTTTTGTTTTTGTTTTCACAACAATGGTGGAGTTATTAGGCTGCACCTGGAGTTTCCTTACGTAAAAACAGCACAGGGGTAGGAATAGAACTTCTGGGGAAATGCTTAAGTACAGAACTGGAACTAAGCTCTGCGATTGGCTCGTTGAAATTGTAAGGAGGTCACGCTATTGGGTGCAAACTCCTACGGAAGCAGCGAACGCTATTGGTTGGTCTGTTGACTTGGGCCACCCCATTGGCTACTACTTTTTAAAGTTATTCATCCCACTTCTGCTTTTAGTTTTTTTGACTCTCTGCTCATCTGCTTTGAGCACATGGACACAAAAATGCCGGATTTTTCTTGCTAGCGCACGTTGGAGAAGCCACAGCGATCTCACTGAATAACCAGGCACAGAATTCGAGGAAAAGTGTCGATCACCGTGGACTAGAATCTTGTCCCGAAGTGATTAGGAAAAATACAACCTTATATAGCGGATCTCGGTCCGCCCAGCTCAGCGTTGTCCACACTGTCTGGCAGCAGCTATCTCTCTCAGCCCTCCCTGGAAATGCCGACCTTCGGGCCTTTCCGCAAAACATATTGTCCTTCGAGCCGGAATCGAACCAGCGACCTAAGGATGACTTTTTCTTAAGTATTCTACAGTCCTCCGCTCTACCAGCTGAGCTATCGAAGGAGCGTGATTCAGCTGTCAAAGGGATGTCGTTTAAACCAGCCTGCTCAAGAGTGTTTTGCCTTGTGCATTTGTCAAAATGTAAAACTGAACAGGTTCTTTTAAAGTTCTGCTAATTTAAACCCGTCAGCAGTGCAGATGATCAGGAATCAAAGTGTAGTCGCACACAGGCAAATCAGCCCCCCTTAGGGCAGTCATCCTGTTAAATAAATCTTATTTGGTTGATCAAATGAATTTTAATGGATTAAGTCTGCATGGATTTGCACCCTAATGCAGAAACAGGATTTTTATTTTTAAAGTACTTTCTTTTTAAATGATCGTGTGTTGCAGCAGGTACAGATTGGAAGACGAATTCCGCACAAAGGGGAAGTGTTGGCAGAAGGATGATGTGAGGGGAATAATAGAACCATAGAACCCCGAAGGTCATTTGTTTCAACCTCTTGCAATGCAGGAATCTCAGTACAAAAATGGCATGAATATACATCCATCCATCACAACTTGCATGAAGTTTAAAACTCAGCCTTTCCGACCTCAAATTTACGTTGCTTTGTGTCTGCTGCCACCTGGTGGTTCTTGAGGCAATTTCATTAAAGATCACTTTGTTATGCAGACTGCTGCCAAAGTCAGGCGGAGTCCAGTGCAAGATTTGCAAGATTTGTTGTTGTTTAGTCGTTTAGTTCTGTCCGACTCTTCGTGACCCCATGGACCAGAGCACGCCAGGCACTCCTGTCTTCCACTGCCTCCCGCAGTTTGGTCAAACTCATGCTGGTACCTTCGAGAACACTGTCCAACCATCTTGTCCTCTGTCGTCCCCTTCTCCTTGTGCCCCCCATCTTTCCCAACATCAGGGTCTTTTCCAGGGAGTCTTCTCTTCTCATGAGGTGGCCAAAGTATTGGAGCCTCAGCTTCACGATCTGTCCTTCCAGTGAGCACTCAGGGCTGATTTCCTTCAGAATGGATAGGTTTGATCTTCTGGCAGTCCATAAAAGGTAAAGGGACCCCTGACCATTAGGTCCAGTCATGGCCGACTCTGGGGTTGCAGCGCTCATCTCGCTTTACTGGCCAAGGGAGCCGGCATACAGCTTCCGTCATGTGGCCAGCATGACTAAGCCACTTCTGGCTAACCAGAGCAGCACATGGAAACGCCGTTTACCTTCCCGCCGGAGCGGTACCTATTTATCTACTTGCACTTGGACGTGCTTTCAAACTGCTAGGTTGGCAGGAGCAGCGACCGAGCAATGGGAGCTCACCCCGTCGCAGGGATTCGAACCGCCGACCTTCTGATCGGCAAGTCCTAGGCTCTGTGGTTTAACCCACAACGCCACCCACATCCCTCTAGCTCTCCTTACAGAACTTAAAATCCCGGGAATCCTTGGCCTGGGGAGAGATAGTATTAAAATTATGTCTAGCACAGGAGATGTGGCCTTTCATAACAGTGCTCTCACAGGCATGGCAGCCGCCTCGCTTTCTTAAGGACAGTTTCTTTTTAAATGGCCTCAAGTTACCACCTTATCTCACTAACCTTTCTCCTATGCATTCAAAAGCTGTCTCATTAACTGTTGCTTTTTCTGCATCTGCAGCACTGAAGTGACCTCCCTGGGCTGCAAGCCTGGGCAGTGTACATGGAGGTCCTGGGATGCCCAGATAACAAGACCCCACTCTTGGCCTTGCTGATGTGGTTCAAAGGAAAGGAAAGAAATATCTTTAGCTGAAGGAGTTGCCAGAAGGAGGCATAGAAGGCAACATCTGACCCTTTTAGGGACTCCACTCTTGATTTGTGTCGCGTTTAGCCGTTTCTCCTCCCAAAGATGTCCCACAAGCCAGCAGGTATGAATTTTTCCTCGAGTTTCACAAATGAGTATATCCACAAGGCAGCGGAGGTTTGTTGTTGTTGTTGTTTAGTTGTTTAGTCGTTTAGTTGTTTAGTTGTTTAGTCATGTCTGACTCTTCGTGACCCCATGGACCAGAGCACGCCAGGCACTCCTGTCTTCCACTGCCTCCCGCAGTTTGGTCAGACTCATGTTTGTGGCTTCGAGAACACGGTCCAACCATCTTGTCCTCTGTCGTCCCCTTCTCCTTGTGCCCTCCATCTTTCCCAACATCAGGGTCTTTGAGGAGATTTCACCCCTCCCATATCCAAGAATCTGCTGATGATCTCTGCTGATTCTCCAGAGAGGAAGGGCGGTTTTCTGCTCTCTGCTTATACTGCTCCAGCACCACATCAAAGAGTCAGTCAGTCAGTGTGTTGGAGAGAGAGAGAGACTGAGTGTTAGAGAGAGATCGTGTGTATAGATAAGGTTGCTGCTAAGAGCAGCTGCAGGCACTCAGTGCAGTTTAGCATTCATTTACGTTTAAACCTCATTTAGCTCTGTATATAGCTGTGTATTATAGTTGTAGATAGAATAAAGAAGATATTCTACAGAGCTGCTCTCCGAGTTGTTTATGCTCTGCTATACTCTGCTGTGCGACGACTGACTTCTTGTGGAAGTGGATCCGGTGCTCACAACTCTAAGCTGTGAGTCCACAGCACTTTGACCTGTTCCTGTGCAGAAGGTGGTCTCTGGAAGTGCTACCCAGCTCGCCTAGCCCAGTCGGGGCTGAAGTGGATGAGTCCAGTTGGTGACACTGGCTCAAGGGCGATGCTGACATTTTCAAGGGAGTCTTCTCTTCTCATGAGGTGGCCAAAGTATTGAGCCTCAGCTTCAGGATCTGTCCTTTCAGTTAGGATCAGAGTTTTCCATCTCCTAGATCAGGGGTTGGCAACCTACGGCCCGGGGGCCGGATGCGGCCCAATTGCCGTCTAAATCCGGCCCGCAGATGGTCCGGGAATCAGCATGTTTTTACATGAGTAGAATGTGTCCTTTTATTTAAAATGCATCTCTGGGTTAGTTGTGTGGCACAGGAATTTGTTCATTATTTTTTCCAAAATATAGTCCGGCCCCCCACAAGGTCTGAGGAATGGTGGACCGTTCCTAACTCATGGAGGGTTTGAGACCCATCGGCTACCCTCACCTGGTTTAGCCAGCAAGTCAAAGCCGTTCCCAGAGTGTGACTACTGTTGCACGCTGACTGATGTACATAATTTCAGCAAGCAAAGCCACGCCCCACCCCAGCACACAAATGAAGTGCAGGTGAAAGCTTCACCTGACAGGTATCTGTCTGGTTAGGTGCTGCTGACGGTGTAGGATGGAAGGGAGCAGGCAGAGGAAAAGTCCTCAGCAATCCTAATAGTGCCGTTTGAATGCATGCTTATACAGAAGCCAAACTGCATTCAGTGGGGCTTACTCCCAGGTAAATGTGCAGAGGGTGGCAGCAATCCTGCACGTGTTTACTCAGAGGTAAACCCTACCAAGCGCCTTTGTAAGCATGTTTGGAATTGCAGCCTGCAGCTGCCATCTTATACAGACATCCCAGAGACTAAATCACATTGAATTCAACGGGGCTGACTTCCGAGTAGTCCTACATAAGCTTGCACGACAAATCTATTTCAAAATGTTTGTTCATTCTTTTATTTTATATAATTTATACACTGCTTGATTGCAAAACAAACAAACAAAATGCTCAAAGCGGTTTACAAAACAGAACAAAACAGTAAAATTATCAATAAGGAAAACTAACCATATTTTTATTACATATTTTGTGTGTGTTTCTTCTAATCTTGAATATTGTGTGTGTGAACCACCCTGAGATCCACGAATGTAAGCGATATACAAAATAAATTTATAGAATAATTTAAAACTTTCCCCCAAAAATTAAAACAATAGACTAAAAACGGATTAAAAATCGCGTCAACTTTCTAAACATCTGCCGAAACAAAAGCGTTCCTTCCAGGCTCCATAAAGCCTCCACTAACAAAATCACAACTTAAAAAAAAACACAAAAAACCCCACAATCAGCCATGCAAATTTGGCTGCTCAGCTCTCCGTAAAATATATATTTTGAAACCCTCATCGCATCCCCCCCCCGCCCCCATTCCAAGGCGTTGGTCGCCGCTTGCGCCTCTCGGCATCTGCACTACAAACACAAACCGGTTCCAAAACTAGTTCAGCTAGTCCGGGTCCGCTCTCTCCCAGGGAACTCTGGGAGTTGTAGTTCCGGCGGGAAGCAGAGAGACTCCGGCGAAGAGAGGCGCCGCCTCTGGCCGAACTACAGTACCCGGGCTGCCTTGCAAGGGAAGCCACGACAGCTCCGAGTGCCTGGGTCTTCTTTTTTCCATGTTTCCCCCGCTCGGTGCCGCGAAGTGTGTGGACGTGCTGGCGAGGCTCCTCCGCCTCCTTTCCTCGGAAGCAGCAGCAGCCGGAGCCATTGCTGCTGCCTCCTCCTCCTCCTCCTTGCGTTGCAAACGCGCTCCGGGATCGCGGAGCCTTTGCAGACGCGTCACTTTTGCAGAAACCAAACACCCAGCAGGTAGGGGGGTAGAAAAGGGAAAAGGTGCGTCTCTAGGACCTGGCCGGAGTTGGGCGAACTGTGAGTCATTCTGGCAGGTCGGGGTGGCCCTGGAAGTGTATCAGAGTTTGGGGTGCGAGTGGACACCCCAGCTCCCGTGATCGCGCGTTCTCACGTGCTTTTTTTTTTTTTGCTTCCGCGCTGTTCCTGCTTCTCTTGCAGATCTTGGGGTTTGGGAATGGGTGTGCGGTGGATCGGGTGAGGAAACAGCGGCAAGTCCTCTGGACTTTGCAGAAAGAGAAATCCCCCCTCCCCACCCCCTAATAATGATTGCTAGAAATCCAGAAACCCAGAATCACAAGAGGCGGAGAAGGCGATTAGGGAGCTGAGATCCCCCTCTTCCTGCCAAGAACGACTTGTTTGGGCTGGGGAAAGTAGGGTGGTGGTCTGTGCTGGTGGACGTTTTCCCTGGGGCTGTGTAAGCCGGTGGTGGAGTTGGTGAAGTTCTGCTTGTGAAATAAGCGCAACATGATGGAACTCAGTGGAACTTGTTTCTGAGAGGACAGCAATAAACTGGTGGGAGGCTTGGGGGGGGGTGTTTTTCCTGTATATGCCTGCATAAATCCACCCGGATGAGGAAGAGAAGGTTGAGAAGTCCAGGGCAAGAAGCGAGGTGCTTCTGCCCCTGGTTTCTTCAAATTCCCTAAAGAAAATTGAGATCAGTACCGCCACTCTGTCCCCTTTCCTCACTGAAACTCCAGTGTCTTTCTCGTTTTTTAGTCCTGGGGTCCTCAGCTGACACCCTCACCCCTGCCTTCCTCTGTGTGTGGCCTCAGCTGCACTATATTATTATTATTATTATTATTATTATTATTATTATTATTATTAATTAACTTATCTGTCCTTCACCCCATGGTCCCAGGGTGGGTTTCATCGTTAAAGCGCAATAGTAAAAACTTACAATCAAAAGGGGTGCTAAAAATATACACCTCTAGTGTCAAAAGCTAGGATAAAGAGATGTGTCTTCACAGCACTTTAAACAATCATGGCTTCCTCCCCCCCCCAAAGAATTATGGGAGCTGTAGTTTGTTAAGGGTGCTGGAAGTGGTTAAGAGAACCCTGTCCCCCTCTTAGAGCTACAAGTCCCAGAGTGGTTTAACAATCAGTTCTTCTTCCTCAGAACGTCTGTGAGCTTTAGCTCTCTGAGTAGAATAGGGGTCTCCTCTAACAGCTCTCAGCACCCGTAACAAGCTACAGCTCCCAGGATTTTTTAGGGGAGGCCATGACGGTTTTGTCTAGTATGATACTGCAATAATTATTATTATTATTATTATTATTATTATTATTATTATTATTTATATACCACCCTTGATCCAAAGATCTCAGGGCGATTCACAAGATAATGTATAGGGCCTGAGTTCTGATTTTTATTTTTAACACGTCACTACTTTAATTATGGGGACGTGGGTGGCGCTGTGGGTTAAACCACAGAGCCTAGGACTTGCCGATCAGAAGGTCAGTGGTTCGAATCCCCGCGACGGGGTGAGCTCCCGTTGCTCGGTCCCTGCTCCTGCCAACCTAGCAGTTCCAAAGCACCTCAAAGTGCAAGTAGATAAATAGGTACCGCTCCGGCGGGAAGGTAAACAATGTTTCCGTGCACTGCTCTGGTTCGCCAGAAGCGGCTTAGTCATGCTGGCCACATGACCCGGAAGCTGTACGCCGGCTCCCTCGGCCAATAAAGCAAGATGAGCACCGCAACCCCAGAGTCGGCCACGACTGGACCTAATGGTCAGGGGTCCCTTTACCTTTACTTTAATTATTTACTTTTAAGAGAGAGTTGCAGGTGGCATGAGAGAGGCAGTGTTGTCCTGGTTTGTGTGCATGCATTGTTAGTTTCTTTTGCCCCACCATAGAGCCCGGTCCAAATGGTTTTGAAGAGTCTGGAAACTGTCAAAAAAACCTGCAGTGCTATTTGATCAGAGGTGGTGGTGGAATAAGTGTGAACAGACACAACTGTCATGCTATGGGAGCCAACCCTGTTATGCCCCCAGCCTTGGGGGGGGGGGGGAAGAAACCCTCTCATTTAGACTGAGTCTGAAATTATTGTTCTGCCGGTTCTGCAGTAGACAGTCCCCAGATACGTTATGCTGCATTTGCTACTCTGATTTCCTTCTGTCTCGGGACAGTTTCCCAAGCGGTAGCTCTTATTTTTAAACAAATCGACAAGGTGTTTGGAATCTGGTTTCAGCCACCTTCCTCGCTAGGCAGACACGACTTGCCCACCGTACTCCAAAAAGCATCAGGCAAGATTCCTGGCTGGGCTTCCAGTTAAGATCTCACCTATTTTAAAGCAGCTGGACTGGTTGCCGGTTCATTTCCAGACCCGATTTAAGGTGCTCAAAATAGTGTTTAAAGCCCTAAATGCCTTGGCCTGGGAGAGGGCATTCTCTGTTGCAACCTCTAAGTCGGGCATAGGCAAACTTTGGCCCTCCAGATGTTTGGGACTACAATTCCCATTATCCCTAGCTAACAGGACCAGTGGTCAGGGATGATGGGAATTGTAGTCCCAAACATCTGGAGGGCCGGAGTTTGCCCATGCCTGCTCTGAGTTGTAGGGGTCTCTCCCCACAGAGTGGCACCTCTACCCTTGCTTTTGAGGTGTACATTTTTAGCGCCTGCCTTATTTTTGTGATGATAAAACTGTTTTAAATATTGCAGTTTGGTGTTGCAATTTCCCAGGACCTTAGGGTGAAGGGTGGGCAAGGAATAATAATATCAACCACAGAGACAGGCTCTCAGCACAGAAAATAACCTCTTTTGAAATTCAGAGGTGGCATCTTAGAGCCATCATTGTTGCTCAACGTATACGTGCGGTCTCTTTCCCCAACCCCACCAGCTGGGATCTCTGTTCAAACTGGTTTTGCAGGTTTTAATGGTGCTTTTGATGCAGGACCCAGGAGGAAAAAACCACCCTGAAATTGCTGGGGTCGCGTGTCCCGGAAGGCTCAGAGCAGCTTCCGAAACCTGGTGGCCCTCTCAGGGGTGCTGTAGTTGCATCCCTGTATTGTAGATCCTGTATGGAGCAGCAGGGTTGGGCTAGAGGACCTCTTAGGACCCCCTTCCACCGGAAAATTGCTGGAAGCTAGACAAGAACTTGGTTGTTTCTCTCCAACAAGAGCAGTAACAGGAAATGCCTGACTTCACCCAGACACAACTAAATCCTGTGCCACCTAATGACTGCCAAACTACATAATGGTACATTATTAGCACATCAGGCAAATTAAGTGGCTCTTGGCACCCCTTTTGGTTTCTGCCTTTGGCATGGTAGCCTGAATTTTATATATATACAGCGCATGAGTGTTTGTGTGACTGGCAGGCCGATGAGTCTAGTGGAGGGTAGGCTGGATGCCCAACTCCCAATTTCTGAGCTTGGGCTTCAGCCACAATGACACTGGATCTATTTGCCAGGTTGTTGGGGCTACATTTTGGCTCCGGCGGGGCTAGAACTTGCCCTTTGTGGGCCAACTTTGACAAGTGGGCGGGGCAACCCACCTGACTGTCACCTGATGCCACAACTGGGGATCATTGGATCTGGACTGTTTTCACACACTAATTTCCCATCCTGTAGAAATCTATCAGTTATATTTTATCTGCACAATCGGAATGAATTTCTGGAGCCAAGATGCTTTTTCTGTGCAGCCTGAGAAGGAGCAGTCACTCTTAAGAAAAAGCGGTTAGAATAGGCCAATAGAGTGGTACCTCGGGTTACATACGCTTCAGGTTACATACGCTTCAGGTTACAGACTTTGCTAACCCAGAAATATTACCTCGGGTTAAGAACTTTGCTTCAGGGTGAGAACAGAAATCGTGCTCCGGTGGCGCAGCAGCAGCAGGAGGAGGCCCCATTAGCTAAAGTGGTGCTTCAGGTTAAGAACAGTTTCAGGTTAAGAACGGACCTCCAAAACGAATTCAGTACTTAACCTGAGGTACCACTGTATATATGTGGACTGTCCCTGGATCAAGTTACTTTTCTTCTCAAAGTTCAAGGTTGTCATCTGAACTTGCCAGATGTTTAACTGATAATCAGCCATGGTCAGTCCAGGAGAAGATGGCAAGTGTGGCAGGAAGATTCAAGGACTATCAATATTATATTTTGGGAATGATTCACGTTCTTATGTAGCTGCGTCATTTTATACTTTCTGGCCGCCCATGATCATATTATAAAGCAGTTGTGTTCTATGTTATAAATCAAACACTGCTAGAAGTTGCTGAATCTGCCCCTCTTATCAATAAAATATTTTCTGGTATATGCAAGCAAATTTTTATTCTGAAAGTGTGGCCCAGGGAAAAAAAGTTTGAGAACCACTGGTCTAAAGCAACTAATATAAACAATGCAATAAACATCAATAGTTTAAAATGGCACTGATTCACAGACAGTTACACCGGGTATAACAGAACGAGCTATCCAGAGCCAAAGGCTCCAGAAAAAAGGACAAATTTTAAAGAGAGATTTGAACAAATGGAGTGAGGGGGCAACTCCACAATGCTTCCTGGAAGGTGATTCCAAGCATATGGAACAGGAAAATGAAAAGGGCCAAGACATGCTAGAGAACAAGAAATTCTTGAATGAGTTAGAAGCGCAGAATCAGAGAAAACAACAACAGACAGGGTGAGCAGGCTTTGGCTTCAACCATCTTGCAGCATTAGGTAAAAGGTAAAGGACCCCTGATAGTTAAGTCCAGTTGTGAACGACTCTGGGATTGCGGTGCTTTACTGGCCGAGGGAGCCAACGTTTGTCCACAGACAGTTTTTCCGGATCATGTGGCCAGCATGACTAAGCCACTTCTGGTGAACCAGAGCAACACATGGAAACGTCGTTTACCTTCCCGCTGGAGTGGTACCTATTTATCTACTTGCACCTTGACGTGCTTTCGAACTGCTAGGTGGGCAGGAGCAGGGACAGAGCAACGGGAGCTCACCCCGTCGCGGGGATTCGAACCGCCGACCTTCCGATCATCAAGCTCTAGGCTCAGTGGTTTAGACCACAGCGCCACCTGTGTCCTACTGTTGCAGCATTGGGTGCTCCCAAATGATTCACCGTTTCCTCTGCTTTCCCCCTACATGTCACAGTTCCTTGGTCGAAACCGTGGGAGGAGACATTTGGCCCCGTGTATTTCTCTGGATGGTGGTGACTCTTGAGCCCAACAGTGGTGGGACTTCATCAGGGAGCCGTTTTGGGCCAGAACCAAAGAGCCCTGCGCTGGGGGTGTTGTCATGCAGAACAACTTTGCAACGATGGCCTTGCTGGGTAAGAACCCCAAATCCTGCCCCCTCCCTTCCTCCCTGCCCCCACCAACCTTCCATCCAGTAATGCTAGAATTCATTTTATTGTGGGCTCGGGTGAAGCAATGGAGAACATCTCCCTAGCCAATGATGGTTGGAACGGCCAACTGACCTGGGCCTTGCTGCTCTTCTGCTCCTTCCTGCGCAGGGTTGCCTGCTGACGAGCCAGAGCTGATCTGCAAGATTGAGTCTGAGGAAGAGCCGTGGATCCCAAGTGAGCAAGCTGCGAGAGGGAGGCGGATCCTGCCTGGAAGCAAGTTAGGTGAGAGGCCAACTCCACCTGGAAGGGCTAGCGCATGCCTTCTAACCAGGAAGTCTGCTCTCTTGTGCTATAGTTTTTATTAAACTTTTTTTGCAATTTTATTAAACTGGTTTGCAATTTAGAATACTCATTTAAGCAAGCTTAAAATGTCAGTGGCTTCCCTTCTTCTCTTTCCATGGTTCATTTTGCATATCATAAATCCCTGCATATTTTGCATATAGTAAACCATTCGGTATTCCATTATTACATCCACTCAAACTTCTTTGCACGGTTGAATTTATCTTAATGCTGCCAACGTTTTCAAGTATACACAATCCCCTCCCATACATTCAATAAACATTTTCCAATCTTTAAACGTATGTCCCCCTTGCTCTCTTATGTTAGGTCTGCAAGCTGCAGATATTCCATCAGTTTAAGTTGCCATTCTTCTTTAGTTGAGACTTTGCTCAATTTCCATTTTTGGGCTAACGAAACACAAGCCGCAGTAGTGGCATACATTAATAACCTTTTTTTGACACCTGGGAATTTCGTCTGAATTATCCCCAACAAAAAGGTGTGTGTTTTTTTTAAAAAAGTAGTGGTAGCTCAGGTTACATATGCTTCAGGTTACATATGCTTCAGGTTACAGACTCCACTAACCCAGAAATAGTACCTCAGGTTAAGAACTTGGCTTCAGGATGAGAATAGAAATCGTGCTCCAACGGTGTGGCAGCAGCAGGAGGCCCCATTAGCTAAAGTGGTGCTTCAGGTTAAGAACAGTTTCAAGTTAGGAAAGGACCTCCGGAATGAATTAAGTACTTAACCCAAGGTACCACTGTACTTTAAAACATTTTTTTTCAATTCATTATGAATTATTTCCCAATGCTCTTTTACCATTTTACAGGTCCACCACATATGAAAGAACGTTCCCTCAACCTCATTGCAAGGAAGTCTATTCTCCCTCTGTTTGCCCAGAGTTTGAGTGAGCAGGTTGTGCTCACTCAGCATTGAGGAAGATGCACCCTCCTCATTCAAAGCAGAATCAAAGAATTGTGGAGTTTGAAGGAACCACGAGGGTCATCTAGTCCAACCCCATGCCATGCATGAATCTCTTGCCCAATGTGGGGCTCAAACCCACCACCCTGAGATTAACAGTCTCATGCTCTCCCGACTGAGCTATCCCAGGGGATCCGTGCATTGTGTGCCTCAAACCTGGCTGTACAGCAGAGTCTACTTGAGGAATACTGAAAACCTTCTAGCTTCTTAGTGTCAGATCTAGTGCAGTCCTTATTTTTCTTGACACCTCCCTCTGTCTCAAGAGTTTAAAAATTATTGTGATGCTTCAGGACACACATGCAAAAAAAGATACCGTATTTTTTGCTCTATAAGACTCACTTTTTCCCTCCTAAAAAGTAAGGGGAAATGTGTGTGCGTCTTATGGAGCGAATGCAGGCTGCGCAGCTATCCCAGAAGCCAGAACAGCAAGAGGGATTGCTGCTTTTGCTGCACAGCGATCCCTGTTGCTGTTCTGGCTTCTGAGATTCAGAATAATTTTTTTCTTGTTTTCTTCCTCCAAAAACTAGGTGCGTCTTATGGTCTGGTGCGTCTTATAGAGCGAAAAATACGGCGATTAAATATTCTCAGCTGTTTTCTCCCCACCCTGTTCTTTCTGATTTAACCTTTCTCTCTCTCTTCACCTCCCTCCCACTTGGCTTCACCTCCCTCCCACTTGGCTTCACCTCTCTCCCACTTGGCTTTCCAGCGGCCGAAACGCCTGAGCCTGCCATCGCCCCCTACAGGCAGTATCGCGGCACCACGTGGACCTACCCCGAGATCATAGACCTGCTGGTCATTTGGCGCGAGCGGGAGATCCAGCAGGAGCTGCAGCGGAGCCACCGGAACATCGAGACTTTCCAAGTGGTGGCCAGCAAGATGGCGCAGAGAGGCCACAAGCGCTCTGCCCTAGAGTGCCGCTCCAAGATCAAGACTCTGAAGAGGGACTACCGGATAGCCAAGGCCAACAACTCCCCGGGGAAAGGACATTTGGCCTGGCTCTTCTACGACCAGCTTGATCACCTATTGGCCAACGAGGCGGACGTCCCGCCCCCGGAGGTGCTGCCCGCCTTGAGCCGCCGCGGGGCGTCTGTCGCCGACTCGATGTCTCAGTGCTCCACTGAGGAAGAAGCTGCAGCGGAGGGGGCGAAAATGGGCAGCCAGGAGACGCTGGCTCTAAGGACGCGGTCGCCCCCCCAGGTCCCCAGCCTGGGGGGCGGCTTCCCTGTACTGCGCATAAAGGAGGAAGCCCCCGACGAAATGCCTGTGACGTCTCCCACGGGTCAGTGGCGGCATTTGATGTCTGAGGAGAGCCCTGTGGAATGAGGTTTTCAAAATAGCCTTTAAAAAAGAAAGCAATCCCTGGGAGACAGTGTCTTTTGTTTTATTTTTGTGCATTTAGATTCCGCCTTTTCTTCCAAGGAGGCCGAGGTAGCGTACATGGTTGTCCTCCTCATTTAATCCCCCACAACAACCCTGCGAGGTCAGTTAGGCTGAGAGCCTGTGAGTAGTCCAAGGTCAAGGTCATTGAGCTTCGTGGCAGAGTGGGGATTTGAACCCGGGTCTCCGTGCTTTTCTTGTAGGGAAAAAAGTGCCGGTACTCACCATGAAGTCGTTGCAGTAAAGACCACACATTTAGTCAGTTCTTTTTGTCTAGGGGGAAAAGGGTGCCAGTTGGGCGCTGTGGTCTAAACCGCTGAGCCTCTTGGGCTTGCCGATCGGAAGATTGGCGGTTCAAATCCCTGTGACGGGATGAATTCCTGTTGCTCTGTCCCAGCTTTTGCCAACCTAGCAGTTCAAAAGCACACCAGTGCAAGTATATAAATAGGTATCACTGCAGTGGGAAGATAAACAGCATTTCCATGCACTCTGGCTTCTGTTACGGTGTTCCATTGTGCCAGAAGCAGTTTAGTCATGCTAGCTAAATGACCCGGAAAGCTGTCTGTGGACAAACACCGGCTTCCTCGGCCTGAAAGCGAGATGAGTGCCGCAACCCCATAGTCGCCTTTGACTGGACTTAACCGTCCAGGGGTCCTTTATCTTTACCCTTGAGTACCCCCAGGGGAAAAAAGCATGGCCTGGTCTCCCAGGTCTGACACTTTACCACCTGTATCACTACACTGGCTTTAATGTGTGTTCCACCTTTCACCCAAGAAGCGCTGATATCCAGTGCTGAAATTAGAGGTGTTAAATAACCTGTCCTACACTGAGTTTTGGATGCTAATAGCTGAAATTCCTTCATTGTTCAGGAATCCTTCTAACTCTCCAGTTCTGTGATTCTGCAAGCATGGCTAACTTTGGCTATCAATAATAATAATAATAATAATAATAATAATAATAATTCATTTATACCCCGCACATCTGGCTGGGTTGCCCAAGCCACTCTAGGCGGCTTCCAAGACATAAAAACATATTAAAACATCAAACGTTAATAGTAACAATCTGATCCAATATAAAAGTCGCAATAACTTTAAAATAAACAACTTCTATCAAACAAAGCAACGTTCAGCAATCCATCAGAATCTAATAGTAAAATAGTAAAATAAAATATCAGCAAATAGTAATTAAACAGTTCAACCACAATAAAGAATTACCAATCTGCAATCAATAAAAGTAACAGCAAAATACCATAAAACATACAAAAACCATGTAAAAGGATCAAATTGAGAAACTAAGAAGCACAACCTAAAACTGTATTAAAAAAATATCCCTGAACTCCTCACTTCCCAGCTGCTGCTGCTGCTGCTGCTGTTCTCAAAGTTATAGTCTGGTAAGGCTGGGTGGGGACAGACAGGTGGAAAAGCCATTGCCTGATGAGGAACAGAAAGTCTCTCTCTCTCCTAAGCACTTTTGCACCATAAGGATAAATAAAAGTGACCCGCTGTTGCTGTGAAAGGTCAAAGCTACTGTGGCATTTGGAAGGCTTAAATCCATTTACCGTGGCATAATTGCTGCTTTTGCAGCATACATCTAGTTAAACAGTCCAAAGCCTGCGAAAAAAGTGGAATAACTTGGTCTTCAACATGCCACAGGACTCCAGAGAGCCACTGTGGGGTAGTGGTTAGGAAGGCAGGCCATGATGGGAGACGGCAGGGTTCGAATCCCCAGGAAGCTCACGAGGTTTTTGCGAAGATAAAATTGAGAGGTGGGGTGACAACCATGTGCTGCCTGGAGCTGCTTGAAGAAAAGTAGGGTGTGTGTGTATATATATCGTCCTCTCCTTTGCTGCACTCATTATAAGCATGAAGATCCAAGCAGATGATTTTGTGTCACTGTGCCTCTTGGCTGTCATCCCTCTCCCATAATGCACTGCTGCTTGGCCAGTGTGTTGCTGGTGGTGCACATTAGCTACCATGAGATGTACAGGGACGTGGGTGGCACTGTGGTCTAAACCACTGAGCCTCTTGGGCTTGCCGATCGGAAGGTCGGCGGTTCGAATCCCCACGACGGGGTGAGCTCCCGTTGCTCTGTCCCAGCTAATTCCAACCTAGCAGTTCGAAAGCACGCCAGTGCAAGTAGATAAATAGGTATTGCTGCGGCAGGAAGGTAAACAGCATTTCCGTACGCTCTGGTTTCTGTCATGGTGTCCTGTTGCACCAAAAGCGGTTTAGTCCTGCTGGCCACATGACCTGAAAAGCTGTCTGCGGACAAACGCCGGCTCCCTCGGCCTGAAAGCGAGATGAGCGCCGCAACCCCATAGTCGCCTTTCACTGGACTTAACTGTCCAGGGGTCCTGTACCTTTACCTTTTACCATGAGATGTAGTGACAGCCGGCCAGCTTAGACAGGTTCACTGGAGAAATTTGCGGAGGATTAAAAAAAACACCAGTGACTGCCTGCCACAATGGCTCCGTAATACCTCCAGCGTTACAGACAGTGAGTCATATCCAAAGTAGCGATAAAACCTTGCAAGAGAAGAGCTACTTCCACTTGCGCAGTGAGACTTCCAACCCCCCACAGTGTGCTCCCTAAATCTGTTCTGGGGTTGCCTCCGAGCCTCCAGAGCAGATTTGGGAAGGGCATGAAGCACATGCTCTGCAGGAGGCGAGAGGGAGCAAGTCCTCTTGCATCAGCGCATGTCCTTCCTCTCATGCAGTTATTTAGTTATAAAGGAACGCAGGTGGTGCTGTGGTCTAAACCACTGAGCCTCTTGGGCGTGCTGATCAGAAGGTTGACGGTTCAAATCCCCGCGACGGGGTGAGCTCCCGTTGCTCTGTCCCAGCTCCTGCCAACCTAGCAGTTCAAAAGCACGCCAGTGCAAGTAGATAAATAGGTACCACTGCAGCAGGAAGGTAAACGGCGTTTCCATGCGCTCTGGCTTCCATCACGGTTTTTCATTGCACCAGAAGTGGTTTAGTCCTGCTGGCCACATGACCCGGAAAGCTGTCTGCGGACAAACGTCGGCTCCCTCGGCCTGAAAGCGAGATGAGCGCCACAACCCCATAATTGCCTTTGAATGGACTTAACTGTCCAGGGGTCCTGTACCTTTTTACCTTATTTAGTTATGGGATGTTTAGTCAGAATCTCCTTTCTTGTAACTTGAATCAGTGGTTTTGGTCCTACCCTCTAAAGCGGCAGCAAAACGAGCTTGCTCCATCCTCCACGCGGCAGCCCTTGAGATATTTGAAGATGGATATCCTGTCTCCTCTCTTCCAGGCTAAACACATCCATCTCCTTCAACCGGTCTTTCATTAGGCTTGGTTGTCTTTGGCTGCCAGCCTAGTGCTTGAAGACTAGGCTGTATTACTACAAAGGAATTTCAGAAATAGACTGGAAAGAGAAGCTGCTGAATTGCAACTCATTACCAAACTTAAAACCATGGAGAGACCTGGTCTGAACAAAGACATTGGATTCTTATCTCATTATACATGACAAAGCCATTTTTCACCTTCCCACCCCTTGCTTTTTCCTGTAAGACCTATTGCAGTCGTTAAGAGTCGTCAACAGGCTCATCACAGCTATCTGCCAATCACCCATTCCCACCACCCTTCTGAGTAATACCCCTCCCCACCTTCTCACTATATAGAAGGATCTGGCAACTTCTGTTTCAGTGTATCTGAAGAAGTGTGCATGCACACGAAAGCTCATACCAAGAACTAACTTAGTTGGTCTTTAAGGTGCTACTGGAAGGAAAAAATTTTTTTGTTTTGAAGAGAAGAGTGTTATATTCTTGAACTCGATAATCAAAATGCAAGGGCTGGGTTAATGCCCAAGGGATTGCATTGTGTTTTGTATATGATGATCATTTCATTCTTATGCTTTCTGCATTCACACATCTGCCCCCAAGCATTTCCTCAGTCCGTTCTGCACAACAATATGCATACGTTGTGGTTTTTGATACGATAGACCAGAAGCAGAGGGGGGCTAGGGCTGTTGCTGTGGACAAAGGCCAGCTATGCTCCTGAAATTAATCAATGTTCTGTCTTTCTTCAGGAACAGCAGAAGCCAGCAGTCCAGCTCCACCTCTGCTGTCTCCTCCCTGCGATAAACCGGGCAGCTCTGCCTCAACAGTAGGTAAGAACAAAACAAAACAAGCAGATAAGAACTGCCAATTCAGGAGGTTAATCATTTGAATGACTGGATGTAAATTAGATGCTCGCCTGGAGCAAGGAAGAATCCTTTCTAATAGGTGGAGTTATGTTAATAGGTAGCCTTATTAATTTATGAATCACTTTTTACATACTGTCTCAAGGCAATTGGCAGGCAGGCCACAGAAGGAGCGGAACACACACAAACACACAAAAAAGCTTTTAAAACCCAAGTTGACGTTTTTGTTTTGTATTGTTCAACCTAAGGCCGCTTCTTCCAGGTGGAGAATTGTGTCGAAACAAAATCGTCTTCAGTGTTTCCAGAAATGTCATTCATTTCCAGAAAGTACTGGTAGCAAGTGCTTGTCTCATGTCAACAGGGACGCTGTTTGAGGGAACAGCCTTGCAAGTTGGTCTGCAAACTTCACTCGCCCATGGTCATCTGCAGGAGCTTGCCGGCCCACACAAAACTATGTTAGTCATTTGCGGCCCACAAACCAAAGCATAACTCTTCCCTGTTGGGTTACCAGGATGCATTTTTCTTTCTTGCCACAAGGAACCAGGCAGGTAGGTACCAAGAAGCCGACTCGCAAGGGATGGATAGGAACCAACACATTTGTCTTTCCTTCGCACTGTGGCTCAGTTGAACCAACCCATGGTAGAGAGAGCTTACAAATCATTTTTTTTTTAAAAAATCAAGCTATACCAAAAAATGACACAACACAAAAGGAAAATAAGAGGAGGAGGAAGAGGGGGAAAAGCAAACTCACGCACTGCTTCTTAAAGTTAACGCTGAAAATCCGAATCATGTTGACTCAGAAAGTCCCACTTTGTTCGATGGGACTTGCTGTTGAGGAAGTGAGTTCTAAGCATAATTTTGTTTCGTTCTTTTCAGACGGGGCCATAACCCCCTCCCCAAGTCCCTTGCCTGACCCCGCCAGGTCATACGCCGCAGAGCGCCTCGCCAACATCCGGAAGCGGAAGAGGAAAAACAGGCAGGATCTGGCGCTGGAAATCACCCACGCGGCCGACAGAAGGGTGCAGGCAGCCACCGACCGGATCCTGGCAGCCCTGGGCGAGTACACGAAGGCCGATCTGGAGGAGCGGGAGCGGGACCGCGTGGACACTGAACAGATCATTGCGCTCATGAACCGCCAGACGGAACTGCTAGAGTCGCTCGTGCGAAAGCAGGCAGAGGCCCAGGCTCCCCCAGCCCCGGCCTTAACCCGGCAGGCCCGTTTACCCCGGCTCGGGCAGCCCGGTCACGCGGCAGACGCTTCTCCCTTGCGCTTGGGGTCCACCAGGCGGTCCATGGCGAGGGCGAGGTACCGGAGGTGACTCCCGAGATGGCTGTGGCGGCGGTGTGGCTGTGGCGACGCTCTTTGGCTGTAGTTCTGTTAGCGTGCAGGACATCCGGGCTGCGTTTGTAACAGGTTGTAGGTTTCTTTTTCAGGAATTTAAAAAACTTTTTTGCAATTAATGATTTTGGCTGGCCAGTTGTGTAATTAGGAAGGGGGGGGAATAAAAGTTGGAGGGTGGGGTTCTTTCATCCCCTCCCCTTTCTTTCCCCACATTACTAGTTCTGGTAAATAAGGGGTGGGAGAAAAATGTTGTAGCACAGAGACTCACGTGCCGCTCAACATAAAACCATTTTGTGCCATCATATTTCTCTCTATATGTACACACACACACACACACAGAGAGAGAGAGAGACAGAGAGAGATATGTGTGTGTGTCACATATCTGGGACCTTAGGGTGAAGGTTTTTTGTTGGCATCTGTCTGTCTGTCTTGGAAGACCATGGAGAAGTGTGCCTTTTGGGGTAAAGTCAAACTGTTGGAGTCACAGCACCTGCTGTGGCTGTAGAGGCCGATACAGGAGAGACATGTTTTGTTGCAGCTGGGGCATATGAAGGCGTCTGGTTGTGCTGTTGCCGATGCACCATGGTGCATCTTCTCTCTACACGACCTGTCTGTCTCCAGGCACATTTTTACAATGACGGATGGCCTGGAGACCATGGATAGGGAAAAGTTGGTGGCAGCGTCTTCTGTGACATCACAAAGGATCTCAGATGCACCTCTTGGTGAACACAAAATACAGAATAAAGCATGAACAAAACAGCCCCCTCCCACAATCTGTCTGAGTGGGTGGGTGCCAACATATATAAACCTACAGGCAATATCTTCAATGTATGGTTCCTCTATTCCGCTTCTACTGTATGCAGGAAGTTGTAAGCCCCATGCTGGAAAATGACTTACTAGGATAGGTTAAAAGAATAGGCTGGCATTTGAAATAACACGCAGCCATTGGCTAAGCTGCTGCAACATCATGGAATGTTGTCGAGTATTCTAAATGCAGAAGGGGAGGTGATAGTTACATACTGTTGACAAATCGCTTGGGAAGGAAATGAAGAATGGATTTGGCTGGAAGAAAACTCCACGTATGTGTGTGTTGAAAAGAGGGGTGGCGGTGTTAGAATTGGGGGGTGGAAGGGAGCCCAGAGGATGGAAGGATAAAGAGCAGGGTGGCTGAAAGATGGAGACAAAAGCAAACGATAATGGATAAGAGCGCAATGGGTCGGTGCAAATGGATGTTAACCAGAAAGTTGGGGTTTCGAGCCCACCCAGGGATGGCTGTGCGCAGGATTCCTGCATTGCAGGGGGTGGGCTAGATGACCCATGGGGTACCTTCCAGCTTTTATGAGTCTATGGGGGGGGGGAGAAGAAGATGACACTGGGAGGCAGGGTTGAGCAAGGTTGCTGCGGACAAGAAGGAGGATGGACAAGGCAAGAAAACGGGTTCTGGGATGGCCTTTCTCTGGGGTCAGCAAACTTTTTCAGCAGGGGGCCGGTCTACTGTCCCTCAGACCTTGTGGAGGGCTGGACTATCTTTTTTGGGGGGGGGGGAGAACGAATTCCTATGTCGCACAAATAACCCAGAGATGCATTTTAAATAAAAGGACACATTTTAGTCATGTAAAAACACCCTGATTCCCGGACCATCCGCAGGCCGGATTGAGAAGGCGATTGGGCCGGATTCGGCCCCTGGGCCTTAGCTTGCCTACCCACGGCCTTTCTGCAAGCTTCTGGTTAGGGGTGGTGCTACATCAGAGAAGTGGTAGATTTGTCCTTTGCAAAAAGGTTTGGAGGTGGCGGAGGTGAAGAGACCTTGTCAGACGAGTCTGCCTGGCTGGGTCTGTTTGTGTGTAGAGGGCTCTTGTTGACACACCCACCTCTTCTTTGAGAATGGCCTGGAGCATCTTTTGTTTTCTGGGATGCAAGAACCAGCTGTTCCTACCTAGACACATTATAACAAACAGGCTCCACATTATTATTGGGGGGCTCAAATAATAATAATATAATAATAATAATTTATTATGAGTTTCCCCAGCCACTCTGGGCGGCTCCCAATCAAGTGTTAAAAACAATACAGCGTTAAATATTAAAAACTTCCCTGAGTATTCAGATGTCTTTTAAAGATAGGATAGCTGCTTATTTCCTTCACATCTGAAGGGAGGCTGTTCCACAGGGTGGGCACCACTACTGAGAAGGCCCTCTGCCTGGTTCCCTGTAGCTTTGCTTCTCGCAATGAGGGAACCGCCAGAAGGCCCTCGGCGCTGGACCTCAGCGTCCGGGCTGAACGATGGGGGAGGAGACGCTCCTTCAGGTATACAGGACAGAGGCTGTTTAGGGTTTAAAGGTCAGCACCAACACTTTGAATTGTGCTCGGAAACGTACTGGGAGCCAATGGAGATCTCTCAGAACCGGTGTTATGTGGTCCCGGCGGACACTCCCAGTCACCAGTCTAGCTGCCGCATTCTGGATTAATTGCAGTTTCCAAGTCGCCTTCAAAGGTAGCCCGACCATACAATGAACCATGCAGACCCAAACAACCACACCCTCCTTCCTGGTATCATTTCCCTTCTAAGTATTTCTGCAGAAGCATTTCTGTACTGGAAATTCAGACACAAAGCTTCACATCCCCCACGGCTGCCAGGTGAACATGGCACTACAAGACCCATCATGCCTAAGGTGGGTGGGGTTGGAAGTCCAGTAACATCCCAAAGGCTACAGGTAGGAGATGCCCCATGGCGTTTCTTCTCTCTGGGCTCCTCCCAGCGGTCATCCCCCCTCTGGTCACCACTGTTGATGCCTGACCTGTTTGAGCAGGGCAGGCTGATTCTTGACCAAGTTGATCACCCTGTGTGCCCTGCACCCATGGCAATCCTGGGGTCTGGAGGAATTGCATGAAGTCTGAAGGAGCCTGACTCCCCTGGTCGTAAAGGTAAAGGTAAAGGGACCCCTGACCATTAGGTCCATTCGTGACTGACTCTGGGGCTGCAGTGCTCATCTCGCTTTATCGGCCGAGGGAGCCAGTGTACAGGTTCCAGGTCATGTGGCCAGCATGACTAAGCCGCTTCTGGCGAACCAGAGCAGCGCACAGAAACGCTGTTTACCTTCCCGCTGGAGTGGTACCCATTTATCTACTTGCACTGGCATGCTTTCAAACTGCACTTTGATGTGCTTTCGAACTGCTAGGTTGGCAAGGAGCAGGGACCGAGCAACGGGAGCTCACCCCGCCGCGGGGATTCGAACCGCCAATCTTCTGATTGACAAGTCCTAGGCTCTGTGGCTTAACCCACAGCGCCACCCTCTCCTGGTCATAGGTGCCGGCTAACTGGGTGCCCAGGCACCCACAAAATCCCCCATGAAGGGGCCCGGGCACCCAACAAATTTCAGTGCCAGGGTCATGCATGCTGCATGGCACCCACGGCCCCGGGCACCCACGGCGGCGGGGCCACCCCCTGGTGCCAGGGCACAGTCACGATGCCTAAGGGAAGCAAGAACTGCATCGCAGGCACAATCTTGGTGAAGAAGCCGACCCAGAATAACAACTCCCGGGAGTACGCAGGCTTTAGGACCCTGAGGGGAGCTGACACGTAAGAGATCTTCAGGCGCAGCCGCCACAGGAAGAGGATCTCCTCGGTCCCGTGGCTGTCGGGGGAGGGTTTGCTGCCGATCCTGGATTCGTCTCTCTCCTTGCAGGCTGCACGCGCGTTTTCTGCCTGCATTTGCAGAATCCGCGAGACTTCCGGGAAGTGGGGGACCCCAGTAGATCCCAGTCTCCTCTGCTGCTTACAAGGCGGAGGAATCGTGCGGGGCGGATTTTAGAAACCCAACTTTGCCCGGAGAGCCGATCCGATCCTGCGGGGGGAATGTGAGATCTTTTCATCTCCCAGATGGAGCGAACAAGCAAGATGATTATTCTGGTCCGCAGCTTGCGATAAAGGAGCCTGGCGCCTCTCTGAATGCAAACGGGAGGATGGTGTAAGGAAGACGCCGACAAGGCTGGATCAAGTGGGAATCCGGTAGGCGGAAGGTGGCTCGAGATCTGCTGAGATCTGGTTTGCAGTAGATCGGCAAGGGCTTCCAGCGCTCGGTCGTCCCATCAGCAGTGAAGAAATGATGTTCTCCACCCAAACATAAATTCCTGAAATGGGGGGGGAAATCCCTAATCAGGAATAGATTTCCGCGTGAAATTCATCTTCGGCTCAATTAATTTCTGGCCCTGGAAATAAATTATTGCTGCTCAGAAGCACAAGGTAACTCCACCGGCGCCCTTAAGTGGTTTTGGGTTATAGCTCCCATCCTCCCCGACCTTTGGCAATGCAGGCTGGGGCTTCTGGGAGTCGTAGTTTGAAGTATTAGGAAATCACCACACAGGCTGTCCCTGCCCTAGACTAGAGCAACGTTTCCCAAACTTGGGTCTGCAGCTGTTTCTGGACTACAGTTCCCATCATCCCTGACCCCTGGTCCTGCTAGCTAAGGATGATGGGGGTTGTAGTCCAAAAAAACAGACACCCGCATTTGGGAAAACCGCGCCCTGGAGGTATGCCTTTTGCATCTGGCCCTGGTTGGAAAATCTTGGTTTTCTAGGTAAAAATAAATAGGATATCAGACAAACCTGAAGACTGCCTGCCTCTGATTTAGCCATACATTGTCTGCAGCTCCACCCAATGGCGAGTCTCCCAAGTCAGGAAAGGAAGACCTGTGGCTCTCCTGGCAGTGTGGGACTCCAGATCCCATCAGCCACAGGCAATGTAGCTACTGACCAGGCATGGTGGGCAGTGTTTCCCCCAGCTATCCACCCCCCCATCCCTGCCATAGGCAGGTCCTAAGCCAGGCATCCCCAAACTCAGCCCTCCAGATGTTTGGGGACTACAGTTCCCATCATCCCTGACCACTGGTCCTGTTAGCTAGGGATGATGGGAGTTGTAGTCCCAGAACATTTGGAGGGCCGAGTTTGGGGAAGCCTGTCCCAAGCCTTCTCAGGCTAGCTACCTGAAATCCTGAGGTGCCTGGGATTAAACCTAAGACTACTTCCACCACAGAGCAATGGCCACCTTCCCCAATCCCAGCCCAATCCTGCGCATGTTTCCTTTGGAGCAAGTGCCAATGAGTTCAGCAAGACTCACTTCCTAGGAAGCTTGTTTAAGGGTCGCTATTTTAAGTTGGCAGCAGCCTCCACAATTTCCTGGAAGTGGGTCCAACGCAGACATCTTCTGCACTATACCATTAAAGCAGCGTCACGCCACTTTAAAGGCCGTGGCTTCCCCCCAAAGAATGCTGGGAACTGGGAGCAGTGTTATTTAACCCCAGGGAACTCTGGTAGCTCTGCGAGTGGAATAGGGATCTCCTACTTGCCTCACTAGGCCAATGGCCCATCCAGACCAGTACAGTGGTACCTCAGGTTACATACGCTTCAGGTTACAGACTCCGCTAACTCAGAAATAGTGCTTCAGGTTAAGAACTTTGCTTCAGGATGAGAACAGAAATCGTGCTCTGGCGGCGCGGCGGCAGCAGGAGGCCCCATTGGCTAAAGTGGTGCTTCAGGTTAAAAGCAGTTTCAGGTTAAGAACGGACCTCTGGAACTAATTAAGTTCTTAACCCGAGGTATCACTGTATCCTGTTTGCCCCGTGGCCTGTGGGAAGGTTTGCCAGCAGGACATGAGCACAACGGTACTCTGCCTCACTGCAGTTCCCAGCGACTGGTCATCAGAGACACGCAATGACCCTCAGCACCTTTAACGAACTACATTTCCCAGAATTCTTTGACCTTTTTTTGAGCAGAATGATACTGCTTTCAATGTACAGTACGGATGGGGATGTGGTGTTTCTGTGGGGGTCTGGTGGGCATTAAAATGGCGGACAAGCCACAATGCCTGGCACTGTTCAGAGCGCTGGGTAGATCCGCTCTGATGCCCAAGGATGTCAGACATTGCCCCTGCTCAGTATGGTCATACGGAGTATGTGAGTGTCTCCAGCTTCTTGATAATTTTGGTTGCGTTTTTCTGGAGCTTTTCCAGCTCTACCAGGAAACCAAGCTGTAATTCCTGCATTAGAATGGTAGAGTTGGAAAGGGACCATGCGGGTCATCTAGTCCAACCCCCTGCAATGCAGGATTCTTTTGCTCGAACCCACGACCCTGAGATTAAGAGTCTCATGCTCCACCAACTGGATGACGTTTGACGTCCCTTCCAACTCTAAAGGTAAAGGGACCCCTGACCATTAGGTCCAGTCGTGACCGACTCTGGGGTTGCGGCGCTCATCTCGCTTTATTGGCCGAGGGAGCCGGCGTACAGCTTCCGGGGCATGTGGCCAGCATGACTAAGCCGCTTCTGGCGAACCAGAGCAGTGCATGGAAACGCCGTTTACCTTCCCACCGGAGCGGTACCTATTTATCTACTTGCACTTTGACGTGCTTTTGAACTGCTAGGTTGGCAGGAGCAGGGACCGAACAACGGGAGCTCACCACTGTTGTGGGGATTTGAACCACTGGCCTTCTGATCGGCAAGTCCTAGGCTCTGTGGTTTAACCCACAGCGCCACCCGCGTCCCTCCTTCCAACTCTATGATCCTACAAAAATCTGTTTCAGAACCTACTCTGCTCAGCACATGCTTGGATGATTATAATCTTTGGAGCTTCTCATCTTGTAAAGGCAGCATCTTGCCACAGTAGGAGCGGCAGGCCTTGTTGGAATCTGCCAGCCCCTGGTGGTTGCCTTTGTTCTGGCTTCTCTTTCCTGATTAGGTTTTCCTTTCTTAAAGCCTAAGGTGAGGTTGAGGATGGAGAGAGAAGAAGCAGCATGGAACCTGGACCCCCAGGACCCTGAGAAAGAGGAGATACCAAGGAATACCAGCTCAGGTAAGGACTCCTATAGAAAAACAAAATGGAAGAGTATATCAATGGCAACCATGTGAGTCAAAAGTTTGAATTCCTCAGGTGAAAGGTGGATGTGCTTGCAGGCCTTCGGGTCCCTTCTGTCTGGTGCGCCTAAGAGGCTGCCTTTTGAAGTACAGTCATACCTCAGAAGTCAAACAGAATCCGTTCTGAAGTCCATTCGACTTCCAAAACGTTCGAAAACCAAGACGTGGTTTCCGATTGGCTGCAGGAAGCTCCTGCAGCCAATCAGAAGCCCCATCGGACGTTTGGGTTCCAAAGAACGTTCGCAAACCGGAACAAGCTCTTCTGGGCTTGCTGCATTTCGGAGCCAAAACGTTTGACTCACAGTTTAACCATGCGCTGAGACTGCAGCGGCAAGAATGTTACTTGCCCCAAATTTGGAAAGAAGCAGAAGTCCCAGCGAAAGAAGAATGGGTGCAAAAACTTATGGAATATGCAGAAATGGCCAAACTTATCAGAAAAATAAAGAATCAAGATAAACTTTTTATAAAAGAATGGAAATGGTTTATTGGATATTTACAAGCAAACTGTAAACAGGTAAGAACACTGGCAGGGTTGTTGTAATAACCCGCAGTTTTATAAGAGTATATATTTAAATTAGATGAGTAAATTGAGTTAATTTGGATATGCAGGAAATATTTAAAATAAATTTAAGAAACCGCAGAAAGGAAGTCGAGTTTTAAAATGTTAGAAGGATTGTAAAATTATTGAAATGTATAAAACTGAAAATCATTTTTTAAAAACCCATGCACTGTGTGAAAAAGCCCTTTATTTTATAGGCCCCACCTAATATCAGCAGGATAAGGTCCAGTTGTAGAATGAGGCGACCATTTCTATTGAGTTGCAAGCCATAGGCCGCCTTTCATATAAATAAACAAATGCCACTCAGCAGCCCCACCTGACCTAAAATGAAAGTAACATCCATTTCTGGCAATGAGGAGGATAGCAGCTCAGCTGGAGAGAGACTACTTGGCCTGCACCTTCAGCCTCAAGCATCTCCTGCTCAGCCGAAGGTGGTGCAAGGCTTTTCCCCACTGAGGTTCCTGAGACCCATTGCTTACCAGATTCCATCACCAGAATCTGCCCTGGTACAAAGCAGCTCCTTTCTGGTGTTCCCAAAATGACCTCTCTTGTCTTTCCTTTTCTCCAGAAGGCGATCAGACGGTGTCAGCTGCTCTCGCCGCCGCAACAGCTGCTGTGGCCGCCATCACGACCGTCGCGGGGATCCAGTCACGCATCTTTGCACGGCTGGCGACACGCCGGAAGCTTCTGCCGCGAGGGCACGACGACCTGGCCGAGCTGGAGGAGATGGTGGAGACGGCCGCGTCGGTGCGCCTCCGGGCGGTGGTGGAATCGAGCATCGACTCTCTGAAGGCCATGATGTGCTCGTGCCTCTTCCAGTCGCCGGCCGTCCTAGCCGGCCTGATCGACGAGCTCTACATCATGGAGAGGGCCTTCTGGGTGCAGCCGGGCCGCTCTGAATGGTGGGAGAAGGTGGTTCTGCCCCACTGGGACGACCATCTCTGGCAAGAGAACTTCCGCATGAGCAGGAGGACTTTCACGGAGCTGTGCGACCGGCTGAGGCCCGTCCTCGAGCGACAGACCACCAACATGCGCGCTCCGATCACCGTCGAGAAGCAGCTGGCCATCGCCGTCTGGAAGCTGGCCACCCCGGATAGCTATCGCTCGGTGGCCGAGTGCTTTGGGGTGGGCCGCTCCACAGTCTCCAGGATCGTCATGGAAGTCTGCCAAGCGCTCTATGACGTCTACCACCATGTGGTCCACCTGGCCGGTGCCCAGGAGGTGATGGAAGGCTTCGCTGCCAAGGGCTTCCCGCACTGCATCGGGGTCCTCGACGCCACCCACATCCCCATCATCGCCCCGGCGCACAGAGCCACCGAGTACATCAACAGCAAAGGCTACTACTCCATGGTCCTACAGGTACTGGTGGACCACAGAGGCAGGTTCACGGATGTCTACGCGGGGCGCTCGGGGAAGCTTCCCGGAGCCCGGATTTTCCGCGGCTCGCCCATCTTCCGTGCCATGAACCAAGGCACCTTTGGTCCCGCTGTGACCGTGGACGTGGGGGGCGAGCAGCTGAAGCCGGTGATCCTCGGAGACCCCGCTTACCCACTGCTGGCCTGGCTGATGACTCCGTACGGCGGGCACTTGGATGCCCGCCAGCAGCGGTTCAACGACGCCCTCGGCCGCTGCCACGCGGTAGCAGAGTCCGCCTTCGAGCGCCTCCGGGGCCGCTGGCGGTGCCTGCTCTCCCGCCTGGACGTGAGGGAGCGCTACGCCCCCCGGGTGATCGTGGCCTGCTGCATCCTGCACAACATTTGCGAGACCAGAGGCGAGCCTCTCCAGGAAGGCTGGCAGGAAGTGGTGAGGTCCGTCTCGCGGTCTTACCAGCAGCCGGAGAGGCAGCCGGTGTACGCGACCAACCCCCGAGCGCGGGAGATCAGGGATCTTTTGAGCACGTACATGGAAAGGAGAGAGTGGGGGAAGTCAGACTGAATCTGTCGCTTTCCCCTAAAGGAACCTTTATGGCAGGTCTTGGAAAGAACGGGGCCTTCTCTGCAGTGACTCCTCGTCTGTGGAATGCTCTCCCCAGGGAAGTTCGCCTGGCGCCTTCATTATGCACTTTTAGGCGCCAGCCAAAATTGTTCCTTTTGTTGAACTGATCAACACCCTATATACCCTTTTTAAATGCGGCTCTTTTTTGGGCAGGTGTTATTGGGTCATTGTTTTTATTTTGATTTTATACATTGTGATCTTTGCTGTGAGACCTCCGGGTGTAGGACGGTATATAAATTCAATAAATAATTAATAAATAAATAAATAAGAAGAGACCATCTCTTCTGTCCCCGTATGAAATAAAAATAAATGACCTTTTTTGACGGCAGCTATGAAATACATGGGTCCCAGCTGGCTCTCATGTAAAGGGAAGGGATATCGTGGCATAATGGCTGAACACTTGTGCTATGAATTTGAGAGTTGCCTCCTCCTCTCTTGTAATGAGTCCACTCAGGTATCCTAGACAAGCTTCTCTCTCTGTCTCTCTCACCTCCACCATTTGCAGCCCTCAGATAATAAAACTGACCTACCTTGCAGGCTTGTTGTAAGAATTGCAAAAGGATGTATGTGAAAGGTTTGAATACGAGTACAGTGGTACTTTGGTTCTCAAACTTAATACGTTTCGGAAGTCCGTTCCAAAACCAAAGCGTTCCAAAAACAAGGCATGTTTTCCCCTAGAAAGTAATGCAGAACAGATTAATCCATTCCAGACTTTTAAAAACAACCCCTAAAACAGCAATTTAACATGAATTTTACTATCTAACGAGACCGTTGATCCATAAATGAAAGCAATAACCAGTGCAGTGTACTATAAAATAAATAAGACAGTATTGTAAATTATATAAATAAAAAATTATTACCTGCACTGATGATAGTCATTGTTTGGATGAGGTTTTTTTTATCCATTTCCACAGTCACACAATCAGTCAATCAATCAGTAGCTGAATTGGGTTCCACACAGTCAAAAAAACAAATTAACTGAAAATGCCTCAAAAACAAAAATGCAAAATAAATAGCAAAACAAAAGAGCGAAACATAATCTGTTCCGGAATTCCGTTTGACTTCTGAAATGTTTGAAAACCACGGTGCAGTTTCTGATTGGTGCAAGCGCCCCAAAATAATAGCCAACAGCCACATCAGCCGTTCGGCTTCCAAAAAAAGTTTGAAAACCGGAACACTTACTTCTGGGTTTTCAGCCTTTGGGAACCAAGGCGTTTGAGAACCAAGGTACCACTGTACAGCCTGAATATTCCTATACAGTGGTACCTCGGGTTAAAAACTTAATTAGTTCCGGAGGTCCGTTCTTAACCTAAAACTGTTCTTAACCTGAGGTGCCACTTTAGCTAATGGGGCCTCCTGCTGCCGCCAGAGCACGATTTCTGTTCTCATCCTGAAGCAAAGTTCTTAACCTGAGGTAATATTTCTGGGTTAGCGGAGTCTGTAACCTGAAGCGTATGTAACCTGAAGCCTCTGTAACCCGAGGTACAACTGTAATTATATAAAGCTGAGGAAGCAAATTGGGGGAAGGGAGGGATGGGGGAGGGCAACCAATCTGTGGCAATCAATGACCCCCCTCGATATTCCCAAAGTAGAGTCTCTCAAGGCTTCACTCCTAACTTCACCTGCAATTGTCAAACTTTTTTCCACAGATAGATACTGTGCCACCAATCACAGAGGCCCATGTGGCAGGAACAAATCTGTTTAATTAGGGGTTGGATTAGATTAACTTCACATATACCCAGGATGTATTACCTCACCATTATCAATTACATTTAAAGTCAAAATGAAGTTCAATTGACTCATTTTCTCCTCCCTTAACCCCCTCCCCATCACACATAAAAATTAATGTGGGGACTCTAATATTCCAACCTACCTCACAGTGTCGTAAGAATTGCTAAGAGAACGTATTGGTGTGTTTTCAGCAATTTGTAGTGCTGTATAAATGTTTAGAATTATCCTTATTAAAATGTACTCAAAGTTGTGAGCTCTCGTTGCCCAGGGCTCCATTCCTTTGGGGTCTCCCAGGTGTCTGGAACTAAGGGGGCAGACCATTTATACCTCTCCCCCCACTGAAATCCCATCGAGGTAAAGTAATATCCGTCCCACATCTCCCTTAAAAGAGGCACCCCTTATGATCATTATGAAAAGTGGAGGGGGGGGATGAGGGGAAAGCTGAAATGGATGTATAGAAAATATGGGAAGAGGAAAAGGCAGAAGACCAGTGTGGTGTAGTGGTTAGAGTTAGACTTGGGAGACCAGGGTTCAAATCCCCACTCAGCCATGAAACTGGGGGCGGAACTTGAGGCAGACTAAGCTATGCTGACACCTAGATAGGGTTGCTGCATTTGGTTATCTTTTCATCTGGGTTTGAGCTGAAAACCCTTGTACAGAAGATGCTGTTTTTCAACATGGTCATGCAGAGATGGGAAAGCCATACCTGTTGAGTTTTTTGCCTGTGGAGAAGCTGATTCAGACACATAAACTTCACTTTCTTATCTGCTATTATTATTATTATTATTATTATTATTATTATTATTATTATTTACAACCCTTCCATCAGAAGACCACAGAGCACTTTACACCGCACAACTACATAACATAGTTTCAGTACAACGTAGAAATCAAAACAATTCTATAAATACAATTTTAATGGGAATATTTGCATATATTCCCTATTTTGCCATAGAGGCCGCTTCTTCCCTGTCTTTTGCCATCCGCCTTATTAGGATTGTTTGCTGTCCAGTGAAAGACACCTGCCTGCTCCTGCCCCTTTAAAGCGGCCTAGTGTGCAGAAACCAGCAAATGAAGCTTTTCATGGTATGAGGATGAAACATCTCCTGCTCATGGCTGCAGATCAACAACAAAAGTGAAAGCTACCAGCTGTGGCCACTGGGATTCTAACTTTGCCTTAGAGCAGGCAGGTGACACACCTGTGTCCTGATTAGGTGTCTTGGGTATTTAAAGGTGTGGCAAGCAACTCTGTGCAAGGTCTTTGCAAGCAGTTATAGACAAAATGACAGTGGAAGCTCTGTTGTGTAGATCAGTAAGTGCCCACTGCTAGGAGTCCGCCTGTGTCCGGACTTGTTGGCCTCTATGGGATGTGGACTAGATCAGCTTTCGCCAACCTGGTGCCCTCCAGAGGCTTTAGCTGATTGGGAGCTACAGCCCCCAAACACCTGGAGGGCTCACCAGATTGGCAAAAGCTAATCTAGTCCACATCCCACAGTGAGGCCACCTGTCCCATCTGCCTAGAGATTCTTAAGGAGCCTGTGATTCTGGACGGCAGGTGCAATTTTTAAAACTGCTTGCATTGACTTTTCCAAAGAGATACTTCTGCCTTTTGGCCACTAGGTGGCAACAACATACGCATTTCTTGCAGTATTTCCATACTACTGTATAGAAAAGGCTTGACCTTTTGGGTTTCTGCCAGCCACACAGCTGTTAGCGGCTCAAGATCCCTGGCCGCATGCCCAAAGGCTAAATTGTGCTTTTGCTAGTAATAACAATAATAACAATAATTTTATTATTTATACCCCAACCACCTGGCTGCATTTCACCAGCCACTCTGAAAAGCTCCCAGAAGAATAGTAAAAATACAATAAAACATCAAACATTAAAAACTTCCCAAAACAGGGCTGCCTTCAGATGTCTTCTAAAAGTCAGGTACTGTAGTTGTTTATTTCCTTGACATCTAAAGGGAGGACATCACTGCCAAGAAGGCCCTCTGCCTGGAGACAATCTTTCCATTCTTCATGCTGCTGAGATATGGAGCCCAGATGAAATTATGTACTTAAAGGCTACGGACTGGCAACCAATTTACTAGAGAGGCTAGCCAGTCTGGTTATGTTAAGTTTTAGAGTTAAGCTGTCTACTGGGCAATGTTTTCATAGGATTGTTTGTAAATCTCAAAAGTTGTACATTTCCCTCCAAAGCTAAAAAAATAATAAAGTGCTGAACTATTTATCTGAGATTTTGTGTTTTCTTATGCCACTAGACTAGGGGTGGGGAAGAAATGAAACCAATGACGAGTAGTGTGAGTCCTTTAAAAGAAGCCCCATGGATACCAAGTACACATGTTCCACGGGGCCTCTTTTAAAAGATTTGCCCTGTATAAGACACATGGCTTCTCCTAGACAGAGGTGAGTTTGTCAGTTCTGCTATGCTGATCCAAAACAGTGACCTGAGGCTGGGGGCTGGGAAATCCATAAGACTTGTTCAACCTGTGTATTTCTATTACCAGAAGAGCTTGTCTTTCTCCACAACCCCCTCTTGGTTTACTTCAAGCTGTCACTTGTCTCAGCAACCTGCAAAAGGGGTAGGATGGGGTGAGAGGCCTTGATGCTGCTGCTACAAAGTGAGTCACAACCCTTTGCAAATTCCCCAAGTGTACTAGCATTATGTAGCAGTTGGAGAATAATGCAGGGCCCTGGAGGCAGTGCCTTTTGGTGGAAGTTGGTATACAAAATAGTTGGAAAGCTGCTAGTATAACTGGCTGCAGGCTGTATCCAACCATACAGTTATATAGGAAATCATCAGGTAAGTGGCCCATTGGAGCTATGCAATCCTTTTCCTAAAGCATGGGGTGCTGGTGCTCATATGGATTCATTGTGCATGCAAGCACAAATTAGCTGTCATGGTCCCCAAAGTCGCTCATCGGAGTCATATAAAAAGTTGGAATTTCTGCTCACATGGAATTTAAGTGTCTAACCAAAGCAAGGGATGTGACCAGCTTAAAAGTGATTTTAAAAATGGCCTAACATGACCCTGAAACCTCATTTCCCAGGAGTCTTAAAAATCAATGAGCCAATTTCCCAAGCCAACAGCTTTAATTTATTTAAGAGTGGTTTCGTTCTTCTATGAGTGTTGTGGGTGGCTCTGAAAAGAGCCTTTGGGTCGGGATATTTGGGTGCCCTCGGCAGGACTTTTTGCCATTTGCTCCTTACTGAACTGCAACGGGCGCGGTGCTGGCCTTAAGGGCCACTTTGGTCCCTTTGGCGGCCTTGGCGGCGGCCGCGCTATGCAAAGCTTCGGTCTTCTTGGGCAGCAAGACGGCGTGGATGTTGGGCAGGACTCCGCCCTGCGCGATGGTCACACCGCCCAGCAACTTATTCAGCTCCTCATCGTTGCGCACAGCCAACTGCAAGTGGCGCGGGACGATTCGACTCTTCTTGTTGTCTCTTGCTGCGTTGCCGGCCAGCTCCAGGATCTCAGCACTCAGGTACTCGAGCACCGCGGCCAAGTAAACGGGCGCTCCGCCGCCGATGCGCTCAGCGTAGTTTCCCTTGCGCAGCAGCCGATGGACTCTGCCCACAGGAAACTGCAGCCCGGCTCTGGAAGAGCGGGACTTGGCCTTGGCTCGTGCCTTCCCGCCTGTCTTGCCGCGGCCTGACATCTTCCAAAGCACCTGACTCCTCTCTCGACGAAATAACGAAAAGACTGCAGGTGCTTGGAGTGGGCGCCTTTTATATATTTCTTGAGCTGGCTGTGATTGGTCGAAGATGAACAGGCCAATAGAAAAAAGGATTCTATTTCTGAACCAATGGGAAACGAGTGCGCGCGGGTGGGGTCCAGGGAGAGGGGAACAGAGTTAGAATATATTTATATTGTAGGAGGGCAAATAGTGTTTCTCTCTGCTTTCTGTACATCCGACCCTTCCTGAATGTTTTTCTAATGGAAATATTGATGCTTTTGGCTTTTTTGGTTTTGCTTTTTTTTTTTTACACATATGATGTTTGGTGAGAGCTGGGGATATTTTGCAAGTTTTCCCTCTGCATTGAGTTCCTAGCCGATTCCTTTGCTTATACATTTCCAGGGCGTGAAAGCTACAACGGTCATCCAAGAAACCTGTTACGGAGTTTACGTTAGACAATTCCCTGCGGTACTTCGTTAAGGTGCCCCTCTAGACTCCAAGACTAAATATGCGCAGGCTGCAGAAGAGAAAGCCGAAGGGGGCGGGGCTTGATGCTCCTGAGCAGTTGGGGGAAATGGCGGCCAAGCGCTTCAGATTTTCCCGCCTTTTTTCTTCCCCGGCACCTCGCTCGCCTGCCTGAGGGAAAAGTTGCGCCGCTCAAAAGGACACTTCTGGGAGACGTTGTAAACTTAATCAGTTTTGACGTTCACATAGGCAAAAGAAGGTTACCAACAAATAACATCTGAGGAGATATCTCATTTTAATATTTCCTTTTAAAATATAATCTTGTCCGACATGGCTACTTTTCATGAACTTAAATTCTATTTCAGAAACTTTTGATTTTCAGTAATAATTACTCCTATGTATAATCTTATACATAGCCACGTTCTCGTCTGTTGCCACAAACACAGCAGTCTTTATGGCAACTTAAAAAAACTATGAAGTATATTCTGGCAGGAGCTTTTTTCCCCGCTGCAGTCCCACATATATCTTGCATTTTTTTAAATTTACAGATGTTAAGAATTTACAGATTGTGTGCCCTCTTACCTGTGAGTAAGACACTGAATACAGTGGGACACACCTAGAATACACAACTTCTTCCAGGTATCTGAGGAAATAGGAATATCATACTGAACTGCCTTTGTGTTATATTTTGGGGGTATTGTTTCATTTTGAGATTTGATTGTTTTCTTTAAATGTGCACAGAAATATTCTGGGCGTTTGTATTAGGCGGCCAATAAATTGAAATAATAATAGGATTACTCTGTATGTATATAGTGCGTCTGACTTGATTCTCTCACAAGCGCAGCCTTAAATTGTTCCTGGTTAATTCACTGACAGTCTGAAACCTGGAAAAAGATTTCAAATCTACGTTATTTTATTCATTCATTCGATTTATATACTGCCCTTCATCATAAGATCTCAGGGCGGTTATTGCCAACGAATGTCAGAGAGGCAGATTGAGCATGGCTTTTGTTAATTTCTGTAGCAGTCAAAGGTTTTACAGTTGCAGCAAAACAATTTTAGGAATTTCTGCGTTCTCTTCACATCAGGACCAGACTGAAATGTGATCCAAGCGCCACTGTATTTTCCAGACAATTCCAGCATATTAGCCATCGCCGTAAACTGTCCCTAGCTATTATTGTATTCATATTGCTATCCACTATCAAGTCTTTTTCATTTACCAAGTGCCAAATCCGCACAGTACTATAGAACCACAGAACATCCTGGCTTCCTTTCACCTTTCAGTCATCCCACTTTTTGTGTAAACATTTTTGACACCACAAAAAAAATCCTTCTTCTGTTCCTGGATGTCCAAATTAACGCGTGAGGTTTTGTTGGCAGATTCCCCCCCCCCTTTGGTACTTATCCCGTCCTTTACTCAGTGGGAACAGTCTGGCTTAAATATATGCATTCATTGACCTTTGGTACTAACTTATTCTTAAATTACTAACCTAAGTTGTAGACCAATCAGAACCTACTTTTTAAGAATCCAACGTGTATTAATCGTCAGGATGATTAGTAAACAAAACCGGAGTTTGCGTATGCGCATAAAAAGGCTGACATCAAGGCAGCTTTCCCGCCTCTTTCTTCGCCTTTGCTGTTCTTACATAACGAAGAGCTTTGTAAACACGACAACTTGCTCGTTGTTTTGTGACATTTTGGTTTCTCCTAATAAATGTATTGTGGAATCATGTACTGAAACGTGCAGAGCTATGGCAAAGCTTCAGTTTCAAAGAATCCACGATCCCCGAGTCGATACCACTCACAGTACCACCAGATGATGCATCCCTAGTATGATCTCGCTAGGGAAACCTTTTTTGTTTTGCTCAGTCGTCTTTGCATTGGTAATCGACGTTATAAATTGCCTCCGGGTTTTATTTTCTTTTTCCTTTCCTTTTCTGATTCCACTTTGGTACGCAAGTATATTTGCCCTTCATACAGCGCGGGGGACACGAGATTGATCGGAGTAAAGATAATAAACTCCTATCTGAGATTATAAATCACTGCAAACCACCTCGAGTGCGTGGAAGCCAACAGGAAGGAACAGAATATTCAAAAGATTGGGTTGCTACGTGAAAACAGCCAATGAGGCAGTCTACATTAAATATATTCTAAATTAATATGTTCCCAATGATATGTAGCTTTCCCGCCCCGGAAATGTACAGTATAAGCAAACGAATCGGCAAAAACTCTATACTGTACACAGAGAAAACTTGCAAAATATCCCCAGCTCTCACCAAACATCGTATGGGTAAAAAAACAAGAAGCCACGAGTATCAATATTTCCATTGGAAAAACATTCGGGAAGGGTCGGATGTACAGAAAGCAGAGAGAAACACTATTTGCCCTCCTACAATATAAATATATTCTAACTCTGTTCCCCTCTCCCAGGACCCCACCCGCGCGCACTCGTTTCCCATTGGTTCAGAAATAGAATCCTTTTTTCTATTGGCCTGTTCATCTTCGACCAATCACAGCCAGCTCCAGAAATGAATAAAAGGCGCCTACTCGAAGCACCTTCATTCTTTTCCTTCTTTCGTCCAGACAGAAGTCGGGAGTTTCTGAAGATGTCGGGTCGCGGCAAGACAGGCGGGAAGGCACGAGCCAAGGCCAAGTCCCGCTCTTCCAGAGCCGGGCTGCAGTTTCCTGTGGGCAGAGTCCATCGGCTGCTGCGCAAGGGAAACTACGCCGAGCGCATCGGCGGCGGAGCGCCCGTTTATTTGGCCGCGGTGCTCGAGTACCTTAGCGCCGAGATCCTGGAGCTGGCCGGCAACGCAGCCAGGGACAACAAGAAGAGCCGCATCATCCCGCGCCACTTGCAGCTGGCGGTGCGCAACGATGAGGAGCTGAACAAGCTGCTGGGCGGTGTGACCATCGCGCAGGGCGGAGTCTTGCCCAATATTCACGCCGTCTTGCTGCCCAAGAAGACCGAAGCTTTGCATAGCGCCGCCGCTGCCAAGGCTGCGCCCAAGCCCGTCACCAAGGCCGCCAAAGGCACCAAGGCGCCCCTCAAGCCCAGCACCGCGCCCGTCGCGGTCCAGTGAGGCCAAAAGGCCAAATAGCCCGGACCACGGCCGGCGACAAAATACCCAGACCCAAAGGCTCTTTTCAGAGCCACCCACAATGCTCCGAGAAGAACGGAAACACTGCCGCCAAAATAAAATTAAACCCCTGTGCTCGCTCGGACACTAACCCCATTGCTTCGAAAACGCCTCCCTAGCATTTTACGCCTTACTTAACACCTCGAGGCTGCTGCTGGCCACAAGCGGGAAGTATGCAAACAGACCCCTGCTTAACTTCGGTCCCATGGGAATGGAAATCGATCTTTTTGTGCCCATGATAGCTGTTTCTTGGCACCCACAGCAGCACATCTATATAAGCACCGTGACTAACGAGGACCTGATCCCCTGCCTGGTGAAGCAGAGATACAGTCTGCAGCCAATAATTCTAGCAGCTATTCGCCTTTTTCTTTTGTAAACCAATTTATACCAAAAGACACTGATTCAATGGCTCTGCACTATTCTCCGCCTGCTACATAATGCTAGGACATTGGGGGATTTGCAAAAAGTTCTGAATCGTATTTTTTTAGAAAGAAGTACCACCACCCGCAATGCCAAAGCATTCAACATACCCAGCCCCTTTCCTAGGATGCTGAAACTGACAGGTTGGAGTGAACCCGGGGGGGGGGGGTTATGGGGTGTAATAATTTTGAAAAACAATAAAATAATTGGCAAAAAGAGGGTCTTGTGGGGAAATGCAATATCAGTTCTGGTACAAAAAGCACAGGTTGCGCAAGTGCAATATATTGCCTTGCTTCCCCCTCTCCAGTGTTTCGAATCAGCATCCTATGAGAATCCAAAGATTCACCAAAGCAGAACGGACAAACTTATCTCTATCTAAGAGGGGACCCATGTGTTTTATACTTGTCAGTGGTTTCATCTCTTCCCCACCCCTGTTGTTAAAACTTTATCCTTCCTCTGCAATATGGCAGGGTGACATACAGCTAGCCTAGCTAGTCTCTCTAGCAAGCCATACTACAGAGGAATGGTAAAGTTTTCAAGTCCAATTCAGAGCCTTCAAGTACCGGTACATCTGGGCTCCATATCTCAGCAGTATGAAGAATGGAAAGATCATGGGTAGGCAAACTAAGGCCCGGGGGCGCATCCGGCCCAATCGCCTTCTCAATCCGGCCCGCGGAAGGTCCGGAAATCAGCATGTTTTTACATGAGTAGAATGTATGCTTTTATTTAAAATACATCTCTGGGTTATTTATGAGGCCTGCTTGGTGTTTTTACATGAGTAGACTGTGTGCTTTTATTTAAAATGCATTTCTGGGTTATTTGTGGGGCATAGGAATTCGTTCATTCCCCCTCCCCAAAATATAATCCGGTCCCCCACAAGGTCTAAGGGACAGTGGACCGGCCCCCTGCTGAATAACTTTGCTGACCCCTGGGAAAGATTATCTCCCCAGCAAAAGCAACTGCCATGAAAGTGGTAATCAAGCTACTGGAACTGGCATCAAAAATGCCATTCTCCTTCCCTCGTAGTCCTGATAAACACAGATTCTGCTGAACTATGTCCCCAAGGGCAGAAAATCGAGATCTTATTTCAGAGCCCAGATCCCCTATCAAGACCCACTGCAATGCCACCTATCATTTTGACAGATTCACAGCAATACCCACAGCCCAGCGCCCACCCCGCGAAATTATTGTTACCTCCCAGTAATGCCTCCCTGAGGCAAACCCCTCACAGCACAGTGCACAGACAACCGAATCAAAATACATTTAGGTAGTTAGAGATCCATGCTTCATGCACTTTCAATTTTCAAACAGCACTAGGTGCGGATGCACGCTAGTTGGATCCTTCGTCAGATTTGCTTGTGGAAGAACAGCGGAAATGCACATTAGAGGAAAGCCCAGGCTAGGAGCAGACTTGAGTAATACGGAGCTCAGAGCAAAGAAAAAAATATGCTTCCTAAATATTTATTTGGTGCCCTCCTCCCATCACTTTCTGTTACGTGTATGCTCTCAAGTGCACTACATAATAGTTGTGGCAACTCCATATCCTTTCTGATTGGGGCCCAACTTTAAGTAGATATTTGTATAAATATAGGGATTTATATAGCAATCCGTATTAATGCTAGTTCCACATCTCCCAAATGTAGCATTCTGTAGCAGGTGGAAAACAGAGCAGAACACGTCTGTTTTGTGCAAGAACCGCGTCTTTTTGTGCAAGTTGGAAAGCTACTAAGTATTCCTGGCTACAGGCTGCAACTGCAAATTTAGGGGATTAGGTTGTTGCTTAGTGCCCGGTTGGGGTTACGCAGTGCTTTTAACAGTAGATGGGGTCCTAGTGCTCATTCTGTGTTGTGGATGCCAGCAGAAAATAGCTGTTATTGGCTCAACAAGCTGTAATAATCATCTGTACGTGGGCAGCCAGATGAAAAGGTCGATTTCCATTCCCATGGGACTGAAGTTTGTAAAGCAAGCAGGGATGTGTATATAGACTTCCCACTTACGACCTGCAGCAGCCTCAAGGTACTTTTAAGTAAGGCGTAAAATGGTAGGGAGGCGTTTTTCGAAGCAATGGGGAGTGTCCAACGAGCGCAGAGGTTTAATATTATTTTGGGCGGTTGTGTTTCCGTTCTTCTCGGAGCATTGTGGGTGGCTCTGAAAAGAGCCTTTGGGTCTGGGTATTTTGTCGCCGGCCGTGGTCCGGGCTATTTGGCCTTTTGGCCTCACTGGACCGCGACGGGCGCGGTGCTGGGCTTGAGGGGCGCCTTGGTGCCTTTGGCGGCCTTGGTGACGGGCTTGGGCGCAGCCTTGGCAGCGGCCGCGCTGTGCAGAGCTTCGGTCTTCTTGGGCAGCAAGACGGCGTGAATGTTGGGCAAGACTCCGCCCTGCGCGATGGTCACACCGCCCAGCAACTTGTTCAGCTCCTCATCGTTGCGCACCGCCAGCTGCAAGTGGCGCGGGATGATGCGGCTCTTCTTGTTGTCCCTGGCTGCGTTGCCGGCCAGCTCCAGGATCTCGGCGCTGAGGTACTCGAGCACCGCGGCCAAATAAACGGGCGCTCCGCCGCCGATGCGCTCGGCGTAGTTTCCCTTGCGCAGCAGGCGGTGGACTCTGCCCACGGGAAACTGCAGCCCGGCTCTGGAAGAGCGGGACTTGGCCTTGGCTCGTGCCTTCCCGCCTGTCTTGCCGCGGCCCGACATCTTCAGAAACTCCCGACTTCTGTCCGGACGAAAGAAGGAAAGGAATGCAGGTGCTTCGAGTAGGCGCCTTTTATTCGTTTATTGAGCTGGCTGTGATTGGTCGAAGATGAACAGGCCAATAGAAAAAAGGATTCTATTTCTAAACCAATGGGAAACGAGTGCGCGCGGGTGGGGTCCTGGGAGAGGGGAACAGAGTTAGAATATATTTATATTGTAGGAGGGCAAATAGTGTTTCTCTCTGCATTCTGTTCATCCGACCCTTCCCAATGTTTTTCCAATGGAAATATTGATGCTCGTGGCTTTTTTTTTTTTTTTTTTACCCACACGATGTTTGGTGAGAGCTGGGGATATTTTGCAAGTCTCCCCTGTGTATACAGTTTCTAGCCGATTCCTTTGCTTATACATTTCCAGCGCGTGAAAGCTACAACGGTCTGCCTAAAAATCTGTCACGCAGTTTGCTTTAGGCAATTCCCTTAATACTTCGTAAAAGCGCCCCTCTGACTTTAGGACTTAACAGGCCCAGGCTGTGGTGGAGAAAGCAGAGCGGGGCGGGGCTCGGCGCTTCTGTGCAGTTGGGGAAAATAGCAGCCAAGCGCTTCAACGGGTTGAGGATTATGGAGACATGTGAACACTCTCCGTACTAGGATAGCAGAAATACTGTGCAAAAGTTAAAATAAAAAAATTAGGAGAGCAGCAAAGCAGTGTGATGAGTGTCAGGGGCCGCTTTCCTGAAGCTGGAGGGAACGGGAGGGAAGGAGTCGGCCTCTTTCAATGCTGGACTTTGCCGGTACAGTACTTGAAAGCAGCAATAATCTGCTGCATAAATAACAATGAAGGAGCCTCCCCACCCCCATCGTTCTGCCCGGACGCTGAAGACAAGTGCCAAGGGCCATCTGGTGGTTCCCTCACTGCAAGAAGCAAAGTTTACAGGGAACCAAGCAGAGGGCCTTCTCGGTGGTGGCGCCAGCCCTGTGGAACACCCTCCCATCAGATGTCAAAGAGATAAACAGCGTTTATCTCAGTGTTACTCTGAATTGCTGCCAATATCTCCTCTTGCAGGTTTGCAGAAAAGTCCCACTGGCCATGGCTTGAACAATGAAGGTTTCTCAAAAGCTATTGAGGGCAAGCATGCCAAGGAACGAGTGCCCTGCAACAGGCTCATAAACATTCTTCTAGCCATCGCAAAGCTAGGCTGCGAAATCTGAGATGGGTTGATGAGCTTCCGATCTTGAAGAAAGTGTGGACGTTTCCCCCCCCATGAAGAAGTGACCCACTGCGATCTCGTTTCAGGGGCCTAATCTGGCCTGCTAGTCGGTTTAATCCGGCTCTTGTGGCAGTTTATTTCCTAGGTTATTATCCTAAAAAAAAAAAAAACTCAACAACTTAAATCCTAGGAAAAGGTCAACAACTTTGGTTGGCCCTTTGGTCAGTCCTCATGGCCCTTCACTTCATCAATTTTGGCCTTCTTTGAAAAAACTTAGGACACCGCTGCTCTAGGCTCATGGGCAGAAAAGTCTTAGCGGAGTTGTGCACCCAGTAATTGCCACCATTAAAGGAGATGGCCCAGATCCCCTCGCTGGGCACATATGAATCGGCCCCTTCTCTATTGTAAACAACCTAGCTTCTCGCAGTTTCTAGAAATCTCACACAGATTAATATACACAAGCTGTTGTTTCTACGAATGAATGAATGAACATGTGCCTGATTGCCACAAAAGGGAACACAGGATTTAGGGAGGTGTGGGTGGTTTCCCCCGCACAGGACACCAAGCCAAAGGGTTGCAAAAACAATAATAAGGAATTATTGTGAAAATAAGTAATACTTAGTGGGTGGTATCAAATTTTATTCTTGCTGAGGGTGCCACATTACCAAAGTCCATCCCTGGGCAGACCATGGTTAGCGTGCCTGCAACCCCATGAATTTACGCACCACTCACACAGATTCAGGTGATGTGTAACAATACATTGAAAGTAATATACATGAGATACTTAATACAAAATAGTGACAGGGTTTTCGATTGGCCTAAAAGATATATAATACTCCACTAGAAGTTTCACAGCACTCTTTCATTTCCAGCATGGATCTAACCGGGATTGCATTTTGCAGCATGCTCAACTGCCCAATATTCAAAATAATAATATTTTTTTTAAAGCGAGAAGGAGGGACAGCAGATTGGAGCCTCATACAAAATACCTGGGGGTCAGGACCCTGGGCCAGGCATAGGCAAACTCGGCCCGCCAGATGTTTTGGGACTACAACTCCCATCATCCCTAGCTAGCAGGACCAGTGGTCAGGGTTGATGGGAATTGTAGTCCAAAAACATCTGGAGGGCCGAGTTTGCCTATGCCTGTGGGCCTGGGCTAACCCCAAACTATACTCCACCTCAAACACATGTATCTTAAAATGATATATTGGCACCAACATTGTGGAATGTTAAAATGTTCCTTTACTCACAGGCATTTCAGGGGATAGGATGGGATGGTTTTAAACATAGGCCTGGTTAATTGGTGAGCCTAGTTGTGTTATTTTGCTGGGATGGTGGTTTTTTAAAAATAATTCTTACACTATGAACATTATCTGTATCATTTTTGTTCAGTATGGCACTTTAAAAAAACGTTTTTAGGATGCCTTGAATCTTTTATGAAAAGCAATAGAATAAACTAAAATTATCATAACAGAAGTGGAGCATAAATATTAGTTGAGTCAAAACAAAGGTTAAAAGGATTTTAAAAAAATTATTGAAAGATTAATGAAATGATTGAAAGATGGCGACATCAAATCACAGGTTTAATAAAAGTAAAATGCTACAGTTCTATGCTAACAAATAGTAGGGTCAAAAATAGACAATATTTAGTTTATTTAGCATTAAAAATGCAGGTTTGTAAAGTTGCAAAATGCTGTGAGAAGCTAATGATTATGTGAATCCCAAAAAAGGTGGTGGGGGATTTAACCCTTCGCTTTGGTCCCAAGTATAATCTCTCCTCTGAAGCTGCTATTTGCACTGGGAGGAAATCCCCCATTGGCACCACCAAGAGGTTGTAAAATTAAAGTAACATTATTTGCAATACTGTAGTGCTCCTTTTCTGTACTGGATGATAAAGCAATCATCTGCACAGTCAAGCCAAAACACCATGGTCCTTTGTTGAAGGGGAATGTGGGACAGCAGCATGGGATGGAAATTGCAGCCTGTGCAGACTTCCAAAGGGATATCTGCTGCTCTTTGGAACTAACACCTGGACTCCTCTGAGCACCCAGGAAAGGCAAAGCACAGGCCAAGGACCATGTGCTTTAATAGCACAGCTGGAGGGGAGCTGATGAATCGACAATCCGGAAAAAGGGAAAAACTTCCTCCCCATCAAAATCAATTGACTCAAAATTAAAGAGGTAGGTGTTATCTACAGCATCATAAAAAGCCACAGTTCCTGCTTCATAGTTCAACGAAACTTGGATTTGTGCTGGGCCCTCTTCTGGGTCCAAGTAGGTAGGAGGTGAAGTCAGAGCTTTGAACCGATCATGGCGGCTAAAGCCCAGTGCCCAGATCCCTTCATAAGGTTCAAAATTAATTTCCCTATCCCTCTCCACAGACCCTCTGGCTATGCCCACAGCCCAATGGTTGACATTCTGGACATCCACCGTCCAATAATGTTTCCCTGAGCTGAATCCCCACATTCCAAGTACACAGCGGGCATATTCAAACCGAATTGAACTGTAGGGGTAGTTGTGACGGACATTTCCCCAAAATAATGCTTTTCCATCTGGAGACACAATATATCGGGGATGGGCTGTTTCCGGATCAAACACCACGTTTTCTGAAACACAACAGGAAGACGGGTGGTAAAACAAAGCAAACAAGACGAACACTTAACAGAATCGGTTACCTACGTAAGGTAGTGCTCGCAAATTGCACGTATTCTGTAGGAGGAGAGGAATGCAGAACCAAAGTAGGCCAATTCATACAACCAAATTTGCATGGTGAGAATACAGGGGCACATGGAGGGTGAGAGTTGCAAGCTGGAGGCTGTGTGTACAGAAATTTACACTCGCTGCTTCACCCACTTCTGACTCTGGCCCCCCACAACATAGCATGTGGCCCTTGGAAGGCTGTTTAGAAGAGAATGTGGCCCTTGAGCTGGAAAATGGTTAATGTAACCTTTTCCACAACACCATTTCCTCCTATCTAAGTCCCCCTTAAGGTATCTACTTGCTGGGGGCGGGGTTGGTTTAGACTGGAATGACAGGGCAGGGACTAACTCGCTTCCTCCACCCCTCAGCACTGCTGCCAGGGCCTCAGTCCAGTTTGATCTCCCCCTGCAGCAACTTTTATCTCAAGAGAAAAACGTCAGGACGTCAAATGGTGAAACTCTCCAACATCTGGGCTGCTTTTGCTCTCCAGAAATAGCAGCTTACCTCTTATCCATTTTGATTTCCCCTTCTTGGGAATATAATAGTCTAGGAGGAGAAAAGAGAACAGGGTAAAATGTCTGCTGTAAGGCTAACAGAAGAGATCTTAAAGGTAAAGGTAAAGGGACCCCTGACCATTAGGTCCAGTCATGACCGACTCTGGGGTTTGGCCGAGGGAGCCGTGTACAGCTTCCGGGTCATGTGGCCAGCATGACTAAGCTGCTTCTGGCGAACAAGAGCAGCGCACAAAAACGCCGTTTACCTTCCCGCCGGAGTGGCGCCTATTTATCTACTTGCATTCTGACGTGCTTTCGAACTGCTAGGTTGCCAGGAGCAGGGACCGAGCAACGGGAGTTCACCCCGTCGCGGGGATTCAAACCGCCGACCTTCTGATCAGCAGTCCTAGGCTCTGTGGTTTAACCCACAGCGCCACCTGCGTCCCGAAGAGATCTTACAGCCTGTTTAATCATGCACCAATGAAGCTTTCTTGCTAATTAAACTGCAAGAATCATTCACAATAATTATTGACTAATGCATGCATCGTGTTCTTAAGGCTAACTGTCAGATGAACAACTGCTGTGTCTTTGCCTTTCCTCCAGGGGGCAAGAGAGGCATGGCATGCATTCGTTTATTTCGCCCCATTTGACGACCCAGTGTTGTTAGACCCGCAAACTTATCGTCAAAAACTACTGTCAACTGTCAGGGAAAGGCCCCTAGGTTCTGGCGAAAGAAAAAGAGGAGACATAACATGCCGTAAATTTTATACCGGTGGTCCACAACCGTTCCCAGTCCTCAAACATAATGTTATGACCAATATCTTGTGCCCACTTGATCATAGCTGATTTAACTGTTTCATTCTGTGTATTCCATTCCAACAGCAAGTTATACATTTTTGACAAGTTCTTAGTTTTGGATTCTAACAATTCTGTCTCCAATTTTGATTTTTCCACCTGGAAACCAATTTTCCTGTCTAACTTAAAAACCTCCATTATTTGATAATAATGGAGCCAGTCTCGCACTTTATCTTTCAATTTCTCATAACTCTGCAATTTCAGTATATCCCCTTCTTGTTCCAAAATTTCCCAATATTTCGGCCATTTAGACTCCATATTAAGTTTTTTCACAGCCTTTGCCTCCATTGGGGACAACCACCTGGGAGTTTTGTTCTCCAGCAAATCTTTATACTTAATCCAGACATTATACAATGCTTTCCTGACAATATGGTTTTTAAAAGCTTTATGAGCTTTAACCTTGTCGTACCACAAATATGCATGCCACCCAAAAGTATTATTGAACCCTTCTAGGTCCAAAATATCTGTATTCTCCAGAAGTAGCCAGTCTTTCAACCAGCAGAAAGCTGCTGATTCATAATAAAGTTTAAAATCTGGCAGGGCAAATCCCCCCCTTTCTTTTACATCAGTTAATATCTTGAATTTTATCCTGGGCTTCTTGCCCTGCCAGACAAATTTAGAAATATCTTTCTGCCACTTCTTGAAACAGTCCATCTTATCAACAATTTGCAATGTTTGGAACAAAAATAACATTCTAGGCAATACATTCATCTTTATAGCTGCAATTCGACCCAACAAGGAAAGCTTCAATTTTGACCAAATTTCTAAATCTTTTTTTACTTCTGTCCAGCATTTTTCATAATTATCTTTAAACAAATTCACATTTTTAGCTGTCATATTAATCCCCAAGTATTTCACTTTCTTAACCACAGTTAAACCTGTCTCATTCTGAAACCTCTCCCTTTCCATAGGTGTTAAATTTTTCTCCAATACCTTAGTTTTAGATTTGTTCAATTTAAATCCTGCTACTTGGCCAAAATCTTGAATTAGTTCTAAAACCCTTTTAGTACTAGATTCTGGCTCTTGTAACGTAAGTACCAAATCATCTGCAAATGCTCTCAATTTGTATTGTTTAGCTCCGACCTGTACCCCTTTAACCAACTGATCCCTTCTGATCATATTCAGCAAAACCTCCAGGACTGATATAAAAAGTAATGGGGAGATTGGGCACCCCTGACGTGTCCCTTTTTCTATCTTAAACTCTTCCGTAACCACAATTAACTTTGCTTTCTGCTCTGAGTATATTGCACCTATACCGTTTTCAAATCCTTGGCCTACCCCCATCCCCTGGAGATTCTTCTTCATAAAACTCCAAGAAATATAGTCAAAGGCTTTCTCCGCGTCCACAAATATCAAAACTGCTTTAGTATTTATGTTCACTTCTAACTTTTCCAAAATGTCAATTATATTCCTTACATTGTCTGACATATGTCTTCTCGGGAGAAAGCCCGCTTGGTCCCTATGAATCTCCTCCATCAAGACTTTTTTCAATCTCTTAGCCAAAATGTCAGCAAAGATTTTATAATCCACATTTAGTAACGAAATAGGGCGGTAGTTCTTAAGTTGATTCTTTTCAGTCTCAGTCTTCGGTATAAGTGTAATATAAGCTTCTTTCCACGTTTCTGGTGCCCTTTTCCCCTCCAAAATTTCATTGCAGACTTCCTTCATAGGTTGTAATAACCACTCCTTCTACATTTTATAGTATCTGGAAGTGAGCCCGTCCAGTCCCGGGGACTTGCCCAGTTGCATGTTTTGAATGGCACCTTCTATTTCCTGCTCAGTTATTTTCTGATTCAAAACTATTTTACTTTCATGAGAAATTTTTTGTAATCCATAAGTCTTAAGAAATTTGTCTATGTCCATTTCTTTCTGCGGCCCTTGTGTGTATAATTGTTTAAAATATCTCTGGAAGCAATTTCTAATCTCATTTGGCTTATATATATTCTTTCCTTCCACTTCTAGATTTGTAACCGTATTTAATTTTTGTCTTTTCCTCATTTGCCAAGCCAATAGTTTACCACATTTGTCTGCAGATTCAAATGTCTTTTGTCTCATTTGTTTAATTTTCCATTCTATTTCTTGATTTCTTGTATTTGGTATAATTTAATTCTCTCAAAATCTCTTTGGACTTTGGTTTTGATCTTAGTTTCCTTTCCCCTTCTTTTATCTTCTCCAAAATCTTATCTTTTTTCTCATTTTGGCTTCTCTTTTTTATTGCATTTTGTTGTATCAAGAATCCTCGCATAACGGCTTTACTTGCATCCCAGATTACTCTTTTTTCAACATTGGCATTCATGTTTATTTCAAAATAGTCTCTCAATGTTTTTTGGGCCTTTTTATACACTTCTTCATCTCTAAATAAAGTGTCATTCATCCTCCATCTGAAGGAGCCAGTTGTTATTTGCTTCATCTCCATTCTTACTGCGTTGCGGTCGGAGCAAGTTTTTGGGCAGATTTCCACTTTCTTTATCTTTGATGCCATTCCTCTAGTAACCCAAATTTGGTCGATTCTGGTCCATGTCATTTTGGCTTCAGAAAAGAAAGTTCCCTCTCTTTCAAGAGGATTCTTTGTTCTCCAAATGTCAATCAGGTCCATATTGTCAGTCATTTCAAAAAAAGTTTTTGGTAGTCTTCCATCCTTAGTAAGTACCTGTCTCTGTGCTTTGTCCATATTTGTAGATACTACTGTAGATGTCTCCCATCAAAATTAAATTATAGTCCAGATAGTCCAACAAAGTCTCATGCAACTTCTTGAAGAATTCAGATTTCCCCTCATTCGGTGCATAAATTCCTACAGTCAAAAATTTCTCCCCTTGGACTTGAATTTCAATTGCCAGGAATCTTCCTTGTTCATCTTTAAAAATTAATTTCGGTAGCAATTTTTCCTTTGCATATATCACGACTCCTCTTTTTTTGACTTTGTCAGATGAAATAAATTCTTGTCCCAATCTTTTATTCACCAATATTTTCCTGTGTAACCTCATCACATGTGTTTCTTGTAAACAAATCAAGTCCAATTGTTCTTTCTTCAATATATGAAAAACAGCTTTCCTCTTTCGAGGCATATTCAAACCATTACAATTCCAGCTTAGAAGTTGCAGAGCCATGATGAGACTATTTACTTACTCCTGCTGCTCCAAGTAGTTGTTCTTCCTCTGTCGGTGGTTTCAACCCGAATGACAAGTTTGATATGTCTGATATGTCCAGTGTTCCTTTTCCCAATGGCATCAGTTCCTCCCCAGATTCCACCTCCTTCTGAAGATCCTCTTCGTGGTCTCTCAAGAATTTGTCTTTATCACTCAGTGTCCTTATTCTTATCTTCCTTCCTTTGTATTTAAAAGATAGGCCTTGTGGAAATTCCCACCTGAAGAATATCTTGGTTTTTTTCAGTAAAACAACCAGATCTCTGTAGTAGGTTCTTACATCCAAAATATGCTTCGGGATATCTTTGAAGATCTCCACATAAGAATTTTCAATCTCCAAGGTTTTTTGGTAGTGCAAATTCAAAATTTTATCCCTTTCTTCTTTTGATCTTAATGTTATCAAGCAGTCTCTTGCCTTATTCTTCCTTTGTCTTGTACCGAGCCTAAATGCACTCACTATCTTGAATTCATCCTTCTCCAGGCCCTGTTGCCAAAAGTCCAGAAATTCTTTTGTCAGGAAGTCCGCCAGGTTATCTCTCTCACTTTCCGGAACTGATCTGATCCTTAAATTTCTCTCTTTTCTTTGCAATTCGATCATAGACAAAGTCAGATCATGATCCTCCAATTTCTTAATGACCGGTGGTATCCTCTCCTGGGTAGCAGCGGCAATTTCCTTTGCTTCCTCAGCAATCTTTCGAGTTGTAGCCGAGTCCTCCAAAAGTCTTACAATAGTCTCTGTATTAGAATTTACCTTCCTTCCCAATTCATCGATACTTTTCTTGTTCAGGTCAATTTTTGCTGAGAACTCAGCCACTTGTTTATTAGTTTCCGCAACTTGTTTACTTGTCTCTGTTCCCTGCTTCGTTAAGTATTCCAAAGATACATTAATTTTGCCAAGTGCCTGTGCCAGAGCATCTTCTGTTGACATAGCTCTTATTTTTGTTTGAGAGGCAGCAGCTGCACCCGTGCCTCCGGATGTTGAAGCTCTCCGCTGGTGGGAAATATCAGTCTTGTATTGTCTGCCTTAAAAGAAAATATTATGAAAATGATTTATAGGTGGTACATGACTCCAGTCAAGCTCGCAAAAATTTACCACTTGCCTGATAATAAGTGTTGGAAATGTAAAGAGACTGAAGGTACATTCTTTCACCTTTGGTGGACATGCCCAAGGATTAAGGCTTTCTGGGAAGTGATTTATAATGAAATGAAAAAGGTATTTAAATATACCTTCCTGAAGAAACCAGAGGCCTTTCTCCTGGGCATGGTCGGCCAATTGGTGTCAAAGAAGGACAGAACATTTTTTATGTATGCTACAACAGCAGCAAGAATACTCATCGCAAAGTATTGGAAGACAGAAGATCTACCCACCGTGGAATAATGGCAGATGAAGGTTATAGATTATATGGGACTGGCAGAAATGACCGGCAGAATCCGAGACCAGGGAAAAGAGACGGCGGAAGAAGATTGGAAGAAATTTAAAGACTATCTTAAGAAACATTGTAAAATTGAAAAGCTGGCTGCTTCTTGAAAACACAGACATTTTGGATTTGGAAGGGTTCAATAACAGATTTGGCTGGCATGCATATATATGGTATGACAAGGTTAAAACCCATCAAGGTTTCAAAAACCATATTGTTAGGAAAGCATTATATAATGTTTGGATTCGGTACAAAGATTTGTTGGAAAACAAAACCCCTAGGTGGTTGTCACCAATGGAAGCTAAGGAAGTGAAAAAACTTAATATGGAATCCAAATGGCCAAAATATTGGGAAATTATAGAACATGAGGAGGGAAAAGTGAAATTGCAGAGCTATGAGAAATTGAAGTCAAAAGTAAGAGACTGGCTTCATTATTACCAGATAAATGAAGTTTTCAAACTGGACAGGAAAATTGGCTTCCAAGTGGAGAGGTCAAAACTAGAAACAGAGCTATTGGAACCCAATACTAAGAATCTGTCAAGAATGTATAACTTGCTGTTGAAATGGAATACACAGGATGAGACGGTTAAATCAGCTATGATTAAATGGGCACAAGACATTGGGCATGACATTATGTTTGCTGACTGGGAACAGTTATGGACTACCGGTATAAAGTTTACGGCATGTAATGCCTTAAGAGAGAACATTATGAAAATGATTTATAGGTGGTACATGACCCCAGTCAAGCTTGCAAAAATCTATCATACGCCCAATAATAAATGCTGGAAATGTAAGGAAACTGAAGGTACTTTCTACCACCTTTGGTGGACGTGCCCAAGGATCAAGGTCTTCTGGGAAATGATTTATAATGAAATGAAAAAGGTGCTTAAATGCACTTTCGTGAAGAAACCAGAAGCCTTCCTCCTGGGCATGGTAGGCCGATTGGTGTCAAGGAAAGATAGGACGTTTTTTATGTATGCTACAACAGCAGCAAGAGTACTCTTAGCAAAGTATTGGAAGACACAAGAGCTACCCACACTGGAAGAATGGCAGACCAAGGTGATAGACTACATGGGATTGGCGGAGATGACTGGCAGAATCCGTGACCAAGGGAAAGAGACGGTGGAAGAAGATTGGAAGAAATTTAAAGTTTATCTTAAGAACTGTTGTAAAATTAATGAATGTTAAAATGTCTCGGGTAACGCAAAATAGAATTGCAGTGACAAACAATGGGATATGAGAAAAAAGATTTAAAGAAAGTGCGATAAGAAATTGAAATTAGGGGTTGCTGGAAAGATTTAAAACAGGGATGCAGAAAGGGGAGGTATGGGGAAGTCGCTGAAAGAAGGTCTAAGGAAAAAAAGGTTAAGAAATTATACGTGTTTATATGTTTGTTTGTTTATGTATTGTGTTGTATTGTCTTTTAATATGTGTTGAAAAACCAATAAAAAATTTATTTTAAAAAAAAGAAACATTGTAAAATTATTGAATGTTAGAACGATGTTGATTCAGAAATTAAGTGGTTTTAAGCTGTAATGATTATGTAATCAAGAAAAGAAAGGTCAAAAATTATATAGAAATTAGGGGAAGGATTTGCTGAATTGAATTAATTAGAGATTGGAATACAGAAAGGGGAGGTATGAGGAGGTCGGGAAAGTAAGTTTTATGAATATAAGGGATTGAAATTATACTTGTTGTTGTATGTGTTTTGTATGTATTTTTTGCTGTTTCTGTTTTTTCTATTTTATATAAACTTTTAAAACTTTAATAAATATCTTATAAAAAAAGAAAAGAAAAAGAGGAGACATAAATGAGGACAAGAGTTACGCTCAGGGCAAGAATGTACATTATGTAGGTCATTGGGTTAACTGCCCAAAGGTAGTAGTACAGCAGGCAGTTTGTCAAAGGATGGGCCAAGTGAGGGGACCGTCTCATTTTGCTGAAAAGCATGGAACTCAGGGATGGCAAACCTTCCGGATGTTGCTAGATTCCCATCAGCCACTGGCCACCCAAATATTTATCCCCATGCTCTCCCATTTTTTACCTGTGGGAGGTGCTGTATAGACAAAAAGAGAAGTACATCCGTGCTGACTGAGTTGCTGTGGCACGCTTCCTGGATTCAAAAACACAACAGTCACCCCGTTCCTCTCTGATCAGTTAATTTCAGTCTAACACGAATGTCTGAACATGCACATGAGGCCAGACAAAAGGGCTGGGAGGCTGCATCTCCCAATTTCCCTCTGTCTGAAAGCAGGCACCTGCTGCTCAGCAACGGTGCCCAACCACTGGGGCCTGGCTTTCATATCCCATGGAAGGTTCTAGACCAAATGCTTCTTTCCCATTCCGGCATGGATGCAAACTCACCTGCTCTTGGACTGGCCAGTTTTGGAGGTGCTGGGGAGAGAAAGGTGGAAGGGAAACTCAGACAAAGTTTCAGATACCATGTACAGTTCACACTGGATGTGTACTCTATATACGTGTGTGTGTGTGTGTGTGTGTGTGTGTGTGTGCTCTTCATTTTTGAAGGGAGAAACCAGAAAGGCTGCAATATTTAACTGCGGTCCCAATCGTGCAGGCAAGATTTTAGCTGGTCATGCTGGGAGTTAAGGGGATACTTGTTTAATATTTACTGCCTCGTTCCCTATGAGGGAAAGCAGTCTCAGAAAGAAAGTTTGAGTCTCCCAATACTGAGTAGTAGCTTTGGTTAAGCTGTCTTGTTCCTGCGACCCAGTACTCCGAATAATTCTACAGACTTTTTACAAGGATCTGCTCTAATTACTTCAGGATTAACCACAGATGCAGATCAAGACCTGACTTTGTGAACTGCCAATACAGTGGTACCTCTGGTTATGAACTTAATTCATTCCGGAGGTCCGTTCTTAACCTGAGGTACCACTTTAGCTAATGGGGCCTCCCACTGCCGCCACGCCACTGGCGCACAATTTCTGTTCTCATCCTGAGGTAAAGTTCGTAACCCGAGGTACTACTTCCGGGTTAGCAAAGTCTGTAACCTGAAGTGTTTGTAACCTGATAATAATAATAATATTTTATTATTTATACCCCGCCCATCTGGCTGGGCTTCCCCAGCCACTCTGGGCAGCTTCCAAAAAAATATTAAAATACTGTAATACATCAAACATTAAAAGCTTCCCTAAACAGGGCTGCCTTCAGATGTCTTCTAAAAGTCTGGTAGTCTGAGGTACCACTGTACTGATATGCACTATGTGAGATGAAGAAGGACTCCCATATATATAACACTGCAGTGGCAACTTTTGTCTCTTTTGGGGGTGAGCCTGACTGACTCATGTGATTGTTATTATCCTAGTTAAAACATAATCTGTTACCTGAAAGCTCACACAACTTGGTCTGCACCAGCTGTAGTTTTTCATTAAGCCACTCAACTTTCTTATTCAGATCAGCTTTGGGTTTCCCATATATTTCTGTGTTGCACCTGGAAGAACATATGATTTAAAATAAAGCACTGCCCTGTATTGCTCCCCGATTCCTTTCCTGTTAAATAAACTAGCAACTGCTTCGCTTTCATGGCATAATCAGCTGCCTGAGATGGCGGCCTTAATCTGCCTAATGGCAGGACTGTCCCAATCTTGAAAAATAGCTTAGTTGGTCAGAGCAGGGTGCTGATATAACCCCAAGGTTGCAGGATCAATCCCCATATGGGACAGCTGCATATTCCCGCATTGCAGGGGGTGGGACTAAGATGATCCTTTTCAAGTCTATGATTCTGTAAACAGGGGCTTACCTGCTCAGCAAGGGATCCATAGCCTAGGGGGAAAGATAAATTGATCAGTTTATTACAGTTCATCAAGTACTAACTCTTAATGCATTTTGCCTATTTACAGCCCCACCTTCCTTTCAAGACGGAACAAAGAAAACAGGTCAGACCATCAACACTACAGTAAAAAATAAGACCATTATTACGGGTTGTATTCAAATAGCGTCTACCAAAAGCAGACCCATTGAAATTAACGAACCTAAGTTGACCATGTTCATTAATTCCAGTGGGTCTACGTTGAGTAGGATTAGCACTGACTACCACCCTACAGCTCCTCCTCTGTCAAAAAGGGGTGTGTGTGAGAGAACACAAAAGCCTCATATTTCTGTGTTATTGCTATCAGTTTATGCTTCATATTTGCCATCAAATTTATAATGAAATCTTAAAAAACAAAGGTTTGTCTGGACTGAAACAAATCTGCTGTACCCTTTTCACGTCACAGACCAACCTTTTTTAATTTTCCCCTTTTCTGTTGCGGAGGGGAACAACAACAAAAAACAGGCTTCGGGAGAGGAATGTCCACCCACCCCAAATTTCCCTGGGCTTTCACATCTTCTAGTACAATCTCACCTGCAGGAGTTCAAAGGCAGACTTCAGACACATCTCCTCTGCCTCTTTAATCAGCTTGGCAAGATGAGAACTGCGCTCTGAGAATTCGCTGGCTATTTTGTCGATTGACTTCATGATCTCTTCACACACATCTAGCAGTTCCCACTTTCCCGCAGCTTGATTTCTGAGGCTTCCCACGCGTTTCTGCAAAGAGTAGAGGACAAGAGAGACCGAATTCAGTGTGCTGTTGTGATTCCATCCCCAGGGAAACAGGCTCAAACGGGGGAAAGAGCCAGTTGTGTTTAGTTTCACCAGGGCTTATTCATTCCACCATAACAAGCAGGAGGTGTAACCTAATGCAAAGGTCAGTAGGGTGGATATTTCCCCCCAGTGCTTGGGGGGGGGGGCTTCCCAAAGGCATCTGTTTGGTCACTGTGAGAATCGAATTCACACTTCCAACGGCCAGCTTGGGGTCATCTCTTTCTGATTCATTCCCAAACCCACCACCATTCTCTTGACAATAACCTTTTCACCCACTTCTTTGCTATTACTGACCTGGACAAGAGCATTACTTCCTCCTGTCTTGCAATCCACGTATTTCCAACCTTGTCCCACTATCTGATCTGATACCTTCAGCTAAGCTATACAGTGGTACCTTGAGTTAAGTACTTAATTCGTTCCAGAGGTCCGTTCTTAACCTGAAACTGTTCTTAACCTGAGGTACCACTTTAGCTAATGGGGCCTCCCACTGCCGGAGCACGATTTCTGTTCTCATCCTGAAGCAAAGTTCTTAACCCGAGGTACTATTTCTGGGTTAGCGGAGTCTGTAACCTGAAGCGTATGTAACCCGAGGTACCATTGTACTAGTAATAATAATAATAACAACAACAACAACAATAGTTTATTATTGTTTGATTGGCTCCCAATCAAATATTAAAAACACAATACATAGGAGGTGCCAACTCCTAAGGGTTTTCAAAAAAGTTGATGGGCACTGCCATTCAAATGGTTGTGTGTGCACTGCATCATGTGATCAGTTATGCGGGGCGGGGTTTACCTTAAATGTTACGAAAGCATTTTGTAGATGCCTTGATACACTTCAGCTTATGTTGTATGGACCTATCTGCATTTAGCTGTGTTTTGTTGTTTTTAGATTGATTTCACGATATAGCCAATTTTCATAGTTTTAAATACCCCAAAAACTGAAAAACAAGCCTGCACTTTTGAAAAAACAACAACCCTGTAATAACCAATATTATTTTAGATTCTAAGATGAACTTCGTTTCATTAATTTTTTCTTTTACAGCTATGTATTGTAGGAAAGTTGTACCCAGTTCATTCCCCCCCCCCATGATGTCCAAAAAACATAAAATTTTGTTACAAGACATAAGAGACCCATAAATTTTATTCTTTGTTGAGAAAGAGCATGTCTTTGCAATAATTTTCACCATCAAAAACTTCTGATTGCATTGTGCCCTAACGCTAAAAATTTAGGTTTTCTAAACCTAGTTTTTCCAACAAAAAGCTACATTTATACATTTTTTTAGGCATTTATAGAATCGTTTGAGTGCTGGTGTATTTTTTCCTGAAATCCTCATCATGTTATTGATCTCTGTGTAAAATTTCAAAGAGATCTGATCATTGGTTATGGAGAAAAATAATAAAATGCACATAATACAGAGGATCTCAAGAGGGACAGAAACACAGATTTCATGAAACTTTGAAGTGCTATAAAATTAAAACCGTTTGAGATAGAGGGGGGAAATTAAGGGTTGTTGTTTTTTCAACCATAAGGGAAGGGTGTACACCAAGTTTCAACAAAATCCGAGACGGTGGGTGACATGACTGCGTTGAACTTATTGGAATTTCAGCTCCGGTCGTCCGAGCTGATAAGGTTCATCTTCCTTTGAGCCCAGCAGAGCATTAAAACAATGCCACAGCGGAAGGATGAGATCGGTATGGGCTATATTGCTATACTTTATTACTAAGCTATGCAGAGAGCAAAGAAATATACATGTTCTCTCTATGAGAAGCAGAGAGCAGCAGAACAAAGGAATCAAAGAACAAAGGAAACAGGAAACCAGTAACGTCACATCCCGTCTCCCTTTCCCGTGAGACTCCAACAGTATCTGGACTCTCTGGAATGTAAACAGAGTCCTGTGACTGCTAGCAGATGCTCAGTGAGAAACAGAAACTAACAGAACTGACATGGAATGCCCCAACAACAACAACTTCTCTAGTGGGCCTGAGAGGAGCTGCAGTCCAGAACATCTGGGGAGCACAAAAAGGAGGCAGCTGCGTTCAGTGGATGGCAAACTGGGAGCCTGCCTACCTTCATTTCCTGAATTTCTCTCTCACTGCACCATTTCCCCTTCAAAATTTCATCTCTCTCCTTCTTCAAGGTTGTTAGGCAGCTTTGGAGCTGATCCTAAAAGGGAAAAAAAATGGCATTCAGCGCTTATACTATTAATTAAAAGATTTAGAAGCTGCTTTTTCACTAAAGAGCTCTCAGAGTGGTATACAAGTAAAACTGTAAATAAAATCCTGGGGATGGTGGCATTTGAAGATCAACATTTTCTGGAACAGGCATAGGCAACCTCGGCCCTCCAGATGTTTTGGGACTACAATTCCCATCATCCCTGACCACTGGTCCAGTTAGCCAGGGATGATGGGAGTTGTAGTCCCAAAACATCTGGAGGGCCAAGGTTGCCTATGCCTGAGTCACCCTTTTCCCATCCTCTTCGTGCTCCAAATTCTCCCAAAATGAGGGGCGATTTCGCTTACCTTAGCATCCTGGGCAGCCTCGTCGATGGGGAGGGCGACGTGCGCTTCGTGCGCCCGCGATTCCCTGCAGACCAAGCAGATGAAGGCGCGGTCCTCTAGGCAGAAGAGCCGGAGGGCTTCATTGTGCTTCCCGCACAACTTCGGCACTTTCTCCTTGGGCTCCCCTTCGTCCAGGCGGAGGCTCTGCAGGCGGAGGCGCTGGATCGCTTCGGCCATATTCGCCAAGTGCCTGTTGCGCCGCACGTGGCCCCGGGGGAAAGCGATCCTGCACTGGGGGCAAGACGAGTGGTCGCGGCTCGGCCCCTCCGGGCACTGGGCGATGCAGGCTCGGCAAAAGCTGTGCCCGCAGGCGATGATCATCACCGGGTCGCGGAAGTAATCCAAGCAGATGGAGCAGGTGGCTTCGTCCTGGAGAGTTTTGGAGGGGTCCCCGGCGGCGGCGGCCATGGGTGCGCCTCCTTGCGCGCAAAATGCGCGGTCTGGGCAGCGCGGGAGAAAGAGAGTCCCGCCTCGCCGCGGTAGAGGTCAAGTTGGGATCCAAAGACGGAGGATCCCTTCTTTCGCCGCAGCCTGGATCCTTGCAAACCGAGGAGGAACGGAAAGGAGGAGACAGGCGAAAGCGAAAGCGAAGACGCAGCGCAACACAGAGACGAGCGTGACGCCAAAGGGTCTGAAGGGGGCGTGGCGCTGAAGCGAAGTGGGAAAGTGCCGCGAGGGGACAGAAAACTTTCACTTTTCAGGAAATGGCTCACACCCATGAAGATATGCCTGATGGTCGTGCTTAAATGCGCTTTGATTGCACCACTTGGCTTTCTTACATTTGCATCCCTTAAGGAGCGCAGGGCGGCATGTATTAAATTTCTGCTCCGCCTTTCCTCCGAAGATTTTACAATATAATACCACGAAAATATATACATAGCATAGTAAGCAATGACCCGCCAACCCAAAGTTTAAAAGGTCAAAGATTGTATTTATTGTTTAACAGGGGCAGGGCCGGATTTAGGTTTGATGAGCCCCTAAGCTACTAAGGTAATGGGGCCCTTTATATGTCCAGCTGTCCTTTGTCAACAACAAATTGTCAGCTTTTTGTGTTGAATCTATGCTATATGGTAATTTATGGACCTAATAGGTATCTAAAACCATTTGACACTGTTGCTGGATGTAGGTTTTATTTGTTTTTTATCTTATATTTTGGAAATGTACATCCGGGTTTTATTCCTTTAAATTTTTTTGGAGCCCCAAGAGAGTGAGGCCCTAAACTATACCTTGTTTAGCTTAGTTTACCTCTTGTTTACCTCTCCTGCTTGGCAGGGGGTTGGACTCAATGGCCCTTGTGGTCTCTTCCAACTCTATGATTCTATATGTAAATCTGGCACTGAACAGAGGCCATGCCAGATATTAAACTCGTAAGATATTACATTTGATCTTTGCCAAAAGGCAGAGAAGCTTCCCCCCTTAACCTCACAACAACCCTGTTGGGTAGGTTAGGCTGAGCAGCCTTGGCAACATTCTGCCACATGGGGATGGGAACCCACCCTAGTCCAAATTTTAAGAAGTGGTACCCGAGTTTGCCTTTTTCCTGCTCTCCGCTTCCTCTTTCTTAATTAGTTTAGGATCCAGTTGACTAGAGGAGCAGGACTGGTGGGTGTCTGGGGTCTTGTTAGGATATGCTTTATTTATATACTGCTTTTTAGCCCCCAAACTCCCAGAAGTAGTGAACAACATTAAAACATGTCAATAAAAAAGAAACAAACTGTTTTGAATTGAAGCGGGGGGAGCAGACTCCTCATAATTCCTGGATTTAGGAAGTCTAAATTATCAAGGTTTGATTTGTTGTTGTTTAGTCGTGTCCGACTCTTCATAACCCCATGGACCAGAGCACGCCAGGCACTCCTGTCTTCCACTGCCTCCCGCAGTTTGGTCAAACTCATGCTGGTAGCTTCAAGAACACTGTCCAACCATCTCATCCTCTGTCGTCCCCTTCTCCTTGTGCCCTCCATCTTTCCCAACATCAGGGTCTTTTCCAGGGAGTCTTCTCTTCTCAAGAGGTGGCCAAAGTATTGGAGCCTCAGCTTCATGATCTGTCCTTCCAGTGAGCACTCAGGGCTGATTTCCTTCAGAATGGATAGGTTTGATCTTCTTGCAGTCCATTGGACTCTCAAGAGTCTCCTCCAGCACCATAATTCAAAGCAAGGTTTGATTAAACTTTGACAAATACTGAAATCTCCTGGATTTAATTATTCTAATGAGCCAAGCCACATCTGCAGAGCTGGCTGGATGGGCCATTAGCAGGGGACAAAGACCAGTGATGGCCCATCAAGGAAACCATCAGAGGACAAGAGTGCCAGGCAAAGGGGAGTGCGCCCTCTTCCATGATAGGGGCTAGTGGGTATAGACAAAGCCAGGTTCAACTTTGAATGATCCTTGCAGAGAACACCATGTGAGCTGGGGATCACAGACTGGAACCAAGAGACAGAGGGTGGCTTTTTTTGATGTCCTATGAATCCACTGCTTCCTTTAAGGGGGAAGCCAGACCCTCATAGTGAAGGAATGGGTTTCCAAAACCCAAAACTGACTGTGCAGTCAGTTTGAAACTGCACCAAAACCCCTATTTTTCCTTAACTAAAATCCATTAACTTTAGCTCTGAGCCCAGTGCATAAACAAAAGCCCGGCTGTACAGACAAGTGCTCAGAGCCCTCTTCTTTATCACTTGTGACGGCAACTATGGCTTTCACTGTACCAGTAGTAGAACAGAACAGAGAGAAGACACGTCTGTGCTTTATCTTACATCCTGGACACACACTGACACACAAACCCAAGTCCGGGAGAAAACGCCAGAGCGTGTTAGCCTCACACAAAATACAATACTCCATCTTGAAAACATGTATCTTAAAACAAAATATTGGTACCAACATTGTCATTTTTCTGGCACAATGCTAAGATGTTCCTATAGTTGCAGACATTTCATGGGATGTGAGGTGATGATAGGCCTGGTTAATTGGCTAGCTTGGTTTTGTTATTTTTCTGGGATGGTGGATTTCTTAGTTAATTCTTGCGCTATGAATATGAATGTTCAGTATGGTTCTTTTTTAAAAAAGAAAAAGGGTTAGGATGGGATGGTTTGAAACATAGGTCTGGTCAATTGGTTAGCGTATTTTTGTTATTTTATGGGATGGTGGTTTTTTTAAAAAATAATTCTTATGCTATGAACATTATCTGTATCATTTTTGTTCAGTATGGTACTTTAAAAAAGTTTTTAGGATGCCTTTAATCTTCTAAGAAAAGCAATAACATATCATAACAGAACTGCAGCATAAAAAGTTAGTGGAGTCAAAACAAAGGTTAAAAGGAATTTTTAATAACTTTATTGGCGGATTAATGAAATGAGTGAAAGACTCCAATGGCGACAATCACGACATCAAATCACAGGTTTCTTAAACGTTAAAAGCTAAAGAAAAAAACCTGAGGAGTTACATGCTAATAAATAGTGTGGTTAATATAAACTAAGAATCAAAACCAGACAAAATATGGCCTTGCATTTAGCATGCAAGTTTTTAAAACTGCAAAATGTTGAGTGAGGGAAGCTGATGATTATGAGAATCACAAAATGCGGTGGAGGATTTAACCCTTTCCACCTTTGCTTTGGTCCCAAGGATAATCCCTCTGAAGCTGCTACTTGCGTTGGGAGGAAATTCCCCATTGGCACCACCAAGAGGGTGCAAAATTAAAGAAACCGTATTTGCAATATTATAGTGCTTCTTTGCTGTACTGAATTATAAAGCTATCATCTGCACAGTCAAACCAAAACACTTTGGTCCTTTGCTGAAGGGGAATGTGGGACAGCAGCCTGGGATGGAAGCAGACTTCCAAAGACAATGTGCACAGAAATGATATCCGCTGCTCTTTGGGACTAATACCTGGACTCGTCTGAGCAGCCAGGCAAGGCAAGGCAAAGCAAAGGCCAAGAACCATGTGTTTTAAGAGCACAGCTGGAGGGGAGCTGATGAATCGACAATCCGGAAAAAGGGGAAAACTTCCTCCCCTTCAAAATCAATTGATTGGAAAATAAAGAGGCGGGTCTTATCTTCAGCATCATAAAAAGCCACAGTCCCTGCTTCATAGTTTAAAGAAACTTGGATCTCTACTGGATCCTCTTCTGGCTCCAAAACGGTAGGAGGTGAAGTCAGAGCTTTGTACTGATCATAACTAAAGCCCATCGCCCAGATCCCTTCGTCAGGTTCAAAATCAATTTCTCTATCCCTCTCCACAGACTCACTGGCTACGCCCACAGCCCAGTGGTCAACATCCTCGACATCTACTGTCCAATAATGTTTCCCAGAGCTGAATCCCTGCGTTCCAAGCACACAGCGGGCGTATTCAAACCTCTTTGGGTTGTAGGGGTAGTCCTGGCGGACATCTCCCCACCGTACTGATTTTCCATCTGAAGACACAATATACCGGGGATGGGCTGTTTCTGGATCCAACACCACATTTTCTGAAAGAGAACAGGAAGCAGAGCAAGACAAAGGCTTAACAGAATTGGTTACTTCCGTAAGGTAGTGTACTGAGCTCGCAATTGCATGCATTCTTTAGAAGGGGAGATATGCAGAACCAATTAGGCCAATACATACAACCAAGGGACACGGGTGGCGCTGTGGGTTAAACCACAAAGCCTAGAACTTGGCAATCAGAAGGTCGGCGGTTCGAATCCCTGCAACGGGGTGAGCTCCCGTTGCTCGGTCCCTGATCCTGCCAACCTAGCAGTTCGAAAGCACATCAAAGTGCAAGTAGATAAATAGGTACTGCTCCGGCGGGAAGGAAAACGGCGTTTCCGTGCGCTGCTCTGGTTCGCCAGAAGTGGCTTAGTCATGCTGGCCACATGACCCAGAAGCTGTACGCCGGCTCCCTCGGCTAATAAAGCGAGATGAGCGCTGCAACCCCAGAGTCGCCCACGACTGGACCTAATGGTCAGGGGTCCCTTTACATACAACAAAATTTGCATGGCGAGAATACAGGGGCACATGCAGGGTGAGAGTTGAAAGCAGGAGGCTGCGTATGCAGAAATGAAGATTGAATTTACATTTGCTGCTTCACCCACTTCTGCCTCTGGCAGGGGCAAAACTAGGATTTATTTCACCCGGGTCAAAGGCTCAGTTTGCCTGGGAGGCTGGGAGTCTCAATGGTGCCCCTCTGAAGTCTTCATCTCAGGCAAAAACCCTGGCTAGCCCCCCTGTAGCTATGGCTCTGTTTCTGGCACCACCCAGCATGGCCTGTGGTCCTTCGAAGGCTATCTTGAGAGACAGCCTTCTCTCAAGGCTGGATTGTTTTTGTATGCAACAACAGCAGCAACAAGGATGCTGATTGCTAAGGGGTGGAAAGGAGATAAAATTCCATCAAAAGAGGAGTGGCAAGCAAAACGGCTTGAATAAATGGAACTAGTGAAAATGATGGAAAAGATCAGGGATCAACCGACCCAAAAGTTTAAAAAGGAATGGGAGATTTATGGACAATATTTAAAACTTTCGATGCTTTGAACAACTCTCGGAACTGCGTAAGGCATATAATACAGGCTATATTTATTGAAAAATAAAGGAAAGTAACAAGGAAACAAAGAACCCACATCAAGGAGGTCGGAAGTCAACGGCTGAAATCTTTCGTGTCTTTGCATTGTACTGTTTTATTTTATTTTATTTTATTTTTGTTATTTGTGAGTTATGTGCTGTGTGTTATTTTATTGGGGGTTTTTTGTGTGTGTGCAGCTTATAAACCAATAAAAATTGATTTTTATTATTATTATTTTTTAGGAAGGCTGTCTTGAAGAGAATGTGGCCCTTGAGCTGGAAAATGGTTAATGTAACCTTTTCCACAACACCATTTCCCCCAATCTAAGTCCCCCTTAAGCTATTTATTTGCTGGGGGGAGTTGGTTTAGACTGGAGTAACAGTACAGGGACTAACTTGATTCCGCTGCCCCTCAGCACTGCTGCCAGGGCCTCAGTCCAGTTTGATCTCCCCCTGCAGCAGCTTATATCTGAAGACAGAAAGGACAGGACATCAAATGCTGGAACTCTCCAACATCTGGCCTGTTTTGCTCTCCAGAACTAGCAGCTTACCTCTTATCCATTTTGATTTGACTGTGTTGGACTGAGAGCAGTTGGACTCAGAACCGTCTAGGAGAAAAGAGAGCAAGGTAAAACGTCCATCATAAGGCTAACAAAAGGAACCTTGTAGCCTGTTTAACCATGCAGCAAAATGAAGCATTGTTGTTAACTACAATAATTATCGACTAATGCATGACTCATGTTCCTATGGCTAACTGACAAATGAACAACATCTCTGATACGATGAATGATTCTGTTAAAAGCAAGGGCAGCTGTAGTGGTAAGAATGATAAACAGGATGAATTCTGGGTAGCCAGGAAGAAGAGATGGGGCACATGCCACACACTTTGGGTAGCAAAGAGCGAACGCCCTTTCCCCCATACTTAAGGTGCACAACTTGCATAATGGCGACTCGATAGCAAGAGACAAGAATGGGGAACTGGCCAGATTGTTCTCTCCTCCACCCCATCACGAGCCAGATTTGACAACCCCCTGATGTCATAATGATGTCAGGTGACCCTTTCCCCCCTCCTCCCACTTCATGGGTCTAACAGAGAGCTTTGCAAGGGGCTTCACTAGGCCAGACTCTCAGCTAATCACCAGGCCTTGCAAGGTGCTCAGCAAAACCCTCTGCAAGACCAAAGTATCAGCTGATAGGTCCCGCCCCCCCCCCGAGTTCTTTGCACAGGGCTTCTCAGGCACTGCTGATTAGCTTACAAAGCCCCTTTCGACTGAGCCTGGTCATTACCTGCCCTGCTCCTGATGGCGGGTGCAGGGCAGATGTGCAGGGCATAGCCAACTTGGCTTGCAGTCCAGATGTGGAGGCCTGGCGCAGGAGATTGGACAAGATGACCCTTATGATCCCTTCCAACTCTACAATTCTATTAGTTCTATCTATAATCAGAGTGGTCCAAGGTCGCTTAATGGGTCTTATGCCTGAATGGAGCCTCGACACTAGTCGTCCCTGGTCTTAGCCAGACCTTTTATCTAAGCCATCAAACCACACTAGCACAAAGTCACTCTCTTTTTCTAATAACGAGCACCATGGGGGAGAATCTATGGCTGCTCGCATCACCCTGCTACGCTTCTCTTAAAGGTAGAATGCTGCTGACCATAAGGAGTGTGGCACCTCATGTTTCATCCCTGCAATCCGATTTAGGGTTCTCTTTTACAAACCTCTGACTCTCCTCAGAGAACTCGTCAAAGATGCACTTTCTTGAGAGAATTTCCTCAGCCTTTCTTTCATGTCTGCAGAAGCAGGAGTAGCTGGAAACTGAAATTTCTCTGTCTCGCATCTAGTGGGAGAAAGTGAGATATTCAAAGGACCACCCTCAATCTAGTTGTACAGTCCCTTATTTTAACTGCCACCTTTTTTGCTTCACAAAGGCTCGCTTGCAGCTTCATCCACCACTTGATAGCATATGGGTGCTACGATGGTAAAAAGTTTAAATTCGGCCTCATAGTTAATGGCATAACGGTGAATGCTGAAGTGTAGGAGCCTTATAGCCGTGGCCCCTTCAGCAAGCTTTAGAGTTCTCCAGAAATCTTTGGCCATTTCTAGATTACCTGCTTACATACATGCCGATTTGCTTCAAAGGAGATTGGATGACATTGGCTATTTAATGAGCATTCATCCTGATTCGTTTACAGGGAAGTGAAGTCAAAGCAAGCATCACCCCATACTTTGCAGTACATCTACCTGTCCTTATCTCAAAAGAAAGTCTGATTTTGAGGAGGTAGCTACATTGTGCAAAACCTTCCAATCAAATTGCCGGTATGTGACTGAATCCCACCCTACAGTAGCATCAGTCTGGAAACACCTTTAATCAAGCTAGAGGTTATGCTAAGTGACGGATTGGGCACCGGGAGAAAGGGGAGCAGGCAAGGAAAAACAAAGCACAAAAATTGTGCTGGATCTTGTAGTCATGTCGACTGAGGTCAGCTTAGATAGTGAACTAGGTAGACAACTGATTATTTATCCCAGAATCCTAGGTGTAGCCGTACCTGCTATCTGTTGCACCAAGGTGGAGACTGCAGGCTGAATAAGGTCTCTACTTTGTGCCAAAGGGATCAGGTTACATACCTAGGATTCTGGGATGAAATAGTGATGGACTCAGCTATACAGCTGCATATAAAACATTTTAAGTGTGTTGTAAAGTGCAATATACAAATGTGACACTAGATGGTGACAGTGAGCTATGGCAAATTCAATGTATTTTTCAAAAAATAATAATTTTTTTAAAAATGTGTGTGTGGATTCCATCATGGCGTCTTTACCTAGTTCAACATCCAAAATTTTAATCCCTGTTTTTGCTAACACAAAGGCACCACTTTTCTTTTTTACTTCTGTGCTCCGCCTAAAAAGGAATCCTGAGTTGCGTGCCAAGGGCTGTCTATCCTGATATGATGAGACAGAGGTCTCAAGAGTGACATTAGGTTCCCCAAGCCTGGGGATCCCCTAAACCAGACAAACTTCTGCCCTGCCATTGCATGTAGCTGTTGAAAACAGAGAGCACTCAGGTTTGCTGGGAGATGGGGATGAACGACTCAGTGTCATCGCAAAAGAGATCAAAGTCTGGATCCTCTCTCTAGGCTAGGCTCTATGCATTTAGTTTTACTAATCAGGACTCCCTTGTCAAACCCAATTTAAGACCTATCACAATAAAATAAGAGAGTGGTGTATTCAAAATTATAGGGGAGTGGGACTGAGGGCAGGAAGGCCCTTAATGAAACCCCAAAGCCCTGCCCCACTGACTCGCCCATTTTAACCCAATGATGGTTCCCTGCAGCCTTAAAACAGTAGCTAAGAGGCGATTAAAAGGGTAGTTGGGGAGGCGAGAGGGGGCCCCAAGTAAGTCAAGCATTGTTATAAAGCAAAAGCAGAAGGTAGGTACCTGTCCAGTATGCTTCCAATACCCTAGAAGTGAAAAGAGCAAAGACAAATTAGCTACATTTTGCACACGGTGTAATTTCAATTTAATGGGTGACATCCAATGTTAATAATACTCAAAGCCATTGGTTTCAATGGGTCTGCTCAGAGTATGACTTTGCTGGACGCCAACAAGTTATCATCATCATCATCATCATCATCATCATATCTCTCTCTCTCTCTCTCTCTATATATATATATTAGAACAATTGTTTCTCTCTTTGCTATGTTTCAATGCCCTTTTATTGATTTTATACTGCTTCGTGCGGCTTTGTATTAACTTCTGTGCTAGGCTGCTACTGCCTCAATTGTTTTATCCGATTATATTTGTTTTTAATTTATTTTAAGTTGTGAACTGTGTAGAATGTAGAGTCATACCTCGGGTTACAGACGCTTCAGGTTGTGTGTTTTCGGGTTGCACACCGCACCAAACCCGGAAGTACCGGAACGGGTTACTTCTGGGTTTTGGAGCTTTGCGCATGCGCAGAAGCACCAAATCGTGACCCACGTGTGCGCAGATGTGGCGCGGCGGGTTGCAAATGTGCCTCCCGCACAGATCACATTCGCTACCCGAGCGTCCACTGTAGTTAATTGGGTGGTATGTAGTTACAGAAAAATGGATGAACGAACCAGTTTTGAGCCTCTTTCCCACTGTGCCTGTGTGAAAGACAAAAATGTTCTTGTTATCAGATTTCTTAAACCCTGTGATTGTCGTGCAGGAAGGTGGATTTACAATTGTACTTCATCCTACTCCTGTTATGGTTCTCTCGTCACCTTCTAACAGATGTCTTCCATGAAGCTGTTTTAGTCCTCCAGATATCCTTTTGTTTCAAACGGGTCTATAGATTTGACAATGGCATCTTTCACATCCTAGTCTCTTCCCCTTGCACAGAAGTGTCTCTTTGGCCACTCACGAAAGGGTGAGACTTCCTTGCCTGCTTCCTGCTAATTTTGCACAACTGTGAGGAAGGATCCACTGCATGGCCATTTCCTTAATTATCTCTGCCCACCTCCCTTTCCTAGTGTCAAGAGAAAGCTGGGTCAATTTCACCAGCGTACTTGGCTCTCCAATTGTAAACTTACCCTACGTAACTTCACAATGGAGAACTGTGGTCACAAGCACACTATACATTAAAGCACAAGGCTTCAACCAAAGAATCCTAGAAACTGTAAGCTAGTTTCTCCCCTATGGCATATCTAGCTAAACCTAAAAGTCCCTAAGCACCGGAGGGCCTTTGGCTGATGTCATGGCCTCCCCTCAGCTGTCCTTGAAGGCGGATACAGGAAGATTGCTTATCTGGAGAGGCAGTGCCCTGTGACTGTGGACAAACAGAAACAACAGAGCATGTGCTTCTCCAGTGTCTTTATTATAGACATTCATACTAGCCTCATCTTACCAACGCTGCATAAGTACCCAGGGCACACAGGACAATTCTGTACCTCCCTACTTTCAGGTACCAACCCTGCTACAACATACGTTGCCAGATTCTGCACGGCAGCACTCAAAATTTGCTGGATGACCTGTGCTACAAACTAGATATAATGGGCACTCTTATTAAGAGTGCTCTGTAGACTGATAGGTATAGTCTCACACTCTTTCACTCTTGTCTAATGTTCCTAACCCTTCTTTTAGATTTTCTTAGCTTCTTTTGGATTCTTATAGACTTTTAAAATATATTTTCTGCTTTAACTCATTTTAGTTTTGGGGTTTTTTAAAGGTTTTGAACAATTGTATCCCACCCTCCTTATGCTGGCCTACGACCGTAATAAAGATTTGTTGTTGTTGTAAGCTAGTTTATGGTGCTTGAGACTGTAACTCTGCTACAGTTCCTAGGACTATTTAGACAGAGCCATGCACTTTCAAATGCATTGTATGGATGTGACCACAGAAAGGGAGAGGGGTGGCTGGTTCTCCAAACTAACACTCCACCGGGATTCAGAGTCTGCGTATTGCCTGATATGCAGGCTACTATGAGTTCTCTCATAAACGCATGAAACAACTAAAGCAAAATCTATATAATATGAAAAATTATTTAACTCTACTAACAGAGAATATTCATTTTTCTCACATGTGCATGAGAATTTCTTTAGGTTTGATTGTTTTCTAATACCATCTTTCTTCCAACATATACTTATCCCCTGTATGACTTCTTTGATGGACTGTGAGATTGGCTCTCACTGAACTTCTTCCCACATTCTCAGCACTGTTGTGGCTTCTCCCATGGATGAATTCTTAGATTGGAAGTGAGATGGGGGCTCAGAATGAAGCTTTTTCTACATTCCAACTAGTGATACAGTTTCTCCCCTGTACTAATTTTTTGATGGAAAGTGAGACTCATCTTGGAATTGAAGCTCTTTCCACATTCTAAGGATTTAAAATGGTTCCTCCCTACTATGAGTTCTTTCATGTGAAGTGAGACTTCTCATATGAGTGAAGCTGTTTCCACATTCTAAGCAAGGATATGGTTTCTCCCCTGTATGGATTCTTTGATGGGAAAGATTAGAACTGCTGAATTTACATGGTTTAGCGTTCCATCAATTACCTCATTCATTTCAGTCTGCTTTACATACCTGGATTTGCATTCTATGCTTGTATATAAAGGGTAGGAATAAAGTGATAATCAATTACAAAATAATTTGACAGTCACATGTCCACTAGCTTCTTTGGCTTCAAAAAACATGGGATTCAATCCAACGCTATAGTCGATCTACCCTTTGCCGTTTTTCAAGAGACTTGGGACTTTGAAAGTGGTTGCAACTCCAACTCATTCTGAGAATGATGAGGGATGCATACTCAATGAGAACAACTTACTTGGAAAAAAATCAACCATTGGTGGCCATTTTTCTTATTAAACCATTGCTTATCACACATGCAGTGAGCTGCTGGCCAGCTGCCTCTGCCAACCAATTTGTGCTGGCTATGAATCAATATTGGATTAGAATACCAGCTCCAAAAAATCTTTTGCCGATTGGCCACCCTTACCTGCCATCTCACCAATCAAGTCACCGATGCAGGATATTTCTGTCATGAATACATTCTGGTTCAGAATACTAGACCTACCTCCAAGAATTCATCTGGTGATTGAGTGCCCTTCTTTTCTATATCACCAATCAGATCGTTGATGTAGAATATTTCATCCTCAAATTTGTTTGCATAATCATTTCTTCTCTTCTCAATCTCCCTTTTTATGTCTTCCAACCTGGCCAGCTGGCGTTGCTCTTGTTCCTCCAAAAACTGCCGCTGTTGTTGGAATTCAGACACAATCTCCCCCCTCTTGGCTTCTGTCTCTTTCTACAATGGAGAGATACAAATGACAATGGGATGTTCTAATAGATTGCCCAATCCAGATCCTAATAATATCACATTAGAATATATATCACATACTCAGTGGGGGCTTTTCCTAGAAAAATAGGTGCTGGTACTCACCGTGAAATTGTTATAGCAAGTGTCACACTTTTTAACAACAACAAAAAGATGTGCTGGTACTGCGTATCCCCTGGAAAAAAGCACTGCACGTAATTGGAATTAAATTGATTAACATCTCATTCAGGTGTTCACATCAAATGTTAAGAAAACATATGAGAGTGTTAAATGAACACACCAGCCATTCACTGAACAGAAACTAAAATGGGATACAGGATACAGGATAACATTAAAATATTTCAACTCCTGTGACTGTATTTTTTAAACTGTTTTCAATCATGAATTTTAAATTGTTTTAAACCAACCTGGGGCCTGCTGGTGAAGAGTAAAAAAAAAAAGTCGTTATCATCACATGGTACAAAAAGGTATTAACACAGGCACCATGCAAACCTATTCCACAAATTGGGGGCCACCAGCAAAAAAAGCCCTTTCTCTGTCGCCCTCCATGCTTCAGAATGAGGGGGCATTTGGGAAAGTTGGTTTCAGTGCCAAACCCAGGCCTAAAGTGAAATGGATCCAGAAAATCTGTTTCACCCATAAATCTTGACTTGAAAGCAGCCTCAAACATATTCCAACTTCATGATCACAACAACATCAAGGCACTTATCTAGTCCTTTCCCCTTCCTTGATACTACAGTAATGTAAAATATAACATAGGTCAGGAGAATGTGGATCCTTATCAAATCACACTCCCAATGTACACAGATCCTTGCTCTCAAATGACAACATTGCCAGTGGTGATCAGCTCACTGTAGACAGGCCTTAAAAGGAGGAGTTATGCACATGGGTAGGCGAACTAAGGCTCGGGGGCCGGATCCATCCCAATCGCCTTCTAAATCCAGCCCATGGACGGTCCGGGTATCAGCGTATTTTAACATGAGTAGCATGTGTCCTTTTATTTAAAATGCACCTCTGGGCTATTTGCGGGGCCTCTCTGGTGTTTTTACATGAGTAGAATGTGTACTTTTATTTAAAATGCATCTCTGGATTATTTGTGGGGCATAGGAATTTGTTCACCCCCCTCAAAATATAGTCCGGCCCCCCACAAGGTCTGAGGGACAGTGGACAGGCCCCCTGCTAAAAAAGTTTGCTGACCCCTGAGTTATGCCAATTCTTACCAATAGCTCCTGGCACGGCTTCTCACCATTTGATTTAACCGACAGAATCTTGTTTCTTTCTTTTTTCAGTTCCTTTAGATGTCCAAGTAGTATACCCTAAGGACAGATAATGGATGATATGGTAGATTTAAAAGTTTCTGCAGACTGATAATGTTTTATTTACAACAAGCAGCAGACTTGAAAATGTTTATAGGATGGGACAGGGGGAGCCTGCAGCTGACCAGAAGTTGTTGGGCTCTCAACTTCCATCAGCTGCTACAGTGGCACAGCTTGGCACAGGTCCCAGGAAAGTGGCCAAAACAAAACACGCCCACTGTTGTAAACAAAAATTGCCCTTTTCCCTTATGGGGTATCCAAGAGCCCGTATAGAGTCCTTACATAGGTTCCCTATTGGTAGGAGAGAATAACAGAGGCCAACCAGAAAATATTGAGAAGCAAAGCAGCTAGTAAGCCTGATCTTTATTAAAGCTGTTGCAACAGGGTGCTCCCCTCACCCGCAGGAGAGAGGAGGAACCCAGAAAAATGGCGCGCAAGGCCTTATAAAGACTTTTGAAATTGCCACCCTGTAGATCAAGACCACCCCCAGAAACATCATACATACATCACAGAAGGGGTGTAACCTAAGACCACCCCTCAGATACATCACACCTACATCACAGAAAAGGCGGTCTAAAACAGAAATTTTGAATGTTGTTTTTCTCCTGTCGTTTATCTCATGTCTGGCAGGTTACTTGATTGGATTTCCTGGAGAGCCTGGCTAGTCTTTTCTAATGATAAATACTTAGTTCCTGGACCAAGTCACAGGCTCACACCCTATTCAAACACAGACATACCCTTAAGAGGATTTGTGAAGGAAAAGACAATGGGGAGGCTTTTCCATTTTCCTTTGACCTTGCAGAGAAAACATTTGGTCAGTTTGGGAATCAAAATGGTTCCAGGTCGGTCTTCCTGTGCTGATCTATGTATGTGCTTGGTTGGTACACTTATGAACATTGCCATATGTCTAAGACCATAAAATTCCTATCACAGGATCCACCCAGGCTCTTTTACAGAATCTGGATTTTACAAATTTTTGGCATTATTAAAAAAAATATAGCACTTCATGTGGCAACCTGTGAAAAAAATCTAAAAAACAAAAAGGCAACCATTTCACTATAAATGTTATGCACAAGGAAGACCCCAAGACAGAAACAGCTGTGGCTGCTTAAGACAGGAATTGCCAACCTTTGGGGGCCAATTGACACCTTGGAATTTTGAGGGGAAATTCCTGTAAACCCGTCACAAAATGGCTGCCACACTTGAAAGAGGCTGGCCCACAAAATGGTGGTGAGGCTGCCCATTATTGAGGGCGAAGGGTGGGTCTCTGGAAGTATCAAACATCAACCTTTGCAGAGAGCTCTGTGAACCACTATCACACTTCAAACAGAATTGGCACAATGTGGTTTGAAACTAACCCTGATTGTAGATTTAAAACACCAGCTCTGAAAAGGGTAGGAGAAATATACCAAGTGAGGTGTTCACCTTCTATATCTGGAGAGGCTACTCACCTGTGACCCTCAAGGTGCTGCTACCCTACAACTCCCATCACCCTTGCCTGGGTTTAATGGGAGCTGGGCTCAAAACACCTGGAGGACCACAAGTTCCCTGTCTCTGTTCTATATCGTGGTTAGATTAGAGATATCACAACTGCACCGGGCATACACATGCAATTGCATTCTTTGCTAAAATGCACCGTCATTACCTTGTAATCTGCAGCAGCTCTTTCTGGGGAAATAACACGGTGGTTTCTGTGAGCCTTGGATCTCTCACAGAACATGCAAATAAGGGCATTTTCTGTTGCGCAGAACAGACTCAGAGGCTTCTTGTGCTCCCTGCACATTTTCTCCCTTCCTGGACTTTGCTCCTGTTGCAGACGGAGCTGCTTAGCCGCTTCCACCATGTTCGCCAGGCGCCGGTTGGGTTTCAAGCTTTGCCAGGAAGCGGCTCTTCTGCAATCCGGGCAGCAAATGGAAGCTCCTGATCTTTTCCAATACTTTGTGATGCAGGCTCGGCAAAAGTCGTGCTGGCACTCCGTGATCATAACTGGATCCTTGAAGTAATCCAGACAAATGGAACAAGTGACTTCGTCCTGAAGGTGTTTTGCTGGATCTGCGGTAGCCATGATCGCCCAAGAAGCAGCAGCAGCCGTTTTCCGAGAGCTGGAGGAGAATAGGCAAGCTCAGTTTCGCTTTCGTGTTCCTGCAATCGGGCGTTTCGTTTCTTCCCAGGCAGAAAGCCTGGGAGAAGAGGAAGGAGTACTTTTATGTTGAGGCACTGACGCGGGAAATGGTGGATAGCCTCTTGCTACTTTTGACCCTAGTTAGCAGATTACTAATTAACTCAAAAGTATGAAATCGCTTTATTGGGTCACAGCTGCTGGCCAGGCTTCATTCAATACTCCTCTCTTGCAAGATGCAGCCCAAACACTTTCTCTTTTTTAAGTATCCAGCCCTCATTGTGGTGGTGGTGAAGGAAAGAAAATGCAAGGGTTGCTTAGCAGCTTCGTTATACATCTTTAAGGCAAACACAGGCCTTTCAAACTTTGTGTTTGCTACTATTGTTATAAGAAAAACTGCTCTTTCCTTTCTGGGGTATTTCAGGAGCCCATATAGAGGGTTTCCTATTGGCAGGAGAAAAATAACAGTATTTTGAGAAGCAAAGCGGCTAGTAAACCTGATCTTTATTTAAGGAACTGTTGCAACAGGGTCCCTCCCAACAGGGAGAACCCTGAACAATAACTTTTGAAATTGGCCACCCTGTAGCCCAAGACCACCACCCCAAAACATAATATATACATTACAGAAGGAGACCATCTACAGCAGAAATCCTGTCTCCCAGGATACCTCATCATGGTCACTGATTGCATGACCTGGGCAGCCTGGCCATTCTTTCGTGATGGTAAACACTTTTATTTTTTAAAAGTTTTACTGAGTTTTACAATTTTATACTCGCCATAATCCATATATATATATATATATATATATATATATATATATACACACACACTTAAATTAATAAGTTTTAGAAACAAGCACGTGTGCTAACCTTGAAAAGGGTTTCTAAATGCGCTCTGGAGCCAGCATGTTGAATGGGTGTGCAAGTTTCTGCAGAGCTGTTTCTAAGCATCCGGTTCGTGCGAGTCTTCTCTCTGCAACTGTGTTTTGGGATTGCGGTGCAAATCCGAAATGCAGTGGTGGTTTGGCTTTAACAAAATCAAGAGGATTCCTCCATTTCCTTGAGAAGAAGATTGAGAAGCAGTGTGGTATAGCGGTTAGTGTCGCACTAGGACCTGGGGGAAACCAGACCCGCTGCAATTGTGAAGCTCCCCCTTCTGGACTCTGGCATGGTCTTTTTCTTTTTTTGCTAAATACCCAGAGCCCCCAGGACACTACAATTCATTCCGCAGCCTTCTCAAGCTCCTGCGCCTTTAAGTGTTTCCAGGCAGGCAGGAAAAGTATTTGCCAGCATTGTATATCCAGGGTGGGGTAAAATGCACCCGAACATCCCCCCCACGCCTCTTACACACATTTATTTCTTTAAATTATTTCAGGAGAACCTTGCAAAGCAGTGGGCATAAAATTGCTGCAAGCAACACCAATTTAGAAATCATAATAATCAGAAAACAGCTGTTTGCTTTCTTCTCCCTTAAGGAAACCACCTGGGGGTAGCTGGAAGAGACAACCTCTGGGAGCTGCCTATGGCAGCAAACCAAACTCATGTCCTTATTTCCAGTTTTTTAAAGGCCCCGCTCCCTTTTTCTGTTGGTTTGTTATAATCCAGATGGGTGCCTTATAGGAGAGCTGACGCAGCCGGCAGAGATTGGGAGCGCTGTGCGGGGCGGAGTTAGGCCGCTGCTGGGCTCTCTCCTTAGGCCGGGCCGGGTCGGGCTTTTGCCTTGCAGGTTGGCTGATGATTCCCGGGGGTCGGACGCTGCATTTTGGCAGGCGAGAGCAAGAGGGGAGCAGAGCGAGGTAGGTGGGCGGGTGGGCGGAGAGAGAGAGCTGCAGGCGACATGGGTGGAGATGGGACAGCTGAAAAGCCATGGGAGAAACCCCGGGAGGTCCGAAGCGTGGTCTGCTTAAGAGGTTTTGCTTTTCCAATTTAAACGGCGCGGTGGCAGTGTGGCATAGTGGTTAGAGCGCCGGGGAAAGGTTCGGAAAAGATCAAAGGGATGGAGGAGCGACTCCCCTAACAAGGAAAAGCTGCAACGTTCGGGGCTTTTTAGTGCAGAGAAAAGGTGTGTCTCCCTCTCGCACAGCTCTAGAAGTCGTGGGCGCCTAGAGAAACAGTGTTGGAAGGTTCAGGTCCAGCTTTCGAGCTTCCCACAAGCACCTGGCTGGTCACGGTTTGGAGCCATCACAGTCTTTCAGCCTCACCTACCTCACAGGGTTGTTGTGAGGTTAAAATGGAGGTAGGGAGGGAGGAAGCATGTTTTGTCAGCTTGTGCCCATTGGAGGAAGGTGGGGTCAAAAAGTACTAAAAACTAATAAAACAATTAACTGTTGGGGAGAGAGAGGCTTGCCATAGTGGTACACATTGTGTGGCTTTTTCCTCCACTGAAGCAGTAGCCCTGCAGGAAAACTATAGGCTGCAAATGCACCATGCATTTAAAGTATATCCCCCCCCCCCAAAAAAAAATAAAATAGAATCATGGGAACTGTAGTTTACTCCTCACAGAGCTACAATTTCTGAAACTACATTTCCCACCATTCTTTTAGGGGAAATAAATAGGCACTGTGTGTGCTTTAAATGCATGGGGTGTACACCTAGAAACATATTGTATTGGGCCACAAATAAACCGAATGAATAATAATGTTATCTGATCGGGCTTTAGGCGTTTTTGTAGTTTTTGCTTCGTGTAAATGCTGCTTTTGCAAGACAGAGTCAAAGTTATTAAGGCAGGCTCAGCCCTTGGCAATAACTTCATCAGCCCAGTAGTTTGGAACAAATGAGGAAAAGGAACCAACTTTTTTATGAAAGCATCCCTGCCAGGAGATTTAGGAGTCACCCATCCTCTTCTACCCCACCCCCCACCCCATAAGCCCAGGAAAATCATTCTTTAGTGCTCAAATGGTAATTCAAGCTTGCTGGGGGGCGGTTCCCTGGGAAAGGAGGCAGACAAGAGGAAAACTGCTCAGTGTGGACGAGGCCTTAGAGGCAGTTCTGACACATTTATAATCTGCCTTTAACCATGTGCAGATGGCTTTAGTATTAATGACTTTGGGTACTTTTGGATGGCGGCTTTGCATTGCAAATGAGAATATTCAGATATTGCACCTGGGTTATTGGCAGCAATGTTTTAAGCAACATCAGATTTCCACCATAAAAGTTAAATTTGGATTAAAGAGAGGTGGGCCAACAGTTCTATGCTGATGTTGCATAACAATTTGTTGTATGTTTTTATACAGATGTTGTTTGAACTCTGTAGAAACCCCCCTTGCATAAACACCCATCCTTCACCTTTAAATAGCATACAGTATGATAGGGGACATCGGGCTGCAACCCTGTACACACTTAATAGGATCAGGTTGCTTGAATAAATCTTTAATAGCGGGTCCTTCATCAGTATGGCCAACCTGTTGAATGCAGTGAGATTCTGCATTTATTTTACAATTATTTACTGTAATAAAACTTGTAAGCGGCTTACAAAAAGAAAAACGTAATGAAATAAGCAGTAAAAATATGTAAAAGCAATTATTTAAAGCATTTTTTTTAAATTAAATCAACAGTAAGTTAAAAATCAGATTAAAGCACATGTCAACATTCTGCATGTCAGGATAGGCTTCCCCAAACAAATACTGTTTCGGGGAAATGATTCAGAACATACGTTTGTCCCTCTAATAGTTAAAACCACCTTCAAACACTCCATCACTCCCTCCCTTGCAATCTAGTTCCCTGTGAGGCAACCACTTCCTGATTGCAAAAAGGAGACACACCCCTCTCTGTAAGCAAAACTAAACTTTGTTCCTCTGCGTTGCAGCTAGAAGACGCCAATGGCTGCGCCGAACCCAGAGAAAAGCCTCCAGGATGAAGCCACCTGTTCCATCTGCCTGGATTATTACCAGAACCCGATGATGGTCATCGACTGCGGCCACAACTTCTGCCGGGACTGCATTGCCCAGTGCTGTGAAGGCTCCATTGCCAACGTGTTCTCCTGTCCGCAATGCAGAAAACCCTTCCCTTGGCAGAACCTGCGGCCAAACAGGCACCTGTGGAATATCGTTGAGCTGGCCATGCAGTTCAGCAAGCGGCGAGCCAAGGAGTCGGGAGAACAGGCGCTCTGCAAGAAACACCAGGAGCCGCTGAAGCTCTTCTGCGAATACGATCAAACGTCCATCTGCGTGGTTTGTGACCGGTCCAGGTTGCATAAATATCACAGCGTGATTCCTATAGAGGAGGCCGCTCAGGTTTACCAGGTAACGTGAGTGGCTGAGAGGGGCTCGTATTTGGGGGTGGGGGGTGGGGGAGAGATTTTCAATCATGTTTTTTGTAATTGCTAAAAACAATGAGGTTTGGTTCTCAAGGGGAGGGTCAGTTAACAGCCGAGAGCACAGGAAGGGAAGGGAAGCTGTTACTGGGGGTCTAAGGATTGCAGACACACGAAGGGGCAGGGAAGGGAAGACCTCTCCAGGTGAGAGTTTTCTGTGTGAGACAAAGGGAAAGAGCTACTTTTCATAGCATCATGCAATTTTGAAGTTGGAAGGGACCCCAAGGGTCATCTAGTCCAACCCCCTGCAACGCAGGGATCTCAGCTGAAGCATCCATGACAGATGGCCATCCAACCTCTGCTTTAAAACCTCCAAGGAAGGAGAGCGCAGCACTTCTCATGGGAGTCTGTTCCACTGGCAAACAGGAAGAGGATTCTACTTTCACTTTCAGTTTCTGTTTTGATGTACAGTAGTTTGTTTTACCTTATTGTATTAAGAAACAGCTTTAATAAAATCTTATTTTTTTAAAAAAAAGAAACAATGGAACAAACTCCTAATCTTATTTTTAATACGTTTTTATTGATTTTTTAACTATCAGTTCCAACAGTCATACGACAGATCTTCTCATCTTATACAATATTTTAGACTTTTGTCAACACCTCTGATGATTTTCCGTTCTTTATCACTTATTCTGCATTTCTTAATTTCTATATTGCATTTAGTTGTCCTTAACTAATAATTCTTTCCATAGTCTTTCCTGTAATATTTCAAATAATCCACCTTACAAAACTTCTTGCAGACCTACTAGCGTAATCTGTTCATCAGAATTACTTTTCAAATAGTTCATATATTTACTCCCGTCCTCTAAGAATCTCTGATCCCGCAGGTTTCGAATCCTTCCTGTTAATTTATCTAATTCTGTATAGTCCATCAACTTCATCCTCCAGTCTTCTTTCGTCGGGAACAAACTCCAAATCAGTGGGGGTTCTTGGGGGTGGGGACATCTTAGAAGAACTGGAAAGCAACCAGGATTCATGTATTGGTACATATGAAACAACTTATTGCCAGGTTAGTTTGTCTAGCACTATATTACCTGCCCAGTCTGACAGTAGCTCTCCAAGGTCTCTGCAGGGTTCTTCCCCCTTAACCTGCTGTCTGGATCCTCTGTCTGCAGAGAACAGAGGCCTTCTTACCCTTCTCCATCAATCCTGCGTCTCTTGTTTCCTCATTGTCTTATTTTAAGCTATAAGATCTTTGGGGTCGTCTGCCGCCTGTCTCTTTGGAAGGTGCGACGTACTTCAGTAAGATAGCACTCCTGCAAACGGCTAATGTTAAACAGTCAAACTCAGGTCCCCAACCGTTGTTGGACTACAACTCCCATCATCCCTGACCACTGGTCCTGCTAGCTGGGAGTGATGGAAATTGTAGTCCAGCAACAGCTGGGAACCCAAGGTTGTGTTAAATTAGGCATGGCCAAACTTGGCCCTCCAGCTGTTTTGGGATTACAATTCCCATCATCCCTGACCACTGGTCCTGTTAGCTAGGGGTGATGGGAGTTGTAGTCCCAAAACAGCTGGAGGGCCAAGTTTGGCCATGCCTGTATCAAATCAAGGGGATCAAGCTTTGCAACTCCCTGAACAAGCCCTTCCCAAATCGTCACTTTCTTGGTGCAGCTTCCTAATTTTTGCCTAATTTCACAGAGAGGCTGTCATTAAAGACCTATAGGCCTGGGATTGGGGGGGACAGGACCCTGTCACTTTCCAGGTGTGCTTGAACTGCAACTCCCATCATCCGCAGCTGGCACATCCAGGTTGGATGGCCATCTGTCATGGGTGCCTTAGCTGAGATTCCTGCATTGCAAGGGGTTGGACTGGATGACCCTTGAGGTCCCGTCCAATTCTATGATTCTAAGGGAGCTACAGTTGGTTAGAGCACAGTGCTGATTACACCAAGGTCTCAGGTTTGATCCCCATATGATCCATATTTGATCCTCAGGTTTGATCCCCACAATTCCCATCATCGCTGTTAGCTAGGGATAATGGGAATGGTAGTCCCAAACATCTGGAGGGCCGGAGTTTGCCTATGCCTGCCCATATGGGACAGCTGCGTATTCCTGCATTGCAGGAGATTTGACTAGATGATCCTCGGGGTCTCTTCCAACTCTACAATTCTATTATTCTGGCGGTCCACAGATTTTCCCATTCCTGATACAGTCATACCGCGGGTTACAGACGCTTCAGGTTGCGTTTTTTCGAGTTATGGACGCACCAAAACCCGGAAGTACCGGAACGGATTACTTCCGGGTTTTGGCGGTCGCGCATGCGCAGAAGAGCTAAATCGTGCTTTGCGCATGCGCAGAAGCGCCAAATCACAACCCGCGCATGCGCAGTTGCGGCGCTGCGGGTTGCAAATGTGCCTCCCGCACGGATCATGTTCGCAACCCAAGCATCCACTGTATAGACTAGACTCGAATAGGCCAAACTTTATTTCAACATATAAATTGTCCAGTAGCACCTTAGAGACCAACTAAGTTTGTTTCAACAAACCCCCATAATTCCTTGATGCTTATCCCTGGGTGTCTCTCGCAAAATATTGCCACCAAAGCAACAAGCACAATCAATACATTAGGAAAAGAAAGGGTTCATTTCTGTTCTCTTCTCAGACAGTATTGTTGTTTTATTTTGTCCTTCTCTTGGACAGATTTTCCTTTTCTTTACCAGTATTTATAGGTCACCCTTTATTTGGGTTCTCTTGGGAGCAATAGACATAGCAACAGGTGTCTTCTAAAAACCTGCTACAATTGTTTTATTTAGGATGCCTCAAGGGTGGCAAAATGAGGGGTATAAATGCAAAGAGATAAATGAAGGGTTGGTGTAATCTGTCATACATAGTGGAGGCACTGCTTATCTCTTGGCTACTGCAAGCTTTCTCAGTTTCTGATTAATGGGAATTCAGATGAAGAAAGAAACTTTAAAACCTGTCTGGTGCTTGAGCACCACAAATCCAGAAAAATGAACAGCATCTGTGTATCTCAGCGAGGCTGGAAGAAAATAGGTCTTATTTGAAGATTGTGTCTGAAATATGCCGGAGGAGCAGTTTTAGATTAGTTCTACAGCACAGATGCAAATTTGCAGTCTGATGGTATTTAGATGTTGTTACAGCGCTGAGCTTAAATAATTCTCTCTTGCATGTGTAGCTGCTCATTTGAGAAGGACATGGTGAATGGCTCAAAAAATGTGTTATTCACATCTGTCTTAGGAGAAAATACATCACTGCTTGCAAACTCTGAAAGAAGAGAGAGACAAGATTTTATCGTTTAAATTAGATGCAGAGAAGCCAAGCCAGGATCTGCTGGTAAGTGCAAGCACAATCAGAAGTTAGTGGGGAGTTAACAACACCATTACATCTTCACTTGGTTTTTAATTTGTATATGATGTTTCTACATTTCTGTGTTGGGAATTTCAGCTCTACATGTATTATCCATTCAGAGTGCCAGTTTTTAGAAGCTCAGGACTATCAGTTTATAATAATAATAATATTTTATTTATATCCCGCCCTCCCCAGCCGAAGCCAGGCTCAGAGCAGGGCACCTGTAGCTGTTTGGATCTACTTCAGTAAAGTGTACACCTGGAATTGATGTAGGTTCAGTTCAGGTTTTGTATAACAGCAATTAATTTGTATACAGGAGTGAATCTTTTGAGTATCTATTTTCATTAATGTTTTAATGTTTGACATTTTAAATTACCATATAGCATATATTCAACACAAAAAACAGTGACAATTAGTTGTTGACAAAGCTGGACATATAAAAGGCCCCATTACCTTCAGTGGCTTGGGGCCTCATCAAATCTAAATCCGGCCCTGGGTGCAGGCAAGCGAGCTGCTGATGGTAGAAAGCTGACTTGCTCAAATTTCAGAGCATATTTATATAGTACCTGAGAACCTTATCTGGAAATATGTCACTGTCCCATAAATTAGTCTTAGAGCCTATACTATGTTATGGTTTCTAAACATCCCCACAACTTTTATCTATGTTAAAGCTTGTTCATGCTTACTAAATAACATTCCCTATACTTTCGTAATATGCATACTTGGAGACGTGTACATTTCATCTGGATAATGCTCAATTGATAATTGATAATTCTCAATTTGCTTTGGTGAACCAATCCTAACATTAATACATCAGCTTACGATTCTTCTTATCGTGACATCCATATATCCAGCTCATCATGTTCAGACATTCCATAATCCAAAACTTACTGACCGCTGAAAGATGAGCAAAACTTTCAGTACCTTTGTCACCTCACATGACTGAGCATCTTCCAAATTTCAACTAAATGGTGGTTTCCCAAACTTGGGTCTCCAGCTGTTTTTGGACTACAACTCCCATCATCCCTAGGCAGCAGGACCAGTGAGCAGGGATGATGGGAATTGTAGTCCAGAAACGGCTGGAGACCCAAGTTTGGGAAGACCCTGGGCTAAACTTTAACCTCACACATTAGAGTTATATGTTTCAACGTGGTTCTGTGTTTTATAAAAACAAACCTTTCCACCTGTTGCATTAAGTTGATACCTATTGTCCCCCAAAGTGTTATGAGCTTGCTTTGTGCACCTGTGAACTAGCTCTTGACAGCTGGATTCTGAAAGTAGCGATTTTACAAGAGCATCTAATTATAATCTGTTGCTGAGTTTCAATTTCAGCTGGTGTTTCACAGCACCAGACCAAGGTCAGCTTCTCTTTCTGCAGAAGAAGACACGGCAACACACATCTACAACGACTCGGTGCAACACCATTTTGCATTATATGCAATGGAAGCAGCCTGGGGAATGGCTGGATTTTGACACTACAAAGCAGGTGCAGGGACCTTTTAGCCCTGTAGATGTTGCTGAGCTACACTTTCCATCAACCAGCAGCCAGGGATGTTGGGAGTTGTAGTTCAGCAACTTATGGCGGGCCAAAGCACACCCGTGCCTCTCGCAGAAACATTCGCTGTGGGTTAAACCACAGAGCCTAGGACTTGCCGATCAAAAGGTTGGCGGTTCAAATCCCTGCGACGGGGTGAGCTCCCGTTGCTCGGTCCCAGCTGCTGCCAACCTAGCAGTTCGAAAGCACACCAGTGCAAGTAGATAAATAGGTACCGCTCTGGCGGGAAGGTAAACAGTGTTTCTGTGCGCTGCTCTGGTTCGCCAGAAGCGGCTTAGTCGTGCTGGCCACATGACCAGGAAGCTGTACACCGGCTCCCTCGGCTAATAATGCGAGATGAGCGCCGCAACCCCAGAGTCGGCCACGACTGGGCCTAATGGTCAGGGGTCCCTTTACCTTTGGAACACACGAAATGGTGTTTCATGTGTCGAGGTGCTTTCCTATGGGTGGGTAAGAAATATTACAAATAAATAAACCAGTGTCGTCCCCCCCCCACTGTTTGCACCTGTCCCAATCAGGCAGAAACTGAAGCCGAGAGGCAGAAGCTTGTGTTGGAATGTCAGCAGCTCCACCAGTTTCTAGAGAAAGAAGAGCAGCTCCTGTTAACCCGGCTGCAGAAGCTGGAGATAGAGATTGAGAAGAAGAAGGAAGAGCATGCAGCTAAATTTTCCGAGGAGATTTCCCATATCAGCACCCTAATTGGCGAGCTGGAGCAGAAGGGTCAGGAGCCGCCAGGTGGGCTGATGCAGGTAACGCAAGTAGTAAACTACTGTAATTCGCTCTACGCGGGGCTGCCCTTGAAGCTGTCCCAGAAACTCCACTGGGTGCAGAATGCTGTAGCGAGGCTCCTCATGGGGTCTCTGCCATGGGAGCATATTCCCCCAGTGCTTTTCCGGTTGCACAGGCTTCCGGTGGAGTAGAGGGTCAGATTTAAGGTGCTAGTTTTGACCTTTAAAGCCCTTCACGGCCTAGGACCCTTGTACCTACGGGACCGCCTCTCCCGGTATGCCCCACGGAGGACCTTAAGGTCCATAAATAGCAACACCCTAGTGGTCCCGGGCCCTAAGGAAGTCAGATTAGCCTCAACCAGAGCCAGGGCCTTTTCAACACTGGCTCCGGCCTGGTGGAACGCTCTATCTCATGAGACCAGGGCCCTGCAGGATCTGATTTCTTTCCGCAGGGCCTGTAAGACAGAGTTGTTCTTCCTGGCCTTTGGCTTGGAGTCAATTTGATCCCCCCCCCCCTCTTTCTTTTTTCCTCCTGTGATGAGGCTGCATTTTAATGTTTTAATGTTGTATTTTAATCTTGTTTTTAAGTTGTATTCATTCAACTTGTTTTTATTATTGGTTGTTAGCTGCCCTGAGCCCGGCCTTGGATGGGGAGGGCGGGGTATAAATAACATTTATTATTATTATTATTGAATGCCATTATATAAGGGCCATAGCACAGTAATAGCACATGCAGAAGAAAGTCTTGGGTTCAGCCCCCGGCATCTCCAGGTAGGGCTGTGCTGGAGGGGAAGCTTTGCCTGAAATCTTGGAGAGCTGTGCCAGTCAGAGTAGACAATACTGAGCTGGATGGACCAAAGGCCTGATATGGCACAGGGCAGCTTTCCTTTGTTTGGAAGAAGAGTTTGGATTTGATACCCCGCTTTATCACTACCCGAAGGAGTCTCAAAGCAGCTAACATTCTCCTTTCCCTTCCTCCCCCACAACAAACACTCTGTGAGGTGAGTGGGGCTGAGAGACTTCAGAGAAGTGTGACTGGCCCAAGGTCACTAGAAGTGTGGCTAGCCCAAGCAGCTGCTTGTGGAGGAGCGGAGACGCGAACCCGGTTCACCAGATTACGAGTCTACCACTCTTAACCACTACACCACACTGGCTCTCTTGTTCCTAGTTATTTCCCATTTGGTTGCATCCTCCTCCTCATTTCGCCTTCTCACCCCTCTCACTGCATTCCTCCAGTGGTGCATCGTTGCAGAGTTAACACCTTTCCTGATCTCTGGAAGCCCAGTATTTTGAGCCTGGGGAAAAAGACGACCTGACTTTCTGCTGGTGTTGTGTGTCCAAAGCAGGGCCTTCTTCCCCCTCAGCAGAGCGAGATCTTAGCCTGTACTGTGTATCCATCTGTCTCGAGAGTGCGTCTCTGGGGGTGAAGTCAAACCGGGCAGTGTGTATGAAGGTCCTGGGCTGCCCAGACGACAAGATTCCCCCAGTCTCGGCCTTACTGATGTGGTTGAATAAGGAAAGGAAAGCAGAGCAATACGTTTGGCACCTGCTTGGCTGCAGGAGTTGCCAGAAGGAGGCATGCAAGGTGCCTTAGGGACTCCACTCCGATTTGTGTGGGGTTTACTCCAGGGGTAGGCAACCTAAGGCCCATGGGCCACATGCGGCCCACGGGGGTTGTTTAACCGGCCCATGAGACACCCCCGAACCGAGCTGCCTGCTCGGCGAGTCCCCGCAGGCTGCACTAAACTGGCACGGTACGGGGACTCACTTCCGCGGCGCCGAAAATTGCATCTGCGCAGAAATTGCGGGCTCACATGTGAGCGCAATCTGGCCAAGGGAGGGATCTCCGCTGGAGTGAACCGGCCCAGGTGAGGTAAACCTTGCTGACCCCTGGTTTACTCTTTAGGTTTCTCTTCTCCCAAATGTATCCCGCGAGGCAGTAGGTATTGTGCTATAGATCCGCAAAGAGACTGAATGAATTGGTTTGCTAATGCCGCCAAACTGAAACGAATGCTTTGAGGGTCGAAAGCAAAATGAGCTGGGAAGGTAGTAGGTACTGGATGAAGCAACCTTTCAGCGGCTGGGCATGTCTAGGCCTGGTCAGTGCCTGGATTAGGGGCCACCAGGGAAACCTACGAATGTCATTTTGAGTTTTAGGATGTAAGGAAGGCAGGATATAAGATGAACCCCTGTAGAAATTAATTCCAAATATGACGGGTGTTGGACTGGATGACCTAACCTCTCTGTCTTGTCTCCTCTTTTCCTCGCTAGGATATTGGAAGTATCTTCAACAGGTATGAGGCCGTTCTTCCTGTTGCCATTTCTCCACCCTTCACAGAAGGCAATTCTAGTAATGTTCTGCACGCATGCCAGGATCAAAAGCAGTATGTCTGAGTGGGAGAGCGTGATTGTGCTCATGGTCCTGGTGGCAGCCTTCTCCAAATCATCTGCTTAGGAGGGAATGCTGCCTTTTTTATATATACAACATTTTTTATTTATTTTTTTCCAGTTTGTACATCTCAAAATAAACATTTTACATCATGCCATGAAACAATGGACTTAACCTACTTCGCTTTTCATGGTTCATTTTACATAGCTATCGATCCTGCGTATTTTACTGTAACCAATCTAATCGTTTCTCCATTTTGCATCCTCCAAATATTTACCGTGCTGTTGAATTTATCTAAATACTACCAGCGTTTTCAATTGTACAGTTATTTTCTAAATATTCAAGGGGGGGGGATTCTCTTTGAGTAAAGATTCTTCTTGCTCTCTTATTCTATAAGTTAAACCTGCTGCTTCCGCAAATTCTATCATCTTAAGTTGCCAACCTTCCTTACTTGGGATCTCGCTCACTTTCCATCTTTTGGCTTGGACTACATAGGCCGTTGGTCTGATTTACCGGGATGCTTCTTGCATCCTTCCCCTTCTACCTAGAGTAGAATTTTCACTAGCATGCACCCCTAGCGCACCCCCACCCCCAAAGTTGCAAATCCATTGGCCAAGGTTGTAGTTCACCTTCCGTCAGCTTGGCCAGCTGTTTACACTATGTAGATGCATTCTGCGCCTGATGTTCTGAGAAGCTGCGAGTGAATAAAGATTTCTTTTCATGCGGTTTCCTGTTTGTCAAACCTCTAGGTGCAAGAGAGGCAAATTTCAGTTTCCTACTCCACCTGATTCTTCGGAGCTCAGTACAGTGCTTCAGGAATTCTCCAAAGAGAGTGCTTCACTGCAGGGCAAACTCAGGAAATTCAGAGGTACTAAATGGGTTTCTGAAGCTGATCACTGGGGTGGAAATTTTACTGTTGTTCTTATTTAGCTCTTTTTCCGGGCGATCAGTGAACACTTGTCCCAATCACATTTTGCCTTTGTACAATACCCACCATTAAAATACAGGCACTGGATTCAGAATAACTTGGTCATTCTTTAGTGGTTGAAATTGTTGGGATTAGATTGTGATGACTAACCTGTCTCTTTGATTTCAAGGATCTTAGTGTGATGCAGCAGCTAAAAAAGCCAATGCAATTCTGGGCTGCATCAATAGGAGTATAGCATCTAGATCAAGGGAAGTAATAGTGCCACTGTATTCTGCTCTGGTCAGACCTCACCTGGAGTACGGTGTCCAGTTCTGGGCACCACAGTTCAAGAAGGACACTGACAAACTGGAACGTGTCCAGAGGAGGGCAACCAAAATGGTCAAAGGCCTGGAAACGATGCCTTATGAGGAACGGCTAAGGGAGCTGGGCATGTTTAGCCTGGAGAAGAGGAGGTTAAGGGGTGATATGATAGCCATGTTCAAATATATAAAAGGATGTCACATAGAGGAGGGAGAAAGGTTGTTTTCTGCTGCTCCAGAGAAGCGGACACGGAGCAATGGATCCAAACTACAAGAAAGAAGATTCCACCTAAACATTAGGAAGAACTTCCTGACAGTAAGAGCTGTTCGACAGTGGAATTTGCTGCCAAGGAGTGTGGTGGAGTCTCCATCTTTGGAGGTCTTTAAGCAGAGGCTTGACAACCATATGTCAGGAGTGCTCTGATGGTGTTTCCTGCTTGGCAGGGGGTTGGACTCGATGGCCCTTGTGGTCTCTTCCAACTCTATGATTCTATGATTCTAGGGCATGATGGCCTGGATCCATCCCAATGATATAAAACTCTGTGCTTGGTTGATAGGGCTACAATATTGTGAGCTTGATAGTTTACTTGCTATCTAATAATAATAATAATAATAATAATAATAATAATAATAATAATGGTATCATTGCTGTAAATGTGCTCCAAGGCTTGATGCCTACAAAGGAGAGAGAAATTAGGAGTGCAATTGGGTAGCTGTAGATTTCCAAAGTGATAATACTCCTAAGGCTTTAGAATGGTGCATGTGAATTAATGGTGTATTAATATACGAAGTTCATTTGTTGCTAAATATAACACATTAACAAATCACAGAAGTTTGCATATACTTATCCTCCTTTTCTTCCTCTAGAGACTTTGGATGAACAAAAGTGGATAAATGGTAAGTCCCCACAGATTCTGGATATCTCACGGTAAAGATGGATTCATGCCTTTTTGTATTTAAAAAAAGAAAAGAGGCAACCTGTGGTTTTCTATATATTGTTGGACCACAACTCTCCTCGTTCCCAGCCATGCTGGCTGAGACTGATGCATGAGTCTCCGATCAGGAGGAATGCTCAATAAATAGGCCGCCTTCAGAAACAACCATCTGCAGCAGATGAACAGTTACTTGTTTTATACATTGGTCTTTGGGAAAGGTTCGTGGAGCTTGGCTCCATGCCTGACGGTTGCATTTGATCTCTTGCATCTGAAGGAGCATCTCCATCCCCATCATTCTACCCGGACACTGAGGTCCAGCACCGAGGGCCTTCTGGTGGTTCCCTCACTGCAAGAAGCGAGGTTACAGGGAACCAGGCAGAGGGCCTTCTCAGTAGTGGCGCCCCCCCTGTGGAATGCCCTCCCACCAGATGTCAGAGAGAATAACAACTACCAGACTTTTAGAAGACATCTGAAGGCAGCCCTGTTTAGGGAAGCTTTTAATGTTTGATGTATTACAGTATTTTAATATTTTTTTGGAAGCCACCCAGAGTCGCTGGGGAAGCCCAGCCAGATGGGCGGGGTATAAATAAATTATTATTATTATTATTATTATTATTATTATTATTATTATTATTATTATTTATTAATTACAGAGAACGTGACACTGGACCCCATGACGGCTCACCCTCGATTTGTTGTGTTTGATGGTCAGAAAGCTGTTGCATGGGGATCTGTCCGCCAGGAGCTTCCCTACAGCACCCGACGATTTGACCCCACCCGCTGCGTGCTTGGCTGTCAAGGATTCACCTCAGGGAAGCATCACTGGACAGTGGATGTGAGCAAGGGAACTTTCTGGGCTGTGGGTGTGGCCAAAGAATCTGTGAAGAGGAAAGGACATCTGAATATCGTCCCTGAGGAGGGAATCATGGCTGTGGGTTTTAACAACGGTCAGTACAAAACCTTAACGTCGCCCCCGACCATTCTGAACCCAAGTAAACACCCTCAAAAGATTCAGATCCGTTTGGACTATGAAGGAGGAACGGTGGGGTTTTTTGATGCGGAAGAAAACAAGCGCCTTGTTCTCTTTAGTGTCAAATTTGTGTCAAAAATATTTCCTTTCTTCCGAGTTGGGGACATGAACACTGTGCTCCGCCTGTGTTAAATTATATCTGTTCTTCTGTTGGACTTGGGTCTTTGGCCCTTCCAACAGTGAAGTAGTGTCAACATAACTCTCTCTGGCTGTAACACACAACACTGAGCTTCAACGCGGTTAATACAGCAGCTGCTTTTGATTTGCCTTAATTCCCTTATCAGGTTACTATACTGAATGGAGACTGGAGCCTAGGCTTACAGAATGTGGGAGACCCAAATGCATACACCATTTAAAACTACTTTGTAGATATAGCTTCTAGTATGTTTTAGCAACATCTTTGTCTCTCCTGGCTATATTTCCTCTCATTTGGATACAGATTCCAAAGTACAACATTTGTACCCCTCATATCAGATGCAAGTGGTACATCTTTTATACTGCAGCCTCTCAGAAATACACGGAAATGTGATCAGACAAGAATGGAGATCCAGCTTGTGGACATAGTGCTGTGAAAAATGGGAATTGAAAGTGTGCATGTGTGTACAAAATCGATATGAGGTGTGTGTACAGGTATTTTGCATTTGGATATTTGTACCCAAATGAAAGCAGTATTGCAAGATAAAGCCAGTAGTTAACGGTTGAGTGCAGTCAATTTATCCAAGCTAAGCTGAAACTAAGAAAGACGATGAAAATTGATAAGAAAAGTGGTGCTTTGTAATTTTAACATGGTAAATACAGGGATACAGGAGATCACCTTGGTTTTCAATTGAGATCTGTTTAGGATGCCTTGTTAACGTACCTTGCAAATTTTTACATTCTGGGAATTTTTTTTTTTTAAATTGCAGACTTTTAAAAAAAAGTAGAGTAAAAGTTTATCCAAATTTGCGTAAGTATTTTAAGAATTCTTTTTTACTTTTACTTTTTTATATAGAATGCTGGAATGAAAAAGCACAAGTGACAGGAAACGTTTAGGTACTGGGTTGTCAGAATTATTTGCTCTGCCCTGTACCTGTTTGCCAAAACTTAATAAATGCTGACATCTCCTTAAATATGTTGCCGTCCTTTACTCTATAAATACAATATTGGTCAACTTAAAAAGCCATTCTGCAACCTTCTGCAATCGGCTCCTTTTCATTTGGAGGCTGTTTCAGTTCATGCCCCATTTAAAACACTTGCCGTTCTCTCTTTCCTTGAGTGGTTCAGTCTATAACTCACAAATGGAAACCTGATGGATGTTTGCTGCAATTTGGTGGCAAACAGCGGGTTTTCCCAGGGGAAAGCAGCAGTGTGGGTGTGCCCATGGTTAGAGTCTTCCAATGTAGGCGTAAAGGTAAAGGGACCCCTGACCATTAGGTCCAGTCGTGACCGACTCTGGGGTTGCGGAGCTCATCTCGCTTTACTGGCCGAGGGAGCCGGCGTACAGCTTCCGGGTCATGTGGCCAGCATGACTAAGCCGCTTCTGGTGAACCAGAGCAGTGCACGGAAATGCTGTTTACCTTCCCGCCGGAGCGGTACCTATTTATCTACTTGCACTTTGATGTGCTTTCGAACTGCTAGGTTGGCAGGATCAGGGACCGAGCAACGGGAGCTCACCCTGTCGCGGGGATTTGAACCACCGACCTTCTGATTGGCAAGTCCTGGGCTCTGTGGTTTAGACCACAGCGCCACCCGCAACCCTAATGTAGGCTTAGGGGTACTTAAATGAATGAGGTAATTAATGGAATCCGGAACCAGGTATACCAAGTAGATCTCACCTTAGCACTGAAGAGGCTTTTATTTATGTTCATTTAAACAAATATTCAAGAATAACGACACACCTTTCACTAAAATCTTGGACATAATCACTTTAGGCAAATCAAGAATGCTACAGTATCATTGTCTGCCATCTCATTACTTCTGTCCTCGTATAACTCTCAGTACGTCTTGTGTTTGGAGGACGGTTGGACAAATTGCTTAAAAATGAAAACTACCCACACATAGTGAATCCAGTCAGTGGAGGAGATTTGAATTGGTAAACACCAAAGGTGCTCTTGAATGTTTTTACCTGCATGCAATCCAGGGGGAAGCCGACCCACAAATATTCTTCCTTGGCTATCGCATTTGAAGGCAGTGGCATATAATCAGAGCAACGCTTCCGTGGTTAACGCTTCCTCTGATATTGCCGCTGTTAGCTGTCAAACTAGCTGCTGATGGTGGCATCACAGAGTGAGGGTCATCCTCTGGTTTTGATTGCCTGTTTTATTCATGCTCAAGGATGCCTTGCAACCTTCATCCTGTCCATTTGCTCCTCTGCGAAGGGATAGCAGTTCGCCAGCTGCCCATGCTTTTCCTGCTGAAATTTGATGATGGCGGTGATTTAACTTATATGACTCCCACCTGGCTGGGTTGCCCCAGACACTCTAAGCCAGGGGTCAGCAACCTTTGTCAGCAGTGGGCCGGTCCACCGTCCCTCAGACCATGTGGTGGGCCGGACTATATTTTGGGGGGGGGGGATGAACGAATTCCTATGCCCCACAAATAACCCAGAGATGCATTTTAAATAAAAGGACATATTATACTCAGGTAAAAACACGCTGATTCCGGGACCGTCCACAGGCCGGATTGAGAAGGCAATTGGGCTGCATCCGGCCCCCAGGCCTTAGTTTGCCTACCCTTGCTCTAGGCTGCTCCCCACAAAATATTTAAAAGCGCAGGAAAACATAAAACGATAGATGCACACACCCCGTCCCCAGTGCATAAGCAGAGATGACTTTTGAGGTGCCTTCCAAGTCCGCTGTGTCATGCCTTGCTTGCCCATTAAGCCTCACACAAGGAAATTCTCAGGGGCACAGTCGAAGCCAGCATCCCACCCCGACCTGCAGGAAAGGGAAGACCACCTCCCCGTCAAAAGCAGCAGAGGGGAAAGTGAAGATGGGTGTCTTGTGGTTGACGTCATGAAACGCCACCTGCCCCGTCTCGTAGTCCAAGTAAATCCCGAGTTTCCTGGGTCTCTTCCGCAAAGACAGGGGCGTCTCGGGGACGGTGAGAGCTTGGTAGTGGACCCGGCACTTCTCCACAGCCCAGATCCCTTCGCTGGGGTCAAGGCTGAGGCACTCCTTCCTCCTCACGGAACCCCTTGCCAGCCCCACGGCCCAGTACCCCTCCTCGCCCACCTCCACTTCCCAGTAGTGCCTTCCTGAGGAAAAGCCCTCGCTTCCCAAAATGCAGCGCTCGAGGCTGAATCTCAGGGGGCTGTCAGGCAGGCTGTGCCACGTGAAGCCTTGTATGACGGTCTTCCGGTCCGCAGACAGGATGAGCTCGTTGTTCGCTGTGTCCGGATCCAGGGTTACATTTGCTGCAGGATGGAGAAGATGAGAAGGAAAGAGGTCACGGAAGGAAGGAGGGCAATATCAATGTTAACCAGACAGTGTTGCGGCTGAGGGCCAGCGTAACCAGTTGCACTGGCACGTGCTATCTGCCTGCTGCCTTCTTGACTTATTGGAATATTCTAGAAAGAATTGGTCTTGAACAGGTTGCTAGGCAACAGAAAAATCTCGTAACAGGAGCCTCTATTAAGGGCATGTGGTCATTAAAGGTCAGAGTCAGTGAGTAAATGAACAAAGTTGAAAACGAGCAATTGAATCTCAGAGTCGGATGGATAGAGGAGAAGGAATTACCGTATTTTTTGCACCAAAACACTCACTTTTTTCCTCCTAGAAAGTAAAGGGAAATGTCTGTGCGTGCTATGGAGGGAATGCCTACGGGTGGCGGGGGGGGGGGGGGGATCTGCTGCAGTCGTGAGCAGAGGATCCATGGTTCCCCTTCCTTCCCTCCTCCGTGGCTCGCTTTGAAACAGCAAAGCGGGAGAAGAGCCGCTGAGTGGGGAGGAGAGAGGGACAGAGAGCCTGCTTCTTTAAAGGAGCAAAGCAGGAGAAGAGAGGAGCCTTCTCCCCTTATACCCCTCTTCTTCATTATTAGCAGCATCCTTCTCCACACACCCCACGCGTGCTCCTTGTCCCTTGAGTGCTTTTCCTTCCCTCCCCACTTAAAACGTGGTTACAAAGCACAGATCCACATGGATCCTCAGGATTTTTGCACTGGGTCACCCCAAATTCACCATCAGATCACATAGCATGTCCATGGCTACATCTTGCACCAAAAAAATCACGCACCCACTGTTGCCTGGAGCCGCAGTGGTGCAAAAATGTGGTTACAAAGCATGGATCCACATGGATCCTCAGGATTTTTGCATTGGGCTACTCCAAACTCACTGTCAGATCACATGTCTGTGGCCACAGCATGAACCACAAAAATCATACATCCACTTTTTCATTTAGAATATTTTTTTCCTTGTTTTCCTCCTCTAAAAACTACGTGCGTGTTATGGTCGGGTGCGTGTTATAGAGCGAAAAATACGGTATGTTGTTTTATTTGACCAGTGTAAATTTGTGTAAATAATAAAGATTTTCTGTAAGAAGAAACTCTGCTGCAAGTTTGAATTAAAAGAATACACCCAAGAGTAGATGCTCACGTGTCAACTTTATGCACCGGTAATACTATCTGGAAGTCAAGTGGAAGAATCGCCTTTCCCCCCTAGAGATTTGAAATTTCTCCACAGCAGCAGTGTTTCCTTAAATTGGTTCATTCATTTCATATGGTTGATACACTGCTTGATTGTAAAAAAATAAAAATAAAATTCCCTCAGGGGTTGATGAAAAGAAGGTAACAATAAAATCTTTAGTCAAAACTTATCTGAGCATTCAAAAAATTGAAACCAGCAGCAAACTAAAAACACACCAGCATTCCAATACCTGAGTAGGCTTGTCTAAGCAAAAATGTTTTTGGCAGGTGCTGAAAAGAGTACAGGGA